>NC_046167.1:24078583-25396247 GCF_011064425.1 Rattus rattus
TCCCCATGAAACCTACATGGTAGAAAGAGGGAACCAGCTCCTTTGATTTGTCCCCTAACCTCCTCACACACATACTAAACAAACAAACATATATTCAAACAAATACACACACACACAGAGAGAGAGAGAGAGAGAGAGAGAGAGAGAGAGAGAGAGAGAGAGAGAGAGATGGGGAGAATGTGTCTTTGTGTGTGTCTGTGTGTCTGTGTGTGTGTGTCTGTGTGTCTGTGTGTCTGTGTATGTGTGTCTGTGTGTGTCTGTTAGGATGTTACTCTTCAGGATATACAGGAAGACTATAGAATCTTACTGCCTCTCTGAGCGTGGCTTTCTTTCTGCTTAGCTGAATTCAGTTCAAGTTTGGGGGCCTGGTAAATAATTCTGAGCAGATGTCAAGCTGACTTAAGTGACTCAGACACAGAGTACCAAAAGGACTTAAGACACAAAGTAGCTAAATTTTAATGAAGGAAGACATCCAGGGGGGATTTGCAAACTGCAACATTTTTTCACTACTGTGGCCAAATAAACTGTTGTTGTTTTAAGCCTCTAGCAAATATGTTACCATGTTGACACGCATTAGGTTAAAGCCTGGGGCTTCAGTTTCCAAATCCCTAGCATTTTTTCGTATAAAACAGGTAAATCCAAAATCTCATTGTCGTTTCTACTGGTGGTGGGATTGTATACTGATGGCAAAAGAACATTTAACATCAGATGTGGGAAGCTGAAGATAACCAAAAGTTATATGAAGGTTTAATTGGTATTCACATGACCTGTTTCAGAGCATTGTCTGACCTATGCCCTGGTCAGTTAGCTTATACAGACATAGTCTGTACAATATGAAGGCTCAGAAACCTAAGGGAAAGAAATATCAAATAAGTTTACATTAAAAACAAAACACTAGTGAAGCAAAGGGCAAACAAAAGAACTACTAGCCCTGGGGCTGGAGAGATTGCTCCGTGGTTAAAAACACTTGCAGACTTTTCAGGTTCGATTTCCAGTACCCTCAGGGAAGCTCTCAACCATCTCTAACTCTAGTTCTAGAGGATCCAATGCCCTGTTCTGACCCTGGCTGGCATTGGAAACAAATGATGCCTATACGTATATAGAGACGGAAATACTCATATGCATAAAATAACATGAATACATCTTAAAATTTAATCAGATGAATAAAAGACAACAGCAGCAAGAACAACAGCAAAGCAGTGACTTTGGGGCTGAAGAAGTGGCTTAGCAGTTAAGAGAACGCAATATGCTTGCCCAGGTCCCACACATGTCAGGTGGTTCACAATCGCCAGGGATCTAGAGCCTTTTTCTAGCTATTAAAGATGCCTGCACACATATATTGTATCATATGTCCATGTACACACAAATGCACACAGTGCACACACAAAGTCACATATATGCACACATATTTTAATTACTCAAAAATGCAGAAAAGACATATCTAATCATTATATATGAATAACACACACACACACACAGGGAGCGTGAATTTCATAAATGAGGATGAAAAGTGTCTGAATAAAATCAAGAAAACATTGTATCTTGTTTCACATTTTTCTATTTTCTGAACCATAAAGTCTAATTACATAATCTTTAAGAAATGGATTTTCTTAAACATTAAATGGATTTTACTTGAACATTAAAAAAGTGGATGTATGAAAAATAGCTAAGGAAAAGCAAAAACTTCCAGACTGCATTATCCACTGAAAACTTGAATGCAGGTTCCCATGTATGCTTAGCATAAATAGAACTGATGGGTTCCTGATATCAGGAGATCCTCTCATTTCTTTTGGATTTTAAAAAAGTGGTATAGCTTTTCACTTTTTGTTTTTTATCTATACAATACTGTATGTATATGTATGACTGTATGCCACAGGTATGCAAGTAACCTCAGAGGCCCAGTGAGGGTGTCAGATCCCCTAGAGCTGAAGCTATAGGTGGCTGTGAACTGTCCGGTGCTGAGAATGGAAAGAGTCTTCCACAAGAAACTCTTAATGGATGAGCCATCTCTCCAGACACCTTACTTTGGATAAAGCCATTGTTTCGGGCAAAATGGAAACACACTTCCCTATTCCAAAGGGCACTACAGTCTTCTGAGAAGGGATGAGGCCTCTGCTATGTGTTGCTTCCTGCAGAATTTTCCAAAACGGTCTTACTTGAAGAGGCCAGGGCATGGCTAGGCAAAGCTCCTGGATTACTCGCCATCACTCCAGCCTAGTGTGTGAACACCCCTCCTTCTTCAGTATCCCCAACTCTACCCTTATAGACACGACTGGAGTGACTATTTATCAATTCGCTTTTCTTCTCTAGAAAATTCATTTCTTAAAAATTATATAACCAGACTTTATGGTTGAGAGACTAGAAAAAAAGCAGCAAAACAAGATGCAATATTTTCCTGATTTCATTCAGACAGTTTTTGAGTTAAATTTTAATTGAGACTCATAGATTATGTAGTAAGTCGGTATATTTTATGAGTTTACATTGTTTTTCTATATCTACATTACAGTGCAAATTTAGATGAAAATTAAAGGAAGTTTAAAATATTGGAGATAGTATACAGAAGGAAAGGGAGAAAATAATGTGAAACTTTAATTCTATCATTTATAAAGTGTTGTGTATTTTTTCTTAATATTTTTCATCAGCAATGTACCTTGCATAATTTTACAAAGTTAGATGAAATCTACATTAAATTTGGGGTTGGAATATTATTTTTGTAAAAAATTCTCTTTTGGTTGGTTCATAATGACACTGATATTTGTCTCTAATAAAAGTTTTATAATATATTTAAAGGGAATTATTTGCAAAGACTTTAATGGAATATAAAAATACAAATATTTTAATGTCTACTTAATAACCAAAGTACAAATTAATTTAAAAATAGTACCATGAAATATAAATGAGTATTATTATAATCTGAAACTAGTCCCAGATGCTCAGAGTTAATAACAAGAATAATGAATGAAGATAAAATGACTTAGTTGCAAAAATTTATCTTGAAGAATGTGAATAGAGATATTACAGGAAGGAGGAATATTTTCTAGTTTCCTTTAAAGCAAATAGCTCTAAAAAACAGTGGTGGAAATAAGATCAAGGACATAATCAAACATTTCAAAGACAAATACAAATCCAATGTAAGGGTAGTGAATGAATATGTATTGAACATCTATAAACAAAATACGATGCAATATTTTTAAATTTAAACATTTTGCATTAATTACAGCTCTTTAAAATGTTTTTATCTTTCTGTGTATGTGTATTCTCATGAGAGTTTATGAGCATTGTATGCATGTAGGGACACACAGAAAACAGATAAAAGCACCCCTTGGAACTAAAGTTATAGATGGCTGTGAGCTACGGTGTGGGAACTGGAAACCATAGCCATGTCTTCTGCAAGAGCAGCACGTGCTCTAACTGCTAGCAATCTATCAAAGTGCTTTAAAAGTAAGAACTCCTGGAGTCTTGCTGTCGCACAGTCTCTCTGATAAGATTCCCCACACGTATCTAGCTGAGCCTAGCTCTTCAGACCAGTCTATGACCCAGTTTCTACACTGACAGAATGAAGGAAATACTGATTAATTTGTTATTTTTTTTAACTAGGCATCAAATCCATTTGTGAGAAGTTTAGCACCCAAAAGACATTTGCTTTTCCCCTATGAGTGTGTATCATTTTATCTCTGATAGCCATAAATATTGCAAAGATTTCCCACTCTATTGGTAGAGAAGAAGGAAACATGACTTTTATGTGAAACTTGGAACCTCTCTTTGAGTGGCAGCTGTGAAGATTATGTGGTTCCACCATATTTGTATATCTGGGGGAAGAAACGCCTGTAAGTACCCCCAGGGCAACTGTCGGTCCCTCTCTTTGTACTAGAATAAAAGCGGAAAACAATTGAAGATATAACCATAGGAACTGATTGAACCTTTTTACAAGTCTATGAAACTTTATTTTGTGGTTGGGAAGCAAGGGTCTGCCCATGCATTCCAGTAAGAAATACACAACGTAGGAAAGAGAAGTTGCCGAAACACCCACTTAGTATATGGACCTCTAAGTGCAAGGTGTACAGGTAATTGATGAAGATGTAATAAAGTATGTAGAAGGAAGCAGCAGCACATTCTTAAGGGAACTCATGTGTCATGGCATTGAAGGGGTGGGGGAGAATTCCACTCCTGTAAGGCAAAGGATAGTCAATAGGAAAAATAGGTAACCTACAGATGGAAAAATATCTTTACTAATCCCACATCCCATAGATGGCTAATATCCAAAATATATAAAGAATTCAAGAAGCTAATCACAAAAAACAAAAACAAAAACAAAAACAAAAACAAAAACAAAACAAGCAACCCAATCAAGAAATGGGGTATAGAACTAAATGGAGAATTCTCAATGGAAGAATCTTAATTGGCAGAGGAGCACCTAAAGAAATGTTTAAAGTTCTAAATGATCCATGGAAATGCAAATCAAAATGTCCCTGAGATTACACCTTACACCAATCAGAATGGCTAAGATCAAAACCTCAGTTGACAGCACATGTTGATGAGGATATGGAGAAAGAGGAACACTCCTCCATTGCTGGTGGGATTGTAAACTGGTACAACCACTCTAGAAATCAATCTCAAATCAATTGGAAACAGATCTAACTGAAGATCCAGCTATACCACTCTTAGGCATATACCCAACAGATACCCCGCCATGCCACAGGGACACATCTTCCACTCTGTTCATAGCAGCCTTGTTTGTGATAGCTAGAAGCTGGAAACAACCCAGATGTCCCACAACAGAAGAACAGATACAGAAAATGTGGTTCATTTACACAATGGAATACTACTCAGGTATTAAGAACCAGGACCTCCTAAGTTTTGCAGGCAAATGGATGGAACTAGAAAATATCAACCTGAGTGAGGTAACTCAGACCCAAAAGGACATGCATGATATGTTCTCACTAATAAGTGGATATTAGCCAAAAAAAATGTACCCAGGATATAATCCACAGAACTTAAAAACGTTAACAAGCTGAAGGGCCCAAGTGAAGATGCTTCAATTCCATTTGTGAGGGAGAAGAAAGTAATCACAGGAGGGGGAGGGAGGGAGGGACCTGGGTGGGAAAGAGGACTGGGAGGGGAAAATGATCAGGTATTGGTGGTGGGGGTCAGGGCAGGACTGAAGTCCTGAGGGTCAGCAGAAAGAACTGAAACAGGCAACCTCAGGAGGTAGGAGGAGGGGGGCCCTCCAGAATGTACTAGAGTCCTGGGAGGTGAGAGTCTCTCAGGCCCCTTTTGTGAGAACACCAAAGCATGGTAATGGTGTCAGGTCTTGGGGCCTCCCTTGAGCTGGATCCCACTTTAGGCCTGTCACTGGACCTCCTTTCCCTCAGGCTCGTCTCCAGTTTTGTCCCTGCAGTTCTTTCAGACAGGAACAATTATGGGTCAGAGTTTGTGACTGTGGAATGGCAACCCTGTCCTCCACTTGATGCCCTGTCTTTCTGCTGGAGGTGGGCTCTACAAGTTCCCTCTCCTTACTGTAGGGCGTTTCATCTAAGGTCCCTCCCTTTGAGTGCATGTGTTCTCCCCAGTCCCATCCTCTCTGGGTCTATGGATTGTAGCTTTGTTTTCATGAATTTAATGTCTAATATTCAGACATAAGTGAATACATACCATTTTATCTTTCTGGGTTATGCACTCAGGGTGATTTTTGTTTGTTTGTTTGTTTCATCCATTTACCTACAAATTTCATGCTGCCATTTCTTTTCATGGCTGAGTAATACTCCAGTGCATGTATGTACCAAATTTTGTTTTTCCATTCTTCTGTCGAGAGACATCTAGGCTGTTTCCAGTTTCTGGTTATTGTGAATACAGTAGCCAGAAACGTGGCTGAGCAAGCGTGTTTGTGGTAAGATGAAGCATCCTTTGGGTATATGCCCAAAAATTAGATCTTGAGGTAAATCGATTCCCATTTTTCTGAAGTACTGCCATACAAATTTCCAATAGTGGCAGTAGAAATTTACTTTTTAAAGTGGGTCAATGTGGCAAATGTAACCCGTGACGAGTGCTGATGGCCATTACACTAGTGGTTAATGGGAGTGGGTGGATGGGTGGGGAGCACCCTTATAGAAGCAGGGGAAGGGAGGGTGGGATAGGGGGTTTCCAGGGGGGAAGCCGGGAAAGGGTATCCCTTTGAAATGTAAATAAAAAGATATCCAATAAAAAAAATAAAGGAGGTCAACTCTCACACTCTGGCCTCAAAGGAATGACACAGGCTGGGCTGTTCGGATGTAGAAATGGCGCTTGCTACTTCACTATACAGAAAGTTGAGTAATACATGCAACATTGGGGGGGGGATATAAAAACACGGAGGAGCTGAAACTAGGAAAACTAGCTTCAAACCTTTCTCCGTGGCTCCTGTATCCTTGTCCCTGCTCTGTTTGCTCATCACTTAAAGTGAGCCTCTCCTGGGTCCTCTCCTACGTTTGTAGGCTTTAACCACACTTACAAGCACAGGCTAGGGTCTGTATATGAGGAAGAAAAGTGCTCTATTTTTTCCTTTCTAAGCTTGGGACATGTTGCTTAATATCACACTTTCTAGGTCGGCCCATTACTATTTTCCTGTAAATTTCATTTTTTCCCTACAGCTTAATAGTATTCCTTTGTATATATGCACCAGAATTTTATTTATTTATCTGTCGATGGACATCTAGGTGGATTGTATTTTCTAGTTCTCATGAAGAGAGTACAATAAAAACCGGTGTGCCAATAGAAACGGTTTCTGGAAGTAGATGCAGAATGTTAGAATTCTAAGAGGATGCTTAGAATTCCTGAGCCCTGATTTGTGTGCTCTATAATCTCCCTCCCTGAAGAGAGGACAAAGCATCTGAACACGGGCAGCCTCCCTATCTGTCCTCAATGGAAAGGACAGCACATCAGAGCGGAGTGACTCTGGGTCAGCAGGCAGCACCGGGTCAACAGGAAACACTGTTTGGCCCTGTGAGTTAAATCCTGCCGTCGGTTTGGAAAAGGAGTGTGAGTCTGCTGGGAAGGAACTGGATTCTCACCTTGATTTCAGCTGGGTGAGAGTGAACTGCCCCACTCACCCATGCCTTCCAGCCAGACAGACTGCAGACTACACTTTGTCCTGTGGGAAGCACCTTGTTCTGTATCGTGAGGGGTGTACCACGGTCTCATTCCTTGAAGGTCTGACAGGGTCATTGTGCTTAGGTTTATGAATAATTTTGTCAGTGGCTTTTAGATATTTATTACAAAACCTTATCTCTGCTTAGCCAAATCCTGCCTATGATTTCATATACCAAACTGTTTTTTATTAAAATCATCACTTGTATACAAGGGAATTTTCTTAAGTATTAAAATTCCTTTTTTTTCCTAAATCACCTGCTGTTTGTTTGTTTGCTTTTTAACTTGGGGATGAAAATGGTGAAACAGTTAGCGAACTTATTCCCAGTTGAGCCGAACGTGGGAAATATCTGGTAAAGTAAGCAACACACTCAGAGTTGGCTGAAGTTTGTCTGAATATTAGACGGAGAATGAAAATATTGCTCACCTACCATTTCCCTAAAAACAACCCAACCCCAAATGTGATGGAATTCGCAAGGGCCCATAAGGCTTCTAGATCCTACCTCAAGAAGTAGGATGGAACTTGGGGACTTTCACACCGTGAATCCGAAGCAGACAAGAAGAGATTTATGCTACTGGGAGTTTGCTTTGGCTGTTGAATCCCAGGCTCTATCTCGCATTGAGCGCATGTTTTCTCAATGAACATATGGGCTAAACTTCCAGTGAGAAGGTGACCTACTGAGTTGTCTGGACATTTTCCCCTGTGGTTTTTCAAGGTCACACTTCCTAGACCCTGTATTTCTATATGCGGTTCAATTCTTGACACATTTAATATATGAATTGCAGTTTACAATATTCTGTGACTTTTCCAAGTCTTCAGTAATTTTTGAAAATGTAAACTCTCACTGCCTGCCCTCTATACACACACACACACACACACACACACACACACACACACACACACACAGAGAGAGAGAGAGAGAGAGAGAGAGAGAGAGAGAGAGAGAGAGAGAGAGAGAGAGAGCACAAAGCTGGAGTTAGAAAATTTATGAGCCACACAACACAGGTGCTGGGATCTCATCTCAGTGGATCCCCGGTTAAGAGCATCAACTGTCCCATCTCTCCAGCTCCCAGAATATAACTTTTATATTTAATATCTGTTCTTAGCAGTAAGCCACATTGAAGGAAAAGGGCTAATTCCATTGGTGTGTATAAAGCCCCTTGAAGTATTAAACTCTTTTGGGGGAAAACCCTCTTTTCTCAATCAAGATTATATTCTCACATAGATGGGACACCTGAAAACTCTCTGCTACCTGTTCATAGTTCCCGTTCAGCTAACATGCCAGGTCCCTGCCCTTTGTATGTATTAGAGTCCACCCCAAATCTCCCAGCTTTAAAAATAAAAGTAGGGTACAAAGACTGTATAGCCCATGATTCCATCTGGGAGGTGGAGCTCATATTATTTCTGAAGACCATTCCCTGCTGGGAAAGTTTACCTAAAGGATGTGCCAATGAGCCATATGGTTCTTTGAAATTGTCAGCACAGAGAGAAGATGAAAAGAATTTCAGAAATAATACTTTTGATGTCTAGCCACTATTCAGAAGCATGGCAAAAACCTCTCCAACAGCCCCATTCGATCACTATTGGCCAGAGGCGTAACTTTTAAAAATTGCCCTTCATACTTTTACTTTTAAAAGTGAGGTGCGTGCTAACTTTAACAGCATCCCTTCCCTCAGAGAGGTTTTAAGAGGCTGATTATTGGGTGCAGTTAATTACATAATGGGCATGCTGCTCCCACAGTTGATCTGGTCAACTGTCACGTTGGCAGCAGGGCACAGCTTCATTACAAGTGCAGGAAATAAAAGGGCAGATGCCATATGATGAGATTGACTATTAGAAAAAAATTGCCCATACCTTGGAACAATGTGTGCCTTTACTTTTCGGTTTGGGTGCTGGAGGGTGTGGAAAATGTGCTTATTGTAAATAAACAGAATCCTTAGAAACTGCTTAACAACTCGTCATGTTGAGAACTCACAGTCAAGTTCTTTCAGAATTACTTTTGTCAACTTGATGTAGCCTAGGATCACTTGAAAAGAGAGTCTTAACTGAGGGAATTTGTGAGGTCAGACTAGTTAGCGGCCATGGCTATGGAGATTGCCTGGATTGTTAATTGATGGCTCCTCCCTATCCCTAGGTAGGAGATCCTAGATTGTCTAAGAAAGTTAGCAGAACAGGAGCCTATGGGCAAGCTAACAAGCGCATCTTTCATGGTTTCTGCTCACATTCCTGCCGACTTTCCTCTTTTATCTCTGTGAGGTCGTGGTTGTTGATGTTGTTGTCATTTTTTGTTGTTTTCCATGATATTTTACCGCAGCAACAAAAAGGAGACTATTCCACTTCCAAACGATTTTTGCCTTCATCCAACCAGTTCCCCACATAGGGAAATAATTAACTTAAAAAATATAATGGGGAACTGAATCATAGACACAGATCTATGGATTTGGTTAAAACCTAAACTCCAAACATCTAAATTAATGGGTGGATTATAATAACTTATCAGAGGAATGGAATTCCTAAATGACAGAGAGGAGTAAAATAACACAGGGGTGGAGCTGGAACCGAACTGATGTGGCTGCAGAGGAAGGCGTTCTGTGTGTGGAGGAGAGGAGAACACTGTTGTATGTGAGCTGGCACTTCTGACACACTGGAGTGCTGGTTCTCCAGTATTTATGCATTACGGATTATACATGGAGCACGAGAGCCTATTTTGATTTACTTCTATGCATTATGCAATAAATAATACATAGTACATAATAAAGCAATGAAGTTATTAAAAGCTGTTAAAATTTTTGAGGGTTGTTAGGTGGCTCAAGGTTCTACAGTATATAGAAATACTATATACATATATACATATATACACACAAATACATACAATATGGGTGTTTGTATAGATACACACACATATATATGGGTATTGTTACTAGTTTTTATTGACATTTGTATTTTGATACTGCAAAGTTGTGATGGGCATATATTTAAAAAAGTCAACATGAATCTTAGAATAAGCTTGTCAATTTTGAAACATAAAGTTAGCCAGAATGCTTGCCGAGTATATATAAAGCCTGGAGGTGAATCCTACCACCGGAAGAAGACCACTAGCTAAACACAGCACAAAGCCTCCGGGAGGATTTTGATGGACTTATGGTAACACTACAGCCCTTTCGAGGAGAATGCTCACATTAGAATCATTGATGCATTCGGCTACAAATCCATTCAGCACTCCATCTGTGCCCTGCTATATAGATTTCACTGAAAAAGACTTAGAGCCAGACTTACAACCCTGGGTATGTTCATCTCTGCTGGTAACTGTTTTAATTCCCTGTTTGTTGTTAATAGTTAAGAAAAGAATACAATCCTTGTTGGTATCCTGAGCCTTGTCTTACATCCTGGATTTATGATGTTTTGGGCTCTTGTACCATGACCACCGTTTTCAAGTTTAAAGCTCTAAACGTCAGAAGTGATCTTCGGTTCTTGTAGATGACTACGGCGGAAGATGAGCTCAGAGCAGGAGAGTGAAGCACAGCCCTCTCTCCTTTTCATTCCCACCTGGACACTGACACCCTCCTATCATTTGCTTTAGTGCCTCAGCATCTCCTGAGTAATCTGTGGTATTTCTTCTGAAGAGGGACAGAAATGCTCCCATGCTTCCTGTACCGGATGGATCTGTGACCACGAATGCCATATTTTCATGTTTTCTTTGTAATCTACTCCAGGATGAACATGGTAAAAGAGTCATTAATGTTCTTCTTTTTATCTATTTCTTTTGGGTCATTTGTTTATCCTTTAAGCCAAGATTTGGATTCTTACATTACAGAGATGTCCTCTCTATGCAAACCATTAAGTGTTGGTTCTTGCTGTTTTATTTTTAAAGTCACACACAGATGAATGGAATTTGTCTATGTTATTTATATATTCTTTCTTTGATTCTTCTCTCTGCCCCACCTTGCCTATATATCTGTCTGGTTCCTTCGGAGGATTCCATTTTCCCTAAATAAACCCCAGTTCTACTTTTAAGTCACATATATTCCACTGCCCTCTTCTTTCCCACTCTCATTTGCTGAGATCTTTTTCTTCTTTCTTGCAACCTTTCTTCTACCTTGATGACCCCCACACCTGCATATGCACAGATGTGTATACACACCTGAGTGCACACACATATTCAATCTTAAATGTGGATTCTGCACAGAAGAAGTCACTATTTGTCTTTCTAAATCTAAATCTGTCTTATTTCGCAGTCCTTACTCACACAGTCTTGGATGAATGTTGTCATTTTATTTTATTTTATATTTTATTTTTTTCTTAAGCAATTTCTTAATAGGTAGCTCTGGCTGATCTAGAACTATGTATATAGACCAGGCTGTCCTTGAACTCACAGAGATCTGTGTGCCTCTGTCCCCCAAGTACTGGATTAAAGGCATGTGCCACTCTGCCCTGTCCATGGTGGATAAAAAAGTCACACCTCCCACTACCGTTCACTACCCTTTGTATTAAACCATTTTCTTGTCAAAAGGTCCTGCATTTGAACAACTGAGCACACATTTACAATGCATCCTAAAACACAAAACAACTTAAAATAAATGATAAAAATTTTTTAAAAGAGTGTGAATTGCTACATCAAGCTTAAAAAAACAAACACTGGAGGGCAAAGAGCAACAAACAAGAGTTTATTCTATACCTAGTGAGAATTTTGAGGCCAGTTTTCATGACACCAGCATTCAACAGGCTTCCTTTCTACTAAAGTTTCCGCCGAGAGCATAGTTGCATATATGATTTGCTCTTACCAACCAACCAACCAACAAATAAATAAATGAAATTACCTAGAAAGATTTTTTTTAAAAGCTGGCTGTGGTTTTGTGTTCCTATCTTCTAGTACCAGCACTTAGGCTGCTAAAGCAGGAAGAAATTGATTTCAAACCACTGTCAGCTGCGCAGTGAGACATTCTGCAGAGGAGGAGGAGGAGGAAGAGGAGGAGAAAGAGGAGGAAGAAGAGAACAGAGAGGGGGAAGAGAGAAGAGGGGGGAGAGCAGTGGGAGAAAACAGGAGAAGTGGGGAGGAAGGAGGAGGGGGATTCACTGGGGGAGGTCATCACCTGCGGCCTTTATAGATCTGGTTGCGATTTAATTCCTGGAACAGTAAATGGAAAGGCTGGCTGTGGTCAGTCTCTCAAACCATCAAAACCACGCTTCCTTTCCTCACCATAAGCCTTGGTGTAATCTCTCTCGGTGCCACTGTCAAATTCCGTGCTCGATTGGAACATTGAGTCCATCTGCTTGGCTAATAATTTCCTCACGTGCTCCGCTGGCTGAGAGCACCTCTCACTCGTGGCTGTTTCCTCTGAAACAGCAGCATGGGTTGCAATGAATAATGTATGGGGAGAAGTTGACCTCCATTAAGGAAGGGAGGACAGAACCTCAGATCTCCGAATGTCACTTCAAGGGTGAGATCTCTACTAATGGTGATTAAAGTCTCTTCAGAAGACTGGAAGCTTTTAAGGAAATTATAAATATTTCTTCTTAGCTCGGCCGAGACCAGACACAAGATCCACTATTTCTTACTCTGTTAGTGATGAGTGTGAATAAGCTTCATCTAGTTTCTGTTGCTGCAGTCATTATAGCCAGAAATTCTAGTCCTCAAAGCAAGAAAAAATAACTTGAAACTAATAGCACATCTTCTGTTGAATTAATAAGAAAAATATCCAAAATGTATCTGGTTCAAATTTGGCTGTTCCGTTTATTTAGCTTGAGTGCTTGCCACTGGTCTGCACCTTTGCCGAGGTGAATTATACCGTTAGCAAAAAATGAATCTTAAAGACCTTGTTTAAAAGTCTGTTGTTGGGAGGTGAGGATATGGCTCCATGGATAAGGGAACTTGCTGTATAGACATGAGTCTTGAATACCATCCTTAGCCCCTCATACTAGCCTGCGACCAATCAATAACTAGGGTCAGGGACAGGAGGATAATTGGGACTTGCTACTTCCAGCTGAGCTCCAGTTTCAATGAGACTGTCTGCCTCAGGAGATAAAGCAGAGAAATACAGAACAGGACACAGCATATTTCTCTGGCCCCTCATGCTTGCACACCTATGCACAATGTAAATTAGAGGACTACGCACTTGCGTTACTCACAGTCATGTACTTGAAATCATTGTAGACACACTGGATTGTCCAGTAGACTCTCACATCAACATGAGAAAAGAAAGAACAAAACCTGAGGGTGGTCCAGCTCAGTTTTAGGAGGTGCTACTCCCTAACTACAGGGTGGACTTACATGGCGTTTTACCTCTGTCGAGTCTTGACGACGGGATTGCCTAGGTGAAAGCTTTCAATTTGTCCAACGGACCTTAAATGACAATCCACCAGCAACCAGTTGAATAAATGCTGAAAGGAATTCTGATGTCACATGAAACTTGGTAGAAATAAATAAATAAATAAATCTGAAAAGATGTAATTGTGAAGAAAATATAAAGAAGTCTTTAAAAAGGACACGTGGTTATATTTTAAAGGGAATATGTTTGAAAAACTGTAAGGCCTAGAGAGCGCTTTCTAGATCACTTCACAAAATAATCCAGGCCACAGTAGCATACTGGCTTTCACAACATAAACACTTGGGTGTGCTAACAATAGCCACATAGGTGTGGTAGTTATGAGCAGATAAATTGCTCGCCAAAAATTAGGTCAAGATCTAAGTGAGTAAGGTGATGTTTGGTTATTGCACAGAGCAGGCTTTATTCAGAGGACATCTTACATCCTGTGATGGAAGATAAGAGGTTTAAAAAGATTGACTGGCTCCCACAGCTTGTTAACAGTGCCTAGTGTACACTTGGCCCAAAGAGCCAAGGTCATGAGAAAATGTATATTTCTCAAATGTAGATGGATAATGAGGGCATTCCCTCATTTACTGAGCATGCGGCAGTATCTTCAAATGAAGGCCATGCTCAGTCTATAGCCAGTGTGGAGAAAATAGACTTCTCAGAGTCAAATATGCAAAGATGTGTAAAACACACGAGAGCTCCCTGAAAGTCTTTGCATGGTGTATTCCTCCAGTATTTATGCAAATGGTGTGAAGACCGATCGAATACACAGCATAACAAATCATTCAAAAGAAGGGTGACAGCTTAAGTTAGAGACGGGAAAGCTAAGAGAGAAAAGAAGAGGAACCAAATCCCACCTCTCCCCCTAAATAGAAGAAAAATATTAGAAAGCTTCAATATGAGGAGATTATGAGAAATTACAGCATCAGGGTGACCTATCAAGGCTCTCTAGATCACATGACTGTGATCTGTATTTTGAAATCTTACCTAATGAGAAATAGGTACATGTATGTATGTATGTATTATATATGTATGCATGTATATATGTGCGTGTGTGTATGTGTGTATATATATATGTATATATATACATATATATATAATAAGTTACCATTAACATTAATTTTCTGTATGATGCTAGTATCTTAGTATCTCTTTGCTTTTTTTTTTTTTGTGATCCACTATACATGAACATGAACATCTCCTATTCAATCTTCACATCTCTTGCCAGGCTTATCAACCTGTGGTGTTTTGGATAAGTGAAATCCATTGTGCCTTCACTTACATGGAGACCAAGAATTTGACAGAAACAGTCCTGATAATCAGAAAGTCACACACATCATCTTTCAAAAGGAAGTTTCTATGTTCCTGCAGCTGTGTGGCTTAATGCATGTGTGTGGGTTCATTATGTTTGTGTATGTATAATGTGTGATGAGTGTGCGCGCACACACACACACATACACACACACACACACACACACACGTGTGTGTGTGTGTGTGTGTGTGTGTGTTTAGAACTCAGACATCACCCTTTAGTGTTATTTTTCAGGAGCCATCCACCTTTAGATTGTTTTTAATTATTATTATGATGTGCATGTGTCTCTGCATGTTAGCATGCATATGTGTCTGCATGTACACAAGGAGGTCAGAAGAGGGTGTCCTAGAGTTCCTAGGGATCTGTGAGTGTCCTGTTGTGGGTGCTGTGACCCGAATATCCCTGACTTCTGTAAGTACAGTTGGGGCCCTTAATCCTTGAGCCACCCTTCCAGCTCCAACTTTGTTTCTTCCAGACAGAGTCTCCCTCTGAGATCCCAGGTTCATGGACTTGGCAAGTTTGTCTAGCCAGCAAATGGCAGGGGCCTTCTGTCTTTACAGCCCTAGAAGTGGGATTACAAGCATTTGCTGCCATGCCTGGCTTTGCACTATAGCTCTGGTAATCAAGTCCCCATATATGCAAAACAGTCTTCTCTCAGATTCTATGGAAGTATCTTCATATGTGACTTTGAATTTAATTAAACTTGAAACAGTCAGTATTGAGGTAAATGGAGAAGCAAAGTCATTAATTGACAGCACCCTGAAATTCACTTTTTTTCCCAAGACAGGGTTTTGATGTGTAACTGTGGTTGCTCTAGAACTCACTCTGTGTACAGGCTGGCCTTGAACTCACAGAGGGCCACCTGCCTCTGCCTTCCGGGTGCTGGGATTGAAAGGATGTTCCGCAACCATCCTGCTGAAATTCACTTTTGAAGCGTTGTTCATGGCTAATTCCAAATCCTCCATTGTGGTTCCGGGAGTCTATCATAATTAATATTCTTCAGCCAAGTGTGCCAACTCTCCAGCGAGGTGTTTATAAAGACATTTGTGTTTTGCAGAATTTTCAAGCACAACTTTGTGTGAAATTCAAATACAATCTCTCTCTCTCTCTCTCTCTCTCTCTCTCTCTCTCTCTCTCTCTCTCTCTGTGTGTGTGTGTGTGTGTGTGTGTGTGTGTGTGTGTGACACATTCTTGCTAGTGTCATCTCTTAGCAAGTTTTTTTTTTAACCTCGGATTTTGTGGTCAACATAGACTGTGTGTTCTTTGTCAGAGAAATCATAGCCAAGATATGATCATTATTTAGGAGTTCTGTCACACTGGATGGAACTTTGCGCCTGCAAACTTCTCTGCTTATAAGGTCATTCAGCTTTATCTTGCTTCTCCAATGGAGGGCATTCTTTAAAGCAAGCAGTCCATGAGCAGGCGATTTGACAGGGGCAATTTCTTGCATTGTTGCCTGCATTCACGCTCCTGTGACTTTGTAAATACTTGCTGAACTTACTTTGTCGAGAGGGATGATGGTCTGGAATTGGCAAATGTACACCCTCCATTTTAAACTGGGCAATGGTAATTTTCTTGTTCTAAAGTATAAACGTTTACCTTTCACCAGGAAGTAGCCCTGAGTGGCTACCACAGCACGCATCACTCTCCAGCAGAGGAGTTTCAGATTGGTTTCTGTTGTGTGGGAAGCAATAGGGAGGACTTGCTGACTTTCCCAGTATTAAATCTGAGTTGGCTCTGGAGCTGGCTTACATGTGTCTGTTGAATGCAAAGTTCCAAGACAGGTCACCTAGAAATATGGAGACTTGGAAATGTCCCTGGTATGGTTCAGTGCAAATATGGAGGCCCCAGAAAAGAGAAGCTGTGGGTGCAATTGGAAGCCAAGATTTAAAACCCAAGGTCCTGGTAGCCATGAAAAGTACTGGAGTGCAAAGACTGATGAAGATGGAGCTCTCAGCTGGAGGCAGCAGAAGAAAATTCTGCCCTGGTTCTAGACAGAGGCCAGCTCAACTGCTGCTTTGTTTGTTCTCTCTCTCTCTCTCTCTCTCTCTCTCTCTCCTCTCCTCCCTCTCCTCTTCTCTTCCCCCCTCCCCTCCCTCCCTCTCCTCTCCCTCCCCTCTCCCTCCCTTTCCCTCCCCTCCTCCCTCCCTCCCCTCCCCTCTCCTCTCCTCTCCTCTCCTCTCTCCTGTCCTCTCCCTCCCTGTCCTCTTCAATTCTCTTCTTTCTGGCCCCTGCTCACTGAGTAGGAATTTCTACCTGGGTAGAGCTGGAAAATCAGCACCTAGACCATCAAAATTGTACACAAAATTGTACTGGGAGATGGATCAGAACTTAAGATAACATTATCTGCTAGTATGAGGCCCTGAATTATTGAGATCCTCAGAACTCATAAAAACAGACAAACAAACAACCCCCCCACACTGAACATAGTAATGTGATAGCCTATGACTCCAGTGTCGGGGAGAGGGATGGGCTTTCTGACTGCCATCCAAGCTCCATGTTCACTGACAGATCCTGCCCTGAGGGAATAAGGCAGATCCTGATTGAGCAGGACACCCTACATCCTTCTCTGCCTTGTGCCTACATGCTCAGATGAAGCCACCTTCACATTAACATATACCAAACGCCGCACCAACGCACAAAACTTCACAAGAATTCTGTGAGAGCTATAGTTACTACTGCTTGGTCAGTGCTCTAAAGACTGTCCTGATCAACAGAATACAGTATGCTGCACCCAAATAAAGACTCACCATCCCTTCCCCAGAAACTGCCTTTCTATTCCCTGAATTTAAACATCTTATAAAGTTGGGAATTGCATGTGGGCTTTCAAGATTGTGGTATTTGGCTACACCACACAGAACTGTGGTCGGCCCCTGGTTGTGACTACATTTTGAACTTCCTGGCCTTCTCAGGCCAGGGCAGTAGCCTGAAGACAGTTTTCATTCTTTGCAGGGATACTGACCTTGCTGTAGTGCTCTTTATAAGCCCAGGGGAAAGTGTCACCTGCACAGGTGGTCTCTGTCATCCCTGGCAGGTCCAAAAGAGGGCCTCCTTCTTATCCTGGTAGCTTGAACTTCAAGGCTCTTCCTGTACAGAGTTCAGTTAGATTTTGTGGCTGTGCTCCTGTTGTTATCTATCCAATGCCCAGTAACTGTTTTCCTTTATGGCACAAAAGGCCTAGTCCATTGTACACTTCCTACACTCAGGGATGCTGTGAACCATCCGTGCTTGGAATCACCATAGCTTTCACCACCAGCACTGAATCGAATGAGTGAAACAGCATGAATCTGCTTGTCTATGGGAAATTATGCATTCCTAGCTTGACAAGTGCCCTTACTTGTGACTTACAACAGAGTCACGCCCTCCCCTGATGCCACCCCCTTCTTGTCTTTATGGATTTTTATATGCGGTAGCCTTTATTTTCTGTCCTTCCTGAAACAAACCAAGAAATCTTTGGTATAAAATGTTAGGAAAAGCATACACCTTGATTTCTGGAATGTAGATACCCCTCCTGAATCTTGCTTCTTGGAAGGATTAGGGGTCCTTGCTGTAGATGGTTGAAAATTCTGTCAATGCCTCCACTGCCTTGGAAGCCACCCTTGGCAACAGTGGCAGTTCCTGGCATCTGTCTGAGTTCTTCCATGAGCACTTCCATTGGCTTCTCCAACTTTTATAGATGAGTCCAGTTTACAAACACCTTTATTCTGCCAAACCTAACAACCCAGGCCTGATCAGTGGCTCACTGGTGAGATGGAATTTTGGGACTGAATCGGTGGGATGGATTTCCCTGTAATCCTGTTTCGTCCTCTGCCGTGTTGGGGGCTAAGACTATTCTGATCCCTACAAATCCACTGAGAGTTTGTAATGCTATTATCTTTTTAATTCTTCTCCTGTCACTAGTAATGAGTCAAAGGTGGGAAACTTATTGACAAGGACCAACCCATGCCATCCATGTGCTCCCTTCCTAGACTTGAGGGTCTGAACAATATAATTCCAGCAACTGTCTCAAAGTCACCTCGTGAGACCCTTTTTCTTAGCTTTTATGTCAGAATAAATAACAGGGACTCATTTGTTATCTATGGTACTATCTATATTGGGGGATGGATGTAGAGACTATCTGGGGTCTCAGACATGCCAGAAACATGCTAAGAAGATAGCCTGTGTCACTCAGCTTTGGTCACTATGACAAAGTTTTACAGGGCAGAGGACTTTAGCAGCAGGTAATTGTTCCTCAGTGTTATGAAGGCTGAAGTCTGGGATCAAACTAGTTCTTGGTAAAGCTAGTTCCCTCCAAGCCATTTCTGTGGGGCTCATAAATGGTGCCTTCTTCCTGTGTTCTCATGAGGTCAGCACTCTGTGTATCTGTCTGAACCTCCTTTTGTCAGATTGAACCATAGCCACCCTGACGACCTCAGTTTTGTTTTCTTACCTATTTAAATTCTGCCTCCACATAAAGTCACATTCTGTGGGACAGGGATAGCATAGGGAGAAAGACTTGAGCATATTTAGAGACAAACAGGTGAACAGGTCCTAACAGTAGCACTTCTGAAAAATTAACCTGTGTGTCTGGTTGTACCTAAGTGTGGAGGAGCCTGGGGTGCCTGGGGAGGGTGGGATTGTTACTAAGAGATTGACTGTGTATCAATTCAAACTTCCCTTCTCAGTTTCACGCCTAGCTCATCCTATTCTGCCCCATTGTCACCTGTCCCTCCATAGGACATGAATTGTGTCAGCCACTTGAGGCTGGCTGTAAGGGTCTCTTGCTAGTCAGTGTGGTGCTCACAAATCCTCTCCTTTTACAGAAAGCCTTTTCTTTCTTTCTGTTCTGTACATTGAATACAAAGTTACTACCTCACCAGTCTCCATTTGAATTAAAGAGAAAATGGCATGGGACAGTGCATTTGTTACTTTTCTCCTTGCTGTGACAAAATGCTTGATAAATTTCTAAGAGAAGAAAGACTTCTTTTAGTTTGTGGTTTGAGGGGTAAGGTACAGGGTGGCAGGGAAATCCTGACTGCTGCATCATGTGGAAGCTGCTCGCATTGCATCAAGTAGCAGGGGAAAGAAATGCTAGTCTCTAGTTTTCCTTCTCACTCAATCCAGTATCCCACTCTGCTGGATGGAGTTGCCCATATGCAGGTGATCTTTCTTCCTTATTTAAATCTCTCTGCAGATGCCTGGATGCCCTCACAAACAATCAGAGCTATGCTTTCTGGATGATTCTATATCTAGTCAAGTTGACATGAAGGTCCCCTGCAATAGATGGGAATCTTTCCTTGCGTCAAACAAAACCCATGATCTGCCCATTTATACCCAGCTGCCTCTAATTTATAACATAATCTAGTTTTGTTATTGACTATGTTAAAATCTGATTATATTATAATCACTTTAATTTTTTTCTTTTGCAAATTAAAACCCTAATAGCACACAGGTGCTTACTTCTCAGGACATATACAATATGTAATTTTTGATATGGGCATACTGTGTATTATTTATTGCAAAACCACTTATTTTAAACTGTCTGCCCTTGTTTTATAAGTAAATATAAGTGAATAGTAGACCCACTAAACAACTTTATGACTCATTTTATTCTAGCTAAAAGCATGTTGTCAGTGCACATTTTAATTTACTAACTAATGTCAAAGGGGCTGGAAATGTGGCTGGAAAGAGCACGTAATTCAATTGTAGAAGGCCTGGCTGCGTTCACTTCCCAGGGCCCATGGGAGGAAGGCGAAACTCAAAACTTTTAATTCAAGTTCCAGGGGATTGGTAGCTTGAATGAGAATTGTCCTCATGGGGTCATATATTTGAATGTTTGGTTACCAGTTGGTAGACTGGCTAGAAAGAATTAGGAATACTTAACTTCTGGAACTGTAAGCAAGCCCCCAGTTGAATGCTTTTTGTATAAGTTGTCTTGATCATGGTGTCTCTTCACAGCAATAGAACAGTACCTAGGACACATAAATACATGCAAAGAGCAAATCAGTAAATAACTCTTTAAAAATAACTGATAACTTTCCCATGGAATAGGTCTCAAGTTGAACCAGTCATTGCTGGTTCCCTCAATCTCTGCTTCTTTGTCCCTGCACATCTTGTAGGCAGGACAAATTTTGGGTTGAAGGTTTTTATGTAGATTGGTGCCCCCTGCTCTCCACTGGAATCCCCGCCTGGTTACAGGAGGTGGCCATTTCAGACTCTATATTCTCTATTGCTAGGAGTCTCTGCTAGGGTCACCTCCAAAAGCTGTCAGGAGCCCTCCACATCCCAGGAGTCCCACCATTTCCATTATCTCTCTCAGTCCTCTCCCCAACCCTATTCTCCCCATACATGATCCATATCCCTGTTCCCCCCATCCATCCCTTTCCCACCCAGCTCTCTCCTTCCTTCCACTTCTGAAGTCTATGATTTCTGTGTTGTTTCTTCTTCTGAGTGAGATTCAAGCATCCTCCCTTAGACCTTCCTTGTTACTTGAGAGCCAACCCTTGACAGTTTTTAAAAATATTTATTTATTTATTTATTTATTTATTTATTTATTTACATCCCAGATGCTACCCCTCCCCCTTCTCTTCTGAGAGGGTAGAAAACCCCCTGGGTATCTCCTGACCCTGGCATATCAAATCTCTATAGGATTAGATGTATCTTCTTCCCCGTGGCAGCACTGTTGGACAAAAGATTCCACAGTCAGGCTACAGCTTTAGGGACATTACTTGATCCAGTTGTTGGGGGATCCACATGGAGACTGAGTTGTATGTCTGCTACATATGTGCTGTTGGTCCCCTTCCAAACTCTGTATGCTCTTTGGTTGGTGACTCAGTCTCTGAGAGCCCCCAGGAGTCCAGGTTAGTTGATTCTGTTGATCTTCTTGTGGATCATTTCCCTTTCAGGGCCTTCAATCCTTCATCCAATTCATCCATAAGCCAATGTTTGACTGTGGGTATTTGCATGTGTTTCAGTCAGTTGCTGGGTAGAACCTCTCAGAAGACAGTTACAACAGGCTCCTATCTACAAGCATAGCAAAATATTATCAATAATGTCATGGATTGGTGCTTGCCCATGGATGGGTCTCAAGTTGGGATGGTTATTGGATGGCTATTCCTTCAGTCTCTGCTCCATCTTTGTCCTTGATACTAGTAATGACACTCTACAATGTTTACAGACAGGAGCATAGCATAACTGTCTTCTGAGAGGCTTCTTCCAGCAGCAGATAGAATAAGATGCAGAGACCTACAGTCAAACAATAGGTAGATCTTGGGAAGTCTTGTGGAAAAGTGGGGGAGAGGGACAATTGAGGGAGATGTAGGGATCAATGACTCTACAAGAAGACCTACAGAGTAAACTGATCTGGGCCATGGGGGCACACATAGATGGAATCACTAACCAAAAACCATGTGTGGGCTGGACCTAGGTCCCCTACACATAAGTAGCAGACATGCAGCTTGGTCTTCATATGGGTCCCCTAACAAGTGGAGCAGAAGCTATCTCTGACTTTGTAGCCTGCCTTTGGATCCATTTTCCCTAGGTGTGTTGCCTTTTCTAGATTCAGTGGGAGAGGGTACACTTAGTCCTGTTACAACTTGATTGACCAGGGTGGGTTGGTACACATGGTGAGTGGGGGGGCATGCCCCTTCTCTAAAGAGAAGGAGAAGGGGGAATCAGGGGAGGAAGGTGTGAGGGTGGGACAAGGAGGAGAGGAGGGAAGGAGAGATAAAGTGAACAAATAAATAAGTGTAAAAAATAATCAGTGATTGGGAAACTTTACAGTGGGCAGAACCCATTTCCACTTGGGAAAAAGAACTGCAAAGCTTCAGGAGGACAGGAAAAATACCATAGATACTTAAGGGCACAAAACAGCAGATCTTAAGAGATCTACCTGTATATAATGTTCTCTCTGAATTTCAAGTTCTAAACTGCCAGTGCTGACCATCTGGGGCACACTTATAAGAGCTTGTTTCTTTCCTCTGACTTTCTACCGTCCTGAGAACAATGCAAATGAGTTAATAACTCCTCCTGATCAAACAGTTATGCATATGGTTGGGCAAGATGGTTATACAAATAAAGCTTGACATGAATAAATATGTTGTCAACTTGGTGTGAGGGAACATCTGCCCATGGTGAAATATATCAACAGGATATGTTTCAAATGATGGGCTCACTTAGAGTCCTAGTGGAGCTGTAACAGACCCCGAGCCTTAGGCAAGTGGCTTGAATTTGTCTCACAATGACAATTAACCACCACAGGTTTTTTTTCCTGTGACTATTAACATTTTCCTGTGCTAACTTACAATCCTCTATTGCATACTATTAGGTTGGCATTCTCATGGTTTTAAAATCACGTGACCATCTTCTGAAACTTTTAGAATCACTGTCATGTCAGCACTACACACACACACACACACACACACACACACACACACACACACACACACACACACACATTTTGTGTATTATGTGGTAAATACAAACAGACCTGGAGATGGTTACCTTTCATTTTTTAAAGAAAAGACCCAGCAATCAGTGACATGGGCAGGAAAGTCAGGAGCTGGATTTTGAAGAATTAAAACATAGACGGTGATATAGAAAAATAACAACATCTTTGCAAAGATATTGAACATTATAGTGCAAAGCACCATTGTTAATGAGAATTAGCAGGTAACAGATTGTATAATTCACTGGGCACATATAAAATGGAGTAGTCAGGTGATCAAGTCTTGGTCTAGTAGAGCAAGGAAGAACTAATAATGATATTGTTAGTATCTTAATATGATAAAGTAAGTGTAGTCACATATCTTCTCACCTAGTTAGACACTCACCTCTGATATAAAGTGATAGCAAATCTTTTTTTTTTTATTAACTTGAGTATTTCTTATGTACATTTGGCAAACATCCCTTCCCTCCCCCCTTCCTTATGGGTGTTCCTCCCCACCCCTCCCCATTGCCGCCCTCCCCCGACAGTCTAGTTCACTGGGGGGTTCAGTCTTAGCAGGACCCAGGGCTTCTCCTTCCACTGGTGCCCTTACTAGGATATTCATTGCTACCTATGAGGTCAGAGTCCAGGGTCAGTCCATGTATAGTCTTTAGGTAGTGGCTTAGTCCCTGGAAGCTCTGGTTGCTTGGCATTGTTGTACATATGGAGTCTCAAGCCCCTTCAAGCTCTTCCAGTTCATTCTCTGATTCCTTCAACGGGGGTCCCGTTCTCAGTTCAGTGGTTTGCTGCTGGCATTCGCCTCTGTATTTGCTGTATTCTGGCTGTGTCTCTCAGGTTCAATCTACATCCGGCTCCTGTCGGTCTGCACTTCTTTGCTTCATCCATCTTGTCTAATTGGGTGGCTCTATATGTATGGGCCACATGTGGGGCAGGCTCTGAATGGGTGTTCCTTCAGTCTCTGTTTTAATCTTTGCCTCTCTCTTCCCTGCCAAGGGTATTCTTGTTCCCCTTTTAAAGAAGGAGTGAAGCATTCACATTTTGATCATCCGTCTTGAGTTTCATTTGTTCTAGGCCACTAGGGTAATTCAAGCATTTGGGCTAATAGCCACTTATCAGTGAGTGCATACCATGTATGTCTTTCTGTGATTGGGTGAGCTCACTCAGAATGATATTTTCCAGTTCCAACCATTTGCCTACGAATTTCATAAAGTCGTTGTTTTTGATAGCTGAGTAATATTCCATTGTGTAGATGTACCACTTTTTCAGTATCCATTCCTCTGTTGAAGGGCATCTGGGTTCTTTCCAGCTTCTGGCTATTATAAATAAGGCTGCGATGAACATAGTGGAGCACGTGTCTTTTTTATATGTTGGGGCATCTTTTGGGTATATGCCCAAGAGAGGTATAGCTGGATCCTCAGGCAGTTCAATGTCCAATTTTCTGAGAAACCTCCAGACTGATTTCCAGAATGGTTGTACCAGTCTGCAACCCCACCAACAATGGAGGAGTGTTCCTCTTTCTCCGCATCCTCGCCAGCATTTGCTGTCACCTGAGTTTTTGATCTTAGCCATTCTCACTGGTGTGAGGTGAAATCTCAGGGTTGTTTTGATTTGCATTTCCCTGATGACTAAAGATGTTGAACATTTCTTTAGGTGTTTCTCAGCCATTCGGCATTCCTCAGCTTTGAATTCTTTTGTTTAGCTCTGAACCCCATTTTTTAATAGGGTTATTTGTCTCCCTCGGTCTAACTTTTTGAGTTCTTTGTATATTTTGGATATAAGGCCTCTATCTGTTGTAGGATTGGTAAAGATCTTTTTTCCCAATCTGTTGGTTGCCGCTTTGTCCTGACCACAGTGTCCTTTGCCCTACAGAAGCTTTGTAGTTTTATGAGATCCCATTTGTCGATTCTTGATCTTAGAGCATAAGCCATTGGTGTTTTGTTCAGGAAATTTTTTCCAGTGCCCATGTGTTCCAGATGCTTCCCTAGTTTTCTTCTATTAGTTTGAGTGTGTCTGGTTTGATGTGGAGGTCCTTGATCCACTTGGACTTAAGCTTTGTACAGGGTGATAAGCATGGATCGATCTGCATTCTTCACATGTTGACCTCCAGTTGAACCAGCACCATTTGCTGAAAATGCTATCTTTTTTTCCATTGGATGGATTTGGCTCCTTTGTCAAAAATCAAGTGACCATAGGTGTGTGGGTTCATTTCTGGGTCTTCAATTCTATTCCATTGGTCTATCTGTCTGTCTCTGTACCAATACCATGCAGTTTTTATCACAATTGCTCTGTAATACTGCTTGAGTTCAGGGATAGCGATTCCCCAGAAGTCCTTTTTATTGTTGAGCATAGTTTTAGCTATCCTGGGTTTTTGTTATTCCAGATGAATTTGCAAATTGTTCTGTCTAACTCTTTGAAGAATTGGATTGGTATTTTGATGGGGATTGCATTGAATCTGTAGATCGCTTTTGGCAGAATGGCCATTTTACTATATTAATCCTGCCAATCCATGAGCATGGGAGATCTTTCCATCTTCTGAGGTCTTCTTCAATTTCTTTCTTCAGAGTCTTGAAGTTCTTGTTGTACAAATCTTTTACTTGCTTGGTTAAAGTCACACAAGGTACTTTTATATTATTTGGGTCTATTATGAAGGGTGTCGCTTCCCCCTAATTTCTTTCTCGGCTTGTTTCTCTTTTTGTGTAGAGGAAGGCTACTGATTTATTTGAGTTAATTTTATACCCAGCCACTTTTTGCTGAAGTTGTTTATCAGCTTTTAGTAGTTCTCTGGTGGAACTTTTGGGATCACTTAAATATACTATCATATCATCTGCAAATAGTGATATTTTGACTTCTTCTTTTCCGATCTGTATCCCCTTGACCTCCTTTTGTTGTCTGATTGCTCTGGCTAGAACTTCAAGAACTATATTGAATAAGTAGGGAGAGAGTGGGCAGCCTTGTCTAGTCCCTGATTTTAGTGGGATTGCTTCAAGTTTCTCTCCATTTAGTTTAATGTTAGCCACTGGTTTGCTGTATATGGCTTTTACTATGTTTAGGTATGGGCCTTGGATTCCTATTCTTTCCAGGACTTTTATCATGAAGGGGTGTTGAATTTTGTCAAATGCTTTCTCAGCATCTAATGAAATGATCATGTGGTTTTGTTCTTTCAGTTTGTTTATATAATGGATCACGTTGATGGTTTTCCAGATATTAAACCATCCCTGCATGCCTGGTATGAAGCCTACTTGATCATGGTGGATGATTGTTTTGATGTGCTCTTGGATTCGGTTTGCCAGAATTTTGTTGAGTATTTTTGCGTCGATGTTCATAAGGGAAATTGGTCTGAAGTTCTCTTTCTTTGTTGGGTCTTTGTGTGGTTTAGGTATAAGAGTAATTGTGGCTTCATAGAAGGAGTTCGGTAGTGCTCCATCTGTTTCAATTTTGTGGAATAGTTTGGATAATATTGGTATGAGGTCTTCTATGAAGGTCTGATAGAATTCTGCACTAAACCCGTCTGGACCTGGGCTCTTTTTGGTTGGGAGACCTTTAATGACTGCTTCTATTTCCTTAGGAGTTATGGGGTTGTTTAACTGGTTTCTCTGTTCCTGATTTAACTTCGGTACCTGGTATCTGTCTAGGAAATTGTCCATTTCCTGCAGATTTTCAAGTTTTGTTGAGTATAGGCTTTTATAGTAAGATCTGATGATATTTTGAATTTCCTCTGAATCTGTAGTTATGTCTCCCTTTTCATTTCTGATTTTGTTAATTTGGACACACTCTCTGTGTCCTCTCGTTAGTCTGGCTAAGGGTTTATCTATCTTGTTGATTTTTTCAAAGAACCAACTTTTGGTTCTGTTGATTCTTTCTATGGTCCTTTTTGTTTCTACTTGGTTGATTTCAGCTCTGAGTTTGATTATTTCCTGCCTTCTACTCCTCCTGGGTGTATTTGCTTCTTTTTGTTCTAGAGCTTTTAGGTGTGCTGTCAAGCTGCTGACATATGCTCTTTCCTGTTTCTTTCTGCAGGCACTCAGCGCTATGAGTTTTCCTCTTAGCACAGCTTTCATCGTGTCCCATAAGTTTGGGTATGTTGTACCTTCATTTTCATTAAATTCTAAAAGTTTTAATTTCTTTCTTTATTTCTTCCTTGACCAGGTTATCATTGAGTAGAGCATTGTTCAATTTCCACGTATATGTGGGCATTCTTCCCTTATTGTTATTGAAGACCAGCTTTAGGCCGTGGTGGTCCGATAGTGCACGATGGGATTATTTCTATATTTCTGTACCTGTTGAGGCCCGTTTTTTGACCAATTATATGGTCAATTTTGGAGAAAGTACCATGAGGAGCTGAGAAGAAGGTATATCCTTTTGCATTAGGGTAGAACGTTCTATAAATATCCGTTAAGTCCATTTGGCTCATGACTTCTCTTAGTCTGTCTACGTCTCTGTTTAATTTCTGTTTCCATGATCTGTCCATTGATGAGAGTGGGGTGTTGAAGTCTCCTACTATTATTGTGTGAGGTGCAATGAGTGTTTTGAGCTTTAGTAAGGTTTCTTTTACGTATGTAGGTGCCCTTGTATTTGGGGCATAGATATTTAGGATTGAGAGTTCATCTTGGTGGATTTTTCCTTTGATAAATATAAAGTGTCCTTCCTTATCTTTTTTGATGACTTTTAGTTGAAAATTGACTTTATTTGATATTAGAATGGCTACTCCAGCTTGCTTCTTCCGACCATTTGCCTGGAAAGTTGTTTTCCAGCCTTTCACTCTGAGGTAGTGTCTGTCTTTGTCTCTGAGGTGTGTTTCCTGTAGGCAGCAGAATGCAGGGTCCTCGTTGCGTATCCAGTTTGTTAATCTATGTCTTTTTATTGGGGAGTTGAGGCCATTGATGTTGAGAGATATTAAGGAATAGTGATTATTGCTTCCTGTTATATTCATACGTGGATGTGTTATGTTTGTGTGCTTTTCTTCTCTTTGTTTTGTTGCCAAAACGATTAGTTTCTTGCCTCTTCTAGGGTATAGCTTGCCTCCTTATGTTGGGCTTTACCATTTATTATCCTTTGTAGTGCTGGATTTGTAGAAAGATATTGTGTAAATTTGGTTTTGTCATGGAATATCTTGGTTTCTCCATCTATGTTAATTGAGAGTTTTGCGGATACAGTAGCCTGGGCTGGCATTTGTGTTCTCTTAGGGTTCTGTATGACATCAGTCCAGGATCTTCTGGCCTTCATAGTTTCTGGCGAAAAGTCTGGTGTGATTCTGATATGTCTGCCTTTATATGTTACTTGACCTTTTTCCCTTACTGCTTTTAATATTCTTTCCTTATTTTGTGCGTTTGGTGTTTTGACTATTATGTGACGGGAGGTGTTTCTTTTCTGGTCCAATCTATTTGGAGTTCTGTAGGCTTCTTGTATGCCTATGGGTATCTCTTTTTTTAGGTTAGGGAAGTTTTCTTCTATGATTTTGTTGAAGATATGTACTGGTCCTTTGAGCTGGGAGTCTTCACTCTCTTCTATACCTATTATCCTTAGGTTTGATCTTCTCATTGAGTCCTGGATTTCCTGTATGTTTTGGACCAGTAGCTTTTTCCGCTTTACATTATCTTTGACAGTTGAGTCAATGATTTCTATGGAATCTTCTGCTCCTGAGATTCTCTCTTCCATCTCTTGTATTCTGTTGGTAAAGCTTGTATCTACAGCTCCTTGTCTCTTCTTTTGGTTTTCTATATCCAGGGTTGTTTCCATGTGTTCTTTCTTGATTGCTTCTATTTCCATTTTTAATTCCTTCCACTGTTTGATTGTGTTTTCCTTTAATTCTTTCAGGGATTTTTGTGTCTCCTCCCTATGGGCTTCTACTTGTTTATTTATGTTTTCCTGGAATTCTTTCATGTATTTTTGCGATTCCTCTCTGTAGGCTTCTACTTGTTCTCTAAGTGAGTTCATCATGTCTTTCTTGAAGTTCTCAGCATCATGATCAAATATGATTTTGAATCTAGATCTTGCTTTTCTGGTGTTTTGGATATTCCATGTTTGTTTTGATGGGAGAATTGCGCTCCGATGGTGCCATGTAGTCTTGGTTTCTGTTGCTTGGGTTCCTCGCTTGCCTCTGCCATCAAATTATCTCTAGTGTTACTTTGTTCTGCTATTTCTGACAGTGGCTAAACTGTCCTATAGGCCTGTGTGTCAGGAGTGCTGTAGACCTGCTTTCCTCTCTTTCAGTCAGTTATGGGGACAGAGTGTTCTGCTTTCGGGCGTGTAGTTTTTCCTTTCTACAGGTCTTCAGCTGTTCCTGTGGACCTGTGCCTTGAGTTCACCAGGCAGGTCACTGGCAGCAGAAAAGTTGGTCTTACCTGTGGCCCCGAGGCTCAAGTTCGCTCATGGGGTTCTGCCCACGGGCTCTCCAGCATGTGGCAGCGACCAGGAAGATCTCGCAGCCTCTTCCGGGAGCCTCCGTGCACCAGGGTTCCAGATGGCCTCCGGTGTTTTCCTCTGGAATCAGTAATGTGTGCAGAGAGCAGTCTCTTCTGGTTTCGCAGGCGTGTCTGCCTCTCTGAAGGTTTAGCTCTCCCTCCCACGGGATTTGGGTGCAGAGAACTGTTTACCCGGTCTGTTTCCTTCAGGTTCCGGCGGTGTCTCAGGCAGGGCTCCTGCTGCTCCTGGGCCCTCCCCCACAGGAACCCAGAGGCCTTGTACAGTTTCCTCTTGGGTCAGGGATGTGGGCAGGGGTGGGCAGTGTTGGTGGTCTCTTCCGCTCTGCAGCCTCAGGAGTGCCCACCTGACCAGGTGGTAAGGTATCTCTCCCACGGGTTCTGGGAGCAGAGAGCTGCTGCGGGCCGGGATCCGCGGGTGTGGGACTTCCGGTAAACACAGGACGTGCCTGGTCCTAGAGGGATTCTGCCTCTGTTGTCCCGATTCCACCAGGCAAGTCACTTGCAGCAGATAAGTTAGTCTTACCTGTGGCCCCGAGGCTCGAGTTCGCTCGCGGGGTTCTGCCCACGGGCTCTCCGCGGTGGCAGCGCGTGATAGCAAATCTTAATTTTCGCCATTATTTATTTTGCAATAGCAAATAATGTTTTATCTGCTATTAAACCCCGTAAGCTAGAAAACTTAAGTTGCTTTCTTATTGTAACTTAGGAAGGGTTTATTTTGGCAAATAGTTTGAGGATGCAGTCTATCATGGCAGAGAAGGTTCATGGGAATTAGGAGCTTGGGAAGGTGACTGGTAGCATTGTATCCATGTGACTGATAACATTATATCTAAATCAAGGGCACAGAGAGATTCATCTTTCTCCTCAGCTTTCTCTCTCCTTTATATGCAGTATTGGACAGCAGTTCATGAGGTGGTCTTCCCACTCTAATCATCTAGAAAAATCCCTCATGTGCATATCCAGAAACTTGTTTCTTCTGGAATTCTGGAACCACACAATCAATATTAATCTTTGCAACCCCATTGAGTGTCCTAGAATTATGCACCTACATTAAAGACACCAAACTTGTTATAACATCAAAATCTAGTTGTAATGCCACTTTGCACATTTTTCTACTGAAAGTAAATTGTTTGTGGATGGAGAGATTGCTCAATAGTTAAGAGTACACATTGCCCTCCCAGAAGACCTCAGCTTGGTTCCCAAAACACAAACCAGACAGCTTACAATTTCCTATAATTCTAACTTGAGAGAGACCTAGTGTATGTGACCTTCTACCTGCACACACATGCACAGGACCACTCCCCTACCACAGACACTCATAATTAAAACACTTTTAAAGGCATGTTTTAAAGGGGGGAGGGGCTGGGTCTAACAGTCATTTGCCATGAGACTGTAAGTGTGTTCAGCCTTTCTCTCATGTGTAAAGTACTTTTCACATTGCTGGGACAAAACACTTGATAAAAGACAACTGATAGTAACGGTTCAGTCCCCCCCCATTACCTTCAGAACCTATGTCAATATTTATCTACTTGACATTGCTCATGAGAATTATAGAAAGTGAATATTGTGCACACCTGTGTTCCATTGTAGAATTTCCATAAGTAAAATACAAGATAAGACAGAGGAAGGTCTTACTGCTGTGTGCGGAGAGCCAGAGGCCCAGGAATCGCTACTGCAGGGTCATCAATGCTCAGTATCTTTTCATTAGAGCAGTGGTGCTCAACCTTCCTTATGCTGCAACCTTTCAATAGAGTCCCTCATAGTGTGGTGCCTCCCAACCATAAAATCATTTCATTGCTACTTCATAACTATAATTTTGCTACTGTTATGAACTGTAATCTAAGTATCTGATATGTGAGCCCCCCGCTCCCCAGATTGTGACCTACAGGTAGACAAGTCCCTGCCATTGGTAAGTCTGTACCAAACAGGTGTCTCAAATTAAAACTCACTGTGTTTTTGTTTATCTGATAATTCTTGATAGACACAGATCAGCATGGGTGTTTAAATTAAAAAATTAAATTAAAAAGCAACTTTTTGGCAGACATGGTCAGAAGCAAATATTTTAGAGTTCTCGTCTAAGTTTAAAACCATTATAAGCAGTGGTTGCAATGTATGAGCTGTACCAGCCAACTGTGCTACAATATACATGCAAGAAAAAAGAAAGAAACACCACAAAATGGCAGGAAGATGCATTATTTGAAGCATTCAGGCTGAGGATACAGAAAAGAGTAAAAGTCTTGCTTTGCACATGTTAATATACATTCTTTCGAATCAGTTCACTCCCTATAAATTGTCCGCATCTCAGCATTATTTTGATTCCTTCATGTACAACCATGGAGTCTTTGGAAAGAACTGTAAAAGATGTGCTCAGCTGTTTATCCTGAGGGAAGGGACCAGCCCTGTCTCTTTCCTTCTCTCCCTGCACAGTCCCATGTACGCACTTCCCACTGCAATGTGAAATTAAACATCAAGGGGCTGAGCGACCTTTCTACAGACCAAGAGACATGCATTAAGGAGATAGCCAAGACATCCCCCTTTCAACTTAAGGGAGTAACCAATCTTCCTATCCAATGGTCAATTCCTATTCAAGATAAAACCCCAAAGGCCAGAAAAATGTCAGAGAAACCAGCTATAAAAAGACACAGACATTCTGCTTCCCTTTAAGTCACCTGCTTAGCGATGGGATCTTACACTCTAGTAGTCTTTCATCATCCATGATGGGAAATGTTTTCTCCCAAGGCCTGATGGTTCTTGGCTCTTTATCTAATCAGCATTCAGTGCACCAGTCCATAAAAGGAAATACCGAGACTGATGTTGGTGACCACATACAAGTAACGCTGCCAGGTTTATTTTATTTTATTGCCAAAGCTTGCTGTGTTTATGTGCAGGCCTTTCACCGTGAATGAGGCAGCCTTTGTTTCTTTGTCAGTTTTTTTCTTTTTCTATTGGCCATGGTACTCTAACCACAGTCACATGAATCGGCCTCTGCCTTTGTTCAGAGACGCTGATAAAGTTAATCTCTTATACTAACTGGAAGTGAGCCAGTGTTTTTGAGTCACTGCAGCAGAGAAGCTGTAAAGACAAAGCACACAGCAATATATACAGCTACTTGATCACAAAGCATATGGATATGATTCCCTCTTATGAGGACTTTAAAAACACGAGAGAGTGCTGTGTGGGGGTATCTGACTTGAGGTCCATAATGTTCGTTTCAATAGTTTATAGTTTCCACTGCAAGTTGGCATTACTCCAGTATTTCAAAACTCAATGGACTTGGACAAAATATAAATGCTGTTAGAGATACTTGGGTAGGGGATTCCAGAGAAATAGTTCAGTAGTTATGAGCACTTGTTGCTCGTTCAAAGAAGCCATCTTTGTTTTCTAGCTCACAGGTCAGGTGCCCCACAAACTTCTGTAATTCCTGTTCTACAGGATTTGGTGTCCACACACATACACACACACACACACACACACACACACACACACACACACACACACACAGAGAGAGAGAGAGAGAGGCAGAGAGAGAGAGAGACAGAGAGAGAGAGAGAGAGAGAGAGAGAGAGAGAGAGAGAGAGAGAGAGAGAGAGAGAGAGAGAGAAGACTCACATAAATAAAAACAGAATAAATCTTTTTAAAAAATGCTGGACACATAAAGAAGAATTACATGTTCTAAAACCTCCTAAAACAGTCTTTGGTGCAGCCAATAATAAGGCAGCTTTCAAGTCCACATGGTCATCTTGTATGGTTCTGTCCTATTTCTTCTTACTCCTCTGTAGATTCTGATGTCAGTTCAAGTACATAGACTGTCACCTGTCCTGTATTTCATTACAATATTTTGCTACCATTACATTAAGTCACCCAACTTTTAAAATTCAGTCCTACAACTGGAGTTACTAAATAAAGCAACAAAATAACTGAAAGCATTATATTTTCATTTTTATCATTTAATTTCTTAGTTAGCACCCAGTGTACGAGGTCTTCTTATGGCATTTTTAAAGAAGTTATTGAACTGACTGCTTCTCATAGCTCTTTTGCAAACAACCTCCTGTCCATGATCACATGTGTCTTGCTGTTCCTAACCACTCAGGACAGCTCCTCTCTCTCTACTGTGCTCTCCACTCTCTTCAGAACAGCTCCCTTACAGGGGGATTTACCACTCCCCCACAGCACTCAGATGCATCTCTGTGAACTGTGTTTGCATGGTCACCATGGGTAGAAATGCTTGTGGTGGAGGTCCACTGTTTCTCTGTATTAAATCACCAGGGAACTACAACGTATCCAGTAAAAAGGCTGAGTATCATGGGATGTGTAACAACAAAGTGACCACCATAAAATGATTTTTAAAAATTGATCCTAACGTGTATGCAAGGCAATTTATTAAAACTTTTAGCATCTACAAAAACGACTCAGTGCTAAAAGCATATATTGCTGTAGGAGAAGAACTGGGTTCAGTCTCCAGCACCCACATCAGATGGCTCAAAACACCCATCAATCCAGCTCTAGGGGACCCATGGGTGCTCTTCTTTCCTCCGTGTGTATCTTGCACTCTTGAGAATATATTGGTTCCTCACTCCAGTCACATAACAATAAAATTAAACAACATCTTAAAAGATTTATTTCATTTGTACTTACATGCATTTCTGTATGTAGGTATGTGCATGGGAATAAAGGTGTCCTCAAAGGCCACAAGAGTGTGACAGACCCCTCCCTTCCCTTGGCACTAGATATCCATGTGGCCCTGAGCCACTATTAATTAATGTGGGCTTGGAATGGATCTGAAATTCTCTGAAACCTCAGTAAATGCCTGTCATCATCAAGCCATCTCTTCTGGCCCATAAAAAACTATTTTATTTTCATTTTGTATTCATTTGGTTTTGTCATGGAATATCTTGGTTTCTCCACCTATGTTAATTGAGAGTTTTGCAGGATACAGTAACCTGGGCTGGCATTTGTGTTCTCTTAGGGTCTGTATGACATCTGTCCAGGATCTTCTGGCTTTCATAGTCTCTGGCGAGAAGCCTGGTGTGATTCTGATAGGTCTGCCTTTATATGTTACTTGACCTTTTTCCTTTACTGCTTTTAATAGTCTTTCTTTGTTTTGTGCATTTTGTGTGTTTTGACTATTATGTGATGGGAGGAGTTTCTTTTCTGGTCCAATCTATGTGGAGTTCTGTAGGCTTCTTGTATATTTATGGGCATCTCTTTCTTTAGGTTAGGGAAGTTTTCTTCTATATTTTGTTGAAGATATTTACTGGTCCTTTGAGTTGGGAGTCTTCACTCTCTTCTATACCTATTATCCTTAGGTTTGATCTTCTCATTGAGTCCTGGATTTCCTGGATGTTGTGTGTATTCATATATATATATATATATATATATATATATATATATCCATATAGTGTGTGTGTGTGTGTGTGTTCCTGCTTATGCAGCTCCATCTGCACATGTATATATGCAGGTGCCATGGCAGTGTGTATGGGAACAGAAGACAACCTCAGATGTTATGCCTAGGGGTGCTGCCCATCACTTTTGTGACAAGGTTTCTCATTGGCTTGGAGTTTACAAGTTCAGAAGACTCTGACCACTGAGTCTCAGGGATCTTCCTGTGTTTCCCTTCCTGGTGCTGGGATTAGAGGTGTGCAGCATCTCACTGGAAACTTTTACATAATTTGTGGGGATCAAGCTGAAGTCCTTATGCTTGTAAAGCAGATACTTTGTACAAAGTCATCCCCCAACCCCTAGAGAGCATTTTTACTAAATATTAGGTTGTTATTAATATTAATATTAGGATGCGAACACTTTCACTGGGTGTTTTACCTTTTGGCTTGAAGAGTAAGATTCATTTTTTCAGATTTATTTTAAATTCTAGATGGATGAACTCAGTAAGGCTACTGTATAGATTACATACAAATTTGGTTTTCAGGATATATACAAATTATTCTTGGAATTTAGTGGGGTCTTAGAGTACAAAGAAGTTGCGGAAAGTAGCCTGTCAACTGTTGGGGAAATCTGATGACTAGTTACCTCATTTTATTATCTAAAATGACAATCTCTGGTGTCTGCTTGTAGAGTTCAGTGCTCCTCAGGTTTGGAAGAATAACTCGAATGGAGTATCGTGGCACATACTGTTTAGCTGGCTTGGTGGTTCATTCCTTTAATCTCAGCACTAAGAAGGCAGAAGTAGGCTGATCTCTGAATTCCAGACAAGCCAGGGCTACACAACAAGACTCTGTCTCAAACAAAATAAAACAAGACAAGACCTGTATAACTTGAAACCTGTCAATGGTGTTTTAAAAATTCTTTGATAATACATACTCAACATGTATGTGGGACTTAAATCTTATGCCCAAATCTGTCTGTCTCTTCTGTAGTCCTGATGTTTGCTTGGTCCCATTGAAGTATTCATGAATAGCGGACATTCTGGGGGATGGAGAGGTGGCCAGGTTTAGAGGACTTGGTGTCCTTATAAAGGATGTGTTTCTAATACCAGCGCATATGTAAGACAGCTCACAACAACCTATGTATCCAGCCCAGAGAATTAAGTACATGTGGTCTCCATGTACTAACATACACACGCCCACACCTCCACAGCACACACATACACATTATTAGAAAAAAATATCTTTTTAAAAAACAGACATTTATATTTAAACATGAATGCCTGTGGTCAAATGGCAAGACTGAAAGATGCCTTCAAACTTCAACACGAATAAATTTTCAATGTGAATGAAATTGTATAGCATTATGGGAAAAATGAAAGGAAAGCTGAAAGATGGCTCACTGGCTGCCCTTGCAGTGGACCCAGGTTTGGTTCCCAGCACATACAGCAGGTGGTTCCCAACTGCCGTGACTCAGTCTTGGGAGGTCTGATGCCTTCTCTGGCCTCCATAGGTGCACATACAGGCACACACACACACGTACACATGCACACGCAGCACATGCACACGTACATGCACACACAAATGTAAAACAAGTAAATAAATGTTTAAAACATACTTGCTGAAAGGAGAGGTCCAGGCAGAGACGTGATGCTGAATCTGGATCCCGGCAAACCTGAACTTTCTATGCAATGCATCGGCTCCTCCAGGCTCCCAAGTCGCAGGGTACCATTTGTTATTGGGAAAGAAACTGAAACCATTGTCTCAGTGGCCTCACCTAAGTCTGACACAGGGTATGCAGTTTCTGTCCATCTACTGCCTGGCATCCTTTACTGTTCCAATACTTGGAATGTTGGCGGATGAGCAGAGCTACATAAAGAATCACATCAAAAACTCACAGCAGGCAAGGCTGTGATTTCAGGAGTGAGTTTCAGAGTCTTCAGGACTGGCACGTTCAACACCAGATGTCAACAGCAGATTGGCTTTTGATTGTGGTGAGCAGAAGCAGCTTGCCCTAGCATTCTGCAGCAATGGCACAAAGTGGCACTTTCTTAGCCAGCTGGAGATGGTATTGATCAGATCCTATCTTTTTTGGCATCCAATTTAGCTCTTATTTTCTCTTACTTTAAAAAAAGTTGTGACGTTTTATTATTACATAAAATCACACACACACACACACACACCTATGCATGCATGCACACACACACACACACACACACAGGTATTAAGTGCAAGTGAAACATAATGTTTGGAAAGAGGATCAAGAACAGATCAGATTACATAATAAGGAAGGATGGAATGAGGCAAAAAAATGCATGAAGGAAGATATTTTTTTCCATCTTTATTAACTTGAGTATTTCTTATTTACATTTCGATTGTTATTCCCCTTCCCCATTTCCAGGCCAACATCCCCCTAACCCCTCCCCTCCCCTTCTATATGGGTGTTCCCCTCCCCATCCTCTCCCCATTGCCGCCCTCCCTCCAACAATTACGTTCACTGGGGGATCAGTCTTGGCAGGACCCAGGGATTCCCCTTCCACTGGTGATCTTACTAGGATATTCATTGCTACCTATGAGGTTGGAGCCCAGGGTCAGTCCATGTATAGTCTTTGGGTAGTGGCTTAGTCCCTGGAAGCTCTGGTTGGTTGGCATTGTTGTTCTTATGGGGTCTCGAGCCCATGAAGGAAGATATTAATCCAGTGTTTTTCTAGGTTCAACTCTGGAGAAAGGCCGTGTATGTCTTCTTTTCGTGTATGACCAACCAGTTCACAATAAAATGTTGATGTGCCCTCTCTTGTGTGGATCTTGCACAGATCATCATAGCTGCAGTGAGTTTGTGAGTGCAAGGCCATGTCAGCAGGAAAGGCGTGCTGGGAAGAAGAAGGTGCCAGGCCATGAAAGCGGGAGGTGCATGCTGGGAAGAAGGGATTCAGTGGGAGACAGAAGTGGGAGGGAATGAAAAATGAAAGTAATTACATTAATTGTATGCAAGTATGAAATTATCAAAGAATAAAAAACTAAAACTGTACACGTGTGTGTGTGTGCATGTATGTGTGTGAGTACATGTGTGTGTGTGTGTGTGTGTGTGTGTGTGTGTGTGTGTGTAGAGGCCGTAAGTCACCCTAGGTGTATTTCTTCAAGTCTACCTGTTTCTGTTTGTTTTAATTTTAAAAACTTTAAATGTATTCACATTATTTTATGGGTATGAGTGTTTCACCGGAATGAGTGTATATGTACTACATGTGTGCCCGGTGCCTGCTGAGTTGTCAAGAGGGCATACAATCCGCCAGAATTAAGTTATGAATCACTGTATGGATTCCCAGAGCTGCATCTGGATCCTTTGCAAGAGGAAGAAGTGCTTGAACCATTGAGCCATTCCTACAGCCCCTATCTACTTTACTTTGTTTTATATTTTATTTTGAGCCTTTCAAATTAGCGTTGAACTCAAACAGTAATGTCAACTGTCTGACCAGTGAGATCCGAGGACTCACCTCCACATTCTACCTTCCAAGTCCTGTAATTACAAGGACATTGCCTTTTTAGTGCAAGTTCTGGGAATTGAACTCAGGCCTTTACTCACTGAGCAGGTTTCCTAGTCCCATATTCTCTAGCATTGATGAAATGTGAAACAAAAACACAGCGTATCCTTGGGGATTTACAAAATATCTCTTAAAGGAGTTTCCCCCTGTTATCGTGTAGTGATTCTGTAGACCACACATAGCTAGGCAGTATAGGATGCTTGGAGAACCATTAGGGGGATACTGGAGTGAAGTATCATTAACTTGTTATTGAATAAAACATAGTCAAAAAGTATGGGATAAAATCAAATTCCTTTGGTGAACTACTTAAAGTTGTTCACCTCTCAGTATTCTGGCAAGATCAAAATGCTGTAGTTGCAGATGGAACTGGATTTCAAAGGAAAGTCTTTCTGTTAAAATGATATAATTGGTCTTTGACAAAAGCATACACACTGATAGATTGCTCATTATCTTTTAGAGTTGACATAAACTATTTATTAATGGATGGGTATATACTCAAAACATCTCACAAAGATGCTTGCTTAACTATGTTCATAGCATCTTTATTTATAATAGCCAGAAATTGTAAAAAAAATGAAATGCCCCTCTTGAAAAATAGATAAAGAAAATGTGGTACATCTACACAATGGAATCTTATTTAGCTACTAAAAATCAAGACGTCATGAATTTTACAAGCAAATGGATGGACCTTGAGAATATCATCCTGAATGAGGTAACCCAGTCCCAAAAGGACATGCATGTTGTCTTCTGAGAGGCTCCACTAAGCAACTGACTCAGGCAGATACAGACATTCACAGAAAAACAGTGGATGGAGCTTGGGGACTCTTATGGAAGAATAGGAGGAAGGATTGTGTGCCCCAAAGATGCTAGTAACTTCACAGGAAGATCAACAGAGTCAACTAACCTGGACCCTTGGAGCTCTTAGATTCTGAACCTCCAACCAAAGAATATACACAGGCTGGACCTAGCCCTGCCTCTCCCAACAGATATGTAGCAGATCTGCAGCTTGACCTTCATGTGGGTCATGAACACCTCGAATGGTAGCTAGCTATCCCAAAAGCTGTTGCCTGTATGTGGGATATGTACTAGCTTGGCTGCCTTGTCTGGCCTCAGTAGGAGAGGAAGCACCTAGTCTCCCAAAGACTTGAAGTACCAGGGGGCCACCCACTCAGAGGAGAAGGTGAGAGGGATGAGAGAAGGTGACCAGGAAGGGTGCAGTGAGCAGGATGTAAAGTGAGTAATTTTTTTAAAATTAAATTAAAAAGAGAAACAGAGAAAATGAACCGTATTTTTTTTCAATGTCAAAATATACATGATTTTCTTTTATTTTTTCTTACCTTTCATTGGATATTTTCTTTATTTACATTTCAAATGTTATCCTCTTTCCCAGTTTCCTCTCCTGGCACCCCTTATCCCACTCCCCCTACCCCTGCCTCTGTGAGGGTGCTCCTTCGCCTGCCCACTCCTACCTCACCACAGAGCCATTCCCCTATACCGGGCATCAAGCCTTCACAGGACAAAGGGCCTCTGTTGCCATTGAGGCCAGATAAGGCCATTCTCTGCTACATATGCAACTGGAGCCTTAGGTCCCTCCATGTGTACTCTTTGGTGGTTTAGTCTCTGGGAGCTTTGGGAGAGAGGGGTCTGGTTGTCTGATATTGTTGTTCTTCCTGTGGGGTTGCAAACCCCTTCAGCTCCTTCAGTCCTTTCTCTAATTCCTCCATTGGGGACCGCATTCTCAGTCCAATGGTTGGCTACGAGCATCCACCTCTATATTTGTCCGGCTCTGGTAGAGCCTCTCAGGAGACAGGCATATCAGGCTCCTGTCAGCATGCACTTCTTGGCATCTGCAATAGTGTCTGGGTTTGGTGACTGTATATGGGAAATGGACCTTCTAAAATTTAAATCTTTAGCTGTGACCTAGACTTGATTTTGATGTGCATTTATCCAGTTGATATTATGGCTTTTCCAGGTAGTGGTGATGCTGAGTTCAATTTGTCTAAATAAAATCTGTGTTCTGTTCCCCAAAGTTCCCTAGCTTGTAGAAGTTACCATTTGCTTTCTTTCCCCTGACATCTAACTCTATCAAGCCTTACAAGACATACTTTAAGAATACATCTCCAGTCTGTCTCCTTACCACTTCCTGACCAGCATCAGTGGCCAGGTTCATGGCTGCATCCTTGAGCCAGGTGGTCCTTTTGTGTAAACTCACACGGAGATCTACAATGTATCCAGCTCCTTCAGAAACACAACAAAGGAGGGTGGCAGGATTTCTTCAAACCCGTGGCTGAGACTCTTGAGCATAATGAAAAGGAATGATAAGGACCTTAAGATTTTGCAAAAAAAAAAAAAATTGTAATTATTGCTATTTAGTTTTAGAATGAGCTGGTTAAGCATTCGTTTCATTTTCATTTTACAATGGTTACATTTCTTCCTCTGTACTTCATCCTCCTCAACGAGCATGGGACACTTCGTTATGCAAAAGTTATAATTTCAAAAGCTAGCAAATAACATTCAAATAAAAATAGCAAACAAATCTCTTCCTTTAAAGAACTTAGACTCTAGATGAATGCCCCTATATCCTTGTTAGCTTTGGGTCAGCCATGCAGATCCTGGCCAGAATGACTTGCTCACTCCTTGTCATTGGGATTGATATAATGTGGCTATTAGGGTGTATGGTTTGTTTGTTTGCTTTTTCAGTCAAACAGACAGCTGTAACTACAGATTCCTGCATGAAAACTGACATTCAGGTGTCTTGTAGATAGCTCTACCCTCATTGTACTCTGTCCCCCTCTCCCGTGTGTGTGTGTGTGTGTGTGTGTGTGTGTGTGTGTGTGTGTGTGTGTTGAATGTGAATCCAAGTCTTCTGTTTCTCTTAATCTACATTTCATTAATCTTATATGATACTTCATTTTAGCTAATAAATATACATGAAACAACTATATATTGCCAATACCTTGTTTATCTCTCAAAAAGAAAAACAATTAATAAATTTAACAAAATAAATTTAGCAAGTCAATAGATGGATAAATAGGTTGATAGATTGTGAAAAGTCAAGACAGGGTTATTGGATATTCAGGTCCTGCATACTTCCTTTCATATGTCATGATTAATAAGATTTGCACAATTCAGGGATGGCTGAGGGGAGTTGTGTTTGAATAGGACTCTTTTCTTTTTTACCAGAGAGATCAGGAATGCAATATGGCACAATTTTTATAGGTTTAGGATCAAGCAAAATGTCCAGGAACTTTGTGACTTGTGTAGTTGGAGTTAGTTATGAGGTGGGCCACACAGATGTATTGAAGGTTAGGAAGAAGTAGAACAGAAGCTGCCTAATGCCTTGTGACCTTAGGGCTTGGTAGCCAGCCACCACATCTCTGTAGCCAGCTCACTGTAAGAGAGATTTCTCCATGAATAGGCTTGTGTGGCCTGCCAAGACAAGCATAGAACCCAACCAGAGGGCAAAGCAAAGCAAAGTCAGTCAGATCCTGGCAAAGGCTGAGATCTGTTTTCTAGCTAGTTAACTCACAGAAAACAAAGTTCAGTATAAGAAAGAGCACAGCTGGGTGGCATGTATTATGTCCTTTTTTATCAAGTCTTTTTCTTTTTTAGCTGGTCAAGAAGCAGGTGTATTACTTAGAACAAAAATCCATTAACTTCTTCATAGTTTCATGGGTACTAGATACCAGAGGTTCGTAACTCTGAAAGTTAAGATTACTAAACAAACACCCTAAAACAACACTGAACTAGAATAAACCTAACTCACTCTACATCTCAGGTGACACCTGGGATGTGCCTCAGTTCTCATTGCATTCCATTGAATAACTGGTTCACTGAGATGCTGTCTTTATTTGTTAATAGATGGCCAAAATGAAGAAAATGAAGACAGCACCTGACCTTGAAGACTGCATTAAGTGTCCAGTTATTAATTATGGGGTTGGTTTATGAATGGGTTGCTCTGTTTGACCAAGTGTCACCTAGCCAGAAGACCCATAGTAGTTTCAGAAATGAGCGAGATGAAAAATGAGTGAGATCCTGTGCCACAGGATCCTTAAGATATAAAGACGTGTTGATATGTCCCAAGGGACAAACAAAGCTGAAGAGAAAATACCACTTGCCTCCTTGTATTTCATACTGGGATCATTAACATACTTTAACATGGTACTACTTCATTAATATCTCTTCTTATATATTTATATCAAGAATTTATGGGGAAAATAACTTCAAATTTGAGAGTAATAAGCCCTCGTGTCCATAGATAATTTAAAAATCGCAGTAGGTTGAAACACTAATGAACACATGTAAGGAGAAACAAGACAATCATGACCAAAATCTATAAAAATATCATGCGAATTTCATTCTAGGATTTTGGGAAATAAGCTTTAACATTGTAGCAGCTACATAATAAGAAAGTAAATGACGCCATGAAGGATTTCATCAAGGGTGTAGTGTATGAAAGGAACCAAATGGAGGCACTAGGCTGGGTTCCTGAAAGTGAAAACCGATAGTTCAGCAGATAATGTTAGAAAATTTGGACAGCGAAATAATTCAAAAAGTGGAAGACAGGCTGCTGGAAGAAATATTTTCAGGATGAAGAAGGAAAAAATATGAAAATAGTACAAGGGAAGAAAATATGAGAAAGATAACATGTGTGGAACATATTTTGAAATGTGGTACCAAATTTTGTTTTTTTTTTAAAAAAAGGTATAAACAATGACTAAAGATAAATAGGCAAGAATTTTTTGAGCCTAACAATATAAATTATGGAGCCAATATGATTGCTCATTGGGGAGGGCACTTGTCTGGTAACCAGGTTTCTATTCTTGGATCCACAGAATTGGAGAAGAAAATCTACTCTTATAAGTTGTCCTTTAACTTTAGACTTATACCCTCACATACAAATAAGTAATATGGATAAACACACCCACACATGCACATATGCACATGACACACACACACACACACACACACACACACACACACACACACACACACAGAGAGAGAGAGAGAGAGAGAGAGAGAGAGAGAGAGAGATCTCTAAGGAAACCAAAGTGAAAGACCACCAATGTGACAGACAGTGGCTTCCTGTCTCAGTTACTATTGACTTTTTATACAACACCCCAATTTGAAACACTGCTTTGGTCTGGATCTTAAATGCTACTCAAATATTCAGGTTCAAAAGACTCTCATGCTAATGGCATTAGTGTGAGAATACCCACATTTAAGAAGTAAGTGTAGTTTAGTGACGTGCCTTGGAAAGTAAGATTCAGTGAGCCCATTGTTTTACTTTTGGATGGAATCAGGAGACGAGTAGGCTACCTTGTTACACAGCTCAAAAGAAACAGGGTCCTCTTATCCTGGGTTGAAATCTCCAAAACAATGAGCCAAAATAAACATAGTATATTAATATATTGATCATCTCAGGTGTTTGTTATAGAAATAGAAAATTAGATTGTGTGTGTGTGTGTGTGTGTGTGTGTGTATTCAGAAAATAGAAAATATAAAAACATTTCTAACTTTAATTTTCTTAATTCTTATTTTATTGCTTTGTTCTATTCTTTCAGTTCATGATCTCACTATGTGACCCTGGCTGACCTGTGCAGACAAAGCTAGCCATGAGGTTTCAGCGATCTTGCCATTGACTCTTGAGTCTGGCATTATGGTGACTAACTGTTGCACCTACCACAATTCATTTTATAAATGTAACTTTGATTTTTAAAATATAAATACCTTATAAGAAAGCAAAATATAGTCATTCTGCATTCATAAACATAGGTGTAAAAAAACCTAGACAATATAAGATCATCAGCATATAAATGCCTATGATGGAGGGGTAGCAGAAATATATATGAGAATACTTTTCTTTGTAATTTACTTTATTCTTTTTGCCCCTATTTAACCAGTAGCAACTCCAGATTTAAAATCTCTACTTCTTATACCCTGTATTTTCCATTCCTGTCTGACTATGAATCTGCATTTGTGCCTGGTTCAAGGGTGTCTCATGAATCTGTTTGTCCCTCTGTCTCTGTGTGCGTTATCCCTTTATGCTGTTACAACTTGACAGTTGTTTGAGCTGTGTGTGTCTGAACCCCCAAAGGGCTTTGCTCTGTATTTATTGAATGCTATAGAAAGCATCACATGGGGAAGATATTGAATACTTTCTAGAAATCTTTAATATGGTTTTAAAAGAGAGTAAGATACTGGCCCTGACTGATCCCAGCAGACCCAGACAATAGACATTCTTTATCAAGCAATATCTAGAAATGGGTTCTTTCCACATTTTATGGTGGATTTTATGGAGTTTGCTTTCAACTTCTGCATTCTCTGCCTTCAGCAAATGACGCATATTCATTACTCTGGATCAGGTGCCTGGAGGAGCATATAACTTTAGATGTTAGCTACTTGTTTATTCTTTGAGGACTTCATGTATATAAACAATTTATTTTGATCAAAATCACTTGTACTCCCTTCTATAATTCCTCCCTAGTTCCCCCACCACATCCCCATCTAAGACATTATCCATCATTCATCATTCTATGTGTCTGTCTATCATTTAGCTATTATTGATCTATCTCTATCATCTATCTACCGTCTATCTATCTATCTATCTATCTATCTATCTATCTATCTATCTATCTTCATCATCATCTATCTATTTATCTTCATCATCATCATATAACTCTTGATCTATTTCTATCATCATCTATCTATCTATCTATCTATCTATCTATCTATCTATCTATCTATCTATCTATCTATCGACTTCCCAACCTCTCTCCTCCCCTCACTATCTACCTACTTATATTGCCCATTGAGTCTATGTATTCCTGCCTGTACGTAGATGGGTATGGACCCATCCACTCAAGCAGGCTGGACCTACCAGGAACCATACCCCTTAAGCAAACAGACTCTCTCTCCTCGAAGCTGTTCTCCCATGGCTTCTCCTCTAGAGGTGGGGCTTCCTGAGTTTATCAGTCCTCCTTGGTATAATTTCTACTTATATATAATTGAATGTTGTTATTATATAGCACAACATATTGAGCTATGTAAAATATTTGAATAGGTACAGCTTTTAGGATAAAAGAATCTTTTTGATGTGCAAAATCTAAGAAAATCTGAAAATAGCTGGTAATAAGAGCTTTCAGTGACTTTGATGTAAATAAAATGAAAGAACCAACTGTCTTGATCATAAGAGTTGAAAGGAAGCTATATTTATCTAAATTATCAGTTTTTACCTAATGACTAAAACTATGGTGCTGTCTTATTTCACAAAGAAAACTAGAAAATATAGAGGTAAACTTGTATTTATTTTTAAAGATATATATTTTTATTTTTAAATGTATATATGTGGCAGTGTGTGTGTGTGTGTGTGCGCATGCACGCACTTGCATGCACATTAGTGTGGGTACATACAGAGGATAGATGGGGTGTTGGGATCCCTTGGATCTAGAATGGGAGATGATGGTGGGCCACCTGATGTGAACACTGGGAATCCAACTCTGTCCTTTCGGTACTTGCTCTTGTTCAAGGAGCAATCTCTTTTGCCTCTTGCATTGATTTTTATAAAGAATCAAATATCTACCAAAGAAAGTGCTTCTGAAAAAAAATGTAGTTCTTACAGTATTGACCATGGTCCAGTCAGTCCTTCCAGAAGATGTCTGAAATGGTTCCAAAGAAAAATCAAACATGTTTGGAAATTTATGTGTCATTATTTCTCTGTTGATACACAATGGAGGGTATTGCATAGGTTATCTAACTAAATGATTTCTTAAACCTTATTTTTAACTAATTAAGACAGGCCAGCATTTTGTAATAGAGACAGAATTATGTGGAAATAAAAGGATTAAATTATCTATCTATCTATCTATCTATCTATCTATCTATCTATCTATCTATGAATCTATCTGTCTATCATCTTCTTTGTTATAATAAGACTCTGCTTACTATAGTACAATTAACAGATATGGATTTGAACTGTTTACTATTTATTAAATACTAAAAGAGTCTAGGCAAGACCAAGCTGACCTGTGTCAGTGGATGAGTAATGTAAACACTATATCCTTGGAAGCTTTACAAGACATCTTAGCCACACGTGTGGCATTAGTGTTCATTTGTGAAATAAACTGTGTTCTAGTTTCCTTTCCGTCACTGTGATGAAAAAAAAATGCCTTGACAAAAAGCAGTTTAGAGGAGAAAGGGTTTATTTTAGCTCACAATTCCAGGTTACAATTTACTGTTTCAGGAAAGTCACAGTGGCAAGATCTTGAAGCAGCTAATCACATCACATCCACAGTCAAGTTACAGAGAAATAAATGCGTGCATTCTTAATGTTCAGGTGGCTTTCTCTGCTCCTCCTCAGTCTGGGAACTACAAGTAGGTAATGAAGTGGACAGACAAGGTCTTTTGCACATTAGTCAGGGATGTCCAGACAAATCAATAGTCATGCTTATAGGAAAACCTAAACTAGACAATCCTTCATGGAGACTTCCCAGGTGATTCCAGTTTGTGGTAAGTTGACAATCAATGCTAACCACCACTCTGCTGGACTAAATGATGGTTCATTCATATTTTATCTATTCCTAGACTTCCATGTCTTTTGTTGGCTAGTTCTCTACTTAAAATCCCTTAAGTGGGTATGAAGATTCCTGAAAGGAAAGGCTGTGCATTACTCTTTGGAGGTGAAGTGTCTTTCACAGGTTGTTTGTGTGAGCATTTATTTCCCCAGGTAGTGGTGCCAGTTTGGGGGAGCTTTAGAAGTTTTAGGAGGTAGAGTTCTTGCTGGAGGATCAGTAGACTAGAAACTCCCTTCCTGAACTCTAAAAATAACAAAATGTATTTAGGAGAAAGATGAGCAGAACAGAGGAAAGGGCAATGCACAAGGAGAGTCCATCTAAGTCTCTGGGCAAAAATGTCCTTTTATCTGGGGAGCCACCAGAAGGTGCCACCAACATTTAGGCTGGTCTTCGTCTTTTTTTTTCCCCTCCATTTATTAAATTGGGTATTTCTTATTTACATTTCAATTGTTATTCCCTTTCCCGGTTTCCAGGCCAACATCTTCCTAACCCCTCCCCCTCCCCTTCTATGTAGGTGTTCCCCTCCCCATCCTCCCCCCATTACTGCCCTCCCCCAACAATCCCATTCACTGGGGGTTCAGTCTTGGCAGGACCAAGGGCTTTCCCTTCCAGTGGTGCTCTTACTAGGCTATTCATTGCTACCTATGAGGTCAGAGTCCAGGGTCAGTCCATGTATAGTCTTTGGGTAGTGGCTTAGTCCCTGGAAGCTCTGGTTGGTTGGCATTGTTGTTCATCTGGGGTCTCAAGCCCCTTCAAGCTCTTTCAGGCCTTTCTCTGATTCCTTCAATGGGGGTCCCGTTCTCAATTCAGTGGTTTGCTGCTGGCATTCGCCTATGTATTTGCCACATTCTGGCTGTGTCTCTCAGGAGAGATCTACATCCTTAAAAAAAGTTCTGATCATGAAAATCCCCTACTGGATGGCTCTGGATGCAGTTGACAACCAAGAATAGCCATCAAATTCTACATTCTAGGTATCAAATAGACTGCTACCCAATAGCTTCAGCAGTTCACAAATTCAGATGTGGGGTCTGAAGGTCTGAGCTTCTCTCTCACCGATCAATATTTTCCAGGGTACTGGTGAGTATGAGTTGGCTTGGATTCACATTTCCAGGTTTCAATGCTACTAGCCATCTCTTTAAGTGCTTATTGTCCGTCTATTAGTGTATCTTTGGAGAAATGGCTCCAGACACTTAGCCAATTTTTAAGTCATGTTTATTATTGATTGCTGAGTTAGAGTAGCTCTTTGTATGTTTAGAGTACCGGGTTCTTATCAGGTGTGTGACTAACAGCTATTACCTCCTTCCATGGGTGTCCCTTCATTATATTTCTGGACATTGTTTGAAGGACAAACTTGTTAAATTTTATAATGTCCAGTTCAATTTTTTATTTGATATGTGATTTTAATGCCATAAACATGATAGTGTATTATAGTACAGCATAATAGTGATTTATTATGAATGTTAATTCTCTGCTTCATTTTGTATTAGTTATTGGGTACAGTGTGAGGTATGGTCAAAGGTCTTCCTTTATGGGGGGGGGAGAGATTACTCAATGGTTAAGTGTAGTTGTTACTCTCATAAAGGGGTCAATCTTCAGCACCCATTTGGGCTAGCTTACAACTCTCTATAATTCTAATTCTAGGATATCTGGTCATCCTGGGTACCTTCACATGTGTGGAGAGCACAAAATCTCTCTCTCTCTCTCTCTCTCTCTCTCTCTCTCTCTCACACACACACACACACACACACACACACACACACACACACACACACATAAAGTAAAAGCCTTCCTTTAGGATAAAAATTGCTTGTTGTTAAGCTGCCATTTGAGAGAAATATAATGGTTCTGTGGAAATCGCCATTGAAATAATGGGCCCTAAAATGTCTGACTTATAAGTAGAAAAATCAACATTTTAGTGTTTCTTCCTGAGACTTTTCATCTTCTAATGTAATTATGTAATGTTTAAAGCTTTCAAACATGCTATCTAAATGTCATATGCTTTAGCATTTGCGTTCTTTAAAAACCTCTGTGAGTTTTCATTGCAGGATCTCAAACTCTTTGTCTCTTTTGTTGTTTTGTGTTTACTTCCTGGCAACACGCCTCTATCATGCCTAAAGCAAATGCATATTTTTCTTAACACCAGGTACAAGAGTTTACTGTACTTGGAGCTTTAAAAAAAGTTTATGTTCACTCTTTCCATGATTTTTTTGAAGGAAGTTTAATTTTAGGAACAGAAGGATAATATTCAATTTTACCCAAGAAAATTTAATTGATCTCTAAGGAATCTAAGCAGTGTTGGAGCTAAAGGTTGCCTGATCCAGGAGACTCATTAGAGTCCCAGAATGAAGTTAAGGGCTAGGAAGCCTGTGAGGCTCTGGGCTGTGTTTTGCAGAGCACAGAGGGAGCAGTTTGATGACTTAGACTGGTGTACAGAGGACAGTTTCCAAGGCTGTTGACCTCCAGCCCTCTAAGGACCTGACCACCCTTAGCTCTGTGACCCCATTGAGCACCATTTATCATTCTGAAAAGACCGCATGGTCTTTCCATTCCCCACAGTTATCTGTGCCTGTCCATAAGCATCTTGTGAGATCTACCAGAGAGGAGTTAGGTCTCATACTTGCTGTCTTAGGACATCATCGAATACTCACACAAAAGGTAGATTGAGACTGCTGAGCCTTTCTGTTAAACCTTTTATCTCAATGTCGACTTTGCTTCAGCTAGTAAAGTGAGCTCTAGATAATTTTTATCACATTTATTAAGTTTGTGTGAATAAGGATGGACATGCATGTGCATGCGTCTTACCTGTGTGTAGAAGTCAGAGAATAATTTTTATGAGGGTTCCAGGGCTTGATCTTAGGTGCTCAGGGTTGCTGGAAAGCGTCTTTGCACTCACACACCCTTAAAAAAATGTAGCTTTACAGCATTCATTACACTGTACATAATAAATGTTTGTTACAACATAACATTTAAAATTTTAGTGAGGCTAATACTATGTATTAATATAATACAGCAATATTAATGGTGAATAATTAATAATTTTAAATAATTCCACTATTAATGTGATCACAAATGCCACCTTTATATTTTGAAATTTTAGTTTTCTATGATGCATCCTTAAAAACATGAGAGAGACCTTAATTGTCTTTGTTTACATTGAGGAATGTTACACACTTTAGTTTCTTCAGGCCTTCCTTGCAAATTTAGACATACAATTTTTTTTTTTTACATTCCACCATGTTTTTAGAAAATACTTTATGTTTCATGCATGATTGAAGAACATGGGTGCCCTAAGTAAAAGGAGTCTATGGTATAAGGAGGTAAACAAAGAAGTCATTTTTAAATAGCTTAGATTTTTCTCCCAATGAGTCACCTATCCCTGGATCCCATCCCACACCATTACTAAGGCTTGAGTCAGTGTCCCTGACTCCTGCAAAGAGATGTCAGATTTCTTTGCCAACTGCTCTTGGGTAGGCTACTCACTTCCTTCACGCTGTTTTTCTTCCTTCTAAACACATTCTGGTTTTGATAGAGTCGGGAAGAGATGTTCCAGCCAAAAGGTCTAAAGTCACCAGTAGATCACTTTAATATTGAAAACGTGATTGAGATAGCCACACACTAATCTTATGCCTCATGAACTCTGGTGCTTTATAACATCCAGCATTCGAATGGAATGGTCTTGATGGGGTTGCTGTATTTTAAGAAGGTGGATTATCTCCAGCGTCTACTTTGTATGGGGAAAGTGGGAAACTGTGAAGACAAAGTAGACAATGCTCTACAGAAAATTCTACAATAACTCCAGTCCTCTAATCCACTGTCAACCTAAGTGGGGTGTCTGGATAAATGAAACCATGCCACCATTTTAGAAGAGTAGACTTCACAGAACACTGTATTTTCTACACATTTCTGGGTTTTGTGTCACTTTTGGGGCAGTGTGATGTTCACACTTATTTCCTGGTGTGCTTCCATTCACTTGTGTTAGCAGAACAACTTACCAATAATACACTTTTTACTCCTGAAGCCTAGAAAGGGCACGTGTATTGTTGTGGTTAGATTATTAAAGTGAGTCTTAAATCAGGGTAATTAAAATAATTAGTAGTTCTATGAACATTGTGTTGACATCTGGGAAATGAATCCATCATGATGGAGACTTCCTGAAAAATGTGTCAGCAAAAGGGGATGGCAGACAACTGTAAAATGTTAAGAAAATATCCCAGGACTCCGTGAGGCCTCTGTATTAGGTTGTAAAGGCTAGAAGTTTGTCTTAAGTTCACTCACTTCATGAGAAATTATTTTCTGAATTATAAAATCTCCAAATAAATGTGCACATATTTATTTCACATTAAAAATACCCAAGTACTAAAAATACTTGCTTGTCAGATAACTTTTGAAACCTGGGTTCAATTCACAATGTCTTGGCAGAACATTTTTTTGTGTGTCAAATGGTATTTTGCCTGTACAATAGAAACTATATTTAAGCGGTAGCTTAAAGCCATTATGGCTGGAGAGATGACACACAGTTAAGCGTAGTTGCTACTCTTTCAGAGGACTCAAATTCAGTTCCCAGGATACCCGTTAGGTAGCATACAAACATCTTTAACATTAGTCTCAGAGTGTCTGCCACCCTCTTCTGGTGACTGCCCGCAACTGCACTTAGGTGCACACACACACACACACACACACACACACACACACACACACACACACAGAGAGAGAGAGAGAGAGAGAGAGAGAGAGAGAGAGAGAGAGAGAGAGAGAGAGAGAGAGAAACAGTTGGTGCAGAAGTAGCATCAGTCAACAAGGCAGGTACAGTTCTCATCTTGAGCAGTAGTCAGATATGCCCTATAGAAAGGTAGCAGCCAAAAGACTTAATAGGTCCTGAAGGATGCCCAGCTGATCGAAAGTTCCTTAAGGCATTTTGAGAGCTGGCGAGACAGAGATAATTGGTGCACAGAAGGCTTCAGTTCAGATGGTCTAGTTCTGAGTACTGAAAGCATGCCCCAAGTGGCAAAAAGAGGGATGAGTTAGATGTCTCGTGGCCTCTTATCAGTCCTCTACTCAGATGTCACACACACACTGCTCTTAAGGGTTTAGGGGCATGGATCTCTCTTAACTGCTTCAGGATGACAAAAGGGAGCTGTTATAGTGCCTCGCAGAATGGTTTCTCTGAGGGACCCATAGTAAAATTTAACAGATGGTCAAGGTTCAGAGCACAAGATATCTGGTGCTAGCAAATTTTCTTGGAGCATGCTATGTGGGAGGGTCACATATCTAAAAGTGAGATCATTAGTGCTATTATAATTTTACTAAGGGCATAGTTAAGAGAAGAGTTTGGGCAGTTCTGTCCTTCTTAGAGGAAAAGAAAGGGCAGGAAAACCATGTTTAAAAAAATCCTTGACTGGCTTTTCCATAGGCATTAGCAAGATGATTTTTTCTCCTTGTTTTTTGGTCACTGTTGCTGATTATAAATATGTAAATATGTAATAATATAATATAAAATGAATATTGTGTGAAAGATCTTGAGACATTTTTCATTCACTACATGGACTCAGAATCATCTATTATTGTTTCAACTTTGTGTGAAACATTCAGAGTTTGACATAAACTATCTGATCTGACTTAAGGCCCACTCCACAAGATAGAACCCACACCTGATACTGCTTGGGTGACCAAAAACTTGAGACTACACAGCCCAAGGACATAGGGTGATGCCAAATGCTAGTTCCAAAACTGAATAAATTAATAAATAATAAAATATAAGTAACAAAAGAGTGACTCCTAAAGCTCACAGATTAGTGCCTTGCCCAGCCACTGTCAGAGAAGCTTCCTCCTGTAGCAGCTAGGAGAAAATGCACTGACCTACGGCCAAGCATTATACAGTGAATGAGAGACCTCAGAAATACTCAGTTCTAAACAGATGTTTCCATCAAATCCCTTCAGTCAGGGCCCATGGAATCCTGCAGAAAAGGGAGCAGAATGTCCTAGCAGATATATTATGTTTTCATGGGATTTCTGAATATGTGGATGAGTGGTTCTCTGTGTTTATAGCTGTTTCCTGTGCCTTCCCTTCACCCCCTTTCTTTCTGTTTGCATTGTCCTATTCTGATTGTTTCCTCTTATTTTATTCCATCATTATCATTTTAGGTTCCTATTTGTTTTCTAATGAGAGAAAGAAAGAGGTGAATCTGGATGGGAGAGGAGGAATTGGGAGGAGAAGAAGGAGAGAAGTCTCTAATCAGGATGTATTATGTGAGAATAAAAGCAGTTTTCCAGAAAATGTATGAAAAAGGTTTAATAACATGATTAACATAAGGTATTTTTTTAGTAAGGTTAAGTGAAATTGTACAGCTGACTGGGTTGGGACCTGTGCCAGAGTTCTGTGAAAGAAGAAGGTAACTGTAATTACCTGTCAGTCTCCTGCATGAGGAGCAAACACCAGAAAGGTTTGTGGGAAATGTCAGTGAAATCCAGCATCTGGTTCACAATTTAAAAGAGAAATAGAACACCCAAAAGACATTTGGATTGCTGTAAGGCTGAACCTGCTGATCTACATACACATAACCAGGTTTGTGTGCCTACAGATGGGGGAGGCAACTTAAAAAGATTAACAAGTATTGTTTTTTCTTATGAAGACATAACGTTGCTAATATCGTAAATACCTAGAACCTAGAGGCCATCAAGCAGAAAACTATGAAAATATAAGCCACAGGATCCAGGTTCGGTGAGGCAAAACAAAGGCAGAATAGACATAAAACAAAGGAGTTCCAGGAATGGAAAGACCATCCTAGCTCAGCAGCAGAGATCATTTGAAACAGTGAGGGTTCTCAGTAGAAGAGACAGAAGGCCTAGGACACTGTGTAGCCATGATCTCTAGTCTCCCTCCAAGACACACAGGCAAGAGACTTGCCCCAAACAGAAAAAAATTATCTCGCATATGAAAACTTGCCCTGCATCCCATAGTAATTTTAAAACGGGCTCCAGACCCACTCACTGGTCCTGGACTCACTGGTTGGCAAGGCTGATGGTATGCTAGGAACAGAGAAGTAGGAGGGTCTGCCCATTTATGTGTTTCAGTTTTTGCTCCATGGATCTTGCAGCCACTTCATGATAGGTTGTCCTAGTTGAGACATTTTCCTGATTTTTGGCTTCTCCCATGGGGCCAGGGGGGCGCTTTGTAGAAAAGGGGATAGGAATTTGGGCTCTGGGAATGATTGCAAGTGGGAGCTAAGTGCCAGAGATGAGAAGGTGTTATGGGGTGGGTTTGGAGAGAGCTTTGAACCATTCTCCATTATGCTTTATGAAGTGATCTAACTCAGTTTAGATGCTAAAATTGAAAGTTTCAAAATTTGGGCTGACAGTTACAGTTGCCCAATGTGTATTGAGGTCAGATTGTGCTGGAGAGCTGAACAGAAGTTGCTGGTCTGAGGTCACCCGAAACAGAGTGCCTTTCCATTAACCTACAGACATGCTAAGGGGCTGGCCTTTGGCACAGACCATTTGGAACTCACAGTAGGCATGGAACCAAGGTCATAACAGGTCTCTCAGGGCCCATGCAGAATTCCCAGAACTCTCAACTGAGTGATGCTGCAAGGAGTGAGTCTCAAGATGAGACAGAAGGCTTTCCTGCGATCCCCTAGACCTAACCTGGTCAACTCCAAGTTTGGCCCTGTGAAGTTCCGTGTCTTGACAGTTTGGCAGTGTTGGATGCATGGTCTTGTCTAATAGAGATAGAAAGGGCTGAGGATGTCAGGCTGTGTCAGTGAAATGTATTGAAATGAAAATAAGCAGTGGAAGATAAATGTTTATAGATTTCCCATACATACATATGGGAATGAGAAGTGATGGAAAAAAGAAGTTCTTGCAATGATGGAAGGACTTGAGCAGACTCTGGTAGTTTGACTGGCGTAATGGCAATTTCTGGTTGTCAACTTGACTATATCTTACAATCCAGAATTGGAGGACACACCTGTGATCCAGATCTTGAGGCTGGAAGACACAAGTTTCTGGATCTTTGCATGGAGATCTTGAGGCACAGTGGCCATGAAAAGCTTAGACCCAGGCAAGGTAGTACACGCTTTTAATCCTAGGACACTGAAGCAGGGAGATCTCTGACCTCAAGGTCAAATCGGGACAAAGAAAGTCCCAGACCCCTTTAATCTGGGCCTTACCTCCTGCTGGAGACCAACATAAGGACGTTGGAAGAAGGAAGATTCACTCGTCTTCTCCTGCTTGCATTTACTTGCCAGCACATCTGTTGGAACCTACTTCTACAGGAGACCAACTGAAATAACCAGCCTCGTGGGAGTGAGAAGGTACTAGAGTCTTGGACTTCCCATTCACAGCTGATCATTGTTGAAGTAGTTGGACTACAGACTGTAAGTCATCGCAGTAAGTTTTCTCAACATGGAGAGACATTCCTTAAGTTCCGTGACCCTAGAGAACCCTGACTAATACAAGTGGACTGAGAAAAGATGCCAGATAAAATAGTCATCAAAGCCAGAGCCATCACTGGCCTTGATGGACTTACTGGGAAGGGCCCAAGGTTTAAACAAGTGGATGCAGGTAGGAAGAGAGACACTTGTGAGGCAAAGGAATGGCTGTCTGTAAGAGACAGATGGTCCCACCAAGCTCACTGGGGCCCAGAACTTTGTTCACACAGAATGATGATTAAGCCCCAGAGACTGAAGCCCCCCATACACAGGATGGAGAGATCACTTATGGAGGCAGAGGCCACAAAGACAAGAGGTCCCAGGGAGGGTTCTGTTTAACCTATATGTGAGCTTGGTGAGTGGCTCTGCTCTGAAACAATGCCTCCCACATGTAGAAACAGAGTGTAAGGATGTCAGAGGGTCCCAGAAGGAAGCTTGGAAGCCACTTACTGGAGGCAGCAGGCCCAGATGTCATTCTGAGTTTGGCACAAAATACCTGGAGCAGGTTAAAGAGATGGGCAGCAGGAAGAGAGGAGGCTGGTCTGACCTCGGGAGAAAGGTTGTCTGTTTCAAAACAGTGAAGGGCAGACAGTCTCCTGTGGGAAAGGGGTTTGTGTTGAAAGGGAAGAGGTTTGCAGAATGAGAAGGTAAATGCAATGGCTGGGTCGATGTGTAAACCTATAGTTTCTCCCTCCTTGTATCATCTGCTCCATCAAGGCAGGTTGTCATGGGAGATGGGCTGACATGCTGATAATGGTTTGAGTCAGGCCAGCTATAACCTCATAAGAATTCTACTTTTGCAACCAAGACACTCTATTGAGAAGCCTCTAAACTAGTGTGGGTTTCATTTGAACCACTTGAGGTGTTGTGCAAATTACATTGGCTTATTTTTCAACTGCTAATGTGTGATTGAGTGAGCGTGCTGTAGGAAGACTGAGGATGACTGTGGAGTCCCTCCTTTCCTACCTCCACATGCATTCTGGGAATGAAACTCAGGTCACCAAGCTACATTCCAGAGTTGGCCAAGCTAGCTGAGTTATATAGCTGAGTTATAGCCTATATATTAGTGGCTTTTACATCACAGTGACCAAATACTTTACCGAAGCCACTTATGAGCAGTTTATGGAATACAACCTATTACCTTAGGGGAAGTTACAGCAACTAAAATTGCATCTTTTACAGCAGTAGGCACCTGAGAGAGTGGATTCCTCACATCCTGGTGGAGCAAGAAACGGCCAGCCACACCCGAAGCATGGCCATCCTGCTACCACTGTGGATTGCGCTCTGACAGCCAGCAAACCATTGCATACCAAAGGCTCACAACCTCCCCAATCACTGCCACCAGCTGGAGTCAAGAGCAAAGACAGGTACAAGCACAATAACTTACCGGGGCATTTCAGATGCAAACTGTAGCAAAGAAGCTTGAGTTTTACAGTATTCATAGACATAGGACCTGAAAAAAAAATCATGACACATTGCTTTCCTTGAACAGAGTACCTGAAATTCATGAGGTAACCCTTTTAAGTGAACCTAGCCATAGAAATTTATTAGAAATTAGAGACGTCTTATTGAATTGGCAGGAAATAAAAAATATATTACCCATCCAGTGAGACACTGACTAGCTGATTGGAAATATGTGCTGACTCATGCAAAACTCTGCCCGTGTCCCTAATTATTAGAAAAGAAGCATTTCTGAACCAGTGACAAGGCTGTGCAGGTAGCGGTCCTTGTCCCTGAGCCTGGACTTTGTTAGGATTCACATAGTAAAAGGAGAGAAATTACTCCTGATAGTTTTCCTCTGACCTCTAAACGTACTGTATAACATGCACCTCTCTCCTCTCTCTCTCTCTCTCTCTCTCTCTCTCTCTCTCTCTCTCTCTCTCTCACACACACACACACACACATACACACACATGGAAATTATAGAAAAGAAACATTAATTTCTTCCCAAATTTATACCTTACATCTCAGGAGGATAAAACATGGCAATTTTATTCTCAACTAAAACCAAAGTATTTATTAACGGAATTCAACAGACTTTACATATTTTTCTATCAAATGTTGGAATGTGATTTATTAAAAAAATTTAATCATTCCATTTACTAGAACATAGAGGAAAGTGGAATGAAATATTTGTGTATTTTTGATACCAGCAAAAAGTACATTGAGGATGGAAAGATAGGTCTGTGGATAAAATGTTTACCATGCAAATATGAGGACCTGAGTTTTGAAATCCAGCAGCCACATGAAACGCTGGGTGAAATGTCTGCCACCCCAGTGCTAAAAGACAGGGCCAGGAGGATTCTGGGTGTTTGCTGCCTATCCACGCTAGCTGAGAAAGAATGAGCTCCAAGTTTAGCGAGACACCTTGTCTCAAAAATAAAAATTAACATAGAACGTGACAGACAAAGATACCTGATGTTAACCTTTGACCTCATATGCACACATCAGGGCAAGGGCACCCTTACACACACATGCATTCTCATTCATATTCTACACAAAGGAACACTCAAAGTAAGTGAAAAAAAAGAAATAGCATTTAAGGAAATCTCTGTCACAAGAATAGCTGTTCTGTGACAGTATATGCATAGATGCACAGGACAAACTGCTAAAAGAAAGAAAAATTATATTTTATCTTCAGTTTGGATTGCATATTTTCTATCAGAGCATATATTTTGCTCTTTCTAATGCACACATATAGTTATAATTAGGGACCAAATTATTATCTTTCTTTCTGGTTCGGATGCAAAGCTCCTTCCTCTGGAAAAGGATGAAAATGGCTCTTTAAAATACACTGGAAGAGAGTCTCCCTCAACACTGCTTTTGTAGGCTCATTTTGCCAACGATTACTATTTATGTACACAAAACAAAGACTATGCTTTATCCATAAAGTACTGTTGGTAAAGTACCCATTTGCTGTTAGTGGAACAGAAGTTATAAAACAATTAATTATCTGGGCACTCAGCAAGTTCTGCTCTGAGTTTTAGAATTCCTTATTATAAACACTAGGCAACAGAGGTGGCAGAACAGAACCACGTGTTATTTACATGTTAAAATGAGGTCCATGTGACCTCCCTGTTTCTGTCAAACCGTAAGAAAAGCCAAATACCCAACGGTAGGACCTTAGAAGTAAGGCTAAGTGATGTGGGGAGAATACAGAAAAGATGGTGAGTGAACATGAAGCTGCCTTTAGTGTCCCCAGTGTGAAGACAAGAATAGCCATTGACAGATGTCTGAGGAGCTCCACTGCATGCACAACAGTGGGATGTGCTAAGGTGGAATTCATGGGGCTAGAGAATGGTATTGTTACTACCACTAGTAACTTAAAAGCACTCTGTGAAGAAAAAGATGCTACCATGGCTGCTGGACAATGCATTTCATTCATTCATTCATTCACTCACTCACTCATTCATTCATTCATGTTACCTTGAAGGAATCATAGGTTTCCAGTGGAATTTTCATACACACTTTGTTTTGATTTATCCTGAGCCCACCTCACTTCTTTATTTTTCTTGTTCTTCCCTACATCTTCTAGAGCTCCTTTCCCTGAGATGTCCTCTAGTCTCTAGAATTCCCATTTGACATTTTCATATCACATATGCTTCATTACTTTACCCATGTCACTGCTTTGAAGTTTGCCCAGCCCTCCACCTCGTGGATGCTTTCCCAGGGACATTTCCCTCTGCTACCCACATTTGCTTCGACTTTGATAAACATATATAACAATACTATAGAGAAACAAATGAAATATTTATATTTTTCGATTGCAAAATCTTATGAAACTATTTTTTATGATTCTAGACAGCAGGAAGCATCATTTTCTTTAAACCTGGAAGTACTGTTCATCTAATTTCAAAGTCTTGCTACAAAGATGCAAAATGTTATGTTTTATAAAAGAAGCAAAGATTTTTTTTTCTGAGAGAACTTTGCAAATCCTTTTGAGAAGGAAAAGGGATCATGGAGAAAGCTAGGGAAAAGAATTGATCTGAGACATACAACAGTGTTAACCATGATCAGTCTCTGTCAGAGAGAAGGGCAGAATATCTTTTTAGTTGGTAAGAATGTAGGTAGAGTTTGACACACTGTTTCTTCCACCCTTCTCTATATTTTCCAGCCCTCTCAACCGCCTAACACTAGACAGGAGATTTAAAAAGATAGAAAGGAAAGGGGACAATATTTTCATTAGACTACTTCTTGCTGATTAGGGGCATTGACTTCCTTGGGGCAAGTTTAATCTTTGCAATCAGGATATTTAATTTCTTCTTCTCTGTGCACTACAACTTAACGAACTGCAACCAACAACAGCCAATGGCACCCAACCAATGACCAACAACCAACCACACACCAGCCAACAACTCACCCCACGTCTGGGCTCTCTAGCATTCCCCAGAATTCTCGGAATCACACAATCACAGACACTATCTGCGGCTGACAAAATCAGGCCTCTGCTAGAGAATGAGGCAAATCATAGTCAGCTGCTGCCCACAGTCCAAAGCAGCCCCTTATCCCACACCTGGGAGTAAAATGAAACCTATTTGTACAATAATTCTGTGGTTTTCAAAGAAACCAAAACTCCAAAATCATCATCACACATGACCTTTCTTGATAGTTGGCCCATCCTATTCAACAATGAGCCTCAGTTTAAAGGCTTTCTTTTTATCTGTTATCTTGGCTATCATGTTTTTTATCACAATAATAGAAAAGTAACTAAAGATAGCTGTAGAACTGTCTTGGTAAATGTTAAAATAATCTCTTCATTATTTCCCCCCATGGAAATAGTTTAAGTGGAGTTCCTAACTCAGGCTCTATAAAGAGAAGAAACAATGTCATCAAAATTAGGGTTGGGGGTTTAGCTCAGTGGTAAAGCGCTTGCCTAGCAAGTGCAAGGCCCTGGGTTCAGTCCTCAGCTCCAGAAAAAAAAATTAAATTCCTCAGAGCTAGAGAGTTAGCTCAGCTTAGTGGTCGGAAGTGCTTGCTGCTCTTCCAGAGGACCCAAGTTTGGTTCCTGGAACCCAGAGCTTATCTCGCAACCTCTTATAACCCCAGTACCAGGGCATTAGAGTCTATGACCATTATGGTGGGGGGTATAGCAGCAGGCAGGCAGGCATGAGTCTGGAACAGTAGCTGAGATTATACAGTTTGATCTTAAAGCAGATGGACAGAGCTGTGATTGAAAAGCACCTTTGAAACCTTGAAGTCTGTCACCAGTGACACACCTCCTTCAACAAGACCACCCATCTTAATCCTTCCCAAACAGTTCTACCAAATGAGAAACAAGTTTTCAGACATGTGAGTCTATGGGAAGCATTCTAATTCTAGTCACCACAATATTAAAAGTTATTTTTAATAAGCGGTTTTTCTTACGCAGTGCATGTGTTGTAAATCAGACTGCTGCTACATTTCCTCCCTGTGTGTGTTTTAATTATATGTGTGAGTGAGTTATCTCTGTGTGGCTATGTGTATATGTACAGGTGCCCAATAGATGCCAGAGGAGGATGTCAGATCTGGAGCTGGAGTTATAGGTTGTTGCCAGTCACCCATATAAGTGCTGGGAACCTAACCTAATATTGCGGAAGAGAAGTGCTCTGGACTGCCGAGCCATTTCTTTGAGTTTTAGGCATCTCCCCCCCGGTGATTTCCAGTTTCTTATATCATTTGTTCTCCCCATGTCTATGGGGAATGGAGGGGACATATAAACAGATGCAGAGACAGCAATAATCTTTTCATTAAGGTATACTAAAATATTTTGCGCAAGCTCAAGTTCATTTTTGATTTGCAGATTTCTCTATGGTGGTTTTAGCATCTTCATATTTTGTCTCACATTTCACTTTCCTGTGTACTTGTCCAGTCACCCCGAACTGAGTTGTTTGTCTATAGCACTCTGTCCTGTGCACTCATGTAATTTGCTGGGGTGATTGGTTCTAATTCCTTGCCTGCCTCTCCCCTCTCTTCTTGTCATACCCATCGAAGGGCAGACCCAGAGTTGAGAAGATGGAATTTTGGGATGTCGCATAGAGAATTGCTGTCACTAGCAAATCTAAATGGAGGTTGAGTTGAACAGTCACCACGACAAATGAGTGTCCTTTTATAAGAGAACTCCATGAAGGTAATTATAAACAGAAAAGTGATTAGCACACCGATTCTTCCCCTAAGGAGAATAGAAGGACCACGCAGAGCATGTGAATTGAAATCAAAGGGCAATTGGTATTTTCTATATTTTGGCAGAAAGACCTCAGAACAAGGATAAAAATGCTCTAGCTCACATAAGGAAACCAGACTCTGATTTTTTAAAATTAATTTAATTGCCTTTTTTTTTTGAGAATTTCACACACAATTTCTATTCCACCTCTCTCCTCCCCAATTTCTTCTATTCCCTCATAACCTCTCAAATTCATTGCCAAAAGGAAGACTGCTTTGTTATGCATTTACTTATACATATGCATATATAGTTATAACCTCCGGAGTTAATTTAGTATTGCTTGTGAATATATGCATGTTTGTTTAAAGCTGACTTCTTGGAATTGGATAACCTATCAGGGGCCTCCTCCCTGGAGAAGAATGATTCCCCCTCCCTCTACAGTCATTAATTGCTTGCACCTAGTGGTGGGGCCTTATGAGATTTCTCCCATCTGCATCAATATGTCCATTGTCGATGTCATCCTACAAGTCTTATTTAGGTAGCCATATTGTTGGTATCACATAGGTGTACTTGGCTCACATATCTAGAAGACACTACTTCACCAAAAGAAGTCTTTTGTTTCTGGCAATCTTTCCTTTCCTTTCTTTCAAGTGTTCCCTGAGCCTTAGACATAGGAGTTGTAGTGCAGACATATTAGCTCTTATCCTTAATAAACAGGCGTGTGCGCGCGCGTGCGCACGCGCGCGCGCACACACACACACACACACACACACACTCAGATGATGTTGAGATAGACTTGAGAAGCTAACTTGAACTCCACTAGAACAAAGAGGAAGGGGAGGGTGGAATTATATACCTGGAGCTCTAAGACACCCACCCTCCTCCAGTACTAACCTGATACGGGTACTACTGATATCAGTACTACTGATATAGGTGTTGGGATAATTGAGCTGAGGACTGAGTGTGGTAGATACCCAGGCTGAGGAAGTTCTGGTGACAGATTATGTAGGGGCCAGGCTGTGAAGCCAGATCCCTACTTACTTGTGTTCTGAATCTATGGTGAATCGGCATTCACTTCATTACCTTGTCTATGAGAAACCTAAATCAAAACTTCTCTTGAAGAAAGTTGTAAAATATTAGATGTGGTTTTTGTAGTCTGGCAGAATGAGGCACCCAATATCTGATCGTACCACCAGTTGTATGTAATATTAAAAATTGAGGATAATTACACTGTAATCTAGTAGGATCCTATGGACTGGGAAAGGTGATTAATACATTCAACATTTAAAGAATTTAGTAATTTACAGGCTCTCTCTATCAGCTAATGAATAATAATTTATAGTCATTTATTTTATCATCTCTGTCACCATCAGCATGGACTTTAAATAAAGCTACACTGAGTATGGAGTTGAAGTCCCTTATTCTGTATTCCATAGACTTAGAGAGAGATGGCTGTCAATCATCCATAATCAATCTGAATTTCAAGGAAAATTGAAAATGCATTCTGCTTGTTCAGTTGACAAGAACAACATCACACGTGGGGGTGCGATGTTTCCAATTCTTTGTTTTTACTTTTAATAAATACCTATCTATAATTGTAAAAACACAGCAGTTCCCTTTGGCATTAAATTCTTTTAATTAAAATAAAAAAGTAACATTTAAAGGTCATGTAAGTATACCATTAACAAGCATAGTTTCAAAAAGGCCAGTCTCAATATTTCATCAGTAACAAATCATACTGGACTGTCACTGTTAAGATTTAACTGAAAAGACAATTCAGCGTTTTCTAAGGCTGCTCCATCTTATATGGTCAATGTGTGTGGCTAGTCGATTTAACACAGTAGAAATCACAGAAGTGTATCAGTATTATTTCAGAAAGATGGCATACCTATGTTGCAAACATTTAAAAAAACGAATCTTGATAGGCTAGAGAGATGGCTCAGGGGTTGAGAGCACTTGCTATTCTTATAGTGGATCTATAGTTCAGTTCCCAGGATCCAGTTAGGAAGGCTCACAACATCCTATAACTCCAACTCCTGAGAATTCGGGCACCCTTTTTGTCTCACACAGGTACTGCACTGATGTGCATAGACCCACACATAGACACATCCATATCCATAAGTAAAAATAACTTATAAATAAATGAATCTCTCTCCTGTGGACTAGAAGTAATGTTAGTCAGGCCATGTGGTTCTGCCAACTTTTTAGATGACTATTTACTTGTAAGGAAATCACCAAGTACTAAAATCTGTATCTCTCTGAAGAATGATCCCAGAGTTCTTTAAACTACACATATGCCATAAGTTGGAAGAAAACTGTCTGCATATTATTAAATACAAGCAATTAGACTAAAGATGTTGTACAAGAATGTGTCCATATGAATCATTCTGTTTAATTTTGTAGTTCAACATAAACTATTTCAACATATGTTAGTGCTGTCCTTAGTTATCTGTAGCACATTTGGGAGAATTCACACCAACACCATTTTTACAGGGAATTTTCACCAAAAAGTAACATTTAAAATATAGGTTTTTAGTCACTTCAGCAACATTTCCTGTGTTGTGGGTAAGGTTGTCTAAGTATGGTACCTAATTGTGTCTCCTTGAATTTGTAACTGTGAGTAAAGCAATTGGTTTGTAATTGAGATGATGGTAATAAAGCCAAAGATGGATGTCATAACACAGTTTATAATTATTATTTACCTTTGTATATAAATATATAAATCATTGCGGGATTACATGCATATAAGTTCACTACCTGCAAAGGTCAGAAGAATGTGTTAGGTCCACTTGAACTGGAAGTACATGTGGTGGTGAACCACCATGGAGATGGTGAGGACTGAACTCATTTCTTTCATAAGAAGCGCAAGCACTTTTATTTATTGAGTCATCTCTCCAGCTTAACAACTAAGATTTTAATGCTTATGTGTACCAGGTGTTATACTGAAAGTTTTACAGGCACCAAAATGTTTTTAAAACATAGTTAATGTAAAAATGAATAAGAATGCAAAAAAACTTTCACATATCAAATGTGATATACACAAGAGGTATGATTGCATCCTGCTATGAAAGGGTTGTTCTATTAAAATAAACTAAAATATTAACAGAGTCTCATTTGGTGAGCAATCGTGTTATTAGATTATACATCAAATATTCATGGGATGGCTATACACCACACACTTTTATTGCCTGGCTTGGAAAAGTATATAAATGCCAACATCTTCCCATGGTGTAAATCATATAAGAATTTACATTCACAACATGTAAAGTTTTGATGCTTATTTGCATATATTAACAAGAGTAATTACATGTCATTAGACTGGGAAGAATTTTAGAGGGTAGGTCAGGGTTTTGCAGTGTGTATCTTTGTTAGTGTTTCTTTTCTTTTCTTTTGAGTTTACTGTGATGACAACTAGCAGTAGTTGAATATGTTATACTTAGACTAGTATTGGCAAGGGTTAGAATCTAGAACCATCTGGGAGATGATCCGTTTATAATGCTAGGAGGGGACTATTGCGAGTATTTTAATTGCAATCCAAAATCTTCGCACTGTGGTTAGCTCTTACCTGGCTCGGATCCTGGAATGTACAGTGGTAAAAGGTGGTTGGGCAGTAGCTTGAATTCATGCTTTATGTTTCCCAATTATGAATGTCATGCGACCAGCTGTTCCAAGCTCATGCTGCCTTGACTTCTCTGTCTTGATAGACTGCACCTTGCAATGTCCCTTAAGTGGCTTTTGTCAGAGTATCATAGCAATGGGAAATGAAACAAAGGCAATACAACCATATGGTTTATTTGGAAAAGGCAATTTCAGGAGACAGCTTTGTATATTTAATGTAGACTCCCCTCTTTAACACTAATGAGCTAGTTTATACTTTTGCTCTATTTACTGTCTCCCTTATAGCCCAACATTCAGTATTCAACTTCTAAAACCAAGAATACTGGTTTTCCTAATCCTATAGCTAATTATTACTAAGAATTAATTCTTTTCAACTGACATAAAACCATTGAAATTTAAGCACTGAGCTAAATACACCTTTCCCACTTTGCTTTGCTGTGGTGAGTCCAGTTACATTTCTATGGTGTTCCAACTGGTTTTAGACACAACACCTGAAGTAACTCCTAAGAACAAGGCATTCTCCAACAACTACTGGGCTATGATATTGCCTCCAAAAACACAATTCCAAAGCATTATCAAATAATAAGCCCATATTTAATTATTCTTCTCTGCTATGTTATTTTCTTACCCTACAAAGGCAGGCTACAATCATAGCCCTTGGCTAGTCTTGCCCTTTACTAGTCCAACCTTTGAAAACATTTTATTTTATTTTTATGTTTCACATTAACATCCTGCTCTGAGACAGAAAATGCAACCATCATGTACAAGCTTACCCTGCCCAAAATCATCTTTTCCACAATTGCTGTCTGTTTTGATTTTTCTCTTTATGAATCATTTTGTAATTTTAGGGTGTTCTGTTTATATTCAAACCACTTTTAACTCCATTACCTGTGTTTGGACATGGAAATTTATTTCAGAAAGCTTAAAACCAATAATTCTGACAGTTCCAGACTGCCAGCTTTGCTTTCTGATGACCAGTATTTGAATTTCTTGTTTCAATATGAAACCACTGGACTCTCATCCTTCTTTGAAATTCACTGAATACATAACAAAAAAAAGGCTTGGTCATTTCTCTCATTGTGCTTGTGAAAGGAGGGGTTTGGGCTGGTTTGTTTGTTTGTTATGTTTTGTTTTGAGACAGGATTTCTCTTTATAGCCCTAGGTGACCAGCTCTGTACTCAGTAGACCAAACTGGCCTCAAACTCAGAGATCCAGACCACTTGACAAGAAATGTTTGTTTTGTCTGTTTGTTTGTTTTTGTTTTTAACTCTTTACCACAGTTTAACATGTTTGTGTAGAATTTTCTTGTTTCAGTTTCATAAGCAATAAGGAATGAAATACTGTTTTTGGTGAAGCTATTTTTACATGAAAAGGGACTTTTGCAAATAAAGATAATCTATTTAATAGCAAAAGTCTTAAATCCACAAATGCTCTGAATGTTAATGGCACAGAATTCGTAGAAAGCACAGGGTTTAGGTCTTTAATGATTTGAATTTTACTTATATTAGAAAATTACAGAATGTGGGATTTCATGTTTAAGGACCTGCCTTATAGAGGTATTCTCAGCTGTGTGTTAGCAGTTAGTTCTAATTCTTATGACTTTTGTTTCATTAAAATTATATCCACCTAGGTTTAATACCCAATGCCATTTTAAGAGAAGAAAGAAGAAGAAAAATAATGACAGCTGAAGATTTACTAGTGACAGGACTCATTTTTAAACCATTTTTAGCACGTCTTCCTCCCCTCTCTCTCCTTCTCATGCCTTTCTTCTCTCTTGCTTCTTTCTCATCTTTTCTCATTCTTTCACTTTCCTTTTCTGTCTTGAATGCCTGATCTTCCCGCCTCAGCTTGATAGTGCTAGGATTACAGGTATACCTGTGGTCCCTGAGCAATGTAACACAAAATCTACTGGTTCACAAAAACCCTCAAAGCAGCAGCTGGTTCCTCCTTCCCACCTCAGCCTGTGGCCACCATTGTAAAATGTCTCACAGGAGCTGTCCAAAATGGCAGCTTCTGTCAAAATGGTGGCACCACAACATCTATCAGCCTGCTGCCCTCAAAAAGAGCTGCAGGAGCTGTCCATGGTGTGTCACCACCTCCTTTCCTGCCTCAGCGGGAGCTGCTTCTCAAGAGCTGTCCTCAATTGCTACTTTCCTGCTTCAGTCTACCGCCAACATGAGATGTCCACGGTGGCAACATCCTTTTCCCTGCCTCAACCTACCACTTTCTTGAAACACCACTGCAAGAGCTCTCCCACAGTTGTCCTCAGTAGCAGCACCTCCTCTCCAGCCCCACCCTCATCAGCCACATAGAGAAGGTGACTCAGCAAAAGTTGGCTGCAGCAAGGAAGGAATTCCCCACCCTAACCATGGGCCAGATGAAGTGAAATGGGATTGGGAAAAGAGTCCACTAATCTGTGGGCAGTAAACCCACCAATCCCTGATCATCCCACAAACTTTATCAATCCTTGAACAGGAAAACCAATCCTGGAGCTTCCCACAAAAACCACCAATCCCTGAGTAGGAAGCCCAAAAATACATGAACAGGAATCTCCACCAATCCCTGACATCCCTCAAGCTCAGTACTTGAAATCCCAGGAAATTGAGGAAGATCTCAGAAGATGGAAAGATCTTCCATGCTCATGGATTGGCAAATACAGTAAAGATGGCCATTTTGCCAAAAGCAATCTACAGATTCAATGCAATCTCCATCAAAATTCCTACTCAATTCTTTATAGAGATAGCAAGAACAATTTGCAAATTCATTTGGAATAACAAAAAAACCTAGGATAGCAAAAACTATACTCAACAATGAAAGAACTTCTGGGGGAATCACCATTCCTGACCTTGAGCAGTATTACAGATTAATAATCATAAAAACTGTATGGTATTGGTACAGAGACAGGCAGGTAGATCAGTGGAATAGAATTGAAGACCCAGAAATGAACCCTCACACCTATGGTCACTTGATCTTTGACAAAGGAGCTAAAACCATCCAATGGAAGAAAGATAGCATTTTCAACAAATGGTGCTGGTTCAACTGGAGGTCAGCATGTAGAAAAATACAGATTAATCCATTCTTATCACCATGTACAAAGCTCAAGACTAAGTGGATCAAGGACTTCCACATAAAACCAGATACACTCAAAGTAATAGAAGAAAAGGCGGGGAAGATCTCGAGCACATGGGCACTTGGGAAAATTTCATGACCAAAACACCAATGGCTTATGCTCTAAGATCAAGAAATAACAAATGGGACCTCATAAAACAGCAAAGCTTTTGTAAAGCAAAAGACACTGTCATTAGGACAAAACGGTAACCAACAGATTGGGAAAAGATCTTCACCAATCCTACATCTGATAGAGGGCTAATATCTATAATATACAAAGAACTCAAGAAGTTAGACTCCCAATAGCCAAATCACCCTAATAAATATGGGGTACAGAGCTAAACAAAACATTCGCAGCTGAGGATTATCGAATGGCCAAAAAGCACCTAAAGAAATGCTCAACATCCTTAGTCATCAGGGAAATGCAAATCAAAACAACCCTGAGATTCCACTTCACACCAGTCAGAATGGCTAAGATCAAGTACTCAGATGACAGCAAATGCTGGTGAGGATGTGGAGAAAGAGGAACACTCCTCCATTGTTGGTGGGATTGCAAACTGGTACAACCACTCTGGAAATCAGTCTGGAGGTTCCTCAGAAAATTGAACATTATACTACCAGAGGATCCAGCTATACCTCTCTTGGGCATATACCCAAAAGATGCTCCAACATACAACAAAGACACATGCTCCACTATGTTCATAGCAGCCTTATTTATAATAGTCAGAAGCTGGAAAGAACCCAAATGTCCTTTAAGAGAGGACTGGATTCAAAGAAATGTGGTACATCTACACAATGGAGTACTACTCAGCTATCAAAAACAATGGCTTCATGAAATTCATAGGCAAATGGAATGAACTAGAAAATATCATCCTGAGTGAGGTTACTCAATCACAGAAAAACACACTTGGTATGCACTCATTGATAAGTGGATATTAGCCAAAAAGTTCAAATTACCCAAGATGCAATCTACAGACCACAGGAAACTCAGGAAGGATGACCAAATGCAGATGCTCCCACTCCTTCTTAAAAGGGGAAAAATATTCATACGAGGGGATATGGAAGCAAAGTTTAGAGCAGTGGCTCCAGGAATGGCCATTCAGAGCCTGACACACATGTGGACCATATATATATACAGCCACCCAAACTAGATAAGATGGATGAAGCTAAAAAATGCATGCGTAAAGGGACTGGATATAGTTCTCTCCTGAGAGACACATCCAGAGCATGTCCAATACAGAGGTCAATCCTTGCAACAACCCACTGAACTGAGAATAGGACCCCTTAGGGGGAATTAGCGGAAGGATTGAAAGAGTTGAAAGACTTGCAACCCCATAAAACAACAATGCCAATGAATCAGAGTTTCCAGGGACTAAACCACGACCGAAAGACTATACATGGAGTGACCCAGGGCTCCAACTGCATATGTAGCAGAGAATAGCCTTGTTGGGGCACCAGTAGAAGAGAAAGCCCTTGGTCTTGCCAAGGTTGGACCCCCAGTGCAGGGGAATATGGGGAAGGGCACTAAGGGGGATATATATAGGGGGAATAACCCTATGGGAGAGGGGGAGGGGAGGGAATGGGGGCTTATAGACAGAAAACCGGGAAGGGGAATAACCTTTGAAATGTAAGTAAAGAAATATATAATAAAAATTTCAAAAAAAGAAACTACACCCCCCCCGTAGAAATCCTACAGAAGCATTGTCTCTTTGTCCAACTCTCCTGTTCCCAGGAGCAAAAGGCATCCATCCCTGAACTTGTTCCTTCATACACTGTACCATCCAATAAAACTCTTTCATGAGATTTTCTGTCTGGTGTGACTCTCGTCAGAAGAAAATAAGCAAGGAGGAGGAAGAGGAGGAAGAGGAGGAAGAGGAGGAGGAGGAGGAGGAGGAGGAGGAGGAAGAGGAGGAGGAGGAGGAGGAAGAGGTGGAGCAGGAAGAGGAGGGAAGAAACAAAGAGGAGGAACAAGACTGAAGCTCCTTAGCTCAGCTCTGGACACCCTCTCCTGGGAGCTGCAATGCCTCTACTTAGAAAGCTTCCTCTTAGAACTATGTGGCCCCATGTCTCAGGATGCCCTTCCATTGGGACACTGTCCCACCACAGAGCTCTGTCGTTCCTGAACTTTATGGTCCCAGGACACTCTTGCATCATAGCAGAAACATTTACAATACCTCACCCAGTTCATTTTAGGATTTCATTGTAACCACTTTCCCCTATTAATACTGCTGTCATTTGGACATCTTATGTCTCTGACAGGTCCACTTATGGGGAGTTCACTCTGCAGGGGATGATACTGAACTGGTTCAGATGTAGGACTTAAAGGAAGATAATAACAGGTCATAGAAACCGAACCCCGATGAATGGACTGTTCCTGTACATCAGGAACAGGTCACATTTGGAGTAATTTGTTTCCATGAGAACAGAATGTTATAAAATAATGAACCAGGTCTCTTGGTACTCTCTCTCTCTTCCTTGCCCGACTCAAGTGAATTCAGTCTGTGGACTTTCCCTCGACTCTTCTCCTATGATACTCAACCAGGGTTCTAACCAGCTTGCCAGGACTATGATATCCCCTTTCCTACCCTAAGGCACCAAACTTATGAAGAAAACAAAACAGTTCATTTTATGAAGAAATTAGTCTTAGGTATTCTGTTACAGAAAGACACAATGAGCACACAGAATTTACAATACCTGCAAGCTTATTACCTTTTGTTAAGAGATGATTTGGCAAATATTTTAAAATTCTTTTTGCCTTTAATTTCTCTGCATTTTGTATGACCATGTGGAGGAAATAAAAACTATGCTATATATGAAATAAAATTCAGCATGCATGGCAGGGACACACAAGGAACACAATGATTTTTAGAATACTGAATGCATAAAGAGACAACTTCATTACAACTCTGAAGAACCATTTCAGAAAGAACACTGCAATATGCATATGCAATATTTGACTATAGCACTAGACAAGAAAAATATAAAATTAAAAAACAGGTAGCTAAATTAAACATTCCATGAACTAATCGAGAAAAATGTCAAAGATAAACACAAACAAGTGGAGAGAGGGGAGCAAAAGCCACCCAAATGATTCAGTCAACACAGTTGTTCTGCTCTTGCCCAAGCACCACTGTAATTTACAGATCAATCCTCGCTGCCCCCTGTTCTCAGGGAGGAGGGATGGGTAAAGTCTGCAGCATAATCATCAGTCATGAACATGGTACTGTGTTTGCTTAACCTCAGAAGGTGAGAGAAGGGACAGAGAACTTTGCCTCTCCTGCAACTCTAAAATTGTTTTCTAAAAAAATAAAACTTCTGGGACTAGAGAGAGGGCTTAGAGCAGTGTTTCTCAACATTTTGAATGCTGCAGCCCTTTAATACAATTCATCATGTTGTGGTGGCCCCTAACCATAAAATTATTTTTGTCTGCTACTTCATAACTGTAATTTTGCTATTGTTATGAACCATAATGTACATATCTTTGTTTTCTAACGGTCTTTGGCAACCCCTGTGAAAGGGTCATTTGATCCCCAAAAGGGCTCCTGACCCACAGGTTGAGAACTGCTGACTTAGATATAAATATTGGTTTTATTTCCTCAGATGAGGGGGAGAGATGATAGATGTACCCAGGCTGTATGAATACACAGCTTGGCCTGAGCTCACAGTGTTTCTTTCTCTGTTCTATCTTCAGGCCTAAGCCTGGAAGCTTCTAGCCTCTGTACAATCTAATCTTCCATAAATTTGAATCTTGAAGCCTTCAGTGTCCAGCCTTCATCAGGTAAACTAGGCCTAGAATGTTTCAGTCTCAAGACTTTACTGCTGAATAAACACCCTTTCTAGCTCTTTCTGAACTCTTTCTGGCTCTTCATGCCCAAATTCCTCTCCAAGCTGATTGGCTCAAACCAGCTTCCCTTGACTTCTGACTGAATTGCTCTGCTTAGCTCCATATTAATGGATCCTTCTCATTCTCTGATTCATTCTTTCTTCACATGTGTCTAGCTTGTTCTGTCTGCCAACTGTCTCTGTAAGACTGTTCCAGTACATAAACTATTGACACCTTTTCTCCCTGTGCTGGTCTTACATAGCCTCTCCTCTTCTGTTTTCATGAAAGTTGGACATAATCTATTTCTGACTCATTCTGTTAAATCTTTCTCTTATTCCTAACTTTGTCTGAGCCTCAATTAGAGGTGACTTTCAAACATGCCTGCTTCCTCTTACAAATTAACCTTACCTTCACTGTTAGGGATTAAAGGTGTGTACTTAGGATGTGTCTGTAAGTCAGATCATGTTGGCTTTCCAGTTGGATCACATAGTCCTAGAAGTTCTATGTGATGTGACCTTTTGCCAGAGAGTATCCATATTTCTGGATTAAAATTCCTCTATACATATGCTATGCATAATGCTCTTGCAAAGAATTCCAAGCAGGTTTCCAGAACTCATATAGGGTTGCTCACAGCTGCCTGCAACTCAAGCCTCAGAAGATCTGATACCCTCTTCTAGCTGCTATGGACACACACACACACACACACACACACACACACACACACACACACACACACACACACACACAGATGGTCTTTAAGAACCAAATAAGAAAACTTCCTAACAGTCATTACAATCTTTCTTGCACTTTTGAAGAACACAGGTTGAAACTAGAGGAGATTTCTAGCTTTTTAAATTTATTTTAAGATAGAAAGTTCTGTATTGTCACAAAGAGATAAATATGTAAGCATATGGGAAATTTTATAAATATGTTTCAAATATTTTTTCAGAGCTTTTAAATGATATGTAATTAGGTCAAGCTATTTAAATTTACATTTTATTTAAAGAAGTAAACCATAGATATTCAAATTACAACCTTCTCTTTACTCAGTGCATGTCTAGATTGCTTTTAAACCCTATAGGTGTAAATGGAAATGAACTCATTAGCTAATAAGTGTTTTAACTAATAAGCATGCTAATTTGATAGAATCATTTTTAATGATTAATTTGAAATCCTATATTATATAATAGAGGATTATATAGAGAGCTAAGGTGAATTATGTGTAGATAATTTTAAAAGAATCTACACACAATTACTAATGAGTATTTAGCATTGTATACATAGTAATATATATTTCCTAATTCTTCCTACATATGATCTTAATCAAAAACTGCTTGGACTTTTGAATTCTCATGACATATCTTGGAGGTTTATAAATTAAACTTTGCCTCCATCCTTTAAATTACCTTATCATGATTTAAAATAATGAATTTTAAGGTTGATTCAATTGCTATAAAAGTTTTGTTTATCTAAAACCACATCAAACCAACAGTTTTGTTGTATTTGTCTTGAAACTATCTTGAGAAAGTCTTTTAAGTCCATGTCAATGGACAGTGATGGTTGACCTATGGCCCATTCCTTTCAACAAGATCTGGGGGCACTGTCTTCAATAATTTAAAAGCAAATGGATTTAAGCCATTTTCGGAATGAGTCATCTAAATCTGCACCACTGTTACCCACTCAGTGACATTCATTCCTGTCCTTACTGAAAAAGTCTGAGATGCTCCAGAGTTTTGCTGTGTATTAGAGAAACCCAGGGAGAAAATTCAAGGTTAAAATTGTGTGGACAGAATGTTAGTGGTATGGTAGTGGTGCTTTGATCCAGAAATATTCATGTGATGCATGAAGGAAAACACACAGGCTAAAATTCAGCCTCAAGCAATCAATAGATGCTTTGCAAGGTAAGATATGCCTCCACAGAGATGGTTACTTTTCTTTTTCCTGTAGTGTATATAATCATATCAACTAAGATGTCTTCTCCAACAATATGTGTATATGTATGTGTGTGTGTGTGTGTGTGTGTGTATGCATAAACTAAAACATCTCCTGTACTATGGTATTATTCATTTTCTTGTTTAGTGTTAGTTCTGTTTTTAAAATAGGCTCATCTCAAAATTATGTAGGTGACAGGCTGACAGTAACCTTGAACTCCTAACGCCACCTTCATGAGAGCTGAAATTATAGACATGCATCATCACACTTGGTCTATGTGGTATTGAAGAATAGTGTTCTCTCTCTCTCTCTCTCTCTCTCTCTCTCTCTCTGTGTGTGTGTGTGTGTGTGTGAGTGTGTGTGTGTGTGTGTGTGTGTGTTAAATGAACACTTCTGCCCACATGTATTCATATTAAAGCATTCTGTTATAATCATAAAATTAAAATCTGGAAGTAAAACTTATCAAGGAAACAAAGAAATGAGATTGTGTACTGTTTATTATGATGAGAAAGACATGAGACTAACCATTTACACCACAATACAGGCAAGTAGCATTCTCTAAGTAGTTATAAGTAAACACCAACAGAAAGAATCAATAGTGACAGGGTTGGAGCTGTCTCAGTGGGTCAGAAGCTTTGCCATACAACTAATCATTCTAACATCAACATAAAGAGCCAAACACAATGATGTGCATCTGCAACTCTAACTCTATGTAATAAGAGACAGGAAGATCTCTAGAACTTATGGCTGGACTGGCCAGTTTAGTTACTGTGCTCTTGATTCAATGAGAGACCCTTTTCCCAAAGAATAAGGTAACACGGGGCTATAGGAATTGACCAGTGGTTGTGTTGTGCTTGTTGAACAATTATGAGAACCAAAGTTCAAGCCTCAACACATACGTAAAAAGCTGGGCATCTTGAAAATATAACTTTCTCTCTCTCTCTCTCTCTCTCTCTCTCTCTCTCTCTCTCTCTCTCTCTCTCTCTCTTACACACACACACACACACACACACACACACACACACACACACACACACACACACCATCATGAACGCGTAATAGAAAATCCATCCATCCATTCTATTATTATGGTCCCTGAGCTACGTGGGATTTTCCGTGTTTTGCTTAAGAGTTCTGTGTTATTGTTTCCACACTGACAATTAATTTAACAGTGAATTGGTGCTTCAGTAATGTACTTTCAGCTTGTCATGTTACATGGTTGAGAGGAGGAAAGCAACATTTGTAGCTGGAGTAAGGCCTTTTCTGCATACAAAACAGGACTCCCTAGCAGTTTCCAGGTGGGTAAACGGGCTGTGAAGGATGAAATATAAATAACTTCTAATGATGCTTCTCTCCCTCACTGCCCAAATCGCTCACTCAGAGTTTTGTTAATCATTCATCACCAAAAACTCTCTTCGTTATTATGCTCAACAGGTTGCACAGATTTAATGGAAGATACTTCAAAGCTTTGAAAATCTGCTGGAAACATATTTTAGATCTACTGGTGGGCACATTATTTTTGTATTTTAGAGTTTGATTTTGAATATTCGATGAAAATTTTTGTCTTAGAGGTAGCAGAAATGATCTGATGGCACCTGGCTTTCAACCTTATCATGGGTCATCTGGCTTCCTTCAACCCTAGCATGTGATGATAGTGTACCTTCTGGGAGACAGGATATGAAAAGATGATCCAGTGAATTACTCTAAGATAATTGCCCAGAGAATAGTTCTATTTGATGACTTTTGTCAAAATCAGATTGATTTATTCTTTATTAACTCAATTCAGAAACGTTAAATGCCCTAGTGGGCTTGCTAATGAAAATAAATGACCAAGAAATACTTGCATGTAATTCTTGTTTTTGCTGACCAAGAAAGGTCATGTTTCTCTAAATTTGTGTTTTCTCCTAGGACAATCACAATCACAACACATAGGCTGAGTGCACTAAAGTGTGGAGAATTGTGTCTATGTGTTGACACAATTGTGTCTATATTCCCATGGGAATTATGATTTTTTTGACTAAATATGAATATCTAGGATTATGCAAGGAAACAAAACCAAAGCAAGCAAACAAACAAGCAAACAAAACAAAAGAGATCGCTAGAGAGATGTCTCAGTGTATATTGTTTTGCTAGACAACTCATTTTCCGTATCCACACAAGGCAGATCACAGCATGTGAATCCAGCTCCAGATGATTTAACAACCTAAGACTCCTTTTTTGCTTCCTTGGACAAACATACACACAGATATATACACTCATAATTTTAAAATTGTTTTGTAGATTATAACATAATTGCATCATTGTCTCTTTCTTTTCCTCGTTTCTAACATTCTCATGTACCCATCATTGTCAGCTTTCAAATTCACAGCCTCTTTTTTCTCTAATTGTTGTGATATAGATATATGTAAACATTCCTAAATATATAAATGTAACATGTTCAGTCTGTACAGTGTTACTTGTAGTGTGTTTTTCAGGGCTGACCACTTGCTACTGGATAACTAATTGGTGTGCTGTTCAGTGGGAAGACTGATTCTCTTGCTCTCAGTATTCCTTAGGTGCTAGTAGTTCTTTGTGCATGGATAAGACCTTGTGAGCTTTCCCCACTCACAAGTCTTCTGATATTGCTCTTGTTCAGTTCATGTTTAAGCAGTCACACTGGTAAGACTTGATGGGAGTAGCTTCTGACATTCTCAGGAGACAAATCTCACATCAAACTCCCTATTCCTTTGGCACTTAGTCTTTTGACCCTCTCTTCTGCAACCATTCCTGGGCCTTAGATGTAGTTGTGTTGTAGATATATGGTTGGGATTGACCTCTACACCTCCATTTTGATTGATTGGCGTTCTCTGAAATGGTCTCCTTCTATAGCAAAGAGAACTTTCCTTGATGAGGGTTAAAAACTACACATATCTGTGAGTATAAAGACAAATATTAAGCATATAGTTAAGAATTGTGCTGTTTTAGCAAAATGATGGTTATAGGTTCTTCAGTATTCATGACTTCAATAGCCCTGGGTAGTAGACTAGATTTTAAGTACCAGGCATGGTTTCTGTCTTGTCAAGTGAACCTTAAGTCCAATCAGAGAGCTACTGGTTACCACCAAGCTGTGTGAGCTACTACTGAACTCTTAGTCTTACTGTCTTGAGCTGGTTTTTGTGGTTCATAGACATCATAACTAGGTGAACTGATGGTAGCTTCCCTCTTTTGGAACTTAGATGATACCTTTGGGAAGCTTTCAGATCAGTTATAGTTTAGGAGATGCTGAGCCCTGTATCTTAAGTGCTCACCTTCCACCTCTGTGGGCCAAGCAAGGGTAATAGCAATGAATACTAATGTTTGAGGAGATTTTTGGACAGCCCATACCAACAACTCAAAAGAGGGTTTCTCATGCCTGCTGTTGGGTTTTTTGTTAGATGGTCTACAACTCTTGTGGGAGCATTGTTATCCCAGAAGGGAACATTTTATTTAAACTATGAATGTATGTTTACACAGATTTGCATGTATTATAGGCATTTTAAAAAGATAAATAGTTAATACACAATGATTCCTTAAGACTTTTCAGACACCTTTATTGATATTTTCCCTTCCCCCATCCTTCTGTATTTATTTCTTGCTTCCCCTTCCTCCAATTAGAGTTTCCCATTTACCCAGTCAGATAGCTTGTACCCTCTTATTCTACTCTCTATTGATTCCCTCAAAAGAAAAATGAAACAGAAGATACATTTTGTAGAAATATCATATTCTTATTTTTGTAAAAATATAATCATTATTTTAGTTATAAATTTAAAAATATCAGCTCATATTTGCTGTAGCAACTTTAGCTGAATTACCTCTAAAAATATGAATTGCACTTAATGATGTTTGCTCCATATTTTGGGTGGTATTTGGTCACAATCTGCCAGACTTCATGCTGTGACATGTGCAGGTATTTATTTGTGTTTTCAGAATCCAGTAAATAGCATTGCCTCAGAGTTATGTTAATCCTCCAAAGGATAGCCAAATTCTCTTGTTAGTCAAGTTCACTTTTTATTGTCACAATTTCATGTCCTGTGGATGTGAACAATCTTTAAATGCCTTCCTTTGTTCTTAGTTATTTCTGAATAATTATAAAATAAAACTAGTAAAAGCTTTCATTGCGTGATGAGTTGCAAAACCCAAAGAAGGTAGAATATATTTTTACTTATATTTTATGTTATTAATGAATATTAGCTTCTTTTTATCTCCAATAATTTATATTTTTATTCACTTTACATTTCTATCACAGCCTCCCCTCCCTCCTTTTATCCCAGTCCCACCCTTACAAATTCCTTCCTGCATTGCCCCCTACCCTTTGCCTAAGAGAATGGGGAGACCCCTTGGGTACCACCCCACCCTGAATATCTACTCCTAGAAGGACTAGGCAATCTTCTCTCACTGAGGACCAGGTACAGGTAGGACGTAGTCTAGACAATGGGAAGAGGATCCACTGGCAGGGAACAGAGACCAGACCAACACAGTACTTGCTCCACTTGTTAGAGGTCCCACATGAAGACCAAGCTGTGCATTTGCTACAAATGTGTAAGGGGGTCTAGGCCCAACCCCAGCATGATCCCTGGTTGGTGACCCAGTCTCTGTGAGCCCCCACGGGCCCAGGTTAGTTGACTGTGTATGCCTTTTTGTTGTGTATCTGACCTCTCTGACTTGTTTAATTTTATACCCCACTCTTTCACAAGACACCCTATCTGCATCTGCCTCCATTCACTGCTGAAAGCCTCTCAGGAGACAGTTATTCTAGTTTCTTGTTTGAAAGCATAGCAGAGTATTATTAATAGGTCTTGGCCCTCTCACATATGATGGGTCTCACATCAGCACAGTCCATTGGTAGGCTATTCCCTCAGTCTTTGATTCATTTTTATTCCTGCACACCTTGTAGGCAAGAAAACTTTGGAGTTGAAGGTTTGTGGATATACTGGTTTTTAACTGCAAGTTCAGAAGAGAACTTCAATTTTTTATCTCATTTTGGGGAAACATGAATCAAGTGATATATAAGAAATGTCTAAGAGAAACTGAGATGTAGGTCAGGAAGATTAGGATCTAGAGATGCCAGCAGGTGGGGACAAAGGTATAGTCAGAGAAGGGGATAAAGGGGTTGTATCTAGGGAGTAGTCCACTGTGGAGGTGAAAGCCACTGTGTGCTAGGAGATAAATAATTGCCTTAAAAGTCTCTGTGCTGACCTTGTACAACTTATTGGATAATAAACTTTTGATAGAGAAATGCAAGCTGATTGCATAGCTCATCACTGGGGCTAGGTTCTTTTGTTAGTTTGAGGTGTCGGAGTTGGATCCACAGCAACAAAGGAAAAGGAAATTACAAACTCATGTTTAAAAATAAAGTCTATAAACCTCTTGTTCCTTCTTGCTCTCTTTGCTCTTGCCTTCCCTCCCCCTCCCTATTCCCTTCTCTCCTTCTCCACTCTCTCTCTACAAGCTTATGGCCAGCCTCTACTGTTCTACCCTCACCTCCTCCTCCTCCTCCTCCTCCTCCTCCTCCTCCTCCTCCTCCTCCTTCTCCTGCTCTTGTCCTACTCCTTTTCCTCCTCTTCCTCCTCCCTCTTCCCTCCACCTCCCTCTTCCTCTCTCTCTCTCTCTCTCTCTCTCTCTCTCTCTCTCTCTCTGCCTCTACTGCCCCTTTGACTCTCCTCCCCATGCCCTGAATAAACTCTATTCAATAATAAAAAAATCTATAAACATAAGCTTTTCATTTTGTTTAAAACTTTGAAGAGAAAAATGTCATAGGAAGAAAAATAAATGACACTATAACCCCTATCTAGGCATGATTTTAAAAATATTAAAATTATAGAAGATTTATATAGCTGATAATAAGACTTGAAAGGAACTCCTATTTGGCAAAACAACAAGGAAAGAGCTTAGTTTAGTTGTGATATATCAATATGCATAGCATGTATTTACATACTTTGTTATTTACATCATTATATTAATTAGATAATATAGGAAAATCAGTTTTATATCTCCCATAAATTATACTAATCATTTTGCAAATATTAATAGATAAAGACGTAATGTATCCAAACAATCTACTTTTCCCATACTCATGGCTTTTTCCCTCCTATTTCTATCCATGGGAGTTCTGTCTTTCATGGGATTGACTCACTGTTCAATTTGTACTGAAGCTTATTTCTGGGGTAGTTTTTCTTGATTCCCAGCTCATATGACTCTGACACTTTCTATACCAGAGGTTTCCAACCTTTACACTGTTATACTTGTCAGAGATCATCTTTGCTAGATACTAGTGGAAGGAAACTTATCATAGTTCTGTGTCATGGCATTCCTATTATAAATTATTTGGACATTAAAAGCTATTTGCTATTTGTGGTGGTTTGAATAGGAATGGCCCACAGAGACTCATGTGTTTGAATGCTTGGCCAATAGAGAGTGGCACTATTCAAAGTGTGGCCTCTTTGGAGAGAGTGTCACTGTGGGGACATACTTTGAAGTCTTATATACTCACTATGGTATAGAGTCACTTCTGCTGTCTGCAGATCAAGACAAATAACTCCCAGCTTCTTCTCCAGTATTATGGCTACCTGAACACCACAATGAAAATAATGGGCTAAACTTCTGAAACTGTAAGCCAGCCCCAATTAAATGCTTCCATTTGTAAGAGCTCGTATGGTCATGGTGTCTCTTTATAGCAATAGAAACACAACACTGTTCAATGATAGCAGAAAATGAATAAGCAGTTCAAAGAACTTACATGACCCAAATTATACCTTCTTCAACATTGATAATATAAGTATGAGTTAATAATTTCTATATGTCACTTTGGGTTTCTGCCTGCACCTAGAGCTGGTCCCGTAGCTCTCTGTACCCAAATTGCATAGGGGAGAGATTTGGACTCTCAGAAGTGTTGACATTCCTGAGAGCTCAAGGGAGACCTCCATGTCTGCTCACATTCCTGGCCCAAGAGGAACCCTCCCAGTGCCCTCTGGGCACAGGAAGCAAGGAGCAATCAAGGAAAGGACACTTCCAGTTTATGCCTGCGCCTAAAGCTGAAAGGCAGTGTTATAGGAAAAATACCTGAACAGGTAAAGGAATTGAAGAAAACCATTAAGGATTTAAAAATGGAAATAGATACAATAAAGAAAGCATGAAGAGATATAACACTGGAGATAGAAAACCTAGGAAAGAGATCAGGATTCATAGATGCAAACATCACCAACAAAATACAAGAGATAGATGAATCTCAGGGGCAGAAGATACCATAGAATACATTGACACAATCATCAAAGAAAGTGGAAAATGCAAAAACCTCCTAACCCAAAACATCCAGGAGATCCAGGACACAATGAGGAGGTCAAACCTAAGGAAAATAGGTATAGAAGAGAGTGAAGAATCCCAACTTAAAGGGCCAGTAAATATCTTCAACAAAATTATAAAAAGAAAACTTCCCTAACTTAAAAAATGAGATGCCCATAATCATACAAAAAGCCTACAGAACTTCAAAAAGATTGGACCAGAAAAGACATACCTCCCGTCACATAATAGTCAAAACACCAAATGCACAAAACAAAGAAAGAATATTAAAAGCAGTAAGGGGAAAATGTCAAGTAACATATAAAGGCAGACCTATCAGAATTACACCAGATTTCTCACCAGAGACTATGAGAGCCAGAAGATCCTGGGCAGATCTTACAGACCCTAAAAGAATAAAAATACCAGGCCAGGCTACTATATACAGCAAAACTCTCAATTAACATAGATGGAGAAACCGAGATATTCCATGACAAAACCAAATTTATACAATATCTTTCTACAAATCCAGCCCTACAAAGGATAATAGATGGAAAACACTAAAATAAGGAAGGGAACTATACCCTAGAAATAGCAAGAAAACAATCTTCTTGCAACAAACCCAAAAGAAGAGAAACACACAAACATAATTCCACTTCTGACAACAAAAATAACAGGAAACAACAATCACTATTCCTTAATATCTCTTAACATCAATGAACTCAATTCCTCAATAAAATGACATAGACTAACAGACCGGATACATAAAGAGGACCCAGCATTTTGCTGCATACAGGAAACACACCTCAGTGACAAAGACAGACGCTACCTCAGGGTCAAAGGCTAGAAAACAATTTTCCAAGCAAATGGTCTGAAGAAACAAGCTAGAGTAGCCATTCTAATAGCGAATAAAATTGACTGTCCCCCATACGTTATCAAAAATGATAAAGAAGGACACTTCATATTCATTAAAGGAAAAATCCACCAAGATGAACCCTTGATCCTGAATATCTATGCTCCAAATACAAGGGCACCTACATTCATAAAAGGGATCTTACTAAAGCTCAAAGCACACATTGCACCTCACACAGTAATAGTGGAAGATTTCAACACCCCACTCTCATCAATAGACAGATCATGAAATTTAATTTAATTATTTAATTTAATGAAACAGAAATTAAACAGACACATAGAGAAACTACAGAAGTTATGAATCAAATGGATTTAAAAGATATTTATAGAACATTTCATCCTAAAACAGAAGAATATACCTTCTTCTTAGTACCTCATGGTAGCTTCTCCAAAATTGGTCACAAAACAGGCCCCAACAGGTGAAAGAAGATTGAAATAATCCCATGTATCCTGTCAGATCATCATGGACTAAGGCTGGTCTTCAAAAACAACAAAAATGACAGAAAGCCCTTATACAACATGGAAGTTGAACAAAATTCTATGCAATGATAACTTGATCAAGGAAAAAGAGAAAGAAAGAAAGGAAAGAAAGAAAGAAAGAAAGAAAGAAAGAAAGAAAGAAAGAAAGAAAGAAAAAGACTTTTTAGAATTTAATACCAGTGAAGGCATAACATACCTAAACTTATGGGACACACTGAAAGCCGTGCTAAGAAGAAATCTCACAGCTCTGAGTGCCTCCAAATATTTTTGTATGCAAACTAGGAAAAGAATGCATTAGCAACTTGACAGCACACCTAAAAGCTCTAGAACAACAACAACGACAACCAAAAAAAGAAAAAAAAAGGAAGAGGAGTAGAAGGCAGGAAATAATCAAACTCAGGGTTGAAATCAAACAAGTAGAAATAAAAAAAGTTATACAAAGAATCAACAAAACTAGGAGCTGGTTCTTCGAGAAAATCAACAAGATAAATAAACCCTAAACTAGACTAACCAGAGGGCAGAACGAGTGTATCCAAATTAAAAAATCAGTAATGAAAAGGGAAACATAATAACAGAATCTGAGAATATTCAAAAAATCACCAAATCCTACTAAAAAATCCTATATTCAACAAAACTGGTAAATCTGGATGAAATGGACAATTTTCTAGACAGATTCCAGGTACCAAAGTTAAATCAGGACCAGATAAACCGTCTAAACAGTCTCATAACTCCTAAAGAAATAGAGACAGTTATTAAAAGTCTCCCAACCACAAAAAGTCCAGGACCAGATGGGCTTAGTAGAGAATTCTATCAGACCTTTACAGAAGACCTAATACCAATACTGTTAAGCTATTTTACAAAATAGAAACAGAAGGAAACTACCCAATTCCTTCTATGAAGCCACAATTACACTATATTACACAAAGACCCAACAAAGAAAGAGAGTTTCAGACTAAATTCTCTTATGAATATTGATGCAAAATACTCAATAAAATTCTCACAAACCAAATCCAAGTAAACATTTAAGTGATCATCCATTAGGATCAAGTAGGCTTCATTCCAGGGATGCAGGGATAGTTCAATACATGGAAATTCATCAACATAATACACTATGTAAACAAACTCAAAGGGGAAAAAATATGATCATTTCATTAGATGCTGAGAAAGCACTGAACAAAACTCAACACCCCTTCATGTTAAAAAGTCTTGGAAAGATCAAGAATTCAAGGCCCATACCTAAACATAGTAAAAGCAATATACAACAAACCAGTGGCCAACCTCAAACAAAATGGAGAGAAACTTGAAGGAATCCCACTAAAATCAGGGACTAGACAAGGTTGTCCACTCTCTCCCTACTTATTCAATATAGTACTCAAAGTCCTAGCCAGAGAGCAAACAGACAGCAAAAAGATGGCAAAGGGATCCAAATTGGAAAGAAAGAAGTAAAAATATCACTATTTGTAGATGATATGATAGTATATTTAAGTGACCCCAAAAGTTCCACCAGAGAACTACTAAGACTGATAAATAGCTTCAGCAAAGTGGCACTGGCCTTCCTCTACTCAAAGGATAAACAGGTTGAGGAAGAAATTAAGGAAATGACACCCTTTACAATAGTCACAAATAACATAAAATACCGAGGTATGACTCTAACCAAGGAAGTGAAAAATCTGTATGACAAGAATTTCAAGTCCTTAAAGAAAGAAATTGAAGAAGGTTTCAGAAGATGGAAAGACCTCCCATGCTCATGGGTTGGCAGGATTAATACAGTAAAAATGTCCATTTTGCCAAAAGCAATCTACAGATTCAATGCCATCCCCTTCAAAATTCCAACTTAATTCTTCATAGAGTTAGAAAGAACAATTTGCAACTTCATTTGGTATAACAAAAAACCCAGATAGCAAAAACTGTCCTCAACAATAAAAGAACTTCTGGGGGAATCACCATCTCTAACCTCAAGCTGTATTATAGAGCAATTGTGGTAAAAACTGTATGGTATTGGTACAGAGACAGGCAGGTAGATCAGTGGAATAGAATTGAAGACCCACAAATGAATCCACACACCTATGGTCACTTGATTTTTGACAAAGGAGCCAAATCCATGCTAAGATAGCATTTTCAACAAATGGTGCTGGTTCAACAGGAGGTCAACATGTAGAAGAATGCAAATGGATCCATTCTTATTATCCTGTACAGAGCTTAATTCCAAGTGGATCAAGAAACTCCACATAAAACCAAATGCACTCAAACTAATAGAAGAAAAAGTGGGGAAGAGCCTTGAACTCATGGGCACTGGGGAAATTTTCCTGAACAGAGCACCAATGGCTAAGCTCTAAGATTCAGAACCAACAAATGGTACCTCATAAAACTGCAAACCTTCTGTAAGTCAAAGGACACTGTGATTAGGACAAAATGACAACCAACAGATTAGGAAAAGATCTTTACCAATCCTACATCTGATAGGCAGTTAATATCCAATATGTAGACAGAACTCAAGAAGTTAGACTCTAAAGAGTCCAATAACTCCATTAATAATGGGGTACAGAGCCAAATAAAGAATTCTCAGCTAAGGAATATCAAATGTCTGATAAGTACCTAAAGAAATGTTCAACATCCTTAGTCATCAGGGAAATGCAAATCAAAGCAACCCTGAGATTCTACCTCACATCAGTCAGAATGGCTAAGATCAAAAACTTAGGTGACAACAGATGCTGGCAAGGATGTGGAGAAAAAGAAACACTCTTCCATTGTTGGTGGTATTGCAAGGTGCTACAACCACTCTGGAAATAAGTCTGGAGATTCCTCAGAAAATTAAATACCTGAAGACCCAGCTATACCCAAATCATTTGGCTTATACCCAAATCATTCTCCAACATATAACAAGAATACATGCTCCACTATGTTCATAGCAGCTGTATTTATAAAAGCCAGAACCTAGAAAGAACCAGATGCCCTTCATCAGTGGAGTGGGTACAGAAAATGTGGTACATCTACACAATGGAATACTACTCAGCTATCAAAAATAATGACTTCAAGAAATTCACAATCAAATTGATGGAACTAGAAATGTCAACGTGAATGAGTTAACCAATCACAAAAAAAAAAACCACATGGTATGCACTCACTGATAAGTGTATATTAGCCCCAAAGCTCAAATTACCCAAGATACAATCCACAGACCACATGAAGCTCAAGAAGAAGGATGACCAAAATGCAGATGCTTCAGTCCTACTTCAAAGTGGGAATAAAAATATTCATAGGAGGAGATATGGAGTTAAAGTTTGGAGCAGAGACTGAAGGAATGACCATTCAGAGCCTGCCCCACCTGGGGATCCAGCCCATATATATACAGCAACCAAACCTAGACTATATTGATGAAGCCAAGTGTATGCTGACAGGAGCCTGATATAGCTGTCTCCTGAGAGGCTCAGCCAGAGCATGACAAATACAGAGGCAAATGCTAGCAGCCAACCATGGAACAGAGAATGGGGCCCCCACTGGAGGAGTTAGAGAAAGGTTTTAGGAAGATAAAGGGGTTTGCGACCCCATAAGAACAACAACACCAACCAACCAGATTCCCCAGGGACTAAACCACTACCCAAAGAGTACACATGGACAGAGCTATGGCTCCAGCTGCATATGTAGCAGAGGATGGCCTTGTTGGGCACCAATGGGAGGAGAGGCCCTAGGTCCTGCCATGGCTGGACCCTCCAGTGTAGGAGAACATCAGGGAGGGATAGGGGGTTGGTTGGACAAGGGAATAACCTCATAGAAGAAGGGTGAGTCCTTCCCCTAGGGAAGGGGGCTTATTGGTGGGAAACTGGGAAAGAGAATAACATTTGAAATATAAATTAAAAAACATCCAATATAAAAATCAATGTCACCAGGAAAAGTGTAATTTATATATCATATCAAATATACATATATAAATTTTATATATTATACATTATTTATTTAACAAATTCATATATTTATGTCATAATAATCAATACATAATATATATACACTTTATAATACCTGTGCACATATCCTTTTTTGAATAAGCACTAGTAATAATTGCTGTTGTGGGTGTGATGAAATATAACTCATAAATCACTCATTCTGTGAAACCCACTTGCTAAAAATTCCCTATAACAACTGTAGGCTATACACCAAAAATTATATTAATAAAGTAATTTCATTGACTCTAGACTGATGTATATGATTTGAAGCTTCTGAAAATATTTTTGGTAAACCCCCAAAATAATAGCTTACAATCAGCATCCACGTCTCCTTGGTTATGCTGAAGACGGCAGGGAAGGCAGTGCTGCTCATGCACCAGATCTATGTATTCACCCAGCACAGCACAACTCTTGCACACAGTGATATAAAAACCATGAATGAGAAGTAGCTTCACAGATGAGTCTCATTTGTGTATGCAGATGGATGAGTCTCGGGATTCAAAATGAATACATTTTACAAGATTAAAGATCCTAGAATTAACACGTTAATATCATTAAAATTGTGATTAAATTAGAAATGTTAAAAAAAATCCCCCTAATTACTTTTTTTGAATGAGGAAAAGAACGTGGAGGTGAGTTGCCCTGCTTCTTTTGAATCGAGGAGCAGCTACTCATTTATTTCAACCATTATATTTTATGCAGCCTTATTCTATTAATAGGGAAAATGAGTCATAGGCAAAGGTGTCAGAGTAGCACATTTTGCACAGCTCTTCACGAAGCACCAGGCTCACGGCCTCCCAAGGGTGGGGAAGTCCTTCAGGCTTCATCAGTCTAGCTCTGAGTCGAGGAAGAAGCCTTCAACCAAAAGAATAAACTCTGTAAAGCACTTTTCTTTCAAAGGAGGGCACTGAAAACCACAAGTACTTGTTCCTGTCAATATAATATCTTCTCATTCTGCTGAATATGTTATTTTTTATTATCAGAAATAGGGTGATCACTCTAAGTGGATTAGTGGTTCACCGAGATCTTTTATCTCTTGGTTGAGAGAAGGTCTGCTCTTTATTGATTTGTATGATTGTCTATTTGAAGGTAATTCTGTGTCAGTTGGGAAGAAGAAAAATTTCTCATGATCAGAAGATACATGTATATGTGTATGTGTGTGTGTGTGTGTGTGTGTGTGTGTGTGTTTGTGTGTGTGTGTGTGTGTGTGTGTGTATGTAGACTTTTAGGAGTTTGCCACAGTGTGGAAATTTCAATCTTGTGGAAAACAGGGATTGAATTCTGTTTGTTAGGCTTTACCTGCTGAGCTATCTCTCCCATCCAGAAGTGAGAACTCATGTTTCTGCATTTATTTGGGGCTGAAAAATGTTAGGATGGAGCCCAGGTACCTAAGTATTATGATAGAATGGGACCTGTATCTCAGGCATGTTTCTCACTCCCCTCAGAATGTCACTGAAGTCTGTGAAAGAGACCCAATTTAGGGACAGCCATCTGCTGGCTCCAGGGCTTTTCTTCAAGTTAGAAATCAGTGTTACAGGACAAAGCATTTTGGTGCCTGTGTATTCTCAGCTATGTCAGGGTCCACACAAAGCTGTTCATATTTCAGTGAACTGAGGGCATTTATCAAGGCCAATTAGTGAGGGCCTTATTGTGTGTTGTTTTGTTTGCTACTTTAATAGGTAGAATAAGAATTATAAACCTGGCCTGCGATTTCTGAAGTTGATCTTATAAATAGTGCACATTCTACTTTTAATTTTTTTTTAAACGTGGATGGGTGCTTGTTTGGCATATATGTCTGTTCAGCCCTTGTGTACCTGGTACCCATAGAGACTGGAAGAAGACGGGATCCTTCAAAACTGGCATTACTGAGGGTTGCTGGGAGCTGAACCTGTTTCTTTGGAAAAGTATACAAGTCCCTTAATCGCTGAGACAATTCTCTTAATCTCCCCAACACACACATTACATTTTTAATAATGTCTAGAAGTGTACACCAAGAAAGTTGAACACAGTTGTTCACATGGAACTCCCAAGAATTACACACACACACACACACACACACACACACACACACACACAACTTCTCAAGCACACTTATACATCCACACATTCTCATATACACATACATGCTGACACTCGACAGCCACACACAAACATTCAAGCACATACATTGACACATCAAAATAGTCTGTGCACATACAAATACTCAGATCCATGCTCCCCGAATTCATGCATGTACGTATGGTGCTTTATAAAGAAATTCACTCAAGCACACACTTTAATTTCTATGACACAGGGGGTGGGGGAAGTATATCCAGTTGAAATCTCAAAATCTGCTGTAGGACTCTAGAGTCTAGTCTTGCTGTTGTAAAAGTGTTTCCAGGAATTTCCCTAGCATCTACCTGCAGGATGGCTTCAAAAGAATCATAAAGGTAAAACTTCTGTGGTCATGCATGTCCCATCCCTTAGAAAGTGAAGAAATAGAAGAGTTCAGAGCTCCTCATAGACCTGGACATAGTTATCTGTAGTTGGGAGGGAAACAATAGACAGAAAAGACAGACTACCTAGGCACAGGAAGATCAGACACAGCTCCCACACAGTTGGTTGTCTCCTTCATTGATACACGTCTAGTGCAAATCTAAGAGAGTACTTTCAAAAACAGAAGATGTTTTCCTTAAAATGGAAAGGGCTAGCCAGGCATGGTGGCACACACCTTTAACCTCAGCAATTGGGAGGCAGAGGCAGGTAGATCTTTGTGAGTTTGAAGCCACTGGGTCTACATCTTAAATTTCAGGGCAACCAAGGCTATGCAGAAAGACCCTATCTGGGGTTGGGGATTTAGCTCAGGGGGAGAGCGCTTGCCTAGGAAGCGCAAGGCCCTGGGTTCGGTCCCCAGCTCCAAAAAAAAAAAAAAAAAAGAAAGACCCTATCTTAAAAAAGTAAAATAAAAAAATTTTAAAATAAAAATAAATAAATGAAAATGGAGTGGACTTATCCATATAAAACTCCTGACATGATCCCCGGACAGCCACTCACAGTAACAATCATTGTTACTGTTGTTGCAAATGTTCTCAGCTGAGCTTTAAGAATATTCATTCCTGACCTTAGATTCCTGCAGCCTCCTGATCATGTGGGGGCGTCGTTGCCTCCTGCTTCCCAAAGTGCTGTGTCTAGAGGGTTTGCCGGATGAAAGGCAAAGGGAAAACAAAGTCTAGTGATTCTAGAAAAGTTAAGATGCACAGGTCTTCCTCATTCACACTTTCCAAAATTCCCCAGCCAAGGGCAGCACAGCTCTTAGATAACAGAACCCTTTCAATTCACTCCCCTCCTTTGACTCTATCCTCAGCTAACTTTGGGGAAGCCATTTGCCTTCAGGCAGTCCAAATGCCTTTATGAAAGAACATGGTTACTGCAAGGAGGATCTGTTTCCAAAGGGACCTCCCAGTCCTAAAGGACACAGCGTATGTGAAGTGCTTTCATAGTCAGAAATCACACTGGAAATGTCAATTAAGTCAATTATATAATGACATTCTGGAATGCTAAACATATGCTGTCAGCCAAAGCTAAAACATCTCAATTTGGGGAAGAGTCTGGTAACAGAGTGGAAATGTGTTTTCTAATCCCTGCCTGCCTTTCCTCAAATGACTTCTTCCGTATTTGTTTTCCCTTTAAAGTAGATGCTCTCCTTCCCTCTGAGCAGAATTCTCTGCACCCCCACCAGCTATCAGGGGAATCAAAGTGTCCTCATTTGACTGGAACCATCGCTGAAATGAAACGACGAAGCTCAGACCAGCACACACACAATGGAACTCCATAGGGCTTAGAACCTTCAGTGCTTCATCCTTATTTATCTATAGATAGCACGCGTAAACAAACATTCAAGTACTGATTTAAGACATGTTTGCAACACCTTCTTCTGGTCTCCAGGTCAACCCCAAAACACACACACACACACACACACACACACACACACACACACACACACACACACACAGAGAGAGAGAGAGAGAGAGAGAGAGAGAGAGAGAGAGAGAGAGAGAGAGAGATTACCTTCAACACTAGTTCAAAATTAACATCTATCAACCTTCCAAACTTTGAACATGTCTAATTTGGGAATAATTTATTCTTTTTATCTTCATAGACACATTTTTAGGGGAGAATGTTTGTTAGCAATAATACTTGGAAAATGTCAAAAAGTTAGCTTGCCAGTTGATTTTTAACATAACACACACACACACACACACACACACACACACACACACACAACGTAATGTACTTTTCTTTAAAACCTGTCAAGCTTACACTAATGAATATTAACTTCTCTGAGTGGCAAGAAACAGAATTTCTGATGAATAAGCCAGACCTTCTTCTAAATGTTTAAAGGACCGAGGAGCCGGATTCTTTCACCAGAGCTCGCACTTTGTCCCCAGGATCTGACTCCTCTGGAGGTGAATTTGCCTGAGTTCACACTGAGCTTTCTCCTTTAACAGTCAGCTTAGGACACCAGAGACAATGCAAAGTGAATAGTTTATATAAAAAATGATTTCTCATTGTTTTGGAGGACGAGAAGTCCAAATCCATGGTGCTGGTGGGAAAAATATATCCTCCTTCATGAGTGGCTCTTCCTTCTAGTTCCCACATGTGAACCACATGGGGTATCTGTCAGGGACCTCTTCTCTGCAGAGCTAGTCCCATTTATAAGAGTGTTACCCTCTCAACTAATGTCATCCCTGTTGAGTCCAGGACCCTTTTGCTTTCCTGGTATCTGGGACTTTTTGGTGACTATCCCCAGTTCCCCATCTCCCATTGCTACAAGCCCAACAAAGGGGAGAGAGAACCTGTAGAGACCATATCGAGAGGTTAGGCTGGCCCCGGGTTGAGGCAGGGGGACATCATCCATCTCAAAAATTTTAACCCAGAATTGCTTTCTAAAGGAAATACAGGGACAAAGAGTGGAGCAGAGACTGAAGGAAAGGCCATCCAGAGACTTCCCCACCTGGGGATCCATCCCATATACAGACACCAAAACCTGTCACTATTGGGGATGCCAAGAAGTGCTTGCTGACAGGAGCCTGGTATAGCCATCCCCTGAGAGGCTCTGCCAGAGCCTGACCCAAAGGAGGGGTTAGGGGTAGGACTAAAGGAGTTGAAGGGATTCTCAAGCCCATAGAAAGAATAACAACAATATCAATCAACCACACACCCCAAAGCTCCCAGGGACTAAACCACCAACCAAAGAGTACACATGGAGGAACCCATGGCTCCAGTTTCAGATGCAGCAGAGGATGGCCTTATCTGGCATCAGTGGCAGGGGAGGCCCTTGGTTTCTGAAGGTTTGATGCCCCAGTGTCGGGAAATTCTAGGGAGGTGAGGCTGGAGTGGGTGGGTGGGGAAGCTTCCTCTTAGAAGCAGGGGGTAGGGGAATGGGATAGGGGGATTGCAGAGGGGAAACTGGGAAGGGGGACAACATTTGAAATGTTAATAAATAAAATAACCAATTAAAAAATGAGCATTACCCTCACGGTTGAATCACCATTTAAGTCATGTTCTAAGGCATCTCCCTCCTTCTATAGCCTTTTGGTGGGTAGGACATTGGTATATACACTTAAGGTCACAGGGAAGGAAAGGCTCATTCTAGCCATAGTGATCCTAAAGCAAGCCTTTCAAACTGAGAAAAGTAACTTAAAATTTAATTCAAAACCCACCTGAGGAACTACCATGCAGACATAGTTCTACATCTGCCCCACGTTGTCCCCTGTTTTCCAAGTAGACTGTGATCTGGTAAATGAGACAGCTCACTATGAACTCAAGCAAATCCCACCTCCAGAGGAGTCAGCTATGGGGGAAAATCTGGTGAGATCAGAGAAGCCTCTAGAAGACCCTGCACATGGAGATGCCTTTGTGGCATCATGGTATGTGCCTCTGGGAGCTACAGCGGCCAGAACCTGTGCTGTTTTAGGTAAGCACAGCAACTTTACCAAAGTAACTTTGAGTTACAGTGGTGGTAGGAAGGCAACATATCAGAAGTCTCAAATATCTCAGAACCCCTGGATGTATTTTGATTGACATTGCCAAGACTTGAAAGGGAGAAGAGCAGAAAGTAAGCAAGACTAAGCCAGTGCCCATGCACTGCATACAGGAGCCAACTTTAAGGTGTCAGGTTTTGCTGTTGTTTTGTTTTTAAATAGAAATGCATTTTTGAGAAATTGGCCCTAGGTAAACTTTGGGTCTTAACCACTCTCACATCTGAATAAGAACTGTTGTTAATAGGTTCAAATACCATTGAACTCTATAATTATCAGAGCTTAGATTTATCTGACTGTGAGTTTGAGGTTGATGGGGGCTTCTGTTAAGGGGTACACAATAGTCTTTACCATCGTTCTCCTGAAATCCAAGTAATACTACCTTTGAAGGCACTGTGGGTGGAATATACATTCTCAAGTCTTAAAGATTTTATGTAGACTCTTGTTATCAGGAATAAATTAAACGGTGATTAAAATGAGAGGTGTCATGGCTTTGCAGTTCTTTATGATAGAGACAGAAAATGGTACAATTGTTGAGACAGTAATAAACTTCTTACAAATGGAAGGATGATCAAAACCAGGCCACAGTTAACCTGAATTTGGCCTGAGAACCAACCAGCTAAGAGCTTGAACTAGTGAATTACTGCCTGACTCAGGACATGTGCTACCTGAAAGCAGACAAGTAGATTCTTGCAACATCTAGCAGGGGTGACTATCGTAAAGCCAGGTGTCAGTGATTCCCAGAAGCCCCTTGATTCAAATGAGGGGTGCTAGGCAATCCCCTGCCACTGTGCCTCCTATCCATCTTTGGCCCATAATGTCGGTTTGACCACACCACTTGTTAAATAAAGTTCTCCATACTAGTCCCGTTTCAGGAATATTCTTTGCTCAGTCAAACCAGGGTGTATTTAACTTGTCGGAGGTCTTTTCTTTAAGCACAAACAGACTTTCATTTCACAGAGACAAGGCCTGACAATCCAACAAATGATCACTTTGCTAATTTCATATTCATGGGTGACTCATTACTCCTCTAGAGATACTGTCAAGCCTCCTTTGTGAGAGGCGACAGCTGTTCTCCATTTGAGCCTCATCAACAAACATTTTTTTTTCTTTATGAAGAGGCTGTGTCAGGAATAATTCCTTTGCTTAACACGGAGGTAGCTTTTCATGTTTAGAAGAGTAAATTTAGCAAGGACCACATACTTGACTGAGACTTTGAGCTTTAGAACATTCAACCCCCTTGAACCCCAAGAACAGCAATGGGGCACATTGCTTTAGGACAAAGAGACTAGAACAGATTTAACTTGGTCACCATTCTCTGGATGGCATTAGGAGCTATGATTTATTGAGATACCTATAGGTCTTCTAGGTAAAAATCCCACTGTGAGACTCACAGAAATTCATGAATAAGATTTTACATGCATGCTAAGCACTTTACTTTCTTAGCCCAAAGCACGTTCTTAGTCAAATGTCCCCAGCTTCCACCCAATGTTTGTGCCTCCGACTTGAGCAATCTTTTGAGCAGTACTTTAACATGGCTACTTCTCATCCAGCTGTGTTTCTTCCCGTTGTTAGCAATGGATGCTCACATCCCCCTTTCTTCTTTTCTCTAAGGGTATTCCTGATAACGAAGTGGGACATTGAGAAATCAATAAAAAAATTGCTGTTGAATGTGGAGAATAGCTATTTCTGTTAGTTGCCATTATAGAGCCTCCTCTGTGTGTGTATGTATGTCTGACTTTATCTGTCTCTGTGTCTTTCTTTGTCTCTGTGTCTCATTGTGTCTCTGTCTCTCTCTGTGAGTCTGACTCTGTTTGACTCTCTCTCTCTCTCTCTCTCTCTCTCTCTGTCTCTGTCTCCATCTGTCTCTGTCCCTATGTGTGTGTGTGTCTGTGTGTGTGTCTCTGTGTGTGTTTATGTCTGACTCAGTTTCTATCTATCTCTGCCTCTTTGTGTTTCTCTCTGTTTCCTTATCTCTCTTTATCGCTGCCTCTGTGGTGTCTCTCTGTCTCTTTCTCTGTTTGTATCTCTCTGTGTGTGTGTATGTCTGACTCTTTATCTGTCTCTGTATCTTTGTGTCTCTTTTTCTGTCTCTCTCTCTCTCTCTGTGTGTGTGTGTGTGTGTGTGTGACTCTGTCTTTGTGTCTCTCTGTCTCTATCTCTTTCTGTTTCTCTTTTTCTGCATGTGTGTGTAACTCTGTCTCTCTATGTGTATCTCTCTCTCTCTCTTTCTTGCGTGTGTGTGGGGGGGGGCTCTCTGTCTGTCTCTCTCTTCCTTTTTGATAAGTGGTCCATGTATGGTCACTCCAGATGATGACTGACATCACAATAGCTGTTCACCATGAAACTGACGCAGTAAGTACTTTCCTTCCTTTATCCATCTGCTCCGAGGAGTCAAATGCTTTTTTTTTTTTCTTCCCTTGGCCAAATCTTCAGCAAGTTTCTTCTTCATTCTTTTTACAAAAGTGACTTTTAAACCCTACAACGTGATGGACACTCTACTCCCTCAAGCATTTTATTCCTTTCTGCTAAAAAAAGAGCTTTCTAAGCTGAACAAAACTTTTATAGACAAGGATGTATGTTCCTAAATTGAGTAAAAGAAATCTTTGCCTAGATTAATTAACATTATGGAGTTATTTTCTTCTATTAGCTTTATGTCCAATAGTTTAATTCACTTTGAGATGATCTGTGTTCATGGTGAGATTAAGGTTAAGGGTGTGATTCCACTCCTTTGTACCTGGATATTTAGTTTTCCCATCACATTCTTGAAGAGATTTTTCCCTTAACCTATTATGGTCCTGGCACCTTTGTTAAAATTCTTTTGTGTAGAAATAGAATCTGAGGCTGTCTGTTTTCTACGAGTGGTTAAAATGTCTGTTTTAATGTCAGCACCCTGCTGTGATCATTTCTATAGTGTGATTGTCTGAGATTAGATCTTACAATGTTTCCCATTTTGTTACTTTTACTCAAAATTGCTTTGGTGTCCTTTGTGGTATAATAGAAAGTTTGGGGCTGTTTTTCTAGTTCTCTGAAAAAAATCCTTTGTATTTTGATGTGAATTGTGTTAGATTTGTAGTTTACTACAAATCTAGGACAATGTGGTAATAGTATCTCATAGTATCTCAGGATTTACTTTTCCCATGCCTGGACATGGCATATTTCTCATTAATTTTTATATATTTCAATTTATTTCATTTCCTTTATATAGATTTTAGTGGAGAAATGTTTTATCCCCTTTGTTAAATTTATTTCTATGTATTATATTACATAGACCATTATAACTGAAATTATCTTCTGAAGTTCTTAATCTGGTATCCCACTATTACTGCATAGGAACAATATTAACTCTTGGGTATTGCTCTGATGTTTCTTAATGACTTGAATTCATTTATTAGGCTGATGAGTCTTCAAAAAATATGGTTACTAGAGCTTTCTGTATACAAGATCATGTCATTTTCAAAAGAATATTTAATTTTTTCCCTCCAATTTGGTTAACATTTATTTCTCTTCCTTGATGTGTGTGTGTGTGTGTGTGTGTGTGTGTGTGTGTGTGTGTGTGTATGTGTACTGAATAGTGGTGCTTTTCCCATCTTATTAATTTCCTCAAGACAAATGCTTTCACTTTTCTCAGTTACTGTGATGGTAGCTATAGGTCATTTGTGTGGCCTTTATGTTGTAAAACACTTTTATATATAGATTGTGAATTTTTCTTCTGAGAAGAATGCTGAATGTTGTGATATATCTTTTTTTGGTCTGTGTACTCATGGACAAGTTCATTTTTATTTTCTTCTTCATGCTTTTAATATGAGGTGTCATTTTTTTAAATTGGCAGTGGTCATTGAATCCCCATGTCTCTCCACTAGATCATGGACATTATGTGACATTAGAAGTTTTACCAGTATTTTGTTGAATATTTTCATATTAATGTTAACTGAAGATATTGTTTTGAAGTTTTATTTATATTTGCTATATTACAACTGGTTGTGGTATTGGCCTAATGCTGTTTTCATAGAAAAAATCTACATGAATTCAAAATCCTTTGATTTTGTGAAGCAATTTGAGAAGAATTACGATTATTGCTTCTTTAATTATTTTGTAGAATTCAGCAGTGGAACCATCCACCCCTAAGCTTTCCTTTGATGCGAGATTTATTTTATTATTAGTGTTCAATTGCCATCTCATTATTGGTCTATTCAGACTTTCTGAAGTTTTTCCTCATCATTTAATGAAGGCTGAATGTGTCTGGGAATTTCTCACTTTCTCCTAATTAGTCCATTTCCTCTAAGTTTTATGGTTTGTTGGTGTATAATTATCCAAGATGTTGCCCCCTCATTCTTTGTTCTTTTTGTGGTCACTTAAAATGTCTTATTTTCATTTCTTATTTATTTGAAACTTCTCTGTTTCCTCAGTTAATGTAATTAAAATTTCGTGAACTTTATCTTTCTCAAGACAAACCACAAACACCATGGCCTGTTTTGTTAACCTTCTTCCTTATTTGCCTAAGTTCTATTTCATTTATTTCTGTGATTATCTTTCTTATTTCTTTCCTTCTATTGAGGATTGAGTTGCTCTTGTATTTATCACTTACTGACATAGAGTTGATAAACCATTAGTTTGAGATCATTTCTTTGTGACACAGGCTGTTTTCAGTTGTTTTTGGTTTAGTGTGTTTCCATGGTTTTTGGCTTCAGGGAAAGGTTAAATATTTCTTTTCACCTTGTTCACTCATGGTTAGAAGTAAATGTTTGGGTAGCCACATGTTTATAAATTTGCTAAGTTTTTCTGTCCTTAGTTTGTAGTTTTCTCCCATTTCCATCAGAAAGATACTTGGTATGACTTTTGCCTTCTTATGCTGTGACGCTTTGTTTTGTTGCCTAACATGGTCTATATTAGAGAATATGTCACAGCTGTGTGTGTGTATATCTGTGTGTGTGTGTGTGTGTGTGTGTGTGAGAGAGAGAGAGAGAGAGAGAGAGAGAGAGAGAGAAAGAGAGAGAGAGAGTCCAAGTGCATAAAACACTGTCTTCTAGAAGTTTCTATGATATGTTATAGATTATGTCCCCTATAATAGATAAGACAACAATATTAACACTCCTTTTCATTTCAGATTACACTGAGGCAGCTGTCTATGAGGAGCAGTCTCTTTTGACCACTTTATTACAATAAATTTTTGTCATTTAATGACATTTTCATCACATAATTGTAATGATATATGGGGTTGACCTTTAATAGTCACCAACAAGTACACAGTTCGGGCTTTGATACTATTTTTCTGACAAGCAGTGATGAATTTTTACCATTTTTAATTATTGTTGTTTGTTTCAATCCAATACTGTGGTAAATAGTTTATTATAAAATCCTGAAGAATCTCATTTTTCTTGAGTGGCATTGGACTTTTGGGCCACACCGAGAAGCTTATTCTCAATGGTCTTACCACCAAAATACAATCTTTAGTGCAAGCATATGTAATCCTACTCTCACACCTTGTGCAAACACAGTCCAGCTTCTCCAGGGTCTAAAATCACCTCTGGGTAATTTACAACATAATGACTTGTTATTGACTAATTTATGACTGAACTGATTGGTACTGATAATAGTTTACCAGTCAACATTGCCATACGAGATAAAGATATTTGAGAATTTTGCTTGCATTCCTAAGCTCAGGTGTATCTTCAAGTGAGATAAAATAACTATAAATATCTGATAAGGGGATAGTCTTTGCAATAACATAAAAGATTTCTTTAATAAATGATCAGTTTCTCACTAAAATTTCCTATTTGAGGAATTTAAATTTCTAACATGGAGTGGAGAAGAGCCCCTGAGGAGCTATTGGCACTCAGTGTCTGATGAAGAAGACTCAGTTTCCTTCAGAAGGTTGTATATTGTCCATGCCCCATTGGGTGGCCTTACACTCATTCATACATGGACAGTGCTAATTAGTTCCAGTGGGCTATCGATAATAATAATAATAATAATAATAATAATAATAATAATAATACAACTGAGATCCCAAGGGAACTCTGAGGAAGATAGTATGGAATCGATATGTTCTTAAAAATTATATGCATGTATTGCCAAATAACAAATACAAACATTAGAAAACCTCCCGTTCCACATTCTCAAGGTGAATGCCTATTCAACATAATTCTAGCTCCATTCTTTCAGCCAAGAAGCCTAAAAGTTGGCGAGAGCTGCCCCCTGCACAGTGGTCACAGCAAATTCATCACAGACACACTCTCTAGTCTCCTGAAATTCACGGTGTAGTTAAACTGTAAAACAAACAAACAAACAAAAAACAACAAAACAACCCAGGAAAATTCAAATGAATAGGGCCATTCCACATCATGGTAGAAGGAGACTGTGCTCTAATCATTTGTCTTACCAGAGCTTTAGGTTTTTGTCTTTCTCTCAGGAACGCTGCGCTTTCCATACAAGGTAAGCCTGGATTTCAAAGATGCGTCTGAGCAGCCCTCGGTTTCTCATGTCACTCCAGCAGTTTCCCTTGAGCTCCTTTAGCAGCTTTGGTATCCCTGCTATATGCAAGAACTTAAGAGACAGCGTGGCTGATCCTTTACCACATTAACAGAATATGACTACGGTGCTTGGTCTTTAACGCCTCAACAGTACAAAAGATTAAATGTGTCTCAAAATTAGCAAGGAGAGAAGGAAACCGAAGCTAGAAGGTGGGCGACTGCTCAGAACCTGAGTGTGTGAGCAGAACCGAAGCAGCCCAGAGTTAGGACAGGAATCTCATGGCCCAGGCCACGTGAATTTCCAAAGGGAAATAAATACCTCCGTCATCAGCAAACTATAAATTATCCCTTTCTCCCCAAAGTATTTTAAGCTCTAAATCCAAAACAAGCTGGAGGAAACAGCAGTATAGTAATCCTCTCTGTTTCTCAGTTATTTCTGCTTCATATTTTCACAATCAGCCTGTAGCGTTAAATACTAAAAAATGCATCATTCCACGCTAGTGCCAGTTACTCTCTGGCTCCAGCGGTCCCACCTTTTCCAGGGCTAGCCCCGTGTAGCGACCGCTTATCTCGCGGTTCTCTTGTGTGGATTCTGCTCACATTTCCAGCTAGGATCACGCCGGCTCCACTGGGCTGCTAGAAAGGAATGACCATGCTACCTACATGATTCTGCAGTTCCCATTCCTTGGTTAGACTCAGGTGAGAAGACTGCTTTCTTGTGGTAGGGGATACTTGTGGTTTTCCGGCCCCTCTGCCAAATACAGGATATTTTAATAAATGAAGGTGAATCTCAGAACAAATTCTGTCACACATATTCCTTAATTCAAACAAGTCTTTTCATCTCCTTGGACCATATGAAGTTCCAAATCTTTGCTTTTCCCCTTTGCCTACCACCTTCCCTTGAAAAAATGAGATCGCTTGTCCACAGCATGATTCAGTTAAACCATAAGGCAAAGGAAATGCCCCTTAGTATTTGCTTAAGTGGTCTGCTTCTAAATTCTGAATCTGGATGGGGCTATCTCCTGCAGGATCTGGAAGGAACTAGGCTCAATAGATCCTTGAATGGGCAGCACGCTGGTCAATGGGTACCTTTCGGACATTTTTCAAGGACCCTTCTGTTAATTAGCATAATGTAAATTAAGAGGTAAAGTGCTGTGGAAGAGTTAAATCTGGATAGCGAGTTTGTGATTAATAGACTCTTCTATAATATGTAGTACTGAAGTTAAGAAAATGCTAAATTAAACATAAGCTTAAAGCTCAGTGAAAGTAATGGCATCCAGATATCCAGCTGTGTATCAGGATGGTCAAGGGATATGTATGGAACACACACACACACACACACACACACACACACACACACACACACACACACACACACACACACATATATATATATATATATATATATATATATATATATATGAATGATTAGATTAGGTTGAGAATGTGACTCAGCTGCTAGAGTGCTTATCTAAAATGCTCAAATCCCTGAGTTTGATTTGTAGCAGTTCATAAAACATGTGTATGCCTTTATCTCAGCATGGAAGGTGAAGGCAGAAGGATCAAGAGTTCAAGGTCATTGTTAGCTCGATGGTGAATTCTAGACTAGAGTAACCATATGAACCCTTGAGACTCTCTCAAGCAAAGACACTCAAAATCATAAATCAAAACAAAACAGCCCCAGGGACATGGAGCTGTTTTATCATTGATAAAACACTTGCTATGTAAGCCTGGGATCATAGCTGTTCTCATGCCCAGAGCTCATGTAGATGCTGGGCAGGTACAGTAGCCCACCTGCAATGCTGTTCCTCAAAACAATGATTAACTAAAACACAAAAGCCAAACAAAACAAAAACAACAGCAGAATTAAAATACAAAAGCTACTCCACTCTTCTAGGCTGGAGAGATGGCTTTCAGTTCAGAGTACATACTGTTCTTGCCAAAGATGGGAATTCAGTTCTTAACACCACAGTGCATCGCTCACACCTACCTTTAACTCCAGCTCTAGGACAGCTGATGGACATATATTTAGAAATAAATTGACTCTTAAAAAAGCACTACCTCCCAAGCTAAACATAGTGTTCCTTAAAAGTCTGAACTCCATCTTCCATTAGTAATCATTAAATGTAGGTCTATGAACAAAAGCCTATCAAATCCAGTGAGCTCATCTAAATAGTCTATTAATACTAATATCCATGGTCTATAATACATTGAATTTCTCTTGTCCTCCGCCTAGGGCCTAGCATTAGCCTTCTCTTTCTAATTCTGTCTAATAAATCTTAAGTGATGACTCCTTGATTCATGACTATTTTTATGTTGAGAGTTGTATTTTGGAGGATCACGGGGTGGGATGAGGGCATTTAATTTTTAAGATTTATTTTCTTTTTAATTATATATTTACATATAGTCTCTATGTGGGTATGGGTGCTCACAGATGCCAGAAAAGAGCATCTGATCCTCTGGAGTTTAGGCAGCTTTGAGTTGGGAACAGAGTCTGGGGTCCTCAGTAAGTACAGCCAGCTCTCCCAACTGCTGAACCACCTTCCCAGCTCCATGCCATTGCCTGTATTCTTGACCATGTAAATCCAGGTAACTAAACTCGCAAGGGACAACGTGTTCATGATTTTATGTGCTAAATCTCTAGACAATTTAAAGGACTATTTGGCCAATAAGTATTGAGGAATCACACTCTGCAGAATTGCTTAAAGTTCCCGAGCTTTGGAACATGAGGCTATGGCTTGAACCCAACTAAGCCGTTCAGTGTACAGTGACTCATCCTTTGAAGGGTCTTCCAAAGGTTCAGCTTTTGTCCTTCTTTTCAGCTTATGCTCTGGCTGCCTTTTGTTTCTGCTTCTGCCCAGGATGCTTATGCCTTTGCTGTAGATATTGAGCTGTACCTTAACACTTGACCTTCTCACATGCTTGCTGAAGGCTACATCAGGAGCTCTGCAATATGTTCCTTGATCCTGCAAGCACCATACAGGGAAAAGTCTTCCTTAATACTGTCCCTCCTTGATTGCCCTTTCTGTTTCCTATCTATAGTCTGAGAATGTGGTTTCAGGAAATCCACAGTGATCAGCCCCAACCAATATGAATTACTTCATTGCACTGTATTAATTTGTTTAAAATAACTAACAGGGGGGACTGCTGAGAGATTTGGTGCTTAGGAGCATTTGAAAGTCTTCTGGAGGACCCATGTCCAGTTCCCAAAACCCATGCCAGAATGTTCACAACCACCTATAACTCCTGACCTAGGGGAGGCAAGACCTTCTATTCTCTGCAGATATGTGCACTCTTATTTATATACCCCTCCAAAATAATTAAAAATAAATATTAAAATACCTTAAAAACGTCAAATATCTTCCATAATTGCTAACAGGAAACACTTATGTGGGCAATATGTAGTAACAGCAACTGAAGATTAGATGTTTTATATTCTTCCATTTTTCAACCTTCTTTTCTATTCCCAACTAAATTACAGCTATAACTATAGAAAGGTTGGCTACAACCATACCTGACTCTGTAGGTGGACTGTCTTTGGTGGCTACAGATCAGAAGATGGGAGCCACCATGATTCTCTCCTTTGAAGACCTGTGCCATTTGGTTCATTTATTGCTTGCTTTTGGCTTGTTTGGTTTATCGATTATTGGCTTATTTTCATTTATGATTTATTTTGGTTTATTTGGGTGATTGCTTTCTCATCAATTTTTCATGAGTATGCTATTGAGTATGAAAACTTACAGCATCTTAACTCTATCTTTATGATTAAAATATTTAACAGCAGAGAAAGATGGTGGTATACATAGGCCTGTTACCCCATTTCTCAGGAAGCAAAGGAAGTAGGGCTATGGGTTCAAGACAATCTTGGCTATACAGTAACTTGACAGTTTGGGGTCATCAGTGACCCTCTGGAAGAATAAATAAACTAGTACACACACACACACACACACACACACACACACACACACACACACACACACTTGCGCTCACTCAAGCCCACGCATACACAAAACAAGAGAATGTATGTGTTTATGCACGTATGTGTGATGGAAGGATCCTGTGTTTTTGCTCTAGAAATTTCTCACACACATTTCATTAGTTCCTTATCTTTTCTACTTTTTCTAACTTGTATTCAATACTGGAATACCTGGACTTAAAACAAGAATCATCCAGGCTGTAAGCGGAAACTCAAGGCAGAGATTGCACAAGGCAAAAAGAGCAGGAGCCTAGCCATCCTGAGACCCCCTCTAAGATTTGTTACCATGGCCCAATGTGAATCTGAGAAAACATTCACATTAGGTATTTTAAAGCCTGCTTTCTGTTTTCATTTATCCTGTTTTCTCTGCTGGGGCTGCTCTAATGTTGGAATCTGGAGGTATTATTCCCTTTGGTGGCCTGTGTTGTGCTAATGGCTTAGACATATGGAATACAAGGGAGAACAGGTATGGTGAGACACAGCTGAAACTCCAGAAGTGCCATCCTGCGCTACTGAGTTAAGACCTGCTTTGCTGAAGGGGAGGCTACATAGAGAGACCCTGACTTTAAAAAAATAAATGAATATAAATACAAGATGAAAGAGAAGCTTGTCATCAAGAGAATGTCCGTTGGCAGATTTTGTGACCACAGATTTCTCCTTCCCTGAAAGCTATTGACCGTGTTTGAGTGAATTGTCCCCATATTTTGTGTCTGTCTTTGTGTGTATCTGTATGTATTTCTGCCTGTATATATGTTTGCACATGTATTTGTGTGTAGCAGGCTGTCCTTGTGTGTATCTTTGGTGTCAGAGAACTGGGCTTCCCCTTCCCCTGCATTAATATCCTTGAGGAAGATCCTGGAGACTTAACTCAAGGTTGCTGCTTCCTTCTCCTTCAGGTGATTGGCTTGCCTAAAGTTTAGTCAGCATTCTGTGAACTGTGGATCAGCTCCATTCCACAGCTGCACGGGATGAAAAGGTCTTTGTTGTCATGTCCTGCACAACAGGATTACAAAGTAAACGTCCATGACTCAGAGCTCCAAATCCTGAAGGTTGTTTCTTCAGAATGAGCTCCAAATCCTGAAGGTTGTTTCTTCAGAATCAAGGTTCATTAAAGATTTAGCAGCACTCCCTTTCATTATCGATGCTCCTAGACTCTTTCCTTCATGGTTTCTTACTAAAAATTATCTTTCCTGTTGGGATCTTCTTCAATAGTACTGAAATTATTTCAGTCTCAATGTGGGGTTAATTAATCCTCACTGAGATTTGTAAGAGATTGTCTAAAGAAGTCAGCATTTACAACTTTTCTTGTAACATTTTCTAAGGAATTTTATATTTTGTATCCTGTTGAATGATGTATTTTCTTCCTTATGAATTCTATCTGGTAAAAGTGGATGCGAGAGAAACATTTGATGTTTAATGTATCCCATTGCAAGTCTTCAAGTGGACTGTTGCTCCATATTTCTAGTTGGCTTGGAGGTAAGTGCTACACTGGTTTTTCTTCATGTAAATTAGACGTATTTTGCACATATAGTATAATGAAGGTTTGTACCCATCTCATGTGTGTACATGTGTGTTTACCTGCATATAAATTTACATGTGTCCATCTATCTCTTAAAAATGAAATGTAGTGTGTCATTCTTACTCTCTTCTTCATTCTCACAAGGAAACCGAATTTTGCAGTAATTGATCAGTCTTACCAGAGAGCTTTTGATAATGCTGTTACCTACTGACTTGCCTATAAATATGACATACTGTTCTTTAAATCAGTTACACTTGCATAAATGATAATAATTTGTGTTTTTCTTCATATTATTATTATTATTATTATTATTTTGCCTCTAAAGATTTTTATGTAACTTTTCCCAAACCCAAAGAGCAAGAAAGAAGAAAATAGATTTTGATTCTCAATAAAACTGCTGCAAAATACTGTGGACTGTTCAAAAAGCAAAGGCAGTCAGAGAAGCAGAAAAAAGTCAATATATCACTCCGGTGTGTGTAGATTGCTGTGCTCTGTAAATATGTCACTGGAACTGTGGAATTTCCCCTCATTTGGCTGACCTGTGTAATTGACATGACAGTCTCAGTTCCACTCTTATTTAAAACATTGCGTGTGTGTTTCTCACTAATTACCAATGGTAGACTGTATATAGGAACTGTCTTAGTCAAGGTCTCTATTGCTGTGATTAAATACCAGGATGAAAAGCAGCTTCGGGAACAAAGAGGGCTCACACACTCCTGGTCTAGTCTACTATGAAGGGAAGTCAAAACTGAGGCAGAGGCCATGGAGGGATGCTGCCTACTCTTTGCTCTCCATGGCTTGCTCAGATTTCTTTATTTTACAGATCAGGACCACAAGTCCATGAGTGGCCAGGCTCACAATGAGCTGGGCACACCTACAACATGAAACATTGATTAAGAAAATGCTCCCATAGACCTATATTTTGGCCAATCTATTAGAGGAATTTTTCTCAACTGAGTTTTCTTTTCCTAAGTGACTCTAACTTGTGTCAGGATGACAAAAACCAACCATCACAGGGAGCAACTTCAAAATACAGGACTTCACTTAACTATTTTCTTAAAAACATGCCACTTGTCCTCTCTCAGTTGTTTGGTGGTTTCAAACCCCAGTAGACATGATGTTGTTTGGCTTTTCAAGTTTTTGATTGACATGACACATTCACATAAAAACCTTGTTGGGGTGTTGAATCTGATACACAGATGTACTATGCTGTCGTCACATTATGGAAATTGCTTACTGTACCTTATTCTACTGTACACTCTAGTCCTTGTGACTATTTTACAGCCCCCTTTCCTTTAACTTGTTTTTTCTAAGGTGATATATTTAGGTGACAAATGTAGTGCTTTTTACTACACTTCAATGGTCCTACACTTATGATCAACAATTTTTTTTATATTAACATATACTTAACAACCTCCCCTAGCCTATATGATGACTGCTTTTTCTGTATTTGTCAATTACACACAAAATTTGGCTTTAGAAGAAAGTGTCAAATTATAACTTCCATTCCTTAAGCATACCATTTTTTAAATTGTACCCTTTGTACTTAATTTTAGAGGAGTCCAAACTTTTCAGGGTCATTACTAATCATAATGCAGAATCCACAATTCAAAACACCTCATTTTGTGACTAACCTTAAGTTCTCAGGTATCACCTGACAAATTAAAAATGCCACAGGCATGGGGTGCTGTCTGGACTCCTGAGTTTTTAATCCAATTGTACTTGAACCCTAGAGAGGTTCATTCAAGAATGATTTGCTCAGTTAATATAGATTTTAAGAAAGGAAATCAATGCGTATTGTAAAAATGTAAAATGTTACAATGACCATTAAGTGACTCTTAACTGCACAAGTCAATAAAATCTACTTTAGATTTTTTAAATAGTGAAAAGGTTAATGTTCCTTTAGAAAATGAGCAGAACTGCTTGTCATGATAGCTTCACAACTGATCATAACAGTTGGATCTGGGCTGGTGTTTAGGAGTTTGGCATCCCAGGAGCTATAGAGACAGATGGTTTGGTAGATAACGTACTTGCCACTTAGGTGTGGGGACCTGGGCTGGAGCATCAGCACATAGGTGAGGCTGGGTGAGAGATGGAGACAGAAAAATCCCTGGAAACTAATAGGACAGAAGCAACACAAGAGATCTTGCTTCTAAAATGCTGAGGGCAAGGGCTGACAACTGGCTGAGGTTTTCCTTCCACAACCACATCCACATCCACATCCACATCCACATCCACATCCACATCCATATCCACATCCTTCTATAGCATGTGCACACCTGTACTCAACATGCATTTCCTCTTATCTGTTGTGTGTGTGTGCATGATGACAATGTGTGAGGGCAAACACTTGATAAAGGCATGCGTATTCAGATCAGAGGACAACTCTCCAGAATCCTGTCTTTCCTTCTGTCTTTATGTGGGTTCCTGAGGCTTGAACTCTCACCAACAGGCTTATGCGGCAAGGACTGAACTATGTTGGCAGCTCCACACAAAGAAATTGGCTTTGGCAGTATGTTTGTATGTGATTATAAATGCCTGGTGCTACCACAAATCTTACTAGAGAAAATGATCTACCATTACATTTGATACACACACACATACACACACACACACACACACACACACACACACACACAATTGGAAAAAGGTCATGTGCATTCAGAAGTATGTTTTGCAACTTGTGCACTTGTGAAGTACTACCAATTTAATCCTTCATGTATATTTTCACATATTTAAAATTATATAGTTGGACAATAGGAACCATAATAAACTGTGGAAATAAAGAGAAAACGTTATTACAAAGAAATATCACAGGGGTGTCAGATGCATCATATTTTCCTAGATGTGTAAGAATTGTTTATTTGGGGGCTTTGTCAAAAATTATAAATTCAAATTCTTTAGAGGGAATTTTCAAAGAATATATCTCAAAGATGGGTTAAAATTGATAAGACTCGGGCTATATTGACAAATAGGTCTCTGACCTACAACTGCAGTAGCCAGCTCAGGAAGACAGGCCATTTCTGAATCAACTGACTGACCAAAGCATTCAGAACTGACACACACCCTAATTCTTGACCCTGCTTCCAATGTATGACTACCTATTGAAAATTCCCCTAAAACACCCATGCTGCACCTCTTCTAAAGTAGTCAGTCCTAGTTTCCCCATGAAATGCTAGCAATCTTCAATAGACTATACCCCAAAGCCTTTTATTTCATCCCATAGAACTCTTCTTCACTTGTGTAGCTGTATTGAATCATCTGTGAGAAGATTTGATTTAGAAGATGTTTATACTATTTGGGACTATTATGAATAATATAAACAACTTCTAGTCCCAAATAATATAAAATACCTTGGTGTGACTTTAACCAAGCAAGTGAAAGATCTGTATGATAAGAACTTCAAGCCTCTGAAGAAAGAAATTGAAGAAGACCTCAGAAGATGGAAAGTTCTCCCATGCTCATGGATTGGCAGGATTAATATAGTGAAAATGGCCATTTTACCAAAAGCGATCTACAGATTCAATGCAATCCCCATCAAAATGCCAATCCAATTCTTCAAAGAGATAGACAGAACAATTTGCAAATTCATATGAAATAACTAAAACTATCCTCAACAATAAAAGGACTTCTGGAGGAGTCACTATCCCTGAACTCAAGCAGTATTACAGAGCAATAGTGATAAAAACTGTATGGTATTGGTACAGGGACAGACAGATAGACCAATGGAATAGAATTGAAGACCCAGAAATGAACCCACACACCTATAGTCACTGGATTTTTGACGAAGGAGCCAAAACCATCCAATGGAAAAAAAGATAGAATTTTCAGCAAATGGTGCTGGTTCAAATGGAGGTCAGCATGTAGAAGAATGCAGATTGATCCATGCTTATCACCCTGTACAAAGCTTAAGTCCAAGTGTATCAAGGACCTCCACATCAAACCAGATACACTCAAACTAATAGAAGAAAAAGTGGGGAGGAGTCTCGAACACATGGGCACTGGAGAAAATTTCCTGAACAAAACACTTATGGCTTATGCTCTAAGATCAAGAATCGACAAATGGGATCTCATAAAACTGCAAAGCTTCTGTAAGGCAAAGGACACTGTGGTTAGGACAAAACGGCAACCAACAGATTGGGAAAAGATCTTTACCAATCCTACAACTGATAGAGGGCTCATATCCATAATATACAAAGAACTCACAAAGTTAGATGGCAGGGAGACAAATAATCCTATTAAAAAATGGGGTTCAGAGCTAAACAAAGAATTCACAGCTGAGGAATGCTGAATGGCTGAGAAACACCTAAAGAAATGTTCAACATCTTTAGTCATAAACAACCCTGAGATTCCACCTCACACCAGTAAGAATGGCTAAGATCAAAAACTCAGGGGACAGCAGATGCTGGCGAGGATGTGGATAAAGCGGAACACTCCTCCATTGTTGGTGGGATTGCAGACTGGTACAACCATTCTGGAAATCAGTCTGGAGGTTCCTCAGAAAATTGGACATTTCACTCCCTGAGGATCCAGCTATACCTCTCTTGGGCATATACCCAAAACATGCCCCAAAATATCAAAGATACAGGCTCAACTATGTTCATAGCAGCCTTATTTATAATAGCCAGAAGCTGCAAAGAACCCAGATGCCCTTCAACAGAGGAATGGATACAGAAAATGTACATCTACATGAAGGAATACTACTCTGCTATAAAAAACAATGACTTTATGAAATTCACAGGCAAATGGATGGAACTGGAAAATATCATCCTGAGTGAGGTAACCCAGTCACAGAAAAACACACAGGGTATGCACTCATTGATAAGTGCATATTAGCCCAAATGCTTGAATTACCCTAGATGCACAGAACACGTGAAACTCAAGAAGGATAACCAAAATGCAAATGCTTCACTCCTTCTTTAAAAGGGGAACAAGAATACCCTTGGCAGGGAATCTGGAGGCAAAGTTTGAACAGAGACAGAAGGAACACCTATTCAGAGCCTGACCCACATGTGGCCCATACATATACAGCCACCCAATTAGACAAGATGGATGAAGCAAAGAAGTGCAGGCCGACAGGAACCGGATGTAGACCTCTCCTGAGAGACACAGCCAGAATACAGCAAATACATAGGCGAATGCCAGCAGCAAACCACTGAACTGAGAACGGGACCCCCGTTGAAGGAATCAGAGAAAGAACTGGAAGAGCTTGAAGGGGCTTGAGACCCCATATGAACAACAATGCCAAGCAACCAGAGCTTCCAGGGACTAAGCCACTACCTAAAGACTATACATGGACTGACCCTGGACTCTGACCTCATAGGTAGCAATGAATATCCTAGTAAGAGCACCAGTGAAAGGGGAAGCCCTTGGTCCTGCCAAGACTGAACCCCCAGCGAACGTGATTGTTGGGGGGAGGGCGGTAATGGGAGGAGGATGGGGATGGGAACACCCATATAGAAGGGGAGGGGGAGGAGTTAGGGGGATTTTTGCTGGAAACCGGGATAGGTAATAACAATTGAAATGTAAATAAGAAATAACCAATTTAAGAAAGAGGTAGAAAAAAAAAAATAAAAAAAAAAAGAAGTTGTTTACATGAGGCTGGCCTGTGGGCATATCTGTAGTGCATTGGCTTTGTTGGTTATTGGTATAGGAAATGTGGGTGTCACCATGCCTAGGTAGCACATATTTTGTGTGGTCCTGGCTATTTCACTAATATATTTTCAGATCCCTTGACTTACCTTTGTAGGAACTAAAATGATCATTGGTTGTTCATCTCTCAGCTTTTGTTAGCCATATAGTTAAGATTATCACTAGTAACTGAGTTATTTATTAAAGATATCGCAAGGGTTGTGATCATTTTGTCTGGAGAAATTAATGTTAAATGAAAACCAACAGCTGGCCATGTTTAGTTTGTTCACTGGCTGCAGAAAGAGTTTTCAAAGAAGTTTTAAGGAAATACTTAAAGTTACAAGAATTTGTACATATCAGATTTCTTATTAGATCATTCCAAGATGTGATGACAATAACTCCTTAGATAACCAAATGGCTAACCTGTGGCATGCACAAAGATTCAGAACATCAGGGTTGTGTTCAGCAAATACTGCAGTGCAGTCTACCTGTGAATTTATTTTAAGAAGAATTAAATCACTCAAAGCCCCTCATGATTATCAAAATCTTATCAGTTTCATTCAGTAATTTTAGAATGTGATGATTTTAACTTTACAATAGATCATCTTTTACCCGAGACCCTACTATGTTGATGATGTTAGCCTTGGCTGCTTTCCAATTCTCTATGTAGCTAAGACTGTGCTTGGAGAGCCCACCCCATGCCTCTACCTCCCAAGTCCTGGGGTTGATGGCGTGTACCAACACATGAACTTTTAAAATGCCTTGAATTTATCATTACTAATTGTGTGTGTGTGTGTGTGTGTGTGTGTGTGTGAAAAAGAAGGAAGCAGAGAGACAGAGACAGAGAGACAGAGACAGAGAGACAGAGAGAGATAGGGAGAGACAAAAAGACAGAGAGACAGAGACAGAGAAAGACAGAAACAGAAAGAGACACAGAGAGAGAATAGGCACTATACAGTACACATGTGGAGGTCAGAGAACAATTTTCAGGAACTAGTTTTCTCCTCTCACCATGGATTCTTGGGACTGAACTCACTTCATCAGGCTTGCTCAGCCTGCCTTTGTATCCATGCAGCCACCCCTCTCCCCACCTCCACTTTTCATAGGTCAATGTCATTTGCCTTATGGCGAAATGTTTGTTGAAAACATTCTGAATGGTCTGAGTCAACTTAGATCTGAAAGTATGTAAAAGTAGTGAGTCTTCATAGATCTTTGTATTGAGAAAAATCACATTGAGTTACAGTGAGATATGTAAATAGAGTAGACCTTTTAATTATAAAGTTTTGATGTGAGTGCATGTGCCACAATGCATAATTTTTGTAGGAGTCCCACCTCTCCTTCTATAACCAGTTTCTGTGGCTCAAACTCAGACCTCATTCTTTGTGCCGAACACCTTTTACCCATGGAGGAATCTTGCTGGCCACAGTGAATTTTGTCATGTTTCGTCTCCCTCTTGCATCTTTGAAATTGAAGGCTTTGATTTGAGTTGAAGATGCTGAGGGATGGAGGTCCTTGATGTCTGTGTGGTGACTGACTTGGTTTGACATTTATGTTCCACTTATAACATTACCTATTAATACTAACAACTAGATACATATTTCTTCTCTACTATAGTGCGATATTTATTCAAGTATATCTGTTCATTCTATCTATTTATCTATCTATCTATCTATCTATCTATCTATCTATCTATCTATCTATCTATCTATGTTCAAAATTATTACTGAACTATTTTCACCCAGTATTATTTGTTTTATAAAATCCATGTGTCCAATGTATTTTGACTTACTCCGTTTACAAAAAGTAGAATTTAGGATGAGTCATTTTTCTTTAATTGGAGTTGTTATTTTACTACTGTTTTTGGAGTTAGTTTTAGATTTTCTTCTTAATTATGTGTCTGTGTCTGTGTTTGTGCACACAAGTGCAGGGTCCACAAAGCATAGAGGAGGGTCTTAGCTGCCTTCAGAGCTGGAGTCACGGTTGTTTTTGAGTTTGGCAATCTATGTGCTGAAAACAGGAATCTGGCCCTCTACAAGAGCAGAGTGTGTTCTGCTCAGCCATCCTCCAGGACTCATGACCACTTTTTATTTACATTTCTTTAGTATTTAACCACAAATTATGCACTCACACTACCCTATTGAGAACGTCATGCCACTCCCTGCTGCTTTTTCCCACAAGGATCCTCCATGTTCCAGAAAACAATCTCATTTCTCCCTTTTTGGGATGCTTCTCTGTTCACAGTGATTGATCCTCTTAATATTTCTGTGTTCACCCTTTCCCATCAACTTGACAGTTTACATATTATGGTATTTTTGTTGTTTTTTTTAACAAGGGTTAGGCTTAATAGCAACAGCATTTTGACTCCGTGTGTTGACACCATATTAGATCAAGTCTAATGTCTTCATATTATACTCCCTTGCCTCAGTGCAGGGTGACACTGTGACTGAGGCACATGTTAGAGTGTTTAAAAACAGAACCTGGGGGTTGGTAGACAGACATCAAACTCCCCGGCTCCCTCCTCCAAAGTCTAATTCAGCAGCTCTTTGGACCGCTAATAAACACCCCGGTGTTTCACCCCGGTGAGTTGTGATAAGGCACAGGTACCCCCAACACACCTAGAGACCTATAATTTGCTGAAATGAATCAACTCGTCCAAGGAACTCTTGTTCTTTATACAACACTGGTTCTAATGCTGTATGCTGAGTAGTTTTTCTTCTCAGAGAGGTTTGTGATGTGTCTTTCCTACACTAATGAAGCGACGATTCTGACTCGGAGCCTCAAGGGCAACACCGGAAGCAAGAGAGAAAATAAACTTAAAAACTTCCTTAAGGGAAGGAACAAGGCAGAATGTATGAATATGCAAATCAAGACTCAGAAGGAAGGTCTGTGATTGGCAGGGCTTAGACAAGGGAAACACCATCATGATTGCTAATTAAGTATGGGGTTTTGGAGGGGAACTAACCTAGAATTAGACAGTAACAGTGTAAAGAATATAGATATATTAAGTCACCAACAGTTGCACATTATAAGGGCTTATGGTAGGTGAACCATTGTTCAATGTGTTAATCAATCTAGTCAGCAGAAGCAAAGGAGGGCTAGAGGCATAGCCAGTCCTTTCCTAGTATCCACGGTATGGGTTTTTGACCCCAGTCTCCCCCCAAAAAAAAAGAAAGACAAGAAAAATATCAATTAAATCACTGTGGTAATTTGTTTGTTTTTGCTCAGTGTGAGGCAAAAAAGAAAACCCCAGAAAACAAGAACAACAACAGCAACAAAAACAAAACCTGACACCCTGAAGGCCGGAAAGGCTTTTTTGACTCACAGTTCGAGACTGCAGTCCACCGTGATACAGGAAGATGGTGACCTGAGTGGGTTTGCCTGTGACTGTGGAAGTCCATAATGCTATTTGTTCTCATCTTGGTGGCTCAGGATACAGAAAGCTGGGGCAGGATCCAGAAGGGGATCTAACATTTAATTCTTGTGTCTTGCAAACACTTCTAGCTGGTGCATATGTCCCCAAAGTTCTCCAACCCACCCAAAGTTCCCTAACCTCCCACCAGCTCAGCACAGGCTGGGGACCAGTGTGAAACACATGTGACCCTTTGGGTGGGACTTCCCACTCAAGCCCTTGGATCCTCAAGAGGTGGATTGAGTAAACAAGTGACTAACTGTAGAGTCCTATCAGACTCTTCCTAGGAGACATCCATAAGCGAGGTTGGGATGTATTGTATAAGAAGAGACTAAATTTAATAATAATAATAATAATAATAATAATAATAATAACAACAACAATAATAATAATGGGTCTGGAGAAATTTTTATTCAGATGTGATTTTAAAGACTTCTAGGGCACTGAGGCAGGAGAGGGTGGGTGGGTGGGGGAAGATCCTCACAGAAGCAGGGGGAGGGAGTATGAGATAGGGGGTTTATGGAGGGGAAACTGAGAAAGGGGATAACATTTGAAATGTAAACAAATAAAATATCCAATAAAAAAATAAAGACTTCTCAAGCATTGCTGAACAGTCATAGCAAACCTTAACCAATTAAATAACATTGCATGCATTGTAACCAGAAGCAAGGTATGTATTCATCATGTGTAAGCATGTACATGCCAGGAATTATAATCTATGCATTTCTCATGTTCCTATAGAGAAATATGAAAGTAGAAATATCTCACTTATCTTTTCTGCAAACAAAAACTGAATTAATTTTCCAAAGCAATTAATATTTTTCTTGTGCAATTTCTATCTAGTTCTTTTAGAAGGACATCTGTCTTCCTTTTCTGCCACAGCAATAACCAAATGATTAGGGGCTGGTAGTATTTTATAAGGAGTGAGAATGGGTGACAGAATGAGCACAGAGAAAACAGATTCCAGGGCAAGCATTAAGAGAGTTAAAAGTCTTCTTTTATTGCTGGAAAGACTCAGTGACAAGGAGACACACTCTCTCTCTCTCTCTCTCTCTCTCTCTCTCTCTCTCTCCCTCCCTCCCTCCCTCCCCCCCCTCTCTCTCTCTCCGTGTGTGTGTGTGTGTGTGTGTGTGTGTGTGTGTGTGCACGTGTGTGTGCTGTGTGCTTATTTAACTGGGATACTTACTCTTTGAGACATGCACATTGCCCTTGCCTGCATACAGAAGAAGACTTTCACTGTGGTCTGCTCAAGGAGGTTCACACCATGAGGATTGAGTGCAGTTGGCTGTTTTGTCATTATTAATCTACAAGTGTAGTCTGAGAAAGACCTTCATCTCCAACCAGAAGGTAGGAGAGAACAAATCTCATAAGGGTGTGCTTGAGGATGTTGACAGCACCCAGAAGTTACTTGTAGTGAGCCCCTATGTTTAAATACAGAAGTGCAAGGAAGGGATTAGTATACTGTTGATCTGCAGTAATTCAGATGCATAACTGACAGTTTACTGAACTTCATAATCCCAAGATTGATGCACATTTGAGAAGGGGTCACCTAGTTGGACACTGTCTGACTCACAGACTATCCTGAGTTGGAATGTAGTAATTAATTGGACCAACACTGTTACCTAGGTTGCCTGTGAAATCTCTGTCCATTGGCATTTCTCCTTATTTGGGCAGAATATGTAGGACTCTGGGTGGTTAGTGCCACATAACAATCTTACCCTTTTAGAATCCCAACAGTAAACATCACTCTAGTCGTCTTACCTTGATGACTATACACCTAAGCTTTTAAAATCCACAGAAGAGGTAAAATAATTTTTAATGAAAACAGCTATGATATTTTGATGGATGAGATGAAAAATGTCTTGGATACTGTTTGATAATATTTGGGATGTTTCCTAACTCTAAATCATTGTCACAAAATATGTATAACATTTTCATTGAGGGTTATTATTACTTGTTACTTTTGTTTTTATTGTCTTAGGAAAGCCTCACTGGCATCTGCTCCTATACTAATTTGCCAAAAGTTGTCCAGGTAGATTCCATTAAAAAGAGATTTGGCATTCACATGACTTGGAAAAGTGGGGAAAGTGAAGAAGCTATGAATATCTCATTTTTATAACATACCAAGTTTGATTAACGAATCAGATCTTGGAATCCAGGTCTTTCTTCATTTTAACTGTCAATTTGACATAGTCTATTGTTACTTGAGGAGGGAGTCTTAAGAAAAACACTGCCCAGATAAAATCGGCCTGTGAGTGGATTGTCCTGATTGGTAATTGATAAAGAATGATCCAGAAAACTGTGGGTGGCTTGACTCCCTGGGATGATTGTCCTGGGCTTCAGAAGAAAGCTGGTTATGCCTGGGTCAGAAGAAGTTAGCAAGCAGCACTCCTCCACGGCTTCAGCCTCAAGGTCCTCCTTGAGTTTCTTCCCTGACTTCCCTTAGCGATAGACTGTGTCCTGTACACTGAAATAAATTCTTTCCTCCCCTAAGTCCCCTCTGTTAGGAGTACTTATTCCAGCATCAGAAAGGAAACTATCACCACACTGTGTAGGTAACAAGGGAATATCAACCCCGTGCACTGGGTCTGTAACAGTCACACTTATTCTCAGACATCGAAAGCTCATGCTCTAGCCAGCTGAGTACCTATAGTCTCTTGAGAATCCTTCAAAATTTAGATGAACCTTCTGCATTTTGGGGAAGAAGGTCTTCTAGAGTTACTTAAGATCTTCATAAGTGCAAGTATTCCTGGGAAACCAGAAGACCACCTCCAGGCTTTTTTTTTTCCAAAATTTATTTTATTTTACTTAGCAAGTCCTAACTTTCACTGTGAAGCCTTTGGCCTTCATTATCCTTCACATATAAGCTAAACTAAAACAAAACAATGTTGCTACAGCTTAACATATAGATTGCACATGTTTCAGTAAATAGTCATTTACCATTAATATAACATTGAACATATGTCTTAAAAGCTGAAGTCTTTCAGTAAATTCTCATATTTATTTGGTTCTGTGTGTTTGCAATTGCCTCCGTTTCCTTAACACCCCAACTCGTCAAGGATGTATTTTGATTGGTAATAAACTGTGCTCTGTTTTGAGGAGTTAAGTAATAGTGTTTATAAGAACACATTCCCTTTGTTAGTTTACCTCATGCCTGTTTTTCTTCTTTTGATTAAACTGTTCTGCTAATCCTATTGGGAGGAAATGCTTACTATGGAAGGTAAGATGCTTATCCTCTGCATAGCCAATCTCCCGGGTATTACAGGCCAGATTTCCAAATACTACAGAAGAATGGTATCATGTTGTAGACAACATCATTTCCACTTGCTTTAATTTCACGTTTCTCTCTTTATCATGACTCACTTGAATCTGATATTACTAACAGTATCAGAAGGACCCCCTCCCCCCAATGGATGATTGCCCTGGAAACAGAATTGAATGTGGCTAATGGCCCTAGAGTTGGGATAACAGTGATGTTACCCCAGGCTTACCAACCAGGCATGTCCCATTCCACTGCTTTCATGATCTTAGAAAAGTGAGACGAGTTTTTAGGAGATTTGCCTCTCTGAAGGCCATGGAGTTAAGAGAAATGCAAGAAGGGACTGAGTCTGGGAGAAAGTTTCAATTATTTGGGTTGGAGACCAAATGTAGAAGCATATCCCTCTTGGCATTAGACTGAGTTCTCAGAACAAAAGGTTTATAAGCAGAAAGAACAGGCTTGGCTCTGCTACAGACTTCGATTGACTGCTGGCTCTGGTTGGGTAAAAACAGCAAAATTTGTTATAGTTACATGATCTGAGAGGGAGTGTCAAGATTGTGAGGGCTGATGGGAAGACAGCTGAAGGAGTTTGGGAAATGGTAACAGATCCATTGATTGTCGGGAAATCTAATCACCAAAGAGCATTCTTAATAGGGGTGAAAGCTGCGTGCATAACAACGGCTGTCCAGCTATACATTTCTCGATCATGGTTGGTATTGCATGAGGTATGACTGTTTTAAAAACTGCAGATACAAAGACACCTTGGCTTGCTACCTGTGGTCCCACAATACTTGAGGATAATTGTTTTAAAGACATAGAGAGCTTCAGTGGCCTGATTAGTGTGTTACAATTTGCAGTCAGCAACCAGAAGTAGATCAAAGGGACAAAAGGCATGTAACACACAAAAATGGGAAAAGTGTATGTACAGAGACAATTTCCATGGCAACACATGGTGACTGGAGTTTACAACAATGAGTCTCTTGAGGCCAAGTGTTATGGTTTCCTTATTTCTTTATCTCCAGCTTCTAACTGGGTGATCATTTAAAAAAATACTCAGTAAATGTTTGTTGACTTGAGCCAGTTAAAATAGCTTTTGTTTGTATAGTAGCCCTCTGTGGTCAGTAGAATTTCCTGGTTACAGACGATGTATTTAAAGCTTGAAAAATTAGCACAGACAGAACTAGAGGGAACTGGGAGGAATTGGAATTTGAATGTAATCTTTATGGATCAAGAACTAATAACATTTCCATTATCAAAAGGGCACTTCAAACTAAGTCTTCAGTCCTAGGGGAGAGCTGCAGAGAGAAGGGCTCATGGTTGATGAACTTAGGGATTCTCAGATTCATTACTGCCTATCCTGAATTTTCATAGTATGTGTTAAATTTTATAAAATGCCAATTCAGGTAATGCTTCTTTTCGCAGTAGCCATTACCTAGAAAAGTTTCTCACACTTTTTACATCATTTTAAATAGGGTCCTTTTAGAGGTGTGAAGATAATGGTACCTAATATTCACCATCTATCATGGTGAGAGAGATTCCATCACTGGCTTGAACATGATGGAGTACAGTCATTACATTCTGCAAAGAAATAATTTCAACTTACTAGACATTGTTCAGAAAGTATAAACCCGTGTCTTCTAAATTTGGAAATACTCAGAGGTGTATTTTTATAGGTGTAATTTGCTGTCTATCCATACTTCCTATAATTTCAGGATTTCAAACTGAAAACATTTATTTTTAGCATACACTACTTACCTGAACTAAAGCAGACAGACAGGGGCTATTGTTCCTTAATTTGTGCAAATACGTTTCATTGAACTTTTCATTGACTTCATATTGAGATTTTTTTGGCTTAGGCATTTGTTGCGTCATAGCATGAGGCTACTTCCTGTCTTCACAGTTCAAATGGATTAAGCATTATACGAAGTCAGAAATAATAGTCATTTAGGGAGGTGGCTGGAAGTGGATTGATTCATGAGTAAACCATTGGATTGTAAAAGCTTAGCTTTGAAAATGGGCAGCGCTTCAAAATGTCAAGTTATGAATAAAGGGTCAAACAAAGGGCAGGGCATTATTTATCAGGAGAGACAGACACACAGAGGAAAAGAGATAGGACAGTAATAAAGTATTTAACTCATTAATATCAACACAGTAGTGGTAACTTATACTGACTTGTGTTGATTTAATGTAAAACAGTATTTTAAGAGATTATGCAATCTAGGCAAACCATATATTAAGATTCAGGCCCTCATATAATATATAATTTCTTTTCACAGAAAATATATCATTATCCTATCTGGTCAGCCTTTCTATATTAGAAAGAAGAAAGTATAACTCCAATTACCTCCAGAATAACATCTCATTTTGTAAAAAAAAGAACAAACTTGTTCACTGCCTTATTTTTTAAATAAAATTTGTCACTGATTTTCATTGAATGGTCATCACCTGTGATTCTCCTAAACTGAAAATTGAGGAACAGGAGATGGAAATGTGAAAAAAGCTGATGTTCAGATTGCTGCCATTTTTAAGTTAGTCCTTATGCTATAAGTTACAGCCAGTTATGATGAAAATGCGTCAGACTTGGTTGCAGACCCAGTAACTAGTATGCTAAACACTAAATATATTATTGGCCATAGACAAAGACCAAACCAAAATCCCAACCAAGTGTTGTAAAAATTTCCAAGGGTTATGAATAAGTAGCACTAAGTAGGGAGATGTCATAATAGATCAACAAAGAAAACTCAAAAGTAGTAGGGATTGGATTTGATCATAGAATTTAGAATGCTAAGGAGTCTAACTACTTCTTAAGGCCAAATGATTAGAAATGTGACTGTATAAGGCAGATGAGAAAACAGGTCGGAGGAGATGCAAGAAGACCATTGTTAGTTTGAGGACACAGAAACGTCCATGGTTGGAAGTAAAGTCAGTATTTATGCATTAGGAAAGATTATACAGAGGAATTAAAGTGAAAGGCATGGAAAATCTGCTAAGATACTCAATTTAGCAATTGCACATTAAAAAAATCAGTGTTAAGCTTATTTTCAATCATTAAAATATGCCTGAAGGCCAGTAAATTACTAACAGTAAGTGGATTTGAAAAACTCTTCTATAAAACTGTGGCTGAGATGAATACTGTAGCTTGTTAGGAACAGTAATTAAAAGATCGTTTTGACATTCTACAGGACTCATCAATTATTAAAAGTAATAAAATATCAAGTTTACTGATTGTAGGATCACTATAAGGAAATCAACTTTATTTCTGCCCATGTGATAAAAAAAAGAATGACTTATAGTAGCAATAACAATAAATATTAATGTACCAAAGAATATATCTAAATACTACTACTGAAACCATGTGAATGTTGATAAGTTAGTATTTTATGGTGACAATACCTACTTATTAACATTATTAATATAACAAACATAATTATACAAAACTTATAAACAAAGCATAAAATTTTATGATTGATATTCAATTCAATCTAAAACATTTTATTAATGTCATAACAATCTTAATTCTTCTGAAAACCATGAATCATATTAGTTAAGTAAAATATAATGAAACAAGCTATTTTTAATTTGAGAACATAGTTATGAAATTTATATGTATATGTGAGTAAGGGAAACTTTCTTAATTTAGGTTAAAATATATAAAGTATGTAGCATTCAAAATAGCATGCTTCAGGCAAAATGGTAGGAATAATCAGATCTAGTGACCTGCAAAAATGTACATGATAAACAGAACATTTCTTAATAAAGTCTATCATTCTGAACAATATAAGATTATTATCTCATACAACATAAAAACGTGAAAGGCAAAAAGGTAACAAAGTGGAAGGAAATTAACCTTGGGTCAGGTGGGGATATCCTTAACCATATAAGCAATCTCTTCTTAAAATAAGCATTGGGTCCTGGAGAAGACACATGGTAAAGGATGATTCGGTCAATAAAGCATTCATCCTTGCCAGTATAAGGACTTTAATTCAATCCTCAGAACTATGTAAAAATGCTAGATATGGTGGTATGTGCTTATAATACCAGTACTGAGATGGAGACAGGCAGATAAGGCAGATGTCTACGTCTCTTGTACAATCACCCTAAACTATTTGATGAACACCAGGCAAATGAGAGACCCTGTCTCAAAGAGGTGGGTGGTACTCCTTTTAGGATGAAACTCAAAGTTGTCCACTGGTATCCAAATAAATGTACACACATGTACATACAGTGAAACATATGTGCACCTCCCCACACACAGGTGACTACATATTAAAAACACACCACAAAAGGCATCAGTTAGTTTAGGTTCATGCAACCTAAACTTCCTATTCAATTTTGAAATTATTTGAAAGATTTATAAAACTTTCTAAAATCAGTAAGGAAGTGACCATAAGTCTAACCCCTGAATGATAATGAGTGACTGATACATGAACGAGAATCCTCTCAATATAGTCATTCAAGACACCAAACTAAAACAAGGTAGCAGTTTGTGCTTAGAGTGCTAGTAGAAATTGAAAAATGTAGTAATGGTAGGGTTGATTAACAGGAAAAATGGGGATATGTTTAACCTATCTGTGGGTTATGAATTGATGTACCTCCTTAAACAAACATGAGATTCTTGACATAGCACTTTGTGTAGGAGCCCAGTCCTGACCTGGATTCTGGTTACTCTGGATTTCTTACAAAGCCATTTCATATTATCAAGAAGAATTTAGGGTTGGGGATTTAGCTCAGTGGTAGAGCGCTTGCCTAGGAAGCGCAAGGCCCTGGGTTCAGTCCTCAGCTCCCGGAAAAAAAAAAAAAAAGAATGTTTGCAATAACGCTTTTTCATAATAAAACGTGTGTAGCAACTACCATTTGTTACTGACATAACAGAACACAAGGTAGAATGCGGAGTATATGTAAATTAGAACACAGCAGTCCAGAACATTGATGGTAAATAGTGATAGCACAACAAATGAACAAAACCCCACACCTTTAATATCAAATGAAATTCACTAGAAGGAAGCATGTCAGTAAGAAATGTATACACTTATATTTGTCAAAATTGGAAAGGTAAACAATATCTTATTGAAAGATAAATCCACGGAGGATGGGGGGGAGGGAATGATAGACAGACAATAGCTAATGATTACTATTGGCTAATAAGAGAATCTAGGGCAGAGCCTCACGAAGAGTATCACTCATATGCTAAAGATGTTCCTTAAGCTCAGTGGTGACTTCAATGTATATTGGTTGAATATGTTTGACTTAGTATCAAAAATAAAGAAATAAGAAAAGAAAACACCTGGAGTCTTAGAAGATCTGAATTTTGATATGAACTGCCTCTAAGTGTGATGGTGGCCTAATGGTTTGGATTCTTATACTGACAATAAATGACAATAGGATAATTAGTTGGTGAATAAGCTTTATATCATTGGCTTTAAGGAGTTGGAAATGTCAGGGCAATTTTCACAGATTTAGTGAGCATGGCGACGTTGATGGAACACCATTCAGACATGTAAGCCTGCAGCCCTGCTTCATGTAATGTGGGGCCTCCTCTCCTTCCCAGCTGTGTCCACCTGCTCTTAGGAGTCTCAGGCGGCATCTATAGCAATTCTGAGCGGCCTGGCTGATTGAGATGACCAAATCCTATCTTTACGCATTTCTAAATATCACGATGGTATTATGATTGTTACCTCATATTATGTTTGAGTGTTGTCTCACTCTCCACCTTCCCTAGACAAGAAGATGTTTGCATACGCATGTGAGCGCTCATGGGTATGCACATGAATATGGAGGCTACTGGAAAATGTGAAATGTAATTCCTAGGGCCTCACCAAGTAGGCCATGATTTCTGGTTTCTCTTTATTAAGCTAATTGCCATGAGGAAAGCAATCCACTGTGGGTGGTCCCTACATTGGGATCATGGTTTTTATAAATAAAAGAATGTGTGCAGAGTACCAGCATCCATCAGATTACTGACGGAATTGTAACCCATGACCTAGACACCTGTCCCCGGGGCATCTCTAGAACGAGAGACTATCTCCTCCAACTGTGAGCTAAATTAAACCCTTGCTTCCTCAGTTTCTTTCACCAGCATCATTTTATCACAGTGACAGGAAAGTAACTAAGGCACCAGCTTTTAGAAAGACAGAATTCTAAAAGTCAAGCTTATTCCACATCGCAGTAAGACAAGCTCTCTTCTTTGCCCTGTTGACAGCGAAGTTTTACAAAACAGAAAGTGTCTTGTTCCATTTGTAGTCGCCTATCTAATTAAAACCCTTATCAGAGTTGACATTCGGTGAATGATTGCATGGAGTTTATAAGAATCCAAAGAAGGCTTGGTGCTAAGAGCCAGTTTAGATACAGTTCTAGAAGGTTTGAGTCTTTCTCAGTGAAATCTTCATGACTGTGTTGTGGGTCATTCATTCCCTATTGCTTTTACTGGGGAGTAGATAAAAACGAATTGAAATACTGGTGCTTTGTCATGTGGAGAGGCCGAGACCCACTTTAGTGTTTAGTCTCTCTGACTTCCTGATCTTTTCCCTTCTCTGTGGGGAAGAGTTGTAAGATTTCTGAATCATGAGATTTGGTAACCCCACTCTTGAGAGTTTTCTCTTTGTAGTGAGTTTTTGCCTTTTGCACATCCATATATTTGAATGTTTTTTATTCTACTTATTCCATCCTTGTCACTTTATTCCTAGAAACACTCAGAGGCTAAGGCAGGAATTTTCTTTGCCCCCCCCATATTCAAGGGATGGGCCCCAGCTCTACATGATTGCTTCCTTTCATACCATATTCCTGTGGAGTGAGGTAACAGTCACTTCTTAGGAATCCTGCCTGAGTGCTGAAAATTGCTGTCATGCTTAATTCTTTCTTTAGTTTGAACTCTGGGGTCAGACTATTAGTTGCCATAGTTCCTTATACCTGTATTTTTAATTTTTTCATTAACATATGTACTCATTTAGTTCCTAAAACCTTCCGGTCAAGTCCATCTATTAGGTATGTCCTGGATTCTGACAAGACTACTTTATATCCAAACTGGGGTCTGAGTATTTATAAAACTGGGTATTTATAAAATTACTGAGCCCTGTAATTTCCATGGAAGTAACACATTTGTTTAAGTATTTTTCAAATATAGACTGAAAAAACTACCACTCCCAACCATCATTCCTTTTGGGGAATTTGTCTGGACTTTCAGTGATGGGTAGAAATGAAGAGTTACCTCTCTATTTTCAGCCATGTGTGGCTTACAGGATTTCTTATTTGGTTGCCTGTGGCCTGCATGCTCCTGTGAGATGTTCTACTTCTCACCTAAATGTATGACACTCAATGGATATTTCATTTGACTAAAGGAAAGAGTTTGTGATCATGATGAATGTTACAGTAAGGGCTTGAAAGATGGCTCAGTGGTTAAAAACACTTACAGAGAGAGGACCTAGAGTTTGTTCCCAGTGCCTACATCAAATGGCTCACAACTGTCTGTAACTCCAGTTCCAGGGGATCTTACACATTCTTTAGACCTCTCAAGGCACCAAGAATGAAATATGGTAGATATACATACTTGTAAGCATTCACACATGAACATAGTTCAAGAACATATATTTTAAAAAAGAAAATCACAGTATGTAACAAGATATCCTGTTAATACTCACTACCAGAAATGTGGGGCCAGTATGGTTCTCAAATGTTATACTGTAAGAATGATATTGCAGAGTCAAATAGTATGTAAAAGCAAAGAGTGCTTTATTGTACAGAAATCCAGCATGCAGGAGTCTCTCATTTCAAGATGGAGACAACCAAGTGAGCTCACAGACCAAATTTACAGCACACTAGGGGAATTCCGGGATAGGTGACCTTTATCTTTTTCCATCTCTAGGGACATTTTGGGAAGGTCTGGAAACTGTTGCTGAGGAAATCCAGAAACTGTTGTTGACCCATTGCCCTTGCTTCAGGCCAGATGGTGGGGCAGCTTCTGATGGTGGGGCAGTTTTTGACTAGCTGTCTGAAGCCTGGGTGTTTGCTTTTCTATTTTTCTAGTAACTGACCTGCCTGGGCTTTTTTGGACTTAGGCCTAGTCTCCTGGACTGTCAATTTGAAGCCTGTCATGGAATCAGCCTGTCTCAACATTATAATTTAAAATAAATGATTGTTTTATTTTAAACATACTATGCTATAGAAGGATACCAGTATTATGCAATCAGTGCTCCATACAAATCTGAAGTAGTGGTTCTCAGTGAAACATTTACATATATCTTTTTTATTTCCTTGGTAGTTATTCCTCACATAATAATTGCACAATAAAAATGGATTTCCCTAGTCTCCCTAACCCAGAGCAAGAAGAGGAAATAAGTTGTTTTACTGTACTTATTGATAATCAGTCAATAGCAAGGCATTCCCTTTTACAAAAATAAAAAAGAGTAAAACAAGCAGGTCCTTGTCATGCAGGAGTTTCATCCCAGCCCACATATCATTGCCTTCATGGGGCCAACTTTTCCTGCTCACAAAGCCTCATCACATCTGGGCTTATTGCATTTTGACCTTCCCTCATACACAGAGGGATGGGGAGGATCCTGGAACTCACTCCAGTGTTAAGTCACTCGTCCCAACTGGTTGTATGTAATTCTGCCGTAATTGCACATGGTCCCATGGCCTCAGTGATGGGTTAGAATACATAGGCTAGGAATAACTAGGGATGGGGCCTCGTCTATGTAGCCACGTGTCTTTATCCATGCTGGGTACAGACCTCACTGTGTGTCTGTTTCAGTCATCCATACTCATACCCCTTAACACATTGCACATTGCTCTGTAAACAAGCCCAACAAACTCATTGGCTCTTATAGTAAACTTAGGTGCGATTTGTATCTCAGTTTGCATTTGGGATTGTATGAGGAAGGACAGATGTTGTTAATGTCTTTCCTAGGGAAGCAATATTTGTGTTGTAATAAGGTCAAGCTATCTTTTCAGTTTACTGCGGTATATTAACATGTACAAAGTCCAATGCAAGACTAGACATAAATGGTTTTGCAACTCATTCACTTACAATTACACTAAATAATAAAAGAAGGTTTATCAGGTAATAGACCTCCAAAGGCATAACTGGGCATAGGAGCCTACACGTTGGTTCTCTCGGTCATAAGAAATTCAGTTTTTAAAATCTAACTGACTTATTTCTGGGTTACTAATATTTAATGTCAGGATATTTTGACTATGTTACAGATTAGGGTTTGAGGTTTGCCTGGAAGTTAAACAGTGTGTCTGATGCTGACATAGTTGTTTTGAGAGCTAGCACTCAAAGCCAAGATTGCAAAATTGAGAAACTGAACAATTACTATGCGTGAAATGCCATCTGAGCCATCACTGTTTAAATAAGTTTTCTGCCAGGAAATTAGAATGCCCAGTTACAAAGTGAAAGGCATGCACAAATGGTACGGAATTTGAAAGAAACATGGAATGTTTCCAAGGACCCTGGTATCTTAGTATGTAAGGTTTGTGACATGTATGTGTGTGTAGTTTCAGTGTGGGGTGTGTAGGAATTCATGTGGGGCATGCATGTATGTGTGTGTTTTATGTATTTGTGTGTGTATGCTTGTGTGTGTGTGCATGTATGTGTGCATGTGTGTGTGTGTGTGTGTGTGTGTGGTTTTGGCTCGAGGTATGCAGGTATTCGTGTGGAGCATGCATGTGCGTGTGGTATTGGTGTGCTTTTGTGTGTGATGTTTGTGTGATGTGTGTGCTTTATATCTGCATGTCTTTGTCCTTTGCAATATCTAATATTCAGAGCTCTTTGCTTCCTTGACAAGTATTTCAAGCCAATGATACAAGATATGAGTAACAATCTTAGATGAATTTGGTTGGTACCTGGTTAAAGATGCAAAGTAGATGGATTTCTTTGAAATGAAAATATCAATGATAACCTTATTCTCAGTCCCCAGCAGACTCCTAATTTCCCTGATTCCCCCAGCCCCATGCTGAAACTGCTGATGAACTCAAGCACAATAATATATGGAATAGCAGGCATTTATTGTCTGTGCTTTGGGAGACTACTCCCAAGAAGCTGGAAAGTGGAATTAAGAGAGAACATTCAGAGAGCCAAAAGCACGTCTCTCTGTGATGACAGGGCATGTGTCCATGAATGTAATGCACTGTGAGCTGCATGCGAAGAAAGGGGAAGCAGGAAAGCTCATTCTGTGTCTCAAAATGTCAAGACTGATGCCGATGCATTCACTCTTTCTTGATGTTTTCTCTCAGCTTTGAGATTCTATTTTCAAATCCAGCTTAATCTTTTTTTTCTGTCATGATAATGGCCTCCTAGGCAAAAAAATAAAAAAAAATTTTAAAAGGTGATCCTGATGACTACATGGCAAACAGCACCATTTTGTGCAAGCATACATGGAAATGCATACGCAACCATGCAAATCCTCACAGGTACATGCCAATGCATGTGCCTATATACTCCTACATCAAGCTAATATGCTCACACATAAAAACCCAGATGATTATACATGTGTGCACATACATTTGGTCATTCGCCTCAGAATTTACTTTGATATAAAAACAATTAATAATTTTTAAAAACTTTACAGAAATTTTAGATGACAAAATAGTATATAAAAACAGTCTAAATTTTCTGTTGTTCCCATATGTATTGTAGGTGTGTGTTTGTGTGTAGTGTATGTGTACATTTTTGCGGATAGATGCAGTTACATGTGTGTACATGCATGTGTATTCAGCTGCAGGTGTGACAGCTGGGGGTCAGTGTTAATTGTCTTCCTTAACCACTTCCTTTCATTTTTTAGAGCCAAGATCTCTTGCTGACCCTGGAACTCAATGATTCAGACAGACAGACTGGCTGGCTGATCTCATCTCTACTCCTGAGAGCTGAGATGATAGATACATATGGACACACTTGGCCTTTTATGTGGGCAATAGGGATTTGAACTCAGGTCCTCATGTTTGAACAACAGACTCTTTACGGACTAAGCAATCTTGCTAGCCCCGTGTATAATTCATTTCAGTTACAATTTCACACATATCCCCAAAAAATGAATTCCCCATGTAAGGGGGATTTATAAATATTATTAATATAATTATGAATTATAATGAATTATGAAGTCTTATTAAGCCCTAAACAACAACAAAAATGAACGTTTTGAGAGCCTCTGAAATCTTGGCTTTTTCTTCTTTTTATAGGTAATAAAAATCTTGCCATTTTTTGTCTGTTTTCTTCCTATAGAGTTTCAATGCAGAAAGCAATAATGATAACTGCGTCTGTCTTTTTTTAGTCTTACTTTATTTAATTGATTCATATTGTATATGAATATATATCTTAACAAACACAAACACACACACATACATACATATCATCTGGTATACACCTAGTATATAGAAAAATAAAAACATCCACAAACCAATAAGATATTAAATAGTAAAAAAAATGCTATGAAGCATTATAATACTAGGATCATTAGAAATGCTAAAGTAAGGTCTTCTTGTACAACTGTTATTGAATAGATTGCTATATGAGGTGACTGGAAGAACTTGTGCTCAATCAACACAGCTAGAGGACGTCTCCATATCCAATGCCCATGCTGGTGACCATAGAGAAAGAGGCTGCATAGTGGAGCTGGGGAGAAGAGAGGATGTTAGATGCTGGCAGGACTAAGCCACTGGGTACCTCCAGTTCATTCATAAGAAAGCCTGAGAGGGAACAGTGAGGACTGAAGCCAAGAAGAGATATGATGAACCATGCTTGGCAAAGGATGCTGCCAGGAGGTTGGACAGCTAGGCTACAAGGGCCATGATCTGCAATGATCTTGCCAGCACCTGTCCCACCAGCTTGAACTTACAACTTCAGTCACTTGATCAATTAGAAGGCTATTGGTGAAATGATCTCTCCTCTCCCTTTCAGAAGACCTCATGTATATTACACATTATACCCTTATTGTCTAATCTTCTGACATGCCTTTTTTTTACAACCTCTTCAAATATGCACATTCATCTGAAATTGCACATGGTAAAACTCGAACCAGGTCTTCAAGAATGTTCATTCTAAGATCCAGAAAATTAAATTCAAAATGTAAATGTTATTTTGCGAAGTTCAATGTACTCTGATTATTTGTGTAATTGCATGTACTTTCGAAGAATTTGTTGCTATGGCTTTTGTAACATAAATGAACTTATTATATTTTGTTCACTCTTGTGGCATATATGTGTAGAGGTAGAAATACATGTTGTGTACATCTGTGTGTGCATCACAGTCAGAGGCTGATGTTGCTATCTTCCTCTATTTCTTCTCCACATTGACTAGTTCTTACCAACTCAGCTAGACTGGCTCGGAACAAAGCTACAGTTGTTTTCTGTCTCCAACTGTTTTATTTTTTTAGATTTATTTGTTTTATTTATCTGAGTACATTGTAGTTGTCTTCAAACACACCAGAATAAATCATGGATACTATTACAGATGGTTGTGAGCCATCCTGTTGTTGCTGGTAATTGAACTCAGGACCTCTGGAAGAGCAGACAGTACTCTTAACTGCTGGGCCATCTTGCCAGCCCTCCACCTGAGTTTTGTGGTTACCAATGTCCATGACTGTATGGATTACTTTATGTGAGTGTTAGAGTAGAGATGTGAACCCAAATACTCATGTTTATGTAGCAAACATTTTACTAGCTGAGCCATATTTTTGACCTGAAATTGTTATCGTTTACAAAAGGCCATTTTCTAAGCCTCAGCCCGCTGGAAATAAAGTCAGACGTGGGGACAGTGTGTGGAAAATTGACTGCGGATGACTCTTAGAAATCTCACCTAGAATGGAGTAAGACTATGAGATCGGGAAGAATAGGAAGCTGGCCACCAATTCAGTTACAGTAGTTTCAGAGTGGTCTTCAGTCTTGGATACTTGATTGTTAGAGGAGCAAAGTCATTCCTTGGAAAAAGACTCAGACATTAGCAAGTTGAGTACCTTTTTCCTGCAGAAGGTTTCTGCAGAGTGCAGAATCTACTCAGGCTGTTGACTAACTTTCTGGTGCATCATTCTAAGGGGTGTGATAATGTGCTTCTCTCTTTTGTATGTCCTGTCATTGCAGACGTGTTACTTTAAATATGACTTGTAAAAATGCCTCTGCTTAAGTGCACGCCATTTTTCAAGGCTCAGCATCATTCGCCTTTCTGCACATTGCACATAGTGTGAGAGGTAGCACTTTCTGCTCGCGAGAAAGGATACCACACATTGATTCTTTAATGACAATGGGTTGGAGCTAAAAGCCAGGAAATTCAAGATCTTTGCTGCATTCAAACCCAAGTATACAACAATAAAGGGATAAGTCCATTATGCTTATGATAAATTTTCTATTTCTGGAAATTCTCCTGAAGGGGAGGAGTTGAGCCCACGGCCTGGTATTTTATGACATGAGGAGGAAAGAGGGAGTTCCCTAGAACTGTTGGCTGCAGCAAAGGGCCATTCCAACAAGCTACAAGGATATGCTAACCTTTATCAAGCTCATGAAGGAGATGGGCTGCTGATGCCCCAGGAAACAGGATGTCTGTGTTCATTAGCCTTAGAGGGTTGTGGAAGAGCATCTTCCTTATCTGCCCAAGAAAATGGAAGGAGCAGAATTCTTCACAAGGTGGTTTTAAATACATGATGGGCTTTATCTTTCATGAGTTCAATATAAAGAAGAAGGAGTGAAAGTTCTAGATCTTGATGTGTTAGTCAATTGTTTTTAAACGTCTGTGGCAAAATACCTGATAGCAGCAGTGTGAAGAAGGAAGAGTTGATTTTCACTTCGCAGTTTGAGGAGATGCATTCCATCATGTGGTGAAGGGATGGTGGTGGAAAGGAGTCATATTGCTTATTTCTGCATAGAGCAGGAAGCAGAAAGAAATAAATGCTGGTACTATGATAGCTTCCTCCCATACTCTTTACTCAATATAGGCCCCCAGCCCATTTTATGGTAATTCCCACAGCCAGAGTAGGTCTTTCCTCCTCATTTAAGAACCTCTGGAAGCAGGGGTTGGGGATTTAGCTCAGTTGTAGAGCGCTTGCCTAGCAAGCGCAAGGCCATGGGTTTGGTCCCCAGCTCCGAAAAAAAAGAAAAAAAAAAGAACCTCTGGAAGCAAATTATAAATATACACAAGGTATACCTCACCAATGGCCTAAATGTTTCTCAATCTAGTGATTAAGGTCATGAATTAAAATCAACCATAACTTTTGCTTAAGAAAATTGTCACTATACTTCCATTCATTCCATTAATTTTATTGGCCTCTTTAAGGACATCCCAGTACATACTGATGTCAGTACCACCTATGAGCTTTATTGAGTATCCTAAACATCCTCTCTTGTCTACTACCAAAAAAAGAAAAAAAAATCCAATTCTCTTCCTTGAATTCATGTGGCAATTCTGATTTTGAATTGGTGTCATCTGTTAGTAAGAACAAGCTTCACGATAAAACCATGTATCACAAAAGTGCTGGCAGATACTCGTTGCCCAATTAGTGGAAATGGAGAACACTCACAGTGGCCAGAGAATACAGGCCATTTTCACAAGTTGGAGGAAAACTCAAAGACAGTGTACTCCTAAACAGAGAACACAGGAGTTTTTATGGAGCTCGTCGGAAGATGAGCTGAATCATTGCATCTGAGGGACAACTGAGTGGTTTAGCAGTTTTCACAGGAAATATTTGGCTTCAGCAAGAAGAGCGAGGTAGTGGAGCTACTAAGGAGAAAGGGGTCATCGAAGGAGAGGTAGGAAGGAAAAGCAACAAGAGACCCATGTGGTGTTAGAGTTGGAACTGAAACGTTTAGTCCTCTGGCCCCTTCTGGATCCTCTTTTCAGTCAACAGAGTGGCTGAAGCTTGGTCCTCTAAAAGAGTGGCAGAATTGCATCTATTATATTCATAATCATACAGGGCAAGACTACCAGTGGAAGTTCTTGTGACTATGGTTAAATTTTTTGGTATATATATTAACTAGCTGTATTAAATATTTTAAAATTGTAAAAACACAATGACCCTTAAGAACCAAACACCAAGAGATTGAGTAGAGAGAGGGCTAGGGACAATACTTAGTAGATAAAATTTTATCCTACTTGAGACTATCAGGTGGGTAGATTACCTCTCTTCTAGGGTTTTCAGTTTAGACATGTTTCCATTTACTTGATTTGAAGAATCAAGGAGATCCAGGGATTGTAATTTTGATGTCCTATCAGTTTGAGTATCAGGAGATAAGAGGAATGGATCTTTTAGAATCAGAACAGTCGAAATAGTAGGAAAATAAATGAAAAATACTTAAAACTTAAATACTACATGAAATTCTATGGAATATGAAAAATAAGATAGGGCGTATTCTGGTTCAAGTCCTGTAAAGAGACGAGGAGTCTTCTTATGGTAGCAATTTGCTCTTATAGGAACCACTAATATATGTGTAAACATCTTTTATAATCATAGATTTAAAATCTCTAATAAAGAATAAAACTTGGGTTTATGTGAATGTACACAGACACAGTAATACACACACACACACACACACACACACACACACACACACACACACACACAATGTAAAATAGCCTAGACCACACAAATGACAGGTGCCCTGGACCTGAACATGCATTTTTCTTGTGCTTGTGTGACAGAACATAACCAACTCAGTTTTCTCCCAAGTATATTATGATGGACTCCATGAATTGGATGAAAGGTGGAGATACAAAATGGGAAATAGAATTAAATTTATCTGAAATATGAAGATATGGTAATAAGATTCCTTAGTAGATGTGGGGTTTAGGTGTTAAAATATTACAAATGAATTACACAATAAAATTACAAGAAAAGAAGTAGAATAGAGCTATGGAGGTATAAATGCAAAACAAGGAGAATTCTCATGGAGTAGTTTCAAGGTTATGGTTAAAGGAAGAAGTCTGAACCATAAGCAGATAGCTTTGAAGTCTACAATGCTATGCTATGGAGTTTTTCTGTTGTATCATAAGCTAGCTTTCAATCATCTCTTAGCATAACAGTAAAATCATATGAATCCTTACAGAGCGTAAGTGTTTAGTAAAGTGAAATTAGCTATATTTACAGTTAGTAGGTGAAAAGAACAGAAACAAAATGGGAAGGCTGAGTTTGACACCCTAGATATGTGAGAGTCCAAGGATCTAGATAAAAATTATTATTAGAGGTAAGGTCATGGAGAGAGCATCAGTGAGGATTTTTTTTAAATCAGTGGAAGGAGTCCAGACCATTATTAACTGTGCCAGGCAGCTCTTTATTCCATGAATGGAAGGTTCACATAAGATTCTACTTCTTTCCTTCCTGACTTTCTGCTCTCAGGTGTTATGTTAGAGCCTAGTTTCTCTATAGAAGAAAGCAGAGTTGGGACATGGATATATACATAGTTATGGGATACAAGAAATGCATAAATTTCTATGACCATTCCATTCAGCAGGTCTCTGTCTCATTCTGTTAGCCTATATGCCAACTTCTGTCTTCTGACCTTACTATCTGGAACCAGGTAAGGGCTCCTGAAGAAAAGCAAATTGCCATTTCATGGTCATTCAGAAATATACTCTTAGAAGTATGCTGGAGTAGGTTGACAATTCAAAGACAAACTACTTTCATACTTAAAGCATAATTTACAAGACACAAAGGTCACCTTTCAGAAATGATGATACAAAGAAAGGATGAACTAGGAAGGCAAAGCCTAAAGCAGAATTGTTTGATTCTTTTATTGCTTTGGGGTTTGATGCAGGACATGATTTTGGGATAAATCACATTCATTTTCTTGTAATAGCGTATAGCCAGTGTAACCTAGTGAGTGACTAAGATTCAAGTTTCCAAGGAGTTCAATGTGGCAAATCAGATGAATAGACAAATACTAGAGCCCACAATCAGAAAACCTAGGTTTCAAGACCAGTACCAGTTCTGCCTTGTTATTTGGCTTTGAGAAATTGACTTATTCCCCTTGGGTAGGCATTTATCCCCACACAGTCTGAACTTAAGAGAACTAGGTGTGAATGTCAGGGAAAGGCTTACTTTTAACTTAATGTTTTACAAATCTCAGTTATTGCGGTGGAAAATGAAGGGGTTCAACCTGCCTGCCCTATGTCTAATCTCTATCTTCCTTGAACCTATCTCCTTTTTCTCTGTAATTTTTATTGTTTACTCTTTTTGTTCCACAAGGGGCCATCTGTTATAGCTTCCTTATTTTAACATTATTTATTTTTTCCGTAGACTTAAGCATGTCCCTTTAATCTGGAAGAACATTGTTCTTTATTCTGACCCCCATGGCTTCTTCTAAGAAATAGCTATTCATTTCCCCATTATCTTTATTTCTCTTGATGCTTTCCCATTGTTCAGGTTCTCAGTAATTGCCGAATGGGCAATCTGAGTGGTCAAGTTGATGCAGCAACCACAGATGGGACAAAAAGAGGGCATGTATGATGACAGAAATGGTGGACACTGCATAAGAGTTTTCATGGAGGGCCTTGTGCTGGTTACACTTAATGTGACTAGAAGATGGAAAGGTGGAATGAATACAGAACATAGAAGACAGAGTTTTCCTAGACCAGACACATGCTTGTTGTTGTGGAAACATCTAATCTAACTACAATCCTTAGAGAACAAGGGGTTCTGTCCTCTAGTCTCTTTGGAAATTTATAATAGACAACCAAGGTTTTCAAGGACACATGAATATACTGCTTTGTTGTTATTGTTGTTGTTGTTTGGTTATTTGGTTGGTTGCTTTTGGTTTTCTTTTCCAACTATGACTCTGGTTTTATTGTGATCAATTGCTTGGGAGGCAGAACTGCCATGCTTGCTATATTATCATTGTGTTCATCGACATGAAGTTCTTATAACAGGGTGGGATTGCAATGTGGCACTTAGTGTAGAAAGATACAAGTACCAAGATACAGGTACCTGTAGAAGCTCCATGCAAAAACTGCTAACAAGCAAATCTGCAGAGAAGGGAGAATACAACAGATGAGTCAAGGGTGATTCAAGAGTTAATGGGCAAGTGATAGAAATGGGAACAGTGAAAACAACTGATGAGACAGTGTGGAGACAAGTTGGAGGATTGGTGTAGATATAGATACAAATTCTGGTGTTATAGCCTCCTGAAAATATGCTGAAGGGTTTGATTCATGTGACAAAAATCTCAAAGTTCTATAACTGGATGGGTGCAGGGTACACAGATATCAGAATGATCATCCACGGAAGGGAATAAAACAAGTTCCAGGGGTTAGGGAGAGGCATAAGTAGGTAAGAAGGCTTGCTGTGCAAGCATAAATTGAGGTAGGTTCCATAGCACTGGCTTTAAAGGGCCAGGTGTTTGCAGACATGAGCCTACAACTCCAGTGCTGTAGAGGATGGAGACAAAAGGATCTGGGGTTGTTTGGGCTCACTTTCCAGATAGTTTAGCTGAAGAGACAATGAATCTTAAAAGTTTTTAGGGAAACCATATTCTAAGGAAACAGGATAGAGTAAGATACGAGGACATTTGGCATTCTCCTCTGGCCTCCATATGAGCTATGGGTACATGCACTTGACTGAATGCTGGCATACAAGCAACCACATAGAGGGAACAGCAGGAGGAGAAGATAGGAAGGGGGAAGAAAGGAGAGGGAGATGGGAAGAGGGGAAAGGGGAAAAGGGATGGTTAAAATATCACAGAAGACAGAGGAAAAACAGAAGACAAGAAGACAAATTAGGAGACGGAGGAAGGACCAGGAGAGCTGATTAATAGGCTTGAGACAGAGATTCATCTTTCAAACAACATCTTATCATAGATGATGGTCTACACCTTGAAATGGTGTTCCAATTGACCCACAGAGCCAAGGCTGTGTGACAGAACACCTTGAAATGTGCTGAGCCCTCGCTGCTCTTTCAGAGTTCAATTCCCAGCTGTCACATCAGATAACCTATAAGTGCTTTTAACTCTAGTTCCATGGGATCTGACACCTACTTCAGGGTGAGACATTTTCTCTTAGGCTGTTGGTACCTCCTCTGTCATAATTCTAATTAAAAAATATGTAAAACACGGTTCCAGTTTTCTTTCAGGTGCTGTGGTAAAACATAAACTAAGTTAGAAGAGGATTGCTTTCATTTGTTGTGTTTTGTTTTCCAAACTAACAGGTCACAGTCATCAGTGAGGAAAGCAAGAAGTGGCTTAAAAGAAGGAACTGGAAGCAGAAACCATGGAGGAAGGCTACTTACGGGCTTTCTCTCTGGCTAATGCATACATACATAGTCAGCTTTCTATTCTTTTTTTTCTATTCTTTTCTATTCTTTTCTCTTCTCTTTTCTCTTCTTTCCTTTCCTTTCCGATTTATTCTTCTCTCATACACTACATCCAAAACACAATAGTTTCTCCTCCCTCTGCTTCTCCTATCCCTACCCCTTACCTTTTCTCTCTCGCAGAACCATTGCTTGTATGTTTCCTTTCAGAAAAGAACAGGCCTCCTATGGATATCAAACACACATGACATAGGAAGTTACAGTAAGACTAGGAAGAACCCACATTGCAAAGCTGGACAAGTTAAACCAGGAGGAGAAAGGGGGCTTAGACATTTCAGGTCTACTTGGCTAGGCAGTAGTGCTGTCCATGGTGACACAGTTCTCTCCTGCCCCGAGAGATAATTAAGCATCAATTAATACTTAAGAAAATCCCACTGACATGGCGAAAAGTCAATCTGTTCTAGTGAATCACTCAAATGTTCTTTTTCAGCCACCACTAGGCTGTGTCGAGTTGACAGTCAAAGGTGAGGAAGACAAACATCTTGTTAATTAATGGATAGCACATGCTTTTGTGCAACCTTCAAACTAGCAAGCATATATCATGAGGGTCCCATCGAGGTCACAGAATGTACTTGCCTTCACCATTCTGTCACTTCACTGTACAGCACTGCTATTGTAGAAGTGAACAAGTCGGAAAAATATAAAAATGATTAGTTCCTTTGTTAACTGATTTGGGGATTTTTTTTTTACTTCCACATTCTGGTGGTTACCACAGGCAACAGTGTTAACCACCAATGTCGACTTACATACTTATGAAACATAAACTTATTTGAATAATTAAAGACTCATATGTTTATATTCATGATGCCTTGAGCCCAGTTACTGTCAAACTCCATCAGCACAACTGGTAGGGTTTTTCCCAAAGGCATTGGCTTTCAGGGGAAGGGGTATTATTTCTGTCTTGTGTATTATAAATAATGTTCTAGTTTTTAAGATTCACTCTGATCCTAATTAACTAACTTAAAGGTTTAGTTGTTTCTTTGCAGAATTTTTCTTTAGGAAATATCACTCTCAAAATGTAGCATTTTTGATTTTTCTGGTTTCATTAACAGTCAGTTCAACATAAAAACAAGTCAGTGTTCCAATTTCACCATTGAATAGCTCTTTCTGCTTGTGTAGGAAGCAAAACAAAAAAGTAATATTTACACAAATAGATTTATTCATAAAGATGATAAGAAAATCGCCTTGAAGTGACACTTGTTTACTGGTTAGCTTAGTAAAGGGGTTATTGTGGAACTTAGCCTCTGTGACCATACAAAATACCTTAATTATCAACATTTGTGTCAAGAACAACTATTGATCATCTGTTGTCTTGGGTTGGTGGGAGAGCTGTCGTGTTCTGAGGAAATGGAACACCCTGCGTATGTTCTTTCTTGTGCTGTGCTGAGTTCTCCAAGGGAGCACAACTAAAAAACACAAAATGCCTTTGTTTAGTGTGTTTTGCTTGGGCTCGCATTACTTTTCCAAAAAGGAAAATGGGTGCCTTTGACAGGATATTCTTCCCTGCTCACTAAAGATCTCTCCAGCCCACACTGTAATCTTCATGGAGTTGACTGGCCAGCATTCTTATTTGGAATTAGCATTTTCCATTTATGCAATTGTTTTCCTCTGTGGGGAATGTTCAGGAACTGTGGTTACTCTCTATTTTGTTGTTGTTTTTCAGATTATTCATGTGTTAATATATACATCCTATTAATTGAGGCACTTTGTGAATTAATTGTTTAACATGGAGTATTGTGTGGTAATATTAAAGACAAGACACTAGTTAATGGGTCATTTGATATTATGTTCTATCCTTTCTAATTTTTTGCTGTAAATTTGTGTGTGTGTGTGTGTGTGTGTGTGTGTGTGTGTGTGTGTGTGTGTACACATATCTGTGAACTTGGATAGCACATGTTGACTTGGTGTTTATCTCTATACATTGAACACTTAAATTTTTAAATAATATTTTTATTTTTTGAGAGTTTCTTCTATTGTGTTTTGACAGCATTATTTGACCATATATTCATCTGCATCTCCCTACTTCTGCCATATCTATTCCTACTTCCCTACCACCCAACATTGCACCCCCCCCAACTCATCAAGTCTAGTTTGTGTTGTCTAACTGGTCTTGGGTATGAGTTATGCCTGAGTGTGTTGACATTCATGGTGTCACGTTACTAAAGAAAGCAGATCCTCCTCTCAGCAACCATTAGGTCACATTGTCAGACCCTTCCTCTCCCAGCTGCTATCAAGTGCCAACATCTCAGCTAGGGTGAACTCCTTGCCTACCTCTCCTCAAGGATGGGACTTTGTCTAAAAGACTGTTGTATGATGCTAATCTGAGGAAATACAAACTAATGTTGTCTTATTCCAGATAGGAAACCTAATAGATGAAAGTGCAGGTACCATCAGTGTTCATCTTAGTGGACCCCTGAGCTTTATGGAAGTTATTACAGGACTATGGTGAGGGGCTTATTGCAGGAATAGACGTGACTCAGACAACTGTATCACCAAGGCCATCTCACCATCGGTAACAGCTTATGAAAACTGGAAACCCAGACCCACACTACATAACCTAGAGGTGGCTCCAGAGATTAGAAGGTGCCCTCTCAGCTACCCTCTGCTTCTTCTCTGCATCTTGTCTTGTCTAAGGACTTCTAGGCAGCTCCGCTAGTCTGAGAACTTCTCTCAGGAGTCTTTACTGATTACAAATCCCTAGGAAGACAGAGGCATGGTCAGAGGACAACTTGTGGGAGTCCAGTTACTTCTCTAGTCTGTAGGTACTGGGGATCGAACCCAGATCATCAGGCTTGTCAGCAATGTGTTCCTTTAACCACTTGACATCCCACTAGCCTGTTAATACATTTTTATAGCATGCAAAGCCACTGAAACCACAGTAAAAATAACATGAAGACTTAAGAGTATTAACAACTTGCCTAATGTATTTCTTCACACATGTGAACTATAAGAGGCAAATACCAAGTCCCGGCTGTTTTCTGCTGGACTCAGAAGGACTTGTCATCCTGGATACATGGAACACCTAGACAGACTATGACAGCCTGGATACATGAAGCCTGTTTTCCTTATTTAGTGCTGGCGATAATACAATACTTCCCTAAAAGGTTCATTACATGCACCAAGTGACAGACTATGTTTACCATCTAATGTAGCCTCTGGCCCTCAGTAGACATTTGATCCATTGTAATTATCTTTGTTTCTCAGAACAAATTGTATAGGTAAGAAGAAAACATGCTTGCACTGCATTTAAAGTATTTTTAGTTATTGTTTCTTATCTAATGGGAAAACTTTTGTGACAAGTCTTTGTTTAAAAAGAGAGAGGAGAGAAGAAACAGCAATTTAATGGATTCCTGACTCAAGCATCTACCTGTCTAAATCTGACAGCAATGCCAACTGAACACAACTGCATATAGTTTTTTTTCTGCTAATGCTGTATTCTCTAAACTAGTTTAGAAGTATACACTCAGAGAAGGAATATGCTGCTCACAACCCCATCTATTATTCAGCTCACGTTCTGTCAGCCTGATGCATTTTCCTTTTACTGCTGGCAGAACGCCTGACTGTTAGGCGGATAGCTTCGTGTTATCTACAGACGCAATCCATTCAAAGAGGACATTCTCTTTGCTACCTCATTTAAACACAGTGCACAGAGCTTAACATATAACATGGGGGTTTCATTTCAGCAGAAAAGCTTTAACATTTGATTAAAAAAGAAACAGTTGTTTTGCATAGGAGAAACTTGACCCAAAGAATGGTCCTGTTATTGGAATTCACAACATCAAAGATGAGTAGAGTTGAGAAATCTGGTCCCTTGAATTTTAGGCTCAAATTCCATCTGTGGCATTGGATCTCATGCTGTAGGATCACAGGAAGACATCTGACATGGACTCTCACTTGGAATGGGCCCTGTGGTATGTCTGTAGGGAATATCCTACTCCTGGTCCTTTCTGTGTTCTTTCTATTTCTCATCAGGAGAGGGTGAGCGCGCACATGTGTATGGAAAGATTTGTAGACCAGGGACCTCAGGTACCCTGGACACGGAGTTACAGACCCTTGTCAGCAGCTTGATATGGGTGCAGGAAACTGAACTTGGGTTGTTCACAAGAACAGTAAACACTTTTCTAAGTACTTACGGTAAGCCATCTCTCCTGTCCTCCTCCAGATTCTTCCTCTTTATACTCTAGCCCAGAATTGTCAAATCTATAAAACTATGAGAACTATGAATCTTTAATAAAATAATGTGCCTTCTCCTTTACATTGTCCCTCTCAGGTATTTGTTACAGCAAAGTTAGGTCTGATCAATGCTCTATGCAGTAGTCTGATAGTTTGCATATGCTCAATCAAGCCAAGATACACAATGAGCTTTTAAGACTAGTACTTTGGGAGCTAGACCTGATGGCTCATACCTGTAATCCCTGTACCTGGTGGGCAGGAACAAGATGATCAAAGGAAAACCTGGTCTACAGAGAAAGTTCTTGGCCAGGCCAACTGAGTACATATAGCTAGACTCTGTTACAAATAAAAACAAAGAAGTTAACCAACAAAACATTCTATCAAAAGTCCCTAAAATGCAAACATAGGGGGGATTTTGAAGGGATTTCTTAGGCTTGGGCATTCTAATAGAATTTGCATAAGTAGTTTTCATAGTACCTTGAGTTGAACCTGATGGGGTTGTTGGTGTTTCGTGGATACTTCTGAACAGTGTCTGTATTATATCTGCCAACAGTGGACTGGAGTACAGTGGAATACAGTCTTGGAGAATTCTGAGTTCTATGCAGATGTATACAGTATCACTATATTGCTTTCAAACTCTAAATAAAAAGTAGCAATGCCTTAAAAATACTTTCCTCAATATTAGTATTCTATACTGTGTGCATAGTTTACACAGCATCACTATGTAAACTAAGGAAGTTAACAATCAGGGATGTAGGTTTGAGAGTAGAGTGAGTTATTTAGATTTCCTTTTTTATAATGATCTGTGTGTGTGTGTGTGTGTGTTTGTGTGTGTGTGTGTGTGTGTGTGTGTTTGTGTCAGTCTGTCTGTGCATGAGTACTTTACTTTAAAAATGGGTTTCGGTGCTAAAGATGAAGTTCACTTAGAAGAATGCTGGCCTAGTATTCAGGAAACCTTCAGTTCACTCCAAAGCACCAGATAACCCAGACATGGTGGGCTATGCCTGTAAACCCAGCATGTAGAGGTAGAGAGAGAGGGAAGTTACACAAAGCTCTTCCCAGTGGAAAAAGGAAAGTTTATTACATTATAGTCATTCAAGAAATAAAAGGTAAGCCTGCTTTTACTATCTTTGTTACAGGCTAAGTATGAATCAAAGTAAAATAATTGACATAATACTCAGAATGCAAATATGCATTTTCTGGGCATGGTGCCACGTGTCTGCAAATCCCTATGCCGGAAAGCTTAGACAGGAGGGTTAATGTGAGTTCCCGGTCAGTTAGGCCTAATGAGGAAGACACTCATGCAAAAACTCTTAACATGTAGTCAGACTATGTGTACATATGAATATATTCACATAAACCAGCATCCCATATATATCTACAGATACACATATTATATATACCCATGCTCCTGTAAATGACCTCTTACCCATGTTCCCATAAGTAATCCTTCCATCAAGGTCCTGCGACTAACTCCCAACCATGTTCCTGTGAATACCACTTCCCCGGTGCTCCTGTAAGGAACCCAAGTAAGCTCACCAATCAATAAGATGGACTGGGATAGAATCTGCTTTTGTCCTCAGTGAAAAATGTGAGGTGAATAATGATTTTCACCTCGTAGGAAAAGTCACAGTACAGGAAGCACGAAGGAAAACAAAAATTAGTGGATTGAATTCTGTAATATATTTAGTAAACCCCAAAATGGAGGCATCTAATCACAGGATCTCAATCCTGGAACTTTGCCTTTTTCCTTTAGAGCCACTGTCAACCTACACCCGCTGACAAGTGTGGGCCTCTCTTGTAAAAGTGAACCTTTGGTTGATCTTGCCGGAACAATTGTTTTTTTCTACAAAATCTTGAGAGGAATGAACTTGTATACATAATCATGGAGATGTGTTTCCTATAATGACAGGTGCTTCAAAAGGTTTCAGTGATTGACAGCAGTTTTGCTGATATTTTCAATAAGTAGACACATCATTGGTTGCTTTTCAAGCTGTCATGAATTGCTTAAACAACCTTTCAAACAGTGAGGAGTTTCTGAAGAAGAGATGTCATGAGCTGATTAGGTCATTGTAGCTGAGTGGTCTCACTTATTTTACCACTGCCTGTCTGTCTCTGTTTCACTCTCTTCTTAGAATTGAACAGGTAGTTAGAATCAATTTTTGAAGCCCCCTTTTTCTGAGAGTCCTCCAATGTCATTTTTGTTAGGACCCTTTACTGTGGAACTAGTCATCATGGAGAGACCTGTTGCTCTCTATCTTGTGTTATCGTGTTATTGCATTCTAGTGTGTTTGAATTTAGTTGGTTGAATAGGGTGTAACCTGGTCTAGGAGCTGCTTCCCTGTCAGAAACAGGAGCTGAGCGGCTTTGCTGCTGTTTTTATGGTTTAGTTTGGCTTTTTGTTTTTTTTGAGCCAAGAAGCTCTGCTTGGCCTTGAACTGACATCAGTTATGTCGCTGATGATGACCTTGAACTCCTAATCCTTCTGCTTCCATTTTCTCAGTACTAGGATTACAGATTTGCATGCCCTTGCATAGTTTTTTCCTCTTGTGTTTCTATAAGATTTTCAAAAGGAGAACCTGAGAACATCCCCTTCAGCAGCTATCCACTCCTGCAAACCACTGTCCTAGGTTCCTCAAAAAAAAAAAAAAAAAAGAAAGAAAGAAAAGCACTTCCTTGCCCTTGTGGTATTTTGTCTGAGGCAGTCACACAGGGCTGAACTTGTCAGCACCATGTATCCCAGGATCAGTGGCTTTCATTGTGTGCTGGTGGACATCTTAAAAAGCACAAGCATTTATCATTTCCGAGCGATTGTTTGAGGCATGGGGGGGGCGTAAACAAGTCTCTATTATTCTATCCTCACAGGAGTGACAAGTTCCCCACTGAAGGAACAAATTTTGGTAACCAATTCACAAATTTTCCAAAGCTTTCTGTTTTAAAATTCTGAATAGAAGATGTAGACCCATTCCATCTCCATTTGGTCAAAGCCATATGCCGTAATTTCTATAGTATTTAGTGAGCTCTCACACCAAAGTGACATGAATGTTTTGAGAACACTGCGCTCAGTGTGGAAGTTTTGTTTCTATGTTGCAGTTGCTCTGCTCCTCATGAAAGTCAAAGTCTACGTTTTATCTTTCTACCCTTCAAAGAATCACTAAGCCACTGTCCTATGTTGTATTTTGTATTCTCAGTTTAATAATTTCTATTATGTGTCTTTTTAATATTAATTCAGGTACATGTTAAGTTGTACTTGGTAATCAGAAACATGTTTCTTCTTTTTTATTGCCGTTCATGAGACATTATGCTAAACTCACAAGGAACAGTGACATTTTGGACATCCGGTTAAGGTCCTGTTCAAGTTAGTTCAAAACATCAACATTAGAATGGATTCTCTTCTTCCTAAGTAAAAAGTATGTTTTGCAAAGTAGACCAGTGAGACTTGCGGTGCACCATAAACATAACGTAAATTTGCATGAGAATTGACTACAGTAAAGGCAGACCATCTGATTCTGAAGCTAGGGACATGGAAGATGATGGAGTAACAGTTATATCTAATAAGTCAGTCACATAATCTTCTCCAGAGTGAATATGAAATATTTTTAATTCCTATGTCCGATTTACAATAATGTAATCTCTAATCACCTAGGTGGTTAAGTTTTAAATGCTTAATTGTTTAGATTGATCTACCTATCTTTAAAAGGTATCTTTTCACCTAGGGTCTGTAAATCAATCACAAGACCCCGAGTGCAGACACAGAAGGAGACTTCATAGGTGCCTAATATAATAGTGCATACCGGTTATGATATATCTTTTAAAAATTAAATTTACAATATATAACTGAGCATCTATAGTGTGGCTCTTTCTGGAAAGACATGAACACACACGCATCCACCATAGACAGTGCACTTACGACAGCTCAAGAAGTAATTCTGCTCACGCGTGGCTTAGAGAAGATGAGAGCTGAGTGTGGGTACCCACAGGAATACTGATGACTCAAAGGCAGCTGTGTCACTGAAAAGCACAGCTGTCAGGCTGTGACTCAACAAGGCTGCAAGCCTCAAGCTCCAAACATGAATTTCAGGGCCTTCAACCAGATTGAGTGTCTCCTCTTCTTAGCAATTGTTACTCTTTTACAAGCCTGAAGAGTGCCTTGTGTGTCTCGTGACTTCCTGAGCTTCCTTATTCTTTACTTCCTGGGCATTGTGTGTTTTGCATACTTCAGAGTCTTAACATCCTGCCTCCAGAAGGGCATGTTTAAATTGGGAGGAAATAGCTATATAGCAACGTCTTTTTCCTGCCACGGGTATTATGCATCTTATTTCTAGTGAACACTATGAAATTATTATGTTAATGTAATCTTAAGACTCGTGAAACAGAGGCAGCCTCTTCCTTGGCTGCATACTGAGTACATAGCCTCTCTAGCCTTCAAAGTGGAGGTGATGACTATATTTGCCTATTCTTGTCATGACCCAAACCAGAGCAATCACCCTTTCCAGACATGCATGACCAGGGTTTGCATCAACTAGCTGTCTCTGCATGTAAACGTTAATTTACTTTTAAAACATCATCTCCATGTTGAAAAAAAATAAAGTGAAGAGAAATTTATATTTGAGATATAAATTCCTATCGTGATACTTTCAATTTCCCAAGTATTTTGTCATATTGAATTTAGAATTAAACCAATTTTCTATACAATCTTATAATCCATACCCAGAATCTTAAAGGACCAGACAACCCATCAACATTAAATGACTTCTTATTTATATATAAGTAACACATAAAAAGAGGCTTCAGACAGTAATGTGGTAGACATTCAAAATATATGGAATGCTTGTTATAAAAACCATATAACTACAACTGTGCTAATTTGAGATGTGGAAGTAAGGAAGCAATCTAAATTACTTAAATATAGAATGACTGATTTGCTCTGGAAAATTCACTTTCATTAGCCTCAAATACTTTGATCAGCTAATGCTAAGTAATTGCTGCATTGTCAAATGGGAGCTTATGTCTTCATTTGATCTGAAGATTCTGTAAAATGTTTCCAAGTGGGATTCTGCCAAATAAAACACCATTGCCTTGTGACGAGAGAATTCAAAAGTGACTGAATTTCTACTCTGCTTTAGAAACTTGAGGTTTGCATGATTAAAAATTTAGAAAGAAGAGAAAAAAGAAATATAGAACTCAAGACAGTTAACTGTAATTAGGTTTCCTAGAAAGATATTTAGAAATTGTAAAAGTGTTCAATTGGAAGAAAAATGATGTATAATTACAAACATAAAATACAAAGACCGTAAGTCAATGGCTTGACAAGCAATTACATGCATTTCACATGAGTTCAAATCAAGATAGAGACATTGCCATCCTGACAGAAATCTCTCACTTTTATCCTATATTCCTTCACTTTGAGAGCCAAGAGTGACCCTGATTTACACAATGGAGATTTGTTCCTTCTCTAAACCTTTTAAATTGGGGTCACGTCTAAAGCTATACAACCTTGAATGTACCCAATCTTGTCTGAAAGGAACCATTTGATGAGGCCCTGCTTTTATCTAAAGTCTCTTGCTCGAGACAGTGACTCTGAGATTCAGCCACGTTCATGCTTGGTCACCATTCATATCTTTTCCATATTAGTAAGATTTTCTGGGCTGGTGGATTGCTCCATTGGGTAAATGTATTGGTGGGCATGCCTGATGGCCTGAGTACAATCTATATACCCAACAGGGGAGCAAGAGAAATGACTCTCAAGTTCTCTTAAATCTACACACACACACACACACACACACACACAGAGAGAGAGAGAGAGAGAGAGAGAGAGAGAGAGAGAGAGAGAGAGATAAATGTTAAAAGTGCCATTTCATGTATGTTATATAATTGTCAAATTATAAGTTGACATTGCTTCAGTGCTTGTTGGACAATCTGAGCATACTTTACATGTTAGGTTAACAATAGCTACCTTGAGATCTCTAAAACCAGCCAAAATGGACTATTCCTGTTCTTACCTGTGTGTGACTAATCAATTTCTCATCTTTCTGTATCGTTGGATTATTTTTTAATAAAAAAAGCTATCAAGTCCAGGAAAATCTACTGGGATGTTCAGGTACTGTTGCAATTTCTATGGCTGTCTAATAAATTATCCTAAGTTCAACTGGCTTAAGACAGTCTTTCCGTTCTGATTATTGTTGCTGTGAGTTGTCTATTTGGGATGACCCAGACAAGAAGGCTTGTTTGTTCCTTTGTGACTGCTCTCTTGTCCAGAACAATAAAATCATGGTGACATGTGAACTAATAACATAATTCAGCATAGGATTATTTTTTTATTTGGGTGGAGGCACAAAAGTAAATGCAAAATAATTGATGGCAGGCATGGGATATGTCATGTGGCTTTGATTCTTCACACTAGGGAAGTAGCCAAGTGTTGAGGTGGGTTTCTTTATGTTTAGGTATCAGAAGTGTATATGCGACTAGACTGTGCTATAGAGCTCTGAACCTATTCTGTCTTATCTACAGAAATCATGAAGCTGCATTACTATTTAATAACTATTTAATATTTAAATTTTAATATTTAAATTTAATTGAATATTTAAAAATACTTAATAAGCTCACAGATTTATTCATATTTACTGAATGTTTTTCTTGTTCTAAACATTTAATTGTACTGAAGACAGAGCACTTAATTGTGTGTAATATTTTCTTATTTCGTTATTTGTTCTTTCACATTTTAACTGGATTTCTGTTTCATCAAATAAAACTTGATTCTAATTGGGATTACTTGAATATTTGTATCATTTGCAGATAGTAAAGTCCTTAACTTGAGTATTTTCATTTCTTTGAGATACACAAAATTTCTAGAGTATGAGAGGTTGCTGTCTATGTAGTAAAGTTATGCCCATTCATGTCCTGTTAATTTAAATGAGGTATGTTACAGGTATCCAATATTATTTAACAATTATTTTAAAATATTTTTAAATTTTATTCTAACGTCTGCATCTAATAGGTTTTGCTATTTGATTAACAGTTTTATTAGTTTTTGGATTTGAATAATTATTAAATTATAATCTAGATTCTGTCTCCTGATAGTGTTTCCTATGGTGAAATATATTTGTTTATGTTATTATTCACTTTTTTAATTGATCCTCAGTGGGTTATGTTTGCAAAGGAAGCAGTTACCACTGACCTACACCCCTAGTCCTCATAAGCTACTGCTTCTTATCATATTTATAGGCAGTGTGGATCTATATATTACTAATTTTCGATCTTACACCCTTCTCCCATGAAGCCTTCATTTACAATCAACTTTTCTGTGTATTTGTGTGTGTGTGTGTGTGTGTGTGTGTGTGTGTGTCTATCAAAATGCCATTAGGCTTATACAACACAATCTGTATTCTGTCCATTGGCAGTAATGAGTTACTGTAACATATCTAGCATTATTCACTCACATTGAGAGGAATTTTTACAGAATGTTAAAAATGATCCCTTCTGTGGTAGACGTGAGATGGAGATTGTGTCCCATGATGACCATCTTGCAAAGCCTTAATGAAGGTGAAACTCCCACGTGGTCCTGAATGCTGACCATGCTGAATTATCTATTTCATGACCTTTTATCATCTCTACTTCCCAGATGTCAGATGCTTGGCTTCAGGTCTTTGTCTTAGGTGACTCAGCTAGCTGAAAGATGAGATCAGTACTCAAGTGCCTTAGACCCCAGAGTCATGGTCTCTCCTGTTATGGATTGGTGCACCCCAGGAAAAGGGATGATCTTTGTTTTCATAGATTTTTATAAGTCAGAAGGGAATATATTTGAATAAATATGCCAGACTTTAGAATCCTTATGAGTACTCTTTATCTGTGGACAGATTGGAGACTACGGGAAAGTTCAAACCACTGGACCCCATAACAGAACCTTCACCTCACTACATAACCCCAGATTTAGCTGAGACATCTTGGCTCAATAGTCCAATCCAGAAAATGTCAATGAAATGGTTATAATTCTTCTTTAAATTTTAAGTATTTAAATACTGTTACAACAATTATATTATTTTTTGTTGTTGTAAGGCATTTAGAACTCTTTGCATAAAATACAAACCTTGTGAGGAGAAGTCTAGCAACGTCAGCAGCTAACACTTCAGACTTACCGGGAGTTACTGCTCTGATAAGGACTTCACAAAGCTCCCCTGACGGCTCCAGCTACTTCCAAAATGCAAATGTATTCTACAGTGAAATCTTAATTTCTGATCTAAAAGCGAGTCAGAACTTTCTGAAGCTTTTGTTCTTAAATGAGCAAAGGTCAGGTATCATGGGATCCATCCAACCAAACCCAGAGAGCTAAATAAAAATGGTTTCATTAAGACTGCCATGGTGTGGGTGCAAGGCACAGAAATAAATGGCAGGATCTTTCAAAAGTTTTACCTCATCTACTGATGGTTCTCTTAAAATTGCCCTATATCCCGAGACTAAATTATAGACTACTCACTGAGAAAAATGAAGAAATAAGTCACCCAGGTAATATGTTGTATTTGATTTCCTGATACTTTCACAGTGATATGAGTTGGATTATTTATTTATTATTTTTATATATTAAACAATTCGTTTACAGTACTGGGGATCAAACCCATAGTCTTTACATGGTGCTCAACATTTCTACCATGGAGTTACCTCCCAGCCCTGAATCGAAGTAGTTAGATGACCAGGTAGCACAGTCGAATTGGAGCATTTCACAAGAAAGTAAGAGATCCCATCTTAAAAACCATGATAAATACCTTCTGAGGAACACATCTGATGTTGACCTTAGGCATCCACATCCACATGCACATATGTACATGTGCACCTTTGCACACAGATGCACATGGGAATGTGATAGCACACATACAAACAGAAACATACTCACCACTTTTACCACTGTGACCAAGACAACTTATAAAAGAAATAATTTATTTGGGCTTACATTCCAGAATATCGGAGTCAGTGATGGATGATATCAGAGCAAAGATACAGAGGCAGAGGTTGCTAAAAGATTACATCTCAGACCACAAGCGAGAGGTGGAGAAAACTAGCTTGAAATAGCTTCAGTCCTTTGAAACCTCAAAGGCTACCCCTAACAACATACCTCCTCCAACAAGGACATACCACCTAATGAGATAGCAATTTTTGGGTGTTCAAACTCCATCTTAGAAAATCTGACTTAAGTTTAAACTCGAGTAAACTAACAGGCTAGTCCAGTACCTAGCTCCAGTTTCAAGGCTACCCCCAATAAGACTGGTTGTCCAGGTTGTCCCCCATCAAATCCAGCATCTAGTGCCAGTTTCCAGGTTATTCCTTAATAAATCTGTACCTCCAGGTTACAAGCCTGCCCTTGGCCACCAATTAGGAGGAAAACAGAAGTTACGTTTATGATTTGGCTCCCAGCACCAGCCAATGCTAAAGGCACCAGTAGCATCTCAATTAGATGCTTCCTAGGCTAGAAATACTCAATCCTTCACTTGCAATTTTCTATAAAACTTTGTCCCAATGAGTGTTCAGGTCTTTTCTCCACCAGAACCATCCGGTGGTCAGTGATGAGGTAAGTCCCAAGCTCTAGCTTATGAATAAATACCGTGGTGTGATTGCATCGAATCAACTACTGACTGGTCTTTTGAAGTTCATGAATGTTTCTGTACAACATTAATCCTTCCCAAACAGTTCTACCACCTGGGAACCACAAATTCAATTTTATGAACCTATAAGGGCTATTGTCATTCAAAACAACAGCCACAACAAGGAGAGAGTCAAATAAAAGATTGCTGATGTGGCATTTTAATTTTAGAAGTGGTCCAGCTTTCCTGGGGCACAGCAATACACACAGCCAAGTCTCACTCTTGCTTAGATGACTCAGTTATGAAAGCTGGCCTTATTTAGTCCATTGGCTCACACACAGGAAACAACTGTCTTAGGAAAACTAATGTCTTAAGGTTTCCTGTGTCGAATTCTTACAGTGTAACTTTGATTCTAATGTATGGGTGTGTGGTGAATGAACCGTTTTGCATGTGTGGCGGTTCACATGCAAGTGTGAAAGCATGACTGTGGATACAAGAGCTTGATGTTGGATGTCTTCCTCTATCACTTCCCACATTGGTTTTGGAGACAGGGTCTCTCTTTGAACGTGGGTTTCACAGATTTGGCTAGACTTGGTAGCCAATAAGCTACAAGGATCGCCTGTCTCCATCTCTTCACTGTTGGGATGATAGACATGCACGGCCATGCCTTGGTTTCTCATGGACTCTTGAGATCAGAACTCAAGATCTCATGTGTATAGCAAGTACTTTGCTCTTTACAAGTCATCTCCCCTGCCTAGCAAATCTAATTTTTAGTAATTACTAAAATTTTGACATTCTGCAATGCCTCTGTGGTCTGGACCTCTCCTGTTCTCTAATGTATACTAACGAATACTGCATTGGCCATGTAGGCTCAAGGATGGTAGACTCAAGATGGCTCTTCAGATTACATCTTCCCTTGACTTCTGCTTCTCCCCACCTTCTTTAATAACTTTAATGATTTAACTTCTTTAACTCCAGATAAAATGAGTTCTTCTCGTTAGCTGCTATCTTTTGACATTTTGGAGAAGGAGAGAGAAACAAACAAAATTTTAAACTTTCATTCCTAGACACATATAAAACAATAAATATTCAACACAAAGAACCACAAAAAAATCAAAACCCATTGACCAATATCTCAGTTTATTTTATTTTGTGTTCTCTGTTGTACATAAACTGATATTTATGAATTAGTTCATGTATAAGTCTGTGTTCTTCAGGTTTATAACCAATTTGTTTATACAGTTACATATTTTTAAAAGTCTGTAGATTTTGTGCATGACCTTTAGTGCTGTTGTGACATTTGCAGACATATCTCTTAGTGCATATTTTTACAAATTTATTTTGGCAATAAGTAAGAGTAGATGTGCTCTGTGAGGAAGCATATATCTACTTAAATGAAATTCATCATGACAAACTGTTATTGGATATGTTAGTAATGAATTATATTTCTTTGCAGTATGTGTAAATGTCTATAATTTTAACGGCTAGCCAGTATTTTACACGTTAAGCATTCTGCTGAGTGGTGCATGATTATTTGTTTTATTTTAACTTTACTTTTTTATGAATAATGAGTTGATTCTGCTGATTTGGCTGGTTAGGTAGATAATCCATTCCTCTTTCCCCATTCCAAATGTGTTGTTCCCTAAGGTGTGCACCCAGTTGAGTAGCTGTGCTTCCTGTCAGACCTACTAACCAAGTTCTCACACGGTGGCAATTTCATGAGTAAGCTCACTGTTTCCATTATCCAATTATTCATTTTATGGCTAGGTCTCTCCCTACTATATAAGGTATTTAATTTCCCAAATTCATGACACTTTCCTATATTGTTGTTGAGATGATTGGCTTTCTCTGTCTCTCTCTCTTTCTCTCTCTTTCTCTGCCTCTCTCTGTCTCTCTGTCTCTCTGTGTGTATGCAAATGCATCTGTGTCTATATATCTCTACTTGCAGGACAAAGAACATCATCCACGGTCTTTTTCTCCACATTATTTTTTGAGACAGACTTCTTACTGAATGAGGCTACTTCAGATTTCCTGATTTCCTTTGTCTTGATATTCGTACTAGGCACCAGTTAAATAAGCCTTGAGAAATTGTTTTTTGTTGAATTGTATTTATTTACTCACTTACCATGTTCTCTTTTCGATTTTTTTCTGATTGGTTGAGTAGAAGAATTACATGAAAAGTTCTGCAGGTAATTTGAGGTCTAGCATGCTATAATTGTCCCTTTGAGACCTGAATCTATATCTGAAGTTGGCCATGAATGCTAAAATTATAAGTTGGCCCTTATATAATTAAAATGAACATTGTAACTTGAGATTAAACTATATTTTCTTTTTAGCTTAGTACAATTCAGAGTTACCCATTCTTTAACACGGGAGTCAGCAAGGAGAATGTTAGTCATATCTTGAGGGAAATTGTGTTTGACTAAGGTTGTGTGGAATACAATGGCATTCATTAATGTGTTGCCAATGTGTTGAAGTATGGACTGAGTATTAGACACTGAGAAGTATGTTCTGTTGTCCACAAGATCATGGCAGTTAAAAACTCCATCGTGGAACAGATTAAGGCTCTTGAGACCCCATCCATTGCTGAAGTGGTATTGGCAGGTCATGTCTAATGAGGTAGAGTCACTTTTCTTTGGGGGTATGGATATTGATGGGTTGTCCATGTCCCAGGGGATTACCTCATGCCCGTTTACATGTGGGCAACAGTAGGTGGAAAAACAAATACATCTTAAAGAGCATGAAAAAGGTAAAGAGATACGTTGGAGGTTACTGGGGATCACTTGACTGGTGAGTGAGAGGTGATATATCATTGTATACATATGTGGGTTTTTTCAAAGACCAAAAGGGAAGGAAAGACAAAAATTCTTCTTAGGTATGATCAGGAGTCAAGATTTGATATTCGTTCTCAGAAACCCACTACAGTAACCATTCGTTGTGCTAGCCCCTTACTTTCTACTTCAGGATGTAGAAGACACTGAAAATATATCCTACATCCTAAGTTTCTTATATCACTTCGTGGATCTCCAGTTTTCACTGTGCTACAGCATTCCTAGATCCCATACATATTTTTAAAAACATGGTTCCTGGTATTTCTTACCATTCTTGGTGTAAAGGTCCGTATTCATTATACAATCTACCATTGCAAAGGAAAAATACTCTCTGTTTAAACAAAATCTGTCTGCTGGTCTAGACTCATGATTCAGTGAAGCTCAAGACTCTGACCATGTCTTTCCTACCTACATATGCATATCTAGACTTCAGTGTTGTACTGGCTGTTTTGGGGTGTCAACTTGACACAAGCTGGAGTTATCACAGAGAAAGGAGACTTCCTTGAGGAAATGCCTCTATGAGATCCAGCTCTAGGGCATTTTCTCAATTAGTGATCAAAGGGGAATGGCCCAGCCCATTGTGGGTGGGGCCATCCCTGAGCTGATAGTCCTGGGTTGTATAAGAAAGCAAGCTGAGCAAACCAGGGGAAGCAAGCCAGTAAGCAGCACTCCTACATGGCCTCTGCATCAGCTCCTGCCTCCAAGTTCCTGCCCTGCGTGATTTCTTGTCCTGACTTCCTTTGGTGAAGAACAGCAATGTGGAATTTTAAGCTGAATAAACCCTTCTTTCCCCAACTTGCTTTTTGGTCATGATGTTGTGTGTAAGAATACAAACCCTAAGACAACTGTAGTTTGGGTTGTGTTAAATCAATGAACATGGTATTAGGGAAGCTTCTTTGTGCAGTGGATGGTGATTATAGTCTCAGATGTGGTCAATGGGCACAGGACAAGTGGCTCTGGGGGTACAGGGCTGGTCATTAATGACATGTCCATAGTATAACCACTCCCTGATAGCTCAAGAGGAGGGCACTGAAAGATTTTAGAGCTATGTATTGGAGAAACTGGGTCAAAAAAGAATCTACTGGACTTGACAGAATTATTGCACAGTAGCTACATCTGCCTACAGATGCCCTGAAGAAGAATGAACCAGTTAACGTGACAAAATGGCTGGTGATAGAGTATACAAATCCTAACTTCTAGCTGAAGAGCTCTTGACAGTTACAGGCTTAAGGGCAAAAGTCAGTTTCCTTTAGGGATGTGGGCATGGTAGGCTGAACACGCTTCAGTGGATGATCTCCTACCCATACCTATGTGGACAGAATAAACTGGATTAAGTGGAAGGATATAAAGTTGGAAGATGGAGGTAAGAAAGATACAGAAGTTAGAGGAGAGGAACAAGGGTGAGCATGATCCAAATATATGTTATACCTGTATGAAGTTCTCAAAGACTAAATAAAATTATTAAATGTTAAAATGTATGGTATCATAAAAACTGGACCCCAAACACCTTCATGGTCTGGGATTCCTATTGCCTCTTAGAACAATCATTACCTAAGTGACACATATTTCCATTGTTAGCAACAAGTATACTATTCATTTTTATCAAGTATTAATAATGCCAAGTCACAACAATGGGGTATTTGTCCAATGAACATGATAAAAGTGACTTTTCTAGCTAAATAGTTGAATTTATTAGACTCCTTGTGACTGTTAAAACTCAAAAACTTGTTCTAAACTTTGGAAAAGTTCTTTTTCCCTTCTAGGAATAGATCTTTCACATAAATAATAAGTAGGCTTAATGACTCCCCTCAGAGTGAAGACCCAGATGTCTGTAGAATAGAGTTTTCATTCCAAATAAAGTTAATTTTCCTGAGGGCCTGTAATTGTCATTCAAGAGCTTCTGAGTTGATTCCTTACTGGGATGCAGAGAGGGTCTTATAAATAGCTTCTTTTTAAAAAAAGATTTTAATTTCCAGGAAGAGGTCATTCATGTCTCAGAGTCTATTAACTGATCTTTAAAATTTAGAAGAAATAACAGCTGTGATTGCTAATCTCCCTTGTCAACTTGATGAGATCTATAGTCACCTGGAGAAGGGTCTCTGGGTATGCCTGTGGAGGGTTATTTTGATTTGGTGAATTGACATAAGGAACCTGCTCACAGAAGGTGGTACCATTCCCTGGGCTAGAGATTCTGGACTGTTTTCAGAGGAGAACGTAAGCTAATCAGAAGCATTCATCTTTCCCTGTTTCTTAATTGTGGATATAAGTGCAAGCTGCCTCAAATTTCTGAATCTCTGAGGTCCTAACCCTTCACTTTATGATAGAATTTGATCTTCAGCTGTAAGGCAGAATAAACCTTTTCTCGCTAAAGTGGTTTCTGTCTGGGATTGTTAACACAGCAACAGGAATGGTAAACTAAGGTGACAGCACATCATATTTTTTAAGAAAATTCTGAGTAATTGTCCTGGACTATGTGAAAAGGAGGGGATTATTTCTTCTTCTTCTTCCTCTTCCTCTTCCTCTTCCTCTTCCTCCTCCTCCTCCTCCTTCTTCTCCTTTATCCTTCCTCATTCCTTTTTCCCTCCTTCTTCCTCCTTGCTTCCTCCCTCTTCTTCCTTTCCCCTTCTTTTTCCTCCTTCCTCTTTCTTCCTTCTTCCTCTCATCCTCCTCCTCACCCCCTCCTCCTCCTCCTTTGTTAGCTATGTATGGGAAGAACAGCAGTATACATACTTCATGGTAAAATAATGTTAGTATATTACTTTATCATGACTGCTATACAAACAACTCAAAGAAGTAAAAGAAAGTGTTTGCTTTGACTTACTGTTTGAAGGTAGCTTCCACTGTGGTGGGGGAGGCAAGGCAGTGGGAATGGAAGGTAGGTGGTCACATTACATCTGAGGCCAGGAAATCAAGAGGAGGGACTGCTCATACTCAGCTGGGTTTCTTTCTTCACCCTTTATTCAGTTCAGGAACCCAGCCAGTGGAATGATGTCACCTACTTGTAGCAGAGCTTATCACTCTACTCTGTTAAATCTCTCTAAAAATGCACTCACAAACAAGTAAAGAGTTGTGGAGCAGATTCACTGGATCAAGTTATCCACAATGGTTAGTCGTTATAATTAGTTGCATGATTTTGTCAGAAACTGATCTGATCAGACTACCCTATAGTGGAAATCAAACTCTCAAAATTAGTGACCTACTTTTAAAACCTTCATTTGAGTCCTCTGCTTGAAGGGATTATAGACACCTCTCAGCTTGCTTTATTATACAGATCGTAAGTCAGACCTTTTTCTTCTATGCCCCCTTATAGCTTCTGTTTTACTGTGTAGAGATTTATGGCAATGCCATTTCTATTATCAGGAATAAGTTGTGTATCAGTTAGAACAACAGAAATTGTTGGAGGACTGAGACTGTGATGTTGGCAGCCCAACCCAGGGGGTACAATAGCCATGTACCATCAAAATGGGATCAGAAGTTGTATGTATAAATCTGGTCTCTTAGGACAACTCATGGCCTGAAAAAACACTGTCGTGTTCAGTATGGATTAACTTTGAGTAGGTTAGGACTGGTCTCAGTTCAAGCAATGGCTTCTCTTTCTTTTGAACATCAAACCCAATCACTTCCAGATTTTGTCTGTATCAAATCTTAGTCTTCAGGGTCATTAATCCTTTTATAGTCAAAAAGTTTTGGAAACTTCAGCTGGAAATCTTTGAAAACATACTGCAGGGGAACTTAATCTCAGGAAGAACTGAGAAAGGAGTAACAGATACTATTCTTTAATACCCAACTATAAAGGCCACTACTGCATTCCATTTTTCATAGAAAACTGTTGAAGTGTAACTGCCAAAATTATCTACTATAGTAATATATTGCTGGAATACTCTTTTGAGTCACAGTACTTGATTTATTTTTGGTGTTTTCTTTTAAGGAATCCAAATCAACAAATTCTAGGTGTATCTGTACTGTTTTATCTTTCTAGCAATGACATTTGTTTCACTGACTCCTGGGGTTTGTTTTACTGACTCTCTCTCTTGATAGCAAACTTCTATGAGTGACTGAAGTCTTGGAGCTGGTAAGTAGTAGGGGCTGTCAAGTGTCTTGCTTCTGTTTTAGTTTTCTTGCCAAAATGAATATTATTTCATTACTTTGTGCTATCATTTTGACTCCTCAATGTCTGGATGTGTGTTAAAGATCTCTAATAATATAGTCCATGTTAAAGACATTGCTAGGCTCTCCTTAGATTGGGTATCACAATGATATCTGTTAGTAGGGTACAACTTGTGCAAGTACCATTGTGACCAAGAGTAAAGCAAACACTTCTTAATGAAAAACTAAGATAAAATTGTCATGTGGCACATGGTATATTTAACCCTGAGTTGTGAGAAAGGCACAGGTTAGGTTAATATGTAACCAGTATCTTTGAAGTTTGTGAGCATGAAGTTTGACAATATGAGTGTGTGTGAAACAAAACACAGAGAAGAGTAAGGTCTCCACAAACAGACCTTAACTTTGAATCAGAAGATACTGAATTGAAAGGACGTTCCTCAGCCTTCCCTGCTTTTACTTCCTTTGATTTGAGCTGTTAGTATCTTGATAGAACTACTTCAAAGGGTTTGTAAACATGTAAAGGAATATGAGTGTTAAGTTTTTCAGTATCCAAACATATAAGGGATATAACAGATTTGAACTTATTTGTTATTATAGATAAAATATATAATTTGTATGACTTGGATATTAATAAATAAATCAAATAACCTGTATGCATGTATATTTTGTGTATGTGTGTATATGTGTGTATATGCATGTGTATATGTGTATGGATATTTTTATGTGTGTATATGTGCATGTATATAAGTATGTATATGTGTGTATGTGTGTATATGTGTGTATGTGTGTATGTATGTATGCACATGTGTATATATGTGTTTCTATGTATGTATATCTGTATGTGTGAATGTGCCTGTGCCTGTGTGAAAGTCAGAAGATAGATTTGGCTATCATTATTCAGATGCCATCCGCTATTTATTAATTTATTTATTTATTGGCTTATTTGCTTATTTATCTTTTTAGAGATACAATCCTCACTGCCTTGGAATCCACAGATTTGACTTGCCAGCAAGCACCTGTCTTCTCTTATACCTTCTCAATACCTTTCCATTCCTGTGTTGGGATGTACACTATAAACATGATTTAAAAAATAAAACACCAAACAAAACAAAAATCCATGTCTTCCGGTGATTAAAATCGTATCTTCTTGCTTATAAGGTTTTCTCTTTAAGAATTTAGCTATTTCCCCAGACCCCATACCTATCTGTATTGGCACTTTCCTCTTCGTACCCAACGCTTACATTATGACTTCACTCCACATTCATCGGCTTCCTGATCCAATGGCAACAGATCAACTAATAAAATACACTGATTTTTCTGCAATCATTTGTTTGGATTTAAAGGCAGAAGGAAATCTAGCTGGAACGGTTTTGACTAATTCATATCAGGATACACTGATGTTGATCTGTGTGGTTGTTTGGAGAGAGACGGAGAGAGAGAGAGAGAGAGAGAGAGAGAGAGAGAGAGAGAGAGAGAGAGAGAGAGAGAGAGAGAGAGATTGCTGGCTTTCTGGCAAAGAAAGAATGAGGGAGATTAAGCTAACAGGGGAGCAAGACTACCAAAGGAAATGAAAATAAAAACAGTCTCACAGATTCTTTAAATAAACATGGATCCTGCATCGACTACACAGTCTTTGCACTTTCCATATTTGTCACTCCTCCAATGCTTCTGATTTGGTTAGATTAGTCGAGATAGTGGAAATGACCACAGGAATTTAAGGATAGGCTGAAATTTCAAAGGAGCCTTGAAAGCCCATGATCTTTCTTTAGTGGGTTTAGTTTCACGTCTTCCTATTAGCTAGTTATGAACTCGAGCGTCATCATACCAATACACAGCTCTGCATTTCCTTTCAGTATACTGCCCGATAGTGTTGAACAAAACACGAGAAGAAGATATTTGGAGTCAAGAATTACACACGGTATTATTCCTCATACTTGTTTTTCGTTTCCCACAACACACTTTTAAATTATGATCAGTCTTTTTCTTTACATAGAAAACAAGGCTCCTGAGATAAATGTGAGAATGCTCAAGCTCCGAAACCAGGGAAGTGGTCCACAAACCTCAGAACTCTCAGAGTACGTGCCGCCACGGGTAAGGCAAGCAAATAGCTGTGGATGCGTCTCACCATGGAGTCCCTGGAGCCAAGAGCTCTGGAGCCCAGGCAAAGTCTCCGACAATTTCATTAGCCAGTCTGTACGCCTGCCCAGGAAGATGGGATGGCACTGGGCCATAGCATCTGTGCTCGTTTTCCACTGAGTCACTCTGATCTCTTCTAATCTCACCCACCCTTCCCTGAGTCCCTCATTTCAAAATCTGTGGCATGCTAAGAGCACTCCTTGAGAGAAATAAATAGGGATCTGCAAACCAAAAATAATAGATAATATGGTATGCTAATTGTCAGCCTACTCGATCTCCATGGGCCATGCACTACAGCTTTTAAATATATGTGTGTGTCTATATATAAATTTTCGTTCCACCATCTGTTCACGTCCACAGAGAGCGCGTCCCCCGGGATGCTCTGCAAACCCTCCCCTGCCAGTTCTGACATTCTTTCTGAGCCTTTGGCTCCCTAAGCTCCTTTTTGTTGTTGTTCCTCTCCAATGCCCTGCTCCAGCTACATTTCATGGACTAACATCGCCAACCACCTCAGGATACGGGCGAGATGGCCAGGGGTTTTAGGATTTGCCATCGACTTAATCTGATAGCTAAGCCAACAAGCTGGCTGTGTTGTTGAAAAGAGGATTATTGGGCAGAAAATAAAGCAAAACATGGGAGAAGAGGTAAGAATAAAATCCCAAACAGAATGGTAAAGTCAGAGGTGAAATTGCATTAGCCGTGGAAGGAGAAGGGAAACCTGAGCTGGCTGGCGAACTGTTCTTCTGGAAAACTGCCCATGTCCTCATCCCACAGGCTCACGGGGGGGGGGGGCGCACTTCCTCCTCCATCAGCCTCCTGGTGTTCGTATCTATTATAACATTAATCACGCTGACATGTTCTTGGAGTTGGAGGACTCTTTCAGTTCTCTTTCTCTCTCTCTCTCTCTCTCTCTCTCTCTCTCTCTCTCTCTCTCTCTCTCTCTCTCTCTCTCCCCAACTCATATACTTGGAAGTCTCCAGAGAAAATTTCCAGTTTGTCATTGATGACCCAGGGTCAGTAGTATTCAATGGAGCATACTACCTTTTTAAAAATATAGACATTGAAATAATCATAACAGGAAGCTATTTGAATATGTTTCTGCTGACTTCATAGAATAACCCCGACTGGATAACTTAGGTAATCAGACTTTTAATAGTTCATGGTTATTGAGGTTGGGAAGTCTATGATCAGGGGCCTGGTGTTTATTCTTGTTATATAATGGTATTGTAGAAAGATAGAAGGAAAAAATGAGGTGGAGAGAGATAGAAAGGGAGGGAGGGAGGGAAGAAGGGGAGAAGGAGAGATCAGGGAATTCATTTCTTCATGCTCTACACCCTTGAGGGATCCAGTCAGAGCTCACCAGTCCCACTTGCCCAAACTGCAATTGTCTCGGGGTGCAAGTTTCTGCCACATACTTTGAGAAGACACCTTCAAAGCTTAACAGGAGACCCTTTCATCCTTGTATTTGTAATAAGAAAGTATATTATGTTATAGTGCTTCATCTCTGATTTTCGGTTTCACTACTGATGCTAGTGCAATAATCATGAACATAAAGTGGGATCACAGAGAGTCTTGGCTGAAGGGAGGGTTGCAGAGAGTCCTGGTTGAAGAGGGAATCACAGAGGGTTCTGGATAAAGTTGGGGTAACAGAGTCCTAGCTGAAGTTGGGGGTGTCCAGAAGGTCCTGGCTGAAGTAGTGGTCACAGAGAGCCCTGGCTGAAGTGGGAGTCACAGAGGGTCCTGGCTGAAGTGGTGGGTCACAGAGAGTCCTTGGCTGAAGGGATAAAGCTCAGTGAACACATTTAACATCTCCTAGGTACCCAATAGAGTCACAAGTCTGTAGGTGACACAAAAACCTGGACATGGATAGCCTCTTCAACAGCAAACCTAAAGTAATTGGACCAAAGTAAGACCTTGCTTTGATTGCTCTCTCATTTGGGTTTCACATCTGAGCTCTCAAGCTATCTAATTTAGGTAATTGGAGTGAACTTACGGGGCAAGCATTTTATGGAAGTATTCTGCATAAGATTTTAAATTATTGGAAAATAAATTTACCTCACGAATGATAACATTTCTAGTAACGTACAAGACCTAGAAAATTTCTAAAAATCACCAAGGAGATACAAAGCAAAGTAAGAATTTACCCAACAAGAGACGGTGCCTGCTTGCTGTTGGAGTTGTTTTATCTGTCTTAATGTCTGAAGCATAGCAAAACACATGACTGTGTATGGAAGGTCTGTTTCTTAACTGTTGCAGTGTAGAGATTATCACAGGGATTATCCATTTAACTCACAGCACAAGTCATGAGTATAGGCATAGTATACTTGTGTTTTCTCCCTGAGGGTCTTTGAAAGGTTGTTGATAGTATTAACTACAATACATTCACAGGTGTCAATCTAAATGACTGACAAGTGAAGGTTCTGCTCCAGACAGTCATGTTTATTGGTAGAATTTCATCTTCTGAGTGAAAATTCTCACGTTTTGAACTGACAATTTTCCTGAGTCCATTTCATTTCCTCATCTCATAAACCTCTAAGAAAACCATTAGAGGTGCTAAAGGGAAAGACAAAAAGGGCCAAATGGCAGGACAGAATCATAAGTAACATAGAAGTTACATTTGCAACTCTGGTCAGAAGCCAGTTGTGTAAAGGATGGGTTTATTCTATTGTGTTAACAGCAGGAGGCAACATTGCAAAGACAATAGATCTAACAAGATCTATGCTCGGACCCCCAAATAGTCATGATTTCTGACTGCACCAAAACACACCCTGCTCCTTGAGAATGCAAACTAATTTTAGAACTTATCTAAGTCCAAGATCTTGCCATCAAAGTAGGTTCAGGTAGGGATGACTACAGTTGGCTGAGGACGTTGGCTGAGACACAGCTCTGAATCTGTAGACCTGGGATCCTAGGGAAGCAAGTCTTCTCCTACCAAGAGATCTTGCCCTGGGCAGAAGGCCACAGAGTAATGAGTGCTGGCCTTACAGTTTCCAGAATATGGATGTGGTTGGTGAGAAAGCAACCACAGTAATTTTCAAATTGAGCTAAACAAATGTTGAGTGTTCACTGATTCTGTTTCGAGGTCAGAGCATGGCTTTGGTGGTCCTGTGCTTGTGTTGGCCTAATTTCTCCACATTTTCCCAGTTTGTGCCACGCAAGGAGAACCTAACCTGAGAACTCTCTATCCTGTGCACACCTCTGTCCTGACTGGATTTTTGTCAACCTGTTTTACAAATACTTGAGTGCTATAATCTCCTTGCAGATTTGAGAAGACACACTCTATCGATCTGGGGAAACCCTTTTCTACTTTGAGTTCTGCTGATAGGGTTTAGGGACAATGCCATACAGCTCTCACCATGACTTGCGCTTCATCAAAGGGTTCCTTCAGCATAGCCTGAGTTGCTTGTAATGATGGGGTATCTTAGTCAGGGTTTGTATTCCTACACAAAACATGACCAAGAAGTAAGTTGAGGAGGAAAGGGTTTATTCAGCTTTTACTTCTACATTGCTCTTCATCACCAAAGGAACTCAAGCAGGTCAGGAAGCAGAAGCTGAAGCAGAGGCCATGGAGGGGTGTTACTTACTGGCTTGCTTCCCCTGGCTTGCTCACCTTGCTTTCTTATAAAACCCAGGACTAGCAGCCCAGAGATGGCACCACTCACAATAGGCTCTCCAACCCTGATCAATAATTGAGAAAATGCCTTATAGTTGGATCTCATGGGAGGCTCCTTTATGTTAATTCTAGCTTGTGTGAAGTTGACACGCAAAACTAGCCCGTATATGGGGTTTGTGGCAGGATACTCAGATGCCTTAACCCTCTAAGCTTTTTTTTTTTTTTTCTAGGTCCATACTTGCTCTCTTATCACTAAAGAATGCCTCATAACCAATTTTTTCTGATCACTCCTAGAAAGCATTCTTCAGTTTTATTTTTCTTTGCCCAAATACAGAGGCTTAGAGAGCTCATGATGATCATTCCCTGTAACTTTTTGTTTACTAAAAAAAGCCCAGTTTATCATCTCTTGCATATACCATAAGAGGCAAGAAAAACCAGGGACAGCATTAGCACTTTGCTTGAATAGTTTATCAGGTAATTTTTCATGACTAGTGTTACTGACATGTAGAATTTCCTTAGCTTTATGCCACTTGACAAGGCCCTTCCCCCTGATTTTGGAGAACATTTTTTTTACTTCTTTTAAGACTTCACTGTCAGTATTTTCTAAGTTCAGGCTGCTATCAAGATCTTTATAGAGATGACTTAAACATTTTGTATTATTATATTTAAGATTTTTCTAGCCTCTAGAAATGTTCTGGTGGCCCCTCCATATGTTCTGTAACTTTGAAAAAGTATTCTCTTTCTAGGCAGCAAAATATATGTTCATCAGCTATTGCTATGTAACAAGAATGACAATGTATATTTATTTACCTTTTTACAGTTTTTGTCAGTCTCAAACCCAGATATAATTTAGGACTTGCTCAATGATTTATCTATGTGCTTCAAGGCTTCTGAACACTTAAATGAAGAAAAAAAACCCTCCATGCGAAGCTCAAAATTTGCACTATTGGGCTAAGTACTTGTGGTTCTGCCTGAGGCTTGATCACAAGTATACTTCAGTGCTTTGTTATAGGTACCTTTTCAGTATGGCCTCTTATCACACGAATGCATGAGGCCAGAACAGTAAAAGTAAGTAGAAACAACAATCCCATTAAATTTAATCATTGAAGAAATATAATTTTTATATTCCATTTATATTCCAATTATAAGACTTTCACCCAATAGGCATGATTTATACCAGAAAGTAAACAATTATCACTTATCCCCAAAATGAACCTCTCTGGACATGTTGAGAGAGGCAGTAATCTATGGGTATAAAGATAAGAACTTAGCGTGCAATTTAATGCATTAACAAGATATTGCTAGATTTTCTTATAGGTCTGAAATTTAACTAACCATAGACATTTGGCCTGGCTAATGGTACCACATTTGAGGTCTGTCCTCTGGAGTGGACTTCAAATCCACCCAAAAAGTGTATGGTTACCACCATAACATTTATACCACCAATATATCACTGCACATCCTTTCCTAATCAGTCATTATTGTAGCTCACAGGGTGGATATAAGGGTAAGTGTGTTGATGACTTTTTCCCCCCAAGTAGCATGTTGTAGTGACATTCTTTGAGAATTCCAGAATTTTGGTTTCTTTAAAAAAAAAAAAGAAATATTTTAAGAATGTGCATTTTAACCCCAAATGTAGGGATGTAGGGCTGCTTTGGATTGTCCACCGCAGCTGACCACGATCTGCCTCATGCTCTAGCAGAAGTGTGGTTTTGCCAGCTACAAAAGTGTAGCTTCTGCAACTCTGTGAGATTTGGAATTCTTGGAACTTTTCCGAGTATATGAATGCTAGAACCCTGGTAGGTGGGGTAGTTGTTGGTAGTTTAGGGAGATTGGCTGTGGTTTGTTAGTAGCCATGGTCAAAGGAGAAACAAACAAACAAACAAAAGAAATAAAGAAATTCAGGGATTTCCCTAATTCTTCTGTGCTTTCTATCCTTGTTTTTCTCCTATCTAGTGTTAGGTGGTAAAACAGTGGAGACACAGGGTGAAAAAAGGAAGAAAAAGAACCACAAAGTAGCAAAACCAGCTATAGCTTGTACTAAACCTATCATTACCATAGGTAGATAGTAGGGAATGAATCTTCTAGGTCAGTACCATCTTGATTTCTCCACGTCCTATCATCAGTGGTGTTTTCAGTAACTAATGTTGATGGAAATGACATGTAATTTTGGGGCTGTTTAATGACCTCATTGACCAAAAACTGAAGAAGAGATAACCCATACCTGCTACTTGGTCTTTTATACTAATATATGATATTTGGGGAGAACTTACTTTTACAGGGTAACTCCATTAAAACCCACTTATCTATCCTTTCTCCTCTCTCTCTCACTCTCGCTCTCTCTCTCTCCCCCTCTCCCTCTCTCTAAGCTTTTCTGTAGTAGGTTTCCATATGGTATTTTCAAAGGTCTTAGTGTTAGCTATCTTTCACTGGAATATTTCTTCTTATATCCTTACCACTCCTACCCACTTAACCCTTCCTATTATATTATTATCATTTACCCTGCATTCCACCAGTTTTCTCTACCCCTTTACCTGATCTCTTCCATGACTCCTTGCTGGTTTTCTAACTTCTATGAGTACTCTAACTTAAACACACATATCTAAATATTCAGATGTAGCACCCACATATAAAATAACATGAAATGTTGGTCTTTTTGGGTCTGGGTCACTCACTTAGAATGATTATTTCCAACTCCATTCATTTACTTGAAAGTTTTATAATTTCATTTTTCATTTTATAAACTTTATCATTTAAAAATCCTGGAAATAAGTAAAAAGAGCACACACCAAAATTAACCAGACCCCAGTTCTATACAACCCAATGACATTCTATACAGTTAGAATTGGCATTCAACTTTTCTTTATATAAACAACATTTTAGTTGTTTATTCATATGTTGATGGACAGCTAGGCTATTTCTGTTTCTTGGCTATTGCCAATAGAACAGTAGTTAACATGTTGAGCAAGTATACAGAGGATATATAAAATCCTTTAAGTCATATTGCATAACCTACAGTTTCCACTTGGTGTTGCCAGGGCCATGTGGAAGGGACAGGGTCACATGGTTCCTGTACCTGGAGCAGAGTTATCGGGGCATGGGCATACTTGAGTGTTGTTGGTTGCCGAGCATAATGCTTGCTTGTATAAAATAAAAGTATATATTTTACTTCATGTTCCTCCTTTGAGGGAATATCCTCTCTGCCAAGGTTAATGACTCCATGATAATCAGAGACAGCACCACTCTGGGAGGCAAGAATGTGTCTAGTGTCTCAGCAAAATGGTAAATTCTGAGACCTTCAGGACATTCCTTAAGGCAATGGGAAAGAAAAACAAGAGCTTAGGAATATATAATTTCTCAACTATGCAAAAAATAAGGATGCAATATGAATTGTATAAAAGTTTTTACAAACTTGAAAGAAAAGAGGCAGCTTTACTATGAGTCAACTTGTCAGAAACATACTAAGGATAAAGATAAAGAGATTTAGGGAGTCATGATTTCAGGGTGGGATCCCACCCAACTAGTTTATTGTCTGTGCTTACAAAGCCATGCAGATCGCTGAATTCATTTGCAAAGTTAAAAACTGTGCTTGCTCTGTCTTTCTAAAAATTAAGGGACTGGGCTTCTGGAATGCTGATGTGTGAGGTAATCAAAAAGGAACCTGGAGTAAAAACTGAATTGGTATGTAAATAGAAGACTGGGCGTTGGTCTTTGAGGGCTATGTTATCTGGATGAGCTGTCTGTAGATCTCCAGAGAAAGCTGTCTTGAACAGAACATAGGCTGTCAACTTGTACCTCACGATTGACTTTGAGTCATTTGTTTTTGCTGCTCCCAAACACCCCTTCTCCAAGCCAGGGTTGATCCTTGGCAGTAAGACAAAGGGCATTTGCTTCAGGGATGAGGACCCTAAGATTCAATCCATTGTCTAGTAAATTGCTTCATGTATAGATAGTTATAAAAGGACTCAGTGGCAGAAGAGTGGAGTGAGAGCGAGAGCATGCATGAGAGAATGAGAGAGAGAGACAGAGAGAGAGAGAGAGAGAAAAAGAGAGAGAGAGAATTTTAGTTGTGAAAAGGCAGGAATGGGGTGAAACTGGAGAGGAGGGAATGGATGGTAGATTTGATCCAAATGCATATGCATATGTAAATATTGCATACAAATTTACAAAACTGGAAGTTTTTCTGGAAGCTGTCTTGTGAAAGAGCATGTGATGTTTTGCTGGAGTGGATGCTTGAGAGGACACTCGATGTTAAATAGAATATAACCCACAGACAGTGAGAGGACTCTCTCACATTGGTTTGTCTTATAAGGCTCCATTGATCTTTGCTGATGATGTGTTTGCCTTGTGTCACCTTGCAACACTTTGCTCATCTTTGCTTGCTTGTCATGACAGGATAGAGAGAAATGTGCCCATGTGGTATTCCGGCTGCTTCTTGCCCCTTCCATGGACTTTTGCCAATTTGGTGGAGGATCACGGCTTCTTTCTTATCAAGCCACTGCCACTGATTTGTGTTTGGTATTTTGGACTGGACTGCTGATATCCTGACAATAAATATTGGAATTACCCCCAAAGAGCTACTTCTAAACAGGTCCAGATCCCCCATTTCCTATTAATGGTTCTTTTTGTCTATCTAATTGGTTGGCTAGAAGGGAGGTTGAAGCATTTAAGAGCCCTAATTAAAGTAGGTGTTAAAAAAATCTAAGTCAATGAGAACAAGAGAGGGGGAGAGTCAGAGACAGAGACAGAGACAGAGAGTCTCTAAGTGTGTGGTATGTGCATGCTTATTAGCTTATGGGTACATGAGGAGGCCAGAGGAGGACATCCAGCATCTTCCTTTTAATTTTCTTGAGTCAGGGTCTTTCTCTGACTCAAAACATGAGCTCACGTTTTGTTTGATTGATTTTTTTTTCTCTTTTTGGTTAGGCTAGTATCTAGCAAGTACTATTGATCCTCTAGCTATACTCTACTCAGTGCTGAGGTTTTGGGTATATATAGAACCACACTTAATATTTCTTGCGTGGTGACTGGGACCTAAACTATGGTCTCAATGCTTGCTGGGCCATATCTCCAAACACTGTTTATCTGATTTTTAATACTCTACAATGTTGCCTTGTTTTAAATTTTCTAATGCTGGTGATTGAACCCAGGACCTCACACATGCTGAAACTCCAGTCCCAGGTCCTACAACTTTGACTGGTCATGTGCCATTCTGTTGACAGAAGTAAAGAAGATGGCATCAAAGAGTTCACTTCATGATTGCTTTTCTAAATTAATAAAATAAAACATTTGTATGTTATCTGGAATAGATATCTTACTATATTCTCAAATATTTTCATCTCCCTTTAATAAAATATATTAGCAAAGTCTATGCAAATCACTAATGTATCAAAGTCCCATGTAAACACTGCCATTCATTGGTATAGGATTATTCTTGCCTTCTCACAGCATTCCATAAAAATTTTCATATTCATAAGGCTTTAGTGTATTACATTTTATATTGATAACAAGACCACATTAGAAGATTTCTCAACAGAAATGACAGTGCATTTCCATACACAAGACCACAAGTGGCTTGTGATACATTACAATCCAGTAAAGGCAAATTTTCCTAATAAAATCCTGGCCCAAGTTATAGTATCACTAGAGATAATATTTTTTTCATTCTAATGCTATTTCAGACTTTAGATATTTTCAGATGGACCTAAGACTTAAACCTGAGTACTCTGGACCTCATTAATAAGGTGAGGCAAAATTAATACCTTATATATCAATCTGTTTACCAGTAATGCCTCTCTTAGTTTGAAAGTTTCTGAGCATAGATGTCTTTATGTTTATCTGAAAGGCTATGTCTTTATGTGCAGTGTTTATCTTTAAAACTTTCAATTATATTCATTTATCTATATTTTTGTGTGTGCTTGTTCATGTATGGGTCATGAAGGACATGTTAAAGTCAGAAGACAACTTGAGGGAATTGGTCTTCTTTCACCATGTAGGTACTGGGGAATTAAACTGAGTTCATCCAGCTTCATGGCAAGTACCACTATTAACAAAGACAGCTCTCTATCCATAAAATGTGTATGATTTTAGTTATCTGAATATTGGCTAAATAAAATCTGTAAGCATTTTAACTTGATGCAACAGGCCCCAAGTAGAGCAAAAAGCTTATTATAATAATTTCTCTTATGGAATATAATTCTAACAGAATATAGGGAATTTTGTATTTTTTTACACTTGCTATTTTTAAAGATTTATTCTTTAAGAATGTAAGTGTATGCCTATGTGAGTTTATGCCACAGGAGCACAGTGCCCACAGAGGGCAAAAGAGAGCCTCAGATCTCTTGGAACTACAGTTACAGTTATGGTGAGCAGCAATTTTATTGAAAAAGTAATTCACTAGGCAAGCATTCGTGCTCTTGATTCTAAATTGGATCCTGCCATTCTTCAGTGAATAGTCTACCTTCTTTGATGGTTTCAATTTCTGTGTGTGGTACTGGTAAAAACTTTTAAATATGCTGTCTGGCGCTTAATGAAAACTCACTTTGAGAATCATTACTAACAGTAATAAACCTTGTCAAATAATTTTCACACTTCTCTCACTGATTAGTCCCTGTATAACTTCTAATTTTACATTCCAGCATTGAAAAATTAAGTTTTAAAATGTGCAAGCTGACCGGCAGTGAGGATCACTTTTTGTTCTTTGATGGACAGTGAGTTTTAGTCTCAGTGGTTGTCTCTGTGTTGTCAAGGCTAGGATCACAGTTTGAGAAGAGTTTGGAGGCCACAAAATACCCCCAAAAGCAAGGATGAGAGGAGGCAGCAGAAACAAATTCATACAACAGTGAAAATCTAAAGGCTACAATAAGGCTGTCGGGGAGCAGTGTCTTTCACATTCTCCTAATATCTTGGCTTAGGTCAGCACCAGTGCTTCTCTTATAACATATTCTTGTACAGTTATGTTCTTGGGCTCAGATTTCCCCATTCCACAGTAGCAATGGTTATATTAGGTAAGAGTCTCTGTAGAAGCAACACAACCTTATCTGAACTAGAATATTTCTGTATAGAGTTAGCCAATTTCCATCTGCCCTGTCTTCAGGCAGTAGAGATTTTGATAGATTTGTCTTTGTGGAATTCCATCCAACTCAAAGTATTTAAATATATGTCACCACTGACCTGTTTGAGGTTACTAGCAACCAGGAAAAAAAAGGTGTATTTTATGGCAACAAGTGCATCATTACACTTGATCTGCTTAGTGACTGTGTGGATAAGAACTAAGATTGAAATGTCAGCTTTCTAGGTGAGAAGATAGAGCTGTAGTGTTTCATTATGTTCTAATTATGATTTGCATGCAAGCATTAAATATTTTGCACATACTATAAAACTAGAGTGTATCCTAAGCCTGATTTCAGGAAGCTGTTTAACTTCCCCTATCCCTACGTAAAAATTTTTCTCAGTTGCAATGATGTCAGTATTAAATGGACACAGAGTGATTGGGATAAAATTGGTGTGTGTGTGTGTGTGTGTGTGTGTGTGTGTGTGTGTGTGTGTGTGTGTGTGTGCGTGTATGCTGGAGGGATGGATGTGTAGTGAAGAGCATTGCCTGCTCTTCTGAAGGACCCAAGTTTGATTCCTAGCATTCACATGGTGGCTCACAACTGTCTGTAATCCCAGTTCAGGGCATCCAATGCCTCCTTTGAACTTCCTTCAGCAACGGGCATGCGATTGTACACATAATGGATGCAGACAAAATATTTGTGCACTTAAAAGTAAAAATAAATACAATTTTAAAAAGTAAATAGACTAGGTATAATTTAAAAAAGCACATGAAATTTGAAGGAAAAGATAGTGAGGAGATAAGAGAGGAATGGGAAGGGAGAGGATGGGAGTAGATTTGATCAAAACACATACACATGCACAAAATTTACAAATAATAAAAATAAAGAATGACCAATGTGACTGCCTTCCAAGAAATGCTCTTTATAACAGAAGGAAATGGTTCAGCTTTGTCCCATGGGTCTTAAAAACTTTATTAATTTCTGGTCCAAAAAACCCATTATAATTTCAATTTCACTTCAAATAAGTTTACTGAGACCTTACTTGGATGACACACAGATAGATCAAAGATAGCTATTTCTTTAGAGTATATGCTAGGAATCACTGTAAAAGGAACACCATTTCTTCAAAATTAAAGATTTTTCCCCCCTCTATGGGAAAAAAAATCCCACTTTCATGTAGTTTTGGTTTTGTTGCTGTTGTTTATTTGAGACAGGAACTACAGTCCATTCTGGCCTCTAACTCCCGATGTTACTGAAGTTGACTTTAAACTTCTGATCTTCCTGCCTTCATAGCTGAGGGTTAAGATTATGGGTATGTAGCACCAATCCTAGTTTATGTAGGAATCAAACCCAGGGCTGCCTGCCCATTACTAGCAAACATTTTACTAGCCAAACCTCACCACCAGCCTCCAGATTCAATGCCTTTGTTAAATATCTTCCTCACACCAGAAAGCAAATGCAGTCCCTAAACAAACATAGCCTCATCCCATTCTAAGATGCTCACTTTCAACACATCAGGATCTGTGGATTCCCAGTGTGATCTTTATCTGGTAGTCTGTTGAGCAGATGCAATATATTGGCTCCCTTTGCTATATCCTGTTTTCAATAAACTTGAGGCAAAACACAACAGAAAGATTCTGAAAATGAACCCGCTGTGTCGACTACGCGTCTTGGGAATGGAGAAAACAACCTCATAAAAGTGTTGGAATTGACCTGTAGACTCTTGACATGTGACAGCAGGTTTAGGGTAGAGCTTATGATGGGGATTAATTTGGGGCTTTGTGGTCATGAGGTGTGGATAATTCCATGACTGCTAAGCTATGTGTGGAAGATGGAGGCAGAGGTGGGTTAGGCTGTGACTGACAGAGAGAATGACACCATGCTAATCATCAAGGACAGTGACATTTGACCATAGTTTTGTGTGGCTTGGATCACCTTCATGTTTTGCCAGTGTATAAACATGACCCTTCTATAAGAGATATTTTCTTTTATCTAGACAAATCAGTGTCATAGGGTAGCCTTGTCTTGTCCTGGTCATTAGCAGTAGTCACTGAGACTTCTCTGAGCAGCAAGCCAGATTTGTTATATATAAGCATATGTGAAACAACCTAAATGTATAAAGATGTCATGATGTTGCTGCACCAGAGGCTAGATAGAGTTCTTCCTTAATAGACACATAATGTATAATATGTAAAACTTTTCTGAATGCTTGCCCACATTAATCAACTTGAGATGTTCCTAAAAATTTCTATTTAATATAAAAGCTCTATTTTGTGGCTCTCATTCTTTAAACTTAAGGTTGTCAGAGGGTATTAAGATTGAACCACAAGGCTAGCATGGTACTTTGGTGGGACACACTTTCCATATTATGTTGTGAAATCAACTACATCTAACTGTAGAGTTTTGCCCCCATAAACAGTGATGAGTGAATGAGACTCAAATTGGACAGAAACCATGTGGTATTATGGCTTCTGCAGTGTAGTCAGGTGCCTCTAAGAGAACTTCTAGACCTCAAGCTGCAGAACCTCTTTTAGTTCAACGGGAACTGACATGGTTCAATCAGCTGACTTCTTCTTTCCAAGTATAATGCAATGCCTGAAACAAAATATAGTAATTCCCAGTCAGAACAGACTAATTCTAAACCATGGGATCACTTTGAAAAAATAGTATGTACACTAAAGGAAGAAAACTAAAACTTTATAAAATGTGGTAGTAATCATAAATCAGGTATGTGTGTATTTGGAGAAACCAGAGAACGGAGTCATTTCCATGTTTGCTATCTTCATATCTACACAGTAGAAGTTGAAGATTCATACTATAATCACCTATAGAATAACTTTGTGGACTTGAAATAATCAACAAAGGAAGGCACTTAGAAATTGCACTAAAGGGACACACAGGTCATATGAAAAGAAGATGCCAGGTGCCCATGAATGAGTCTCCTGAACCCTCGAAAACTCCCTGACTTAGAGTTTGCAGGGAATCACACTGCTCCTTTCCAACATTTCCTAAAATGTCATCGTTTTCACAGTAACATCAGTCTGATGAGGAAAAATGAAACAAAACTTGTTTCTGAAAAGTGTCGTCTGCTAACACTTCAAGCACAAAGTTGTAAAAATGTATTTCCTTATATAAGCCGAGAACATGGAATCATTTAAACAAGAAGTTTTCTGGGAAAAGTACGTGTAGAAAGTAGATAGTGTGCTGTTGTTCTGAGATGGTCAGATCTAACTCACTGGCTCTCTGAGGCTTCCCTACAAAACCATCAGTTGGAGGCTACACAAGTTATTGATTTAATTGAGTCTTCTGGGTCTTGTGGTTTAATAGTGATATCACAGGTGGAGAAGGGTGTATGTTGCTGCTGCTTCAAGTGTTGAAAGGTATAGGTGTTTATATAGTGAGGGTGATAATTTCTCATCGGCTGTGGTTGTGGGTGTAGTTGAACTGTTTTTGTTGTGGAACTAAGTGTTCTGTACTTCAGTATGAATGGCATGAAAAAGAAGTGACCAAAATATTTGCCAAAAATACTAGAAGAAAACAGAAACTCTTCTGGAGTTTAAGAAAGTAATGTCAATGAGCTATGCAGCTGCATTTTTATAAGAAATTTCATTATTCTACTACAACTTTTTTGGACCCTCAAAATCCTAACAGAGGTGTTTATATTGTTAGATGCAACAGTACTTGAGAAGAGTGAGAAGCCAAGAAAACTTAAAAGATTGTAAAGATAATATAGAACATTATTGCTAATGAAACAATACTTTAAAATATAAAATAATTTTTGTTAGTTCTTTGAGAATTTTATACACTTCTTCTAGATTTATCCCTCATAGTCAAGCCAACCAATATTTTGTCCTCTTTATTTAAAACAAACAAGAAGTTCAAGTTGTGTTGTCCATGTACTATTGGGGGGGTGGCTATCTATTGGAACATGGTTAACTTACCATGGTTCCACACCATTAGGGAGCTGAAGGCTAATTGACAGTATCCATAAAATCTTCTCCAGTGGACATATATGGTTTAGGTCTCCTATTTACTCACCCAACACTTAGTAACTCACCCGGAGCAACTGTATTTATGCCAGATGCCCTGTGTGGATAAACTGACTGTAGTTTTACTATGTCTTTTCTATGTCTAGGTAAAACTGAATACATAAGCTCTGTTTAGCATTCAGTTACTATAACAAAATGCCCTAGATGATCAAAGGAAGAATGCTTGGTCTACATTGTTAGAGGTTTCTGTCAATGATCCTTTGAATTTGCTGCTTTGGGGACTGTGGCAAAGCATTCTATTGTGTCAGAAGTATACGACAGAGGAAGGAGCTGACTTTATGACAACCAAGAAGCAGAGCAAGTTCTGGCTTTCCATTGTCTTCCATAATGGCATGCCCAAGTGGCCTCAGATCCTCCTACTTCCTAAAAATACCACTGCCTCCAAACAGTATCACGGACTAGGAATCAAATCAGAAACACCTGAGCCTTTCAAGAACAGGTTGGTGTTTGGACCGTGCTCTGAACCTCTTTGGCTCATCAATTTCCACTATGACACATTGGTTGAAGTATAGGCTTCAAACTACGTAGTAAGTTCCCAACAGATGTCATCGAACCCATCTCATTTAATCAGAAAAGGAATCCTTGAATGTGAGAATCTCTGACAGAACTTTGTAAATGAAGATGTGATGTTCTCCATCAGAGAGTTAGTTGACTCAGGGGATAAAGAAGGTTCTGGTCCCGACTTCCAGAGTATGATCCCTAAGCCCTACGGGACAGCAGGAGAGAACCAACTTTTGCAAACTGTCTTCTGACATCCACATATGGGCAATGGCATGCACATGTCTCACGCCTCCCCCAAACCCCAGTACAAATGGCAGTAAATACGTATGATAAAGACAATGGGAACAGCAGCCTTTTGGTTGATTTTCATATACAATGGAATTAGAAATCAAGTCATTTTTATTTAAATCATTCCCCTTTACTCTAACATACCCAGAAAGGAACTGTGTTAGGAAGAGGGTGGTGAACTAACTAAAGCAAAAGGAAAGTTAATTTAGAACATAAGATATGTGGGCTTTGGAAATCTTCTCTCTGCCTCCAGTTAGCTATGATTATGGCTACCTTTGTAGGGTTTAGAAAGGGCTTGGGTTGAATCTAGTCTGTCTTAAGCATATTTCTAGCCCAAGAGGGTTGTCACATGCTTGGTTTCCATTCTCTCATTACCACTGATATTTTTGTGAGGCTTTGACAAGAGAGTAGGTGGAGAGGAATGTATATCCATGCTAGCTTCCCGGGATGAAGCTGCTCCCTTTAGCCTTTTTTATTTTCTTCAGTCTTGCTTTATGTTCACATCTCTGTTCTTTTTTTGTAATGTGTCAACATAAAAATCACTGATTTGTTTTCTTCTTTTCTTATCTACTATTATTAGGAAAAATATAACCACTGGTTTTCCTTTGGAAGAACCAAAGTTTCCTTTGTAAACTGTTAACAGTGGCAGCCATAGATTTTATAGAGATCATAACACACTTTTGATTTACTCTGTATCCCAGGAGTTACAAAAGGGTACCGTGCTACACATCTTCAAATTGTGGGAAATATTTTCCAACTGTTTGATGATCACTGAAGTTCAAGAAATAACAGAAAGATGAGTAGAGGCTTCAGATTTTGAGCGTTGTTTGAGGAAAACTTTGTGCAGCTAATCAATGAATGAGAGTGATTCAACACCTAATTATTACCATTGATTAAATCAATTAATTTTTATATATTAATTAAAATGAGATGAAGACAAAATGTGGAATGCTCTAAACTGTCAGTTACTAGCTAAGTTATTACAGTTTTCAGTGTATACAGACAGGCACACACACACACACACACACACACACACACACACACACACACATTTGTAATTGATATCAGGGTGGGAATGGGTTCCTGGAAAGAGGCAGGCACCAATATGAATGGAGATGTGAAGTGTTATAGTTATTGCAAATGAAAAGTGCTTGCCAGACTATACTGTGGAAGATAAATACTGAAAGCTTGAGTGAGCTCATCATCTGTTTTATATTTGCTCTGGGGTAGTCTTAGGAAAATAGTCCATGGGGAATGGAGAGGTCACTTAGTATTTAAGAACATTTAGGGTTCTTGCAAACAATTAGAGTTCAGTTCCTAGCACCTACATTGGGCAGATGCCCAGACCTCTAGCTCCAGAGGATCTAATGCCTTCTTCTGGTGTTTACATGCATCTGTATACACTCTGCATGCAGACACACACACACACACACACACACACACACACACACACACACACACACACACACACACTCCTTTTCTAAAAGAAGAAGAGATCATATGATGACGTGATAGTATCTACCTCAACAGCACGTGCAGGGTTCTGTGCCTTATCATCAGTCTTGAAGGCAAAACAAACAAAAACAAAGCAAAAACCTGGATTTCAAGTGCTAGAGCCTTATGTTGTACGATACTCTTAAGAGTACACCCTAGTAAGTAATAAACATTTTAATGTACATCATCTAAATGTACTCCAAATTAGACAACACCACAATTACAACGTTGGCTGAACAAACTGAATCCAAATCCAAGTGCATCTGTGTAAGTGACTATGAGATGTTGTGGCCATTGCAAATGAAAGAGTTCTGCCAGAGAGTCCCCTGAATAATGAGGAAGATAAACATTGCCATTTGGAGGAGAACCATCCATTCACTCATGATATTGATGCTGCCTATATTATAAAAAAGGGTAAACTGGATGTTGGACTTTATGTTTTTAAAAGGAAATGTCAAGTTAATTTGTTAGGAATGGAGGTAAGATTTTTAGGGTCAAAAAAGTCTGATTGCTTCTTCTTCTACCATAAAAACATTTGAATGCCAATCCTCTCATATCTGAATATCATAAAGGACAAAAGAGAAAAACCTGCCGTCACAAGAGGCAATGCCCTTGCACCATTCATAATGCAAACAAAATATCAGTGGATCAGCCCAAATTCCTTGGTCAATATAAAAACCTTTGCTGCTGTCTAAACACTTCAACGAAAGACTCTATTTTCTCTAAATATATTTTACTCTTAAATGATGATACATTCAGATTTTTTCCTCTGAGAAAATTATCTTGTTGTATTTGAAGGAATTAAGACATTAAAATATAGGCCACTAGGAGATAACAATGGCAGTTTTATTGAAATTCTCTCTGACTGTCCCCTTCTTGCAGCATAATTTGATGAAGTATATTAAGATGCTCACAGATGACATTTTTTCTATAGAGGAAATTGATTTTATCTATGCAGAATGTGATATTTATATGCTCAACTCTCTGGACCAAATAATCTTTGGGAGTAATATCCACACTAAGAAAATGCATAATTATTCAGGAGGTTTGCCTTGGTCTTCCTTTGTTCGCATCCCTGCTCCCTCTTCTGTTAAAGTAAGTATATTAAACCGGATATGCTGGAATCAAAAATGTCACTTCAAGATTGATTGGCCTGAAGACATTTTCTTATGAAACAAAATGATTTAGAACACTGAAAAAAATTGAGAATGCTGCCTTTTAACCTACATTTAATCATCTGGCTTTGAAGGAAAGAAATAGAGAAAGGAAATGGAAAAATTCTTGTAGAAGAGAGAAAATAATTTGAATAAGTTCTGTCTTGGAAACTAACGAATTCATTCTATAATAAAGCAGTGTAGGATTTCAAAACCAGGATATTTTTTAAATGGAGATTATTTTGGGTTTTGTAGATATTTTGATATCATCTATCTATTTGTCTATCATCTATCTATTTTTAAAGCTCCATTTTACATATATTAGCGATCTATCAGTTTGTACACCTTTGTGTCAGAAGAGGGCATCTAATCCTAGTATAGGTACATGAGAGCCACCATGTGGTTGCTGGGATTTGAACTCATGACAAGACAGTGATCTTGATCACTGATCAATCTCTCCAGCCCTTGTCTATTTATTCATGTGCACCTATGTGTGTTTATGTAGCCTGTGGTGTGTGTGTGTGTGTGTGTGTGTGTGTGTGTGTGTGTTTGTGCACACATGCTCACAGATGCCAAAAATGTACATGGAATCCCCTGAAGCAGGAATTACACACAAGTTTGAACTGCTTAGTGTGGGTGCTAGGCATCGAATTCAGGTCTTCTGTTGGGGCAGCAAACACTCTTAATCACTAAGTCTCTCTCCTGCCCCAAATGGGCTCTCTAAGCTCACATGTTGGTTATCTGTGAATTTAAAAAATAACACAAGAAGTCACAAAATGCTATAGTTTGAATGTTCCCCAGTTTTTGTGTTAGAAACTTTATGCCCAGTGGCACTGTGGTGGGAGATGAAAGTTTGAAAAACTGCTTGTGTGCAGATGACGGACCAAGCCTGGTACTTTCTGGAGTGAGTTATTAACTATACTTTTACCTTCCTCTTCCTCTCAGCTGTCACTCGTCCTTCTGCTTTGTAACAAGAGATAAAACAGCATGTAAAAACCCTTAACATACGCTGTCCGCTCAATGTTGGCTTTACCTCATCTGTAACTGTAAGAAATAAAATGTAGGGGCTGGAGAGATGGCTCCGAAATTAAGAGAATTGACTGCTCTTCCAGAGTACTTAGGTATAATTCCCATCACCCACATGGTAGCTCACACCAGCCTGTAACTCACACCCTCACACACACAGACATACATGCAGGCAAGACACCAGTGAGTGTGAAATAAAAGTAAATACATTATCTTTAGAAAGAAATAAAATGTGTTCATTATTACTTAGTTTCGTGTTTCTATTAGAGAGTCAAAAGTAGACTGAAACAGAAACCCTTAGGGAATTTCAGTCTTAGAGCAAGAATAATACTTTTTCTCTAGGAAAGTAGCCTTGCGTATGCACATAATGGGTACCCCTTTGTGTGTGTGTGTGTGTGTGTGTGTGTGTGTGTGTGTGTGTGTGTTGGGGAGGGTCTATATGTGTGTTAGTGTGCATGTATATGCATGTGTGTATGGAGTTTGTAGGAAGAGAGGAATCTGGGTCACTAGGTAGTTCCTCAGGGTGTGATGATGAAGGATCTCTAATAAGTTCCCAGTGTACCACCTGGGGAATAAATGTAGTTTAATATCAAGAGGATTTAGTTTGGGGGAGGAGTGTTGTTTTTCTAAGTAAGCTTAGAAGACACAACACATTTTGCTCTCCTTGATAGTTGAGGGTACACAACGAATCTACATCTTTTGTGTTCCCCTATCCAACCAGACATTAACTCATTCAATCCTCATTGAATCCTTTTGCGTGCGTTCCTTAGGATATCTACCACCAGCAACCGGTGTATACTACAGGCTATCTACCATCCAGGGACTATCATGAGTAGGTAATACAACTAGAACAAAGTAGGTGCAGTCTTTAACCTCAAGAGACTCACCATGTGGGTGGCTCTGGAGTGAGTGGAACATTTATGATTAAGAAGGGAAACAGTCACACACAAAAGCAGGGCCGTTGTAGGAACGCCCAGATACACTGGGACTGTCGGAAGCATCAGCCAGAGGGGTCCAGAAAAGCATCCATGAGGCAGCCCTATTTGAGCCAAACCTGGAAAAATGAGTAGGTGTTACTTATCTCTGCAGACAAAAGATCCGGAAAGGGCATTGTGGGAAGAAGGAATAGTCTGTTCAAAAGATCTCTGGCAGGAGGGACTGTGGTTTATTCAAGGAGCTGAGAGTTGGGCAATCTGTCAGGAATAAAGAGTTGGGGGGATAATGGCACACCATGCTGCCAGAGCAATTGATAGTGACCAGATTTTGTCTGTAAAGCTCCCAGAAGTGATTGAAGTTTTCAAACACAGGAGTGGTGTGATTAAGGCTGCAAGGTACAAAAGGCTCCAGCGGACAAGTGACTCCAGGACCTCAGCGTAGATGTGTAGCTAGAGTAGTTAGTGGGAAGCTATAATGACTAGAGGAAAGCCAACAGCAGACCGGGAACTCAGTTAACGAAATGGGGGATTTGTGGGATATTTTAGGGGGAAAATTCAGTTACTAAGATCTGGAGAATTCATTGCAAAGTAGAATCATCTCAAATTCAGTCGATAGACCAGCTATTCTAAGGTGCCATTTTTATTCTAAAATGTCATTTTTGTATCTTAGAGACTGAGTTTAAAGAGATTCTCTTTGAATTGGTTCCTGGATGACAGACTCAGAACTGGTATGTGCCTTGGACATGGTTTATTTACATGTACTTCACCCCATCTGTAGGGAGTAAATGGGATTGTCATAGATATCAGCTAGGACATGAGGGCTCTGGTCTTTATAACCTCTCATTCCCATCTGGGTCGCTAGTGACTTTGCTATTCTGCTAGGCACATAAGGCTTTAGGACCTCACTGTGAGGAATTCAGTAATTCCCTAGAACAAGGTTCTTTTCCTTCCTGTCCCTTCTCAAGGTTAGGTTGTCCCATCCTAGATGGCTTGTCAGCACCAAACCCCAAGCTTGGCTTCACTTTCCTGAGGTAGGGTTGTGGGCCCTGCTGCTTTGCAAGGGCTAGGGACAGAACATTCTGTTGTTTGGTGTTTTGGTTCCTTGTGCCCATTGTATCTGAGCTTCATCCTGCAAAGTTCATTTAGGGACATTTCTGAAGTTCCCTTTCCCCTAAGACCTTAGTCCTTCAAGTACTTCTTCAGAACCTCTGCAATGTATCAAACAAATTCATTTTGTATTTGAACTGATTGTTGTGAGTTACTCTCAGTGGGGTTGTGGTTTTATCGAATTTTCCTCCTACATGATGCAAATTGGCAGAGTGCTTCCTCATCTAACTTTAAATATCATGATTAATTTAATAAAAGTCTCGAATGTTCTATACTCAGGATGCGTTCTTATTTTATGGGTGCGTATCATAACAATTGTGTTAAATTCAGTGTTCTGATTTCAAAAGGACTCCTGTAAAACCATGTGTCTCTAGCATCCAATATCAAGAGGAAAGGCAAAGTTCTCTTAATCACCACATCCCTCCTTGCTTAGGGACAGCACATAACCAGATAAAGATACACCAGGAGCAGTTTGGGGTTCCATGGCTAACTTAAGTGCTTGGGTGTTGAACGGCCTCTCCCAAAGGGAAAACATGTTGTCCTCATTCCAGGCGTACAGGCCGGAGATTTGCCAGATGGAGCTTTTAGGGCTGACAATGGTCCCTTTAATCTTTGTTGTTTTGAACAGAGAAACTTTTATGTTTGCAAAATTCATAGAACTATGAAACTGATTTCAGAATAAGCTTCAGCTTATCCTGGGAAGTTCCTATTCAGAGTATCACAGAAGGCACTAAACTAGCATCCTTCTTCAGGACTAAAACTGAAGTCAAGTTTTAGTGAATTTGATAAGACCTAAGAACACAATCGTTGGTGTGCTTGATGTCTGTGGCCCTATGTGTATTCCCCTCCTTCCAAGCCCCTTGTTAGTGGCTATGAGCCAAGTATCCAAAAACTCAGGACCGGCCTTATAGAATTCCGTATTTTCCTAATAAATTTCACTATAAAATCAAGGGTAAAATGATCTTGGTACCAAATGATAGCTAAGTATTTCTTATTATGTTTCCCAGCTTTGTCAAAATGTAAAAATAACTAGGTCTAAGTTCCAGCAGCCTATAGTCCCAGCTACACCAGAGGCCGAGACAGGAGACTGAGAGAGTTAAGCTTCTGCCCCAGTTAGTTACGGTGTGAACTCAGAAGTAGCCTTAGGAAATTAGTGTGACTCCATGTAAATAAATAATAAATGAATAAAATTTAAAGCAGAGTCTTTTTAAGAAGGCTCAAGGGTAGGCCGTTTGTTTGGTTATCATATTTGGGGCCCTCAGTTCATTTCTTTGTGCTACCCAAAACAAGTAAACAAGGAAATGAAAAACCAACAATGAAACAAAGAACATACCGCTAATGATACAGCCACAATGAAACAAATATATATGGGAGGCACTTTCTCCTCACTAATTGCTAGGTAAACATTGTAACTAATAATTAATGGGAAGTACAGGATCACTCAAGAGGGCTTTGAACCTAGCTTGATTACTTACTTAACTTCTGGGACAAAATACTTGACAAAAACCCACTTAAGAACTTTGTAAGGTTTGTAGGTTTTTATTTTACTTTACGACTATAGTGGTGGGGATATACTATTGCAAGAACCCAGGGCTCCAACTGCATATGTAGCAGAGAATAGCCTTGTTTGGGCACCAGTGGAAGGGGAAGTCCTTGGTCCTGCCAAGGTTGGACCCCCAGTGCAGGGGAATGTGGGAGGGGGGTCAGTAAGGGGGATGAATGGGGGGGAACGCCTGTATGGGGGAGGGAGAGGGGTTGGGGGCTTATGGACAGGAAAGAGAATAACATTTGAAATGTAAATGAAGAAATATATCTAATAAAAAATTTTTTAAAAAAAGAAAAAAGAACTCCAGAGCCCTGGGCACACTGTAGCCACAGTCAGGAAGCAGAGAGTACTGAATGCCGGTGCTCCCCTTCTTTTGCCTTTTTCATTCAGTCCAGGAGCCCAATCCATGGAACAGCATTGTCCACTTCGCCAGTGGATTGTCCCCCTGTCAATTAATAGTCTGGAATCTCCTGCCCTGGCATGCCCAGAGGTTTGTCTCCTAGTGATTCTATGTACTATCAAGTTGACAATGTTAACTGCCACAGCAGTAAACTAGAAACCACAACTGTTTGTATAGTAAACAGTGGGATTTCAATGGACACCGCTGAATTTATTAACCGCACTGATTTAAAAGTCAGCCTCAAAATCAATGTGAACTTTCTTCTTATCGTCAGCACCATTAAAAATCAAAATTAAATTTGCCATTGCACACAAGTAATCTCTATATTTTAATTTGTAAATGACCTGTCAAGTAATTCATTTAGTATGGATGAATGCTTAGATTCCTAATGACTGTTTATGCCTTGGAGACATCAACAGAGCCCTGTGAAGTAAGGCGTTCTGCCTAGGCAGAGCCTCATTCCAGCCCCAGGTAAGGTCCACAAAGCTCTCGGCAGTATGAAGCTCTGGTTGAGACATGGCTTACAGCATCTTTCTTAAGCGTCTCCATCTTTAAACTTATTACATAAGCTACTTCTTGGATAATTTGATACATCATTCTTTTCCCAAAATACATCTATTGGGATGTTTGTTGTCTAAAGTCTTCCCCAAAGTATGATTTTCTGCAAGTGGTTGTCTGAATGCTTCTAAGAAACTATTTCTATCTCACGGAGTGAGCAAAGTTAAGGTTATGTAAAAGAGAACAGAGATATGAGCCAAGCAGCACAAACATAAGCCTCTGGGAAAACCAAAAAAGAACGAAACAGAGATATTGTTGAGTCTATTTCTTCCCAGGCCTCTTATCCCCCTCTCACTCTCCTCTTAGCTGCTTTGTTCCTCAAGACTTCAGCATTTGTGTCTTAGATATGTATTAGTGCATTATATGTATATATGTATACGTATATATATATATGTATATATATATATATAATGATGATGATGATGATCCTGATGATGATGATGATGATGATGATGATGATGATGATGATGATGATAACGATAAAATAGAGATCATGATCTCTGCTTCTCTGGACCTCTGCAAGCCTCAGGCCTACCTACCATCCCAGAGACTACGTTCAAATGAGGAAAAAAAAATCTTATTTGTTTTTCTGAAGTTGACTCAATGTACTTAATATATGGATATCAAATTATATCCATTTCCCTGCTGATGACATGACTTCACTTTCTCTAAGGGAGAAAAAACATCCACTGTGTATGAAAATCACATTGTCTATGATAATGGACACTCAGCTTGAAAAGCCCTTTCTGAGTCAAGGCAGGGTTTCCCTTGCCTGGGGTGGTCTTGAAGCTGTAGTTGGTCTCATAGACACTGTGATGGCAGGTAGGCCTGGGGCACATGTCTTGCCCCAGCTTGCAGAGATCCAGAAAAGCAAGCATTGCTCTCTTCTTCTTCTTCTTCTTCTTCTTCTTCTTCTTCTTCTTCTTCTTCTTCTTCTTCTTCTTCTTCTTCTTCTTCTTCTTCTTCTTCTTCTTCTTTCTCCTCCTCCTCCTCCTCCTCTTCTTCTTCTTCTTCATCTTTTCATCATTGTCAATTATTATTATTAATTTATTAAAACCCCCTCCCTCTAGATATGGAGGTATACACAATGGTGAGAAAGGGAGGAGACAGCAGGAGTGTATATATGGTGATGTTTGTGTGATGTGAACATAAGACATCAGATGCAGCTTCCTCGGAATGAACACCCAAGTTAACTCAGGGAACACTCCCTTTGCTGCCAACCCAACAAGGATCTACTAATGACTTCCAGTTCTTTTCAGAGGGGGCAGTGAGGCTGCTTTATTGTTGCTTAGCTTTTCCTTTCTTTGCCTCTACTTTAAAATTCCTTGACTAAATGTTGTACCAATCTATTGCTGTTACTGTCTCCAGGATAACAGCCAAGATGAACAACATCACAAAGACTAATAGTCGAAGACTCTCTTCCAATTGTCCTCTTGAGTAACCCTGGGTGGCTTGGCCCTTGGTTATCCTCAAAACAACATTCTCCTCTTGCTCCCTTGGGACACGGAGCTTGGCCTTGGACCAGCTTGGTGAACAGCATCAGGAACAAAAAGTTGGATTTGTAGAGGAAGTTGTTAATCCTATTGTGTTTGTTAATGTTATGAAATATTCAACAAAACTGAAAGAAGGGACCATTAAATTTTATCCAAAAAGAACACGGGACATTAAAGAGCAGCCAAAGGGAGGCTGGGTACACACTGACATGAACCAGTCCCAAGGTGTATCCTGATTAAGGTATGAATCATGAGGATGAAGATGGTGCTTACATATACAGTACATAAGCACAGAAATAACTCTGATAAAATGGAGGTTAATCTAGACTTTGAACTTTATTTCTATGCAATTATAAACTCATTATGGGTGTTTGCTTATTTGTTTATTTTTAGAGACAAGATTTCTCTGTGTAACCTTGGCTCTTCTAGAACTAGCTTTGTAGACCAGGCTGACCTGAAACTGAGAGATCAGCCTGTCTCTGCTTCCCAAGTGTTGGGGATAAAGGCATCCAACACTATGTCTGGCTTTCTTTTTGAGATTTTAAATATGTGCAAATAGTAACATTTTGAGAGTGCCTTCTTTTTCTCCTAAAAATAGTTACCAGCATTAATTATATAAACAGGCTAAAAACACAAATCCTAGCTATATACACAGTTTAATTAATTTTTTCAAATGTGTGCATTTATATAACCACTACTTAGACTTAACCAAGAAATATCTCCTAAATGTCCCAAATGATCTTTGTCGCCTTGTATTCTTAGCCTTATATGCAGTCTCTTATACTGCATGTTTTTAAATCATGGATAAGAACATGTGTGGTTCTTGTAGCTAGATCATGAAAAACCGCATGACTTTCTCTTTGCATCTGTCTGGTTTTCCTAAAGTGTACATACACGACAGTGGTTCCCTAGCTGGCAGGTTGTGAGGATCTCACATAGTTTTGTGTGTGGGGGGGGGCATATGATAAAGAACTGATGCATCCTGGGCATAGTTATCTCCAGTTTGCTTACTAGCATTCAGCCATCTGAGAAGCAAATCTGACCCACGCTGACATTTCGGGTATCTACAGCCTATGGAAATATTATGACTGAACTCCTCCTGGAGAGCACAGTCTATGGTCAGCTCACTATGCAAAGACAATCATGTTGTTAAAGTGTCTTCTAGCCAGACATATAAAAAGATCTGAAATTCTAGCTTAGATGGGGTAGGTAATGCCAAGGCCTCACCCATTACTAAGAAGCTATTGGCAGTTGATAGTGTTTTGGAGAAGAATCAGTTTTTGGTAAGGATGTGTGTCTAGTAGTATTCCCATGTTCCAGTAGCTAGCCCCACATCCATGCATATTTGGGCAATAATGACTACACTTAATAGGTCATATGTTTTTATGTCATGTAGTTGAGAGGAAGACTTTTTGGAAGGGTACAGAAGGAGTTAAAGGGAGAAACAGGTAGACATGATCATATTCCATTGAATCTATGTATAAAACCTCACAAGTAAAGGAAGATATGGACCAAAACTAAAAGACAATTGATATATGTCTAAAAATGAATATTTAGCTGGAGAACTGATCCCTACAATCAAGCATAACCATAAATTTATTAGAACAAACATGAAAAACATGACATACACAACATCCACAAAACAGGCTTGTAAATTCTAAGTGAGTATTTCCATAATGAAGTGGTGGTAATAAATTGTCTTCTATATTTGGTACTGATTTTGAATTATGGCACTCTCTGTGTAAGAGTAGACTAACAACAGCTCCCCTCTTCCATTAGAACAGGATGATTTCTTTCTCCAGTACACATTTCTGAAGGAAGGGAGACGTTTTCAGTCTTCGAGGCATTGGTATGTATGCACATGCTCATTTATTAGTTGTTCTAGCAATAGAGTGTTATTCTGGCTTTATCAATATTAGCTTTGACTTGACTTTCCAAAACTAGATCAGGGAACTAAGGTTACAAAAGGGAAGAAGAGACAAACAGAAGTACGTCTGCTGAACATTTATCCAGTGCCAAGTATTGAGGTCAAGAATGTCTACCTGCTGTCTAAGTTAATCCATACAACACTCCAGAGAGATTAAAAATGCTTTACTACTAATGGAAGATGACTGGAGAGCATGTGCCCAGACCAGAACAGAATTAGAGAAGAATAGAGTCAGTTCCTGAATTTAATGTCTAACTTCAAAACCGTACTTAACATTTTTTTACAGTTTTTGTTGTTGCTGGTTGTTTGCCCTTTACCTATTTGTTTTCCAGAGATTGAGAGAGAAAGAGCAAGAGATAGAGACAGACAGACAGAGAGTCAGAGAGACAAAGAGATAGAGAGATAGAGAGAGAGAGAGAGAGAGAGAGAGAGAGAGAGAGAGAGAGAGAGAGAGGGAGGATGAGGATGTGGAGTTGAGTGAATAGGGAGATGGAGATGTTCTTGAAGGAGTCGGCAGAGGAGAAAGCATACTCAGAATTTATTATATGAAAATTTTTATTAAAACAAGAAAAAGTATGACTATATTTCTGTCTCCTGAGAGGTTCTGGTAAAACCTGACAAATACAGAGGCAGATGCTCATAGCCAACCATTGGACTGAGAACAGGGTCCCCAATGGAGGAGTTAGAGAAAGGACTGAAGGAACTGAAGGAGTTTGCAACCCCATAAGAAGAACAATATCATCCAACCAGATCCCTCAGAGCTCACAAGGACTAAACTGCCAACCAAAGAGTACACATGGAGCAACCCATGGCTCCAGCTGCATACATAGCAGAGGACGGCCTTGTTGAACATCAAAGGGAGAAGTCCTTGGTCCTGGGAAGGCTCAACTCCCCACTGTAGAGGAAGGCCAGAGCTGGAAGGAGGGAGTGGGTGAGTGGATGGGAGAAGAGCATCCTCACCAAAGCAGGGAGAGAGAGCACGGGATAGGGTTTGCCAAAGGGGAAACCAAGAAAGGGGATAACATTTGAAATGTGAATTAATAAAATATCCAATAAAAGAAAAAGTATATATCTTATTAGTCAATACAAATGCCTAAAGAAGACACGAAAAACCCAGCATCAGATGTTCTAACTTCCAACTTTAATCCATCCATCATCTGCTGCTTATCTGTCTGTCTGTCTGTCTATCTGTCTGTCTACCTACCTATATCTACCTGCTTCTCTGTCTGTCTGTCTGTCTATCTATCTATCTATCTATCTATCTATCTTCAATCTATTGATCAATCAATCTATCTAATCTATTAATCTAATCTATAATCTTTACCATCCTTTTAAGTTGGCATGTAGAACAGTGGATCTCATCAGTTTACCTGCAAAGGTTCTGATTTCATTTTTCTTTATGGCTGAATAAAATTCCATCATGCATATATATATATATATATATATATATATATATATATATATATTCCCTCTGTCCATATCTGTTAATTGACCACTAAGCTGTTTTCATTTCATAGCTATTGTGAAGTGTCAGGAATTAACATGGATGAGCAACTCTCTCTACTGTGAGATTTGGAGTCCCCTGGATATGTTCTACCAATGATATATTGGGTCACAAGATTGCTCTAGGGAGATGTACATATGGATTTCCACAGTAGCGGGACAAATCTGCCCTCCCATTAACAGTGAATTAGAATTCGTCCTTTCCCACTTTTTCATCAGTATTTGTTGTTTGTTTTCTTAATGATGACCACTCTGACAAAGGTGGCATGGAATTCCAAAGCTATTTTAATTTGAATTTCCCTAATGACTAATGTGGATTGAACACCTCTTCAAATACTTGTTAGTCATTTGTAATTTTTTTGAGAACTATCTATTCATCTCATTAGTCTGTTTAATGGATGAATGATTGGGAATTTTAATTTTAAAAAACTTGAAGTTCTTTACATACTTTACATATTAATCCCCTGTCTAACTTGTAGAATTTAAGGTTTTTTTCCACTCTTAGGTTGTATCTTCACTGTAATGATGCTGTTTGCTGTACAGAAGCTTTTTAGTGACATATAATCTCATTGTCAATTGGGGCTATTTTCTGTGCTGTCAGAGACCTTTATAGGAAATTCTTGCCTACACTCATGTCTTAAAGTGTTCCTCTCTGTTTTAAGCATTTCTGGTTTTAAAGTATGTTATTTGTTCAGTTGGGGTTTGTTGGGGGTGGGTCTTCTAAATATGGAATTATGCCATCAGCCAACATTTTTCTTTCTTCATTTCCTATTTCTATGCCTTTTATTTCTCTCTCTTACTTAAGACTTTGAACACTACACTAAGATTGGAGAGAATGGTCATGCCATTCAAAAGTAGCTTCCTTTACTATTTAATTCTATTTTTAGTATATGAAGACTTGATCAAATGAAAGTAATTATCATGCATATATATATATATTGTTTATTTTTGCATGTGTTAAGGCTTTTGTAGTCTATGGATGGTGTACTGGCTTGTTTTGTGTGTCAACTTGACACAATCAGAAGTCATCACAAAGAAAGGAGCCTCCCTTGAGGAAATGCCTCCATGAGATCCAGCTGTAAGGTATTTTCTCAATTAGTGATAAGGATGGAAGGGCCCATTATGGGTGTGCCATCCCTGGGCTGGTAGTCTTGAGGAAGCAAGCCAGAAAGTTACATTCCTCCATGGCCTCTGCATCAGCTCCTGCTTCCTGACCTGCTTGAGTTTCAGTGCTGACTTCCTTTGGTGATGAACAGCAATAAGGAAATGTAAAGTGACTAAATCCTTTCCTCCCCAACTTGCTTCTTGATCATGATGTTTGTTCAGGAATAGAAACCCTGACTATGTCAGTGGGATACATTTTAGAGAAGCCTCTCAGGTTACTGGAAATGATTTATATTGTGTATCAGTTAGGTGATATGAGTTTTAGATATAGTTTAGCTCTGAAGAGTCTTCATTGACTTTCAGTTTAGAGAACCATCTAAATGAAGTTAGAGTTCTGAACCATCACATTACTGAATCAAGAACCATCTGATCCTACTAAATATTGTTGCCTTTAATATTTGGTGAAGTTGGAAACCCCAACTCTTGATTCACAAATATTCACTACTATCGTGCCTTCTTCATAGGCTGCTTTTACCTGTATCCTATGGTCATCATCTCTTCTAGACAGTTTTGGTTTGAACACTATCATATATGAGAAGAGTATGATAGCTTGCTTGGGGCTTCCATTTGCTTGGAGATCAATTCCTACCCATTAACTCTATCACTATATGTATTTGTTTCAGGTGTGTGGTTTTTTGGAAACAAAAGACAGCTGGAATTTATTGTTTTAATTACATCTTTTAGATGATGAATTGAGGCCATTTTGATTCTAGGTTATCACTGAAAGATTTGCTGTTTCTGATGCCTTTGTTGGTTAGTATTCTATTGGTTGGCTTGTAGCTAGGTTTTATTCCCACCCCCAAGCCCCCGTTATTGTTAGAATTTTCTTGCTACTGTGTTTTACATGATGGCTTCCTTCCTAGTTTTCCTTTGTATTATTCTCACAAATTTTATTTTTTCTTGCATTCTTGGACATGAGACTCTTTTATTTCTATTTTTCTTTTTTTTTCATCTTTATTAACTTGGGTATTTCTTATTTACACATCCATTGTTATTCCCTTTCCCGGGTCTGGGCCAACATCCCCCTAACGCCTCCCCATCCCCTTTTCTATGGGTGTTTCCCTCCCCATCTTCCCCCCATTACTGACCTCCCCCTAACAATCACATTCACTGGGGATTCAGTCTTGGCAGGACCAAGGGCTTCCCCTTCCACTGGTGCTCTTACTAGGCTATTCATTGCTACCTATGAGATCAGAGTCCAGGGTCAGTCCATGTATAGTCTTTGGGTAGTGGCTTAGTCCCTGGAAGCTCTGGTTGGTTGGCATTGTTGTTCATATGGGGTCTCAGGCCGCTTCAAGCTCTTTCAGTCCTTTCTCTGATTCCTTCAACAGGGTTCCCGTTCTCAGTTCAGTGTATTTGCTGTATTCTGGCTGTGTCTCTCAGGAGAGATCTACATCCGGTTCCTGTTGGCCTGCACTTCTTTGCTTCATCCATCTTATCTAGTTTGGTGGCTGTATATGTATGGGCCACATGTGGGGCAGGCTCTGAATGGGTGTTCCTTCTGCCTCTGTTCTAAACTTTGCCTCCATACTCCCTCCCAAGGGTATTCTTGTTCCCCTTTTAAATAAGGAGTGAAGCATTCGCATTTTGGTCATCCGTCTTGAGTTTCATGTGTTCTGTGCATCTAGGGTAATTCAAGCATTTGGGCTAATAGCCACTTATCAATGAGTGCATACAATGTGTGTTTTTCTGTGGTTGGGTTACCTCACTCAGGATGATATTTTCCAGTTCCCTCCATTTGCCTATGAATTTCATAAAGTCATTGTTTTTGATAGCTGAGTAATATTCCATTGTGTAGATGTATCACATTTTCTGTATCCATTCCTCTGTTGAAGGGCATCTGGGTTCTTTCTAGCTTCTGGCTATTATAAATAAGGCTGCGATGAACATAGTGGAGCACGTGTCTTTTTTATATGTTGGGGCATCTTTTGGGTATATGCCCAAGAGAGGTATAGCTGGGTCCCCAGGTATTTCAATGTCCAATTTTCTGAGGAACCTCTATTTTTCTTTTTGTATAGTATGTTTTAAAGAATTTTTGAAGTATTCTTTCATGCCTACCCATGTCCTAAGTTTGTATTTGTTTTGTAATTAATTTCTTCAATGATTATAAAAATAAAACTGCTGGATACAGCAATTTTGGCTGATAGGTTTTTTCTTTTCTTTTTCTTTTTTCTTTTCTTTTTCTTTTTTCCTTTTTGATTTGTAGATCAGTTTGTGTTTGCCTCTTGAACTTTTAATATTGTATGTTTGTCTTACATTTTTAACTACTAGACTATGATATGGTAAATTCTTCTCTGGTCACTTCCTCTTGGATTTCTTAATGCTCTTTTGTTTGAATTTCTTTTTTGGGTTTTAGAAACTTCCCACTATTATTTCATTAAATAAATTGTCTCTGCCATTAGACTTTATTTCAGTTCCGTCTTCTTCCCCAAAGACTCTGAGGTTTGGTCTCTTGAGTATATTTGAAAATTATACTTGCTAATTTTTCTTTATCTCTTTATGAAGTGATAGCCTTACCACTCACTCTGTATATTTTTCTTCTAGGAATTCTCTGCTGATGATTTCTGCTGTGCCTTTCATTTGGTGCATTGAGTCTTCCAGTTCCAGAGTTTTTCTTTGCTTCTCTTTCTTTTTCCATTTATTTGGCCTCAATTTCCTGTCTGACTTTTCTTTCATGCTTTTGAATTTCTCCTCCAAATTAATTTTGTATTAAGTTTGCCAATATTTTTGGTTAGCTCCTGAATTAATTTCTTGACTTCATTCATCTTTATACTTAAATATTCTTATGGCCATTAATTGTTTACTAAAGAAGTATTCTGACATTTTTTTCTAACACTTCAGCTGCATCACTTTGCTCTCTAGCATTGAGGAGCTTGTGGAAGTCACTTTGTGAGACGTTGTCACACACTGTTGTGTTCCTTTGTGTTTTGTATATCTGTTAGGATGGATATACCTACAATTTCATTTTGCCTTTCCCCTTTTTCTTTGTTTTTTAAAAAATTTTATTTTATGTACATTTTCCTGGTAATTTGTCTTCAGTTGTATTTAGGCTCCCCACCACCATTTTGTGTGGGGATTGATGACTGAAGTAAGATATGATGGTGTGATACCAATCAAAGTGTTAACTTATTGGGAAAGACACTGTGTGCTTAACCTGTGTCACAGAAAAAAATACATAAATAGTAGCAGGGAGAGCCCAACTAGATAGAATGTATTTTGTAGATTTTTATAGCTAATGGCATCAGTAAATGAATAGTAAAATGAGAAGAGATTAGAAAAAGTAGAAGCTGAGATTCAAGTCTTTTCAGTTAGGTCTATAATACAAGATAATATTAAATCAATTTAACTGAAATATTAAATTTACCAAGAAAATAGTACAGACTGGGTTTTGGCATTCATGGGTTATTTTAAGTGCTTAACTTAATATATACTCTTTTCTCTTAACTTGTAGATTTTTAGACACTGCATTCTCAGAAATATTTCTGATATGATTACCCCTGTTTAACTTCAAACAGTTGAGTCTCATGTGACACTTTATGACCTGTGTCTCGGTCATTGGCATACAATATTGCTCTTTTCCTAGGCTTAGTAGCTTTCCTTGTGTGGAGAGGCATTGCAGTTTTTCTCTCATATTTCTCAGTTTGGAATGATTGCAAACAGCACTTCCTCTAACTATGAAGATCTGGGGTTTGAACCTAGGGATACTTATAAGGTAAACTGAAGCATACCTTAAATCAGTCCCGTGAGTAGCACAATCATTCATAATGGCTACCTTTATATACACTATGAGTATCTATAGATAAAAATAAGTATATATTTTTCCATTATAATATCATCTTCAAATAAAATGAATCATGGACCCAAGCTGACTTACAGAAGCAGCTTGTGTTGTAGCTGAATAGTTTTCAATTCTTTCAAGCAAAACAAAGCCAGTAGCGTTGTCTTCCCAGCTACCATTATGTTTCCTTTCAGTGGAGTTGAAAAGACTTGTTCCAATATCACATGGAAATGCTCTGAACATTCAAAATAATGCATCAGGCTAATTAATTAATGTTTAGAAACACAGCTCTCCATGAGAGCTCAGTTCTTGGTTCAGTAAGCACTGACAGCACCTTGCTGTTTATAACAAAGGCCAGAAAACAGTGCTAGGAACATGGACCCAGCTAGTGATTTTGAAATAATCCCTAATGAGTCAGTCCATCAGTTGTGTGACTCTAAAACACTGTCTTTGGTTTTATTCCTAAGATTTCACAGAGTTTAAAACAATTGTGCATTTCTAGAGTCTTAAACAAGAGCCAAGCCCCAGCAATGTATCTAAAAGTTATTGAAATGCAGTTCCCCAGAGCTTCGATTGTGTGTGGATTACCTTACAAGGGTTATGAATCTACTGATTAATTCATGCAAGAAAAGGCATTTTCTAGTAAATATAGACACATTAGTCAAGATTTCTGAGGAGGGTGGTACTTTGCTGATATAAGAAAATACCTCTAAGGGTAATGGGGTGGAGTCCTCAGCAAGCCCATCATTTAACATATCTGAACATATGATCGTTTGTTGCTTTCAGTATCTATGCTAGCTCATTACATTCCATCATGTTTGCTGCCTCGTAGATAAGCCCAGAGAATGGAGCATATAATGTTAAACACTTGAAATATGAATGCTGTGCGAAAATGTATCTGAAATATATGTTCTGGTAGGAGGGCAAGTGAATTACCAATTTTTTAGCCATAGCAGGGGTAATTTAATGGAAAAATTACTTAGTGCACAGTCTACAGCAAGATGGGACTAGGGAGCTATTGGAAGATACGCAGTTTAGTAGGGTCTCTGTCTAAGAAGGAAACCTTCAGGGAAACTGCGGACCTTAGAGTAAAGGGAGTCTGCAAGCTGATTAGTTGATAAATTGAGTGGAAAATTCTCTTCTTCTACTTTTATGTTTTGGCTCTACAGTATAATGCCTTTCTCCTAAATGCTCTGATTTTCCACCAAAATTGGACTATTCTAAATTTTTATGTATTGTTCCATTTAAAGTGGAACATGGGTATAGGTAGAAAGAAGCATTCTGTATGTCTGACCTGGTAAAGGAAAAGCCAAGTGGCTGAAACCGTGACCAGGTCAGGAATGTACTTGCTGTGCAAACATGAGGATCTGAGTTCAATATTTGTACAAAACCCCAAAATATCCAGGGGTGGTGATTTGATGGGTCACAAGGCAGATACAGAAGGAGCCTTATGGTTTACTAGCTGAACAGGCAAGCTGAGCTCCAGGTTGGTGAGAGACTGTCTCAGCAGTGAGGGAAGGTAGCTGGTTCATGGGAAACAGTATTGAAAGATGACCTTTGACATCCATGCACACAAATGCACACACCTACACCTATGCACACATACAATGAATGCAGGAATGAATGAATTGTCAATCAATTGTGTTCTGTGTGTAATTGTGTGTGTCTGAAGAACCTAGTGCCTGGTTCTTCTCTTAGAGATCCTCTCTCAGACCGAAAGTCCCGCCTTCCTGATTTTGCCTAAGCACTGGCTGTTTATTAAGTCAATCAGAGTGAGTGCATGTTTACAAATTACTGAGTCAGGTGATGAACCATAAGAATAATTTCTTATGCATTCTTCATGACTGCAAGTGATTGATAATGAGTCATATTCTAATTCCTGAAGGCCACCAGGCCTAGCACTGGGAGAACACTTGTCACCTTGGTTCAGTGGCCCCTTAACTGTTAAGCTTTTGTGACTTTTCACGTTTGCCTTTCACACTTTGCTACAGTCTTCTGGACTCCAGCTGTTATGCCCATTGGATGTGTCTGGTCCCCTTCAGTGCACTCAAATTGCTGCTGTGAATTGAGAGAAAAGATCACTGACAGAATCATGGGAGCCAGCTACCACGACTGTGCATGATTCAGTGACTACCATGGTGTGGACCTGGGTGTATGGTCTCTATTTTGGTTTATAGTCTTTTTTTTTCTGCCACTCTTCATGATATAAACATGTCCTGAATAGTTGGTATTGCTAAATAAATAGAAGGCAATCTCCCTTGAGGAGAACTTGAAATGAGGCAATGACCCACAAGAGGTAAGATAACAAATGTGCAGTTATAAAAGGCAGGGTGGGAAGAACTCCAAGAGAAATAAGATAATTATAATGTTTCACAAAGGAGAAAGTAAGTATTAATGGTGACCTAGATACTAATACAAATTTTACTTCAGAGTCCAAGTATTGGGGGGGAGGTATGTAAATAAGATGAAAACAATTAATGTGTTGATTCTTTACCACAACTAATATATGCAGGGCTTTAAAAATTGATGTTGAGAAATGTTTTCTCCTGAACAGGATACTTTTGATATTTTTTGTACTTAAGAACATCACTGCCAAAATGAATGTTAAGGAGGAGTAAATTCAGTCAAAGTGAGCAGAACAACACATTAACATAACGACTTAAAAATAGTTCTCTGTGTGGGAGAGAGGATGGCGGCTCTGAACTTCATTAAGCCGATTGTTGAGGAGACATCTGGAATCTCATTCCAGGGGATGCTAGAGCAATCCATGCTCTGGGTGACTCTCTTAAGATGCAGTTCAGACAAGATTCGCTTGAACAAAGTATGGTTTTAAGTAATCACCTCCAGTCACCCCAGTGAACACTTGTTTGTAGTAAGGGAGGATGTGTTTCCCTAGAGAATCAGGGAAGGACTCAGTTTACATGCCAGAGGAAAGAAAACTAAGCACTGGAGAGTCTAATTCAGCTTTCCAAACTGCGTCGGTCCAGATCTGCCATTCACCTGAAGTATTTTTTTTCTTGCACAATTATAAACTTGTAGAGAGTAGAAATCATGGAATGTCCTTATCTTTATCGAGTTAGATAATGGGTACTGAATAAAAAAAATCACTAAAAAAATAGGTACTTAATTTCTTATAAATAAGTTGTGGTAGTGCTTTCTGGAAGGGAAGTCACTGGGTTAGATACTATGGGAATTTGAAGAACAACTGCTGTGAAAAACTAAGAGTTGAATGACACAGTGAGCACTGTTTCAGTTTAACAAGGAAGCCCTGTATTTATAAAGGCGACTAGGGCACAGCAAGAAGCTTGAAAAAGTCTTCAGGAAGTCAGAAGTAATGTCAATCTGGCCCCAAACCAATACACTGAAAGTGGAACTTAAGTTGAATATACGTAACTGGATTGGCATTAGATCAAGCCACTCCTTAAATATCTATGACTTTTCACACAGGCAATGGCTACTCTCAGCCTTATCGTTGGACTCTCTTGGACCCATCAGCTCTGAATCCTTCATGTTCCATTGGCTAATTCTCTGGTGCTTGATTCTTTACTTAGAGATCTTCTCTCAGAGCAGAAGTCCTGCCTTCCCTATCCTGTCTAAGGACTGGCTGTTTATTAAGCCAATCAGAGGGTGATTTACAAAATACTGAGGCAGGTAATGAACCATCAGAATAATAACAGAAAAGTCTGAGCAGTTCTTAGCTCTTTGCCAGTACAGAACGTTTAAATAATACAAAGACAACTTTTGCAACAGTGTACCCTCAACACAGCCTTCATCAGAAAAGCTGGTCCTTATAGGAATGGGGATAAAAACACTAATCCATGACTGCACAAGACACTAAAAATGAGTGTTTGAGGGTTTAGCTTTATTCAAGAAATCGATACCATCCCTTTAAGGCTAAGGGAACTTTTCAGAAGAGACAGTAGAAATAATTTAACATTCAGAAGATGAGGAGAGGGGCTACAATATACCATCTTCTAAGTAAGACATAAATGTAAGTGCTACACGCTTCTGTGCATACTGTGCCAAGCAATGCCAATTAGGAAGGAAGAAGAGACTCACAGGCTACTATGGCATAGTGATGGTTGATTGGGAGCCAACGGATACAGGAAGAAGTCGGGGGTAAGTAGATATAGTTTTGTTCATCCTGAAGAATTCACTAAGCCCTATTTGCTAGTCCAAATATAAACATAGATACTGCCCTGGCTAACCACTATAGAACACTAAATAAAATCAAAACTAATAAATAAAGGAAAAGGGCTTGTAGAGAGGGACAGTCTGTAAGGTCAGAAGGGAAATGGGAGAGGGTGAGAAGAGAGGGATCTGAATGCATAGCTACACAATATATATGTATGAAATTGCAAAAAAAAAAAAAAAGAAAGAAAAGAAAAGAAAAGAAAAGAAATTGAAAGCTCCCTGCATGGAGGCTATCAAGGAGCACAGTTGATTTTATCCCGTGATATTCACAGTACTTTTGAAACATAACTCATCACTTCTGCATAAAAAGGCAACCCATGTTCACAGGCAGTGAGTTTAAAACTACACAGCAGAGGAGGGGAATTGGTGTTAAAGAACCTTCATGGTGACGGTTTGGGGTGACAGTGTAACACCAAGCTATGGGTTTAGTCTAGAGAGCGAGGCTACTATGGACCCTGATTCTATAATCTTGTGTGGCCCTCCTTCCTGAATGACAAGGCTTCCATTAGCTCAGTTATTGCACATAGAGCAGCTTGTCATCAAGGCACTTCCTCGTTGATGTGTACTGTGCACAGAATTACACTGAGGATGTGTACTGTGCCACAGAATTACACTGAGGAGGTCCAGAGACTCTGCTTACAAGTGGTGATTCATTGACCAAAGGAGCCAAGAAACCTTCATTTTGGTAACCTGATTCTAAGCCACCCTTAGCCACATTTCCCTTCCGATACCCTGGGTACAGCCATTCAGGACTGTTTAATATATCTCTACACCTGTCCAGAAAGGACCACCAACCTACACGAGGCTCATTTTTTCTGTCATCCCAGAGAATACAGAATGGGTAGTGGTTCTCCAGGCCACCACCTGACTTTGCCTAACTTATAAACCAGTCCAGTTTAGGGTCTCTTCTAAACTGAGTTGAGTTTTCTCTTCTCTTTATCAAAGGACATCTTTTTTAAAAGGCTGTTGTGCTGTACTTTTAATTTTTCATACTTCAAAACTACTCTTGCAAAATGTGTAAAAATTGAGAATCGTTGGCAAAGGCTTTGGCTTGGCACAATCTCTTTGACCCTGACTCCGATTCCAATCACAACACACTTACATTTTTTTATTTTACACATCTACCTGATATTTGAAGTTTCAAGGGCGTGTATATTTTACCTACCCAGATAAAACAAGGTAGGTATTCACATTTAGGCTAGCATCTGAGGGGTGTCTTCTAGCCAGTTTACGTTCGAAAGAGTAATGTCAATAGTAGATATAATTTGTATAAACTACTGAGGAGACAGCCAGGATTATAACTGATGGAATGACAGCACATTGGCACAAGTTGTGATAGAATATCTGAGAATGAACAAGCTAAAATAGGGAGAGCTTATTTTACCTCATGACTTTAGAGCTATCATCCCTAACTGTGGGAAGGCATGGTAGGATTCCACAGTGGTGGAAGGCCTGGTTTGGATTCTGTACCTCCCCATTAGTCACAGACACTGGAAGCAGAGACGTCTGAAAAGATCTGGGAAGGGGCTGTTATTCTCCAGGTTTGCTTCTGGGTGACCTGCTTCACCCAGCAAGGCTCTTCCTCTTAAAATAGGGACAACACCTAAGCAGCAAGAATCCCAAGATATGGGCAGAGAGGAGATTTTATGTTCAAACCATAATAGACATCATTGTCTATGTCAGCCAGAATAGACCTCAGCTAGAAAGGTCCACAGACTGGAACTTGAGACACTGAACTACTCCTGTTTCTTAAGATCAAAAGTTACCTTTCAACTAAATAATCACTGTAAAAATAGACTTCAAATATAAAAGGATCATTTGAATGTTACAAATAATAATAAAACATAAAAAAGTAAACATCTGCAAAGCATACACTTTTGTTATAATATTCAATGGACTTTTGTGACATAAGCAAGTCTGGCTCAACCATTATCCTAATCCTCAGTCAGTCTTCCAAATCAATCATCTCTCTATGTTTCCATTTGTTTTCATCTTAGAACATTTAGGTCACTACTGTAAAGGTTAAAGGTCAAGGTGGGATGAGAACAGTGAATCTGGGTCGTAATCTTTACTGCATTATTTCATTCTTCTTCGGATTCTTCAGCGATCTCTCCACAGTTCGCTCTCTGGCTGATTTGACTCTGTTGTTTATAGACAGTTCGTGTCTGTACAAGATCTTTAAAAATATTTTTGCAACTCCATTCCTAGAAGAGTGATTGTCACCTAACAGATTATAAATACGACGTTTCTTCAAAAAATAGGACCATTTTCACGGATCTTTAACACAGAGACAGGTGCCAGTAGTGCAACCATAAAACAAAAATCTATTTTAAAAATGCTGATCTAGGACATAATAATCTAAATTGGATGGATCAAGTCTGAGAACATTTCCCTAAATATTTCCCTGTGTGTGGCACTCTTGTTTTATTTGCTTTGTTTTATTGCATGTATTTTGGCACTGGATATAGAACCTAAGGCCTTATACACTTGAAGAATATGCTCTGCTACTGAACTACATCTCCACCTCCTGGTAAAACATTTTAAATAACCGTAAAGTTAATATAACAGTACTGTCAATATTTAATCCCCCCTGACTCCCACATGAGGAGGAGTGACCTGGAAATACTGGGAAAGTTATTGATTTGCTTATTTGTTTGTGGAACTTGAATCTGCAGCCTCATGCTATAGCATGAATGGGTACTTTGAAGACTGCTCAGTTAACAGAATAGTTTCCTCATGAAGCCCTGGGGTCGATCATGTGTACCACGTGTACTGGACTTGGTAACTTATATGCATAACCCCAGCATTCAAGTAGTAGTAGAGATCAGAAATTCAAGGCTAATCTTCAGTTTGTGACTAGCCTAGATACTGTGTCTTGGGAAGACAACGAACAAAACATACAGGTATTTAACTCAGGTGGGACTAACATATGCCCTGTAATTCTACTATGTGTGAAGTTGTGACTCAACATTAATGACCTGTCTTTAAAAGAAAAATCCAGAACCACTATTCTATTCATTTAATTTGCTAGAAGACAAACTGGAGGAGCAGGCTAATTAGTATTTGATGTGATGCTTTAAGCATATTTTTAAAATTCTTTTATAAATGGTGACCAAGGTTTGCAACATTCTAAATTAAGGACAATTCTAAAGGAGAAGGCCAGGCTAAGCTAGTTCACTTCTTAGTCTACCTTCATCTGAAGAATAAATGTAGGAAGGACACAAACCTTCACCTTTCCTCCTAATGCAAGGAATCTACAATTCTCGTATTGATTTTTTCCCCAACTTGGCTGCTCTCATTTTTCTTGCAGTATGCAGCTCACATACAATATCTATTCTATGCTCTTCCTGAGAAATTCAATATATCTTTCATAAAAGGACTACACTGTGTGGCTTTTCTCAATAAATGGATTTTTGAAGAAATCTGAGGCACCGACTCTCAGAAGGTTATGTGTATACTGAAGTAAAACATTAACTTCGTTAAGTAAGAAAGAAACACAAACTTTGAAGACTGACCCAAGTACTTAATCTGTTTTTCATGTTTGGAATTGAAAGCTCCCATCTGGAAGCTTATCTCTCAGAAAGCACTGATACCCACTGGTGTTGTTTATTAGGTTGCTATGGAAAAGAAGGCCCATTCAATACCATGCTTCTCATGGTATTGAATGTTTAGTAAGTCTCTGATTATTTGATAGTATTGCCAATACAAAGTAAGTGAATTATTGTCATTTAACTCACTGAGAGTTGACAAACACAACCTTTGCTCTTGATAAAAATGTATGCTGTGAATTATTGCCAAATAGTTCAACTTATTTTCCTAAGACTCATTATTTTAACCATGCTAAATTTTAAATTAAATAGACTTGGTTCATCTCTTAGCAGCTATCTTGGATTTATTTAGTAATCACCCTCATCCTTGTCTACAAAGTGATAGTGACTCCAGAAATACTACTTCCATGAATCATGACTATTTATTTTACCTTGAGATAAGAAAATGTGGCAATAGTTTAAAACACAGTACCCTGAAGACGCCCGTGCAAGGGGTTGACACCTGGGCTCTGGCGATAGTGATGTCATATTCAAGAAACAGATTTCCCTTTATGCCAAGTAAATCAAGTTACTTTTTGTCTTAGGGGAAATCTGCTTTTCCACTGGTCACAGTGGAGCCTCTAGGCAGTAGAGAAGGAAAACCTGAGCTAATCAAGATACACATGACTCTCGCTGCTTTTCTTGCAGTGTCTTCCGGAGCATCTAATCAGTTTGAAATGTAGAACAGCTCATGGTAATCCAACTAGGCACTTCAGATTAGACAGCGGGAGAGCATCGTACTACAACACCACAGACACATAGTTGGTGTCAGAGTTGTTCTTCACAATCGTGACTAGGTGTGGTGTCCCTTGTCAGATGTTTAGAGAGGTATATGAGGATTCAGATGACTCAGTCAGAATTGATTCAATTCGTGGGTCAAGGCAGGGAGCTAACCACCACTCTCCAGATTTTCTCCTTCATTAGAGAAAACTCTGAAATATAGTTTCAAGGACCAGGAAAATTTTCTGAAGAGGTGGTTTCTGAATGAACTCTAAGGATGGGGAAAATCAAAAAGTGAAAATCATGGTAGGGAAAAAAAGCCATGATCTTTCATTTTTATTTGGAAGGTGGAGGAATGTAAAGAGGAAAATGAAATTGGAATTATAAGAGATAGGAAAATGAGGGAAATGGAGAAAGAGAAGGTTTGTTTGTAGGAAGGAAGTAGAATGCAGACCGACAGGAGCAGGATGTAGATCGATCCTGAGAGACACAGCCAGAATACAGCAAATACAGAGGCGAATGCCAGCAGCAAACCACTGAACTGAGAACGGGACCCCGGTTGAAGGAATCAGAGAAAGAACTGGAAGAGCTTGAAGGGGCTTGAGACCCCATATGTACAACAATGCCAAGCAACCAGAGCTTCCAGGGACTAAGCCACTACCTAAAGACTATACATGGACTGACCCTGGACTCTGACCTCATAGGTAGCAATGAATATCCTAGTAAGAGCACCAGTGGAAGGGGAAGCCCTGGGTCCTGCTAAGACTGAACCCCCAGTGAACTAGACTGTTGGGGGGAGGGCGGCAATGGGGGGAGGGTTGGGAGGGGAACACCCATAAGGAAGGGGAGGGAAGGGATGTTTGCCCGAAACCGGAAAGGGAATAACACTGAAATGTATATAAGAAATACTCAAGTTAATAATAAAAAAAAAAAAAAGAATGCATACGTGCATGAGTCCATTTTATTTCAGAGATGCAAGCCTCAGTTGAAGCATTACCATGGACGGAGTACCACTTAGGTATTTATTTGACTAGAGGAAACATGAACAATTCTTAATCTTAGCTATAGGTATCTGAGACATGACTCACAGGGAAGAGAGATCTCTGTTCTTTCTAAGGTTATACATGCACTTCTCAGGACCCATGTCAGACAGCGCTCAACCCTGCATCTCTAGCTCTAGGTATCAGCGCCCTCTTTCTGAGCTCTGTTTGCACTTCACTCACATTGACATACATCTATACATATGCCCACATACGTAAACATAAATTCATCTTTATAAGAATTTTAGCTATGAGTAATTTAAAACAGAAGTTGAAAGAAACAGATGAAGGGTTTTCTTCTGTTTTAGGCCTTTCGGCTTGTATATAGCCAGGTTCCTGTCTTCAAAAATAAACCAGTGGGTGCTATCATAATGGAAATAACCCAAACATGCTAGTAAAAATGGAAGCATGTTGAAAGTGAAACTTTATTCTAATTAGGAGTTTAAATTACACGCAGAAATACAGATGGCGAGAAAGTAAAGGAGAATGGTGAGGGATGTGTGAGCATGGTTACAATTCAGCATTTAATTAGCATCACATGTAATCTGTAATATTGTCAAGATTAGAAAGAGAGGATGATGTACAAAGTTTAAGTCCAAGTGGATCAAGGACCTCCACATCAAACCAGACACACTCAAACTAATAGAAGAAAAACTATGGAAGCATCTGGAACACATGGGCACTGGAAAAAATTTCCTGAACAAAACACAAATGGCTTATGCTCTAAGATCAAGAATCGACAAATGGGATCTCATAAAACTACAAAGCTTCTGTAAGGCAAAGGACACCGTGGTTAGGACAAAGCGGCAACCAACAGATTGGGAAAAGATCTTTACCAATCCTACAACAGATAGAGCCTTATATCCAAAATATACAAAGAACTCAAAAGTTAGACCCCAGGGGAGACAAATAACCCTATTAAAAATGGGGTTAGAGCTAAACAAAATTCACAGCTGAGGAATGCCGAATGGCTGAGAAACACCTAAAGAAATGTTCAACATCTTTAGTCATCAGGGAAATGCAAATCAAAACAACCCTGAGATTTCACCTCACACCAGTGAAAGAATGGCTGAATCAAAAACTCAGGTGACAGCAAATGCTGCAAGGATCTCTGGAGAAAGAGGAACACTCCTCCTTGTTGGTGGGGTTGCAGACTGGTACAACCATTCTGGAAATCAGTCTGGAGGTTCCTCAGAAAATTGGACATTGAACTGCCTGAGGATCCAGCTATACCTCTCTTGGGCATATACCCAAAAGATGCCCCAACATATAAAACAGACACGTGCTCCACTATGTTCATCGCAGCCTTATTTATAATAGCCAGAAGCTGGAAAGAACCCAGATGCCCTTCAACAGAGGAATGGATACAGAAAATGTGGTACATCTACACAATGGAATATTACTCAGCTATCAAAAACAACGATTTTATGAAATTAAGGCAAATGGTTGGAACTGGAAAATATCATCCTGGTGAGCTAACCCAATCACAGAAAGACATACATGGTATGCACTCATTGATAAGTGGCTATTAGCCCAAATGCTTGAATTACCCTAGATGCCTAGAACAAATGAAACTCAAGACGGATGATCAAAATGTGAATGCTTCACTCCTTCTTTAAAAGGGGAACAAGAATACCCTTTGGCAGGGAAGAGAGAGGCAAAGATTAAAACAGAGACTGAAGGGATACCATTCAGAGCCTGCCCCACATGTGGCCCATACATATACAGCCACCCAATTAGACAAGATGGATGAAGCAAAGAAGTGCAGACCGACAGGAGCCGGATGTAGATCGCTCCTGAGAGACACAGCCAGAATACAGCAAATACAGAGGTGAATGCCAGCAGCAAACCACTGAACTGAGAATAGGACCCCAGTTGAAGGAATCAGAGAAAAGAACTGGAAGAGCTTGAAGGGGCTCGAGACCCCATATGTACAACAATGCCAAGCAACCAGAGCTTCAGGGACTAAGCCACTACCTAAAGACTATACATGGACTGACCCTGGACTCTGACCTCATAGGTAGCAATGAATATCCTAAATAAGAGCACCAGTGGAAGGGGAATCCTTGGTCCTGCTAAGACTGAACCCCAGTGAACTAGACTGTTGGGGGAGGCGGCAATGGTGGGGATGGGAACACCCATAAGGAAGGGGAGGGAGGAAGGGGATGTTTGCCCGGAAACCGGGAAAGGGAATAGCACTGGAAATGTATATAAGAAATATTCAAGTTAATAAATAAAAAAAAAAAAAAAAGAGAGGATGATCCAGTCTAGACTGGTTTTGTGTTCATGAGCAATGGCAAGAGCTGTGTCCTTTAAAAGTTAACCGTGGGATGTTAATGGAAGTTCTCTATTAACTACCTTGTGCCTATGCATATTTGAACAGGACCAAAAACAGATACGTTATGAGAAGGGATATGAGGAGTAGCATAAAGGTTGGGTGATTGAGACTGTCACTGAAAGTAAAGAACCGCCACACTGTCTATATAGTCCACCTCGCTTCTTTGCTAACTGCTCTCTGAATCAGGTGACATGTGACCTGCCACCCTCTAGCTCTTGCTGATATGCCTTTCTGCTAACATCTACCCATTCTTCTTATGTTTGCTTTTTTTTTTTTTTTTTTTTTTTTGGTTCTTTTTCGGACTGGGGACCAACCCAGGGCCTTCGCTTCCTAGGCAAGCGCTCTACCACTGAGCTAAATCCCCAACCGCTTATGTTGCTTTTTGTTGGATTATTTTATCACAATAACTGAAAAGCAATTCGTATACCATTGTTGTGTCTCTGAAGTATGGCAACAACATCTTAAGTGGCCTTTCTAACTCAAGTTTATCCATTTGGAATACCCTAGAACACTTTGTTCTGCTGCTTAAAGCATTCTGCAGTTTTTAGTTTCACTTAGACTAAGAGCTAAATTCTTATGGTTGTGTTCTCCTTTGTAAACATCTTTTTCTGCAATTTTCTGCTCTTGTCTGTCTTTCTCTACCTGTCTCACTCTCTTCTGGCCACCATTGATCCTTTGACTCTTCATAATAAGCTCTGCACACGATTCTCTCTTCTGGGTTTTCATTGCCTTTCTGCTGCTTAGACTTCTCTTCCTTTAGAAATTTGCAAACCCCATTCTGGATATTTTTCATGCAAACATCAACTCCACAATGAGAGGATCTACATACATTTGTACATTTTGTCTTGTTTTTCCCTCCCTGTCCCTGCACAATCTCTGTAAAGCATGTCACCATCACATACATCTGAGCAATGTCTAACTCTTCTGAGGAGAGCACAAGATCTGGAGAAGCAAGGTTTCTATTTGAGTCACTCCTTTATCTGTTTCAGCCACTGCTAAAGCAGCATCTCCTAGCAAGTGGTTGACACAATATATCCTCTCAATAAGCAATCATTTATCATTATTATTGTTGTCATTTTGAATATATATAAAGTTGTAACTCAAGGCAACACAGATCCTTAAGTTATAGGAAAAAATACTGAAGGAAGATTCCTCACAAGAAGAACAGCCTAATTCCAAAATCAACAGGGGATGCAAATAGATTTCTCTACAATGCAAATGCCTGATAAGCATAGTGGGAAATTGCTTATAATTACTACTCCTTAAAGCAAGTAAACAAACAAACAAAACAAACAAAGTCACAATAAGAAGCCCTAAACACCCTCCTGCTTGGTCTTTGTCACTACAAATATCATGGAAAATAATGGGATTTCTTAGGTGTTAAACAGATCTATGTATAGTCTAGCAATCCCTTTTACACTTATCTTTAGAAGAATTAAAAAGAAATATATCCTGAATAGTTATTTGTGCACCAGTGTATACCCAAAGTAAGTAAATACTGTCACTGTTTTAGAAACTACCAGGTACAGATATCCCCAGTGCCTATCTGTCAGTGAATGTTTCAACAAAATATGGCATATTCATCTATGGGAATATTATTACTATCCTACCATGAATTTCAATCAAGTATTGCTGCATGCTGAATGATGGATGAACTTGAAAAAATTCACATTAACTGAAATAAGCCAGATATAGAAAGATAGCATGTGATCATTCTGTTAACTTTTGAGAGTCTCCCGGGAGACAGTTTCAGTGAGGAATTGTCTAGACCAAGTTGACCTGGGGTAAGTGTGAGAGATTGTCTTGATTACTAATGTTAATGGATGTGAGAGGACCCAGCCCACTGTGGACAACAATCTCTAGATATGAGGTTCTGAGCTGTATAAATATATTTGGGGGGCTAAGAATGAGTGGGCATGGATGGAGCAGTTCACGGTGGGCCAGAAAGAATACTTCTAAGCAGTGTTGAAATGACCAAAAGCCAAAATTAATCCTTTATGTCTTAGCAAGGGAATTTGCACTTTGAAATTCTAAGTCCAATATTTGTGGAAGGATATTGTTACTGAAATCTCTTCATTATATCTGTAAAATTCTCATGGAAAAATACCATGGAAATAAATTTAAGGTGACTATTACGTTTGTGCAAATGACAGAAAAGAGAGTATTCACTTTAATGCCACAAATACAATAAAAATAAAAATCCACTTATTTGCTGTGTGTGGAGGTATCTATGCCACAGCATAAGCATAGAGGTTGGAACACAGCTTGCAGGGGTCAGTTCTCTCCTACCTTGTGGATCTGAAAAATCAAACCCTGGTCATACAGCTTAAGAGCAGTTACCTGCTGATCCAGCTGGCTGTCCCATCTTCATCTTTGAAGGTGCTTAGGAAGAGGGCAAGTACTAAATTTAAAAAAATACTGTCCCTCTAATATTCCTAGATCTTTGTGGTATGTCAGTATGCATGGCCTCTGGGAATATTGAACTTCAGTAAAGTTTTCATAGGTCATGTAAAAGTCTATTATAATTTGAAAGCACACCATCCCTCTAAAACACATATTTTTTGTTGTTTGGAGGAAATAAGAATTATCAGAATTGATGTTTTCTTCCTTCTGCTATGTGAGATACATAGAATGATAAGGCTTTCTATCAGTGAACATTAAAATTTGTAACTGTACATTTAAAAATATAAGTGACTTCTGAGAACCTTTCTGCTCATCTTATGCTTGGATAAGCATAAGGAACAATTTCCCCACTGTCTTACACGAAGAGGAAGCAGTGTAACTAATATAGATTCCTATCATCACTTGAATTATTCAGACTGTTATTGACCAGCAATTGCTGTGAGCAAATCAATTAACACAGGGGATTTGTACGAACTCAAAGTTGACTTTTGGAAGTTCTAGGTTATTCTGAAGCTTTCTGGTTGCCAGTGAGTAAAAGTCCTACTTCAATATGGACTTTTGTCTTTGAGTCAGTTGTCCACAGCTGCCTAGAGCCCTGGCAGGCTGAACAAGACGAACTACTTCCCCTTCTTGTTGTTGTTGTTGTTGTTCTCCTCCTCCTCCTCCTCCTCTTCTTTTTCCTCCTCCTCCTCCCCCTCCTCTTCCTTCTCTTCTCCTCCTTCTTCTGTAATGGTAGAAAATATTGATATTTATTTAAAGCCAATCCCAAGTAATAAAGGACAAAATGCATAATAAAGTTTTCATATGAGCTCTTCTTACAAATATAGACACATGAACACAACATTAAATAATTACACTCAGAACTACATCCAACCTCAGAAGCCAGGTTCATGCCAAATATGAAAATCATATTAAAAGTAAGATATCAAATGTCCTCAGCCTGGAGGAACAGAAACCCGTGAACAAACTTATAGCTATAATATGTTCCTAGCTTGAAATATTATCGATGGGATGAGCATTGGATAGCCAGAGACTTGGGGACGAATTGGACCCCTTAATTTTTAAAACCCAAAGGGATCTAATCATGCCAGAAAAGCGTTTTGTGCCTGACTTGTGTCTTGACCATTGCAGCAGAGTTTTAGATGCTTCATCCTGTTTCTGTGGTTCTTATCTCTTGAGCTTCTAAAGCTTTGTGCTACTTCAAGAGTCATAATTAGAAGTGGGGTTCAATATTTGCTGCTCTGGAATGACATACCCTATACCTTGCTGTATGTAAGGCAAGAGGATCTGGGGACATGCAGAGGAGGCGTTCTGTGCAGTGATGGCATCCCCAGGAATCTGGAATACCCTGAGGGCTTCATGCTGGCTTGAAGAAACCTCAGTCAGCATTCAGAAAATTCCATGCTGAGCTTTTGGACTATCCACTTATCAGTGAGTGCATAGTGTGTGTGTGTGTGTGTGTGTGTGTGTGTGTGTGTGTGTGTGTGTGTGTGTGTGTGTGTGTGTGTATGTGTGAGGTGTGTGTGTGTGTGTGTGTGTGTGTTTTGTGATTTGGTTACCTCACTGGATGATATTTTTCTAGTCCATCCATTGCTAAAATTTCATGAAGTCATTGTTTTTAATAACTGAGTGTACTCCATTGTGTAGATGTACCACATTTCTTGTATCCATTCCTCTTGAAGGATATCTGGCTATTATAAATAAGGCTTCTATGAACATAGTGGAGCATGTGTTCCTGTTACATGTTAGAGTGTCTTTTGGGTGTATGTGCAGGAGTGGTAGAGCTGAGTCCTCAGGTAGTACTTTGTTCAATTTTCTGAGGAACCTCCAGACTGATTTCCAGAGTCTTTGTACCAGCTTATGATACCACCAGCAACGAAGGAGTGTTCCTCTTTCTCCACATCCTTGCCAGCACCTGCTGTCACCTGAGTTTTTGATCTTAGCCATTCTCAGGGTTGTTTTGATTTGCATTTCCCTGATGACTAAGGATGTTGAACATTTCTTTAGGTGCTTCTCAGCCATTCCATATTCCTTAGCTGAGAATTCTTTGTTTAGCTTTGTTACCCTATTTTTTAATAGGGTTATTTGATTCTCTGGAATCTAACTTCTTGAGTTCTTAGTAGATTTTCCCAATCTGTTGGTTGCTGTTTTGTCCTAATGACAATATCCTTTGCTTTACAGAAGCATTACAATTTTATGAGGTCCCATTTGTTGATTCTTGATCTTAGAACATAAGCCATGAGTGTTCTGTTCAGGAAATTTTCCCCAGTGCCCATGTGTTTGAGGCTCTTCCCCACTTTTTCTTCTATTACTTTGAGTGTATCTGGTTTTATGTGGAGGTCCTTGATCCACTTAGTCTTGAGCTTTGTACATGGTGATAAGAATGGATCGATTTGCATTCTTCTACATGCTGACCTCCAGTTGAACCAGCACCATTTGTTGAAAATGCTCTTTTTTCCACTGGATGGTTTTAGCTTCTTTGTCAAAGATCAAATGACTACAGGTATATGGGATCATTTCTGGGTCTTCAATTCTATTCCATTGATCTACTTGCCTTCTCTATACCAATAACATAGTTTTTTTTTTTTTTTATCACTACTGCTCTATAATTCAGCTTGAGGTCAGGAATGGTGATTCCACAGACCACATGAAGCTCAAGAAGGACATCCAAAGTGCAGATGCTTCAGTCCTTCTTAGAAGGGGGAACAATATTAATAGAAGGAAATACGGAGACAAAGTTTGGAACAGAGACTGAAGGAAAGGCCATCCAGAGCCTGCCCCACCTTGGGATCTAACCCATACACATACAGCCACCAAACCCAGACAATATTGCTGATGCTAAGAAGTGTATGCTGACAGGAGCCTGATATAGCTGTCTCCTGAGAGACTCTGCCAAAGCATGACAAATACAGAGGTTAATGCTCACAGCCAACCATTGAACCTAGAATGAGGTCCCCAAGGGAGGAGCAAGAGAAAGGATTGAAGGAGCTGAAGATGTTTGCAACTTCGTAAGAACAGCAGTACCAACCAACCAGAGCTTCCAGGAACTAAACCACCCTCCCAAGAGAACACAGGGATAGATCTCTGGCTCCATCCACATATGTAACAGAGGATAGCCTTGCTGGGTACCAATGGGAGGAGAAGCCCTTGGTCCTGCCAAGGCTAGACCCCCTAATGTAAGGGACTGTCAACACAGGAAGGAGGGAAGGGGTGAGTAGTTGGGTGGGGGAACACCTTCATAGAAGAAGAGAAGAAGAGGGAGGGAGGATGGGATAGCAGTTTTATGGGTGGGAAACCAGGAAAGGAGATAACATTTGAAATGTAAATAAAACAATCGAAAAAAAAATTAAAAAAAAGAAAATTTCACACCAAGAGGACAGAGCCAGCTTTTTAATAACTAACTTTAACTGCCACCTGTTAGTCCTCTGTATTTAACCTTATACCTACTATTCTTGATTTTTCTCTGAAGCCAGATTCTTTGTTTATTTATTTATTTTTGCACATTAAAACAACTTATGGGTATAAGTTCTTATATACACACAAAAAACAGTCACTGTTTAACAGACTTCTCTTTGCATTCACTACATCTTGAAATACTTTCTTGATATAGGGTTATAATCAGGTATGTCAGTATTGAATGAACACAATTCTTTCCTTAACCTAAATTATGTCATTTAAATTACAGTGCTGCTTTTATTATTCATAAATATTACAATTTTATAGATTAAGTTACATTAATGCACTGTAATTTAAATAAATATAATTTGAATTCTAGCAATATTTTCATAATTCATGATAATATAATTTTATCACTTAAATTATAACAATTTAAAATAATTTAAGCTATGAAATTTTTCAAAAATTTGCTTATTCCTATGGAATTTTTAAAAAGAAGGAAGAAACTTTTGGCGAATAAGAAGTCAAAAGGGTATATTATATTCATGTATGAAGTTATCCAAGTATAAATCTATATATTATAATACGTGTATTACATTTATGTGTATACTATATATACATATATGTATATACACATTATTATATATAATCAATGCCTTATTGTTATAATCTTAGACTTTCAATATTTTGTTATTAATTCTTTTTCAAAAAATATGCAAAGAATTTATGAAAATATATATTTATACCTTCTAGGTAAATTCCCATATGTGTAATTTCCAATCAATATGTACACTATTGCTTTAGAAAATGTCAACACTAATCTTCCTGTAGGGTTGAGTCGTATCCCCATCAACAGGGTGAAGAGCTACTCACTTCTACATAGACTCTTCAATGGAGGCTGGCCTTGAACTTAGCACTTAAGCTGATCTGATGTGCCGACTTTTTCTTTTATTTGTGTTTCCATTTGTTTCTCTGGAACTTGGCTGTAAGATCTCTCCTTTTCATCCTTTTAAGTGTCTGTGTGCCTGTATTAGTGGCTCACCTGTCCCCGTGGTGTCCCAGAACAAGTTCAGATGCCATCCTTGTCTTCTGTTGAGGCAGGATCTCTTATTTGCTGCTGGGTGAACCAGGGTTGTGGGCCTGCAATCTTCAGATTTTGCTTCCCTTTACTTTCTGTCTTGCAGAGGAGCACAGGGGTTATCAGCACACACCCCCGTCAGGCTTCCCATAGATATCTGGGGAATTGAACTCACTTCCATGCTGTTGCTATCTCCCCAGGCTTTTGCCAAATTTCTGATGGGGTCAAGGGCTCTTCTTTATTGTTTCTGGATTAAAAGTCCTGTTTAGACCAGCTTTCCCCACAATAGGGCCTCTTGCATTGCTATTTCAAGATTTAATTCTATAATCCGTTTGGAAATAATATGATCCATTTAGTGTAAACGTGTCTCACCCAGCCAGAATCCATCTTTTCCTTATGGACCACTAGTCATTTACTTTATATTTTGCCTCTGGCTTGAGCGCTATTTTTATCCGATGCTAAGTTCTCACGCATCTTTAATTTATTTCCACATTTTAATTATGCTGAATTGTTCTTCCTACCTATCTTGCTAAGAGAAGGAATTTCTTATGCACACCATGTGGACGATTTACTTCTTCAAATACACAGAAGTTCCCCAGGCAGATTGTTACACTGGATATCCTTCTCGGAATTAGAAATGAACAGATAATATCAAAGTAGAAAGAGCTGTGGGAGCCAGTCAGACATGGAAGTTTCTTTTGGCCCAAATCTCTCCCTTGCTAGCCTTTCTGTAATTCTGGAGCTCATTACAGAGAGGATCCTGCAGGGTTGCAACATCCTCAGCTTCTTTTCAAATGCAAATGTTCAACTGCTTTAAATATTTCTTTAACAAAATAAAATGCAGCAAGAAGTAAATCCTCAGGCACAGCAGTCAAAATCCAGATTGATTACATTAAATCAGAGGGCCTAGAGGAGCCCAAAGATTGCCTTATGTTTTCAAAGAGATTATGTCTTTCTGCTCCCTGTATACTTGTTACCATAAAGTCACAGTAGACTATGCCCAAGTCAGCTGGCCTCAGAGCACTGTTAGAAACTTGGTAGAAGTTCAAAACATGTCTTTTTTTTTTTTAAATCACAAGTTTTATTATTCAGCTAAAGACTGATACCTGTTGTTAACAGGAAGAAGCCTGGAGAGTTATGATGTCTTTTTTTCCAGCATGCTTACTTCTTCTAGGAGCAAACTGGACACTATTTCAGACACTCAAAATTATTCTGTAGAGCAATGGCCTGGAGCAAAAGCTATCTGATGTCGACCCCAAGAGTCCCGACTGTAATTGTCACGGTGACTTAGACATGTGAGGAATACAAAGACAGTTTACTTGTATAGAAGAGGTGTCTTGTTCCTAACACATTTTGATAAACAAAGGCATTTAACCCTGGAGCCAAATTCATTCATTCAGAGTTAATCTATTATATCCAAACATCTAATTCCTAAGGAAACATAGGGAGAGAGCATTATTAACTTAAAATGCTTTTCTGTTTTTCCCTTTCACCCTACTACTAACTGTATCCAACCAGGTTGGACTTGATCTCCTAAGTCTCCAGCTTCTAATTCCCATAGTGAAGGAATGACTGATGTCCACCACACTCAGATTTGGATGTTTTGACTGATTTACAGTTTAAAAATTTATTTTATTGTTAAGTGTGTGTGTGTGTGTGTGTGTGTGTGTGTGTGTGTGCAGGCACACATATGTGCTTGTGAAGGTATGTTCCCATGAGTCCACATATCCTTGATGGTCAGAAAAGTATGTCAGATCCCCTGCAACTAAAGTTACAAGTGCTTGTGGGCTTCCTGATATGGGATCTGGGACCCAAAGTTGATAGCAGTATTTGCTTTTAACTGCTGTGCCATCTCTAGAACCATGCTGTCTAACTTTAGGCAATAAAATAGGCATGCTTTATTTAAAATTAACTTCGTTAATGAGTAATGGTAGTAAATGAGGAATTTTAGCAAATGTATATCATATTTAGTATGGATTTGCCACTAGGTATGCAAAGCATTCAATACTATAGCTATCAAGTCAGCCATTAAAATGACAACAGATAAATCTAATCTATCTCATAATTCATAGTGACTGTATTTATAGAAAAAACATCAAGAAGATACTTATTGATTGACGCTGAGAAGTGGACTGCTTGTACTTTGTCCACAGACATGGAATGTCAGGGAGTGAATCTTGGACCACTCTGTGTTGGGGACAGTTATCGATTTAGGCACTTTCTCACTTAAGGCATGCACGTTCACATGTGAGAAAACTCTGCCTTTACATCAACACTGTGTCATGTGCTCCATCCCTATGAAGATGGGAGAATATTTCTACAGGTCCGTCAAGTACCTTCCCATTCCTCGATGTCCTTTGAAGTCACCGGCTCATGCCTCTATCTTCCTGCATGCAGCACACAGCTGTGTTCTGCCCTTCAGTTAGTTATGTGTATCTAAGACAGACTTCATGGAACCTGAGCTAGATTGAGACATGTCTGTGTCTTATTTCCTCTTGGTAACGTTTTCCTGAGAGTCGTCCATGGCATGCTGATTGAATCCGCACATCGTTATGGGGCACACCAGTCACAGCTCTTCCTGTCGCAGAAGCTCCTCTGCCTTCCGAGGCTACAAGCATTACATGTGTTGGCTTCCGGCCCTTTTTTGTCAGGTTGGGATACTTCCTCTACTCAATCTTGTCTTTTTAGTCTTTTCCCATTGAAAACCAGTTTTTATTTCAATGAACTTCAACTTATGTTTTTTTTCTTTTCATGATCGAACTACGAATCCTTTGCCAAGTCAAAGAACAACAACAACAACAAAAATATACTTCTAACATTTTATGGGCATGGATTCTGATTTCCTGGTGTGACACATCGTCTGCTGTCCTTTCTTTCCTGTGTGAGCAGAAATGATGGCAGTTTCCTCTCACAGTTGACATCCAGTCGCTCTGAAGCCATTGGCTGAAAGGGTTCTCTTTCACCATTGAATTACTTTGATACCTTTGTTTAAAAAAAAGTTAATGTCCAGATGGGTAGGGTTTACTTTATGTGTCTGTTCTTTCATTGCTATAGACTGTTAGATGATGCCAGGTAGGGTATGTTGATTCCTGAATATATTCTACAACGCAAAATTGTTGTGGCTATTTTAGGTTCTCTGTGTCCTTATATCCTTTCATGATTTTTATTTTATTTTTGATGTGTGTCTTAGGGTTTTACTGCTGTGAGCAGATACCATGACCAAGGCTAGTCTTATAAAGGACAACATTTAATTGAGGTTGGCTTACAGATTCAGAGGTTGAGTCCAATATCATCAAGGTGGGAGCATGGCATCATCTCAGCAGGTGTGGTTCAGGAGGAGCTGAGAGTTCTACACCTTCATCTGAAGGTTGCTAGGAGAAGACTGACTTCCAGGCAGCTAGGACTAGGGTATTAAAGCCCATGCCCAGAGGGATATACATACTCCAACAAGGCCACACCTCCAAATGGTGCCACTCCCTGGGCCAAGCAAATACAAACCATGACAATGTGTGTGTGTGTGTGTGTGTGTGTGAAATGGTGCCTTCCTCTATCACTCTCCATGTTATTTTTGGATACAGAGTCTCTTACTGGTCTCTCATTTCTTGCCTAGACTGACTGGCCAGCATAGCCCCTAGATACTCTCATCTCCACACCCTTGGCCCCGAGGTTACTGACATGTGCCACACTGCCCAAATTTGTGCATAAGCCGGGGATCAACCAGGCTCTCATGCTTGTGCAGCTATCTCCCAACTCACTTCACATCTTTTAAAAATGCCAGCGCATTAGTTCCTACTAAAAAAACAAGCAAAGAAACAAACAGCAAACACAAGCCCTTCACTCATCCTGAGGGGATTTATAGTGAATCATAGATAAATGTATGGACCATTGATAGTTTACTGTTTCCAAACCTGGGGTTAGTCTGCTGCTCCATATACTTAGCTCTTAGGCATGGATCAGTTCCCCTCACCCAAGTTTTGTATTATTATTTTATTATTATTTAGAGAATTTGCGTCATGTAGGGTGCTAGGAATTTTCATCCTGGATGGGAGTAGGGGCCATGATTCTCCCAGGGAATATTAGCAGTTAAGGTTATTGGAGGAGGGAGTATGATTTTTCTCCAGTGGTGTAGTAATAGTTAAATTACACTTGCTCCAGCTCATTATCTCCCACCAGTGCTGTAGGGAAAGAAACTGATTTAATGCAGTGGGTCCCACAGAAAGAAGTCAGAAAAGTTAGGAGGAGTTGCTGGAAATAATGATTCCAAAGAGTGAGGGAAAGAAATGGACTGATATTAAAATTCATTATATGAGACTGGAGAGAGGGCTCAGTGGTTAAGAGCACTGACTGCTCTTCCAGAGGACCTGAGTTCAATTCCCAGCAACCACATGGTGGCTCACAACCATCTGTAATGGGATATGATACCCTCTGTTGGTGTGTCTGAAGTCAGCAGCAATGTACTCACATACATGAAATAAATCTTTAAAAAACCAAAATTCATTATTGGATGTATGAAACTGCCAAGCAAATAAAAATAAAAGTAAAATTTGTTATATAAGATTCTATCCATAGAAAGTAGGGATGACCCTGAACCAGATGCCTTTAACACTACGAATACTCTTCGAAGGCTTAGAGATCCATCCAGAAGAATGTTCAGAAAGATTGTAGGAGCCAGAGATGATAGATGACTCTAAATGTGGCAGATTAAATGAAAATGGCTCCAACAGGCCCATATATTTCCATGCATAGTCCCAGTTGATAAACTATTAGGGTAGGAACTATTAGGAGTCATATCCTTATTGGAGGAGATATGTCCATTTGGGAGAAGGTGTGTCCGTATTAGAGGAGGTGTGTCCATATTGGAGGAGGTATATCCATATTGGAGGAGGTGTTTCCATATTGGAGGAGGTGTATCCATATTGGAGGAGGTGTTTCCATATTGGAGGAGGTGTGTCCATATTGGAGGATGTGTTTCCATATTGGAGGAGGTGTGTCCATATTGGAGGATGTGTTTCCATATTGGAGGAGGTGTGTCTGTATTGGAGGAGGTGTGTCCGTATTGGAGGAGGTGTGTCCATATTGGAGGAGGTATTTCCATATTAGAGAAGGTGGGCCCATATTGGAGGAGGTGTGTCCGTATTGGAGGAGGTGTGTCCATATTGGAGGAGGTATATCCAGGTGTGTCCGTATTGGAGGAGGTGTGTCCATATTGGAGGAGGTATTTCCATATTAGAGAAGGTGGGCCCATATTGGAGGAGGTGTGTCCGTATTGGAGGAGGTGTGTCCATATTGGAGGAGGTGTGTCCATATTAGAGACTGTTCTTTGAGGTTTTAAAAATCCATATCAGGCCCAATGTCTCTCTGCCTGCCACCTGTGAATCAGGATGTAAAACTCTCAGCCACTGCCCCAGAGCTATGCCCTTCTGCCTGCGGGCTGCCACACTCCCTGTCATGATGACCATGGTCTAACCTTCTAAATTGTAAACAAGCCCACAGTTAAAGGCTTTCATCTTCTTGAAAATATTTTTTTCATATCATGTATGATTATTATAATTTCCCTTTTCCCCAACTCCTTCATACCCATATCTGTACCCGTTCTTTCTATCTCTTATTATAATAGGCACCTAAAAATAATAATTAAATAAAATAACATAAAATAAAAACAAACCAAAATAGGAAAAATAGACAAATTAACAGATGAAAAAGAGCCAAAAAAAAAAAACCCACATGAATGCACGCAGATAGAGACATGCATCTTTGCACACACAGAAATCACACAAACACACAGCACCAGAAACCGTAATTTATACACAAATGACCTGTGAGAAGAAATAAAAGCAATTCCCAGACAAAGCATTAGGAGATGAGGAACCACCACTCTACTGATTTTGTTTTGTCCACTCTACTGATGCCAGGTATAGGGACAATACTTAAGGGTGGCTTATATACTCAGTAAGACTCTGTTGGAAAAACCTACTTTCCTTTGGGAGTGGTTGTCAATTAGAGACAGTTTCTAGGCTATGGATGTAGTTTTATGTTCACTCCCCACTCAGACCCAGGATGCAATCTGGTTTAGACCCACGTAGACACTATATATGCTGTCACAGTTTCTGTGAATTCGCATGTGCGTCGGCCCTGCTATGTTTGTAAGGTCTTGTACGTGTGGCCTGCACCCCCACTAGCTCTTAAAATCTTTCTGACTTGACCTGGTTAGGGTTCCCTGTGCCCTGAGGAGAGATGCTTTATGAATACAATCTATTTAGAATTGACTATCTCAAGGTCTTTCATTTTCTATGCATTGTCCCATCCAGGGTTTGTTCTCAAATACTGCAAAGAAGTTTCTCTGAAAATGGCAGAGCAAGACACTGACTAACGAGTATAGCAATGTCGTTAGGTGTCATCTCGTTCCTGTGTTCTTTTATGAGAACAACAGTGTTTAGATTTCCCCTAGGTTCCTGGCTTTTCTAACTTCTGGTTCTTGGCTACCTGACGAGTGTTAGAGATAGGCTATATTTCATAGAATGAGTCTTAAATCCAAGATATTGGTTGGTTACTCCCACAAGCTTTGTGTCAGTAATATACCAGTATATCTTGCAGGAAAGTCATCCTTGGAGATGTAAGGCTTTGTAGCTGGGTTGATGTTTCTCTCTCTTCAGCATGTAGAGTCGCCTTCCAGCATCATGAGCACTGGTCATTAGGGGTGAAGTCCCTAGTTAGTTATCAGCTCTTCTTCTCCACATTCACTGAGTTATGGAGGTGTAGTCTTCAACAGTAGAGCCTTGCTATCAAGTTGTGGAGAGAAACCAGTAGTCTTGGCAATAACCTGGGTTGTTTGAGGGGGGTTTCTCTGGGACTCCTTTGGCTAGCAACTCAATTAGATGTAACCCACTCCTCAAAACATATGGTTTCATTTGGTGATAAGTGATGTCTACTTGAGGCTCTGTCTCTTCCATTGTTGATTTGGTGATATATCATGTGTGTATATATTTTAAGAATATTTTATTGCATTTGGTTTCCACAAATGGCCTGTAGTTTTAGCTTTCTCTCCCTGTATTTCCCCCTCAGTCCTTACCTCTCACTCCTCCTTCCTCCTACTCCCCATTTCATCCTCACATTCTAATCCCACACTTCACCCCTCTATATCTGTTTCTCCTTCCTAAGAAGAAAATCCCTCCCCTCTAGCCCTTCATTCTGTATCTAACTTCTCTGGATGTATGGATTATAGCCTGCTTACCAAGACTTAATAGCTAATGTCCACATTTAAGCTAATAGATGCCATGTTTGCCAATCGGAGACTGGCTCACCTCACTTGGGAAGATTATTTTTCCGCCTCTTTTTTTAAATTTTATTTATTTATTTATTTTATTTTTCCACCTCTTGTCTACTTATTTCCATTTACTTGTAATTTTTTTATTTTTTTTTGTGGTTGAGCAAATTTACCATTCTTCCATTGATAAACATCTAGGCTATTCCCAATTTCTGTCTATTATGAATAGAGCAGTAATGGCCATGGTTGGGCAGGTGTCTCTGTAGTAGGATGTAGTAGGATACTCCTGTGGGTGTGTGCTCACCACTGGGACATCTGGATATTGAGGGTGATCTATTCCCATCATCCTGAGGAAACATGAGGCTGATTTCCAGAGTGGCTCTAACAATTTAGCACTCCCATCAGCAAAGCATATGGCATATGGAGTGCTGTCACTCATTTTATTGATCTTGGGTCATTTTGACTGGTAGGTGACATCTCAGTGAAGCCTTGAGTTTCATCCCTGATGGCTAGGGATGGTGAATGTTTCTGTACGTGCGACTCGGACATTTGTGCTTCATATTTTGAGAATTCTGTTTAGATTTGTGCTTCCCTTTGACTTGGATTATTTACCTTCTTGATCTTGACATCCAATTCTTTTATAAAGCTTTTTGCATGTTTTAGATATCAGCCTTCTATATTATGTGTACTCAGTAAAAATCTTTGTACTCTGCTGCTTTGTCCAAATAACTGTGCCTTTTGCCTTACAGAAGTTTCTTTGTTTCATGAGTTCCCATGTATTAGATGTACTTAGTGCCTATGCTAACGGAACATACTTTTCTTTACCAATGAATTTAAGACTATTTTCCATTTTCCCTTTTATCAGAACCTTTTTGACCCATTTGTATTGAATATTGTACAGAGACATAAATAGGAATCTATTTGCATTCTCCTACATGAAGACATCCAGTTGGAGTAAGATAATTTGTTGATGATGCTATCTTTTTTTTCTAGTGTGTATTTCTGGCTTTATCAAAAATCAGATGTCCATAGGTATATAGCTTTTTGGCTCAGTCCATTGATCAATGTGTCCATTTTTGAGACAATACCATGGTGTTTTAATTACTATCACTCTGTAGTACAATTTGAGTTTGGAGATGGTAAGGCCACCAGAAGTTATTTAATTATTAATAATCTATGTGTGTGTGTGTGTGTGTGTGTGTGTGTATCCATATGAAGCAGAATATTTCAAATTCTGTGAATAATTATGTTGAAATTTTGATGGGGAATGCATTGAACCTGTAGATTGCTTTTGGTAGGTCAGCCATTTTTACTATATTAATTCTAAAAGTAATTGATGCTCTATTCTCTAGGGATTCTCCAGATCCTCTCCACAGACCAAACCTTCCTTCTTCTAGTCTGGGAATCAGGTAAGAAATCTTTACTCTTCTTCCTGTCCTCCAATTCCAGTTTCCCAGTCTCATCTAATCCTGTAGCAGACCGACTGCAGAGACTCCATTTCTGACATCACCTATTGGAGATTTCACCAAACCTCATGGCAGGTGCATCTTTCCTTTCTTGTGGACCTTTGTCTCCCTGTCCGTATAGCCCATCCCCATTCCTTTGTGTTATCCCTCAATTACTAAAAAGTAAATTCTACCTGGAACCCCCACTGGCAATGCTACTACAGTAGGTCCTGAAAATGGAACATAGCTAAAGAAAAGAAGCACGGAATCCAAAATATCTATTATGAACATGGTCAAGGACCTGGAAGAAGAATGAACAAATCTGTTAATGAAATCTCTGAAAACACACATAAACAGTAGTGTGAAATGAAGAAAAAAATTACACAACATAAAAGTAGATTTGGGATCACCAAAAGGAATCCAGAATGGGGGGAAACTGGAAAAAAAAAGAAAATATCTCAGATATTGAACATTAATATAGAAGAAATTAATGCCCTAGTTAAAGAAAATATTAAATCTAAAATACTGCAGGCATAAAATATCCAGGAATTCTGGGACACCATGAAAAGAACAAACAAGAATAATGGGAGTAGAAGAAGGAGAAGAAACTTAGGTCAAAGGCAAAGAAAATATTTTTTAAAAAAATTATAGAAGAAAATATTATATTTTAGGAAAACTTATTGTATATATAATTTTATGATATATAATTATTAGATAGTATAACTATAGAAGTATTATATAACCATATATAATAATGCTACAAAGTATATAATTATAAAAATATATAATTATATATTTATATGTTATAATTATATCAATTGTATATTAATATATAAAATGTAAATAGAAATATTATCTATAGAATGCAATATAAAGTACTTAAAAATGTTGGCACATGTTACTTTTAAATTCTTAGCTATATTAGGGACAGGGTTGGAACAGTGATTTGGAAACAATGTCAGTTAAGTGATTATATTTAGAAAACAGAGCACTAGAAAATATACTGATGTGCAGACTATAGAATAAACCTGATGTTTCAAAGAGGAGTCATAGTGTTTTACTTGACACAAGGATTATAATGTTGGCTGCTAACATGGTAGCTGGAGAAAACTGGCTCTGGACATGAAGAACTCATTGGGAATGGAAATTCAGTGTGGAGAGCAGGTGTTTGCTTCCTGAAAGTTTCTGGAGGGAAAACTGTATCATTTATGTGAAAAATTGTTTTCCTGGCTTTACATTAGATTGATCACAAAATGGCATGATTATTCTAATTCACAGAATTTACCCTGAACAATAATATTAAATACCTAGGTTTAAATAAAATATTTTAAAGGAATTAAAAAAATGAAGACATAACATGCATGTCCTTTGGGATCTGAGTTATCTCACTTAGAATGATATCTTCAAGTTCCATTTGCTTGCAAAATCATGATGATGTCTTTGTTTTTAATAGAAGAGTAGTATTCCATTTTATTTATCCATTCTTCTAAGAGCGACATCTAGGTTATTTCCAGTTTGAGGCTATTAAGAATAAGCTACTATGAACACAGTTGAGCAAGAGTATTTGTGCGATGATGGAGTATCTTTTGGGTATATGCTCAGGAGTGGCATAGCTGTGTCTTGATGTATAACTATTTCCAGTTTTCTGATTTCCAAATTCATTTTCAGAATGGTTGCACACGTTTGCACTCCCCCCAGCAGTGGAGAAGTGTTCCCCTTTCTCCACATTCTTGTCAGCACATGCTATTACTTAAGTTTTTGATCTTATTCACTCTAATGGGTGTATTGTTTTGATTTGCATTTCCCTGATGACTAAGGATATGAACATGTCTGTCATTGGTCTTGACCATTAGACATTCCTCTGTTGAGAATTCTCTGCTTAGCTCTGTACTTTATTTTTAAATTGGCTTATTTGGGTTGTTGATATCTAATTTCTTGAGTTCTTTATAACTTTTGCACATTAGCCTTCTGTCAGATGTAGGGTTGGTGAAGATGCTTCCCCAATCTGTAGGGTGACATTTTGTTCTACTGACAGAGTCCTTTGGCTTACAGAAGCTTTTCAGTTTCATGAGGTCCCATTATTAATTGTTGATCTTAGAGCCTGAGACATTGGTTTTCAGTTTAGGAAATTGTCTTCTGTAATAATATGTTCAAGGCTATTTCCCATTTTCTCTTCTAGAGATTTGTTGTATCCAGTTTTTATGCTCAGATTCTTCACCAACTTGGACTTGAGTTTTGTGCAAGGTGATAAATATGGAGCTATTTTCATCCTTCTATATGTAGACATCCAGTTAGACTAGCACCATTTATTAAAGATGCCTTTTTCCTCATTGCATGGTTTTGGCTTCTTTATCAGATATCAAGTGTCGATAGATGTGTGGGTTTATTTCTGGGTTGATTGGATTCCATTGATCCATGTGTCTGTTTTTGTACCAATATCATGCAATTTTCATCACTATTGCTCTGTGGTATAGCTTGAGGTCAGGGATCTTGATTCCACCCAAATTTCTTTTATTATTCAGGATTGTTTTAGCTATCTTTTATTTCTTACATTTCCATATGAAGTTGAGAATTGCTCTTTCAAGTTCTATAAAAAATTGTGTTCAAATTTTGGTGTGGATGGCAGTGAATCTATAGATAGCCATTTTCACAATGTTATCTTACTTATCCATATGTACTGACTTATAAGTGGAGATTAGCCATAAAATACCCATCTACACTGCACATGCCCAAAGAAGCTAAACAAGAAGGAAGGCACAAGTAACGATGCTTGAATTTCACTTAGAAGGGGGAATAAAATAATCATAGAAGACAGACAGAGGGAGGGAAATGGGGTGGGAGTCAGGATCAGGTGTGGGGTTGGGTAGGAGAGATGGCCACATGGTCATTAGCATGAATAGAAATCTACAGCTGACTGGGATGGGGAAGTAGGGATCATCTCCAGGATGTGACAGAGACCTGGGATAAGGGAGGCACCCAAAAAGCAATAGGGGTGACCTTTGCTGTGGCTTATAGCATTGGGGATATGGAACCTGAAGAGGCCACCTCCTGTAGCCATACATGAAACCCAGTGGATCAATAGGGACACCAACCCACCTGCAAAACTTTGGACCCAATATGTATCATATATACAAGAAGGACAGGGAGGGAGGGACAGGGGATGTAGCAAAGCCTGAGGGAATGGCCACCCAATAAGGGACACAACTTGAGACCCATCCAATGGGCAAGTGCCAGTCCCTCACACTATTAATGATACACTGTTATGTTTACAGAAAGGAGTCAAACACAGCTATCCTTGAGAGGCTTCAACCAGCAGCTGACTCAGAGGGATGCAAACACCCACAGCCAAACAGTGGATGGAACTTGGGAAGTCTTATTGAAGAGAAAGGGGAAGGGACTGTGGGCAGGAAGGGGAAAGGAACTCCCTGGGAAGACCAACAGAGTCAACTAAACTGGGCCTTTGGGACTCTCAAAGGCTGAACCACCATCTAAAGAACATACATGGGCTGGGCGTAGATGTCTGAGTACATATGTAGCAGATGTGCAACTTGGTCTTTATGTAGGTCCTGGACAGCTGGAGTGAAGGCTATCCCAAAAGCTGTTGCCTGTATGTGAAATATGTTCTTCTACCTGGCCTGCTTTGTCTGGACTCAGAGGGAGAGGATTCATCTAGCCCTGCAGAGACTTGATGTGCCATGGTAGCAGTGGGGATACCCAGGTGGGCTGCACCCTCTTAGAGGAGAAGGTGGGGGAGATGGGGGAGGTACTGGGCAAGAGGGTGACCAGGAAGAGGGGGTCAGTGAGTTGGATGTAAGGTGAATAAACAAAAAATATAAATAAATAAAATAAAAAAGATAGAAAGGAAAATGTGACAAAAAATCATCTTTCATGAGAAAGGAGTAAAGGTTACCTGTGAGAACCACCTCTGTTTAGAAACTGTGAGGCTCATGCTATCTAAACTATAGATTAAATACAAGATGATTTTAATTATAAAAAAAAATTATGGGGGGGATATTTGTTTTGAAAGGGTCAAGAACCAGCCAGCTCTTCGTCTGTCTGGAACTTTTGCCAATGAAAATGAAGACAACAGAGAATGAGTCTTCTGTTCAAAACCACAAAGCTGTGTTCTTAATGGAACAGCTATGAGTAGTTGGTCCTTTTCTTAAAATCAGGGTTCTGATCAGTTATTCATTAAGATAAATTTCACTTGCATTCTTATTCTCCCAAGTAGAAGTTATGTTGGTGACATAATCATGCATCTTCTTGTCATAAATACATTTAAATGTATTGCAGTTATAAGTGAAATAGGATTAAGGTATTCTCATTAAATAGATTAAAATGTAATTAGTGTGTAAGAAGCAAGAAAATTAAGTTAGCAAGGAAATCAGCTAGACTATCTTTTAATTCCTGGATAATGCATTGACATCGTGCATTGCTTCAGTCTCTATTTTTCAGCTCCTGGGTACACCGATAATCTCGCAAATCATGATAGACACTGACTACACAGAGTCATTGTTAAAATATTCCTTTTTATACAGTGAAGGCTTTGGAACCCCATGCACTTTTAATATTCATCTGATTTTTAAAACTGTTCTGTTACATCCAATTTAAAATACTGCAAGTCTAGGGCAAAGAAGAGAATTATAGATGCTGAGTGACTTTGCATCTGTGCAGTGGGATTTTATCAGAGCTGATTATATCGAGGACTAGACTGCTTGCCATTAATCCCCACCTCTGGCCCACCTCTCACACTCCATGAAGGTTAATCCTTCATGCAAGAAGAAGTTAAATCCATGGGAAAGCTCCCACCAACTTCAAAATGCTCACAAGGATATCAAGTCAGAGAGAAACCGCACTGAAATAATGAAAGTAATATTTACAATCATGATTATAGATATATAGGGCACAGTTTTAGAATGGGAAAATACACTATTAACATAAGCAATAATTTACCTATTAAAATAGAAAGCAAGCATAATGGGAAAGCAAATGTGGGAAAGTTTACATGCTCTGTATGCAACACCTCTATATTTTACTTTGTGCACATCGATGCTCAAGAAAACTAAACCCAAATGAAGTTGTACTTGCCTCAGCTTACATTTCAACTCATGTCGTATCCATCAACTTCTCACACCTTCCCTCTCTAAGTTAAATACCAGTTATTATTCTTCTTTACAGAATATAACTAATGTGTAGGGAAAAAAGTAAAAAAAGAACAGTCTGTTTCTTGTTTGTGTTTTCTTTTTAAAATTTTTATTAGATATATTTCTTTACTTACATTTCAAATGTTATTTCCTTCCCAGTTTCCTGTCCATAAACCCCCATCTCCTCCCCTCTCCCTCCCCCATATGGATATCCCCCCCATACATTCCCATTACTGGCCCCCCTTATTCTCTTGCACTGGGGGGTCCAACCTTGGCAGGACCAATGGCTTCTTCTTCCACTGGTGCCCCAACAAAGCTATTCTCTGCTACATATGCAGTTGGAGCCCTGGGTCAGTCCATGTGTATCACTTCTTCACTGTCATCCCTCTTCCTAGCCATAAGTGATGCAGCCATCATGGGCTCCCTTACATGGATACCTGCAGGGGAGCATCAGAGGTCTCCTGGGCACTACTAACTTATTTTCTATCTATCTATCTATCTATCTATCTATCTATCTATCTATCTATCTATCTATCTATCTATCTATCTATCTACCTACCTACCTACCTACCTATCTATCTATCTATCATCTATTATTTATTTTTACACTCCAGATTTTATTCCCCTCCTGGTTCACCCTCTGATTATTCTGTATCCCATACCTCCTCTTTGTGCCCCCTGACCCTAACCCCAGGCTTCGCGAGCATGTTCCCACCCCACCCACCCCACCAGATCTCTAAACTTCCTGGGACCTCCAGTCTCTTGAGGGTTAGATGCATCTTCTCTGACTGAACCCAGACCTGGGAGTCCTCTGCTATATATGTGTTGAGGGCCTCATAACAGCTAGTCAATGCTACCTGGTTGGTGATCCACTGTCTGAGAGATCTCAGGGGTCTAGGTTAATTGAGACTGCTGATCCTCTTAAAGGGTCACCCTCCTCCTCAGCTTCCTCCAGTTTTTCCTATTTCAACCACAGGGTTCAGCAACTTCTATTCATTGCTTGGGTGCAAATATCTGCATCTGACTCTTCCAGCCGCTTGTTGGGTCTTTCAGAGGACAATCACAATAGGTCCTTTTTGTGAGTGCTCCATAGCTTCAGTAATGGTGTTAGGCTTTGGGGCCTCTCCTTGAGCTGGATCCCCCTTTGGGCCTGTGACCAGATTTTCTTTTCCTTGGGCTCTTCTCCATTTCCCTACCTGTATTTCTTTCAGACAAGAACAATTATGGTTCAGAGTTTTGACCGTGAGATAGCAACTCCATCCCTCACTTGATGCCCTGTCTTTCTGCTGGAGGTGGGCTCTTTAAGTTCCCTCTCCCCACTGTAAGGCATTTCATCTAGGGTTCCCGTTGAATCCTGAGAGTCTCTTACCTCCCAGGTCTCTGGTACATTCAGTAGGGTCCTCCTAATCTCTTATCTCTTGAGGTCACCTTTTTCCATTCTTTCTGCTAACCCTCAGGGCTTCAGTCATTTTCACCCCACCCAAAACCAGATCATGTTCCACTCTCCTACCACCCCATCCCCTTTCCCTCCCCTGTTCCTCAATCCCTACCCCTTCTGGTTGCTTTCTTTTCCCTCCCAAGTGGGACTGAGGTGTCCTTACTTGGGCCCTTCAACTCGTTGACCTTTTTGAGTTCTGTGGACTGTATCTTGGGTATTTTGTACTTTTTTCTTTAGCTAATGTCCACCTATTAGTGAATACATACCATGCATGTCCTTTTGGGTATGAGTTACCTCACTCAGGATAATATTTTTTTAGTTCTAGTTATTTGTTTGCAAAACTCAGGATGTCCTAATTCTTAATAAATGAGTAGTATTCCATTATGTAAACGAACTATTATCTGTATCCATTCTTCTGTTATGGGATATCTGGGCTGTTTCCAGTTTTAAGCTATCACAAATAAGACCACTATGACTATAGTGGAACATGTGCCCCTGTGGCATGGTGTGGCATCTTTTGGGTATATATCCAATGTTGTAGTAAATATTAAATAACTGGTAACCTTTTATCCCTATGCTAAACTCCGCACCCGTAGGGTCACATGGCACTGCGAGTTATCTTTTTCTTAGCATCTCCATGGTGCCCCCAAGTACTCTCTGATCCAGTTGGTTCATGGGCTGTTCCAGCATGGCACCTTGCCACGTTGGTCCCTGGAATTAGTTCCCGGCACCCTTGGGGCCATATGTAACTAACCATAGTTTCTCTCCTTCCTAATCTCTGCTAGCCATGAACTCTCTGATTCCAACCACCTGGTAAAATCAGAGCTCTACAAGTCCAGCATGGTAAAATCAGGACTGTAGAAGTCCAGCATGGGCTGGCCTATAGCGGCTCCCTGCCATGGACTATGCTCACACTGTCATCAACAGCCCCTTAGTAGTTGAGGTATAAACTCCCTCCACAAAATCAGGACTCAATACACTGTAATTTATTGATCAGATTTTAATGTTAAATTCTCAATCCATAATACATCTACACAATAAACTCACAACCAATTGATAAAGATATAAACCACCCACCTAGATAAGATAAATTTGCCTACAGAAATCCAACCTCTAAGAGATATACCTAACTACATTGGCAACTCAAGATCACCCGGATCTAGGCTATTCTCCGTTTCCATCTTGATTCTCCTCCTCCTTCCCCCTCTCTCCCACCTTACAAAAGCTTTGTCCCAGCCTTATTTTTTTTTACTGTCCAATCATGATCTTGACCCAACTTGACCTAACCTACACTCTAAGAGTGGTATTGCTGGGTCTTTAGGTAGATCTATTTCCAAATTTTTTGCAGGGCTCTGGTACCTTGTACTCTTCACAGCGATCTCTTGCTCTTGCCAGGCTAGGTGCGCAGGTTTGGGCAAGATGGAGAGAACCTGAGCAGGAAGGGGGAACAGCTTTCACCGCCCCTAGCTGCTGGTGCTGCTCCTTTCAGCAGCTGCTAGCCTGGGCCAGGCTGACCCAGCAGGAGACTGACTAGCTGGTGATTTTGGGGAGAGCAGATCTCTTCCCCAAGCTGTGGTGTTATAGTTCTTAGGACAGAAGCTCTCTCAATGATGGAATTCCTACACAGCTTTAATTCTGAACATGACAGCTAAATATTTTTTCTTTTGGATGGGTTAAACCTCATCTACATATTCAGGGGTGTGGTACTGTCTGAGACTGATCTGTCCTGAGCCTATGTGACTTGAGGTCATGTCCTCACCTGTGGAGGAGGGGCTTGGGGCATTGCTCTACAGGACTGGCCTGTCTCAAATCTCACTACATGGGTTTGGGGGGGCACAGCTATGTGACACCCTGATATTCTGGGAGAATGGGAATGCACCTGCTGTCCCTTTTAGGGTACCCTAGGGATTCAACCTGTCTTGACCAGGAATTAGGGTACTTTTCACTGCCTGCCACCCCACATATTTTTAGGAACCTCCAAACTGATTTCCAGAGTAGCTGTACCAGTTTGCAATGCCATTAGCAATGGAGGAGTGTTCCTCTTTCTCCACATCCTAGCCAACATGTGTTATCATCTGAGATTTTGATCTTAGACATTCTGATTGGTGTAAGGTGGAATCTCAGGGATATTTTGATTTTCATTTCTCTGATTACTAAGGACTTTGAACATTTCTTTAGGTGTTTCTCAGCCATTTGAGATTCCTGTTGTGAATTGTCAGTTTAGTTCTATGCCCCACTTTTTGTTTGGGTTGTTTGGGTTTTTTTTGGTGGTTAGCTTCTTGGGTTCTTTATATTTTTGGATATTAACCCTCTATTAGAAGTGGGGATTAGTGAAGATATTTTTCCCAATCTGTAGGCTGCTGATTTTTCTTATTGACTATGTCCTTTCCCTTACAAAAGCTTTCCAGTTTCATGAGGTCCCATTTATCAATTCTTAATCTTAGAGTGTGAGTCACTGGAGTTCTATTTAGGAAATTTCCTCCTGTGCCAGTGAATGAGTTTAAGGCTCTTTCCCACTTTCTCTTCTATTAGATTGAGTGTATGTGGTTTTATGTTGAAGTCCTTGATCCACTTGGACTTGAGCTTTGTGCAAGGTGATAAATATTGGTCTATTTTCATTTTTCTACATGCAGACAGCCAGTTAGACCAGCGTCATTTATTGAAGATACTTTCTTTTTCCACTGTATATCTTTGGCTTCTTTGTCAAAGATCAAGTGTGCATAAGTACGTGGTTTTATTTCTGTGTCTTCAATTCTATTTCATTGATCAACCTATCTGTCTCTGTACTAATACCATGCAGATTTTATAACTATTGCTTTGTAGTAGAGCTTAAGGTAAGGGATGGTGATTTCCCCTACCTGTTCTTGTATTGTTAAGAATTGTTTTTGCTATTCTGGGTTTTTTGACTTTCCAGATGAATTTGAGAATTGTTCTTTCCATGTCTTTGAAGAATTGTGTTGGGATTTTGATGGGGATTGCATTGATTCTGTAGATTGCCTTTGGTAGGATGGCTATTTTTACTATGTTAATTCTGCCAATCTATGAGCATGGGAGATCTCTCCATTTTCTGGGATCTTCTTAAAATTCTTTCTTGAGAGACTTGAAGTTATTGTCATACAGATCTTATACTTGCTTGGTTAGAATTACCCCCAAGATATTTTATATTAGTAGCTATTGTGAAGGGAGTTGTTTCCCTAATTTCTTTCTCAGCCTATTTATCATTTGTACAAAAAATGGCTACTGATTTATTTTAGTTAGTTTTATATCTGGCCATGGTACTGAAGTTGTTTATTAGCTGGAGAAGTTCTCTGGTAGAATTTTTGGGGTCACTTATGTATAGTATCATATCATCTGTAAATAGTGATACCTTTATTTCTTCTTTGCCAATTTGTATCTCCTTGATCTCTTTTTGTGATCTTATTGTTGCAGCTAGCACTTTGACTTCAAGTACTATATTGAATAGATATGGGGACAGTAGGCATCTTTGTCTTGTCCCCAATTATAATGGGATTGCTTTAAGTATCTCCATTTAATTTGATATTGGCTGTTGGCTTGCAGTAAATTGCTTTTATTATGTTTATGTATGGGCCTTGAATTCCTGATCTCTCCAATACTTTTAATATGAAGGTGTTGTATTTTGTCAAATGCCTTTTCTGCATCTAAGGAGATGATCATGTGATTTTTTCCTTTGAGTTTGTTTATATAGTGGATTATGTTAATGAATTTTCATATATTGAACCAACCTTCCATCCCTGAGATGGAACCTACTTGATCATGGTAAATAATGGCTTTGATATATTCTTGGATTCAGTTTGCAAGAAATTTTATTGAGCATTTTGGTATCGATATTCATAAGAGAGATTAGTCTGAAGTTCTCTTCTTTGGTTGGGTCCTTGGGCAGTTTAGATATCAGAATAATTGTGGCTTCATAGAATGAATTAGGTAATGTTCTTTCTGCTCCTATTTTCTGGAGTAGTTTGAATATTAGTATCAGGTCTTCTTTGAAGGTATGGTAGAATTCTGAACTTAATGCATCTGGCCCTGGGCTTTTTCTCTTGGGAGGTTTTTAATGACTTCTTCTATTTCCTTATGGGATATGGGCCTGTTTAGATAGTTTACTTGCCCTTGATATAACTTTGGTATATGTTATCTGTCTAGAAAATCATTTATTTCATGTAGATTTTCCAGTTCTTTTGCATATAGGTTTTTGTAGTAGGATCTGATGACTTTTTAATTTACTGTATTTTTGTTGTTATGTCTCCCTTTTCATTTCTGATTTTGTGAATTTGGATATGGACTCTGGGCTCTTGGATATGGACTCTGGGCTCTTTAGTTAATTTGACTAAAGGTTTATCTATCTTGTTGATTCTCTCAAAGAACCAATTTTTAGTTTTGTTGATTCTTTGTATTGTTCCCTTTGTTTCTATTTGGTTGATTTCAGCCCTGAGTTTGACTATTTCCTGCCTTCTAATCCTCTTGGGTGAATTTGCTTCCTTTTGTTCTAGAGCTCTCAAGTGTGCTATTAAGTTGCTAGTGCAAGATCTCTCCAGTTTCTTTACCAGGGCTCTTACTAACTTTTATAGCATAAGTACAGTTTCTGGTTAATGTTCTTGTTTTTCTACCTTCTCCCTTTGAGCTTCTTTTAAAAAAAGAAATAACATTCACCATCTCTACGATCCTGCCTGAGATCTTTTGGCTTCAGAATCAAGTGCATTAGGAGGAAACAACTTCAACATGGCTCAATGGGCTATCAAGCAAAGCAATAATGGATGTACGCATCTTTTCTGGAGACACCTACACACACAGGAAGAGAAAGAGACAGAGAACCATGAGCGAGACAGACAGACGTCAGATAAGCAAGAGCAGATAAGAGAGACAGAAAGACAAAGAGACAGAGAGACAGATCAGAGAGATTCAGAAAAGCCTGGTGGATAGCTGCCTGCACCCATGCATGCACATGAAGGTACTAGAAGTCAACACTGGATGTCTTTCTCTGTCACTTCTCTGCCTTAATGTTCAAAAACAAAGTTGGCGAGCTCTGAACATGGAGCTTGGCAATTGCCTAGGCTGGTTGGTTGGTTGGTTGGCAAGCTGCAGTGAACCCCTTATCTATACCTAGCCGTTCTGGAAACCTGGTGTATGGCACAATTTCTGGCTTTTAACATGGACACTGAGGTCCTAAACTCAGGTCCTTAGGCCTGCACAGCTGCCACTTTACCCACTGAGCAATATCCCAGTCCTCAGTGATTCAGCTATCTTTGAATGTTGGTTGGTAGACACCCACAGTGCATCTGCTTCTCTCTTCACTTAACCTGGCCTAAAAGATGACTCAAGACTTTCTGAAATTTTCATGATGCTTAAGTCAGAGAGGCATGCTCAAGTCTGTCAGTCTCACATGTGTTTCTGAGTTCCTAGACTACACTACATAGAGGACCTTCTGCAGGGATTTTATGACCATAGTTTTGTTTGTGGTATGAATGTTAACGATGACTCTCTTCACTATTATCCCACTCTGCATAGCAGGCCTGTTCAGAACCTTCCTAGCATTTGTAGCTGTAACATGTGGTATTTTATGTCATCTGCTTTCCTCAACTGCAAAATTAAGTTTGCTATTCTTAATAACGTGTTCTTCAATTTAATTTCATGAAAACATCCCACTGTCATAAAACATTACTGGGATGAATATTAGGATTACATTTAATTAAATTTTATTATGGAGAAAAGTGTAATGTATAGAACTCTTCCACTTATGAGAAAGATTTAATTCTATACCATTGTTCTCATTTGTTTCTGTTCATTGCTTATTCTTCAAGATTCTCAGTTACCGTTGCAATAATAAATAAATAGCATTTTGCGCTAAAATATACATTGTCACTTTAATTTTTTCCAAAACCAACTTCTAATGAGGGTTCTTTCTTAAACCTGTTAAACTCTCTTCAAGCTGACCACCCACCAGAAGCAGTAGAAAGGAAAGGATACAGATGAAGTGGACCTGTTTAGAAATGGTTCTTTGGAGCAGATTCCAACTGCATTGTCAGGAGGTCAGCAGTTCACAGGCCAGCAACAGCTCAATCCACTTGCAAACCCTTCACAGATACACCAGCAGTCCAGTTCGGTAGTGTCTGTAGAGCAGTAATCAGTGGCACAACCATGTGGTGTCTTGCCTCATCATGTGAGTCTGACTTAGCAAAACTCCATGAGTCTGTCTCAGCTGACATCACTCTGCCAATCAAATCTGCAGAAGAGGCAAGAAGGTGCTAGCATACCAGTAGAAGGTTTTCGGTGCATTTATCTCTATGGAGTCCCTACAAAAGGAGCTCAACTACACAATGGAAGGCAGACCAATACCTGCATGGTTTAGTGAAAAATCCTTCATCACTCCTTCATCATATGTCATGTGCTTGCTTTAGCAGAACATCCTTTCGCCTGTGTCTGCTTCAGGAAAACATTCTTTCACGTGTTTGCCCCAGCAAAACACCACCCAACACAACTGACTTTCTCAAGAACCCTTCAGTTTCCATTTTACACATAGCACAAAACAATCTTAACCTTTTCAAATAAACATCTTAGTGATAGTGTTTGTGCCTCTGTGTGTGTGTGTGTGTGTGTGTGTGTGTGTGTGTGTGTGTGTGTGGTGTTCACATGTGTCTGAGGGTGCTTATGAAAGAAAAAATGGGAGTAGGATTACTTGGGTATGGAAGTATAGGCATTTGTGAGCTGTGAGTCGGGGGTTCTGGGACCTGAACGCTGATCCTCTGATTGTGCTGTTACCTGTGAACCATCTCTCCAGCCCTTGGTAGTTAGTATGAAACACATTCATTTTGATCAGTAGCTATCATCACTTTCCATTCCTAGAACTCAGTGATAATCTGCCAGTATACTCTATTGAAACATGAATTGTCTACTAGGTTTTATGATGTAACTATTTGTTTCTCGTTGTTACTTTACATGTGGCAAATTACGGGGGAGTTATTATTCCTATTCATAGTTTTATCTCTAGTTTCTTTTGAGGTTCCTTCATGGAAATTTATCTCATAAAATACTCTGCTGTCTTCTAACTATTTCATACCACCAAATTTCAGACTTTACACTGTTTCTTATTATATTTGGACATATCTATTAAAAGGCTCATGTATTCAGGCCTTTGTCTTAGATGTATGCAGTGTTGAGAGGCAGGGTATGGAGGAAGCGATTTGATCCTGAGGGCTCTTACTTTATAAAAGTTTCAGTTCCTTGGCAGACTTGTGGGCTGATGACATTATTGACAGACGATGGGAACCCTAGGCGGCAAGGGCATAGTTGGGTGTAGTAGGCAGCTGGGGACATGATTTTTCAGGGGTACTAGCATTTGGTCCTGTTGTTTTAGCCCATTACTGTGTATGCTGGTCACCAGGAGCTGTAAATCCTGTCCATATCTCTGCTGCTGATATAGTTTACTTCAGAGACGAAAGTAATAGAACCAGCTGAAGAAAGAGAGACTTCCAAAGGCAGAGAGTGTGTTTGCTGTGTCTGTTAGAGAGGTCAAGTTATACACCATGACTTCTGATTGTCAGTATTTTTCTGCACTCTTGCAGATTTCACTCGTTTTCTGTTCACCAGCAATTGAAGAGCTTGATGACTTTTTTTTGAGGTTTCACTATCTAGATTTTAGTTTTCTTCCTAATCTACCTATTCTTCTGTTTGTTTGACTCTTTCATACTGTTTTTCTTCTTCTTATGTGATGTCAACAGTTTTAGATAATTTTTATTCACTTTAAAAGTGTTCTTAGTTTCTGTATCTTATAATATACTATTTATTTCTTTTTAGAACCTCTAAATTAGATAATTGTATTTCTTAATATTAAAAATATTTATTCTTGACATAATTAAGTCTTATTCTTATATTGTTTCCAACATTCTACCTTACTTTATACCTTAAACATAAGCATTGTAACCTAAAAATGCTGATGTTAATACTTGGTGTCCAGAGTACAGAAATTTGGAAGTGCTAGGTCCCACCCCAGGAAGTCACTGGAGACATGCCCTTCAACCGTATGAAGGGACCTGTCCCAGTCTTGCTCTCTTTGCCTCTTAGTTTAAGGCATGAATGCCCGTATCAGAATGAGCCTCTTCAACTGAGATCTTCCACCCTCATCTGACCCCAAACAAGTGCCAGGCCTTTAGACCTCAGAACATTGAGCCATAGAATTCTTTTCCTCTTTATGTATTTTGTACTAGGATGTGATGCTAATCAGTGTGCTCTCAACTGTCATCACTGCATGAATTATAGTATTAACTTTCAAGTAGAATTAACTTAACATTTGTAAGTAGCAAATGCTCAAATGATTTCAGACATATCATGAGATTTTCCTTCATCTCATGGGTATTGGCACATTTCTTTTTCTTCTTGTTTGTCTTTCCTGGTTTGTTGGGTTTTTTTTTTTTTACTTTATGTTAAAAACTTGATTTCTGTCATTAATGGGAGGCTAGCATGGTTCTGAAAATTTTTAATATTTCTAATTTAGAAAAATAAATGGTGAATATTTTATGGGATTTGGTCACAAAGAGCACAATAGCAATGGCTCCAAAGTCGTGTATAAATCAAAACTACCTTGTGATTTAGAAATTAAAATACCATAATTCTTTTGTGTGTCTCCATTAACTAAAACAAAGGCATTCAAAACAAGCGTCAAAGTCAGCCAAGCTTCAGGAAGTGATGTTGCCCATTGTTAGACTGCATAATCTGTATGTTGAGTACTGATCTGCTATAAGATAGCAATGGAAAGCATCGGATTATACAATGCCTAGGCTTTTATGAGGTAACCCTTAGGAGATTATGGTGAGATCAATATAATCAGTATCAGAAGAGACCAGAGCTCTAGCCCTCATCCCTCGGGATACACTGGGAAGGCAGAGGATACTCACCTAGAACTCCAAGGGTGATGCTGGCCATGTTTCAGAAACCTGAGAAAGAAACTGCTATTGATGCCTATGTTTCCATTTGGTTATATGTAGTGTGTATAGGTGTCCATATTTTGTTTTGGTGTTTTGGGGAATACATGTATGCTTAGATTAGGAGTGCACATGTGTGTATATATGTGGAAACCTAAGGTTGACATCAGGTGTCTTCTTCAGTGATTCTCTACTTCATTTGTTGAGTCAGAATCTCTCACTGAACCTGAAACTTCCTGATTCTGAAAGTCTAGTAATTCAGCTTGAGCCAGGGATCTTTGGTCTTTGAGTTTTGACCACAGAGGTTACAGTTGAGCCACTGTGACTGCAGGGCATTAATCTGGGTGCTAGGGATCAAAATATCAATCCTCATTTTTACAGGTTTTTGCTAGAGTTGACCAAGACTTTTATTCAAATATAAAATCTTAATTGGAATACAGATTTACTTTGATTCACATGAATTAGTAAAATGCATCAGGAACCCTGTTTCTGGCTTTTCTCCTTTAAAGAAGTTGTCCTTCTGGAGATCCCAATATGGATTTAAACATGTTCACATGTAGCTGAAGTTTAACATCTAACTTTCCAACTCTACATTTTATTAACTCGATTGACTTGACTTGCTGTGCAAAAGGCAGCGCAGTGAACTTTTTGGATTCTGTGAATTGTAAGATCTTGATCCACAGATTTCCTTGCATTTCTCCTTATGAATTAAAAGTTCTTCCAAGCTGAGTTGTGGTAGTAGAGGCAGGAGAACCAAGAGTTTAATTCATCTTCTACTCCACAGTGAATTCAAATCAATGCGAAATAAAAATGTCCATGTCTTATTAAAGCAAATAGCCAATGAGATGGCTCAGTGCTTGGTGCCAAGTCTAACAACCTGACTGGCTTCCATAAAAGATGTAGTAGGTTTAAACACACACACACACACACACACACACACACACACACACACACACTAAACACACACACACACCAAACAAAAACACACACACACACACACATACACACACACACACACACACACACACACACACACACACATACACACACACACACAAACACACACACACACACACACACACACACACACACACACACACACAGAGAGAGAGAGAGAGAGAGAGAGAGAGAGAGAGAGAGATACACATTTAAAAATGTAATGTTTCTTAAGAAATAAACTCCCAGATACTTTTGGTAATAGTATGCATACCAAAAATTTAAACAGATCTTCAGGAGGCCAGCCAATCTAAAGACATTATTTTATAGTGAGTTTTAACTTACTCTGATTCAGATATTGAAAAATAGGAGTCCTCTATCCTTCAAAACAGTAATTTGATGACACTTGCAAACATACAATCGAATTCTATTTTATTGTATGCTAGACATTGAAGCTTTCATTTTTCTCATTTTTATTCAGAGAAAAACCTTCCTTTTGGAAAATTAGGGTGGTAGATGTTACATCCAAGTCAGAGGTAGTAATTTAATTACTCAGTAAATTATATAACACACATGATCCTTTTGGACTCTCTGAGAGTGATACTAGATGAACAGTCTTCTCCCAACTCTAACTCAATTGTTTTTAATGCATTTTAAGTGAATGAATTTCAGAAGTCATTTGAAAACACATTGACATAGTGGCACGTCTTCAGATTTCTCTTCATTTTTGTCTATGTATTATGAAAATGAGTTTTGTCAGTTCTTATCTGTCCTTCCTTTCTCTGTCCTTATAAAATATGAAGAAAGTCTCTTCACTGTAACCCACCGACTTGCAAAAACATCTAAGGCTGAGGAGATGGTGCCGCCAATAAAAGTACTTCCGTGCCATCAGGACGACATGAATTCATCCCTAGAGCCCACAAAAAAAATGGGAGGTGTGATGATATGATCTTGTGATCTCAGTGCTCAGAAGTTGGGGTAAGGAGAAACCCTGGGGCTTTCTGATCACTCATTATGGCGTAATTGGCAAAATTCTGTTTTCAAATAACAAACTGAACAGCTCTTGAAAGATAAAATCTTGAGTCTGTTCTTTGACTTCCACGTGCACAAGCTTTTTGCATCCTCATATGTACACATATTAAGGGGGAAAGGAGAAAGGAATCTACCTAGCCCAAATGGAGATCTGTGAGGGAGAGATAGCATATGTGACTTAAACCATAATGCTTATGAAAGAGTAAAACCCTGGGAATTTGAGACAGAGACATTTACTGTAGTTTGAACTTTGAATGAGTCCCTACCTCTTTATTTTATTTTTTATAAAACTCAGTTTTCTTATAAAATGCTCACTTTCTCGAGGCCTCTGCAAGTCAAATCTGTCACTCTTGTGCCCTGAGTGTTCAGGAATGGTGTTTTCTGCAGTTTTCTTGTGGTACTTGCTGCTGAGCTCCAAATATCATTATGCACAGAGACAAACATATCCCGAGTTCTTCAGAGTATAGAAACTGGAGGAGGTTGCTCATGGCTGTTGCAGGAGCACAACTTGGTTACACAGATCCTGGACAGCTACAACGACAGCCTAGAGGAAACAAGAAGCAAGTATTTGTGTTTCCTGTGTCACGGGGCATGTGGCTGAGAAACCTAAATGAGAGCTTACCAATAATCACAAAAACACAAACACAAAGTAAGATGATCTCGGATTCAAAAACTCATTAACCATTGCTCTAGATTACCTTTCTAAACTCTGGATGTCAAGGGTGGTGCTATGTGTGCCATCAGACATCCTGGAACCATAGTCCTTCCCCAACTGCTAGGAAGAGTGGTTGTTTATAGTTTCCTAACGTGCCTCCTTTCTATGGAATTGTTAGAACACACAGGTGCTGGGTCACATCTCATTACCTCAATTCCTCTTTGGAGGTGGCTCAAGTTTATTTGGCATAGGAGAAGGCCCATAAAGACTCTGACTTGGTCAATTCTGCAAAATTATCCCCTTGAATTAACAGAGTCCTGTGTAGAGTGGGAAGGGGTGGATGGATTACCCATTGAGGATTAAACTTCTACTCAATATTGCATCCTTCATCCATGTAGAGACTTATTCTGAAAAGCTCTCTTAAAGAGGAGCTCTGTATGCAAATCTATCTTACTACTGTGCCTGGGATGTAACTCTAAGATAAGAGCATAGACAAATAAAGCTGGAAGTCCACACTGAAGATTTTTAGAACCATTCGAGGAAAATGATTTAATCATATAAATGTATTATAATGTATACCACAATACATGGGCATATATAAACATATTCTATGTGCTGAAACAAGAACGAGAGAGACAAAGACAGAGGGAGAATAAGAAAGAAGTAGGAGGTTTTCATCCAAAACTCTTTAAAATATGTTTTGCACGAGTTACTGTATTAGCTGAAGCAATTGTTTCCCATAATGACCTAGAGTTCTCAAAATAAGCCATCTTAAATGAGACCAAGATTGTAGACTTGTAGACCCTCCTCCATACAAGATATTCCACCATTGTGTTCAGGGAAAGTTGTACAGGAAGTTAGTCTGAGGTATTGTCTTCAAGGCTTCTAGTTCCAGGAGTTTTGATCTCTGCCTTTTTCAACTTGACTGGAAGTTAGGAACTTTCTTATTTTTTATCTACTCCAATGAAGAACCAATGCCAGAAGGACTATAAACTGGTTCTTGTTTAAATCCCATATCTGAAATAGTCATTTCCATTCATTCTTCACTGATACAACCCCAGGCACACGATTCTTCCAGAAATAGCAGGGCAGAGAGATGTATAGCTTTAAGGCTCCCTTATAGGAAGGTGGAAATCAGGGCATCATAGGAAAAAAACAGAAATAACAGAGGTTAGGAACATTCACTGGGTTTCTCTATAGTTGTTAACATTTCTGAAATTTGGAGATTTCATATTACAAGCAAAATTCCAGCCCTCAATTGAAAAAAATGGATTTCCTTTTTGTTCTGCAATAATCAACAGGCTTTGCACAGAGTTATTAACCTCAGATGACCTACAATTTTGGTTCAACACATATAATAAGTAAAAGAAATGTAAGCCTTTTTATGTTTGAAGAAAAATATATAAATATCCTGGAATAATATGTTGTAAAACATATTTTAATCAAACATTTTTTGTAAATATATTATATTATATTGTATTGTATTTATTTTTAATTTTTTTATCTTTATTAATTTGAGTATTTCTTATTTACATTTCAATTGTTATTCCCCTTCCCGGTTTCCGGGCCAACATCCCCCTAACCCCCCTACACTCCCCTTCTTTATGGGTGTTCCCTCCCCCATCCTCACCCCCTATTACCGCCCTCCCCCAACAATCACGTTCACTGGGGGTTCAGTCTTGCTTGGGACCAAGGGCTTCCCCCCTTCCACTGGTACTCTCTTACTAGGCTATTCATTTGCTACATATGAGGTTGTAGCCCAGGGTCAGTCCATGTATAGACTTTGGGTAGTGACTTAGTTCCTGGAAGCTCTGGTTGCTTGGTATTATTGTTCATATGGTGTCTCAAGCCCCTTCAAGCTCTTCCAGTCCTTTCTCTGATTCCTTCAACAGGGGTCCTGTTCTCACTTCAGTGGTTTGCTGCTGGCATTTGCCTCTGTATTTGCTGTATTCTGGCTGTGTCTCTCAGGAGAGATCTACATCTAGCTCCTGTCAGCCTGCACTTCTTTGCTTCATCCATCTTGTCTAATTGGGTGGCTGTATACGTATGGGCCACATGTGGGGCAGGCTCTGAATGGGTGTTCCTTCTGCCTCTGTTCTAAACTTTGCCTCCCTATTCCCTGCCAAGGGTATTCTTGTTTTCCTTTTAAAGAAGGAGTGAAGCATTCGCATTTGGATCATCCGTCTTGAGTTTCATGTGTTCTGTTTAATTCAAGCATTTGGGCTAATATCCACTTATCAATGAGTACATACCATCTGTGTTTTTCTGTTAACGGGTTACCTCACACAGGATGATATTTTTCAGTTCCATCCATTTGCCTATGAATTTCATAAAGTCATTGTTTTTGATAGCTGAATAATAATCCATTGTGTAGATGTATCACCATTTCTGTATCCATTCCTCTGTTGAAGGGCATCTGGGTTCTTTCCAGCTTCTACCTGTTATGAATAAGGCTGCTATGAACATAGTGGAGCATGTGTCTTTGTTAAATGTTGGGGCATCTTTTGGGTATATGCCCAAGAGGTATAGCTGGATCCTCAGGTAATTCAATGTCCAATTTTCTGAGGAACCTCCAGACTGATTTCCAGAATGGTTGTACCAGTCTGCAACCCCACCAATAATGGAGGAGTGTTCCTCTTTCTCCACATCCTCGCCAGCATTTGCTCTCACCTGAGTTTTTGATCTTAGCCATTCTCACTGGTGTGAGGTGAAATCTCAGGGTTGTTTTGATTTTCATTTCCCTTATGACTAAAGAGTTGAACATTTCTTTAGGTGTTTCTCAGCCATTCGGCATTCCTCAGCTGTGAATTCTTTGTTTAGCTCTGAACCCCATATTTTAATAGGGTTATTTGTCTCCCTGGGGTCTAACTTTTTGAGTTCTTTGTATATTTTGGATATAAGCCCTCTATCTGTTGTAGGATTGGTAAAGATCTTTTCCCAATCCGTTGGTTGCTGTTTTGTACTGACAACAGTGTCCTTTGCCTTACAGAAGCTTTGCAGTTTTATGAGATCCCATTTGTCAATTCGTGATCTTAGAGCATAAGCCATTGATATTTTGTTCAGCAAATTTTCTCCAGTGCCCATGTGTCCGAGATGCTTCCCCACCTTTTGTTCTATTAGTTTGAGTGTATCTGGTTTGATGTGGCGGTCCTTGATCCACTTGGACTTAAGCTTTGTACAGGGTGATAAGCATGGATCGATCTGCATTCCTCTACATGTTGACCTCCAGTTGAACCAGCACCATTTGCTGAAAATGCTATCTTTTTTCCATTGGATGGTTTTGGCTCCTTTGTCAAAAATCAAGTGACCATAGGTGTGTGGGTTCATTTCTGGGTCTTCAATTCTATTCCACTGGTCTATCTGTCTGTCTCTGTACCAATACCATGCAGTTTTTGTCACTATAGCTCTGTAATACTGCTTGAGTTCAGGGATAGTGATTCCCCCTGAAGTCCTTTATTGTTGAGGACAGTTTTAGCTATCCTGGGTTTTTTGTTATTCCAGATGAATTTGCAAATTGTTCTGTCTAACTCTCTGAAGAATTGGATTGGTATTTTGATGGGGATTGCATTGAATCTGTAGATCGCTTTTGGTAGAATGGCCATTTTTACTATATTAATCCTGCCAATCCATGAGCATGGGAGATCCTTCCATCTTCTGAAGTCTTCTTCAATTTCTTTCTTCAGAGACTTGAAGTTCTTATTGTACAGATCTTTTACTTGCTTGGTTAAAGTCACACCGAGGTACTTTATATTATTTGGGACTATTATGAAGGGTGTCGTTTCCCTAATTTCTTTCTCAGCTTGTTTCTCTTTTGTGTAGAGGAAGGCTACTGATTTATTTGAGTTAATTTTATACCCAGCCACTTTGCTGAAGTTGTTTATCAGGTTTAGTAGTTCTCTGGTGGAATTTTTGGGATCACTTAAATATACTATCATATCATCTGCAAATAGTGATATTTTGACTTCTTCTTTTCCGATCTGTATCCCCATGATCTCCTTTTGTTGTCTGATTGCTCTGCTAGAACTTCAAGAACTATATTGAATAAGTAGGGAGAGAGAGGGCAGCCTTGTCTAGTCCCTGATTTTAGTGGGATTGCTTCAAGTTTCTCTCCATTTAGTTTAATGTTAGCAACTGGTTTGTTGTATATGACTTTTACTATGTTTAGGTATTCGCCTTGAATTCCTATTCTTTCCAGGACTTTTATCATGAAGGGGTGTTGAATTTTGTCAAATGCTTTCTCAGCATCTAATGAAATGATCATGTGGTTTTGTTCTTTCAGTTTGTTTATATAATGGATCACGTTGATGGTTTTCCGTATATTAAACCACCTTGCATGCCTGGGATGAAGCCTACTTGATCATGGTGGATGATTGTTTTGATGTGCTCTTGGATTCGGTTTGCCAGAATTTTATTGAGTATTTTTGCATCGATATTCATAAGGGAAATTGGTCTGAAGTTCTCTTTCTTTGTTGTGTCTTTGTGTGGTTTAGGTATAAGAGTAATTGTGGCTTCATAGAAGGAATTCAGTAGCGCTCCATCTGTTTCAATTTTGTGGAATAGTTTGGATAGTATTGGTATGAGGTCTTCTATAAAGGTCTGATAGAATTCTGCACTAAACCTGTCTGGACCTGGGCTCTTTTTGGTTGGGAGACCTTTAATGACTGCTTCTATTTCGTTAGGAGTTATGGGGTTGTTTAAATGGTTTATCTGTTCCTGATTTAACTTTGGTACCTGGTATCTGTCTAGGAAATTGTCCATATCCTGCAGATTTTCAAGTTTTGTTGAATATAGGCTTTTTAGTAGGATCTTATGTTAATCAAACATTTAAATAGGGAAATTTCCTGAAAAAATTTTATGAATCCTAAATTGACCAGTATTCTAATCACACATTTTACAGTGTAATTCTGAGCTAAGTGAAAATATACAATATACAGAGTGATGATAGGCACTCTTACTGATTGAATGTGTACTAGTATTTATTTTATCTCAAAGATATTAGTCATCTTTAGCAGGAATGTATATTTAGAAATATAAATAACAGGATTAGAGAAATGGTTTCAAGTTTAAGAGTGCTTCATGTTCTTCCTGAGACCTGGGTTTGGTTCACAGCACTCATGTCCGAAGTAACTTCACCAAGAGATCTAATGCTTTCTTCTGGCACCTGTAAGCACCTGTATGCACACATGTGTAAAATACATGAACAGACATATAGTAAATAAGTATACTTATACACATATATGTAATATAACAATACTCCTGCTGTAAGTACTGAAACATTTTTAAATATGTCTCTATCTGATGGCTAAAGTGTTGGGCAGTGTGAATTTGCCACTTTAAAAGATGGTGGCATTGGTAAGTAGAGCATAGCTACAGTATCTGCTGAGTGCAGCCTGGGTAAAGTCTCCCACTCACACAGCCTCTGGGACCATAATATCACTATGTACTCATATTAGTAAATGAGTATTAGTATGGATCAGGGAACACAGTATGCTTGGTAGCATCAAAATGCATTCTTCGCTCATTACTCCCTATGACACAATCAGAATTCTCAAGTCAGCTTATTTATTATCATATCATATCATGCATTATCAGAATATGTCCATAGAAAAATTCCATCCTATTTGGTCTTATACCTTTCAATCCAGAGACCAGAATACTGGTATCTCCCAGAAGTGGAGGAGAATTTAGTTGATGGAGTTGCCACAAGCCCAGAACCAAAGCCCGTGCCCATGTGTCCAAGTCCTCCCAGCCAAATGTAACTCATCAAATATGGATGAGTTTTATAATGAATTTTATTGCTTAGGAACAGAGATTGTATGCCACATATAGCTTGAACTTTAGGTTTCTAGGGAAACAGCTGGAAGACAGAAGTCCTGGGTCAGTCTTTCTATGGAAAAATGATTTACATGTACTCTTCTTTGTTAAATTATTGTTAAGATTTCAGTATGAGATTCCATACGTACCCATCTGTTTGAGAATTTGATTCTCAGATGGTGGTGATGCTGCTTGGGGAGGTTGTGAGACCTTTGAGCCTAGAAGGTTATAGCTCCTTATTGTCTGTCTCTTTATGTTTCTCTGTCTCTTTGTCTCTGTCTCTCTGTCTGTCTGTTTATCTTTCTTTCTGTAGTTTCAGACATGAACTATCAGTCTCATAATTCTTCAATTACAGCCTTAAGCATATCTCCCAACTGACCAATCTGCCATATTCGCCATGAAAGACTATACCTTCAAACCAGGATAGGAAAAAAAAAAACCATATATCTTAAGAAGACTTTGAACTTAAACTTTTTCGTGATGATATGCCTGAATGATCTGTGTCTTAAACTTTTAAATAAGAAGATCCTTGGTTGGAGGGCACATTGATCCAAATCTTGAATCTGTCTATATAATACTCCTCTGTCTCTTGTTACCTCATACCACCCATGAGAAATGGTCATAGTATCAAAAGCTTTCTGTTGTTATTGGTAGGTAGAGATGACTATGCTACTTAGAAATGAAATAAGGGTGGACATGATTCTTTGAAGTATATAGAAAGTCTGATTACCCACTATCTTCTCAATTCCCTTCTCTACTTGGTTGCTAAGACAGTTTTCTCTGTGTAGGTTTATAGAGTTTACGTAACATGCCGAGAAGGTTTAGCTCAACTATAAGAAAAAAATAGCACATCCAATCTTTATGGTGAATTTTACGCAAAATATTATCTGCAGGAAAGTCTGTAAGATATAGTTTTAGTTTCCAGATTCTCTAGAGTAAGATGCCATGTACCTACCTAGACTGAGAGCCCTAACCTGAACTTTTGATCTTTCCTTATTTTGAAAGTTTTCTTTATATAGAAGCTTCTCCTGATGAGATAAAAAGGTTAACTAATTTATGGATGTAAATATAAGCATTTACATGCATAGCGTGTTCTCATTACTGTCTGCAGATTCAACCATAAGGTCTTGTCCAGATTTACAGTTATCAGGCATGAGTTCTCTACTAAGGAATAGGCCTTGAATATGAGAGACATACTGGTTACTACCATGATATTCATGCCATTATTACACTAAAAAGCATGTATCTTGCCTGGTTGACCATTATCATAGAGCACAGCATTTACAGTTTGATAAGGCTGCTGATGAAGTTTCTCCCCAAGTGCTTTGTTTATACCTTTCGGCCCTTTGAAAGCTAATCAGCATAGAGGAAGCTTTTGGTCTAATATCAGTTTGATCCCTCTGTGTCCTATGACAAAAGCATGCAGGGTCTTCAGCAATAGGACCTCACCATCAAGCTCCATTATTTAAATAGTCTAGACATCAAAATAGGAGAGAGGATCCAGTTTCAAAACACCATATACACTCCAGTCTCTAAGTATTGCCATTTCTAGTTCTCAGAGTAAAGGGATAAATATGTTTAGCATGTGAAGTTTAGCTTAAATTTCATTTACTCTGTATTTTTCTTATTCCAACTGGCCCATATGGGTGACAAGAACCTCAAATATGTATTTTCACAGTTGCTTCCCCTCAGTATTCTTTCTATGACAACCTTGCACACCTGAAAGTTTCATGCTTCATGGATTTAGATTATTATAAGTCACATACATAATAAATATAAATATAGTAGCTATTTTATGGATTATTTACCACAAAGTATATTTAAGGAAGGATGTTTTAAATAGATACTTCTTGATAAGCATAACAAAGTTCACTTAAATTTTCTTCATGATATTAAAATGAAAATACTGTTAAAATATAATGGGAAATACGTAGAATAAAGGGTATCAAGAATGGACAAAAGTTCAAAGAAAGCAAGGGCCATCAGAACACCTACTGCTAAGATGTTGGACGATAGATATAATTGCAAGATAGAGAGCTCTAGACTAAGAATGATTTCTCTAAATATCTACACATAATATATCCTACATATGGCATGACTTCTCTCCTAAAGTATCTGCCTATCTGTCTTTTAATCTATCTGCCTGTCTGTCTGTGCATCTGTATGAATTGTAAGAAATATGGAATTATTTGGACAGAGGGATCAGTAAGAAAGGAAATATAGAAAAGGTAGCAGTTCCTACAATAGGCAAAGTACAATAGAATGCAGGCATAAAATGCCACCAGAGACCCATTGTGTGGCATACTACTTTATAAGTATTATTAATAATAATAACTGTTGTAGGATGACACAGAGTATTGCTATCACTACATATTATTAGTTACAGTATGTAACATGTAATGTAGGCCTAACTCATGTTACTTACCCATGGATATTTTTTAAGCCCAGGCTAACAATAAAAAATTCATAAAATAAGATAATAAGGCTAAGGGACCCACCCAACCATTCCTACATACCCACCCAAATAAAACAAGGAACAATGTTTAATAAGCCATTGTTTTCCAGAGACCTTGAGATACAGAATAAAGACAAAAGATGATGGTAGATTTTTGTTATAACAAACCATGAAGAAGAAAAGAAAAAATATGATAATAGAATTTACATCTTTATTTTTATATAGGACACATTAATTTTTAATTGAAAATAGATCTTTCTAAGAAGGACCGAAACATCCACATTTTTGTCTTCCTTCTTCTTAAGCTTCATATGGTCTGTGAATTGTTTCTTGAGTATTCTGAGCTTTTGGACTAATATCTGCTTATCAGTGAGTGCATACCACATGTGTTTTTATAACTGGGTTACTTCACTCAGGAGGATATTTTCAAGTTCCATACTTCTGCCTAAGTATTTCATCTTTCAGGGATTAAACCACCAACCAATGAGTACACATGGAGGACACATGAGCCACATATGTAACAGAGGATGGCATTGTCTGGCATCAATAGGAGGAGAAGCCCTTGGCCCTGTGAAGGCCCATTTCCCCAGGGTAGGGGGATGCCAGGGAGTTGAGGTGGGAGTGGGTGGGTAGGAGTGGGAGCATCTTCATAGAAGCAGGAGGGGGATGGGAGAAGGGAGGGAAAGAGGATAACATTTGAAATGTAAATCTATAAAATATTCAATGAAAATATTAAAAAGTAAAAAAAGGAAGAAAATAGATCTTTTCTTGTACATCCTGGTTATATTTCTCATTTTCATCCTGATTGTAATTTCCCCTCCCTCTACTCCACTCAGTTCCTCTCCACCTGGATCTACTTCTTTTCTGTTTCTTTTGAGAAAAAAAACAAGCTCCTAAGAGATAATTTGATGGATAAATTCCATTTAGAGCTATATGTTCCCAAATTTTCTCTCTCTCTCTCTCTCTCTCTCTCTCTAAATAATGTTTGGCTGCAGATTTTTGTATTTGTTCTCATGTGCTGTCAGAGGAAGCATCTATTGTGACACCTGAATAAAGCATTTATCTATGAATATAGTAAAATATTATTAGGAATCATTTTATCAATAACCCCTGTTTTTTAAGAACAGAAGTATTTGGTTTTACCCTAGGTTTCTGGGCTATCTAATCTTTGATACTGAATTACCCAAGCAGTGTTGGGTATGGGTTCCATCTTGTGGAAAGGGCCTTAAATCAAATTAGACACTGCTTTGTTTCTCCCACAAGGTTTGTGCCACCATTGCCTTAGCATATATTGCATGTAGGGTAGCACTGTAGATTAAAGAATTTGTGACCGGGTTTGTGGTTACATTTCTCTTTTGATAAAGTGCAGAGTCCCTTCCTATACCAATGGTATTAGAATAAAGGAGTGAAGGCTTTCTTTAGGCACCAGCTTGACCATGTTCAATGAGTTATGTGGCTATTGTCTTCAGCAATCAACCCTTGCTGTCAATTTGCAGAGAGCAACATATTGTCTTGGCAACAGCCTGGGTTGTTTGGTGATTTCTATGGCCCACTTTGGCCCACAACACAATTGGTTGTAACTCTGTCCTGTATGGAAGCTTTGTTTGGTAACAATCTATGGCCACTTGGGACTCTATCTCCCTCATTATTTTAAGACTTCATTAGGATTGCCTTCATATATTTTTGGAAGTTTCCATTGTACTAGGTTTCAATTTTCAAAACATGATTTAATATTTATTTTTCAGTGTGTGTGTGTGTGTGTGTGTGTGTGTGTGTGTGTGTGTGTGTGTGTGTGTGTATATACAGCTGCCTATAGTTCAGAGCCTTTGAATCCCTTGAACTGGAGTTGTAAGATGGTGAGAGCCATCTGACATAGATCCTGGGAACAGAACCTTAGCCACCTGAGCTCTTAGCTACCTCTTCTCCCTCCCAAATATATGATTTGTTAGTATTCTGGCATTTTATGGAAGACAGAAACCTTCAGGAAAAGCAGTCATTTCCAAACTGGAGTAACAGATGCAAATCCATACCAAAGATAAAATAATACGAGTAAGAATAAAATTGATTCAAGAAGATCTAAGAGCAACCCGCCTCCTCCTAAAAAATCAGGCCCTACAAAGGCGATTTCTGTTGCAATGTCTTGCTTCCAGAAGCACAATGGTGGCCAGAACTGACAGAATCCCATCTTTGGATGATTAGAGAAATCTGCCATTGGCTGGGCCTCCTCCATATCCAATGATTGTGTCTTTCAGAAGTAAACATTTTAGTGGAACATATTTCTTCACAAATAATCTCTCCCAAGGAATTTTAAAAGACTGGCTGAAATCAGTTTATCAGAAGAGGAAGGTGTGGACTGAAAGGAACTTGAGTTAATGAAATGTCACATGGGGAGGAGGTCTAAACAGAACAGAATGCTTTCCATGTCCATGGAATGTTAATGAAGTGCAAATGGAAAGATTAAAGCTCACATTTTAGCTGTAACATGTTCACATGTAAAAGCTTCATGAGTATCTTAAATTCGGTGCATTTGCAAAACGGAAACAAAACCAAAGTAAACAAAACAAAAATGATGAAGCAAGAATGATGACACAGAAGCTGGGTTGTCAGGCTGTAAAGTGCTTGCAGTTCAATTATGAGAACTTGAGTTTGGATCCCTATAATACAGGTCAAAGCAGAAAGATGCTGTATATATCTGTAATTTCCGCTCTTGGGCAGAGTAGGCAGGAGAGGGGCTCTACAGAGCATTTCTAACTCAATTAGTGAGAGAACCTCTACCAAGTGTTACTATGGAGGGGAATAGAGGAAGATACTTAGTGTCAAACTCTGACCTCACATGCACACACAACAATAAGTACACACATACACACACACATACACACACACACACACACACACACACACACACACACACACCCCACATGGATTAAGGACAAAAGTATCCACAGATAGTTTGTATGTGATGAGATAATTAAAAACAGTGATAAAGTACAATAATTATTACAGATGTTACTGTAAAACAAAGAATAATAAATTTTTGCTGGGTGGTTGCACAAGAGGCTAACCATGCAGAAAAATAACAGAATGGACACAGAAGAAACAACAGGTGGGTGAACTGGGGTTACTTTAGGACTTGGTTACTTAGGAAATGATCTGGAACAGAGCATATTTAAGATTTTATTGTAGAACTGAGCAGATTCAGCCTCTCCTGCGGAAAATCAGTGATGGAATCACCAATTCAAAGAACTCCCCTTTGACACACAGTGGAAACAGAATAGAAAGTGCACAGATGTAGCCCAACCCTGGGGCTGTGTCCATAGCTCCATGGTTAAGCACTTGCACAAACATAAGGAGTGGAATTTTCGTGTCCAGAACCCACATAAAAGTCAGAAGAGCTTGGTAGCTCATCCTTAAACCCAGCCTTGGTATGTGGAGACAGATACAGACTGGGCATCCCCAGACAAGTTGGCTAATGAGAGAAGACATGATGGCCAGCTCTGGATTTGGTTGAGAGATCCTTAACCAATGAATAAAGTGTAAGGTTCCTTACCAGGATGATTCCTCGCATAAGTCTTTGGGCTTCCACCTGCTGGTGTGCACATGGGAGTGTGCACACACACACACACACACAAACTCACATATCACACACACACACATACACATACAGGTACATACACACACAAAGACACACAGACACATAGACACACACAGACACACACATCACACACACAGACACACACATCACACACACAGACACAAACACACATATCACAAGCACACACACACACACACACACACACACACACACACACAAGAAAACCAAAAATTGATCGTTAATATCCCAGTGAAACTACAAAGGGATACAAGTGAACGCACTAACTAGACTTGATGAATAACAGCAGATAAATCAAGTGCACAACTCCAGGGCTGGATGTTGATAAAGACTTGTGCATTTTTTCTTTTCTGTGTGAAGTTGAAATCTCTCCACTGAGCTTCCTTTAAGTCGTGGACCACCTGTATATTACATATATCTCAAAAAACAAAATATATCATTGGAATTTTTCAGCTAAAAAAGGAGAAGAAAAGACTTGTGCATTGTAATTGTGGCTCCATTCATAGGTTCCAAAATACTATGCTAAAGCAAGATGTGTAAAAATAAAAGTGGCAAAATTTCTGGAATAGAGTCCCAGCAGGAAATATGAATTTATCTCATCAGGTATCAGTTATGAACCCTGAATTGTTGATATTTCAACCTATATAGTTAACCATACTCAGATGATTGGCAGTTTACACACACATCTATCTTTATCTTGGTGTCATTCAACTCTGCATGTGCTGGCATTTTTCTACAAACTCTGAAAGTTATATTTAAAGTATTTTATATAGATAAATAGTTTAAAAGTTTTTATGGAAAAAACTTTAATATATTAACATAGTATTCAACCTAACAATATGTCCCCAAAGCAGAGCATGACAAGTGAACAAAGAAAACATGTCAAAAGGATAAAATGCAAAGATACTCAATTATTTTGAGCCTAGAAGTATCAATGAAACTATTAAATAATTGAGTTTCTCTCTCCAATTTTGTAAAGCCAATAATCCTGGCATTTTAATGTGAGGGTTTTTTCTGCCTCTAAGGATGGGACATGATGAAAATATGTGTTCACAATTTTATTCTTGAAATTTATTTTACTATATGTTGCATGTTGCATAATACCTGTGGAGTCCAGAAGAGGGTATCAAATGCCCTGGTGTTGAGGTTACAGAAAGTTGAGAGCCTTCTGATATGGGTAGTAAGAGCCAAGCTTGGATCTGGAAGGCCAAACAGCATGGCTAATGATGGCATTATGGTTCCAACCCCTCAACATGCCTTTTAGCTAGATCTAACTAGCCATGGGTCTATGTTCTGAAATATGGATAGATATAATTTTCCACTCACACATTGTACTCTAATGCCAACATTTAAAGAAAACTTGTTTTAAACAAATAGTATCATTAAATTGTATGTATCCAGGTTTCTGTTCCTTGGCAATAGCTAAATATAGAAGATGAAGTTTGTCTACCTACAACTGCCACTGAGTGAGTGGGTTATCTGGCCTGTTTGCTGTAATGAATGCGCTTCAACCACATAAATATTAAATGATAATACACAAATCAGCTTTGGAAGAATACCAAAATATAAGGCAAAAATGATGCCTGTTTCTCCCTATAAGTCGAACTCTCATTATTGCATGAATTTGGCTTAATGAGAGATTGTTAGGGTTGTCTTCAGGGATTATCTCAATGTTAAGGGAAGTTAGGAGTGTTAACAGCCTCCATTTGGAGCTGGCCTCTCTCTTGACCTTCAAGCAGCATTATTAGAGCTCTACTGGGATGCCTGTTGGCCGCCATGTGATGGATAACACATGCCAGGATTTCAATTTATGCTTCTTCTTCAACTTTTTAGCATATTTACATTGCTTTTAAATCTTAATTACTTTCAATTCTGATTACCGGCAGATATGCTCCAGCCTCATATTTCAGCAAACATTTCTTTTTACAAACTAAACAGCGGCCTCACTTAAAAGGATGGGATGCCCTCCCCTCCTGCAGTAGAATAGTATTAGGTGATAAGAGTTCCCCAGACAGCTAAAAAGACTTCTGGTGATTTTGATAGAATCTTTTGTTTGTTTTGTATGAGCTTATTAAGTATATGGAGGTCAAAAGTAACAGGATAAATAGAAAGAATCAGATAAATGGAGGTAGCAGACAGACAGCACATTACCAAATCAGACACTTACAACCTCCAACAGAGATAACTGGAGAGGTCCAATTCAGATAGCAGACAACACCATCAAATTGATACTTAGAACATCCTCCCTGTATCATTTAAAATGGCATCTTTCCCTAGTGGAAAAACATGTTATGTGATGATTAATATATATTGTAATACCATTTATCAAATGGTATGCTGCAGTCTTGTGCATACTTCATGGGAATGAAGAAAACGGGATCAAGAACTGAAGACCCAAATTGAGTAGCTCTTTGAACTCTCACTTAGAGCTGTGGGATGGATCTATGGGTAGAGCTGTGGGAACCTAAGGACATAAATTTTATTCCTACCATCACTGTGAAAATCAGGGTACCATACAGTACAGGGAAAGTCTATACTGGAGCTCTTTGACCAGATAACTTAGATGAATTGATGGGCAAAGGCTCCAACAATAGACCCTATGTCAATAAATAAGGTTGATGGCACCAGAGGAAGAAAGGCACCCAAGCTTGCCCTCCAGTCTCTACATGTGCATGTATGTGCACACTCATGCACACACACACATACACACGCACATGCACACACACACACACACACACACACACTCACTCACTCATGTGTACTTGCATACACATAAACAGCTTGAGTAAAATACATGACAAATTAAGGTATTAATTTTATGTATGCATTTTACCTTCAGCTATATAAATCTATTTTTCATTTTTATCTGACAAAATTGGCTGTCATACGCAAATTTTTAGGTTCTTTGCCTTTAGAATATACTTCTGCATAAATAAATGAATCATTGTTGAGCTAGGTGGTCTTAGTTTCAAGATTTGGAAGTTTGAATTATGGTTATAATCATTTACACAACAATATATGAAGAGTAATTAGAGTATGAAATTATGAAATATCCCCCAATAGTTCAGCTGAATAAACTAGAATTTAGATTTTTTTTTTTTTGGTTTTCACTAGGAGAAAAAAAATCAGAAATTCAGTATGTTAATAGTTTAGGCAAATTATCTTCAATTTCCTACTAGTAAAATAAAGACTTACAATGTGAAACAGGAGAATAATTGTTGAGATTTTTCTTTTTTTTTAATTTGAACTCTTTGATTTGCAATGCCTCATAAGATGAGGGTTCGGATGAAATGCCATTTCCACCTAGTGCTTCCATTTCTTTATAGAAGTTTTATACATTCTGAGAGCATAGGCAGACTCCTATCTAAAAGAAACCAGCAACCACATTCTGTCTGTTGGAAAATGCAGAACCCTGACCCTGCTTATTCAAGGTGACCCCACAGTATATGCAGTTCTAACCCTCAAACATCCCAAGATATTCATTAACTGATGGTGTACAGTACATGGTAAGCCTTAAACACAAAATTTAACTTTCTAGTCTTTCTTTGTTTTGTTGAAGTGATTTTTATATGACTCAACAGTGGAAATATTTTTGCAAATTTAAATAATTCTATGACAGAAATCTATTCAGAGGATTTATAGAGACAAAATTGGAGCTATCCTTGCAATTTCATGTTGGTTATTCAAGGTAGCAACACTTTATAGATGATACTGTTGCTTAAACTTGAAAGGTTTTCTCTACATATTGTGTATTTACTTTCCTTGAAGACTTTTAAGTATAAAGTGCACGTTTTGTCTTATTGTACATTCAGAAGACAATTAGTACTTAAATATTCATTTTTGATTTTTGTTTCTATCTAGATCCTGCCCAAATTAAATGAATAGTAAACAAACAAAAACAACTTCAAATTGAGGAAGTTACAAAGAGATATTCACCCTAACAAAATAATGACAAAATTTGCATGCACTTAATGTCAACCCAACTTTCTCTCTGTTTGTGATCTGACTAATCACCTAATTACAATGTGGAAAGCTCTTCCCCCCTTTCTGTAGTTTTGAACATTTCAGCTATTGAGTGTTTCAATACTCTCCAGTGGTCTATCAAAAGCCAGAAGATAGAATGAGTTGTGAGTGTGCTCTATGGTCGTAACCTAACCATCAGGCCACCGAGGTCTTTGAACCACACAAAAATAAGAACCAAAGTCTCTAAAGTGATCAGACTTAAAACTACATGCATTTTCTGCATACACTTAATCAAAGGCAAAAGTGCATTTTCTTTCTTATCCATAGCACATGACTAGTCAGTCAGCACTTGCATAGAATCAACAAACTAGACATCCACTGTCAGTTTCCCTTTCGAGCTTCCTTTGCTCTGTTTGCTATCTGGGTTCTCAGTCCATCCTTCTTGTTTGCTTCTTTCTCATATAACATATCGTCCACCTCCCAATCCCTTCCCACTTCCCTTCCTATCCAGATCCACCCCCTTTCTGTCTCTCATTAGAAAGCAAACGGGCCTCTAAAGGATAAATAAAATAAAATGTAAGAGAAAGCAATAATGAACACACGAGAACAGGACAGAACGAACAGAAGAAAGTGAGCTCAAGAAAAAGCACATAAAACAGATAAAGGTGCATAGACCTATTTATTTGCACACAAAACCAGGAATCACACAAAAACAACAAACTGGAAGACATACAGTATATTAGTAGTACCTGTAGGTAGAAAGATAAAAATATGTAAAATTAATTTACCTTAGCTTTAAACAATAAGATAAAGTTTTTTAAAGGCCCAACATGAGACAAGGAAACTCCAGAGATGCTGTTGGATTTGTTGTCTGTTGCCTGTCTAGTGGTGGACGTGTAGCTATCCTTCAGAGTAGTTTGTTTCCCAGCAAGACTCCCTTGGAGAAAACCAAATGTTCATTTGCAAGTGGTTGTCCATTGGAGAGAGCTTCTGGATTACGGTTGGTGTCATGTGTTCACTTCTCCACAGGGTACCATAGCCTCTGTGAATTGCTGCATGTCTAGACCCTGTTGCTTTAGAGGACCCTGCTTCCTGGGTGTCCTCCATCCTGTCTGGTGCTTACATTCCTCCTGCCTCCTCTTTCTCAGCATTCCCTAAACTCTGAGGGGAGGGGTTTCATGGGAATATCTCATTTAGGAGTAAAGTGTTCCAAGGTCTCTCACACTCTGCACAGTATCCGTCCATGGGTCTCTGTACTTGTTCCCACACGATGGAGGAGGAAGTTTCCCTGTTGTTGGCTGAGCAGGGTACTGATTTATTAACATACAAGAATGTTATTTGGAGTCATTTTATTGCTGTGTTCTTTTAATAGAACAGTATCATTTTGTTTTACTTTATTTACCTGAACTACCTAGTCTTTGGTTCTTGGTTATCCAAGCAGTGTTGCGTATGGATTCAATTTTTTTGGAGTGGGCTTTAAGTTAAATCAGATATTGGTTGGTTATTCACACAAGCTTTGTGTTACCAATGCATTAGCATATCTCGCAGGAAGGATATCATTGTAGATAAAAAGAATTGTGGCTAGTTTAATGCTTATGCTTCTCTTTCAGTATCATTTGGAGTACCTATATGAAATAGGGATGAAGACTGTGTAAGCACCATGTTCATTTCTTTATGCTCAATAAGTTGTGTGGAAATAGTCTTCAGCAATAGAATCTTGCTGTCAGTTTGTGGAGAACAACCTATAATCAGTTATGGAGAGCAGGAAACTGGGTTGTTTGCAAATTCCCAAAGGAGTCCTTTGGCCAACAACTAAATTAGGCACAACACATTTTCAGAACTGGAAGTTTCATTTGGTGACAAAAGATGACCAGTTGGGGGAGTCTATTTCTCCATTATTTGGCCATTTCATTTAGGAAACTTCTACATTGGGTTTACAGATTGTCCTCAAATGGCCCTAAATTTTATGTGTCCTTCCCAGTATTTTCTTCCTCACCCAATTATTCTCCATCCCTCCCCACTTGGTGCTCATATTCCAGTTCCCCCATCTATTCCAAACTAAATCGTTTCACTGTTCTAAAAAGAATCTACCTTTCCTTCATCATTCCCTACTATATATTTAACCTTGTGCTTGGTTATCATTGACTTAACAGCCGATTAGCACATATAAACAAATACATACCATATTTTTATTTCTGAGATACCTCAGGATTGAGTTTCCTTCACAACTGAGTGATACTCCATGGCCTAACGACACTATATATTCTTTATCTATTCTTCTGTTTAGGGACATCTATGTTTTTTCCAGTTTCTGGCTATTATGAATAGATCAACAATGAACATGGTTGATCAAGTGTCCTTGTGGTAGGATGAAATGTACTTTGGGTATATGCCCAAGTGGGATATTCCTGGGTGTTGAAGTGATTTAATCAATTACTTTGTGACTCTGTAACAAGGCATGAAGGCACATCAAAGTATAACCCTGTGAAACAAACATACAATGCCCTAGAAAACCAAAAGTAAAGAGAATATAAACAAGACCAACAATGTCTGACATGTTTTGTGAGAAAACCCCAGTATCCTTTATTACTCTACCACGGACAGTATTTTTATGGGATCCTTTAAAAACTTTTTGTATACTAGAATCTGTGCAAGTACTTGAACTTTAGTCATTCAAGCCATTGTCTTGGCAAGGTTATGAGGAAGAAATCCTCATCCTAATTCTCATCTTTTCTGTGGAAAAAGTCACTAAATAGCAGTGAATGTCCTCATGTATCTCAGCCACCTGATCTGGTCACCATTAAATTGCCATCTTTCCTACACGTTTAAAATGCCCCTCCTCTCTCTTCTCACCCTCATCTCTCCTCTTATCACTCTCATGGAATGGAACGTCTGAGCCATGAGCATCTCTGGCTCTTTGAGTTGACATGTCTTGCCTCTTGTTTCTTTTTTTTTTAATTGGGCAGTGTTTTATTTTCCAATTTTTACAATTTAATAAATACTTCTTGATGACTGCACATGGGGTAAGACTGATTGGTAGTTCAGAAAGATCACAGCGATGGTGTTTTCCTGACACTGTAGTCTTCATAGTGAGTGGAATGACTTGTATGACGTTACCGTCAAACCAGCAAGACTGCACTTATGCACCCATCATTTTCAGGATTGTTGGTAACTTGAGCACACTTTCCCCAAATCACCTTGCCTCCTTGTGTCACAAGGCCCAGCTCGCTCACATTCACTTCAATGACTGTCCCTGTGGTGATCACACCCAGTGTTGTATATAATGGGGTGAGGGATTCTTTTTCACACTGAGTACAGGCAGGCAAAAGGTAGCTTTCAGCTCAGGGTGTGTGACATGGGCTTTTTTGAAATGTAAATCCATTGGCCTAATGAACCTTTCATATTTAGGTGGTTTTCTTGTAAAACCATCACCAATAAAGCAGACTTTTGTAACCATTCTTTTCCATGCCTTTGTTTTTCTTTTTCCTGTTCGAATAACTTTCAATACTTCTGTTTCTCCTTGGGCACGATCTTTGGGTAGAGGGACCTCCCATTTTCCTGCCTTTTCTTTCTGCTTCCGCTTAATCATGTTGGAAAGTACTTTTGCTCTTGACTGCCCCTCTCTGTCCAGCAGGTAGGCAAGGACAGCTCCCTGTGGAGTCTTCTCATCATCTTTCTGCTTGGTGTTTCTCTTTTCATGCAGCTTAATGGTCTTTTTCATTTGTATTTTCTCAGCATGGTGCTGTTTATGGTAGAGCTTAGCCCTCACGCCAATATTTTTTTTGCTTTCTTTGAACGTTCATAGGCCTCCCAAACTTCTTTCTTTCTCTTTTTCTCATGGTAGTCCAAATGATATCCTTATCGTTTGCGGTGCAATTCAATATATTCATTTTGTGGCATGATGACAGCCGCGGAGCTTCAAAAAGTTCCAGAAACTTCTTAATTCCTGGGTATCACTGGCCCATGAGCCTGCTTCACTCAGGCTGAAACAGGAAAGGGTTTGCCTCTTGTTTCTTACCTGTTACTTCTATCATTGACGGTCATAACACATCAACATTTATTTTGCTTTGTGGAATGAATCATTACCCTCTGTCTTTTTTCATTTTCCCTTTGTTTATACTGAAGTGTAAATTTGGACTCTAGAACAGATTGTACAATTATCCTTTATATATATATACCTAATTATATCTTAGTAAATGTTGGTGTGTGTTCAATAGACATGCAATAAAGCAAAAAATAAATTCAAAAATTCAACAGTATTTTCCATAAAACTTATAAAACTGTGATAAATAGCAACTAATCAAGACAGCTAACCCAGCCTAGGAGCTTCTGGAAAAATGTCTTTGAAATTCTTGAAGGAAGATTGGGTGCAGGGGTACTGAGATCTGTACATTTTGTTTTTTAAAGTTTATCTTAGCAGGCTTTTCCAATATGCCTGTTTTAAGTTGTTTAATGGTACCATGGAAAGTTGCAGGAGAGAGGGCTCAGCTGTAAGAGTACACGATTACAGTTTTCCTGAGGACCTGAGTTTGTTTCCAAGCATTCACACTGAGCAGTACACAGACACCTGTAACTCTAGTTCCAAGGGATCTTGTACCCTCTAGTGGCCTCTATGAGTACCTACACACACACACACACACACACACACACACACACATATGCACATACACACACACTTCTAAGAAAGCATTTCTTAATTTTTTTTCTGAGTTTTGCTGTTTTGTTCTAAACTAGGAAGGATTCTTATTTAAAGGAGATATATTCAATTATGTTACTGGGTCTATGAATTTCCCTCTGAGAAACAGGTTTCATCATAGCTAATAACTATCCATTGTTAAATCACAATATGTAATTGTCACTTGTCACTTGTGCTTGGTTGTGATATATTTGCTGATTTAATTAACTAAGGATTTCAACTTTCTGTCAATATATACTCCCTCTCTTGTTTTCTAGGTCTGAAGGCTTTGATACAATTTCAAAGTGAAGCTACTTTTTATTATTCAGTAAATGTTTCCCATTCTGGGATTGCAAAATGAATAGCAAAGAAGACATTTTTCTTCCTGCAAACCCATCCAGAACAGCTTTTCCTCAGAGCAGAACCTTGCTTGTATCTAAGATGCATAGATGAGCCGATTGCATTCCAAAGGGGCCTCTCACAAACAGTGGGCTAACCAGAGTCACACAGGCACTGTGGCCAATGCTCCCCTCTCTTCTAACTTTCACTTTAAATGATTGGCAGGAAAAACACTGTAATGTCACCAGAGAGAGAGAGCTTTTGTCATATGGCCAAATTGGCTGAGATGAGAGAGAGAGTTGCCGGAAATTTTTCTTTCTATATTGATGACTACTTTAAATTGAAAGAGCGATTGCCACTTTAAATTGGAAGTTCTAGAATGTTGAATATATCTCTCTAGGCTTTTTGGTTTTATTGTCACTGGCTTTTGCTTTTATGACCATCAAAATTGCTCCTGTCAGATCTTAACACCTTGAAAGAAAACCTATTTGAGGTAGCTAGAGATGGCAACCTATATGTTTCCCTGAACATCAGCAACAACAACAACAACAACAACAAAATGTCATCTTCAAAATTCTATGTGTTCTCTCAGAGGCCTTAGGAAGATTGAAGGAAATGAACTACATGCCAAGATGTAAAATATTTCTAACATGTATGTATGTGTGTATGTGTGTATGTATGTATGTATGTATGTGTGCATGTATGTGTATGTATGTAATGTATGCATGCATGTAGTATATAATATATGTATGTGTGTATATATGTATGTATTATGTATGATTTACCTACTACCTTTCCATCCATCCACCCATCTAAAATAAGGAGATTGAAATTCAAAAGGAGATTTAAGAAATGCACATGCTGTATGGAGAAATGGGAAAATGCAATGCAGAAAGCGCAATTGTTGACAGCAGGCTATGTGGAACACAAACGTTTCTGTCACTTCTGAGTTGGAGGAGCCAAGAGAAATCACAGTGAAATTCTTGAAGCCTCAGCTCCCTACCCTTAAACTGAGATAATGACTTCTAAGAGCTACAAGCTGGTGACGATGATGAAACAATGTCCCCTGCGGGAATTGTTGGCAGCTCTCTCTGGCATTCATTATCATGTTACCTGTTTTCTGCTGTGGTTGCTGGTCCATTGTCATGTAGTTAAAATGTAAAAATATTTAGGGTTGAAGGTGACATGTCCTCTATAGTCGCATGTATTTAAACACCAGGTCCCCAGCTGGTGGCATTGTCTGAGGAGGTTGTTGAGCTTTGGCTAGATGTCACCTGGATGTCACATTTACGGTAAGAGCTTGAGGGTTATAGGTTAACTCCACTTCCTGTCTAAACTCTCCATGTCCTTTCCTAACAGCATCAACATAAGTCCTTCCTTCCTGAACTTGCTTCAGTCAGGCAATCTGTCATAGCATGTGTGTGTGTGTGTGTGTGTGTGTGTGTGTGTGTATGCATGTGCATGTACATGTGTGCATGTATGTGTGTCTATGTGCATGTGTGTACATGTGTACATGTGTGCATGTGTGCATGTGTGTGCATGTGTAGAGTTCAGCATCTTCCTAAAGTCATCGTTAAGGTATGTCTGTAGCATATATTTCCCCTTTACAAAATCTGTGACTTCAGGAATTATTTGTCAATTGCACCCGATACAGGATGAAGGTGAATAATTTTGAAAAGAATGAAGTTCTAAAGAGGAGATAAGCTGAAATGAAAGACAGATCAAGACTATAACCAATATTATTTATTTGTTTATTATTTATTTCTATGCTGCCTAGCGTAAAAGAATTATGCTACAATAAAAAAAAAGTATGCAGTATAATTAAGCTGCAAATATGTCTGGCCCAAGAAATCAGTTTAAACAGAGCTTAAAGAGGAGAGTTAATAGGAAGTAAAAAAGCCAAGGGATGAAGCTATCCCATGTTACCCCATGCTAGCCCACCAGGAACACCATAAGGAGTTTCTCCTTTAGAACATAATCATCATCATTTCTCTTCCGCCTCAGGCCCCTGCTCAGCATGTGTGACCAACCTTACTTAGCACCACACATGAGAGAGGACCTGAGAAGCTCATTGCAGCTAAGAAGCATGAGGATCATATAAAGCATCATCAGACCTCAGAACCAGGCCAGCAAATTGTCCTAATTTCCCACCTGAATGGAATGGAATGAAATGTAGATGAATTTTTACATGTGTCATTGAGTGTATCTAATGCATTAGGTTACACCAAGAAACCAAATACTAATTTTAGATACTATTTCCTTTTGTATTTTTCTTTTATTTTATTATAGTGGGATAAGGATTATCCTTTTCATGCATGTTTGAATGTACTTTGAGAGGCCAGAAAGATAGTTCAGTAGTTAAGAGCATTGGGTTTTAAAGTGTAAGTGTAATGTGTTTTAAGCACAGCTCTCTTGTCACTCTATTATCCTCCCCTTCTCTGCTCTCTCTTCTTTCTTTTTCTTGCTTTTCTGTTCCCCTGAAGAAGATAATTTCAACTCTACTCTAATGTCATCTGTACACATGTAGTTTTGTGTCTGTATAAAATCTAGGAGCCACAAACATCCTTCTGAGGCAGACTTCACTATACCAGCATCTGCAGTTGCATTACCTGCACATGACTGTGATGACTGCTATAACTGTGAACACAGGCAAACACTTTCTGTATACGACTCCAGTAACTCAGGAATTAACACCAACAACTGGCAAAAGTGACTTCATGATATTTTTGAAAGTCCTACATAATAAAGTCATAAGATAACTGAGTCAAGACAGTCCAGGGCATGGCAGAAAATTTTTGTTACCTGTAGATCTAACAGAAGCTTAATATCTAGGGTACAAGAAGAACTCAGAAAAAAAATAAGAGGAAATGAGGCCACACAATCAATGGACAGCTAACGAAATGAGCAGATATTTCATTTTATGTACTATCTCACCCAGGATGGAGTGAAGCTCTGACGTGTTGTGGAAATGGGAAAAGCCCCGGGGGCCATAATTTTGTCTGTGACTTACAAGTGTAAGATGAGACGAAACCTTGAGTCTCGGCTTCTTTATCTGTGATATACAGACTGAGTGTCTCTCAACTCTCTAAAGTGATACTGTGGGGTTTTGTTGGAATGCGCTTCACTGTTCCCTGCTGTCCAATGCTACAATTCTTTTCTTCCTTTTCCAACTGGGAATTGACTCTCCATTTCCAAACTCTACGCGTTTTCCATTCAGTCATTTCACTCCTTACTGCATTTTAGGTTCTTCTATATAGAAGCACTCTCTCTTTATTTTTGTGTCTGATTTCATACACATTATGGAATCTAAAGGGATGTTCTCTCCCTTTCTGTCTCCCTCTGTCTGTCTCTTTGCCATACTATGTCTCTCTCTTTAAATGTGTGCAAATGGAGGGCAGAAGTAAGCTTCGGCTATTCTTGTTTGTGTGGTATCCACCTTGGTTTCTGAGACGTCTTTTTCTAGGCTGGAACTCATTGGTTAGTCTATGCTGGCTGACCAGTGAGCCACAGGGAAATCCTTGGCTAGTATTGATTTCACACCCTTCATATCACGCTCTCTGGGCCAAGACTTACAAATATCAATCAATATTGTAGACATTCATCTTTGATTTTATTAATATTTTAAAATAGATGTGAATTAAAGTGCTTTTCCTCACTGCTGACTCTGACAACATAAAAAAATATCAGATGCTAAAATGTAGTGTAAAATGACTTAAAATTTATGAAGTATGGAGTATATGTCTGAAATAATTCTTATAATATCAGAGGGTAAAGGAAAATGGTCACTTAAAATAGAATATCAGAGGATAAAAGGCAGTGTAGTTCATAAAAGTTTTCAAACAATCAATCCTAGAGTTGAAAAACATTTCTCTGAAAACAAACTAAAGAATTCCCTGAAGAAGAGATGACTAGGGACAGGGAAACAAATTATGAAATCTCTATCATGACTATTTTTACCAGCTTTAATTAAATTGATCTGAACAGTGCCAATAGGTCTCTATCTCTAAATCTCACAGAATTTAATATATACATCCGTACAGTGATGGTCTTATGAATAACATTTAGAAGTTCTCATTTGCATACTCTGACTTAGCTCTCTTTGTCTGTAGAGACACATTCTACGTTATTCAATTCATTTTTACTTCATGTTGAGTTTTTACTTAGCACAGCCACAAACTTGGGATTCTTAGCACTGGCAGAAAAACACATCAATGTAAATTAAGCAGCAAAACACATGAAGATGTCTCTAAAGATCATGTTCCTCTATTCTCCAGACTCTCTCATCATTAGTAATAATGCAATTCTAGTGATAATTTTCCACCATAATAATAAAAGCTTGAGAAAACTAAAAAAAACACAAAAGCTTTGGGAGAGCTCAGTTTGTAGATGGATGGCCTGGCTGCTTTAAATCTTTTAATGCTGTGCACAGTATCAGGAGTGTGTGGCAAAATGAAACTGTCATCTCCATGCTAGGAAGCAAAGGAGGAGGCAGCAGGCTGAAATCCCACAATCTTCTGTAAAGGTTCATGTTACTAACCTAACTACCCTTCCAGAGACCCTTCCTCTTAATGACTCCACCACCTATGACCAGGACCCCAAGAAGAAGAGAGTTTACACTTAGAATAGTAACTATACCCACACCTAGGACTTCAACATAGTTAACTGTGCTGAAGCTAGAAGGGCATATGGACCTACTTTAATTTCTTGGCCAGGTATTTCTGAGAGTTCCTACAGAATTGTGCCACATTCTATGGAGCAGGCTTATGAATGATCACTCAATGACACTTCCACAATACCATTGTCACCCCTGTCTCCAAGGTTCTCAGTGAAAACCACAATTGTCTAATCTCTTGGCTTCTGGGCCAGTGGCAGAACACAAGAGAGAAGGGAATTCTAGCCTGTGAGAGTCTCTGCTCCTTATGACACATAAAGTCTTAATGACCTTAGAAGGAATTTTATCCCCTTGTTCTATACAGAAATAATTTCTCTCCATTAATTAATTTATTCACTTCACATCCACATCACAGTCTCCACTCCTCCTGGTCCTATACATATGCATCCCTTCCCACTTCTTCTTGGAGAAGGGTGAAGTCCCCTCTGGGTACTAACTCAACCTGACACCTCGAAATCACTGCAGGACTAGGACATTCTCTCCCACTGATGCCAGCCAAAACAGAACAGTTAGGGAAACAGGATCCATGGGCAGGCAACAGAGTCAGGATAATTCTCCACTCCAGTTGTTGGAGGACCTGATCAAGCTGCACATTTGCTGCCTAGGTCCAATCCAGCTCTTGTATGTTCTTTGGTTAATGGTTCAGTTTCTGGGAGCCCCCAAGGATACAGGTTAGTTGACTTTGTTGGTCTTGTGGAGTTTTTATATCCTCCAGCTTCCTCAATCTTTCCCCTCACTAGTCCACACTCTGTCTAATGTTTGGCTGTGGTTCTCTATCTGTTTCCATCACTTGCTGGGTGGAGTAATGCTAGGCTTCTTCTGTCTGCAATCAAACAGAGTGTCATTAATAGTGTCAGGAATTGGTTCTTGCCCATGAGATGCATCTCAAGTTGGTCCAGCATTGGTTGGCCAGTCCTTTAATTTCTGCAACATCTTTGTCCATACACTTCTTGTAGGTAGGAAACACTGTAGGTAGAAAGTTTTTCAAATGGGTTGGTATCCACTGGGAGTCCTGCCTGGCTACAGGAGGTGACCACTTCAGACTCCATATCTCCCATTCTGTCCTAGAATTCCTATAGCCTCCCCATCGCAGGTCTCTGACACATCCTAAGATGTTCTCCTAATTTCCATTCATTCTCCCAGCCCTCTCTCCTTGGCTCTCTCTACATCTCACACCCCTTCTCCAATCCCCATCACCTCTCTGATCCAGTTCCCTCACTCCATCCAACACATATAACTACTTTAATTCCCCTTTTGAGTAAAATTCAAGCACCTTCCCTTGGGCCTTCCTTGTTATTTAGCTTATTTGGGTCTGGAGACTGTAGCTTGGCTCTCTTGTACTTTATGGCTAATATACTCTTATAAGTCGGTACATACTGAAATAGAAGTTTCTGAGTATGTCAGGTGACACAGACTCATGTGTTTTGCTAAGACAAGACCTGTGGAAGGACATGTGATGTTTGGAAAGAGTATACATAGGACTAAACAGACAGTGACGGCGCGCTTGCCTAGTTAGTTTTACAATGCTTCATTGGTCTCCTGACTTCATCTTTGCTGAAGATTGATTTAATTGAGAAAAGCATGGCAGAGAATGTCTTCTGGGATCCTACTCTAGTAACTCCCACCAACTCATGCTGACTCTTTGGAGGCCTGGCTGTTTTGGCTGAATCATGCCATCACTGTAGATTCCTGTTTGCCATATTGACACTACGGAACTGGCCTGCTGGTACCTTGACAAACAGATTGGAATCACCCCATGCAACAACTTCTGAGCAGGTCTACATCACCTACTTACCATCTTTTCTCCCACACCTTTGGACAGCGGACTAGAAGATGGGGTTGAAGCATTTGAGAACCCTTATTAAATGTAGGTTTTTAAAAACCTAAGCATATAACATACCATGCATTTCCTTTTGGGTCTGGGTTATCTCAGGATAGTATTTTCTAGTTTCATCTATTTATGTGTAAATTTCATAATGTCCTTGTTTTTAATAGATGAATAGTATTCTATTGTTTAAATGAAACACAATATTTTTATCCCTTCTTCGGTTGAGGGGCATCTGGGTTGTTTTGAATTACTGGCTATCACTAATGAAACTGCTATGAAGATAATAGATAAAGTATCCTTGTGGGATGGTAGAGCATCTTCTGGGTATATGTCCAGGATTTTTACATCAGGGTCTTGAGGTAGCATTATTCCAAATTTTCATAGAAACTGCCAAATTGATTCCCAGAAGGGTTGTACAAATTGCCACTCCCACCAGCAATGAAGGAGTGTTCCCATGCTCCATGTCCTTCCCAACATGTGCTGTAGATGGAGTTTCTTATCCTAGCCATTCTGATAGGTATAAAGTGGAATCTCAGAATCATTTTGATTTGCTATTCCCTGATGACTAAGGACTTGAATATTTCTTTAAGTGTTTCCCTCTCAATAGAGATTCCTCTGTTGAGATTTCTTTGTTTAGCTCTGTACTCCATTTTAATTGGGTTATTTGGGATGTTAGTGTCTAAGTTCTTGAATTCTTTATATATTTTGGATATTAGCCTTCTTCCAGATGTAGGGTCGATGAAATCTTTTTCCAATCTGTAGGCTACCATTTTGCCTTATTGAGGGCATTCTTTGCCTCACAGGAAGTTTTCAGTCTCATGGGGTCCCAATATATCAGTTGATGATCTTAGAGACTGAGCCTTTGGTGTTCTGTTCAGGAAATATTCCCCTATGTCTATATGTCCAAAGCTATTTCCCTTCTGTGTGATTTAGTGTATCCAGTTTATGTTCAGATCCTTCATTGACTTGGATTTGAGTTTTGTGTAGGGTGATGAATATGGAACTATTTGCATTCTTCTACATGTAGACATCTAGTTAGAACAGCACCATTTGTTGTAGATGTTGTCTTTTTTCCATTGTATGATTTTGACTTCTTTGTCAGAATCAAATGTCCATAGGTGTGTAAGTTTATTTTATAGTCTTCAATTTGATTCCATTGATTGGCCTTTCTTTTTCTATCTCAATACCATGAAGTGTTTATTACTGTTGCTCTGTAATGAAGCATGAGATTAGGGAGAGTGATATCTTCAGAAGTTCTTTTAGTGTGCAAGATTGTTTTAGCTACCCTGGGTATTTTGTTTGTCCATATGAAGTTGAGAATCGATCTCTCTAAGACTTTTAATATGAAAGAGTGTTGGATTTTATCAAAGGCTTTTTCAGCTTCTAGTGAGATGACCATGCTTTTTTAAAGTCTGTTTCTAGGGTGGATTACAGTGATGGATTTTAGTATATTGAACCATGCCTAAATTCCAGGGTTGCAGCCTACTTGATCATGGTGGATGACTTTTTTGATGTGTTCTTTGATTGAGGTTGTATTTTGTTGAGTATTGTTGCACTCATATTCATAAGGGATTGATATTCTAATTCTTCATTTGATCTTTGCATAAGGTTTAGGTATCAGAGTGACTGTAGCCTCATAAAATGAATTTGGCAATGATCCTTCTGTTTCTATTAATGACTGCTTCTATTTCCTTAGGTGTTGCTGGATTAGATTGTTTACCTAATCTTTATGTAACTTTGGTAAGTGAAATCTATTTTAAAAATTATCCATTTTATTTAGATTTTCCAATTTTGTGGAGTATAGGCTTTTGAAATGAGACTTAACAATTCTTTGGATTTCTTTAGTGGCTGTGGTTATATTCCCCTTTTTATTTCTGATTTTCCTGATTTGGATACGGTCTCTCTGCATTTTAATGAATCTGGCTAAGGGTTTGTATATCTTGTTCATTTTCTCAAAGAACTGGCTCTTGGTTTTGTTGATTCTTTGAACTGTTCTCTTTGTTTCTAATTGATTCATTTCGGCCTTTACTTTGATTATTTCATGCCATACAGCCCTCTCAGGAGTGTTTACTTCTTTTTATTATACAGCTTTCAGGTGTGTCTTTACATTGCGGATATTAAAATTCTCCAATTTCTTTTTGAAGGCTCTTAGTGCTATGAACTTTATTCTTGGCTGTTTTCATTATGTCTCATGAGCTTGGGCATTTTTGCCTTTATTTTCATTGAATTCTAGCATCTCTCTCTCTCTCTCTCTCTCTCTCTCTCTCTCTCTCTCTCTCTCTTTCTCTCTCTCCTAGTGATTATTGGTATAAAGTTCTTGAGTTTTCCTAGGTTTGTAGGCTTTTTGTTGTTGTTGATGTCCATCTTTATTCCACAATGATTTGATAAGATGTAAGAGATTATCTGTTGAGGCTAGCTCTGTGACACCATATATGGTCAATTTTTGAGAAAGCTTCATGAGGTGCTGAGAAAAGATATATTTTTTTTACATATAGAAATCTGTTAGTTTCATTATTTCTCTGTTTAGTTTCTGTTTCAATGATCTGTCCATGCTGAGATTATTTGGGTATTGAAGTCTCTCACTATTAACATACTCCATTCAGAGTGTGGGTTAAGCTTTAGTCAGCTCATTTCTTTATGAACATGGATACATTGTATGCTTGCATTTGGTGCATAGATGTTTAAAAGTGAGATGTCATCTTGGTTGATTTTTGCTTTGATGAGTATGGATTGTCCTTCCCTATCTCTTTTGATTACTTGTGGTTGAATGTTACTTCATTGGATAATAGAATGACAACTTCAGCTTGTTTCCTGGGTCCGTTTGCTTGGAAAACCTTTTTATTCTGAAGTAGTGTCTATCTTTGCTGCTGAGGTGTATTTCTTGCAACTTTATAAAGCAGAATTATGGATCTTGTTTACACATCCATTCTTTTAGCCTGTGTCTTTTTATGGGGGAATTTTGTGTGTTGATGTTGAGACATAAAAGTGACCATAAAAGTGGCTGTTTATTCCTGTTATTTTGATATTGGTGATTGTAGAGTGTGTGTGTGTGTGTGTGTGTGTGTCTGTCTGTCTGTCTGTCTGTCTGTCTGTCTGTCTGTCTGTGGTTCTCTTTTTTGGTTTTGCTGGTATGAAATTATTTATTTATAGTGTTTTCTTGGGTATAGTTAGTCTCACTAAGTTGGAGTTTTCCTTCTAGTATTCTCTGTAGGGCTGGATTAGTGGAAAGATAGTGTTCAAATTTCGTTTTATCATGGAATATCCTATTATTTCTAGATATAATGATTGAAAGTTTTGCTGCACTATCTGTGCTGACGTCTGTGATCTTTTAGGGTCTGCAAGGTCCTTCTGGCTTTTAGAGTCAGGTGTAATTCTGATAGGTCTGTCTTTATACATTAATTGGCCTTTATTCCTTGTGACTTTTAATATTCTTTCTTTGTTCTATGCAAAGAAAGTGTTTTGATTTCTATGTGGGAGGAGGATTTTCTTTTCTAGTTCAATCTATTTGATGTTCTATAAGCTTCTTCTACATTTATACCCATCTCTTTCTTTAGGGTAGGAATTTTTTCTTCTATGTTTTGTTGATGATAATTTATGGTCCTTTGAGCTAGCCATCTTCTCCTCCTATTCCTATTGTTCTTAGGTTTGGTATTTTCATAGTGTCCAAACTTCTAGAATGTTTTGTGTCATGAAATTTTTAGAGTTTGAATTTTCCTTGACAAGTGTATAAATTTTTTTCTACCATATTTTCTATACCTAGGATTTTTTCTTTCCTCTCTTGTACTCTGTTGATGATGCTTGTGTCTCTAGTTACTGTTCTCTTTCCTATGGTTTCCATCATCTTCTTGTGCATCTTCTATGTTAGGATATCCAAAGCTTGTTGTAGCAGAATAGCTGGGCTCCAGTGGTGCCATTTTACCTTGGCTCTTGTTGATTTTGCTCTTATGCTGTCCTTAACCATCTGCTTGTCCCTGATATTGTCGGTATAACCCCGATGTCTGCAGTGATCCTCACGAAGGCAGAGAATGCTGTGGAACAGACAATGTATGTCATCATGCAGTTCACAGCTTATCTATGCTGGCTGTGCCTCAATTGGACTCAACTGACAGGGATTGGTGGGGGAGGATTACAAGCTGTCTCCTCATCTCTCCTCCCCTGCAGGCATTCACGGGGAACCAGGACACTCCTAGAAATAATGTCTTACATCTAAATAAAGGAAAAAAGCAGATAGCTTGGGAAAGTTTGAAATCATTAGGTTCAGCAGCAGGGCATAGTCTGTTTCAGTGACTGACTCAATTTGGTTTCCTACCTGTCTCTTGGCCTTCTTACCTAAATCAAATGATACACTCTCTTGGTTTTGATTACTGTTTCTATGATGAAATACTCAGACAAAGCAACTTAAAAGAGAAAGGGTTTGTTTTTGTTTTTGTTTGTTTGTTTGTTTGTTTTCACTCATAGGTCAAGGTTCAGTCTATCACAATGGGAAATAAAAGGCAGAAGCAGGTAGAAGCAATTGGTCACTTCCCACCCACATCAGGCAACAGAAGAACAGTCCTCAATTCCTTTTTCTATTTGTATTCTCCAGAATTCTCACCAGGAAATGGTTAGGCTCATCCCCAGGATGAATCTTCCCATATCAATTAGTTAAATAGAAATCAGATCATCCTTCACAGAATTTCTCAGAGGCCCATCTGTCCAGTGATTCTTGATTCTTTCAAGCAAACAATTAAAACTGAACTACTCATCTTCATTATGGGCTCCCTCTGGCCCTTTCTCAGTCTTCTGTCCCTCTGGGTTAATACATTAATTTTCTGAAGTATATTCATGTATAGTTATATGCAGTGCAAGTATTTGAATATTAAAGGCAGCCGTAATATTCTGAGGTAGTTTACAATCAAAGGAGAAGAGGGAAGTGTCCATGACCACAGGGAGAAAGAAACAAAATAAATCCATAGTTGAGCTTAAGATGTTCCAAAGATAGCAGTGGATAGAACTGGTCTAGTAAGCTGCATATTTCCCATGAAGCCAGGTAAATGATGCCAAGAGTTTGCATTGTAATATACCTAGTTATATGGTATAAACTGAAAAGCAAATGAGAAATAGGTTAATTAATGCTAGGTTTTATGAGGATAACTGGAGGCGAAAGATTATTCTGTGTATTAGCATGGAGGTAGAATTTTAAATATTGAGGTAGGACATTTGTTTTTAAAGATTGAAAATTCTATTATAAATTTAAAATTTATAAGTAAGCATATTTATGAAGTACAAAATGATGTGATGTTATGGCTGAATAGTATATAGGATAATTTGATTCAGCTCATTATCACGTGCATCCACACAGTGATTTGAATAGAGATTCAGAGCAGATGTTGATCATGGAGTAGAACCATCATCAAATACCTACTATTAATTAATTTAATATAAATAAAAAGGCATTGAGGTTTACCAGAATTTTAATGCAGATTTAAAGTAGATATCAGCAATGCCCTTTGGTTCTGGACTTAATATCAGATGGTCCCATGCCATGTACATCCCAGCACTGCTGTTCAACGATGCTGCCCTCATCTTTGCTTTGTGTTTGACACAAGAGAAAGTGTCATGCTATATGAACTACTTTGAAAGATCTGTAGATTATATTATCTCAAGTTAGTAAAAGTATATAGATATAAAACATTCACACTCAGGGTGAGCAGCCTTCTATCCAGTTTATATACATTCATTTTGAAAATTCAATATTTTAATTCTCGAAGAAATTTACCAATACATGCAACATATTTTTGACAGTTTGCCCTTACTCTTCACCCCAGATACACATTTACTTAGTCCTGGGAAGATGAACTGGAGCATTGTCACCTGCCAGAAAACTGATTCTTCCTCCCCTAAAAGCCTTTAACTCCCAACAGCTCCTCAGTTAAGGGGTAGGGGCTTGTGATACCTTCTATATTTCTGCATATATTCTAAAACAAGATTGCACTTCTATGCTTTTCTAGTTTGGTGATATCATTACATAAAATCATGTTGTGTCTATTACATAATTACCTTGTGCCATTATCCTTGTGTGTCTTATGAAATTAAGACGTGAAAGGGAATATAAAAGTGATTTAAAGGAAAGAGAATGTAACAGAATGTTCAAAATTATTGTAAAATGTCTTGTTAATTAATCTGAATTTATTTAAAGATACATTATTTTTCTTTACAATCTGAGGATTGATCTCAGGGCCTTGCACAAAGTAGATAAGGGCTTTGCCACTGAACATCACCAGATATGGCCTTGAAAACTGACTCATTCCCATCATAAAGACATGGTCGGTTCATTATTGGATAGTGTTTAAACACACACACACACACACACATATACACACACATGTTATAGTGATATGATGTGTAAATAAAGTTGCTTTACAAATGAAAGATTGCTTATGTGATGGATCCCATAGGATTATATAACCCAGCAGAGAAATTCTACCCTTCTCATAGTGACATGGTCATCACTAGGATTACAGCATGCATAATACTGTACAAAACTGATAGATGAACACATTTTTGTTTGCTATATGGTTATTGATATCTCTAGTTTAGTAGACTCGTAGATAGAGATAAACTTTATGATCAAGCAGGATGCTGTATAACACTGGCAGCAGAATCCTAGAGCTCAGGAGGCTCTCGGTTGGGTATTGATGGAAATGGAAGAATTGAGATGCCCTAATTGGGGATTTGCAAAACATCAATGGCAGTCATTGCTTCTTTTGCTCTGTGACCAGATACCAGACAAGAAGTAACTTAATGAAAGAAGGATTTATTTTGACCCATAGGTCAAGGGAAATAGAGTTTACCATGGTAGGGAAGTTACAGTGGCAGAAGCGTGAGACAGTCAGTTGAAGTGGCACTGAAATCAGCAAGTAGAGAGAGATAACTGCTGGTCCTCAGCTTACTTTCTCCTTTTATGCAGTCTAGGACACCAATCCATATGATGCTGCTTACAGATAGATATACAGAAATGTAAGTTTCCATGGTGATTCTGAATCCACCATGTTGATAGTGAAGATTAACCCTCACACCACTGTATAGGCACACAGTGCTAAAGTAAATAAATAACACATTTTTCCCAATGAAGTTTCTTTACTAAAATGCATGTTTCTAAGAGCATCTGGATTTTTTTTAGTCATAATACATTTTATGTGAGTAGGCTACAGTTTATATATAAATTAAGAAGTTGTTATTTTCATGGTGTTCATTATGGAACTCTTTTAGACAGAATATATTTGAAAGCTGGTTGAGAGATAAACTTTAGTTAACGTATGGTAATATAGTTTGGAAAATTTTAGATCTCTCTATTCAAATATATCAAACCTAGCACAGCTTATCTGGCCATTTCTAGTGAATGCACACACACACACACACACACACACACAAAGAGAGAGAGAGAGAGACAGACAGACAGACAGAGAGACAGACAGACAGAAACAGAGACAGAGAGAGACAGACACTGAGAGAGAGAGAGAGAAATATATTGATAGGTACATAGATAGATAGATAGATAGATAGATAGATAGATAGATAGATAGATAGATAGATAGATGCATGGATGCATGGATGGATTGATAGATAGATATGTTTAAGATAAACTATATTTATAATTCTTTATATATGACATAAATGATCCTGAATTTGGAATCCAAGCTTTGATGGAACATTTTAACTTTGTATCTAATTAACATCCTTCAAGTTCAGTGTACCCTCTTGGAAATATTTGTTATTCCTTGGCTTTTATTCAAAATATTCTTGATCTTTCTGAAATGCCTCACTCCCTGAACTATGTGTGTTGAATTTATAAGATCTTTTTTTAATTTATAAGATCTTTTTAGATGGTTGTCTCTGACAAAGTTGTTTGTGAACACCTTCTTCCTAGTAAAATGTACAACCAAGGAATGCAACTGACATCCTGAAAACAAAACAAAACAAAACACCCAAACCAAACCAAACCACTACCAGCAACAACAAAACACTCTCTATATCAAGAAATGCTACAGAAGTGTCTGAATGAAACCATTGCTCACTTGTGAAAGATAGCTTGTTAATTTATGACTCAAAGACAGTTTCCTTGTTCTTTGAGATCTAAAGGGAAAACACATTGTCTTACTTACTTTTTTGATGCTGTGATAAAGTCCTCTGACAAAAGCAAATTAGGGAGAAAGGTTATTTTGCCTCCCAATTCTAAAGTGCTACTTTCTGCTTCAGAGGAGGATATAGCAGAAGAGGAGGAATATCAATAGGTAGAGAATGATGTACTAATAGGAAGCTATCTGATGGTAGTATACGTACCATCAGAAGTTGAGAGTAAACAGGAAGTGAGTCCAGGAAAGAAAGCCTCAACCATCCTTTATCCAGCATGGATCTCTTAATAAAGGTTCTACAATCTTTTTAAACATCTCCGGAACTAATCCTCAGCTCTTAAAACCTATAGAAGGCATTCCACACTGGTGCTATAGCCAACTTAATTACACTATCTGAAATTACACATTCTCTCCATGACAGTATTTTAGAAAGTGTTAAATTTCCCATGTTCTTCTGACCTCCCTGTTGCATTAATATTTGTTGAAATTTAATTTTACATTTCTAGATGTCACTCCATTATTTCTTTCATAACTTAAATTATTGCTTTCTTTATGTTCTTCATTTTCTCTTTTATTTACTCTTACATTGTTATTTAACCCATTTTACATGGTTTTATAATATATTATATCAGGAGGATAAAGTCAAGATTCATTGTTAAAAGGAAAAGAAATGATGACATTCGCCTATGTATTTGCTGTATTCTGGCTGTGTCTCTCAGGAGAGGTCTACATCTGGTTCCTCTCGGCCTGCACTTCTTTGCTTCATCCATCTTATCTAGTTTGGTGGCTGTATATGTATGGGCCACATGTGGGTTTTGAATGGGTGTCTCTTCTGCCTCTGTTCTAAACTTTGCTTCCCTATTCCCTGCCAAGGGTATTCTTGTTCCCCTTTTAAAGAAGGAGTAAAGCATTCACATTTTGGTCATCCTTCTTGAGTTTTATGTGTTCTGTGCATCTAGGGTAATTCAAGCATTTGGGCTAATAGCCATTTATCAATGAGTGCATACCATGTGTGTTTTTCTGTGATTGGGTTACCTCACTCAGGATGATATTTTCCAGTTCAATCCATTTGCCTATGAATTTCATAAAGTCATTGTTTTTGATAGCTGAGTAATATTCCATTGTGTAGATGTACCACATTTTCTGTATCCATTCCTCTGTCGAAGGGCATCTGGATTCTTTCCAGCTTCTGGCTATTATAAATAAGGCTGCTATGAACATACTGGAGCATGTGTCTTTGTTATACATTGGGGCATCTTTTGAGTATATGCCCAAGAGAGGTACAGCTGGGTCCTAGGTAGTTCAATGTCCAACTTTCTGAGGAACCTCCAGACTGATTTCCAGAATGGTTGTACCAGTCTGAGACCCCATATGAACAATAATGCCAACCAACAAGAGCTTCCAGGGACTAAGCCACTACCCAAAGACTGTACATGGACTGAACCTGGACTCTGCATACGTAGCAATGAATAGCCTAGTAAGAGCACCAGTGGAAGGAGAAGCCCTTGGTCCTGCCAAGACTGAACCCCCAGTGAACGTGATTGTTGGGGGGAGGGCAGTAATGGGGGGAGGATGGGGAGGGGAACACCCATAGAGAAGGGAAGGGGAAAGAATTAGGGGGATGTTGGCCAGGAAACCGGGAAGAGGAATAACAATCGAAATGTAAATAAGAAATACTCGTTAATAATGATGAAAAAAGTTATAAGCAGTTAAAGGTGACTGTCAGAAGGTTAATTTTTACAGAAATGACCTGCATATGGATTGTCTAATACACACTGTACATCATGGAAATTATATTCACAAACACAAGAAAATGGACTCACGTTGTATCCATATTTTAAGATACACATATACATAAATAAACACACATATAAAACAATATTGAAATGAGTTTGAAATTACAGTGACTGAAGGGAGAAAAATCAGCCTATAGTGCTATAATTCAATTTTTAATAATGCAGAGCTGGAATACCTGTATGGAGGAGGGGAGGGGGAAATGGGGGCTTATGAACAGGAAACCAGGAAGGGGAATAACCTTTGAAGTGTAAGTAAAGAAATATATCTAATAAAAAATTTAAAAAAAAAGGAAAAGAAGGTATTTCATTTTTTTCAAGGGACCCTCCAGCAAGAATTTTACTGATTTTCTCAGTTCTATATTTAGAAACAATTTTATCTAAAATGGGCATGCTTTGTTTTAATGAAAGATAGACATTACATGCAAGCATAATGTTATTGTGCATTGTGTAAAGATTATCCAAGTATTATTCAAATGCTGATTTCCCTGTCCCTGTATCTGGTTTCAATCCTTAATCTAAGAATCTCCTGTTTCATTGTTGTGTATGTTGTTCCCGAATTATTTGATTGTCAGTAAAGAAACTAATTGGCCAATGACTAATCAAGGTAGAGAAGAGGGCTGGATTTCCTCCCAGCCAGGGGGGAAAGAAAGAGAAAATGGGGATTTACCATGGGGAGAGAGTCCAGGAAACACTCTTAGAAAACCCCTGGAGCCCAGATTGTTAGATCACTGTGATTTTGCCTGGAAAGTTGCCATGTTAGTTTAGAGGATTAAAATAGAGTAATACTGCTCAGTTGTTATGCCCTTAAAGCTGGTTACATGAATATAATAGTCCAGTCTCAAATATTTGGGAGCTATCTAGAGTTAACATGAAAACTGCAGCAAACTTTTATTTAAGAGCCACTAACAATTGCACACTGATTGTAATGGTTAATCTTGATTGACAAGTTGTGAACTTTAATCACCATGGAAATAAACAGCTAGGCATGGATTCCAGCCCTCAGAATATGGTAGCAACAGTGGGAAGGTCCACCTTAAATGTGGGTGGAAGAACAAAGGTGAATAGCAGAGATCATCTCTCTCTCTGCTTTCTGGCTAAATGCAACTTGACCATCTGCAGCTAGATCCTGCTATGACTTCTCCACCATGATGGACTGTACCCTAAACCTGTAAGCCTAAGCAAAATCTTCCTATCTTAAGTTGATTTTGTCACAGCATGTTTAAAAGTAACAAATATGGCAGCCAAGACAATGATACTATCAGGAATTTCTCCATGACTATTGAGACCATTATTAATAGGTCAAATTTATTAACCTGACAACTTTAGAGTTGTCAAATCAATTTAAAACTGACTATGTTTATGCAAAATAAGCACTATGTACAAGTCAATATACAGTGTATCTGATCATTTATACCCATGTTTGATATTATAAACACCATGGGAAGTTGGCCAACTGAATGAAAATCTATGATACTTTTATGGTGATCCTAATAAAGTCTCATAATTGATATTTTATTCAAGATGTTCAAACTATTTATTATGCTAAGAAAAGTGCTGTCCCCGCAGAGTGCTAGAGAGAACCTTGGGTCAGATAATCTGCTTTCAAGTTTTGTTTCTTCCAATATATATTCAAAGTGTGAGGCAGAAGGCAAGTGGTGTTTCTTTTATGGCTTCCATTGTTCTTGACAGTGAAAATAATGATATTAGACACTTGTAGCCTTTTTGCAAATATCTGTGTTAACACATCAGTTTTAGGTATCTTAGTATTTACATTACGACTGTGAATATGTTATTAGTGGTGAATCATTCAACTTTTTCACAGCAATTTTGTGTTAAGCAATTTGAATTAAAGATCATCACTACTCATGTGAGCTAAACATACATTATTCATATCAGAGGCTTAATTAAATCTAAAGCAGTACAAAGTGGGTCTTCACACTTTGGAATATAGAGAGGAAGATTCTTTCTATAAAATATAGGAGAAAATGTATTAACACATAGAATTTAATGCCTAATATACCTAAGATTTACAGGTGAGAGCAACCTAATGTTTTAGCTATAAAGTTATTTGTCAAAAAATGTTTTATCTGAAAAAAAAATAAGTGTAAGGAGAGACTAGAAGCCCTAGATTGTCTATGACCTTTGTACCTACATGCACACCTGCAAGATCTCTCTCTCTCTCTCTCTCTCTCTCTCTCTCTCTCTCTCTCTGGGTGTGTATGTGTCTGTGTGTCTGTATGTCTCTCTTTATGTTTGTCTGTCTCTATCTCCCCCACCCCATACACACACACATACAGACACACACTTAATTTTAAGTTTTCAAAAACTAAGACAACTTCTGAGATTAAACATTCTGCTTTAGTCATATAGAAAAATTAAGATTTGTACCTTATTGTTAGTGAGATGGCGCAGAGGATAATGTTAAGCATCCTAGTTCCTAGTTTTAACTCTATATTCAATAAAAGGTAGAATGATAAAACTTGCAAAGTTGTTCAATGACCTCCACAAGTAGGCCAAACACAAACCATACACATACAATAGTAATACATTTTTAAAACATTTTCTAAGGCAAAACCTTCACTTTTCTTAGGGCTGAGGAAATGAAACAATAATTAAGAATGTTTACTACCTTTCCAAAGGTCCTCAGTTAGGTTCCCAACACCTACTGGGGGCTCATCATTCCAAACGATAGCTGTACATGCATTTCTGCCATGTGCGAGCAGCCAGAACTCAACATTTTGAACAAGTCTGTTATGTATGAGTCCCAAAGTTCTGTGTTCCACAAGTGATTGAGACAATTCACCAAAATAAATAGTGTAATCCTCAGTGTAGGTGGAAGGAATTCATCTCTTGGAATCAGTTCCCTGCCTTGTGGTAGCTTAGACTGTCTCAGAGGTCATGTGGATATAAGTCTCAGCTAACTAATAGAATATGAGACAAATTTTAAGTTCTACCATTGTACCTAGCATATTAATTTTTTATACCTCTTCTGTTCTGCTCCTCCTCATGTCTAATGCAGATGATAATGGATCACTAAAGGATTAAAATTATGCTAAGATAAAAGGAGTCTCTAATATAGTTGTGCCTCACAGTAGCAAAGTGTTAACATCCACATGACTGACTACTGGAATGCAGGTGTCTGTTCATTACTAAAGTAAGCCAAGCCCATGGGATTATTTGTTTAGAAATCACATCTTCTACAATGGTATCATGAAAGAGTGCTAATTTGAGTAATTAAAGAAAAAGGGGCAAATGAGAGTACTATATAATTCATAAAATAATAGACGGATGGCAAGGCTCATGACATCACGGAGCCTGGTGTTTCTGGCATAGGTGTTACAGTGTGAAGATGACATGATCCTCACAGGCCATAGATGCACACTTGTTCTCCAGATAACTGTTGTTTGTGGACATAGCATGCAATTAATTCAGAGGTGGGGCCTCACTGCAGGAATTAGGAAATACGAGTATGCCTTAGCAGGTTATACTATTCCCTTGTTTCTTCTTACGCTCTCTATTTCTGGCAGGGTAATTTTCTTACACCTCTCTTCTTATGCCGCCTTATACCTCCTCATGTTTAGTGTGGATGATACTAGTCCCTAAAAAAATGGAAGAAGGGGAAGCTGAAAGAATGAAGAAAGGAGGGAAGGAAAAAACAAAGTAAGGAATGAAATTGGAGGAGGTATGGAAGGAAGGAAGGCCAGAGGGAAGTAAGGAGTATACTACATACAATGTCAATTTCAATGTCTAACATGATGGGGGGGAAAGCGCCTCTTAGAAAGTTATTCTTCCTTCTTCAGACCCAGGAACACAGACTCAAGTGAACATGAATAGAAACCTCTGAAACAATGCACCACAATAAAGCCAGCTCTCTGAAGCTGTTCATGTCAGATATTTTATCACAGTGATGGAAAGCACTTCTGGCACTGTACAGGTGCCTGACACTGAAGAAAAATGTTAAAATATTTAGATTGTATCCAGAACATGTAAAAGCTACTAAGAAAACCAGAAACATTCTTAACCAGTATCCATTTCTATTTCAAGAGTCTAAATGACGATATATACCAAAACAAACAAACAACAAACAAACCAATGATCTCAGAATTCTGCACCCATTTGTCGTATGTGCTACCATTTTGATACTATTATGGAATTTCTCAGCCTCCCAAAAAATGCTTTTTGACATGCTGTAGAAGAGTTAAATGTGTCTCAAGGAAACCTATTGTGACCAAGCATTCCAGGATTAAGACAAGGTACCTGAGCATCTTGGAATCCATATTCTGTGGTATGAATGTCTGATTTCTGAGTCCCCTGCAACGTATATGTTGAAAGCCTAGTTCCTCGTGTGAGGATACTGAAGATGAGGCATTTGGAAGGGAATTAAGTTGTGAGGCTTAGGAACTCTGGTCTGGTGACATCCACTCTGTCCAGCTCCCTCCCCATTGCTTTCATTCCAACACTTTCACCCTACACTGAGCTCTCTGGGAAGACTTTTGCAACCTAGTTGCCAGCACCCTGAGAAATAAGTGCTATTTTGCCTAATCCCTTAATATCTACGGTATTTTCTCATAGCAGTCAGAAGTGATTAAGATATCCTAATTCAATAATGGCTTTAGGGGTCCGAAATTTTAAAATGTTTCTGCTTTGATGCCTCGTGTTGGGCTATCTGAGCTTTGCCTGGCTACAACATGCTTCACTAAGACTCCAGAGTTTTAAAAGGTATTATCTCTCCCTTAATCAGTAAGAAGAAAAACAATTTGCCAGATCCCCTTAGAAGTATCTATTAGTTAAAATTGTGCCTCAGAGCATAGTTTAAATCGATTATCATTAAGGGTTATATAAGTAAGACATGGCCCTACACTGGAGGCGAGAGCCACTAGGAGGGGAAAAGAGGCGGTGTCTATTTAAAATAAAGAGAGACTTAGAGTTAGGGGTATATATAGGGAAAAAGGAAAGGAGAGAGAAAGAGAGAAAGGAAGAATGAAAGGAAAAAATAGGTAATGGAGGAAAGGAAGGAGAAAGAGAAGGAGGGAAGAAAGAAGGAGAGGAGGAGAGGAGGAAAGGAGGAAAGAAGAAAGTGAGAAAGGGAGGAAAGAAGGGAGGGGAGGGAGGAATGGGGGACTGAAGGGAATCAAAAAGGGAAGGAGAGAGGACTAAAGGGAGGAAGGAAGGAGGGATGGAAGGAAAGGAAAGAAGAAAGGAGGGAAGGAGGGAAGGAGGGAGGGGAGGGAGGAAGGGAGAAAGAAGAAAGGAGGTAAGGGAGGGAGGGAGGGAGGGAGGTTTGGAAGGAAGGAACGCTAGAGAGAGGAAGGGAATATGGTACAAGTCTGCTACAGACTCTCAGTTTCAATTTTCAAGAAGAGGAAGCAGACATCTATGGGAAGAAACATACCATAGCACTTCTTAAATCATCTAAACCATAGCAACGAAATCCATTGTCCCACAGACTCTACACAATTACGTCATGCACTCCAAAAATTGCAGAGTGCCTCCTAGAACGTTAGCAGTCTGCTGCTCCGTAGTCCCCGTCTGCCTGCGCTGCGTTTTATATTCCCTTTGAAATCCGGATTTCTTTTCCAGTGACTTATATTTTATTTATAACATTTGAAATTCTTTTTGTGTATATTAAACCACTATCCTGCTTTCTTTAAAATATGCACGATCTTCTCAGCTGTTACACACATTTATGGTTGTTTTGCTTCTTCGAAGTAAATCTGCTCTCGTTTATCATGCTGTGACGGGCAAATATTTTACAGTTTCCATCATTCAGTTTCAGAAAATATACTTCACTATATTTCTATTTCAGTATAGGCTGTAGCAGTAAAGTCACTCAAATAGTCTGTTGTAGCTTCCATTGAAATGTCCCCCATAGGTACACATATTTGCTCCACAGGTGGTGGCAGTGTTAGGCAATTTTTAGGAGGTGGAGCTTGAGAGGAAGGGGGCACTTAGGCTTGGGTCTTTACAACCACCTTATTTCCTGTTAACCCTCAGTTTCCTGAATATGATGTGACCAGCTAGCCTCCCACCCTAGTTCAATGCTTTTTTCCCACACTGCCTTAACTTCTGAAGAATGGCAGAGTATTCCTTTGAACTGTGTTCCTTTGACCTGTGAGCCTGAGAATATTCTTTCTCTATTAAGTTGTTTATGTCTTCCCAGGGACTGGCAGCCTCTTGGAATTTCTGCCTACAGAATTCAAAAGGCACGTGAGAAGGCCAATCCAGAGGGAAAAATGGCACAGAAAGATGTGAAAAAGATCACAACATGCACTTGGATGCTGTGTTCCAAAATAGCCTTCAGGATTCCTAGGAGACAGTTATAGAAGGAATCTCAGGCTGGAAAGAGTCCACAGAAGAACTGTGGCAGATGGCTGGAGATTGAAAGACACTGTATGAATATAATCTGAGACTTGTCTTAAATGTAGATTGAACATCCTCATGAGTCAAGGAGTGGCATGTTTTTGACTACATAACAACCAAACAGATTGTGTGTGTGTGTGTGTGTGTGTGTGTGTGTTATGCATTCATGTCATGTCTGTGGTTTTATATGAAGTCTAAAGTCAACACAAGGCATTTCTATCAAGAATTGTTTGCCTTATTTTTGAGGCAGTGACTCTCACTAGGACCTGGGCTTCCTGATTAGGCTAGGTTGTCAGGTCAGCCAGCCAGAGAACTTCCTGCCTGCTGGCCCCTAACTCAGACTTTAGAAGCCTGTAGTCACATTCCCTGGAGGAGGAGGTGGAGGTGGAGGAGGAGGAGGAGGAGGAGGAAGAGGAGGAGGAGGAGGAAGAGGAGCAGGAGAAGGAGAAGGAGGAGAACAAGAACAAGAAGAACAAGAACAAGAACAAGAAAAACAAGAAGAACAAGAAGAGCAAGAAGAACAAGAAGAAGAATAAGAACAACAAGAAGAACAGGAAGAAAAAGAAGGCGGTATTAATGGTGATGATGGTGATGAGGAGAAGGAGGAAGAGGAGGAAAATGACAATTATGACTGCCTCCTTGTCTTCCTTTTCTTTTTTGCTGAGGATCAAACACAGATCTTTGTTCCTACACATCAAAAACATCACAACTGAGTTATCTTACCATTCTCCCAAATACTTTCCAATTCAAAAATCAGTAGGAATCTAAACACTGACTATGGTATTTGAGGATGATTTAACTGGAAAGAAGGCAGTTGCAGTTCAAAAGACCACATCTTATTGATTTGAAAGGGTAAACTTCCTTTTATTCTGTCTTGTGGAAACTTCTCACATCCTTGTGCAATTTGAATGAATCTTTGATACCTGCTTTTGAAGAATGGCTTCCACTGTTGCTAACAAAGATCAGTTGACTTTCATAAGAAGACCTTAAGCATCTTTTGAGATACCATTATTTCTTAATTAACATAAAATAAAGGTTGTGCTTCCCTTCCACATTTTTATTGCTTTTACTTTTAGACAATTTCATATATATATATATATATATATGTGTGTGTGTGTGTGTGTATATATATATATGTGTGTGTGTGTGTGTGTGTGTGTGTGTGTATGTATATGTGTGTGTGTGTGTGTGTGTGTATGTATATGTATATGATGCAGTTTTATTACTGTAGCTCCCCCCATTGCTTTACCTCCAGTTTCTCTCTAGCCTCCCCCTAACACACAGCTTCTACTGCTTTCCAACTCTATTCACTCTCTTCTTTAAAAAAAATCCACTAAATCTCCTAGTGCTGCCCATGGGAACAGGTATAGGAGCATCTACTGTGGCATGAGTAGCCTCTCAGGTGCTGCATCTGTAAAGAAATATTGTTGGGATTACCTTGTGTACTGTGTAAAGGTGGTCTTTGTATTATGCAAATGTAGATTTCTATATCCTCAGAGACCAGGCCAGACTTTGGAATTGTTATTCCAGTTGTTCAGTACCTGCATCATATTTCGTAAACAATCATGTCCCTTATATTCTAATTGGTTTATTCAAGAGCTAAAAGCCTATGGCAGGACAAGAGAGGGAAGGTAGGACATCTGCGCAGATATAGAAACTCCAGGAAAGAATCAGGCTTGGGGATTTGCCAAGCAGACATGGAGGTAAAAGGAGCAGGTGCCTGGAGTGATTGATTATGTAAAAGAGAGGTAACAGGCCATGTGGCAAAAGTGGAGCAGTGCAAATGGGCTAATTAAGTTACATGAACTAGTTGGTTACATGCCTAAGCTATGTAGCCTAAGTTTTCATAAAGAGTAAAAGGTCTCTGTGTCATTATTCAGGTACTGGCCTGTTGAGACAGTCTGATAAAAAAAAAATTCACTGCTTAAGGATAACATTTAAAATGTAAATGAAAATGCAGTTAACAAAGAAAAATATTAAAAAATAAAATAAAATGCATATATAGAATTCAGAAAAATGGAGAGAGTGTAGTGGAGAAGAAGGACATAAAACAAACAATGCAGATTCAGAATATAATGAAATGAAACCAAGTTTTGACATAAAATAAGTTAAAATAAAGTAATTAATGTAATTAACTATGATATTATATTAATTATATTTTAAGCTATACATGAAAGTTTGTAAATATTAAATATTAAAAATGAATAAAATAATTAAATAAATGTAAAAAAGGATGGCATTCAAAAGTTTCTAATTTTCTGCAGGCTGATTCTTTATGACTCTGTGCATTAATCATCATTTACTGAAAGAAAATTTTTGCTTGGAAAGGGTTGAATGATGTCATAATCTATGGGTATAAAAATAAGAACTTAGAGGTATCTTTATTATAATGTCCACTTAGCAAGTTAATATCATTAGGTTCTCAGGTTATAACCCAGTCAGCCACCTTTTTGGGTTCCAGTTAAACGTACAAGGCATGACTGACATCTTGTTTAAATCCAATCAGAAAATGGTTGGTTATCCCCATAACATTCAGGCCACTATTGTGCCATAGACTGTATTTCCAGGCTAGTCTTTACTGTATCTCAGAGAGTTTGCAGCTGGGTAAGACCACTAATTACTTTTATCCACTAGTATTAATAGAACTTTCCAGCACTACGAAAAATAGTAAGGATGAAGCTTCAAGGTCAGTAAAGATGTATTTTCCAGCTGTGGATCAGTTGGATATCTCCATGACGCATTGTGAAAGTACATGGCTTTTTCAGAAATAGTTTACAATGAAGTTCCAGATCGTATCCAAGACCAATGCCAATTACTTGCAATGTGTTATGTATGAGTCTATGGTATACCATTGCTTACCAACCCTAAGGTATAATCATAAACTTTTGCACCCATGTTCCAGTCCCCAAACAATGGTTCAGAGGCTTAATATTTATTAATGAATGTCTAGGTCTTTTCCCTGACTAGCTCATAACTCAATTTTCCCATTTATATCATTCTATACCTGACACATGACTGTTTACCTCTCCTCGGTCTCATATGTTCCACTTCCTCCAAGTCTGGGTCGCAAATTTTCCTCTGCCTGACTATTTCCCAGAGTTCTTATCTCTCTTAGAGCTCCCACCTTCTACTCTGCCTTTTGCTAATAGGCCAACGGCTTTTTATTTTATCCAATTAATAGGTGCCTTAGGGAGGCAAGGAAGGACAGAGACACACCACAGTGCATATAAACATTATTTCTACACAAAGGAAATAAACTATATTTGTCATTGACTTCTTTAATTGACACCTTATGGTGTCTGGGATAGGTATTTATGAAGTGTCTTTACTTACACTCCCTTTATATACAAATGTGTATGCATTTTAAGAAGTTTCTGCAGTAGGCTTCTATATGACATGTGCAGAGATCTTTAAAGTCAATTATGTCTCCTTGTCTTAGTCAGGGTTTCTGTTCCCACACAAACATTATGACCAAGAAGCAAGTTGGGGAGGAAAGGGTTTATTCAGCTTATACTTCCACATTGCTGTTCATCACCAAAGGATGTCAGGACTGGAACTCAAGCAGGTCAGGAAGCAGGAGCTGATGCAGGGGCCATGGAGGGATGTTACTTACTGACTTGCTTCCCTGGGATGGTCACCTTGGTTTTTTATAGAACCCAGGACCACCAGCCCAGGGATAGCACCACCCACAATGGGCTGGGTCCTCCGGGTTTGATCACTAGTTGAGAAAATGCCTTACAGCTGGATCTCATGGAGGCATTTCCTCAAGGGAGGCTTCTTTCTCTGCGATAACTCCAGCTTATGTCAAGTTGATACACACAAAATCCACTAGTACACTCTTTATGCTTTCTCTTCTCTCTTGCCCTCCTGTTCCCACTCAGTTTAATGCTTGCTGGTCTATTGTTACCCTTTACACCTTTATATCACTTGCTTTCTATTCCCTCAACCGTGGCACCAACTTTACACACACCCAAGTATTCAGAGGTAGCATCCACATATGTATATGTATATCTGTATATGTATATATTATGTATGTATATATGTATATTTTGTGAGTCTCAATTAACTCACTCGAAAGATTTTTTCAGCTCTATACATTAACCTGTTGATCCCATAATTTCAATTTTTTCCTTATAGCTGCATAATATTCTATTGTGTTCCATATTTTTATTTTGCTAACCCTTTATCAGTTGATGGGCATCTATGATATTTTCATATTTTATTTTTTTATTTTGGATATATGTGTTGGGAAGACTGTGTTACAACAAATACATGGAGGTCACAGGACTACTAGTAGGAATTAGTTCTTATTTATGCCATGTGTGTCCCACGGACTTAATCAGTTACTTGGACTTGGCCCCAACTGCCTTTATCCCTGAGCTATTTCAGGTGCCCTGTAGAAATATTTTTCTCTTAGTTCCTCACTCCTTCATAGTCTGGCAGATTACTATGAACCTCAAAGGACATCTGACCTATCAACATTTCACATATAAACATAATATAGAAGTATTTAATATACTAAGTCACTGAAGAATAATAGCATTTTTATCCTCCTGGCCTGGTCATTACTCTACATCCTGCTCCTTCGTCATTCTGACTCTTGGGTAAGCTGCTTGCTGCCTTGTCTCCACGGCGCTATCCTCTGAGTCACTCTGCATGCTGAAACTTTGAGTAGCTTGGATAACTAGTTATTTGCTAATAACCTATGCTCATAGCTTTCCAGATATAGACCCGAGCTTGGACCGCGTTATTCTTGTAAACACTGGAGGAAGAAAACCCCATGGCATTTAATTTCCCAGCAAATAGATAAATGACTCCGTTCTCCCAGGTTGTGAGCTTTTCTTTCTGCCCACACCAAGTTAGGAAGTCTATGAAGCTAACACTGCAAAGAAAACCCAGCTCTATTGATTAAAAGCATTGCCTCTCGATCAAGCCACAGCCTGGATAGACTTGCAGAGAGGAGTTTGCTCTACCTCATGGTGCCTGTGCTTGTTACTCTGGTTATTATGTCAAAATATCTAACAGGAAACATTATGAGGGACAAGTGGCTTACAGTGCTAAGTGACTTGGTCATGATCTTGGGGAAGGCAGCAGCAGAAGCGGCTGTGGGAATAGGATGCTGGTGCTGCTCCCATTGGAAGCAGACATTGAACAGCAATTGAGGCCAGGCTCCAAAACGTCAAGGCTATTCCCCTAGATTCACTTCCTCCCAAGGTTCCACAGCTTCACCAAAGAGAACCCCAACTGAGGATCGAATGTTCAAACATGTGAGCCTGTGTAGGACATGGCACCTTTCACCCACAGCAGGGCCTCTTGGCATTTATTTTATGTGAGTCTGTGTGTAAGCAAAGTTAATAGTATCTGAATATCCCAAACACTTTCTTTTGGAAAAATAAATTTGTCTTTATACAAAATTAATTTAATTGTATTTTAATACATTTTAATCACATTTTAAAGCCTGTCACATACAGTTGCCCTGGAAACAATGAGTTCCATTCAGCCTGGTACAGTTATTCAGAACTGCTAGTTATGCTTTCAACTGTAAAAAAAAAATCGCTGTGTTCTGACTCAAAAAGTTTATGTCAAATTTTTCTTTATTTTTAAAATGAGAGAGAACACACATGCAAGCATGCATGTCATGTGGGTGTGGTTATTCATGAAGATGAGAAGAGAGGGTTACATTAGATCCCCTGGAGTAGGATGTACAGGCAGCTGTGAGCTACCTAATATGAGTGCTGGGAACCAAACTCATGTCTTCTGTAAGAACAAGTCCTCTTCACTGCTGAGTGATGTCTCAGGTCCCTATATATCTACCTCATAAATGTCATAAGCTTAATTAGTGTTTTAGTCAAATTACATTGAAGCTGTTTCTATGGAGTCAATCCAAAAGAAGACAAAGAATTGAAAATTAAGAAAAATCCTTCTGTTTGTTTGTTTCATCTGAATCCTTCATGGAGTTGACCAAATCTTTGATTCTAGAAAAGAAATCAGGAGAAAGGTCAAATTTTCCTCTTAGACTTCTACTCAGTCCCTTTCATTTATCTAAAACCCTTAAAATGTTATCTGGAGCTTAGACAATTTCAGGAAATTGGCAAATGAAATGAGTATAAATTTTAGTGAAATGGAAATGATGGGCTACATTGACTTAGCTAAATATGTCAATCTTCTACAGTTAATGGTTATCATTTGTTGATGTAACCAAAGCTGAGCCCTTCCCCAAGTTATTGTTTATGGGCCAATCTTCTGAATTAAAACCTAGGAAGTCTCAACTAATGTGTTTTCTGACTTGTGTCTTCATGATGGCAAAACTGTCTTGTTGAGAAAAACCAGCTAAGGGCCAGGGAGATGGCTCACTGTGTAAAGTCTTCTGCTGCACAAGTACAATGACATAAATTTGACCCCTAGGATTTATTTAAATGTGAAAAGAAAATATTAACTCCAAAAAGTTGTCTTCGGTCTCGCATAAGAGCACCATAGTCTTGCATCACCCTCTGTCTCCCCTTTTTAAGAGAAATAAATTAGCTAATGATCCATCCAAGCATGAGGATGTGAGTTCAAACCCCACACTGGCATAAAAATTCAGATGGGTTGACATGGTTCTATACTCTCATCACTGAGGAGAGAGAGTCATTGGGGGACTACTGGCCAGCCAGTGGAGTTGTCCTGGTGAACCCTAGGTCCTGTGAAATTGATGGAGAGTTGACTTATGGCCTACAAATGCATGTATGTGCAGTCTTACAAATAGACCACCCAACTACTACTACAACTACTACTGTGATGTCAAGAACTATTTCTTCTTCTTCTTCTTCTTCTTCTTCTTCTTCTTCTTCTTCTTCTTCTTCTTCTTCTTCTTCTTCTTCTTCTTCTTCTTCTCCTCCTCTTCTCCTCCTTCCTCCTCTCCTCCTCCTCCTCCTCCTCCTTCTCCTCCTTCTCCTCCTCCTTCTTCCTCTCCGTTCTTCTCCTCCTCTTCCTCCTCCTCCTCCTTCTTCTTCTTCCTCTTCTTCTTGTCTTCTTCTTCTTCCTCATCTCCTTCTTCTTCCTTTCTCCCTCACACCACACACCACACCGCACACACACACACACACACACACACACAGACACACATAAAGACTCACATAAGGTGTGTCAATCAAGTTATATGATTCAGTTGAACAAAATGTCAGAACCAAATCCCAGGGCAGCATAAATCTCTTCCAACCTATTTTATGTTACTCCAACAGCACAATCATCTGCATTACATACAGCTGATTTGGAGTTTTGTTCTTTGCTACTTCTAGGCAAAATGTCCAAAAGGAATGGAATGAGGAAAATGAGGATATTACTAAATATTCTGTTAGTCAGTCGGTTTAAAGAAAAGTAAAAAAAAAAGTAGCTTCTAAGAACACCTCCAAAGAGACCTATATTCTTCCTCAAGATCCCACCTCCTATCTTTAGCTTCCCATTGAGTTATGACTCTCATGATCTAATCCTCTCTGGCAATTCCAACAGAGACATTCCAGAGATCTTCCTTAATAGATTCCTAGGCTTTCTTGAAGTCAATAAATTAAGGTAAGATTAGCCATCCAAGTATGTGAGTCACCTTACCTGGTATTGTGCACTGACAATATGCTCGCTCATTGTACATAAATTCCTATTTACTGTTAATGACAACCGTGTCTTTATACTGGGAATGACACATGTTACAGTAAAGAAAAAAGATGAGTTCCTCATAAAGCATTGCCTCTATGTGGGAATTTAATGCCATGAAAGAGAAAGGAAGTACTAAGGGACCCAGAACAAACCTACTCACCACCCTGAAATGTAGACACTAGTGGTTTTAACAATCAGCTCCCTAATTGGTTCCTTTGAACTCCCCATGGACCAGGCTGATTTAGGAAGAAGCCCAGGAGAGCTAACAAAAGCAACAGGCAATCAAGACAAAGTAATTTCCCTTAAGGGAAGAGAAAGAAGGAGGGCACCGTAGGAATCTGCAGCTTACATTCTGAGTCCTCAGAGAGATGAATGACACTTTCTCAGTTGCAATGAGAGAAATGGTTACAATCGAGAAATTGATCAGGAATCTCTATACAGAGTCATGTACCCTGTCACTGCATATCAGATGAAACGGGAACCTTAGAGAGCTGGAAGTCAAGCTAGTCTCACGCACACTCCATCAGCAAACTTATTCAGCAGAGACCACTGGCTTGGAACTTGGGGTTGACTATGTTTTTCTTTTTAATTAATATTGTCATTTTCCCCTGAAATTAAGATATTTAATTACATACATAAAGGAATAAATGTCTTCTAAAGTCTTCAGTAGTTACTGACTTCACTTGTGTATGTGTTACTATGTAGCTCAAATTTTAACTTGTAGTATCTGCTGGCCTAGAACACACAATGAAGCCCAGGCTAGCCTTGAATTTATATCTGTTCCTCTGCCTTTATTTCCCAAATGTCAGGATTACAGGTTTATGCCACCACACTGGACATGTTTTATATAGTATATACTTCGACTCATTTTTGATATTTTCTTCTAAAAAATGAGGATATAAATATTATATATAATATGTGATTATATATCTATGATATCCATACATAACATGAGCAGTTTAATTTTATTAGTTCTTTGACAATTTCTTATGTATTTTACTCATTTTAATTCCTTCTTCCTCAGATCATCCCAAACTATTCCCTCTTTCCCCAACTTTGTGTCCTTTGTTTTCATCACCAAAACCAACTTGTGCTACCCAGTCTTGATGTCTGGCCTTGTCTGGAGTGTAGTGGATGTACAAAGGGCTATAGTTTTTTGAGAAAACCAACTTTCTCTCTCCAAGCAGCTTAATTCTTTGCCAGTATCTTCAGGGTTGTGGGTTTAGTTTAGTGTTCAACTCCCATCTCCATCCTAGGATTTGGTCTGACTTGGGTTTATCCTGGTCTTGTCAAAAGTGCTGTGACTTTATATGTACACTTGTTCTCCTGCACCCGGAATTGTTTCTTTATAGTCAGCAACTGCTTCTGGCTTTTCAACTCCCCCCACACACACACATACACATACAATTATCTCTGAGCCTTGGGAAGACAGAGTTAGTATAGTTGTTCAATTTAGGGGTTAGCATTCTGCAGTCTCTTACTTCTGCCCCATCACTTTTGATCACATGACAAACTCATCTTGCTGTGTCGTGTATTCATTGTGTATTCATCTACTAAGTGGTTATTACTGAGCGGTCGCTGAGCTGTGGGGTGATGAAAGTAGCTAGTAGTGCATTTATTCATAGAAATTTCCATAAAATTTCTAACCTAGTGTCAGTGTCAAGAAATAAATTTCACCTGACCTGATAGAGTACTCTATCGGAGCACAGAGGATTAAGGCGCCCGAAGCAAGGCTCATGTCAGAGGTGCTCAGTGATTTCGAAGAAGCATAATGTAAAATGACTTATATAAGAAAACAAGCACAAGATGGTTTTTGTGCGGACAGGTAGGTGGGTTAAGAATGTTCACATCTCTAAAGCAAAGTGTGCACTAACCAATATAGTTCGGTATATGTCACACCTCCATCTTAACCCAGCAAAGCTGTCTCATGATGACATGTCAAAGTAGTTAGCAAAGACTTTTTTAGAAAAAAGATCCACCTATTTCCACTACTTTCTAATAATGCCGCTGAGTGCATGGTACAGTTAAATAGCGTACAAGCTAACTCGTTCCATCCAGTCTGGAAGTAGAAATAGGAGGTGAGAGTGGGGATGGAGAGAGAGGAGAGAGAGGAGGGAGGAGGAAAGAGGAAAGGAGAGTAGAGGAGGAAGTGAAGGAGAGGGGAGGGGACAGGAAGGGAGGAGAAGAAAAGTGAGATGACTTCAGATGTTCTGCTTTTTCCCCCTTTTTGAGTCAGTTTAGGAACCCCATCCATGCCGTACAATGACATACATTAATGTGGTCTTTCCAACGTTGTGGACTCTGTCTCCCTCAGGAATAATCCCAGAGCATTGTCTCTATGGTGGTTCTAAATCTCAAGTTGACAATCAAGATGCAACATCATAGCTAAAGAAAACTTTTGTTAGTATGTGCAATTGTGCAGTGTGCATGTGTGTGTGTGTGTGTGTGTGTGTGTGTGTGTGTGTGGCTTTGTGTATGTGTATGGATGTGCACACAAGTGCTTGTGCCCAACTCTACAGCTACATCCTTGTGTGATTTCAATGATGGTGTGACCTTGGGAACATCGTCACCCAGTTTGACCATCATGTGTGGAAGTTGATATTATTTGTGGCAGTATGAGTAAAGCATAAGAGCATGGTTAATGTTCTGTGCATTGTTAACATGCAAGAAACTTCTATTTGAAAGAAAAAAGAGTCAAGTTATTCATTATGAAAATGAACAGTCACAAAAGCACCTCATGCATATTCATGCATAGTAACCACTCAATTGTGGTCCAATTTCCTCAGCTCGCTTTCATCCTGACATTTTAATTTTAACTGGTGCTACACTTTTTGTTATTGTTGCGTTCCATATTCTCTTGCATGACCAACTCTAAAGCCACCAGTCTATAATTATCCATTCAAAGACAATAGCTAATTGATTTTTGTAATTTTCTACTCTATTATCTACCTGCAAAAAAAAAATTAAACATTCATCAAGTAAACTTGTGCTCGTTGGTGATGTAATGGGGACCTCTGTTCAGTTTCTGACCTTTGACTTGGGAGATGAAGAATTTAAATTTCACACTATAGACTCCTGAGAGAGGAAGAAATTCTTGCAACCTATACATACATATGCTGATTTTAAAATCCACATCTTTTTGTACTGTAAGGACTGGAGCACTAAAATGGATAATTTTTGTTAGGCAAAATATTTAAGTTTAATTTTCACAGAGCATATTTGACAATTCTGTTTCTAACATGTAACAAGGAGAAAGGTAGCCTCAGAAATAAATTAATAATAATAATAATAATGATAATAATAATAATAATAATAATAAACAATTTTATGATGCATTGATTACTTCCCTTGCTACTGTGAAAAAATACCTAACCAAGCAATTTCCAGATAGAAGGGTTTGTTTTGGTTACAGTTCCAAATCCAGAAGTTATGGTGTCAAGAACATGAACTTACCTGGTCACACGGTGTCCACAGCAATGAAGCAAAGGGACATGAGCAGCTTGCTTTTCTCTCTTTCTATTTACTCCACCTCATGGAATGGTCTTGCCTACACTAAGAATGTGTCTTTCATCCAACTTAGTCTAGGTAACCCTTCCAGGCATGCTCAGAGGCTTTTCTCCTGAAGTATTCTAGATTGTAATGAGGTAGACAACATTGGAATGTCAGAGAGGGGAGGTGGGAAGGCGGGGTGGTTGGGGAGGGGAACACCCTTATAGAGGAAGGGAAAGGAGGATAGGATAGTGGGCTTATGGATGGGAAACAAGAAAAGGTAATAGCATTTGAAATGTAAATAAAAAATATCCAATAAAATTTTTTAATAAAACATTATCACGTATTTTGAAAAGCTGCTTTCAAAGACACTGGATGTATTTGGTATAATAGGCATGTGACACACTGGGATAAATGTTTAACTTGTCAAAACAAAATAAAATAAATGAATTCTTCAGATACACTAGCCACATTTAAAGGATTCAGTGAGCACAGATGGCCACCTACTGTGGTTATGTATCCATAAGACCCTTCCTGTATTAAGATGATGCTCTGCTGTGTGGTCTTGAGGCAAAGCTATGAAAACAAACATCCAGGAATTCTTCCTACCTCTCCCTGTCCCTGTCCCTGTCCCTGTCCCTGTCCCTGTCCCTCTCCCTCTCCCTCTCCCTCTCCCTCTCCCTCTCCTCTCCCTCTCCTCCTCTCCTTCTCCCTCTCCGTATGTGTAATAAAGAGTACAACTATATGTAAAATTTAGATATTGTGGTCACTCTTAGAAATGCCACAGCTGGGATTGTGAGATAGGATTGCAAGGCATCTGTGGTGCAGGTTTCCAGAGCATCCAACCCCCTAGGGAAGAGACAGGTGAACTACAATCCCTCCAAAGTAGTTATTACATAAAATTACCCTTTTTAACTCACTTTAGGAAAAGTAGATTCTCTGTTTGGCTTGGTAGTGTGTAGAAGATGTCTACTAGGAACATGGAATCAGGATATTTTTCCTATCCAACTAAGAGTTTAGTGGGAAATAGTTAGACAGGTTTAATAAATTTCCCTGGATATGACAGAGCATTGATTAAAAGGACAAAAGGACAGCAAACAGATATCTTCTGGACATGACATGGCTACTGTAACCATAAACATAAAGTTGTGTGCAACTGCCGTTAGCCACACAAGACCTGCACAATAGTAGGACCAGCAACACCTCCTCACCCTGAGAGACTGTTAGCTATTAGTGGTTTGGGGGAGATGACTTGTCACCCTCTTCAAGTGGTATAGTCACTAATCAGTCGCCCTTGCTCCATTAAATGATCCCACACACATGCTCTGTCAGAAACCACTAACTAAATGCAGTGAACCACACGCAAAAGGAAGATGTGGTGGTGGAGGGAAGCTTCTTGGGTGCAAACAAGGGGAAAATGAGAATGGGAAAAGTTGAGGAGAAGATGACGGAAATTCACACATTCGTTATATTAATGTGTGAAACTGTCAATCAACAAAGGACAGGACACACAAAGGATCAGATAGATAACATACAGGAAAAATCATGACCCCATTATTTAAAATCCCAATAAACAAAATTAGGTAAAGGAATGGGAAATAAAAAATAAAAACATTTTTAAACATGAAAAATGTGTAAATCAAGTTCTAAAAGTTAAATCTATTTTCCTTTATTCCACACTCCCTGTTCCTTGAATTTCATGTGAGTAGGTAGGTCACTGTTATACGCCCTCCTTCTAACATTCTGGCTCAGTTTACAAATCCATCACACCAACTCAGTTTGAAGTTCTCGTCTGTATCCTCAATGATTTGTAATATTATCAGACTTTTAAATTCCCAAGCATCTTAACAATGTGAAATGGGATTGCATTCTAATTTGCATTTCTGGAACAGTAGAAAATCTGAGACTGTTCCCTATATGTTAAATATTCTGTTAACTAGTTCCCTTTCCTGCTGAGTTATTTTCCTTTCCATTATTGCCTTTGAGAATACACTTAAATATTAATATGTGTTCCTTGAAAGTTTCATTCTATTTCCCCAGTTACTGGTTCACACTTTAGAAATAATTTCTTTAGGGAACTAGGGAGATGGCTCTGTGGAGAAATGGCTTGCTGTGTAGCATGCGGACTTGAGTTTCTATTCATAGAGCCCTTATAGTGACACATACATCTGTTACCCTATCCCTCCTATGATAAGATGGGAGATGGGAACAGAATTTCTCTAATCTCATATTCTAGCTAGTTTCATATTCATGGCAACAAAATCATTAAGAAGTATAAGACTAGTTGAGTAATAAGAATGAGAGTGTCTGTTACAAACAAGAAAGATTGACATCCAAGGCTGTTTGTTATCTGATCTCCAAATAAAGCCATCACATTCCCAAACACACACAAACACACACACACACACACACACACACACACACACACACACACACACACACACTCAACTCTCTCACGAAGCACATGTTCCACGTTCTTTTGTAATTCTGTGATAAAACACTTTGTCAAAGAGCTGCTTAGGGGGGATGGAGTTTATTTGGCTTGCTCTTCTAAGTCATAATCTATCATTTGAAGGAAGTAAGTACAAGAGCTACAGCAGACAGGCCTGATTGCTATTCCACACAGCATTACCACCAACCAAGGAACCCACTCCATAGCCAGTCGGTGTAGCAGAAATCATGGAGCATATGGCTTGCTGGCTTCCTTAAAGGCTGATTCTTAACTCTCTTCCTTGAAAGTCAAGGGGAAAGTATTATCCACAGTGGGCTGGGCACTCTTCCATCAATTCGCAGTCCAGACAATCCCTGACAGACATATCCACTGCTCACTCTGATGTGACTAGGGTGTGCAAATAAAGCTAACTAGGACAGCTATTGAACTCACGGCTGAGCCCACTCATCTCAAATATTGTAACTTCCACACTTGTTCTCTTTTCACAACATATAGGATGCAGAAGACCTTAAATCCACCATGTGCCATGGATCTCACAAAGGAATTTTGTTGGTGTTGCTCCTTAACTGGCCTTCTAACTGGGGTAGTTACGTGGTGTATAGATGGTTTTCCCAAAGCAAGTATAGACATGCGAGAGCATGGAATACGTGAATTTTCAGAAAACATTAAAGCCACAGAGATACTCTAGTGCATCCTCATGATGTCATTTGGCGTGGTATTTGGTATCACTACACCTATGGCTTCATAGATTTTATTCATGATAGACTCTACCATTCCAATGAGGGCTCTAGCTCTCTTCCAGAATAGGTGGATTCTCTCTTCACAGTCTTGGTTTGTTCCACAAACAAACAATGGTAGAGTCTTACTGGTTGGATTTCATTGCCTTGCTTTCTCTCACTTGGCAGGGAGGAAGGTATGGGGTGAGCTGGGAGGAGGCTCTGCTATCATGTGACTGAACAAAGGAGCAGCTAAGTATCCAGGTAACATCCTTGACCTTGATGGGGTCCAGGTTTACTCTTCGTATGATCTTACAGGCAATTCTAGCTAACTTTCTGAAATGTGTAGACACTGAAATATTGAATTCAAGAAAGCACAATCCCTATCATAGAGAAAAATTCATATTATTCTAGCTTCCTGTTTCTCCATCGCAGTGTATCTTATTAAAAATACAACACGTAAGCAGAGCTTGGTGCAGATTGAAATTCCAGCCACTTGGGAGGCTAAATCAGGAGGACCTCAAGTTTTATTCATTCCTGGAGTACATCCTAAGCAACTTAGCAAGGGTCAAGGATAATGGGTCAAGACAAAATGTCTATCCTATGCCCAATTCTGTTTACTGATCTGTTCCATCTGCATTCCTGAAGACGTCTTGATTAATAGCTGAATAAATTTTCACTGTGTATATGGGGAAAATGTCATTTTAAAAGAGTATCTGGGATGTAGCTCAGTGGTAAAGCAATCCCCTGGCATATGTAAGGGTCTGGATTCAAGACCCAATTCTAGATAATTAATTTATGAATAGTTCTTGTTGGAGCCTGGCACATTGAGAAATTAGTTCTTCCTGTCTCTCATTTCTCACTCAAATAAATTACTACTTTTAGCCCCAAATTCAATCTGTAAGTAATTGGAAAAGATTACTATTAGCCCCAAATTGAACAATTAGCTAGATAACTGTTCTTAGAAATGTTATGGGTTTCCTTTTATCTTGATTCTATTTTGTATCAAGTATTATTCTAGTATTATATTTAAGTTTAAAGTTTCCCTAATAAGAGCTGGAGAAGTGGCTCGGTGATTCACAGAACTTGCTGCCCTTGTGAAGACCTGGGTTCATTTCCCATCACCCAAAATGAGAGGCTTTCAATGGTCTGCTGTTCAAGGTTTAGGTGATACGATTCACCACCACCTTCTGGCCAACCGTGTCACTCTGCTCACATGCAAGTGACTATACACAGACACAGAAAATTAAAAACACACCTTTACAAATCACACATAAACTATTTGAAACAAATATTAAAATCATGAGTTTGTACCGTACTTTTAAAATACAAATTTCAGGGTTTAACTGTAAAATCAAAAATCCTGTGCCATCAGCCACATGTTAGAGAATAAGGACAAAATACCTGCACCCCCAGCCTCTCTCTCTCTCTCTCTCTCTCTCTCTCTCTCTCTCTCTCTCTCTCTCTGTGTGTGTGTGTGTGTGTGTGTGTGTGTGTTTTAAGGAAATAAATCTTGTTTAAACCATACTATTTTTCACCTATATTTTTGTAACTGCAGCAACAAAAACAGAAAAGAATAATTATGTGTGGGAGAGATTTCAAAATGACGCATGTGCAGCCCAAGTGTGTCAGTTAATCACTTGCTTATATGAATGCATTTTGATTAAATATTGAATTTGTACATAAACCCAGAGGCCATCATAGCAACTATTTTAAATCAAAGCAGTCAAACTTGACTAAATTAAACAGTCTACCTCTCTGGTGAAAATCAAATTAATGTTGATGGTTTTAGCATGTTTCAAGAGATTGCATTATCTCAAGCATCATTTTAAAGGAGAAGGCTCTCTGCATTTTCAAATTCCTTAAATGTTACTCTTTGAAATTCAGGGGACCAAAATCAGTATTCTTGAGAATTCTCAGATTTTTCAAAATTACACTTTAGGGATGGTTTTTAAACAACACATTCTGTAATTTGAATTCCTGTTTAAAGAATAGAATCACCAAGACTTATGTTGAGTGACGTCCTACATGGATAGCCAATCAAAACAAATGTAAAAATCAGATCTTCTGGAAAGGTAGCAGCCCCTCATAGAGTCATACATGGTCACAGCCTCATTTATAGGCTTATTTTGCATTAGAAGTCTATTACATCTTGAGAGTGCATGCAAAATATTTACACAATGTACACTGTCTATATAACCTTTCTAGTGAGCGTGTTATTTTGGTTACCCTTTCTTGTTCTTTCTGAATGTTATACTATATCCACACATGCCTATGCATACTCATTTACACGGATACAACCTTCTTTCCAATACTGTGTGGTTTTTGCTTAATATTATCTTAGCCCACCCATTTTCCCAAAGATTCATTATTTCATTTTTCTTTAGAGAATATTCTATTTTATGTATGTAACAGGTTTTCATCTCTCACTGAAGTTTTGATGAACAACCAGGAAGGTTCCGTTTCCATGCTGTGGAATATTCTTTTGTGTTTGAGTGAAATATTCTGTAGGTGTCTGTTAGGTCCATTTGATTTATAATATCTGTTAGTTTCATGATTTAATTGTTTAGTTTTTGTCTGGAAGAATTGTCAATTGGTGAGAGTGGGGTTCTGAAGTCTCCCACTACTAATGTGTGGGGTTCAGTGTGCAGTATAAACTTTAGCAATGTTTCTTTTACAAATGTGGGTTCCCCTTTTGTTTGGGGCATAGATGTTCAGAATTGAGATATCGTCTTTGTAGATTTTTCCTTTGATGAGTATGAACTGTCCTTTCCCATCTCTCTTGATTAATTTTGGTTGATAGTCTATTTTATCAGATATTAGAATGGCTATTCCAGCTTGCTTCTTGGGTCTGTTTGCTTGGAAAACTTTTTTTCTAGCCCTTTACTCTGAGGTAATGTCTATCTTTATAGCTGAGGTGTGATTCTTGTATGCAGCAGAACGATGAATCCTGCTTTCACATCCATGCTGTTAACCTGTGTCTTTTTATTGTGGAATTGATTCCACTGATGTGGAAGGATATTAATGACCAGTGATTGTTAACTCCTATTATTTTTGTTGTTGTTATTAGTGGTGGTGGTGGTGGGTCTGTGTGTATTTGTGTGCACTTCCCTTATTTTTGCTGGTATGGAATTAAATATTACCTGTTTTTATTTTTATTTTGGATGTAGTTATTCTCCTTAGCTTGGAGTACTCCTTCTAGCATTTTCTGTAGGACTTGATTTGCAGGTAGACATTGTTTCAATTTGGATTCGTCTTGAAATACCTTATCTTTTCCATCTGTGGTGATTGAGAGTTTTGCTGGGTATAGTAGTTTAGGTTAGCATCTGTTTTGTTTGTTTTGTTTTGTTTTGTTTTTTTGAAGGTTGCAAGATACCTTTCCAGGTCTTACTAGCTTTTATAGTCTCTTTTAAGAAGTCCGGAGTAATTCTGATAAGTCTGTCTTTGTCTATATGTTCAAATACAAATAAAAATGCATCATATACCTATTCCTATGCCTATGCCTATGCCTATACCTACACCTATACCTATACATATACATATATACACACCTGACCTTTCTTCCCTTGTTGCTTTTAATATTTTTTCTTTGTTCTGTAGGTTTTGTGTTTTATTATGTGTTGGGAGGATTTTCTTTTCTGGTACAGTCTAATTGGTGTTCTGTAAGCTTCATGTATGTTTACATGCATCTCTTTCTTTATTTTGAAAAGTTTTCTTCTATGATTTTGATGAAAATATTTTCTGGTCTTGTAGATGGAATTCCTCACCTTCTTCTATTCCTATTCCTATTATTCTTAGGTTAGGTCTTTTCATGGAATTCCAGATTTCCTGGTTGTTTTGTGTCAAGAATGTTTTAGATTTAACATTTTCTTTGACTGGTGTATCAATTCTTTCCATTGCATCTTCCACACCCGTGTTTCTCTTTTCCACTTCCTATATTCTGCTGGCAATGCTTGCATCTGTTGTTCCTGTTCTCTTTCCTGGGTTGTCCTGCTTTAGGATTTCCTCAGTTTGTTTTGTTTGTTTGTTTATTTTTTATATTTCCTATTTCCTTTTTTCAGAATTTAAACTGTTTTATTTATTTCCTTCACCTGTTTAAATATATTTTTCTGCACTTTGTTATGGGATTTATTCATTTCCTCTTTAGGTTCTTTCATCATCTTTTAAAGATTGGATTTAAAGTCATTGTCTTGTGTTTCAGTTGTGTTAGGATAGCCAGGACTTGCTGTAGTAGGGCAGCTATGCTCCAAAGGTGTCATTCTGCCCCGGTTTTTAAGGGCATTTAGTCATCTAGATGGCTTTAGTCCTGGATGTTCTTCTTGTTATAGTAGGTATTGGGAGGGGTCTTAACCTCAATGATCCTAATGCATTGGGCCTCTGGTGGGTATCTTAGGGGTTGTAAGGTTCTGAATCAGCATGTCTGATGAAGGTGGGTGGAGAGGTAGCAGAAGCATGGAGTTCAGGAGGGAATATCAGGTGCTCAGGGCAGCTGGGTGTGCCTTAGAGGACTTAGTGGCCAAGGAAGATCAAAGTTGACACTTTAAAAAAATAACTGTCCATTTGTATTTCAGTTTTTGAAAACTATTCACTTACCTGGATGTTGAATGGTATGTTTATCATTTTGCTATTTAATCCCTGATGGTTTTAAAATTTTTTGGTAGTAGCTCCTTGTCTAATGTATAAATTGTAAATAGCATTTCCCATTCTGTTTTCTGTGTACTGTATATACAGTTTCCTTCGCTGTGCAGAAATTTTTAGCATTTTATGTAGCCCCATCTGTTGACACTTTGGACTAATTCCTGTGGTGTTGATGACTAACCCAAAGTCCTGAAAATATTTATCTTCTTTTGTTTAGAAGTTTGGGGTTTTAAATTAAGGTATTTTGTCCATTTAAAATTGATTTTAAACTGCATGAAAGATATCTGATTTCATTCATTCATAGGTGAGTACCCGTTTTTACAGCTGAATCCGCTCTCTTCTTTCCCATGTTTGATTTTCCTCCTTTGCCAAGAATTCAGTGAGCATTACTTTTGGGTTAATATCCAGGTCCTCTGTTCTTATCATGGTCTTACCATGTATTTTAGTACTTGTGAGTACCAAGATGTCCTTGTCACTACAAATTTGTAGCTAAAATTGAGGTTGAATATTGTGATCCCTCCATCCATGTTCTTACTTCTTAAGTTTTGTTTGTCTACTTGTTGTCGTTTATGGTTCTGTACTGTGTTCTCACATTGTGTGTATATATATACATATATATATGTATATGTGTGTGCGTGTGTGTGTGTGTGTGTGTGTGACATGCGACATTAAAGTTTTTATAAGCATTAGATTACATTTATACGTTAGCCACTATATAGCCCCTGCTCTCAAGGCAGGGACTTCAGAGTTGGTCTATGACATTTACCAATCCACATGGATGTTGCAGCCAGAGCAGGGTATCGGGTGTTTTTTTCTATTGTTCTCTACATTGTTTCTTCTAGACAGGGTCTCTCACTGAACAGGAAGTTCAGATTTCAGCTAGGCAGGCTGGCTGCAAGCTCTGGAGGTGTGTCTATCTCTGACACACACCCTTTTAAAATGTGAGCTTGCAGACATGTGCAGTCATGCTCAGCCTTGTGTGTGTGTGTGTGTGTGTGTGTGTGTGTGTGTGTGTGTGTGTGTGTGTGTGTGTGCTGGTTCTTAAATTAAGCAATCTCTCTGTGTACTTTTTCTTGTATTTCTCTGGAGCAGTTGTGTGGGAAAGCGTTAAAAAAACATTTACTAGCTGAAGAAATGCAAGGGAACAACTTAGGGTCAATTAAAGCTGCCAAAAACAAGTGCTACAGGAAGCTTTTCCAACCTATGGGAAAGGTTGATTTCTATCCTTCCTGATATTGTACCCTAGGGGATTCCTGTTCCTGGTCTAGCTGGTGGCAGCTATTCCAGCCTCCATGGAAGGTGTTCTGCAAACATCTGGGGCATCTCAGACTGTGCTCATGATTAAAGATTGATAGTATCCCTCAGTAGAAGCTGCCCAGGCTGAGGTCTCCCTGCAGTAACTATGACAGCTCCATGTAGTCAAATGTCACCCTGTGTCTTACTTTATTTGGGAATGTCAAGAAGGTGAAACGTTTCCTTAAAATTATCAGAGCTCCATAATAACTCTGTTTTATATGTGCAGAGATGGTACAGTGTGTACATACTGTAAAATTGCCAAAAATGTGAACACTGTTTGCATTGAGAAAATAAATCTAATTTGTTCACTCAAAACATTTGTTGAGATGTGTTCACACTGCATTTTTAAAAACATTTTTCTGAAGCAAGGTTTTGTGTTTCCCAGGCTGGCCTCAAACTCAGTATGTAGCTAAGGTTACCTTTCAGCCTCTGATTCTTCTGTCTCTATTTACTGAGTGCTAGAATTATGGGCATGTACCATCATCCCCAGTTTTATTTGATGCTTGAGATGCCAGATATGCACTCTTCCAACCAAGCTACATTCCAACCTATCTTTAGTTGTTTTAAGATAGAATATTTCTTTGTAGCCAAGGTTATCCTGGAATTCCCCATGTGACCATGGATGGCCTCTTGCTTTTGCTGACTCTTCTGATTGAGCATGTACAGTACTGAGATTACAGGCAAGAGCTACTCTGACCAATGCCTTCTGTAATTTTGATTCCCATAATTAATTGTAAAAGAATTTAACAGTTCTCTTGCTGACGTTTCATATGTATATAAGGCACTTTGATTTTATTTACTTATTTTATTGATCAGTCTTTATCCCATCCCCACTCATTTTGGCTTCTTTACTCTAGAAAAATCTTTTAGCAGTTACTGATGTCATGTTTGCAAGTTGAGAATATGGGTATTTTTAAGAATGCATTTATAGTTGGTATATGTATAGCATAATTTTCTATGTGATTTTCACCATAAACTCTTGTCCAGACTTCTCCAGCATTTGCAAATTGGAAACAAAATCTTTTTTTATGAATACTTTCCTTCTTTTCTCTAAAATACAGTGCAGTATTTTCCTAAAATTACACATTCAGGTAATTATATACACACTGTGTTTGTGTTTTATTTGGGTTAAGGGAGCGTTGTATGATGAAGTTGAGAACAATTTAATTGGCTCTCCAAATTTAACATACTTCATTGCCTACTTACAACATGGTGCCCATTGGTTTCTGTTGTATCTGCACGCTCAAGCGAAAAACATAGTAAATGACAGGGACAATCCAACTTTTCCAAAGGGATTAAATTCTAAGCTATGAACAATGAACAATTCTGTTGAGAATTCTGGAGAGCCACAAGGGTCTCCTGCCTCAAGGAGAGGAAATAAAACAAGGAGAGAGACAAAACCTCCCTGTGTTTCTCCATACTCTTTTCTAGGATCCAAATAGAACCAGCTGCCCCATAAATAAATCTAAATGGATTCTTAGTGACCAGTGAGACCAGCAGCAGTTGTTTGAAGACATTAATTTATTTTCCTATGAGAAAACGCTTTTCTGAAGTCAGCCATGGCATACACACAGTCTGTCATGGCACAGGTGCCCAGTTAAAGAGGCAAAAAGAAGCCAATTATGTGAAGATATTGGCAAATTTTATGCTCTTGTGAGCTTCAGTCAGCCAAGTTGTGTCTAGCATCAAACATGAAATGCTGCTTTGAAAAAGAAATAACATTTCTCAAATAATTTGAGACACCATACTGTAAACACTGATTAAATTCGTCAGTGTATAGATATTTGACATCTGTGTTTGAATGTAGAGGAGTTAACTTTTATATATTTAAAAGAATTTTCTTTTGAATTTGGGTTACTGATGCATTATTTCCCTGGGGCAATTATTTCTACAGGCATGCTAAGGGGAGGGGGAGGGAGGAGGAGAGAGAGAGAGAGAGAGAGAGAGAGAGAGAGAAAGAGAGAGAGAGAGAGAGAGAGAGAGAGAGAGAGAGAGAGAGAGAGAGAGAGAGAGAGAGAGAGAACAAAACAAGAAAAGACTTCCATTCAAATCTAGTATAGAGAACCAGAGAAATTATTGTGTTTTAAATTAAGAATTTAAATGAGAGGTTAATTACAAGAATAAGTAAGGATAACTTAGGGTTTTACGGCTGTGAACAGACACCACAACCAAGGCAACACCTATAAGAGCAACATTTCAGTTGGGCTGGCTTACAGATTCAGAGGTTCCGTCCATTATCAACAAGGTGAGGGCATGCCCTGGTGCTGGAAAAGGAGCTGAGAGTTCTACCTCCTGTTCTGAAGGCAAACAGAAGACTGACTTCCAGGCAGGTAGGAGAAGGTCTCAAAGCCCATACCCACAGTGACATACTTCCTCCAACAAGGCCACACCTCCTCATAGCACCACTCCCTGGGCCAAGGTATTGCTGTTTTCTGTGGCATGTGCAGGAATTCCACAGAGCAGCCTTCTTTCCTCAGCATACACACATAGATAGAGGCCTGGTGTGTCTCATGAGTTTCCCATATCTGTCAAGAAATTTTGATACTACCCTTTTCCCACTGAAGAAATAAATCCCTCGGTATGAATCAGGAAGCATATATGATACAACGAAACAGAGTTTTACAGCTTATCCACACAGACAAAATAGAGTTTCTCATCTGTGTATTACCAGGGTAATACTGAGGGCATGAATTAAATTAAATTAAATTATTCTGTTCATTATCGGGTTTTTTTTGGGGGGGGGAGCCACATACTAGCTTTATTTCATTTATTTCCATAGAAAACTATACTAAAATTTAGTTTTCTTTCAACTTGCCATAAATCATCATTTTAGAGTTATTGATAAAATGATGATTATAGTTAAAAGTTATATGATGATTATAGTCTAAAGTTATAAGCATTAGTTAATTCTATATGTGTGTGTGTGTGTGTGTGTGTGTGTGTGTGTGTACATGCAACAAGTGCGTGCATGCAGGTGGTTGCAGAGATCAGAAGAACAGTCAGATCCCCTGGAACTAGAGGTCTAGACAGTGGGGTTCACAGTATGAATGTTGGAAACCAATCCTAAGCCCTCTTCAAGAACAATGAAGGCTTTTACCTGCTGAGCCACCTCCAGCCCCAAGTCATGTGTATTTTTAAAGTTTGCATGATCCTGGTGAAATGAGTCATCCCAATTTTGATCTTAGGAAAAGAGCATGCTCCAAATTCCCTTTTGCCTATGTTGAGGCCAATATTTTGTATTTGCAGATCAATATACAGCTGCACAGATGACAGTGGGTTTCCCATCTCAGCTAGAAAAGCAAAGTCAGGAGGTGAAAGTCAGATATACCTGGAGAGTCAGAACACATTTAAGCAACAATATTATGCCTGACTTGTCCTGGGCACTGATGGGGAAATCTACCCAGGCTCTTTGGACATCCATCCTTGTGTTCCCTGAGAATTGGCTGCATTTGTCTTTTCTACCAAGGTCCCAGTGGCCTAGAGCTCGAGTACACCAGACTGGATAAGTAGCTTCAGATATGCCTGCTTTTGCCTTCCAGTGCTGAATTTGAAGACTGCACTATAACAACTGGCTTTTAATAAAAATCCGGGTTCTAGGCTTGAACTAATTTTCTCATGTTTGCAAGAAAATGCTCTACAAATTTCCCCATCTCCCCAGCCCAGATATGAGAGATTTGTAATACATATTTGCAAAGATAAATGATAATTTAGTCTCTTAGGGATAAAAGATAAAGGATAAATTCTGAACTAGCAATACAGAAAAAAATGCTATTGGTTGGGACATGTGCTTTCTAGATTAGAGAAATTGTAATTTCATTGAAGAATATTTAAAATAAATTACCATTATTTAAGAATAGCATGCTGTCTAAAGGTGATAGCTAATATATTGAATGTGATTGACATTTTATGACTCAGAAAGCAATTATATAACATCAGAATAATGTATCTCTTTAGAAGAATATTAAGCTGTTAGACATTTTTGTAGAAAAATGTCTTCATGGTGATTTGAAATCTCATTAAAAATTTCTTACATTTGGGGCCTAGAGAAATGACTCAGCAGTTAAATGCCCGTTTTCCCTTTGTAGGCTCCATTTCCGCACTGATTCTGTGGCTCATGACCATCTGTAACTCCAGCCCCAGGGGCTTCAATATATTCTGGCTTCTAGGGTACCTTCACTCATACACAGACACATGGACACACACACACACACACACACACACACACACACAGAGAGAGAGAGAGAGAGAGAGAGAGAGAGAGAGAGAGAGAGAGAAACAGAGACAGCGACAGACAGAGAGAGATACATGTGAACACACAGACAGACAGACTGACTGACAGATGCATACACATTTAAAATAAAATGCTTAAGAACAAATTTCTTATGTACAGGATAGAGAGGTATCTACCCAGGTGGTAGAAATTCAGGGTCCCTGTCTTTCAGTTTCCTGGAACTGCTGGACAATGAGACAAGTTGGTCGTTTGATAACAGAAGCTCACAGACTCAAGTCCTTGTCTCAACAGAGTGGATTTTCTTGTCTGCGAATAGGCGACGACATCGAGATGGTGACCTACATTTTTCCTCCTGGTTCTCATTTCCATCACTATCGAGGGAAGCTCCTCTGCTCGATCTAGTCCTAAGGTAGATTTTGATGTTGGTCACTGAAAATTTCAGGAGACAGTTGGGAGAAAGGAAGCAGAGACAGCTGAAGGGGATTAATAACTACAAATGCTGTTGATTAAGGCTGTGTTTATTGAATCCATGCTTGGCTCTCTTGTCCCCAGGAAGCGATCACATTCCTATGTCTCTGGTATCCCAACTTTTATGTATGATGTTCATGCTCCTTTAGTGCTACCCAGACAGGTCCTGACCCTTCACTTTACTCAAAGGCAGATGCAGTTAAATATGAAGAAAATGGTCTTTTAAACGCAGTATTTTTGAAACATAATCCAGCTGATTTTTGTCCTCTAATGACCTTTCAGAGATGTAAAAAACTACTTTGTTTATAGAAAATTGAACTGCTTAAATTAAAATTCATATGCTTATATAATACATACATATACTATCTTGAAGATGTGCAATACTATGTTACAGCCTTTAAAATTATTCTTTCGCTTTTGTTTTACGTGAATGAGTATTTGCTTGCATGTATATATGTAGTACTTGTTGGCAGCCAGAAAATGGCATTAGATAACCTAGAACCAGAGTTACAGATGGTTGTGAACCTCTGTGTAATGTCTGGGAACAGAACCTCACGATGCAAAAGCATCAAGTGCTCCCAACTACTGAACTATATTTTGTCTTTTTGTGTTGGGCACACATACACACACACACACACACACACACACACACACACACACACACACCACACACACACCACACACACACACCACACATCACACACATACACACACAGCACAACAAACACACATCACACACACCACATCACCTATATTCTAGTATAAATGGCTGCCTCATTTACAGGATAAATGGCAAGAAGTTCTGTGATTTGTTCATTGATTTCTTAGAAAACATGTTGATGGCTGAAGACTGTGGTTTGCTTTTCTGAACACCCATGATGGACATGTTACTGAGATGTGCCCACATCCATTTATTTCCCAATGCCTCTGTAATTTTCCAAAAGCCAGCCTGCAAACTTCAAATATTTGCTATTTGGTGCTTAAAGGCATTATTTCCCTCTGTCTGACTAAGGTTCTTTAAAAATATTTTTGGATTTATTTCTCTCTCTCTCTCTCTCTCTCTCTCTCTGTGTGTGTCTGTGTGTGTGTGTGTGTGTGTGTGTGTGTGTGTGTGTGTGTGTGTGTGTGTGTGTGTGTGTGTGTGTGTGTGTGTGCATACCCATGCGTTCTTGCAAGCATAAGCACCATGTGGGTACAGATGCTTGGGAACTGAACACAGGTTTCTCTCAATGACAGTGAGTTCTCCTAACCACTGAGCATCTCTCTAGGTCATTAACCAATTCTTTTTTTTTTTTTAATTTTCACGTTTAACATTTATGTGTCATGTGAAATATGTTAAGTTTTTCAATGCAGACATAGGAATTCTTTGAAAATGGCTTTCACCAACAGTTAACTGCTAATCTTAAAACTTCTGTGGCACATAAATTCAAAAATTACATCTCCGTAATATTCTAGGTTCATAACTTACATTGCTAGTTGCTTAATTTTTCTACATATTTAGGACTACCCTAAATAAATTCTAATGATTGAATTTTACGTAGCTGCAATACAGTCAAAAGAAACCCTCCAATGGTTAAATTTGCTTTGGATGCCATGATATGGAATATTTTTGTTATGTTCAACGTGCATTTACAAAGAGTATGCATTGAGCTGTTAGCTACATTTTCTAAAAATATTAATTATGTCAAGGATGGTAATTGCAAGTCTCCCACACTTAATGTGTTTGCATCTTTGCTATGTCAGTGACTAAAATAGGTGCCTTAAAGACTCCAGCTGTAATTATATATTTTCCTGTTTCTCATTGCACTCTGTCCTTTATTGCTGTAAGAAATTTAATGATATATTTTCAAGTGCATATGATTTAGAATTGTTGTTTTCTTCAACTGATTCTTTCTTTTTCCAAAACCGTGCTGGAGGGGAAGGGATGCCATCGCCATCAGGATAGTGAATATGCACCCCAAGATGATTCGCTTTGAATCAGCTTTGCTTTAGCAAGGGTCAGTTTGTGTATGTTTTGTATAGGAGGATAACCTTTGCATGGGCTCTTCTGCCTTCTGCGACCTTGTTTGGGGATGTATTTGTTCAGATATTTTCCTATTATCTTATCTCTACAAGATGTTTACCTGAGATTATATGAATATGCTAATATGCAAATTCATTCTTGTGTATGTGTTCTACAGGATTTTAGCCACTATAATGGTCTTCCCTTCCTTCTTATTGTAAAAAGCTTCCGATATGAAGGTCTTATTAATACAATTATTATAATGACAGTTTTCATATCTTATCAAAAGAAGTTTAAAATGTCTAACCTGATGTCAGTTCGACTTGTTAACATGATTCCTCTAATATAATTTTTTTTCATATTTTAGTTAGTATGTAGCATTTGAGTATATTTAAGGTTTGTGCTTGGAAATTCATTTTCTTTTTTGTTTTTACATTTATGGGCTCTCTCTCTCCCTTCCTCCCTCCCTCCTCCCCATCCTTTCCTCCCTCATTTTTCCCGCCCTTAGTTCCTCCCCCCATCCTTCCTTACCCCTCCTCTCTGTGTGCATATGTTCAGGACAGAGGATGGGTTACAGGAGCTGGGTCCTTCCTTCCCCCATGTGGCTTCCAGAACTAGGACTCAGGCTTGGTGGCTGGTTCCTTTATTCACTCCTTGTCCTAAATTCTCATTCTTATTCTTGGTTTTAAATCTGCTTTTCGGCTAAATATGATGAGGCACCACCATTCAGATTTTTGTGTGTTCAAAAACAGACCGGTTTACAAAGCAAACTCTGGAATAACTAGAACTACACAGTGAAACCTTGTCTAAAAAAAGAAAAAGTGTTTTGTTGTTCTATGTTCTTCGTCATGCACATAGTTTAGAACTAAGCTAGCCATTCTACAAACTAAATTATGTCATGAAAATAAGCTGTCATTTTATAGGAATGTCAATGAATCTGTGGAATACTATGAGTAGAAACCGCATTTTAAACATAATGAGGTTTATGAGAAATAAACCTGGGTTTCTCTCTCTGTTAATTTAGATCTTAATTTGTGCATGTACTCCTGTGCAATTTTGTGTATACTACTCTTTGGTGTTAGTTTAATACTACAAATGATATTTTTTCATTTAATTTTGCTTTGAACTTTCTGTCACTAGGCATGTAAACATAATTTTTCTATTCCAGAAATGTATCATGTGCCCTATGGCTTCTATATATTTTTGTCAAACCTTTTTGAATTCATGAGCTTTTCCTAGAGGGAAGATAATATATCTTACATGAAACTGTGTGTTCCTGCTTCTCTCTGTGCTATTTTTTCTATCTTTAGTAAGTTGGATACAACTTCAGACTAGGGGCTAGATAAAAGCTGAGGGGTCATAAGAACATCTACTGTTCTTGCAGAGGACCTCAGTTCCATTTCCTGGCCCCAAGTTGGGTGACCTGATATTCTCTTATGGCCTCCATGGGAATTATACTATAATACAAATACACACACACACATAGATGAAAAGTGAAAATGAATATTAAAAAGAAACATTCAGAAAATTGTCAAGTTGCATTTGATGCATGCTGTTCCCATCACACATCCATTTCATATAATTCCCTTTACCAGTCAAATGGTGTTCTCTCCATTGCTTAAGATTGCATAACACATAGTGGAGACTTCAATTTGCTTGTATCTTTTCAACAACATTATGATAGCAGATTTTATTAATCAGATCTTTTTGTAATAAACACCCTGTTTCTGAGGGGTTTAATCTTTTATGGACAATGAAATAATTTAATGTACTTATTTTCCTGTCATTTTAAAATTAATGATCTTTCATTTTCCATTTGTTTCTTGTATGTGTGTGTGTGTGCGTGCGTGCATGTGCACATATATTTGTGCACACACATTTGTGTGTGTGACTGCACATGAATGTGTGCATGAATGATCATGTGTGTGTGCATGCACATTCGTGTGTGTGTGCATGTGCACACATTTGTGGTGTGCATGTGTGTTCATGTGGGTGCGTGTTCACTTGTGTGCACATGGGCATGTGTGTGTGGGGGGGGGTGCATGCGCTCAGAGATCAGAAACAACTTAGGAGAGTCAAGTCTCTCCTTCCATCACTCTTGTCTCAGAGATCAAACTCAGGTCATCAGCCTTCATAACAAGTACCTTTATCTACTGAACTATTGGATAGCCCATAATTGAAGACATTTTTAAACATTTCCTATCACTGTGTTGTGCTTAAAGCATTACAAATGGCCTATAGAATCAGCGTGGTGAGCCATTGCTTTCAAAGAAAGAAAAGTTCACAAAATACGGGAACTTTGTGTCTAAATTAGACAGCGTTTAATTTGTGGCCTATCAGAGAGATGTGAGCATAAATATAGACCAAGTCTATGTAATTACATAATCTAATCTAAACACACAGAGGTTATGATCACTGTGATTATCAACTTGATTAGATATGACGGTACCACAGCATTGGTGAGACACACTTTCAGGTATGTATAAAGGGGAGAGTATTAACTAAGGTGGGAGACCCTCCATGAATTGAGAAGTACCAGGCCTTCAGCTAAGTACTCAGAGGGACTGATAGGGGCCCAAGAGAAAGGCTGTAATTCTATCTCCACTCCCTGGGCTCCATCCACATGGTGAACTGTTCTGCTCAGCATACCCTTCCCACTGTGATTAGGCTGGCTCTGAAATTCTAGAGTAGAATAGAATAAACTTTCCCACTCCTTCATTTCTTTCTTCTGATATTTTGTCAAGGAGAAAAGAAAAGTAACTAACACAGACCTGTTTGTGTAATGCTTCAAAACAAAGAGCATCTTTTGTTTCCCTCAAAAATATTCTCCCACTTTTAGTACCTAATGCCACCTGATGTAGATGGCTTCCAAGCTCCTATGAAAAATATTCAACTTATTTTCAAGGAAGTAAACCTAATCAGGTCATTTTAAACAACATCAAAGGACCTCTGGATTTTCCTTGGGACTGATTTTCTACAGAGGCACTGATTTACCTACAGAGACATTTATGGTATTGAGAACCAGAGGCAGCATAGTTTAGCTTGCAGGCATAGCATCTAGCACAAGGAACTGATGACACAGAATTTCTACCCATTAAGTAAGTCATTACCTCTAAGAAAACAGCTAAGTTGGCCATGCTGGCTTAATAAGGCTATCAGTTGAGGTCTTATACAGTGGCATGTGTGTGTGTGTGTGTGTGTGTGTGTGTGTGTGTGTGTGTGTGTGTGTGTCTATATGTGCTCATGTGTTTTTGTGAGAGGCTAGAGGTCAATGTCAGTTGTCTTCCAAATCACCAATTCACTTCTCTATCGTATATTTTGAGACAGGATCTTTTAATGAAGCTGTAATTCATTGATTTAGCTGGGACACTGACCAGTGATCCATGATGGGGGTAGGTGTGTTCTTGCTTGCACCTCCCCAATGCTGGAAAACAATATACCATCATACCCTGATATTTACCTGGGTGCTGAACTCTAGTCCTTATATTTCCCAACTAAGCCCTCTCTCTAGGAGTTTCAATTAATTTTTTTCTACATATCTTATATATTTCTTCAGTATAATACATTTTAAAATGGTGAAACAATCTCTTTTGTTGTGTGCTACAGATAAATTATGCATGTCTCTACCTGTTAAATTTACTCAGCCATCAAAAGAAAATTTAATTAAATGTGCGCAATTCAAATCTCTTTGCTTCAGCATGGTTTTATCTACCTTCAATATGTGTTTTTAAGCCTTGTTTAAGTATAGCCACAACTGTAGATGGGCATGGTTATCAAGCTGGGAGACTTGAATTTTGCATATTTAATTAATAGTATGGGCAATGGTCTGTATGTGATCATTTTTAATGCTTAAGTATTAACTTGGCTGTTAACTTGTCAGTTGCTCATAGTTAAAGATTTTTTTTTCATTTAAAAATTGCATGATCTCAAAGTTACATAGATAGGAAAGAGGGTTGTTTTAACTGGAAGGAGATGGGGCGAATATGGTGAATAAAATCAAAAGGTTATGAAATTATTGAAGAACTAATGAGAAACACATCATGGGAGAACAGAAAGTAGATGACCTGTTTTATTTCAAATGTCTTTTCTATTTTGATTCCTTAGAAAATAATTTATGTATGTGTGATTGTTGTCTGTCTGTGTAAATGTAAACCATGAGTGAATAGATGCCCGTGGAGGCCAGGAGAAGTTGTCACATGTGCTAGAGGTGGAGTTGCAGGCAGTTGTGAGCTGCCCATTGTGGATGCTGGGAACTAAACCTATGTAAGACCACATGTAAGTACGGAGCCATCTCTCCAGCTGCTTCCATTTATGTGTGCATGTGACTGTGTACGTGTGTGTGTGTGTGTCTGTGTGTCTGTGTGTCTGTGTGTGTGTGTGTGTGTCTGTGTGTGTCTGTGTGTCTGTGTGTCTGTGTGTGTTATACTTGTATGTTTATGTGTATTTCCATGTGTGAATGTGTATCTGTCCGTGGATGTATGTATGTGTGCATGTGTGTGTATGTGCATGTGTGTGTGTTTGCTTGTCTATTTGTGTACTGTGTATGAACAGTGCCACGGATACCAGAAAAGGGCATAGGATTCTGGAGTTACAGGTGTCTGAGGGCCACCAAGTGGATCTTGGGAACTGAACCAGGATCATCTGCAGGAGCAACAAGTGCTCTTAACTGCCGAGCCATCTCTCCAGCCCCATTCAAGATTTTTTTTCCCCAAATAGACTATTCTCTCATTTTGTTATTTTCCTCTTTACCTGTGTGTATTTATGCAGAAAAGTGTATCAATTCTTAAAGCGCCCCATTCCTCCATGAAATTACTTAGATAATATCTTAACTATTTGCCTTTTCCTTGTTTCCCTTTTTATTCTTCATGTCGATTAAATAACCATCTATCCATTTTCCTAATATATCCTTTCTGTGAAAATCATCCCATAAAACACGACTGTTGTGTGTCAAATATTGGTAAATATTGTGGCTAATTGATGTAACACTGCCTTCATAATTTCATTCAGACTAAAATGTTATTTATATCTGCATAATTCACTAATTTTCCATGCAGATCTAATTGCAATCCTAGATACACTTTGATATAATGTCAATTTATGCATAGCCTGGAGAAAAAAATGAATTTGAATTATGAATCATATGAGGGTTAGTATGCATTATTTTAGAAATATTTTTAGTTAATAGAAATTATAAATGCAAAAATCCATTATTATTACATTGTAATGTCAATGTGTCAATAATGGAAAAAAAATCACGCTTCTCTCTTTGGCACACAAATGCTTTCCATTCTGGACCTTCCATTTACTTAAAGTCTTTATCATATTTTCGATGACATGTTTTTTTCCTAAGAGATTAATAATAGACAATTTGAAAGATTCAAATGAAGCAGGCAATGAGGTGATTAATCCTGTTAACGTAACATGATGCAGAATCACCTAAGATAGAAATACCTGGGTGTTTCCAAGAGAGCATCTAAATAAAATTAAACAAGGTATAAAAATAAAACCCACAGGACTTATAAATAGCAACATGAAGTGGGGTACTCTTTTGAAGAAAAAGGAGAAAGCAAGCTGAGCTCCAACATTCATTCCCCTGTTACCTGACTGTGCATACCATGTAAACAGCTGCTTCAAGGGCCTGTGCTCATGCCTTCATAGCCGTAATGGACAGGGCTTCACAACTATGAGCTGATATCACATCCAGGTATTTTGTCACAGAACAGAACAAATAGCAAAAAGTTTCCTTCCTTCCTTCCTTCCTTCCTCCTTCTTCCTTCCTTCCTTCCTTCTTTCTTTTGTTCTTTCTTTCTGTTACCTTCGTTTGAGTTGAACATAGGACTGCACGGTCACGAACAAGCATTAAACCACTGAGTAACGCCTCCATTCCCTTCCCTACTTTTCTAGTTTTAAACTCGTTTGTCCAGGTTAGCCTTCGATTTACTTTGTAGAAGGCCATGAATTCACAGTCCTCTTGCTTCAGTTTCTGGGGTAGCCACTAAATCTTGCTGAAGTGAACAATTTGAGAGAGAGAGAGAGAAAGGGAGAAAGAAAGAGAAGAGAGAGAGGGAGAGAGAGAGAGAGAGAGAGAGAACAGAAATTTAACTTAGTTAATAAATACATGGGATCAACTGTTAAATCTTAGACAAATATAATTTTAAATTTGTCCACCACATATTTTTTACATTGATACATTCATGGCACTGAAACAAAAACAAATGGGAAAATGGGAAAAAACACAAATAGTTCAGAATGAAGGCCAGACACAATAGCTATGTGGGTAAATCAGTTATACTACAGTTAAACGAAGCAAAGTAGGGCTCTTCAGTAAAGAGTTCTGAATATTCAACAATCCAATGGAAAAAGCGAACTGTGTGTAATGGTGTATATTGACAGGATCTAGAATTACTTTGGGGACAAGTCTTGGCATGCCAATCATAGATGTTCTTGATTAGATGAATTGTGGTGGGAATATCTACTCAGATGAAGGAGGCACCATCCTGAGAGCTGCAGTCTATATTACATGAAACTCAATTACCATGGATGGAGAAACCAAGATATTGCACGACAAAACCAAATTTAAACAATATCTCTCCACAAAAAAAGGCCCTATAAAGTGAGCCAAGAAGCAGCATTCCTCTCTCTCTCTCTCTCTCTCTCTCTCTCTCTCTCTCTCTCTCTCTCTCTCTCTCTCTCTCTGGTACAATGTGACCAGCTGTCTCACTCTACTAATACTATGTCTCCCCCACCATGGTGAACTATGTCTTCGCACCCTGAGGTTTTGACCCACATTTCGTTACAGCAACATGCAATGCTACCATCTCTCTGTCCAACCTCTTTGTTATTCTTCTTGGGTAAGGATACATCATGGTCTCTCCTCTTAAAGTCATCATTGACTATTTACTAAAGTCTCCAAAATATCTATACCACTTGAATATTTCATCTCCTCTCTCTCCCCACCAAGCTCTTCTCTTCCTCTCTTCCTGTCTCTGTCTTCCTTCTTTTTGGGGTAGGGCATGATGAGTTGGTATGGGAATCAAACCTAGAAACAGAAATCTCCAGGCTTTGCAGAGAGACACATTGACTGCCTGGGTTGGTGTAGGAGCAGCAAATTCTGCCTCATCACATCAGCTGGTTCCCTTAATTCACTGTGATGAATCAGAGCTGCTAAATGCAGAATCCTATCATTTGTGCTTCCAGGCGATCCCCTTCTGACTCACCCTGTTTTCAAAGTTGTGGTTATGGTTTCCGACAGATTAATCGTGCCATGCCTCCCACCTGGGGCACTCTTTGAAACCCTCTATTTTCATTGACTCGTTCAAAACAATTTCTTCCTTTCATCTCTCCTGTTTGAAAAAAAAATCACTGAGCAAAAAAAAAAATCTCTGAAACATTTAGGACTTTAAAAACTCTTACTTCAGAATATGTGCAAATAATAATTTGAGGAACGGAACAAAAGTTAACTGCTTCCCCTCTTTTAAATTTTGTATGTAGGAATAAATAAAGCCCAAAGGAAGAAAGAACTGAATTGAAGACTGAGATCGTTTTATCCAAGGGCAGATATGCGCATCAAACTAAGACTGGGGATTTAATTACTAGGATTAATGTCATTTCTATATACATTTGCTTTTTATCAAACAACAAAACAAATTAATGATGAACTTGTCTCCAGTTAATACAGAAACTAATTTTTTTAAAATAGTCCATTTGGAGAGGAGGTGATTAGTCCTGCTGGGATTAGATTTTCCAGGGTGGGGTGGTACTGAGGGTTGGGAGTCTTCCCCTTCTCTGATAAGAGGGGGAAAGGTAATGGGAGAAGGACTTGTGGAGGTTGGGAATGAGAGAGGAGGGAATGTGGCTACAAATGGAATGTAACATGAATAAAAAAATGAAGTATGAAAAATAGCCCACTGTTAAGTAGTATTAGGTATTTCTCATATATGCTTCTAGGAATTTGCTGAGTATACTAAGGAAAATATAAATACAGATGTCTACACACTGTTTTGTGATTCAGTTCTTAAAATATATCTCTACTATATGCATCTTTACAGTATCTTTTCCATTTACCTTCTCTACTGCTGAGATGAAACAGTGTCCAAAAACCAACTCATGGAAGGAAAAGATTTTTTTCGCTTGCAGGTTACAGTCCATCTTCCACAAAATTCAGGGTAGGACCTCAAGGCAGGAACCAAAGCAGGAACACATCTTTCTGTCTTACTGAACTTTCTCTCTCTAAAACCCATGGATGATGCCAAATACATTGGGCTAGAATTCCTACATCAATCATTAATAGAGAAAACGACCCACAGACCCACAAGCAAATCTGATAGAAACAATTCCTTCATTGGTTTTCCTTTGCCTGCTGACTATTTTGTGTCAAGTTGACAAAAACTAACAAGAAAAAGATCCTTACTTTCCTATATAATTATCCTAACTTGAAGATAGCTCACATGTAACAATTTAAATGAGAAAATTCCCTATAAATTCAGATATTTGAATATGTAGTCTGGAGTTGGTAGCACTATTTAGATAGGTATGGGTGTAGTTTTTCCAGATGGCATATATCTCTGTGAGGGTGTGAGGTTTTAAAAGCTATATACCATTCTCAGTGAGTGCTTTTCATTCTTTTGCTGTGCTTTTGGTTCAAGATATGGTCTCTCTACTGCTCTATTGCTGTGGGGCAGGCTGGCAGGATCAGGTACTGAGGTGGGAAAGAGCATCAGATGAAGACCAATGGATGATGATCTCTGGCCTTATAACTCTCTCTTACTGTTTTAGGAGCCAGAAGCTGATGACCTCTGGCAATTTAACTCTCTCCTGGAATTCTGTGGTTAAAAGCTGCTGGTTTTAAGCAAGTTAAAGACTGTATGACAAGAACTTCAAGTCTCTGAAGAAAGAAATTGAGGAAGATCTCAGAAGATAGAAAGATCTCCCATGCTCATGGATTGGTAGGATTAAAATAGTAAAAATGGCCATTTTGCCAAAAACAATCTACAGATTCAATGCAATCCCCAGCAAAATTCGTACTCAATTCTTTATAGAAATAGAAAGAGCAATTTGCAAATTCATTTGGAATAACAAAAAACCCAGGATAGCAAAAACTATACTCAACAATAAAAGAACTTCTGGGGGAAATCACCATCCCTGACCTCAAGCAGTGTTACAGAGCAATAGTCATAAAAACTGTATGGCATCGGTACAGAGACAGACAGATAGATCATGGAACAGAATTGAAGACCCAGAAATGAACCCATACACCTATGGTCACTTGATCTTTGACAAAGGAGCTAAAACCATCCAATGGAAAAAAGATAGCATTTTCAACAAATGGTGCTGGTTCAATGGAGGTCAGCATGTACAAGAATGCAAATCGATCCATTCTTAACACCATGTACAAAGCTTAAGTCCAAGTGAACCAAGGACCTCCACATCAAACCAGATACACTCAAATGAATAAAAAAAAACTGGGGAAGAGACTCTAACACATGGGCAGTGAGGAAAATTTCCTGAACAAAACACCAATGGCTTATGCTCTAAGATCAAGAATTGACAAATGGGGACCTCATAAAACTGCAAAGCTTCTGTAAGGCAAAAGACACCGTCATTAGGACAAAACAGCAACCAACAGATTTGGAAAAGGTCTTTACCAATCCTATAACTGATAGAGGGCTAATATCCAAAATATACAAGGAACTCAAGAAGTTAAACTCCAGAGAGCCAAATAACCTTATTAAGAAATGGCGTATAGACAAAGAACTCAAGAAGTTAGACCGCAGGGAGACAAATAACCCTATTAAAAAATGGGGTTCAGAGCTAAACAAAGAATTTACAGCTGAGGAATGCCGAATGGCTGAGAAACACCTAAAGAAATGTTCAACATCTTTAGTCATAAGGGAAATGCAAATCAAAACAACCCTGAGATTTCACCTCACACCAGTGAGAATGGCTAAGATCAAAAACTCAGGTGACAGCAAATGCTGGTGAGGATGTGGAGAAAGGGGAACACTCCTCCATTGTTGGTGGGGTTGCAGACTGCTACAACCATTCTGGAAATCAGTCTGGAGGTTCCTCAGAAAATTGGACATTGAACTGCCTGAGGATCCAGCTATACCACTCCTGGGCATATACCCAAAAGATGCTCCAACTTAGAACAAAGACACATGCTCCACTATGTTCATAGCAGCACTATTTATAATAGCCAGAAGCTGGAAAGAACCCAGATGCCCTTCAACAGAGGAATGGATTCAAAAAATTGTGGTACAGCTACACAATGGAGTACTACTCAGCTATCAAAAACAATGACTTTATGAAATTCATAAGCAAATGGAATGAACTAGAAAATATCCTCCTAAGTGAGGTAACCCAATCTCACACACACACACACACACACACACACACACACACACACACACACACACACAACCCATACTTGGTATGCACTCATTGATAAGTGGATATTAACCCAAACGCTCAAATTACCCAAGATGCAATATTGGTTAATTAGTTAAGTCCAACTTTAAAGGATTAACAAACTCAGTGTTTGTGTACAGCTCCCACATTTGAGCTCAGGTGGGAGTGGAAAGCAGGCTCTCATAACATGAGCACATAAAACTGAAAAAACCACACATGGTATGCATTCAGTGATAAATGGATATTAGTCCAAAAGCTTGAATTACCCAAGATACAATCCACAGGGCACATAAAGCTCAAGACGAAGGATGACCAAAGTGTAGATGCCTCAGTCCTTCTTAGAAGAGGAAACAAAAATATTCATAGGAGGAAATGTAGAGACAAAGTTTGGGGCAAAGACTGAAGGAAGAGCCATCCAGAGACTGCCCCACCTGGGGATCCAACCCATACACATACAAACACGAAACCCACACAATATGGCTGATGGCAAGAAGTGCATGCTGACAGGAGCTTGATATAGCTGTCTCCCGAGAGACTCTGCCAGAGCATGACAAATACAGAGGGTGATGCTCGCAGCCGATCATTACTGAGAACGGGGTCCCCAATGGAGGAGTTGGAGAAAGGATTGAAAGAGCTGAAGGGGCTTGCAACCCCATAAGAACAACAATATCAACCAACCAGAACTCCCAGGGACTAAACCACTACCCAAAAAGTACACATGGACAGACCCATTGGTCCAGGTGCATATGTAGCAGAGGATGGCCTTTGTTGGGCACCAATGGGAAGAGAAGCCCTTGGTCCTGCCAAGACTGGACCCCAAGTTTAGGGGAACGTCATGGTGGGGAGGTGGGAATAGGAAGGGGTTGTTGTGGAGGGGGAATACCCTTATAGAAGAAGGGCTCCCTTATAGAAGAAGGGGATGGGATAGGGGGCTTATGGATGGAAAACTGGAAAAGGGAATAACTTTGAAATGTAAATTAAAATATTCAATAAAAAAAGACTAGTATCTGACTAACTGCTCATTATCTGTTACTAGCCCCATGAATTCATTTTAAGTTTAAAGCAATATTTTTATGTCACAAGTCAGCACAATTTTTTCAAGAGACAAAGCATCTGCTTTGTGTCTCATTATTTTAAAATCTTCTATAGCTAGACTAGTTAATTTTCTGTTTTCACCTGTAATTGCCCATTCTTAGTTTATGACCTTTAGTTTTCAGATAGTAGCCTCTTTCCTAACCTAAAAGGAATATTGTCCTTGATCATAAATTTGTTTCAAGCCTGCTTTCTGTTCCTAATACAATTAACCTGTGACACATGGAAGTTTACAGAATTTTATTTGCCGTATGGATGCCTTAAAATTACTTGTATCCATTTATGAATTCTATAAAATTATCATCAGAAGTAGTGAAATCCTCAATTCATCTAAACAGCATTACTATAGGAAAGTATAGCTTCATATTGATTCTGTAGAAATTTTTCCCAATAGGGTGAGTAATAATGCCCAGGAATAATTAGGTGACAGGGGATACGTATCAGCAGTGAGAAACAATCCTTGGATGAAGTCATTTGGGACCTTGCCTCTCAAAACTCACCCATCACAGTCATGCAAAATGGTGGGCCATCTCCACAGAACTCATTTACATGCTTTAGCCTTCCCTAGATGGCTTCTGACACTCTATCACTATGCCTAACTGCTGCCACATTTCCACACCAAGATGAGGATGGACTTTTAGCACTCAGGAAACACAAGCACCAAATAAACCCTTCCTTATATAAGTTGCCTTGCCCTATGGAGTTTTATCACAGTAATATCAAAGTAACTGATACATGATCTAAGTAATTTCCTGTGTTTTCATTAGTAACATCACATCATGGTTAAGGTAACTAGAACCATGCTGTTGCAGGTGATTTTTATGTCTGTAAAATGTCATAATAAATGAATATTGAGGTTTATATAAAATTGACTATTTGGAAAACAGCAGTCTATGGAATGAGAAAATATTTTTACCAACTGTACATCTAGTAGAGGGTTAATATACAAAATATATAAAGAACCCAAGACATTAGATATCAAGAAAACAAATAAACCAATTAAAAATGAGGTACAGATGTAAATAGAGAATTCTCAAAAGAGAAAATGCCAGAGAAACACTTAAATAAATGTCCAATAGTTTTAACCATCAGAGAGATGTAAATCAAAACTACATTGATATTTCATCTTACAACCATCAAAACAGTTAAGATTCATAAAACAAGTTACAGCTCATACTGGCAAGGATGTAGATTAAAATGAACAACTATCCCTTGCTGGTGGGAGTGCAAACTTGTACAGCCACTATGGAAATCATGGCAGCGGCCTTTCGGAAGATGGGAACAAGTCTACCTCAAGATCCATCTATGTCACCCTTGGTCATGCACCCAAAAGGATGCTTCATCCTACCACAGAGATACGTCCTCAACCTTTCTCATTGCTGCTCTATTCATAATAGTCAGAAATTGAAAACTATATGTTCTAGAATAAATTAAGAAAAATGTGGTGTATTTACACAATGGTGTTTTACCCATATGTTTAAAAGATGAAATTCACAGGTAAATGAATGAAACCAGAAAAAAAAATCACCCCAATTGAGGTATTCCACACCTAGACAGACAAATATGATATACATTCATTTATTTGTGTTTACAAGCTATTAAAGCAATGATAACCAAGCAATGATCTGGAGAACCACAGAAGTTAGATACAGAGTAAGGGAATAAGGAGGACAGCTAGATCTTGTTAGGAAATACAAATAAAATAATTATGAATGGATGTGGGGCTGGAACAGGAGGATAAAATGGGGAAGGGAGGCAATGAGGAGGATGAGAGAGGGAATATTGGGGAACGACTGAAATAAAGGCTCATTTGAGAGGTAGTTCAAAAACCCAAAATAGTTAAAACATATACATATGTGAAGGTGATCTGAATAAAATTGCCAAATAACGGAAAAGGCAAAGACCCAGTTGGGCATAGCTTATCACTAAATGAGGCTACCAGAACTGGGAATGAGTTACATCTAATTGATCTGTTAGTCAAAGGTGTCACAAACAACAAAGAATGCTGTCAAGACTATAGATTGCTCTCCCCAAACTGATAGCAAGTCCCAATTGCTCAAAAAACACCTACACACAACTTATTGAACAAGCAGAAGTTGAGCTAGTGCCTGCATAGCCTTCACCCCTCCACACTAGCATCTTTGGTGCAGGAAGAATTCTGTATCATTACCAAAAGAGAAACCGAAACATTAATGCAGCTACAAACCCTTTGATCTTCAGTGGTGTCCTCTCTGCAAAATATTGTAGGGGAATGGTAGCACAAAGGTTGTGGGAGAAACCAACCAGTATATGATTTGATTTAAGGTCCACTTATGAGATGGAATTCATACCTGACAATGCTTTGGTGACAAATAACCAGAGGCCATTCTTCTAAAAGAACATAGAACATGACTTCTAATGACATTCTGCTATACTCATAGATCGGCGTCTTGCTTAGTCATCATCAGCGAAACTTTTTTTTTCTGCATCAGATGACAACAAAAACAGACAATATGCAGAGAGGTGAAAGACCCTACCAACTTATCCCTAAATGTGATATCTTCATCAGATCTCTCCTCTCAGGGTTCAGGGAACCCCCACAGTAGAGCAGTCATAAACAGTGTAAGAACCAGAGATGAAGGACACCAAAGAAACAAGGCCCTGTAAATCAACATGATCAAAGCTTACACGAACTTACAGGGACAGTGCAAAAGTCCCTACAGCCCTTTACCAAGTCCTTGTGTATTTGTGTGTATCTCCTGGCTTCCTTTATGTGATCCCTGAGTATGAGAAAGAGTAGGTCTCTGCTTTTTTGTGCCTTCTCTTGGACTTTTCGTCTTCTGTTTGTTTATTTGTTGTTTGTTTTTGTTCAACTCTGATGTTATTGGTTTATTTTTTATTTTATATATTACTATTATCCCCTAGAAGACTATTTGCTAATGAGAAACAAATCTAAGTGGGTCCTGACGGGAAGGGAGGGGAGTAGACACTAAAGTGACTAGGGGATACTGTATTCAGATTATATTATGTAAGAAAAAATACTTTCAATAAAATAAAAAAATCATAAAAATAACAACTAAAGTTAGAAGACAAAAGCATCAAGACTGGTATATCAATAGCATAATATACTATATTACTACAAATCTATTTCAACTGACACTTCAAATTATAAATGAGAGTCTGGGAAATATGTTTTGAAACAGAGTCACACAAATAGCACTGTGTGGCATGTTCACTGTCCCAACACAGCAAAAGTAAGAGTGGTTCCATGTGTCATGTCTGGGTTGTGAGGTGGAGTGTGTGGTGTGGAGTGTGGAGTCTGGGGCATGCATAGTCAGTGAGTATAGGCAGAGACCAGGAGAAGGTCAATGTTACACCAACTCTCTCTGCCTTATTCTCTTGAGACGGGATCTCTAACCCTACTGGAAGCTCAGTTTAGGGTTAACTGGTGGGCCAGTGAGTCCTATTCCTGTTCCCTAGATGTTGGAGTGACTGACTCATGCAGCCATGCTTGGCTTTTGTGTGTGTTGTGAGGTCTGAGCTCAGGATCCTGCCGTTACATATCAGGTACAAATAGCCACAAAACCATCTCCCTGTTCCCCAGAGTAATTCATGCATTTTTCCAAAACTGTCTGTTAATCATCAAAGCAATATATTAATTAGAATCAGAGTCCTATATAAGATAAATAGGTTTTGCATTTGACCTTGAGAATTGCTTTCTTCTTAGTGTGCTAACTGATAAGCTATCTGGGAAGTTTTAGATGATTCTTTTTGAAAATCTTGGGTCTTATTTTACACATATAAACTATGCACACAACTATAAATGAATAATATAAATACAAATGCACGGAGAATCCTCTTCCTGAGCAATAGTTCTCACAGTAGCCAAAGATGTAATGCAAGACGCCAGGGTTTAGGAGGCAATAAACACTCCCAGGTGTAAATCACAGCAGTGACCAACACAGCAAGAGTTACCCAAGGGTACAAAGTGACACTTACGTTTTGGGATAACCAACAGCTTGTTAATTGGAATTAATGCCCACTCAATAGAAAAAAATTACGTCTGCTAGGGAAAACATAGTCATTAATCCATGGCTGGAGTGGTCATGGACTCTAGAGCAGAACCTGCTACTACCATTCTCTTAAACCAGAATTATTCCACAATGCATTCTAAATTCGTGTCTTTATATCCACAGAGAAGTGTAGCTCTCTCACCTCATCAAAGAAGTTCCTTTTTGCAGCAGATGAAGACCATTAGAAAAATTAAAAACTGCTTAAAATGAAACAAAAAAGTGACCTTGGGATAGCCAACTCCATGTTGAGCTAGAGTATCAGGTGACTGTGGGCTTCAAAACACAGGTGCTAGGTGGGAGCAGAGCCAGGTTATACAACAAGTGCTCTTAACTATTGAGCTGGCTCTCCTGTCTCTTTACCTTCTGTTTTCCAGTGTATGTCTTATATTTGGGTATCTTTCTGCACATTTCTCACAGACTTTGATCTCATTTTATTAGCATGCTGAGTTCCAATGCACATGAGCCTTTGCCTCTGTTCCCAGTTTCTATTGCAATGAATGTGATGTTTGCTCTCTGAACAACAAGTTATGTTGATCTAAGTCTCCAGAGAGAGTTTTCTGAGCAAAGGTTTAAGCATCATTGTTCAAAGACAAACAGAGCCACAGAATCCTTTCTGTGGAGAATCATTTGTATATTCCTACTGAAATGAGTTTTAATTTGTAGTTTTCTGTGTTACAAAGCACAGAGGATGTTTAAGATACCATCTTGGTTCATGTTGTTTGTCTTCCCCACCCCGCTGACTGATGAACTCACAAAACTATATACCTGAATTTGACCATGAGACTTGAGGAATGGCTCAGTTAGTAAAGTGCCTGCCTTGTAAGCTGAAGACCAAGGTTCCATCACTGAGTCTACAGAAAACAAAACAAATTAAAACAAAATGGTAAAGTATGAGGAAGGCAAGCCACTGCTTATAGTCCTACCACCAGTGAAGCAGAGATAAAGATCCCTGGAGCAAGTCAGGAAGCTAACTCTAGTCAGTATTGGTGGATTCCATATTCAGCAAGAGTTTCTTCCTCAACAAATAAAGTGGAGAGTGATTAAGATACACACATGATATCAATCAGTCCTCCACATCTATGTTTAAATATATGGCTACACACAAAAAAATACATGCATAGTCCTCACACACATATACGAAGATGTGCCTCATTGCATTTACTGAACATCTCAGCATCCCAGATATAGGTGGATCCCAGAGGTTCACTGTCCATCCAGCATAGCCTATTTGAGTTGCAGGTCACTGAGACCTTGTTTTAAAATTTATTGACAATGCCTATGAAATGACACTGAAAGTTATCTAATAGTTTCTACATCACACACAGACACACAGACACACACAGAGAGGGACACACAGACACACATGCATGAGAAGGACAGAGAGAGAGAGAGAGAGAGAGAGAGAGAGAGAGAGAGAGAGAGAGACCCTTACTTCTTGTGCTTCCAAGGGATTATCCTCTAGTGTTTTTTTCTAACATTTATTATTAAATGTAATACTAATTGCTGATGGTGCATAGCAGAAAACATTCAAGATTCCTGATGGATCCATGTTTTCTAAATGTGACTTCCAAGACTCCCTCGGTATAATCACCATTTGGAAGTTTTGACAGAGATTTTAAATCCACTTTCAGCCTTTTTGTTGAGTGATAGGTAGATATGCCTGAATTCTTGATCCTTTTAGGCCTACCTATGGTTTCATTATTGTTCTGACTGTGCCATTTGGCTTTCTAGCTTCTTCTCCTCTATAGTATTCTAAATTATACTCTGTTTTCATCATTCCAACAGGTTCCATTATATGTGTATCACTTGTAGTAAATTTATTCTTCCCAGATGAGAAACTTTTTTAATCCTTTGGTTCTCAGCCTCTCAAGGGTGAAAACATAATAACTAAGTATAATAAAAAAGATTAAACCAGAGCTGTGGGAATAACTCCATCTCCAAAGCTCTTGCTGTGCAAGAAATAAGATCTCAGTTCTATCCCCAGAATTCACCTAGGAAGCTGGACCCTAAGGCATGCTATAATCTTGTGGTGGTGAAATGGGAAGTGGAAACAGGTAGGCACCTAGGAACTCCTGATCCAGCTAGCCTTGCCTACTTGACAAATTGCTAGACAAATGAGAAACTCCATCTTAAAACTGGAAGATGTCTAAGAAATAAAAAGGCTTTCCTCTGACATCAGGCATGTGCACACATGAGCATTTGTGTATTGCCATGCACATGTACCCCATAGACACATACATATACACTCAAATTGAATTAAAACTGCCTTTTATGGTAAACCACCAATACCAGCAAACTACCTTATCGAGACGTTTGCCATGAGTGAAGAATAAATACTTCCATTTCTCTCAGCCAACAAATGCTGGAGTTAGAATAGGTCCATCCATAATTTTCACAAGAAATTGATAGTTCTTGTGTAAATCACTTCATATGTCAAAAAGGTACACAGTAATTAAATTAATTTTTACAATGTTGTTATACAACTTAGATCTAAAAAGTCCTATAGGCACTGATATATAAAAGTTTATTCTCCAGTTGCCCTGGCAAGAAGTGCAAGAGATGTTAAAACAGCACAAACTACCACAAACATGGGGCTTCAGGCGAGAACTTTAATATTTGCTTTTTTATGTATTTGATGTGCTCTCATAACAGAGCACACATGTAGAGGTCAGAGAAGAGCTTGTGGGGATTGGTTTTCTCTTCTACTACATGGGTCTCTTCCTCAGCACCGAGTTCAGGTTCTTGGATTTGGCAGCAAGTGCCTTTCTCACTGAACCTTCTCACTGACCTAGTACAAGGATCTAAGAGTTTTAAGGCTGCCCTTGAAGGAGATCACGGGACCTTGCCCCTTCCCCTCTTTCTGCCAAACCATGGGCTGCTCTATCTTTCTCTGTCCTGAGCTCCTGTCAGTATAAACTTAGTAGATTTTACCTTCCTTTGAAAAAATTGTTCTTATAATTATTTATTTAATGCACATGAGAATTTTGCATATGTGTATGTATGTATACATTGCTCACTTAGGTCAGAAAAGAACAATGGATTCCCCGGAACTGGAGTTAGAGATGATTCTGAGTTTGGGAACTGGACCTGGGATCTCTGCAAGAGCAATACATGTTCCTGACTCTTTAGCCATCCATCCAGCCCTATATTTATCTTTTATTAGGTAAGAAAATGGACAATAACTAGGTAAATATTAATCTTTGGGAAAATAACTAGAAAAGTAATTAAAAGAAAAATAAAGATAGGAATAAATATGAGAGGTGAGAAAGGAAAGAAAAAAATGTTTTATAGAAAAAAAAATCATCAGGAGTCACTGTGAGTGTACCTGACAAATGTCAGGAGGGATCTTTTTGTTTGGGTTCATTGGGAATTTCAGTCTAGCGTGGAAAGACAGTGAAACCATGAGGAAGAAGTCAGTTGTATCACAACCAACAGGAGGCAAGGGTGTGAGGAGGATCTCTTTGTCTAGTTCTGGTGATCTAGAAATAATCCTACCTTCATAAAAGTTCACATCTTCCCCAAACACAACCACTACCTTCAGAACAGGTGTTCAGAGCCTGAGCCCATGGGAGACATTTCAGACAGAAGCTGAGACCATCAATGTCTTTGCTAGAGAGCTGCTGTCTGCTTCAGGGTGCTTCGTAGCAGACTTGAATGTCCCATTGTGGATTGCAACTTCTTCCTGGCACCAGCATCCTGGGCTCATTTCTTCCATCTGCCCCACAACCTCAGAAGTAATAATGACTTTCACTGTACATCATTCTTCTAATGCACAGAAATCTACAGTACTTGGAAAACACGCACTTTCTCAGTGGGTTCTTGAACTTTTACATAAGTGGACTGAATGGTGTTGAATTCTTTTTTTGTTACAGTAGAACTATTTTGGTTCTTATTTCATCTCAAACTTACCAGGATTAGAAACTACATAGTTTATGAATTGAAGATGTATCATGGGAGATACAGAGCCATAGAAGAGGCCACCCGATTCCTCTGTCTACAACCTCTACCACCATGTGGCATGGGTAATAGGTACTTGGTGCCCTGGGTTCTGACTTAATTCTAGACGATTTTGTTGATTTTGTTTCCCTTCCTAGTATTGGGTGTCCACACAGCTCCCCACTGGCTTTCCCAACTTTTATTATAAATCTCCAATGGGCCTATTAGAGTAGTAAAACAACCGTGTTTTATATTCAGTATGCTCAGAAGCATGCTAGAAAACAATAGTATAGAATTCTCACCATGACCAATCTTACTGCCTAGTTACAGAAAATGACACCTTAAAAGACGAACTCTCAGGACTTCATTAAAATGCTAAATGTCCATGCCATTGAAGAAGCTGTAGGTGAATGTTATTTGTGCTCAGGCAAAGAGTGGGCATGATTACCATGAGTTAAAGAAATCGGGGAGAAATGGCTTGTGGGCTATTGATGCTCTGAATTCCTTTCTACCCAGGGGGGTGCCACCCTGGATGCGAAGCCAGTCATCCACCTGCCACCGGCTCTAGGCTGTAGTGCAAAGCAGGGGTTGGGCATGAAATTTTGTAATCACTGGAGCCGTGAAAGGGCTTCCCTCCAGCTGGGAGGTGAAATGGTTGTTAAAGAGAAAATTGAAAAATGAGCAATTTTCTCCAATTCCTGTCATGAGTGTTATCAAAAGATACATCACCAGTGTGTCTTGTTCTCCATGCAGAGTAAGAAAGGGGGTAGGAAGTCTTTGAAGCTTCTTGGAGTATCTGACATCAAGCTCACGTGACAACAGCTCTTGTGGTTTGATGGGAAGAGGATAGTTTGTGAGCCAAATATATATTCCCAGAGTATTATAGCTCAGGTTCACAATCCTTAAACTTTCATTAAGCCAGCTTGACATAAAAGTGAACTTGCCCCCAAATCACTCCAGTTCTTTCATTGAATGGGAACTTGCTAGCAAATTTCTGATGAGCAATTAAAAAAATCATTATTGATGAATTTCTAGAATACATAGTATCAAGCGATTTATAGAACAAAGTATCAAAAGTTCACTTCAACCAACAAAATTTTGTCATATTTTTGAGTTGCAATGAAAGTTCATGGCATGGCCTGAATGTGGGATGCCCCCTATAAGCTTGTATATAATTAATTCTCAGATGATAGCACTATTCAGAGAAGTGGTGAAGGTCTATCTTGAGGGAGTGGATCTTTAGGGACTATGTCCTTAACTCTATAGTCCAGCTACATTTTTCAGTACATGACTCATTCCTGGTCATTTCTTAAGTACTAAGTCTCATAATTTCATAAAATATAGTTAATTGCATTGGATTATTTAATGATGATATTGTATGCATATATACCCATCTGTTTAATGCTAATTAGACATAGTTAAACCTTTCAAATAAAAAGTAAATCTGTATCTGGCAATTGTTATGACATTATTTTTCTCATTGGTTTCACCAGAAATTCAAAAGGCAAAGTTGTATTTAGGAAAGAAATGTCTTGACATTTTGCATCTTGCATACACACCATCACTGGGTCTACTTTTTCTATCACGATGTCATGTGGACCACATGCTTTTTCTGCCACAGTGGACCACAGCCCTCAAATAATGAGTCAAGTAAACATCTAAACATCTCTTTCTCAAGTTTACTTTTGTCAGGTTATTTGTCACTGTGCTGAGAAAATTAACTTGTTCATATCTTAAGTACTGAGTCTCAATTTTTGAACTCAAGTCTTTGTTGGGAGGAAAAAAATCTATGGGTCAACACAGGTCCTGAGACAGCACTGCATAACCCAAGCAAGGACGTGGTTAGTGGATAAAACTCACAGCTGCTTTTCAGCAAACTCCTGACTGCCTGGCTACATGGAACAAAATGCCCAGATTTTGTGAAGTTTAGAGTCATGATTCTGATTGGAAATAATTCTTATCCAAAGATGAGGCTGTTTATGAAGTCATATTCTAATATCTGTGTTCTGTTCATCATGACTATATCAAAATGACATAATTTCATAAAATATAGTTAATTACATTTGATTATTTAATGATGATATTGTATGCATACACATACCCATCTGTTTAATGCTAATTAGACATAGTTAAACCTTTCAAATAAAAAGTAAATCTGTGTCTGGCTACTGTTATGACTGTTTATTTTTCCCATTGGTTTCACCAGAAATTCAAAAGGCAAAGTTATATTTAGGAAAGAGATGTCTTGACATTTTTATCTTACACTGAATTTTATATCACACCATCAATAAAGAAAAATTGCAAGGTAGAAAGAAATCAGCTATAGTCACAGATCTGAGATGTTGTTCAGTATAAACATTTGAAGCATTTCCTCAGAGGTCCTATTTATTGAGGTGGGTTATATTGTTTGAGTGTTCATTTTTGAGTTAGAAGAATAAGCATGATAAACATAACAGATCTTATAAACCATTCTCTCCTGTTCCTGCCCCTATGGCCTCTTCTCTGTATTACCCTTGATATACAGCTCTGCCTTCTAACACACTGCAGGTTTCATGGAGAGAATCCACAGAGACCCATTCCTCATCAGCAAAGCACTTTTTTACACTCAAACTTAAAAGCAAATATATATGGGGAGCTGACTTTAAAAGCAACCTGATAGACTCTGTGAAAATTTTCAGGGAACGCACAATCCTTTCAAGTAGAAGAAGTCTGCCTTCCAGAGCTGACCAGATTTCACTCAATCAGTAATCAACTTTGTTAGTTTTGCAGAAATATCGAGTCAAATATATCTGGGTGGTATTGAATTAAAAACAAATTGGCAGAAATTGGCAGAAGATAAATAAACCCATTTACCCCCAGTGTAACAAATGAAATCACCCACAAAGAGGAAGCCATACCTGGAATGTAAGAGATAGGCAAGCTTCAAGCCAACCTAACAATATTCCAAGATAGAAAGTTCCAGAGAGCACTGACAGCCATGGCTGTGCTTCAAATGATGATAATGCATTTTAGGAAACACCAGACTTCTATCAGCTTTGCCCCCTAAAATGCATCTTCAATGCATTTTAATAACACTGATAATAATAATAAGTCCGTATTCTTATGCCTCGAGCTATAAGGAAAACTCTAATAAAGAGTTTGATTGATGAGAACCTCTTGGGTGTAATCCATTAGTAACGGACATGCTAAACACTGTGTCTTCAACTGCTGAGTGGCTTCCCTGGCAGTGGCTTGAGTGACTTGACAGAATGGTTTCCCTCCAACCTCAAATGGACACTCTGAAGTACTTGTTTGCATTTCTTAGTTTTCTAAAATCATACACTGACATCAATGACATATAAGGTGAAAAATAAGACCAGACCAATTGCCAAAGTTGAGTCGGACATTAATAGAGGACTATACTTGGCTTGTACTAATTGAAGTTTAGTACAAGCAGTCTATACTAATCCAAGACATTTAGCATGAGTTATGAAAGGTAAATAATTATGTAAAGTAGGCTTATTTTAATTGAAGTATTCTATTTCTCTTTTAATATTACACATTGATTAGGTTATTTTTTCTTTCTCTGTGTGTATTTGTTTATGAGGGTATGTCCCTATGTGCACACAGGTATATGTGCATTTCTGTGAGCATGCTTGGGTGGGGTATGCACTTGAGGGCCAGAGGCCAATGATAGGTGTCTTTCTTGATTGCTCCCCTACTTAGTTTTAGAGATAAGGTTTCTCATTGAACCTGGAACACCCAGAATCCTGCTGTTTCCATCCCCACAGCACTGTTATAGTCGCATGCTAACATACCCATGTTCTGTGTGGGTTCTGGGTTTTGGGACTTTGCCCACTGAGCCATCTCCCCAAACCCTAATTCATCTATGCTTCCTTGTTGGAAGGAAAGCTCCACTACTTACTGATTCTAACTCAATCACTGTATTCTGTTGTCACTGTCTGGGTACGCTTACTTGTTTTAGACTGCCACAACAAAGCCTTCGATACCCATAACTTTATCCTATCTATTGTCAAACATAACATCTCACTGATGCCCACTGGAAGCAAATCTTCAACATTCATATTCAATCAATGAACAAAGAGCGGTCTATTAACGGAGTAAGTTGTTATCTAAATACTAACAGCGACAGGTACACACTTAGGTTGCATGTAATACACCTGAAAAAGATTATATGAAAAAGACAAAGGCTTTGGTCAAAGCTCACACACTGTTGGCCATGCAAATAAATGCTAGAGATTTACAGCACGCCACTGAGCATAGAGCTAGCTACACTTAAAGTTACATTATGAGAATAGACATTATAATAAATATTCTCATCACAAAAATAAAATTAAATGAAAGGCAAAGAAAACTTTAGGATGAGGGTGAATGTAAGTAGTGTTTTAGTTGTGGAGATTACATCAAGAATGTACTCTTATTTTCAATCTCAGCAAGATATGTAAATTAATGATTTTATACATCAATTATCTCTAAAAAAAAAACAAATAAGTAAAATCACATCAACAGGATTGATGGAGTACTTGCTTGCGTGTATGAAGTCCTGACTTCAGTCCCAAGCACCTCATAAAATATGATGTGCTGTTTCAGGCCTGTAACCTCGGCACCAGGAAAATAGAGGATAGAGAAGAAAGATCAGATGTTGAAGTCATCCTTGGCTGCATAGTGAGTTCACAACCAGGCTGAGCTACCTGCCCTCCTGCTACAAAGTTAAAAACTGCAAGGTAAATGCAAATAACTGTTTAATTTTAAGTGATCTTGATTTCTCTTTTAATGAATATATTTTTCTACTTGAGAATGTTCATGTTTAATAAAATTATGTATATTAATGATCAAAGATATATCTTCATTAATTTGATCTTGGCATACTTAAAAAGTAATCCTTTGATTAAGTTTACATTTTAGTCTTGATGAATATATTAAAAAGAAATAAATTTTACACTTTATGTTGAGGACATAATGAGCCTTTAAAATATGCTTATATAAGATACTAAGAGCACATTTCCTTTTATTTCTATCAATAATTAATGCCATTGAACTACTTCCAGTATGTAAAAATAGTAAAATAAATTATGGATTTAATTATTTTTCAACATAATATACATTTCATTTAAAGACTACTTGAACACTCTGGTCTTTTAATTCTCCAGCAGCTATGAAAACTGCATCTCATTTTAATTTGAATTCATTAAGTAGATTCTCAGCCTATTATCTGAAGACACAGAAAGTCTATTGCAAGTTTAAGAAGAAAATGAAATATTCTTCATCCTAAACTTTACTGATATGAATCTTTTGTTCTGTTTCAATTTCCTTACTTTCCCATAGACTTCTATACCCTTTGCTTCTTATGAGCCTTCCCTCATTTTTTACCGCCTGGTATCTGAGTATTTTAAATTGTTAAACTATTATTCTGGATTTCAATCTAATAGGTTGGTTTTACCGCAATCAATGCTTCAATATTCAAATCCTTTCAGGTAGATTTTACTGGTCCAAATATTCTATTCTCACCTTTATTAAAGTTTATTTTTACTTGTGTATGCAAGTTTTGATATGAGTATGTATGCTTTTGAGTACAAGATAGTTGAGTATGATGGTCAGTTTTAATTGTTAACTTGACATAGCCTAGAATCTCTTAGAAAGAGAATCTCAGTGAGAGATCCTCCAGATCAGGTTGGCCTATGGTATATCTGTATACAGTTGTCTTGACTACTGCAACTGATGTACGAAGACCTAGCTTGAAGGTGGGCAATACCATCCCCTGGTGTTGGACCTTATATGCAGGTAGAGAAAGCAAGTTGAGTACTAAGCATTCATACATCCATTACTCCACTCTTAACTATGGATGTAATGTAACTAACTACTTCAAGTCCCTTCAGGTTTGACTTCCTTCTATAAGAGACTATAACCTATAAGCTGAGCAAACACTTTTTCCTCTATGTTACCATCAGAGTTTTTTTTAGTCTTAGTAGTCAAAATGAAAGTAGAACATGGATATTCCAGTAAGCCAATTCAAGTAGGCTTCTCCTCGAATGCAGGGAGTACTGCCTGTTTCTGACTTCAAGAAAAAAATCTGTTATCAGAATCTGCTTTGAGCTAAAGAAGCCACCTTGCTGTGAATAGTTCTCCTTCCTTAGGGAAGCCTATAACTAATGACTGAGTGGCAGGACAATGAAAAGTCCCAAACACTTTAGAATCTCAACTTACTGTCACTGAAAAATTAGCTCGAACCATGGAATACCTTGGCTCATTTAACATGTTGGAGATGCTATTGACTTTGAGATCCATCTGTTCCCTTTATAGCTTCTTTCTTGAACCATGGCTTTGGTAGCTCCATCTATACACATTGCTACAGATGGAAAAGATAGAATAAAAAGTCATGAAACAGAGTTTTTAATGTGGCAATACATGGAGCAGTTCTAAACTGCCATTATTGAGAAATAAGATCAGTAGGAATAAAAGTAGTTTTCAAATGCTTTCCGGTGTAAACAGACTTATGGAAGACACTCTCTATAATCCATGAAGGCCATTGTACATGTGTCAAGAAAGTAGATGTCGTATCATTGAGGAGGAGGATACCCTGGAGCACCACTCTTAAACCTGAGTGGAAAGACACCATTGTTTATCTATGTGGACTGCGAAGCCATTATTTCAAAGGTTGTAAAAGCATGACTTTCAGAAAAATGTAATGGCTGCTGATAAATTATTTGATACATGGGATTTCCCTGTCTGGGCTCATACTGAAGTTTCACCTTTCTATATAAATCAAAAGAAGGAGAAAAGAATTTAGTTAATGAGGAGCGTGTGAGCACCAGCCTATCTCATTACATCTATGCATTGAGTTAGTTCAGAGAGGAAGGGGGTTTCCTCTACAAATCACAGACATCAGCCCTGAAATACTAGTCCTAATGTCCCTTTAGCCTTCCCTGAAAGACCAGTGAAGTTATTTCAATGTGACTCAGGATTCTGGCCCTGAAAATCCTCCACTGAAGGTCCTTCACTGGTTAGCACCAGAGCTATTCTAGGAATTTGGTTTAGTGTGGCTGGCAGAGCCAAGAAGGCAAATTTTGGTTTTATTTGCAATTTTGAAATATGTAGTATAGAAGCTTGGACAGAAATGCTCACAAGACAAAGATCGAAAGTTATCTAAATTCTCTGCTGGGTTTTAGACTGGAACTATTCTAGCATTTTTTACTTATATTTTTGTATGTCTCTGTGTGTGTATGAATGTGTGTGAGTGTGTATGAGTGTGTGAGTGTGTACATGTACATGTGTGTGTATGCACCCATGTGTGTCCTTGGCACTTGTGTTGAGAACAGTGAACACCATGTGGGAGTCAGTTCCCTCCTTCCACCATGCGGTTTCTGAGAACAGAACTCTTGTTATCAAATGTGTGCTTACCTACTGAGCCATGTCATCCATAATGGGACTATTATTACAAAAAAAATCATAAAACAAATTGAAATCCCCTATCACTCTTCAGAGAGCATCCAAAATAACAATATTTCCTATCAAACTACATTCAACTGGTTTGCTCATTTATTCAGTCAGTGATGTAGAAATGTGGACTTTAAAGAACAGTAGTGGGCTAACATCAATTTATTTGGCTAGTAACGGCACTGACAGCTGCTGTTCTACAAGCAAACTCTTTAATGAAGCAAACATATAGGCCTCAGCGTTAAAATGTGCAGATATCCACTTGGTGTTTTCTCATTTGCTCTAGTTATTTTTGAGATTTATTTTCTTTTTAATCATGTGTATGTGTGTATAAGTAAAAGCAGGTTACTATAGAGTCAAGGGTCCAGATGTCCCTAGAGCTGGAATTCCAAGTCATTATAATCCACCCAACATGGGTTCTGGAAACTAGACTCAAGACCTCTCCAAGAACAGTATGCACTCTTAAATTCTCAGCTGTCTCTCAAGCCCCTGCTATAGATATTGATGAAGCTTATTTCTAAATGTTACCTGTGAGGGACAGTGTGTTTCTTCAGAGCTGTGTGAATCTTAACCTCTTGGCCGTACCCTATTCTGTGGGACTGTTTACTGTTTTCCTTATCTGTAGACCGTCATGCTGGTCTACAGATTTGATACCATTCAAATACAATGAAAGAGAATACAAGCTACAAACTCCTTGAAGGAATACTGGGCATGGTAGTATATAGTCTCTTCACTGGGGAGGCTGGTTGTATATTTGAGGCCAGACTTGGTTACACATGTATCAAAGAAAAATTCCTTTCCTCACTTAAACTTATTTCTCCATTATTTTCCTTTCCTTCTCCACGTCTTCTGTGTTTTACTGTCTTCCCCTCCTTCCTCCTCCACACTGATAGTCTATAGTGTACTCAGTTACAAACATCACATCTGTGTCATACCTCCTTCCTCCCAAGGCTCAAAGGTCATGGTGAAAGAAGGGATGGAAAGATTGTAATAGCCAGAAGTCAGGTAGGACTGAAGCAATGTAGTGTCTTCAGGACATAACAGAACAACCACACTCATGAACTCATGCAGCCGTGGTAACTTACATAAAACCTGCATAAGACCAAGCTGGTCAACATCATGGCATAGAGTGGGAAAACCTTCATAAGCCTCCACACCCAACTGAGGAGCAACAGATAGTTGATGACTTCTGGGGGAGAGAGAATCAGTTTTCTTCAGTCATAATTGGTAAATCAACCAGGCTTCATTGGATGACCCCACATCCATGAGAATAGAGACAGCACAAATTGAACAAATGGGTGTGTTATAAAAAATGGGGAAAACAAAGTTCAGAGTGAGTGCTGTGTGTGTATGTGTGTATGTGTGTGTGTGTGTGTGTGTGTGTTTGGGGGGGTTCTGATAGTAATTAAGGAAGAGTGTGGTGAAAATTATCTAAATCCAAGGTATGCATATGTTAAAGTCCCAAAATTGATGAAATTATTATTTAATGAAAAATTCCTTGAAGGAGACTTGCAAAGCAATTGGTAGGAGGTTAATTTCATGGAAGTAGGAGGAAAATTAGAGGAAATTTACTGACTCAGGTTGCATCTTTCCAGGTGATATATTTCTGTGAGGATGAAAAACAGTTCTTGTAAGAATCCATGGACAGAGTTAAGTTTGATGTGACTGGAGAGATGTGTCAGCAGATAAGTGTGGTGGATGAGAAAGCTTAAGGATCTGAGTTTGATTCCCTAACACCCATGGAAAATATAACTGTAACTGTGTGTAATTAATGCACCCTGGGGTTGGGAAGCAGAGGCAGGTGGATCCCAGAAATTCACTAGCTAGCCACAATGGAGAGCTTCTGGCTTGGTGGGATGTTTTATTACAAAGAATAGGAATAAGAATAAGGCTCAGAGCATTAGAGGAAAGCACCTGACTTTGCTATGGCTTCTGTTTATGTGCATATGTGCACGACCCTCCTTACACATGCAAAATTAGAAATACATAAGTGCATAGATTTCTATTTTGGGAAGGTGTGTTAACTTGCTAGGCTTGCTCTAGCAAAATGTAGTAAAAGAAAATTCCTTTTCTCACTTAAACTTCTTTCTTCATTATTTTCCCTTCCTTCTGCATAGCTCCTATGTTTTATTGTCTTTCCCTTTCTTCCTCCTTTACCCTGATAGTCTATGGTGTACTCAGTTACAAATATCACATCTACATCATATCCCCTTCCTCCCAAGGCTCAACAGTCACTGTGAAAGAGGGGAGGGGAAGATTGTAAGAGCCACAGACTGCATGGCTTACACAACAGGTATTAACTTGGCCATAAATCTGGGGATATTGGTAAAAGATTAATGTATTCTAGGAATTGGCTTCCTCTGAGGCTACTCTCCTTGGTTAGTTATTAACCTGGTTGGTTGTTAACTATCTTATCGGATATCCCATGATCGTAGTCTGTCACTGACCATCCCCATTATGAAAACCCAATGCAAATGTGCCCCTGGTGTCTTGCTTTCTCTTCTTCAAGAATACCCTTCACATTAGACCTCTCTAATTCAAATCCTCTCTAAAACACCTCAAAATACTGTCTCTTGTTCTAAGATAGTGGCAGTTAGGGATCCAACATATAGGAGGTCCTCGGCCTATGAAAGCAAGTGAGAAAGCATGAGTAAGAACAAAGATAAAGTGGCTACTGGATCATTGAAGGGAAAAGGTGAAATTAAGGGATCAAGAAGAGGGAAGTGTGAGGGTTAGAGCCCAGGAAACCCTTTGGAAACTCCAGTAAGCATGAGTCCAACTGAACATAACTAATACTTACGTCCTGTGACACAAATCTTGGCTATGCAATGTCTCTATAGGAAAAGGAAGATTTTAGCACAAGTGTATCCCAGACAAGATACCAGAAAACACCCAGGTTAGACAAATGCAAAGATACTATGGTTGTCTAAAAAACTAAACTAAAAAGAAAAAGTCTGGAACAAGATATGACATTATAAAATATTTCAACACTTCAGCTGTTGTCTAAAAATATGAAGGAAAAAATTAGAAGCTTCAGAATTTTAAAGCTGCACACTGGCTACCATAACTCTTAGACATGAAGATAGGTATAGGTTTAATGTTTCACTAATGACTGAGATTTTTATGAAAATGCCTGAAATGAATAATTGAGAGATGTCTCAGTGGTTCAGCATAATAGCTGCTCACTCTTGAGAATAAGGATTTGGCTCCCAGCACGCACATCAGGGACATCACAAAAGTTCTGTAAGTCCAGGTAGAAGGCATCTGATATTCTCATCTGGTTTCCTTGGGGCATTCTCTCTCTCTCTCTCTCTCTCTCTCTCTCTCTCTCTCTCTCTCTCTCTCTCTCCCTTTCCTCTTTTCTCTCTCTTACACACGAACCACGTAACACACACACACACACACACACACACACAAAGATAAATCCTAAAAGTGGTTGAAATATCATAGAAACTATAAACCATAGTATATAAATTGCAATAAAATAATTTGGTTTATCTTAGGACAGAAAGTAGTTAGGGTATAGTGTTTCAATATTTACATAAATATGAGATAGATGTTTTTATTTACACTTCACATAATCATAGACAACAGAACTGTCAATAGATACAATTAAAGTAGCGTGGTTTGGGGCTTGATACAAAAGAATGTTCTAATCAACTGGGTCAGTTGACATACTTTCACAGAAAGGAACTTGAGAATTTACTTGTTTGTTAAAGGGGTTGGGGTGTTTCCAAACCTAGACTACTTGAATTTCTCAGACTTTTCCTAGTGTTTTGAAGTGTTCATTTATATTTATCTGAGCTTATTAAAAAATAGCAGAAGAGGGTGGAGAATAATTCCCCTGTGCAAAGCAAAGTGACTTTGAAACAAAGATCTAAAAGAGAAAAAAAAAAACTTGCAGATTCTTGGAAGCAGATTCCATGAGGAACCTGGAGATGATGATGAAGCAGATTCCATGAAGAAGCTTGTCTTGATAAAAGATAGATGTGTTAGGTCCTAGGAGTAGATTCCTGGCTGCTGCAGGAGAGCTTCCTAAGCATTTTCTCTGGTACATTCTCAAGTAATCCCTGCCGATAGCCAGCTCCATGGGAAATGGGATGAGACCACTTGCTGTGATAACCCATATCCCATCTTTCCAGGATCCCACTTAGCACAGTGAAGAACAAAGTCTCGGGTTCTCTGACCATAAGCCTCTGTCTGTGGCCCCAGATTATAGTCTGGATTTGGTACCTATTTGCTTAGGGATTTGTGGTCAGTAGACTCTAATGGGGAAGAATGTATTATTCTCACCGTGAGCTTGCTTTGTAACATTGCTTCATTGTTGGCTAATCCCTAGTCATAAAAAAATGACATTGAAAATTGGCTAGCAATCATCAATTAAACACACTGACCCTTAAAATCTATGTAAATCACAAAGAGCTAGCTTCTGCCGGCTCAAGTCAGCTGAGAAAGGAGTAGATAACCTTCCCACACTCACACGTCCCTGGCAACGACCAAAATCAACTTTGCTCTGTGTCCTTTGCTGGACACTCATTGTTTTAATCCATCTTTAGTCTTTCTGGTGAAATATGATTCTCATGATAGTCTTGGTTGAGAAGATAACCTTTGGTGTAATATTAAAAGTATTAAACTGTGTCATTCAATACCAAAAGAAAATAACTACTAACGTATGAAGTAAAACAGATCTGATTAATTTAGATATCTGTGAAAAGAAGTATCTTTATGATTTAAGTAGAAAATCATATACACAAAGTTTTAATAATGGCTGACATTTCAGACTTCAGAGCTCACAGAAAGTAGCCAGTCCAATAGAAGGAAACTGACTGCATATTATTAGCATCAGTATCTACCGATGTCTAAAAATTCAATTCATAAAGAAAGTGACTAACCAAAACCCAAGTTTAAAAAACATATAAACAGGAAATATAAATCAAAAAGTGCCCAGTGAAAGAAAGAACACAGTAAGTTTAAAGGGGCAATTTTCTGTTTAGCCCTAAAGTGGCCCTTGAAACTCCCCACATGGCCTATGGTGTCATCAGCTGGCCTCATCTCTAGGTGATCCTTCTTCATCAGCTTTCCATTAAAATCAGTGCCACAATTCAATGGGAGTTTTAAAATCATGAACCCACATACCTATGGTCACTTGGTCTTTGAAAAAGGAGCTAAAACCATCCATTGGAAAAAGAGAACATTTAAAAAAAAATGATGCTGGTTCAACTGGCAGTCAGTATGTAGAAGAATGCAAATCAAACCATTTTTATTGCCCTGTACAAATCTCAAGTCCAAGTGGATCAAGGAACTTCATATAAAACCACATACACACAAACTAACAGAAGAAAAAGTAGGGAAGAGCCTGGAACACATGGTCACTGGGGAAAATTTCCTGAACAGAACACCGATGACTTCTATTCTAAGATCAAGAATCAACAAATGGGACCTCATAATATTGCAAAGTTTTTGTAAGGCAGAGGATATTGTCAATAGGACAAAATGGCAACCAACAGATTGGGAAAAAGATCTTTACCAATCCTTCATCTGATAGAGGGTCAATATCCAATATTTACAAAGAACTCTAGATGTTAAAATCCAGAGAATAAAATAACCCTATTTAAAAATGGTGTAGAAAGCTAAACAAAGAATTCTTAACTGAGGAATATCGAATGTCTGAGAAGTACCCAAAGAAATATTCAACATCCTTAGTCATCAGGGAAATGCAAATCAAACCACCCTGAGATTCTGCCTCATACCAGTCAGAATAGCTGAGATCAAAAATTCAGGCAACTGCAGATGCTGGCGAGGATGTGGAGAAATAGGAATATTCCTCTGTTGTTGGTGGGATTGCAAGCTGATACAACCACTTCGGAAATCAGTCTGGTGGTTGCTCAGAAAATGGGACATAGTACTACCTGAGTACCAAGTTGGGCATACACCAAAAGATGCTCCAACCTATAACAAGGACACATGCTCCACTATGTTCAAAGCAGCCTTATTTATAATAGCCAGAAGCTGGAACAACCCCAGATGTCCTTCAACAGAGGAATGAATACAGAAAGTGTGGTACATCTATACAATGGAGTACTACTCAGCTATTAAAAACAATGACTTCATGATATTCTTCGGCAAATGGATGGAACTAGAAAATATCATCCTGAGTGAGGTAACCCAGTCACAAAATAACACACATAGTATATACTTCTCACTAATAAGTGGATACTAGCCCAAAAGCTTGGAATACTCAAGATACAATTTACAGACCACATGAAACTCAAGAAGAAGGAAGACCAAAGTGTGGATGCTTCAGTCCTTCTTAAAAGGGAGAACAAAATACTCACAGGAGGAAATATGGAAACAAAGTGTGGGGCAGTGACTAGGAAAGCCCATCCAGAGACTGTCCTGCCTGGGGATACAGCCACTAAACCCAAGCTCTACTGTGGATGCCAAGAAGTGCATGCTGAGAAGAGCTTGATATAGCTGTCCCCTGAGAGTCTCTGCCAGAGCTTGACAAATAAAGAGGTGGATACTTACAGCCAATCATTGGACTGAGAACAAGAATGGGGTCCCCAAGGGAGGAGTTAGAGAAAGGACTGAAGGAGCTAAAGGGGTTTTCAATCCAATAGGAAGAACAACAATATCAACCAACCAGACACCCCAGGGCTCTCAGGGCCTAATGCACCAATCAAAGAGTACACATGGAATGCGACCTATATGTAGCAGAGGATGGTTTTGTCAGGTGTCAATGGGAGAAGAAGCCCATGGTCCTGTGAAGACTTGATGCCCCAGTGTAGTGGACAGGGAGGTGGGAGGTAGTGAGTAGGTCGGGGAGAGGGGGAGGGATAGAGAGTTTCCAGAGGGAAAACTGGGAAAGGAGACAATATTTGAAATGTAAATAAAGAAAATATTCAATAAAAGAAAAGAAAAACAAAATAAAATCATCTTTTCCATTGAGGTTAGCATTATACTGTACTAATGTTACTCAGTGTTAAACTCCTGTTTTCCACAAGCTTTTGTAACAAATATTTGACATTCTGATGGTGACCCAGAAGTGGACTCAGTGTTAGAACTCCCCACTTCTTGATGAGAGTCTTGCCTTTCTTCTCAGCTGCTCATTCCTCTCTCCTTTCTTAAGAATGTACTATCTGCTAATGCATCATACAACTCAAATGTGGCTCGTCATTTGTTTACACCCCCACATTTGAATTGTCATAAGGCAGATACTTCTTTATATCCTATACTGTGCTGGCTGTTAGGCCAAATTCTTATTAGCAGGTACAGGAGCGCAGTCCTCAACTCAGGGATGCATGACCATCATATAGCCTGGCCTCCCTATGCAATGGTGATGTAGCTCTCTGAACACTCAGGCCAAGTTATACAGGACAGCAGAGTCTGCCTATGACTCGTGATAACACATCTGTGAATTACATTCCCTCTTCACCAGGAGAGAATGAATCCATCAGTGTAGGTCTGTAAAACCTGACCGATGGTGAATATTTTCAGATTGCCATCTTCTGATCAGTAATTGTCAAGAAACCAATATGGGTTTCAGAGAAAGAGATAAGCTAAACTTAACAAACTAAAAAGCAGGTGACACAAACAGACAGAATAAAATGTTTCTCTTCTCCTTCATCATTCTTAATGAAAAACTTATTTCCTTTTTACATCATGTTTCATAAGACCCAAGCAATAATGTCGGTTAGTGAAAGATTGAAATGTTCAAGTTAATCTTTCCTCTTTGAAGATGAGTACCTTGGGTATTCACACACATACACACACACACACACACACACACACACTCACACACTCACACACACACTCACACACTCACATACACACACATACACACATACACACACATACACACACACACACACACACATTCACACACACACACACGCTCCTTTGCTTTCTTTCTTCCTTTTCTGTATTCTAAGAACTACACTTCTTTTCTCAGTTAGACTATTTATGTCAAAAGTTTAAAACACTTTTTATTGAGAATTCTAGGCAATGGATGTGGATAATCTTCTCTCTAAAATGGAATCATATATCGTGGGAGAGGAGGTGGATGCAACAGATCTACATAGTACAGCAAGGCATATTTTTAGAGGATTAAATTGATCAGTGTGTCGAGTCCAACATTTCATCAGCCATTCGTTACCTTTTTATGGAGTTCAAGGGGAAACACCTGAAAGGAAATGTGAACAGGGTGACCAATGGTGGCACTTATGTAACAAGGCAAATTTTACATTCCGTGATACTAAAAGAGCTTAAGGCCACCAGCTGTCTTCACCTGCCACTCAGGTTTAACTCATGCCTGTGATGTTGCCAGGTAATAAAGACAAAAGAAAAATCTGGTGAAAGACTTAGGCACATATTTTTGCTGAACTCTCACAGTTGTTTCGTACTTCTTCAAAAGCTTTACCAAGAATGATAAACTGGTCAGAGAATCTGGCCAACTTTATTATTGCATGATGAAATGGATTTTTGTACGCTGTGTTTGTGTGTGGTGAGCTGACACACAAGTGCCGCACATTGCTGTTAAAAGAAACCATATCTCACAGTGTTGATTCCATCTGGGGACATATGTCCATACTATTTACAGATTAAATTTGTAAAACTTGACACAGCGGTACAGAATATTGCATGTACCAGTTTCTGTGTTCAGTTTCCCATTTGCAGTAATATGGGATCCTCTTCACACAAGTTTGATAACATTTATTGTCCTTCGTTTTCTTGATTGGGGTAAAATGAAATATGCTCAGATTATTTACAGCTTGGAATTGAAATAACTGGATATCCATTTTTAACCAAACATTACAACATATAATATACAATGAACTTGATTAAATACCGTGGTTATTAACATAAACTTCAACTGTAAGGAAAGATTACTTTTTATTGAATAACAAGTTGCCTAAGTGTGCCTTAGGATTATATTAAGGACATTTTGTTAGTGGTATTCAAAAGATAATCCTGTTGGCTAGTTTTATGGCATTATAACAAAATACTTGAGATACTCCAGTTATAAAGGGAGAGGTTTATAAAAGGTTTATTTCTACTAAAATTTCCTTGGTTTCAAGCCCAGCTGGCCTTGTCGCTTTGGCCTGGAGTGAAGCAGAACACTGCGGTGGGAATGCACTGCTTATGTTAGAGAAAAGTAGAGAACAACTACTTACATTCTAAGACAAGGAGAAAAATCAACGAGGACAGGAACACAGAACCCATGATCTCCCCATCAAGGACAAGTCTCCCAAGGACCTAAAGTCTCACTGCTTCACTCAATCTCTTACAGATCCTAATGCATTCAAATGGCAAAGCCATGAAATGCATGGGCACTAGGCTTGCGTTCCAGATCAATACTTCAGCAAATATATACAACTATAAATTTATCCATTTCTTTAAAAGTTCTATAACCCAGGGTCTCAGTTATTTTAATTGTGGTACACTCTACTAAAATGGCGACCTAACTTGGAATGAATGAATGAATTAATTAATTAATTTTTTAGGAAGGACAAGGATGTTTTCTCAACCATGTTTATTACAGCTCTACTCGTACTAGCCAGAAAATGGAAACAACCTAGATGCGTTCAACAGATAAATTGTAGGATGCCATACAGGTGAGGGCGAGTACAGGATATAATGAGGCCTGTCATTGGACGGAAAGGAAGGATGGGCGGGAGAAAAGTTAGAGGGAAGAGGAGGAGACTGGAATGGAAAGGACGGGAGACTGAAGGTGGGCAATTATATCTATCAATTGGATCAGAGGTTATTGTGTTGTGGGATCTTTCTTGTGGAGAATGGAGTTTGGGAGAATGTGTGGCAGCCGAGTTACTGAGCCACCACGGAGTTGGGATGTGTGTTTCTGGCAAGATATCTAGTAGATATCTTGGGGCACTGTGGTGCCGGACCTAGTGGGGGATAAAAGACACCATTTTTTATAATTTTACAACAACAGAAATGAATAGAGGAGATGTGGTACATTCACACAATGGGGATATTTAATAACCTAGTTATTTTTTAAAATGACAACATGAAATTTTCAGGCAAATAGATGGAACTAGAAAATAAAATCATCCTGGGTGATAAATATGGTACGTATTCACTTATATGTGGATATTAGCCATTAAATAAACAAACAATAACCAACCTATAATCCATAGAGGTTAGGTATAGAGAAAGGCAATGGTGTGGGGCACTTGGATCTCCCTGGGATGAGTAAATAGAATACATTCTAAGAGTAGAGTGAGGCTGAGGGGATTGGACTGGGAAGATCAGGTGGGGAATGGCAGTGAAAATAGGGTGGAGGAGTGAATGCGAGGAGAAACAGCTAGAATTGAGGGGCCTTTGAGGGATGGTATTGAAATGTAGTGCAGTGGAAACTTCCTAAAATATCTGAAGGTGATTCTAATGAGGTCTTCCAATAATAGGGACACAGAGTACCATCTGGTCATCTCTTGTCACCAAACAACACTTCCAATACTGGAATTGGATTGCATTCGTTTGAGTTGTTGGCCAAGAGGGTCCCATGGGATCTCCAAACAACCTAGGCTGTTGCCACGACAACTGATTGATCTTCACAAACTGACAGCTGGGACCCATTGCTGAAAACAACACCCACATAACTCATTGAACTTAGAGAATTCATGCTGGTGCCTGCATAGAGCATTCAGCCCTACATTTCAGTAGTTTTTATTTTTATTTTTTTGATGCAGGCAGGTATTCTGCAGTCTACAAAAGAGAAATATAAGCACCAATACAGCCACTTTTGACGTAAAATGTGTCCTGTCTGCAGGAAGTAGGGAAATGGTAGCATAAAACTTGTGGGAGTAGCCAAACAATGTTTGATCTAACTTAAGGCCCACTCTATGAGATAGAACCCAGACCTAACACTGCTTGGATAACCAAGGACAAAACACTAGATAGCCAAGAGACCTACGGTAAAACCAAACACTACTGGTTTAGATAAAAATGTATCAATGAAATGACTCCTAACAATATTCTGCCATACTCATAGATTAGTGCCTTATCCAGTCATCATCGGAGAAGTTTTAGATGCAAAGAACTAAGGTCACATATTACAAAGAGAGAATCCTTGGATCATACAGTTCTAAATGAGATGTCTCCATCGAATCCCTCTTATTGGAGCTCAGGGAAGCTCATGGAAGAAGAGGCAGAAAGAAGAAAAAAAATGACACATACCCAAACCTGATGTTCTTGAGGCCCAAGACGCATAAAATTAAAAATAAAAACAATGTTCCAGAGTTTTCTAAATTATGTCCCTTAAAACCGAGCACAGTCTAGGCCAAAAATATTAAGTTTTCAAATCCTCATATCCATAGAGAAATCCACTAAGGAAATAGAAATTAAAACTACCTTGACTTTTCATCACACCCCAATCAAAAACAAACAAACAAAAACAACAAAAAACAAAGAAAACAGCAATAAATGGTAGAACACATATAGGGAAAAAGACACTCTTCTCATTGAAAGTGGGGCTGGAAATGGATACAGTCAGTGTCCTATGACACTGTGGCAGTTTATCATATGACCTGACTCTTCCAGTCTTGGGCATATGCCTCAGGACTCTGTGTCTTACCACTTAGGCACTTGCTCATAAGCAGTCATTGCTGTGTATTCTCAATACCCGGGAAATGGAACCAGACGGTATGTCCATCAGCAGATGAGCGAATAATAAAAACGTGGCACCCGTAAGGAAAAGAATTTTATTAAGCCTCAAAAAAAAATTAAACCATGAAGTTTGCAGGGAAATTGAAGGAACTGGAGAATATTAGGCTCCAGAAGACAAATCCTTTACATATTTTAACTTGAGTCACGAAACTAGAAATGGAACCATGAAAAAAGATTATTTTGTTTTTGAGTTTGCATTTTAATTGCAACTTTTCCCCTTCCGTTTACTACATCTAAACCCTCTCATATATGCCTTCCAGTGCTCCTTCAAATTCATGGCTTAGATTTCCATTTATTATTACTGCATGAATATGTATATATTTGTATATGTATATATGTATGTATGCCTAAATAGAATGTCTGTATAATGCTACTCATCCGTGTTTCATGTTTTCACTTCTTTTTTATCATTAAAAAAGTTTTATTGCATTTTAATTTATTTATTTTTCATGTGTTAATAGCACAGTCATGTGTACACACACATGTATTCCATGGCACTCACGTGGAGGTGAGAGAACAACTTGTGAAATTTAGTTCTCCTTCTACGCTGTGAGTCCCGAGGACTGAACTGAACTCATCAAATCTTGGCATCAAATACCTTTACTTACTGGCCTATCTCTCCAGCTCAGAAACTCTCAATTTAGATAAATATTTGAGAATGATCTTGTCTTATTTTATTATGCATAATTCAACTTTGTGTGTTTAATGTGCTACTTTGCTTATTTAAAAAAAAGTACTGGGAGAAAATATTTGAGCAAATACTTGTTTTTAATGGTGAGGCTTTTAAAGATGGTAGTGTTTTCTTTAGACAACCTGACTTTAATGCTGTTAGGGAAACTGGTATCTCAGATGTATTTGTAGTCTTCATCAACTCCGTTTCATCAATACTACTTTTCAGGGTCATCTATAACTTTCCATCCCTTGTGGGTTCCTGTAGGTGACAACTCATCTAAAGCTTTAATGTAACCTTTATTTAATTTAAATACTGATTACATGTGAAGAAAAATAATCACAGGACATAAAGCCCATGCTCTCCGCCCCCTCCCCCTTCCCCCTCACTCTCACCCTCTCTCTCCCTCTTCTCCCCTTTTGGTTTCTGGCCTTTACCTTTTTCTCCCTGTTTTTGAAAATAGACTCTTTTCTCACCCAGTGTATTCTAATTATAGTTTCCCTTCCCTCTGTTCCTCCCAGTTCAACCACATTTTCTCTCTCATCTGGATTCACCCTCTTTCTGTCCTTCATTAGAAAAGAACAAGTTTCTAAGAGACAACAACAAAACAGAACAACATAAGATACAATAAAATAAACAAAAAAATCACATTAAAGTTGGACAAAGCAGCCCAACAGAAGGAGAGGAGCCCAGGAGAAACCAGAGGAAGCAAAGGCGCACTCATTCACACTCTCCGGAGTCCCATAAAAACAGACACTGAGTTGGAAGCCATGATACATATCCAGAGGACCTGGGGCAGACTCTTGGAGGTCCTGTGCTTGTTGCTTCAGTCTCTGAGTTCATGTGAGTTTTAATTATGTTGATTTAGATGGCCTTGTTCTCCTGGTGTCCTCCATCCACTCTGGTCCTTACATGCTTTCTGCCTCCTCTTTCACAGGATTCCCTGAGCTCTAAGTGTAGGGATTTGATGGAGACAATTATTTGGAACTATGTGGTCCAAGGTCTCTCTCTCTCTCTCTCTCTCTGCATAATGTCCGGCTGTGGGTCTCTGTATTTGTTCTCATCTGCTACAGGAGGATGATGGCTGAACAAGGCTCTGATCTATGAGTATAGCAGAATATCATTAGCGATCATTTATTACTACATTTTAAAGACCAGTAGTATTTGGTTTTGCCCTAGGTCTCTGAGCTCTCTAGTCTCTTATTCTTGTTCTTTTTCACCCAAGCAGTGTCAGGAATGGGTTCTATCTTGTGGAGCAGGCTTTAAATCAGACATTGCTAGAATTAAAGCCATTTGAGGGGTGGTATGGAATTCTAGTAACTTCTTGATATATATGAAGGTAATCCTAATGACATCTTCTAATTATAGGGGAAATGGAGTCCCAACTGGCCATCTCTTGTCATCAAACAAAGCTTCTAGTAAAGGGACTGGGATATATCCAGTTGAGTTGTTGGCTAAAGGGGCCCCATGGAAATCCATAAGCAACCAAGGATGTTGCCAAGACAGAGATCTTAATGGGAAACATGATAAGAAATAATAAGGTCACAGTATAACATGCTATGAATATAGAGGGGAGGCTTTGTGGGGAGGAAGAGGGCAGGCAGAAAGGAGACCAACATCAACGGACGATCAACAAGCTCCAAGTACATATGAAAATTCTGTAATAAAGCCCATTGCTCTGTCCATGGTTTTCAAACCTAATAAAGCCTGTGAACACTTAAAAAAAATTGTCGCTTTACTTCTTGAAATTTGCATTAGCAAAAATATGTGTCTGTTTCGTAACTTCAAAGCTTGTTTATTAACAGCCCTGAATTCAACTCAAGCATTCACCTTTCTTCCTTCACTGCTCCCAAATTTTATGCCTTCTATTATCATTTTCACTTATTATGTTAAATGTTCAGTAATTATTTCTTGATCTGTCAAGGTTAGAACTTACATGTTAGTGCCTTTCTTTTTAAAATCATGCCTCCGTAATAATGAGTTATTAATGTGTGTTCATGTGGCTGTGTGGGGATGTGTACAGTGACTACAGGTGCTCACAGAAGCTAGAAGCAGAGAGCTGATAGCCTGGAGCTGGTGTTCCAGGCAATTGTGACTGTCCTGACCAGGACCAGGTCCCCTGGAGCATATGCTCTTATTGAGTCTCTCTAGCCAATAGTTTTAGACTTCTATAAAGTGTGGCAAGCCATAGTGTATGCCCATGATTTCTTCATATTCAGTAACTTTTTAATTTTCCAGATATTTATGTTGTCTTAATACATATAACATTTTAAATTTGAAGATATAACACTTAAATGATGAATATAAATTCAGCGTTTTGGTTGTTTTTCATGTGTGTGTTCTAATGGTAAAAACCAACCAACAGCATTCCTCCTCCATTGCGATTACATAACAATTAATTCATATCAAAGGGATACAGAAATTTAAAAGAGGGTGCAGCTAAATCAGGTGCTTTAGGCCTGGGTGAAAATTTTTCTATCTTACACTTATAGCTGTTCAAAATTGTAAAACAGTAATGGTGTATGGCTGAAACATTATTTAAAGTGAGCTTTTACTTTTATGGACTTTGCAATTACCTTTTAAGTTTGCTGTTTGACTCAAGCTTTGTCATCGGCAGATTGGTAATAACATCTGCTTCTTCGTGGAGATTTTTTATTGCGTGAATATAGTTCTTGGCTAGGTGCCTCACTCTTTCCTAGAGTCAATTGATTTCCTATGTGCATACCTCGCTGCTCGATCAGGAACCTGAGAATTATGCCCCTTTAGCCCTAGAGTGAAATCTCTGGGGTCATATAAAATATAGCAGCTATCTTTTTGGTTTCCAGTTGCTGTTTTGAGGAAATATATCTGTAAGCCATTTAGGAATAAAAGTGGAAAGGAGTGTGACCTCTGAATGAAGTAGCAGCATTTATTTTCCATGTTTAATTTCCTTTGGAATTGAGTGCTCAGAATAAGTGTGGCCTTAGGAGCCATGGGGTCTCGGTTGTTTTGCATTTGATTTTGTTGAGATCGTGTTTAGCAGCAACCAGGTTCTGATTTTACATTAGAATTCTATTCCTCACCTTCTGTAGCTCTGAATCTATTCCTTTTCTTCAACTCAGGTTTCCACTTAATAACCTTTCACAGGGCATTTGAAATAGCCACGTTCTTCACAGTAACTAAGTGAGTTCTTGGATTTGAAACAGTGGGTAGTAAGATGTCAGTTTGTAGGTCTGTCTCCACCGTTTAAGCAAATACGTTTCCATGTGGTGTGCCCAAGAATCCCAACACTGCAATAATTGGGCTTGTAATACCATATGAAAGGCAAGCTCCACAAAATGCCACAGATTTGGCTCTTAGCAAAGGCTAAAATAAGCATTATTTCCACACCTGTTTTATGTAAGCATTTAAACAGCTCTTTTTTTATACAATTCTTCCTATGATTCTTTACATTGCAGTTGCCAATTTATTGAGAGTTATTTTAAGAAAAATCCCATGTCACTAATAACGTGCATTATCTGCTATTACCTTATTCCTAAACGGGCTACGCACTTTTATTATAACTTAAAGTTCATTCTTTAAATGTGTGTGTGTTAGGTACCTACAAATATTTAAATGTTAAAAGTGCTGGGTTACCCAACTGGAGAAAATTGAATTCTGATTAATTTTTACATGGCCATACGTGACATACTCTCTTGAGGATATGGCACGATACTTTTAAGTGTTTCCATAAATATTTTAATAGCATCAATTCTAGTGTAGAAATACCCATGTCTGTTGTTCCTGCTTTCAGATTCGCTCTAACAATACGATCCCAGACACTTGCGTTGAAAAGCAGAGAAGCACCCGAATTACAGGGCATATAAAATGAGAGTAACTCAGCTGCCATGGCCGGTTTTTCCAATACTCAGCTCAGTGAGAAATTCCTCAAGGGAATCCACCATAGGGGGAAAATATGCGGCATAGAAGCAACTTGTGCTTTAACGATATTTTTCCCCATACCTCATGGCCTCATGCCACAAGGCATTTCCATAATTGCTACTGTCCTGGGAGATGGATAAGCTGCAGTTTGGCTGATGGTACAATTACATGTACATATGGGATAATTTATGGATAGCCAGTAGAGCATTTTGAGATATGAATTTTCTGTCTATTATTCAGAAACTTGCTCATAAATGTTGTGACTCTCAGTGCAGCTCTACAGAAATCTTAAGCAACAGTGATTGAGGTTAAACTTTGAGCGGTGGCTGGATGGCCGTCAGCCCAGTTGACAGTTCAAAGCAGGTGACATCCATGGAAGCTGAGCAGGAAGAGTAATACACGTGGCCCAGAATGTCTTTGAGGGGCAGACATGTGTCACAAACCACCCCAGCATAACATAGAGGTTATTCAACAAAATATCAAAGGAGGCAATATTTCTCTCTCAAAATAAAGATAAAAGACATATGAAGCAGGCATCATGACACCTGTCTGTAACCTCAGCACTCAGGGGTAAGAGATGGGAGGTTTACTCTGAATTGAAGATACCCTGTACTACATAATTAATTCCGAACCAACCTGCACTACAAAGGATGATTCTGTCTCACAACAACAGTGTGTGTGTGTGTGTGTGTGTGTGTGTGTGTGTGTGTGTGTGTGTGTGAGAGAGAGAGAGAGAGAGAGAGAGAGAGAGGCAGATAGACAGAGACAGACAGAGAGAGAGACAGGGAGAGACAGAAAAGACAGAGACAGAGAAACAGAGTTAGAGAGTGGGGAAGGAGGGAAGGATGGAGGGTGGGAAGGAGGGAGGGAAGGATGGAGAGAGGGAGGGAAGGAGGGAGGAAGGAGAAATATACTCATTGGTAAAAATTGTGGGGTACCTCTGCTCCAGAGAAGGACATAAGCTTTTTACACCCATCCCCAAGTTCCCAAAGTGCTTCAGTCTTGGTGCCCTCCCTAGATTAATAATGGAGCCCCTGTTAAAATCTAGAGTCTCATAGGACAGTTCCACAGGTATCCCCATCACTGGTACCAACATGCCTTTCACTTGCACCAAAACCTGCAAACCCACAGGCAACTTACTCTCAATTTTGACCCCAAAACTACTCATATACAGTGTCCCGAACATATGATCTGCTTCCCATATGCACATAAGAAAGGCATCCTACCTCTCACCATAGTACCAAAGGATCACAAAACCAAGATTTTAAAATGTGACCCCGGAAGCGATGAAACTATAATAAACAAAGTAGAAACATTTCAAGGCATTGGGATAAGCAAACATTTCTAAAAACTTAGAAAGGCACCAGAAGCCAACACAGAACTCCCTATACAGCAAAAAACATGAAAGAATTTTCTCACTACACAGGAAATAGTCAAGACAGTAGAGTGGAAACATGTTTAGGCGTTATATACCAGGCAGGAGGATAAAATCCTAGACATTTAAGGAGTACAAAAACATTCAACAGTAAAAACAATGTTCCCATTTTTAAAAAAATGAAGTACAAACAAAGGACTGAAATAGATGTTTCATAGAAGACATACAAATGGCCAATAAGCACATTGCAAATACTCGGCATCACTAAGCTTCGTGGAATGCAGCACCAAGCCACCGCAAGGTGGCATTTCACCTTAGAATGGCTGCCATCAAAAGGGAAGTGAATCCTAGGAGCAGGTGAGCTCTTACACAGAGTTTGAATCAGTCTACGTTATGGCAGACAATATGACAAATACCATAGTGCTTCCTCAAAGGGGAGGGAAAAAATGGAAATATCAAAAAAAAAAATCCAGCAACTTTGTAAATCCAAATATAGAACTGACAGAACTGTTCACTGAGAGATGATGGGTCTGAATTAATGTTGATAAGGATAGTAATGTATCATAATATCAAGCCACAGAGTGAGTGAAACCCACCACAGGTAGTAACACTGATTTAGGAAGATGGCTGCATATTATGTAAATAAGCATAGTGCATAAAGATGAGAGTCACATGATCTCACTTTTTTGTGGGAGCCCACATGGTTATCATTTTAGAGTTGAAGTAGGTTGTTGGGATAAGCTTTTTATACACTATGCAAAAGTGTGTCTCTGTGCTTACCTGCCTGAGGTACCTTCTGATTGGTTTAATAAAGAGCTGAGTAGCCAATAGCTATGCACGAGAGGATAAGTGGCAGAGATAGGAACTCTGGGAAAGAATCAGGTACAAGGGGTTCCCCAGCCAGGAGCAGAGGAAGAAGCAAGTGCGAGTACTTAGGAAACTTGTGAACACATATAGATTAGTAAGAAACTGGTTAATTTAAGTTATAGGAGCTAGTTGGGATCAAGCCAGCTAAGGCCAAGCTTTCTAATATACAAAAGTTCTTCATGTCATTACTTGGGCAGCTGATGGGTTGGGACAGTGATAGTTAATTGGAATCTAAAGTTAGGGCACAGTGAATTACTGTCTGCTATATATCCCATAACTGCTAGAGGCCATATCCGGAGAAGTAGAAATGAAACGATACTTGAGATTAAAATGGTGATTACCATATTTTGATCATTACATATGCACACAAGTATATAATGAACCCCACGAATAAATGCATTCATATCAGTTAAAGGTGAAAGCTTTTTAAAAAAGATTAAAAACACAAAGAAAAATTTCTGGTGCACAGAAAATTCCCCATTGCCATCTAATATGCAAGCTTTCATATAAATCAACTAAAAATTGACTCCCCATGTAAGGATATATCATTTTAAAATAAACATAAAAACTCAAGTTTCTAGTCTTAAATTTTAGGGCTTGTGTCAAGGCAAGGCAACAAAAGGAGAAATACAGTCCCAGGATCCCCGGTGGTTCTATGGAGACGGTGATTTATCAAAATGCACACAGGGTTTGGATGATTTATTCATGCTGCCCCTCTAAACATTCCATACCATCTGAAAGTATATTCCCCTTGTTGCCAACGAGAAGGAGTGTTAGATAGAACTAATGAGGCTTAAGTGAACGCCTCTGCACAGGCCCTAGCTGTGGATTTACACCCTGTCACAGGGCCATTAGCACCTTTACCTGTGGTTGTTTATGGAGTTGTGTGCAGTGGGAAATTTGTGTCCTGAGCATTGAGCAGAACCCGTGTGATGCTAGTGAATCTGTGCGGTCACGTCTATTCTCAGTCTGAATGACAGAACCCCATGATTTCTCCCAACCGCACTCATTATAATGATGAAGAACTGATTATATTTTCGTCAGACTTATTTTATTTTTAACTATGAACGTATGTGTGTGCATGCTCATCTCATTCCCCAGAACTGGAATTTAGGTATTTGGGGCCAACCAATTTGGATGCCAGGGAGAGACTCAGGACATCTACAATGGCATTGTGTGTTCCTAATCATTGAGTGATCCCCCAACCCATGAGGTAGCCATTTTTAAGCAGGAGGGTTTCCAGAAAATGAGATCAACATGTTTGCTAAAAGTGTCAAGCTCCCTCTTAAGGCTATTTCAACTCCACTCTACATTCTTAGAGTCATCCATTTAGTTTGCATTATTTAAACATACTTCTTTGTGATGTGCAGTGTAAACATACAAAGTTAATGTTGGGAACCAACTTCTATTATTTTCCCATCTCATTTATTGAGGCAGGGCCTCTCGTTCAAATACGGAGCTTGCCGACGTGGCTAGTCCGGGGATTGTCTATCCCCTGAGGCTTGACGTCTAGGTGAGCTGTCACGCTGTCTCAACATTTACATCTGTTCTGGGGATCTGACCTCAGATCCCCACATTCATACACCAAGGACTCCAACCACTGAGCCCATTCCCCAGGCCTCTTTGCCTTTGTGATAGCTGTTCCGTTCCTTCGATGGAGGGGTACCTCTTTGTGGTTTCCAGTTTCATTTCTCTAGTGAGTAAGATTTAAAGCAGGGCCTTGAGTAGCTGTCAGTAGTTTGCTTATCTTCTTTTGAGAAATACCTATCACAAGGACACAGGGAGTAGAAAACATACAGGACCACAGGACGGCCTTCACATTAAGAGCTTCATTGCCAAAAATGAAAATTCAGCACAGAAGAAGAGTCAGACTACAGCATGGGAGAGAGCACTTTAAAACTACGTATCCAAAGAAGAGTCCATGTAAATAACAGTCAATAACACCATTTATAAGTTGACTTCTTTTTAAAATCCTGAAGGCATTATTTGCTGTAAGAACTTGAAGATGTTATTTTTCTATTTTTCTAATGAGCTATTGTGTTTGTTTTTAAGTAATAATAAAATAAAGCCTCCAGACTCTCAGTTTATCTGAAGACACCTTGTGGGAATCTCTCTTTCTACAATGCAGATTGGAGGAGTGAACCCAGGTCCTCAGACTTGGCTGCAAGCTCCTTCACTTGCTGAGTCTTCCTGTCCCTTGTTAATCATTACTCACTGGACTTTATGTAGCATGCAGTATCAGGCAAATGTTAGAGATAGAGGTAAAAAAGTTCCCACTTTTCAGGTGACTCTAGATTGTGTCAAGTTGACAATAAAACTAACCAAGACAAAGGGCAAATTAGGAGCATGTTCTTGTGGTTGTGTTTGTTTTGTTTTGTTTTGTTTTAGCACAAATTGAACATGTATGATTAATGGAAAAACTGGTGCTGAAAATACGGATGTATAAGAAGATGTAGATGTCCCTGGCTTTGATGTGTAATTTACTGAAAGCAACGTTGCATGTCGTGACACTTTAAACTTTTTTTTTTTTTTGGTTCTTTTTTTCCGGAGCTGGGGACCGAACCCAGGGCCTTGTGCTTCCTAGGTAAGCGCTCTACCACTGAGCTAAATCCCCAGCCCCTTCGTGACACTTTAGTATGGTGTCCAAACGAGCCTAGTAGTTTGTGGCTGGTGTTACTGAATGTGCAAGAGGAGACCTGAGGCTGCCTGCAGAGGAACATACGAGTTAATGTAAGAGTTACACAGAAAAATAAATAAGTATAAATCAATGAGCATTGCAGTCTACCAGCTCAGCCAGCAAGTGTGGCCATCAATATTTATAAGCTTTTACAATCAAATACACAAAGGCGTGCAGACTGGAAGAAATATAAAAAGTTGATATTCGTCAGTAGGGTAGAGCAACCAGACAGGACCTGTACAAAGAGAAATGAAAACTAACATTTCCACTGCAGTGTAATTTACTAGGCAAACTTGAGGACGGTTTCTAATTGTCTTGAAAACGTGTATCTTGTAGAGAAAGCTGGCCTTAAGGTCACAAGCATGACCCTGAATTCCTCAGCCTTCTGTCTCAGTCTCCCAAATGCGGGTATTTCAAAGTGTGCAAAATGTGCACTGTACCTCTCAGTTTTAGTTTTATCAAAAACAGTCTTAATGCTAATACCACTTGTGGCAGGAACTAAATATATCTCATCTGTATTCCTCTCTATACAAAAGAGAGCCCCTTCGTTTAGTCACACATTGGTAGGTGCATAAAACACTCTAGAATAGGAACATTTAAGAGGTTACCTATTGGTTTAGGCCATTTATCTAAACTCTGGAACCATTTGGTATTTGTTGTTAGTTGATTGGTGGTATTTGGCCTTAAAATGCTTACCGTTTGCCCACCAATCTCCTGAGACCAATGATGAGTCTTTCTCCATGCAAAAGCAAAACCAGTGGTGATATTAACAATGATATATGACTATTATTCTTTTTTCCTTTGATATTTTATAGTTTTTGATTCTAATACATCCTTTCTGGACAAACTTCTTATTTTTTTTTAATTGGGTATTTTTTTATTTCATTTCAAATGTTATCTGCTTTCCTGGTTTCCCCTCCAGAAACACCCTGTATCCCATCCTCCTCCCCCTGCTTCTATTTGGATGCTCCCCCACCCACTCACTCACTCCCACCCACCTCCCTGCCATGGCATTCCCCTACACTGACTGAGTCATTGAGCCTTCATAGGACCAAGGGCCTCTCTTCCCATTGATGCCTGACAAGGCCCATCTTCTGCTACATATGCAGCTAGAGCCATGGGTCCTTCCATGTGTACTCTTTGGCTGGTGGTTTAGTCCCTGGGAGCTCTGGGGGATCTGTTGGTTGATATTGTTGTTTTCCTATGGGGCTACAAACCCCTTCAGCTCCTTCAGTCCTTTCTCTTAAGAGGGTTGTATTTAGACTCTGAGCTGAGAAAAATATGAAGAGCGCTGTACAATATTGGAAGAAAGAGCAAAATATGACATATGAATTGAAAGGAAAATTCTGCAAAATTAGAACTGTCAGAATTATCTGACAAATGAAAAAAATGTTGCACAAAATCCATGAACTATAAAAATAGATTTCATCAATATCTTCACAGTGCAATAGAACTATCAATTCCCATTTGTGACACTCTGTTATACAACATAAGCAAAAGAGTGAATAGATTCGATGCACATCCAAGATAGACATTCTTATTTATCATTTCTATCCATGTTTGCCTTATTTCATATTTATTTTGACATCATAATAATATATGAGATATTTTATTTGTCTGGAATTTCAAATATGTTCCTAATACGTCTGAGTTTACAGGTCGATGCTGATGTTTACCACTTTGTTACCAAAATCTTACTCACTTACTCAATTTTTCTTTGCCAAGGATATTGTTCAAATTTAAGAACAATCTTCCTCCCCACTTCGGCTTTTTTTTTTTTTTTGAGACAGAGTTTTACTGAATAAACCTGATTGTCCTAGAATTAACTCTATAGACAAGGCTGGCCATGAACTCACAGAGATCCATCTGCTTCTGTTTCCCAATTGCCGGGATTCAACATGTGTGCCACCACAGCCCAGCAGAAAGAACTTTCTGATCCAGGCAATGAGAAGAGTGCTCATCCCACCCACAAAACTTTCTACCCAAAATGTATTCTCTATAAGAAATGTGGGGACCGGGAATGGAGCAGAGACTGAGGGAATGATCAACCAATAATCGGCCCAACTTGAGACCCATCTGAGGAGCAAACACTAATCCCTGACACTATTGATGGACTCATTTAAGCTTGCAGACAGGAATCTAGCATAACTGTCCTCTGAGAGGCTTTACCTAGCAGCTGACTAAAACAGATGCAGAGACCCACAGCCAGACATTGGATGGAGGTTGGGGACTTTTGTGGAAGAGTTGGTGGAAGAATTAAAGTCCTAAACAAGGCAGGAACTCCACAAGAAGTCCAACAGAGTCAACTAACTTGGACCCTTGGGGCTCTCAGAGACTGAACCAACAACCAAAGAACATATACGACCTGGATTTAGATGTCCAAGTACATCTGTAGCAGATGTGTAGTTTGGTCTTCATGTGGGTCCTGAACAACTGTAGTGGGGGCTGTCCCAAAAGCTGTTGCCTGTCTGTGGGAAATATTTTTCTAACTGTGATGCCTTGCCTGGCCTCAGTGGGAGAGGATGCCCCAGGGAGACTTGAAATGCCAGGGTGGGAGAATACCTGCGGGGGAGGTCTTCCACTCTCTCAGATGAAGAGGAGAGAGGGTGGAGGAAAGTATTGTGGGAGAGGGTGACCTAGAGGAGGGTAGTGAATGTTACCTAAAGTGAATAAATAAAATTAAATATAAAAAAGAAGGTATTAATTAAGGGAAATGGATTAATAATGAGCTATATAATGTTAACAATAAAGTTTCATGTTTAGCCTGAACTTGAACATTTTAAGCAATCGCTTACTGAGTGTAACAGTTAGCTTTGATTGTCAACTTGACATAACAGAATCTCCTGGGAAGAGATGAAAGATGTCTATATTGGGTTGGCTATGGTTAGTCTGTAAGAGATTGCCTTAAGTCAGCTAATGGATGGTCTGACCATACCAGACTGCACCATTAATCAGTGGGATCTTATTTGTAGCAACAAATATTCCATTGAAATGTGGTCCAGTGACAGAAAAATGCACACATTTTTTGTGCTTTCTATTGGTGTGAAATAATGATTAATTCAGGGAAACCAAACCTTTCTAAACACAGTCTTTTCACAGAGTCATGGAATATTATTGAAACAAAGCAAAGCTACATCCCAGAATTACACACACACACACACACACACACACACACACACACACACAGAGAGAGAGAGAGAGAGAGACAGAGACAGAGACATAGAGAGACAGAGAGAAAGAGACACAGAGAGACAGAGACAGAGACAAACTGACAAGGAGACAAGGAGACAAGGAGAGATAGAGAGAAAAAGAGAAAGAAGAGAGAGGAACTTGGTATGTTTAGATAGAAAACTTAGTTAAAAGTGGTATTCTTGTTTGGATTACATCTAGGGAAACATGATGTGGAAGTATAGTGTGCTATGTTCCTCATTTTTCAGAAAGGCTTGAACCATGAACAGAATCACATGATCAAACCATGTTCTTAGAAATTATCTGGTCTTAAGGAGGTACTAAATTTGTATTTAATGCAACATGTTGTTTTTATGTCTTGGCTCCCATTACTACATTAAAAGTCTGTAAGAAATTGTCTCAGAAGTTGCTGCTGACGCAGAGGGCAATTGTGGTTTCTTAAAAAAAAAAATACAATCAGAACTTTCTTTTCCCTTCATAGTTTCTGCCAATCAATTTTATTTCTATTGTCCAATTTTAAGAACTTTTCTGACCCAAACAATGAGAAGAACATGTTTTATAAGAAGGAATTGGTAGATGGAAGTGGTCTAATAATCGGCCATATAGAATATTAATAAACAAATTAATCAAGGAAATCTTAATTTTATCCTCTCTGCAATTCCAAACCAATACAAGCAAATACTCATGATTTTTACTATGAGAAGTAAGAGGGAATCTGTCACATAGATATGAGGCCAACGAACCTCAAATGACACAGCCTGTGGAAGGCAAAGTCTTCTAAGAGAAGGCAGGGACAATGGTTGTTGTTTTAAACTTACCTTTGAAATCCAAATCTCTGACAATTACTTGTTTTTTGTTCCTTGGGGAAGGGTCAGTTGGTTTTTTTGTTTGTTTGGTTTTTTGTTGTTGTTGTTGTTGTTTTTGTTGTTTTTTACCTTTCCTCTAAGTTTACAGACTTTGTGTATTTATTTATTTACATTTCAAATGTTGTCCCCCTTCCTTGCCCCCCTCCACAAGCCCCCATCCCCATCCCCTCTCCTCTTCACCTTCAAGAGGGTACTCCCATGCCTACCCACCCACTCCCACCTCACTCTTCAAGCATCTGCCTTCTCTGGGACATCAAGCCTCCACAGGACCAAGTGCATCCCCCCTCTCACTGAGGCCAAACAAAGCAATCCTTTGCTACGCACGAACCATGGCATGGCATAGCATCCATAGCAGAGGCCATGGACCAGCCCATGTATGGCGGGCGCTCTGAGGTGTCCATTTAGTGATACGGTTGTTCTTCCAATGGGGTTGCCATACCCTTCATCTCCTTCAGCTCTTCCCCTAACTCTTCCATAGGGGTTTCTGGGCTCAGTCCAATGGTTGGCTTTAAGTACCTGTATCTGTTTCAGTCAGGTGCTAGCAGATCCTCTCAGAGGACAGCCATGCCAGGATCCTGTCAGCAAGCCCATCTTGGCATTAGCAATAGGGTCAGGGTTTAGTGTCTGCAGATGGGATGGATCACAAGATGGGGCAGTCTCTGGATGGCCTTTCCTTCCATTTCTGCTTCTTTTTTCCCCTTGCATTTCCTTTAGACTGGAACAATTCTGGGTTAAAATTTTTAAGATGGGGGGTTGGGGATTTAGCTCAGTGGTAGGGCGCTTGCCTAGCAAGCGCAAGGCCCTGGGTTCGGTCCCCAGCTCCGGAAAAAAAAAAAAAAAGGAAAAAGAAAAAAGAAAAAAATTTTTTTAAGATGGGCGGGTGGCCCTATCTCTCAACTGGAGGATATCGACTGGAGGGTGGACTCCTCAGGTTCTGTCTCCCTACTGTTGCGTATTTCAACTAATGTCATCATCACCACTGGGTTCTGGAAGTCTCCCATATTCCTGGTGTCTGGGACTTTCTAGGGCTTCCCCCTTTTGGCACCCCACATGCTGCATATTTCTATTCATTCTCCTGATCCTCTAGGCTTCTCTCCTATCTCCCCCCATAATTGATCCTGCCCCACTTTTTGTCCCTTCCTCTCCCTTCTCCCACTCAGGTCCCTCTCTCCCTCTGCCTCCCGTGATTACTTTGTTCCCCCTTCTGAGTGGGATCCACACTTGGGCCTTCCTTCTTGTTAAGCTTCATATGGTCTGCGAGTTCTATCATGGCTATCACTGAACTTGTCAGTGAATTCACACAGTGTATGTCCTTTCGAGTCTGAGTTACCTCACTCAGGATGAAATTTTCTAGTTCCATTCATTTGCCTGCAAAATTCATGATATTCAATGGAGGAGTATTCCTCTTTCACCACATCCTTACCAGCATCTGCTGTTGCCTGAGGTTTTTTTTTTTTTTTTTTTTTTTTTTTTTTTATCTTAGCTATTCTGATTGGTGGAAGGTGGAATCTCAGGGTCATTTTGATTTGCATTTTCCTGGTGACTGAAGATACTCAAAATTTCTTTAGGTGCTTCTTGACCATTCAAGATTCCTTAGTTGAGAATTCTCTGATTAGCTCTGTAGCCCATTTTTTAATTGGGTTATTTGGTTTTCTGGCATCTAACTTCCTGAGTTCTTTATTTATTTTGGGTATTAGCACTCTATCAGATTTAGGGTTAGTGAAGATCTTTTCCTAATCTGTAGGTTGCTATCCTTCTGACAGTGTTCTTTGCCTCACAGAAGCTTTTCAGTTGCAAATGTGATCAATCTGCAGTAGGGAGGGGTGAGTCCTCAGGGTGCAGACCTTGTCAGCTGACAGACTGGGGTCAGTAAATGCACTGCTTCTTTGAAGGGACACTTCTTTCTGTATGCAAAGGAGCAATCTAAGTAAAAATGAATGAATATGAATTCTTTCTCATTAGTAAATGAAGCTATTTTCCTAGCAGCCATCCAGCCATGATTTTAAGCAATTTTTCACAGTTATTCCAATGACACAGTATTCAGTTTTCCTGACACTGGGTAATTTGCCTAAAGAATGACATCATGAATCCATCAAGTCTTGGTGAGGCATACATTCATGTATTCACTGAGCATTTTGTAGCATACTCTTTAGAGTCACGACAATGACCACGTCTGAGGTGTAGTGCAGTGTAATTTGCATGAAATAAATTCTTGAAATATACAAAAGTAATAAAATTTACAGAGAGCTAGATCAAGTTACATAACTGTTACATGATGTAAGTTATATCATCATTGGACAATGCTTAAAGTGTTGGTTAATGTTGTCAGCTTGACTGTCTTGTGAGTAAACTAGCAGGTGCATTTCTGGATGCATCTGTGAAAGTGTTTCCAAAGAGGCTTAACTGAGGATGAAAGGCCTACCTGGAATGTGGGAGTCACCAAACTATGGACTGTTGTCCCATATTAGAGAAAAAGAAAAAAGAGGAGAAAGTCATCAGAACTAATTTCTCTCTACTTCCGAACATCAGACACCACGTGAGTACTCATACTTTTGCTACCATATCATCTGCTCCAGGATGGACTGGACCCACTCCAACTATAATCCAAAATGAATTCTTCTTGCTCTGAGTTGGGTTTGTCCAGTATTTTATCACAGCATCAAGAAAAGTCACTGAGACAGACAGGAGTATCAGGCATTTAAATTGCAAAAAAGAAATGTAACAAAACATTCTATCCTATAAGATTGATAAGGTTTCATTTAATTTCTGGTTCTGATTAACGCTGAGAATTATTTTTGAAAATGTCTTGGCTCTCCTCTGAGACATGTTACCATTAAACTTTCCCATTATTACTTTCCCGTTATTACTAGTTTTAACTAGTAAGCAGTAACGATGATTCCGGAAGTGCGATTGATAATGTCTGGAGAATAGACTAGGTGGTTAAGAGCAATGCATCTCACAACCCTCAGAAGCTCCAGTCTCAGGAGTTCTGACACCCTCTTCTGGACCCTGCAGGCATTTGCACTCAGATGTTGCACATACATACATGCAGGCAAAACACTCACACACACATAAAGTAAAAAGAAATGTTCTTTTCCTGAAAAGTAAATTGATAAAATGTATTATATAACCATACACATAAAACATAAAAACAACTTTTGAATCAGGAGAAAGGCAACGGTCTTACTGTGTAGTAACATACTGACTTGATTCTTTTTCTATCTGTTTATATATGGTCCTATGAGGTCAAACAACCTGTAGCTTTTCTAAATAACTATTACATGCATTTATTTGTGTGATTGTGTGCACACGCATGTGTACCACAGAATGTGTGTGTGTGTGTGTGTGTGTGTGTGTGTGTGTGTGTGTGTGTGTGTGTAGGTCCTTTCCTTCCATCATGTGGGTTCTGGATGATAAACTAGAGTCATCAGGTTTGGTGGTATATGTCCTTACTTACTGAGCCTGCTAACAGCCCACAGACTATCACTTTCCTGTTGCTTTTGTATATTAATAAAAGCTGTATATTTGGGCATTAAAAACCGATCACTGTCTGCTACTAATAAGTAGGGAGCCTGGGTCCTAGGTGGAGTCCATGCATTTCTTTGTTGGTGATTTAGTCTCTGTGAGCCTCCATCAGTCCAGGTTAGTTAACTCTGTAGGTCTTCTTGTGGTGTCCTTGACCCGTTTGACTCTGTAATTCTTCCCCTAACTCTTCCACAAGACTCCCTGAGCTCCAACTAATAATGTTTGGCTGGGGGTCTCTGCATCTGTTTTCATGAGTTGTTTTCACTCATGAGGTTTCATGAATGAAGCCTCTAAGGAGACAGTTTCGCTAGATTGCAAACATTGCAGAGTATCATCAATAGTATCAGGGGTAGCTCTCTCCAATGGTTTGAGTCTCAAGTCATTGTTAGGCCATTCTCCCAATCTCCATTCCATTTTTCTCCCTGCACAGCTTGTAGGCAGGACTAATTTGGGGCCAAAGGCTTTGTAGGTGGATTGGTAGTCCCACCTGGTTACAGGAGTTGGTCACTTCAGTCTCCATAGTCCCCTCAGCTAGGAGTCTCAGCTAGGGTCACCCCCATAGACTCCCAAGAGCCTCCCCTGTTCTGTGTGTCTCCAGAGAGTCCCAGTGATGCCCCCCAATTTCTGTTCTCTTTCCCAGCCACCACCTCCCCACATCTAGTCTCCTTTCCTGCTTCCCTCCCCACTACCTCTTCCACCCAGTTTCTTCCCTCCATCCACTTTCAATGTCTTTTTTATTTTCTCTTCCAAGTGAGATTCACGCATCTTCCCTTTGACCCTACTTGTTACATAGCTTCTTTGGGTCTGTGGACTGTAGTATATTTATGCCGTACTTTATGGCTAATATCCACTTATAAGTGAATACATTTTATGTGTGCCTTTCTGAGTCTGTGTTACATCACTCAGGAGGATTTTCTAGCTCCACCCATTTGCCTGCAAATTTCATGATGCCTTTGTTTTTAGTAGCTGAGTAGTATTCCATTATGTTAGTGAACTGCATTTTCTGTATCCATTTTTCAGTTAAGGGACATTTAGTAACAGTTTCTGGCTATTGTGGATAAACTGCTACAATGGGCAAGTGTCCTCGTGGTACAGTGGAGATGCTTTTGGGGATACCCATTTCGTTAATCTGACCTTCGGCTTTTTTGTTTGTTCATCAGTTTGTTTGTTGTTATTATGGTTCAAAGAAAACTACCGAGAAAGATCTCTTGGGAAATAATAAAATTAGCCATTCTTGTGGATTGGTATCTTTTCTTTAGGAGATGCCAGTTTCAATGACTGAAAATGCAGAATTCCTTGATTCGGTGTTGGCGCATCCCAGGGAAATGTTAATGTACAGTTTCTAGGGATGGTCACTAAGTTTCTGCTTCAGCTTGCAGAGATTTGCACATTGCGGGTGAATGTCCCACTCTCCCCTCAGAATGTGGATTATTTCCTGCTCCTTGTTCAAGGCCATTGACTTCAGTATTTTCTGCCCAATAATGTACTAACACGAAGGGGATGAAAACATTGTTTATTTCATCTGGGTCTTAGCACACCGTACAGTAATAACTGATGAATATTTTTAAAGTAAACTACTCAAATAAAGTACTAAGTAATATGATTAGGGTAGCCAACTGACATTTAAGAAATTCTGGTTAATTTCTGGGCTTGGTAGCATACACCTGTAATCCCAGCATTCAGAAAGTGGAGACAAGGGGATCACTGCCAGTTCAAAGCCAATCTGGTCTGTAAAGCTTTTGTTTCTTTGAGGGAAGGACCTTACATAGCACAATCTAGCCCCAAATTCACCATGTACTTGAGAAGGACCTCCTAAGTGCTGCATTATAGGTGTGAACCATCACACTGAGATTGATAATGGGGACTGAACTTGGAGTCAGTTCTCTCACTGTAAGTAAACGTTCTATCAGCTGAGATACATATCCATTTCTCTTTACATGCATTTCTTCGAGATATGTACATGTCTTGAGCTGAAAGAACCAGCAGTCAATGCTGTCCAGTTCTCAGTGAGAAACTCCTGTAGAAGGCACAGAAACAGTAGACTGCATACTTATATTATATCATGCATATAACAGGGTGGGGGATTGCTAGTTTGTCTTATATGATAGGTCCAGGGTAGTCCAACTACGGTTGTCTTCATGCTAGACAACTTAAGAATCTGGAAACTGTCCATGAAGCTAGATGTCTCTATAGTTCCAATGTGGCCCAAGAAATCTGAAGTTACCTTGAAATCCTATGCTGCAAGAGTCAAGAGTCTGATGTCTGCAGAGAGCAGCAGTAGGAACAATGAATGTGCTTGCTCAGAAAAACACGAAGGCAAGTAGATGACAAGGATATTCATCAGATATGTTCATGTCTGGGCCCCTTAGACTGATGCCACCTAAGCACCTGTAATACAACCAGCTGATCTTCATGCAACGAAACAGATTAGGGTAGGCTTTATAAATGCATCGGAAGGTGCCATCTACTCTCACGGGAGGTTTTCTCCTACTGGTTGGTCTTTTCTAGAAGTCCCCACATAGAGTTGTGCCTCCTAGGTAATTTCAAACCCCTTCACATTGGCAAGGGCTCATTACCTGGCTCTGGCTGGCCAGAAGCCTACTGTGTAGATGAGGTTGGCCTGAACTCTCAGAGATCAGTTTGTCTCTGCCTCCCAAGAGCTAGAATTAAACACACGTGCTACCGCATCCTGACCCATTTTGCCTAACTTTAATAATGAGAGTACAAACTTTGAATTCTTTTTAGTAGACTGTTTTATAAGCATACTGTTACTAACTACTATCACTTTAATATGGCTATATAATACATGTTACTTCATATGTCAATTTCTCCCACCTTTTGTTTTATTACCTCTTTGATTTACCTCTTGATTCGAATATGTAGATACAATTATTAAACTCTAAACTCAAACTAGTCTGAGATAATATTCTTTTCAGGTTCAGGCTAGTATGAGAGTGACTCGTCATGAGCACACATGTTATCAGTATGTAATTATGCATCAAGAGGAGTTCTGTGTATCAAACGTCCTTCTGAGTTTGGTCATTTCATTATCAGGTTGTCAGAGAGATTATCACTTCATTGGGATAGCTTCTCAGCTGTCCTGATGCAGATATGTACATAAACACAGAGTTAAGTATGGTGAGATGTTTTTCCTCCTTCTAGTAAGAAACAAATAACAGATCTGTGTGGTTGAAATTAACAGTGATGGGTTGCATAAATAGAGGTTATATAATCACAACTTTGCTTTCAAAAACAAGTGATGTGACCACCTGAGAAAAATATTGTCTCTTTGTCAAAAGAGACAATTTGTCTCTTTGTTCCCCTTCCTTCTTCTTGAGCTTCATATGGTCAGAATATTGTATCTGTAATTCCAGCTTTTGGGTTAATATCCACTTATCAGTGAGTGCATACCATGTGTGTTTTTCTGTGATTGGGTTACCTCACTCAGGATGATATTTTCTAGTTTAATCCATTTGCCTATGAATTTCATGAAGTCATTGTTTTTGAGAGCTGAGTAGTACTCCATTGTGTAGATGTACCACATTTTCTGTATCCATTCCTCTATTGAAGGGCATCTGGGTTCTTTCCAGCTTCTGACTATTATAAATAAGGCTGCTATGAACATAGTAGAACATGTTTCTTTGTTATATGTTGGAGCATCTTTTGGGTATACGCCCAGGAGAGGTATAGCTGGGTCCTCAGGTAGTGGAATGTCCAATTTTCTGAGGAACCTCTAGACTGATTTCCAGAGTTGTTGTACTAGTTTGCAATCCCACCAACAATGAAGAACCGTTCTTCTTTCTCCACATCCTCACCAGCATCTGTTGTCATCTGAGTTTGTGATCTTAGCCATCCTGACTGGTGTGAGGTGGATTCTCAGCTTTGTTTTGGTTTGCATTTCCCTGATGACTAAGGATGTTGAGCCCTTCTTTAGGTAATTCTCAGCCATTCGATATTCCTCAGCTGAGAATTCTCTGTTTAGCTCTGTACCCCATTTTTAATATGGTTATTTGGCTCTCTGGAGTCTAACTTCTTGAGTTCTTTGTATATTTTGGATATTAGCCTTCTATCAGATGTAGGATTGGTAAAGTTCTTTTCCCAACCTATCGGTTGCCATTCTGTCCTAATGACAGTGTCCTTTGCCTTATAGAAGTTTTGCAGTTTTATAAGATCCCATTTGTTCATTCTTGACCTTAGAGCATAAGCCATTGGTGTTTTGTTCAGAAATTTTCCCCAGTGCCAATGTGATCGAGACTCTTCCCTACTTTTTCTTCTATTAGTTTGGGTATATCTGGTTAATGTAGAGGTCCTCGATCCACTTGAACTTAAGCTTTGTACAGGGTGATAACAACAGATTGGTTTGCATTCTTCTACATGCTGACCACCAGTTGAACCAGCAACATTTGTTAGAAATGCTATCTTTTTTCCACTGGATGGTTTTAGCTCCTTTGTCAAAGATTAAGTGACCATAGGTGTGTGGGTTCATTTCTGGGTCTTCAATTCTATTCCACTGAACTATCTGCCTGTTTCTGTACCAATACCATATAGTTTTTATCACTATTGCTCTGTAATACTGCTTGACGTCAGGGATGGTGATTCCCCCAGAAGTTCTTTTATTGTTGACAATAGTTTTTGCTATCCTGGGTTTTTTGTTCTTCCAAATGAATTTGCAAATTGCTCATTCTAACTCTGAAGAATTGAGTTGGAATTTTTCATGGGGATTGCATTGAATCTATGGATTGCTTTTGGCAAAATGGCCATTTTTCCTATAATAATTCTGCCAACCCATGAGCATGGGAGGTCTTTTCATCTTCTGAGATCTTCAATTTCTTTCTTCAGAAATTTGAAGTTCTTGTCATATAGATTTTTTCACTTGCTTGGTTAGAGTCAAACCAAAGTATTTTATATTATTTGGAACTACTGTGAAAGGTGTCATTTCCCTAATTTCTTTCTCAGCCTGTTTATCCTTTGAGTAGAGGAAGGCTACTGATTTGTTTGAGTTAACGTTATACCCAGCGACTTTGCTGAAGTTGTTTATTAGGCTTAGTAGTTCTCTGGCGGAACTTTTGGGGTCACTTACGTATACCATCATATCATCTGCAAATAGTGATATATTGACTTCTTCCTTTCCAATTTGTATATCCCCATGGTGTATCTCAAAATATGGAAGTAATAGTACCAAAGTAACTTTTCAATTTGATGGCTTATAGTCTATAACTGAATTCCAGCTATTATTGGCTTCTGGTTATTGTTAGGATACTGGTAGTAGAGATGGCATTCTGTTGAAGAAAGAATGAGAGGTTTGTAATCAGTTTTCCCCGTTCTAACGTCCTTTCTTCCATTTCTGGCTTTATTAAATTTCTTGGAAGCTTGATTTTCTTCTTTAACCATAAGACTCATAGAGTATGGGATTACAGCATTCCTATGATTTACACAGTACCTGGCACCCATATGGTTCAAATGATTAGTGATTTCTTCTCTCCAAGGCATGATAATACCCTTTATCACTTTTATGGTGAGTAATTTAAGACATTTTCCAACAGGAATCTGTGAATCACTATGTCTCTTTGAGTTTAAAAAAAAAAAGCTCCATGAAACAGAGACTTTTTTCAAGTTAACGAAGATAGAAAATAAATTTTTAATTTTGCTGAATTTTAATTGTAATGAATTGTATATATCATTCAATATATTGCCTCCTTCTAATATAGGTACTAGAATTAGAAATTAGAAATTATGAGTTTACTTTATTATTTGATGGCAAATCTCAAAGAGATTGATGTTAAACCACTCCATGTCATTCCTTAACCATTGGAAGTTTCACCTCCTATTTAGAACTTGAAGGGAAGATTTCAGGCCTATTTTCTTCCATGGGCTTCCAAGCTATGCAAAATCTAAATTATGCTAATGAATCCTATAACTGATACCATTACCATACTTTTAAGCCAGATAAAGAAATACGCAACCAAGTGTTCATTTAATTAGAACTCTAAGTTATGTCCTTCTTCATATTGTCTGCCTGGTTCAGTATTTTCGAATATTCTACCTAACAGAGACAGGATTTTAGTCAGCCTAAATGCTGTCTAAGACCTTCCTTTTTCCATAGAACAATGATGCGGAACATATAGACTATGAAGGTGTTTATGCTTTATTACAATAAATAATTCCCTGGAAAATCCCAGGTGAAATTCAATTGTCAAATATATTTGATAATCTGGGAAAATTAGCTCACATAACTGAAGGCAATCTAGAGTGTCACCTTTTAAAAATCAAAATGTATAATTAAAAGCTGTCTGTTGACAAACAGAGTGACTAAAGAAAGAACCATCCCCAAGCATGCCAACATATCATCCTGGAGATTTCAGCTCACATGCTCATTCAAAACAGAACCATTCATAAGACCTCACTCATTGAAATGGAACAAGCCAGTGCTCTGAGTTTAATATAAGCCCTGTCATTGTAGGTAATTATAGGTATTATTCAGTCAGCTAACAACTTCATCCCGGGCACCATCAAGAACAATGTATTAGGAAGCTCATTGGTAACATCCCTACCTAGCATGTCCAAGACCCTGAGTTCAATCTACAATACTAGCATCAGAACATGGAATGCTAAGCAGGCCCAGCGTCTTTGGGTCATTCTTTTGAGTTCTAGAGGCAACTTTATCCTCATTTATAGATCTTACTTAGATCTATTTCTATTGGGTCTCAAACTGGTCCACTTCAATGGCCCTTCCAATTAGCAAAAGTCAAGAATCTGCCCACAAAGTGCAATAAATAGAGAACCCCCATGAGCATTCCTCAGACACATCTTCATTGTAGATATGTCAATGGTTTCCCTCTCTTGCATTCTTACGACAAAACAATTAAACAAAATCAGGATTAAGACACAGCTTTTTTCACCACTGTACATTTTATTAGCACAACCCAAAGCTATGTGTTGACCTCTTGGAAAATGCAGCTAATTGGCCTGCTATTCCCTTGCACACCAGACTCTATAGACTCAGTACAGCCACAGAGGCTTCCTCTACGATAAGGGGGCTACTTTCAGGAGAGACTCTCAGGCTGATTACTTGAGCAGAAAGAAGTAGTTTCTAATTTACTAGTCTTAGAAATGGTCACTTTCTGGGCATATTTCCCACAGAATAGTCCAAAAGGGATCAACAGAAAGAACTGGTTTCTGATTACAATGTCGCCTGTACATAATATGGAGAGTACAAGATGCTCTCTAAACGTCCCCAGCTTCTCCATTAGAGATCTTGAACATCCTAGGGCCATGTATTAAAAAGATTGATCACCAGGTGGCGCTCTCTAGAGGAGCTTGATTTCTTAACAGACTGGCTAATGGGCGTCTTTATTGTCTGGATTTGGATTCATTTAGGAGAAATTATTAAACACGACTGTGAGGGCAGTTCTGGAGAAGTTACCAAAGGAAGAAGACTCACCCTGAATATGGGCAGCATCATACCATGTGACACGCAAAATAAAAGGAGAAGGTCAACAAAGTAACACCATTTGTGACTCTGTTCCTGGCTGAGGACTCAATACAACTGTTTCCCAATAAGGCCATTACCACTGGAGGCTTTCTTACTGTCAGCCATGTATTCTCCATGCTGCTGCACCATTGCACCAAACTGTAGTTCAAACCCTTCCTACCTTGAGTTGCTTTGTAGGGTTTTTGTATAGGTTATTTTGTCAATGAAGATGGTAACTAATACAGACACATAGACTGTACAATATTCTATGTCCTTAAGTGAGTCACCAGTGTGTGTTTGTGTGTGTGTGTGTGTGTGTGTGTGTGTGTTTGTGTGTGTGTGTATGTGTAGATTTTTCATGGGCCAAACTAAATGGAAAACAATCTCCAAAAGATAAAAGGCTTTCTCATTTTACCAAACTCTGCCTTTAAATCATGGGAGAGAGCTATGGTACAATAGACACTGAGTCATTTGTTAATGACAAAATCACGGAAGGAGGGAGCTGCCCAAAAGCCTCCTAACATCTTGCTTGTTCATTCTTCCTTTCAGTCCCAGTGTTCCAGTGACTGAACGTTCCACTGTAAGAGAAAATTAGGCAAGAGACCTATAAACTAACTTGGAGGTATTTTCATTTGTCTCAAGAAAATAAATTAGTTTCTGTCTATCATACCAAAAGCTTCAAGGGGAAAGAATCTGGCTTTACAGAAAAGGAAGATGAAGGAGCAAAAAGTAGAGGTAGTCTACTTTTATGGTTTGAAGCATTGTCCAAATGCTGTCTCATCCCTAAAGGTATTCACAAGTATTGATTTAGAAACCATCCAGGAACTCCTACCCAAAGCCACCTGCTCTCACAAGCCAGATGCCAGTGTTTTAAGCCTGGCTGAGTTGTAAATACTGCCTGATTATGGCTGATTTGGTCTGATCAGAGATGCCTGCAATAAGCGGAATGGCATCAAATGAGAAATGTGGGAGCGTGTTTAAAGGTGATTGTGCCTTGCAAGTTAGCATTTCATAACCAAGCACAGTTTACCACATCGCTGTCAAAAACAATTTGCACATCCAGATAAATTAAATTGGAAATATGGAACAGAAATCAGAAAAGGACCCACCATGTGATTCTACTCACCAGAGATGCTTAAGAGGGAGGGGATAGAGGTTTGAAATACTGCATCCCTGCAGAGACGAGGCAAAGCCTCTTAATGGAGGTGGCACTGCAAGAGTAAGCAGGGCGTATGCTTTATGGATTGTTTAAGTTAGTATTTATTACACCCCACTAACTGCTCCTGCAAGCTTTTGCCACAAGGCTGCCCCCGCATGGTATCTGCTCTTTCCCCAACATACCTTTAAACCCCTCCCCCATTTTGAGCCAAGAAAGGAAATGGGCTATTCAAACAGCTACAAAGCTGGTTTACAGAATCAAAATCAGGCTAGGAAAGGGCAGTTCTGTGGCAGTTAGCTGTTGAGGCACAGTGCACCGCACGCCAAGGTGCTCTGCCTTTATGCAGCCCTGATTTAATTGCTCACAATGCTGGGATTCAGCCACCAGAGCTAGGCTAGTGGGTTTGTTTTCTTCTCACCTACAGCAACATGCAGAGAAGCATCTGCTTAGGTCCCGGCTGGTGATGGAGCTTCACCTGTCTGCTCCTGCTTTCTCATTTTGCATTGAGCCAGATCCACTGTTCTGAATGCAGTATAACAGGGTAGTCTTTTAAGTGGGCAAGATCAATGTAAACACACACACACACACACACACACACACACACACACACACACACACACGCACGCACACGCACACGCACACACGCACACACCATTTCCATGCCAACTATATTTGTTTACTTATAGATGTGTGAAGTAAGTAGCAGGGCCCAGCTAACAGCAGTGATGGAATGAGCTAGGAGAGTAGACAATGAGAAAGATTCCACACTGGCCAACGGGGCTCAGATGCTGCTCGACCCCCACTCTCCAAATCTAAAGGAATAATAGAAAAAGTAGAGGTGGTCCATTTTGACTATGAAATGCTTAAGAACCCATAGTGAGGTGCTGGGTAGGTGGCTTAGTGGACAGAGTGTGTGCTGAAAACCAAGAAAGCTGGAGCTCACACCAGCGGCACGCACCCCAGGGACACACGGTGGCTCACTTTTCTAAATCAGGGCCTTGGAGGTGAAGACAGGGGAATCTCAGAAGCAGAGTAACTTGGAAAAATTAAGGAAGATGTCTGTATCGACTTATGGCTTCCATATACCATACACACATAATGCCTGGTCACTGTGATCATATGTATATACACACACACACACAAGCACACGCACGCGCGCACACACATGCACACATGTGCACACACATATGCACGCACTTGCACACATACATACATAGACATACAAAATATATCTTGATAGCTACAATAATATGACTTGCTTTATGAAGGATACCTACATACCAAGCGTAGGTTGTACATATTGAATACATCGAAGCACAGGAAGAAATGTCTTATTTGGTTGACTGTGTAATGATCCCATTTAATGTCAGACTGCCACCAGATCCAGCATCTACAGATGTATAGTGTACATCTCAAGCAGTACACAGAGGAGAGACACTTTTTTCCTGACACTTAGAGACTATGTACACCCTGTACTTATGAGAGACCTTTTGGCATTGCAGTCAACACCAAATGACCTTTCATTACATGCACATATTTCTTGCTAAAATTTAAATGTCATCAAACACTAATTCACTTTATGACAGCCTTTACCTTGGAGACTTGCATTTAAAAGTCACAATATTTATTTTGGCATCAGCATGCAAACTGTGATCCTTGAACTCATGTCAAAATATTTCATTTTCCTCCTGGTATTAGGCTACTGCCTGCTTCAATTCCGTGGGACTTAACCTCAATAATGTTAACTAACCTCAGCAAAGTCCTACATAATTAAGGTTTGCTATCAATGGTCTCTTCATAAATGGCCTCCACTGTGAGTTTGGGTCTGGTGGGAAAACCACTAAGAACCTTTATAATTTCAGAGGTCAAAAGTCAGATGCAATTGTCTTCCTATTTTTGTGTGCTCTCCTAAGCTATAAATTCGTATGTTTCCACAGGTCTGGACAATTTCAGACAGTGTGATAATTGTATCCTAATAAAGATCATCCGAGCTTAAACACCGCTACATTTCTAACTGATCAAATTATTGGCATCTAGCCATCATTGGGTACCACAACTGGTCTCAGATTTTGTCTGGGGGAAAAGATGCCCATTCCTTACCAGCAGAATTTCGTGAAAAGTGACCAAGTTGAAGTAAAAATGTTTTCCATAGAGCTGGAAAGATGGTTCAGCAGTTAATCTAATTACTGATTAATTAGAGATCTAATTACTTTATCACAGAACAGGAGACTAAATTCCCACATGACAGCTCATTACAACCTGGTACTTTAGATATGTCTTAGGGTTTGTATTGCTGTGATGAAACACCAGGACCAAAAGACAAGTTGGAGAGAAAGGGTTTATTCAGCTTACACTTCCAGATCATAGTCCATCACTGGAGAAAGTCAGGACATAAACTCAGTAGGGCAGAAACCTGGAGGCAGCAGCTGATGCAGAAGCCACAGAGGAGTGCTGCCGACTGGCTTGTTTTTCATGGCTTGCTCAGCCTGCTTTCTTATAGAAGCCTAGGGATGGCACCACTTACAATTGGCTAGGCCCTCTTTCATTGACCACTAATTGAGAAAATGCCTTACAGTATGTCTTGGAGACATTTCATCAACTGAAGCCCCTTTCTCTGTGGTGACTCTAACTTGTGTCAAGTTCCAACACCCTCTTCTGGCCTCTTAAGGTACTGCATGCATGTGGTTGCACAGACAAATACAGGCAAAATACTCATACATATAAAAATAACAATTTTTTAAAGAATAATTTCACCCTTTCGGGAAGGGCACGTAATTTGCCATTAAGCATTAGAGTTATGTTTGAGGAGTTTCCAATGTCAGAGAGTGAGTTCAAATATGTCATTTGTGCCTTTCAGTGAAAGTAAAACTTGAAAGAGAAAGGCCTAAATTAAACACACTGTTTGATATTGTAACTTCAAAGAGACCTATAGTGAGATAAGATAGAAGATAGAAGTAAGGGTGTTCTCAAGATAGGATATTTCTATATTTTGGGGAAAAAAAAAAAGGATTCCGTTCAACTGACTTCTGATAACACTTCTTCTGTAACAGGCATGGGTATGTACACGTTTGTGTTCACATTTGAAAACACACAGTACAGCCTGAACACGTGAACAAGTCTCAAGCAGGGCTCCACATGAATCTCAGAGTTCCTTTATGATAACGTGTCCTCTTCTGTCCACTTAAGTCACCACCAATTTCAACTGACAATGATGGGCCCAGTTCTTCATCCAAATACCACAGAGAAGATTCTAGAGAGTTCTAGAATTAAGAGGATTTGAAACAGGAATGCAAGACCTAAACTAACATGGTATGTTAATTATGAATCTTGTACTGCTGACCTCTTCACACTTCGTTAGCTAGACATTTTAATAATGTTCCTTTCAGTATCTCAAGAATGAAATGTGTTTCAGAAACGTAACTATTTTCAATTAAGTCGAACTTATTTAAGTTCTTAGCCTGACTATTATGCAGATTTTATGTTATCGATTCTTAAACTGGGACATCTGTCAATGATTATTTTCATAGGGATTTAGAATTATATTCAGTTGTTTTAATAGGCTCATAATATATTTTATCAACTTTTCAAGATGAGTTATTAACATCTCCTGAAACTTAAATAGATGCTGAAAATTAATTTCATCTTTGTACTATCACCCAATCTGGATACTGAGTTGTAAGCCTGTGTTTAAAATGGTACTTTGCAATGTTGTAACTTCTGTACATTATGCTTTTGGCTAAATGTATGTATTTTAGTAAAATGTATTTATTTTTACTTTACTCATTTTTATGGTGTCAATCTTTGGACCCAGAGTCTCATTTAGGGAAGTCTGATCCCATTTGGTCACTTTGCACTCTGCACAAAGTATCTGAAATTTAAGGCCTTTGAAATAATGTAGCAAGTGGTTTGCATCAGTTAAGAGCAGCCTGAAATAAACAGGATAATCAAGGACTGAAGGGGTGGGATCTAAAAAGGTAGGCAAGAGCTCATCCACATTATCTTTCTTCTTTTTACCTTTTTTTGTGACAAGATTTGCTGAAATCTGACCTGTGGGACCAGCGTCCTAGCCGAAGCCCAGGAAACACTGACCAGACTCCAAAACCTTCATGTTACTCCTCTGCGGGATATAGGGGTATGGCTATCCTCCAATGAGTCAACTCTCATAGTGTTTATTGACCCAAACCCCATGATTTAGAAGAGCATTGAATAATGCTCATATCAAGATGTTAACTATTGAAGAAATGAACATTTCAAATCATACATAATTGCTGCTCAGTGATCCAAATCCCACTCCATCTTAGCCAACACCGTGAAGCTTAACAACACACAGAAACACTCAACAATTAAACTACTATCCTCAGTATGCTATCAGGACAGTGAAGTTTCAGTAGTTAAAAACATAAAACTTGGAAGCCATTTATAAAGAAGGTAGAAATTCGAATACTCCAATGGACCTTGTTTTCTTAGTGTGTAAGTAAACTTAGACTGAATTGCTCAAAAGAATGTCTTACCTGTGCCGAGAAAGAAGGGCAATTTACTGTTCATTCCCTGCCTTGTTTTAATCCCCTATAGTGACAGTACCTGGATATGAAGTATTGTGTAGAATGTATCAGTGAGTAAAGGTCAAATGATATACAGACTATAAATAGGAGAAATTAAGCTAGCCCCAAGATAGAATTGCAAAGCACAGTTTAATTAATATGTACATATTTTTCAGTAGAGTTTATTTGATAAAAATATTTTAGACATTTAAATAGAATCCTCAAGTGGAAACAGCAGTTTGAATTACTATTTATTTTTATGTCTGTAAATATCAGCAAAGTTAAATATCTTTCATATTCATTCATGTTGAAGATTTTCATTCCCTGTTTTATAAAACATATATTTGTACTTATGATCAACTTGTTACTAAGAGGCCCTCTTTTCTCTTACTAATTAAAAAAACATCGTTATGTTAAGCCTATCATTTCAGTTTTATTATATTCTTTTATGGTTTGTGGAATTTTAACAGATGTTTTTCTTTTATTTAAAGTAAATTATTTTTTCACATTATATCCTGATTATAGTTTCCCCTCTCTCTGTTCCTTCCAGTTCCTCCCTTCTTCCCCTCCCCTCCTGACCCACTCCATTTCTGTCTCTCATTAGAAAAGAACAGGGTTCTAAGAAATAACAACCAAACATGAAAAAATAAAATATAATATGAAGTAAAAACTATCATATTGAAGTGGACACAGAAGGAGAAGTATCCCAAGAGCAGGTACAAGAGTCAGAGATCCAATCATTCTCAAGATAAGAGTCTCATAAATATTCTAAGCTTTTATCTATAATACACATGCAGAGGACCTGGTGTAGACCCATGTTGGCATCTGTGCTTACTGCTTCAGTCTCTGTGAGCTCTTATGGACCTCACTTGGTTGATTTAGAGGACTGTGTTCATTTAGGGTCCTCCCATCCACCTCTTCGAGTCTTTCCATCTTCTGTTTCTTGGGATCCCCTGATTTCTGATAGAGACCTCCCATTTAGAGTCTTCACATAATATTTGGCTGTGGGACTCTACATCTGTTCTCATCTGCTACCCAAGGAAGCTATCCCAAAGATGGCAGGGTAAGACACTGATTTATGAGTGTAGAAGATTATCATTAGGAGTCATTGTATTGATTTTTTTCTTTTTTAAACCAATAATGTTTGGTTTTACCATAGGTTTCTGTGCTATCTAATTTCTAGTTCTTGGTTACTGAAGCAGTGGCAGGCATGGGTTCCTTCTTGTGGACTGGGCTTTAAGTCAAATCAGACATTGTTGGCTACTCCCACAAGTTCTGTGCAACCATTGCTTCCGAGGGCCATGCCAGAGGTGACAAATGGCTTTAGAACTTATGGAATGTAGACCATCAGTGAGCACAGCCAGGATGGGTGAGCCTCAGTGAGACACAGCCCAGAGGACTGTGTCCTGAGGACTTCGGGCTGTTGTGGAGTTCTGCTCTGCTTGCTGTCCTCACATCCCTCTCAATCCAAGAATTGTTTGAAAACTCTAAGGGGGCTTCCAGCCCCTCATTGGACAATATCGCTGGCACTCACAATAATAATGCTTGATCTCTTTCAGATATTGCTCCTGGAGCAGATAAATGACTCAATCACTACCCTAGGAAAGAACTTAGAGACATAGATTGTCAGCAACAACCACCACCCTTAGAAAACATTTGGAAAAGTAAAACAGTTAGTGAAGCTAGGTTAAGATGTTTTTACTACTAGCTCTGACATACAAAATCTTAGGGAACAATTTAAAGTTCAAAAAGTCACATTCTCATTAATTAAGCTAGGGACCCTTTATGCTCAGGGAGCAAGAACAATGACAGCACTGGCTGACGTGTCTCATTGAGGCTGGACTGGCGACGATGGACTTCTTATGCACATTTTTGCCCTTAGATTCCTGATATGATGTATTAAGATTTGCTAATAAGTAGATATGCATTTTTTTTTTCGGAGCTGGGGACTGAACCCAGGGCCTTGCACTTGCTAGGCAAGCACTCTACCACTGAGCTAAATCCCCAACCCCTAGATATGCATTTTGAGGATTTAAGTTAGATATGACTAGTTTTTATATAAAAGTTTAGATTTGTGTTTCTTTTAAGATTCTTAAAAGATTACTTTTAAAGATAAACAATAAAATAATTACCCTTTTCTTTGTAACCCCAAATTGCTGCCTGGCAGTAAAAGAAACTGGCTGAGGAAACTAACTGCTTTTTTATACTTTGTTAATCTGTAGTTGCTTAATTACATATGTATATGGTTTTGGGGGACTATTATGTTTTCCTTACCTCTGCTACATATTGTTATTTCTTATAAGGTATTGGAAAACATATTGTTTTTTCATAACCATTCACTAGAAGAAAACTAAAACATTATCACATTGTAATTTTATACTGCATAAAAGATTTTGCTGGGATACATAAGTGGTGGAAGAAAGAATGATGTATGAAGGTTGAAGCATCCATCAACTATGTATAGGTATAAGGTTTGTGTGAATGGGGGCTGAAACATTTTTCTTTCCACCCATCAACTATGTATATGTATCTATAGGTATAAGGCTTGTCTGAGTATGTGTTGGAGCTTGCTCTGTCCACCGATTGTATGTATAGATATATATGTGTATATATATGTGTGCATATGTGTGTGTGTGTGTGTGTGTGTGTGTGTGTGTGTGTGTGTGTGTGTGTGAAATGTTTGAAGCCTGCTTTCTGGAGCTTTGCTTTAACCTTCTATGTGTGAATATATATATATACACATGTATATATGTATACGTGTATATATGTATATATGTGTGCATGAAGTTATTGGACTCTACCTTTTTATTTCATTCACTCAGTGTCTGTGTGGGAGGTTTGGGGGGATGTAATTTTCTCTCTTTCTTTCTCTTTCTCACCGACCCCAAGGAATTAAAGGAGTTCATAGTTTTTCTGCTGGAGAGTGCCAGCACCAGTAAATTAAGCTTTGTTCTCTCAGAGAAAAGTCTGCTGAGTGACTTCTCTAATCACTGGCTGCCTTTGGCAGCAGCCCCTGAAGGTACCTAGATCCACCCCTGTCAGCAGCAATAAACACTGGCCCCCAACGGTTCCCTGCCTCAGTTTATGCACCACATGGATGTCAAAGACAGTCGTTAGCACATTGCCTCAGCGTATTTGTCAGACAAGACAGATTGCATATCAAAGGTTTGGTGGTGGGTTTGCTGTCCATGTTTCTTTGTTTGGTAACCTGTAGAAAACCTTTCAGACTCATAGAGACTAGAACAGAAGGGTAAATATTCCATGTAGGCACCAGCTCGACTTCTCTGTGTTCAAGAGTTGCATTGATGCTATTCTCAGCATTGAAGCCCATTTGGAGAGCAACCCCTCGTCTTAGCAACAGCCTGGCTTATTTGGGAATTTCCATGGCCAATAACTCAATGGAATACAGCCTATTCCCACTACTGAAAGCCTCTCTTGGCTACAAGAAATGGACAGTCGAGGCTCCACATCCCCAGAAGTCCTTATTAATCACCTCCATAGATTCCAGGAAGTTCCCATTTCACTAGGTTCACAGACCATCACCCTAAGTTCCCTGCAATTTCATCCGTCTCCTTGAACGCTCTCCACACCATGTTCTCCTACACCTGATGCTCGCCTACCCACCAACAGTCTTTCTGTAAAACCTATTCTATTTTTCCCATCCAGAGAGATCTATGCATATTTCAAGACCTCTCCTCTTTACCTAACCTCTCTGGGTCAACTGATGTCCTTAGAGTCTAGTGCCCAGAGCTTAAGATCTAAAATGCCTATAGTCTCCGTTACACAGTTAATAATGTAGAGTCAAGTCTCAAATTCTAAACAGGACTCTTCATCATGTAGATTAATTAGGAACATAGTAAAAACATGGAAAAGAGAGGTAGATCAGGAAGGTCACTATGCAACTGTTTATTCATTCGAATCCACAAAGTCCTAAGTCCTTTTCAGAAGATAATATGAACTATGTGTCCTGGTTTACATCTTTAATTCTCCCCCAAAGATCTCTTTTTATATCTGTCTATCTTATCCATTGGTTTATGTATGTGCTTCTTGTTTATCTATTTGTCTGTCTGTCTGTCTGTCTGTCTGAATGTCTGTTTGTCTTACAGGCTTATAGACCTGAGGGGAACTTCTGATCTGAGTGTTCTGCTGTTCCCATATGGCCACCCTTGTCAGTAGCAGGTCACATCACTGTGTTTCTTTTGATTGATTGTCATCTAAAAGGAGTCAGCTGTGAGCAAGTGTCATCACAAGGGCCTCACTTCCTGGGGAACAGTGTGAGGTGTCTGCTCACAGATATGCCACGCCTCAAAACTCCTGGCTCTGCTTTTCTTTAGCCCTATCACATCCTCCTGGGCGGCAGGAAATTGCTATAATAATCATGCGTAACCTTTTGCTTCCTTCCAGTTGAACCTTCCTTCCTGTACAGGAAATGAGAAATTACACACTGTTTCCCACAAATATTTCCATCTATAATATTTCTCAAAGGAATTTTTTATTTTAAAAAACATTTTTGATTCACATTATTCCTTAGACATCAGCATTAAATGAAATTGTGAAATAATCTCACAAAAATAAAAGTAATTATAAACGTTTATGAGTGGTTCTGGAAAGAGGTTTTTCAAAAAATAATTTGGGTCACTGAGAGAGCCCAGTGAGTAAAGGCTATGTGCCTCAGTGCCTGACCACTTGAGTTCAGTTACTGATACTCACAAGCTAGGAAGAGATTACTGACTCCAAGACTCTGTTCTCAGACCTCCACACACATGGTGAGCATGCACACACACGCATGCACATATACACGTGTGCATGCACAACAATGCTCATACCCATGCACACATACACTCATGCACACACACATACACATATGTGCACATGCCCAAAACAAGTAAAATAATATTTTAATTAAGAGTAAATAAATTGTTTTGTGGTGAATTGTCTGATTTAGATGTTGGTTTCAGTGGAGTTTGTTCCTACAAGTTCTCCAGCAGGTGACTCCTTTAAGGAGATATCAAGGTTCAAAGGTGATCCTGTCTACAGGTTTTCATCTGCTCTGGCTGCTGTCCTTATGGGATGAGAAAATCGGTATATGAATATTGTCTTAGTTTGGATTTTTTTTTTTTTTTTTTTGCTGTGAATAGGTACCATGACCAATGCAAGTCTTATAAATGACAGCATTTAATTGGGGCTGGCTTACAGGTTCAGAAGTTCAGTCCTTTATGCATGGCAGCATCTGGGCAGGCATAGTGCAGGAGGAGCGGAGTTCTACATCTTCACCCAAAGGAAGCCAGGAAAAGACTAAGCATCCTCAGGCAGCTAGGAGGAGGATCTCCAAGCCCACCCCACAGTGACACACTTCCTCCGACAAGGCCACACCTTGTAATAGTGCCACTCCCTGGGCCAAGAATATGCAAACCACCACAAATATACAAGATGAAAAACAATGTAGAAAGACAGCTCTCTACAAGCCATGGAGAGAGACTTGGAAGGCTGTATCTCAGACCTCAGCAACACTATGAGAGAGGAATGTTTGGTTAATTCTCCCAGCTGTGGGCCCCTGTTCAAAGTTCCAGCAAACCAACCAGGGCTCTTTTCCTTTGTCAACTGGAGTTTCTCTCCTTTATCTGGGTATTTGTATTATTTCAGTTGTTTCTAAAAAGAGATTTGTTTTCATTCTCTGTCTTGTAATGGTTACCAACAACCTACCGTTGAACTTGACTTCACTCTTATTTAGGTGTCCATCAAAGAACACTTGAGCATCTCTAAAAGGAGTGCGCTATGCATCCAACTCTTTTATACCATGGAAGTATCCAGTGCAGAGTGAAACATTAACAAGAACATGTGTGTCTAGAGCAGTCATAGTTTTATGTGATGATCAAAAGCAACTTTGGAGGCTGCAGAGACAGCTCAGTGTTAAGAGAGCATACTGCTCTTGCAGAGGATCTGAGTTTGGTTCCCAAGACCCATACTAGATGACTCACGACCACCTCTCACTCCAGTTTCAGGGGCTATGAATCCTTCTTCTGACCTATGGATACATGTACACATACACCCTCATCATCACATACACATGGGTTAAAACAAAATAAATGTTTTTAGGGCTAATCTGTGATTGCTTATTTAAAGCATATATCACTAGAAACCCTGAACTTGATTCCCAGCAAGATCACATTCAGAATTGTTGAGTTATGAAAACAGCTCTCTTGCTGCCTTTCTCCGCTAATCTGTGAGCCTCCACGAAGACCAGCTCCCTGCTGTGAAATGTTCTTTTGTGTCTTCTCATCACTCCTATTAATTCTGACCCTTTCAACCAAAGGCACTCCTGAAAAACCAAAGTCCCTAGCATGGCTGTCACTGCTGTGGCTCCTGACTAGCTTTTCAACTGTAACTGACCCCCATACAATGGCAAGATACTAGGTGTAGTATGTAACAAAATTCTACACCATTCTCTCTGCTGCTTGCATATGACCAGCAACTACACTTTGGATGTTATGAATACCACGAAGACAGTGAACTTGCTGCTTCTAGACCCCAAAGAGCAAGCTCCACACATAAGACTTGTTCGTTCTTTTCAAGTTGCACAGACATTAGGTTGGTAGCCAGAGTTGAGCCGTAGAGTGACAGAAAAATGACTGCACAGACTCTTGGATCAGGCAGTTTTCTCTAGTCAAGTGACAATAAAACACACATCACTGTCACCTCCTGACTGAGATTATCATTCTGAATCCACAGGTTAATATAGAAAACCTTTGGGTCTTCAATACAAATCCCTCATCAATTCTGACATCCAACTAGTTGTTAAGTATTTCTAGCCATCTTTTAGATTTTTTTTTGAGAATAGTTTTTTGGGGGGACGGTGTTGTTGGAGCTGGTGGGTTGTTTTGTTTTTCAGTTATCCTGTGGTACTTATTAAAATGCATGGCACGGTGTATCATTCAATCTTAATTCCAACCCCAAATATAATGCTACATATATAACAGGCTCTCGGTAGTCTCTTAACAAATCAAAGGCTCAAGGGAAATATCTTAGTGGTGAGAGCACTTGTTTTGTAAGTTGAAGACTTGAGGTCAAATCATGGAGAATTCACATAAAATGTCAAACATGGCTGCACATGCCTGCAATCCCAGTATTGGGAGGCAAACATGGACAGATTCTCAAAGCTTTCTGGCCAGTTAGCCTATCCCAAAATGGCAAGTGTCCAATTCAGTAAGATACCCTATCTTGTAGCCGTAAAGCAGAGAATGATGGGGGAAGACCTCTGACATCCACCTCTGGTCTACACATACAGACACACCTAAGTGCTACATACATGTAACATATACACAATTAATAGTTAAGTGAAGTTGTAAGAGGGCTCCATGTAGTGCAAATGAAAGAGCCTTTATCCAACTTGTCTGTGCTTTTGAACAGAGAAAATTTGCATTATTGTTAATTTTACTTTATTTTTTACCCATGCTTCTCCAACAGGTGTTCCTATACCCATGCATGTACAGGAAGCACTTAGTGGGATCAGTATAATTTAAAATAAAAAGGACATTCTGTTGGGAAGGAGAAGTAGGGGATAATGAAAGAGGGCTTAGAGGGGGAAGAAATGGACAATGGATTTGCACAATGCATGGAATTCTCAAAGAATAAGAAATTCAGTAAAATTAATCCCGTTTTTACTGTATCCAAGGGCAAGAAATTATTACATTTAAGGATGGTGTGTGTGTGTGTGTGTGTGTGTGTGTGTGTGTGTGTGTGTGTGTGAATAAAATACCCAAAGGTATTTCCATTTCTAGTAAAGCATTTGAAATCTGATCGTGTCAAGTAAATAGTCTTCTGGAATGTGAAACTGTGAAACTGGTTCTGGTAGGCAGAAGCTACAGGGAGGAAAAATGGAACAAAACCTGAGAAAAGGTTTTGTGATGAATTAAGAGACCAGCAAATAGAAAAATAAAATGACTATCATGGAGGAAGCATTTCGTAATGAGATGGATTTCAAAACCAGCAAAGAGTAAGGTCACAGAGAGGAATGAGACATGATCTGATGACCACCCAACATCCTTGTGGCATTTCTGTGTATTGGGCAAGGATGGTTGTTGTTGTGTTTTATTCTTAGTAACTCTCTATACATGTCTTTGGAGTTGAAATGTGGATACTTAAAAATCATTGCAGGAACATTTGCAACTATTTCCCCAATAAAAAATATCCTATCAATTGTCAGGCATGATGGGACAGTGGCTCAGTAAGACCCATCTATTATGGATGAACTACTATCTAGGAATAGATTTTGGGAAATAGGAAGTTACTATCCCCAGCTGCCCACCAACTGTGGGGCCCACCAGGTGCCAATGAATAACTCCAAATCTGTGGTCATACAGGTGATGCTGGGTAAAACTCAATATATTCTAAAATGAACCTTAAAGAATGAATCTGTGAAAAAGACTTGTAGGAAAGGGGGAGGGGCATGATAAAGATGAGAAAAATAAAAGAGAGCTTAGGTGAGAGTAATCCGAATGCATTATATACATGTGAGAAATTGTCAAAGAATACATGTAATTAATCAAAAGATTAAAATACAGAGAAGAAGCTGTATAACTAATTCACTTCTCCAAGAATGACCAAGACCACAGTTTTCTACAGGCATATTTGTATGACTCTAGAGGCAGAAGAGACCACTCCTTATATAAATGAGACCCTGAGTTACATTAGACAAGGAGTTATCAGTGGAATTTAATAGGTGGGAATTTGACTAATATTAATGTTTCCATATGGATAACCAGGTTTATGCAATGTTCAAACACCAACTCCTCTTACTAGTGCAGGCCTTTTCAAAGTTGACTACAGCAAAATCACTTGGGAAGTGTGCTGAAATTCCCATCTGGATGCTGTTAATGGCTTTTTAAAATAAGTGTGCTATAGTTTTTCTTTTACCCAGTTAGCTTGCAAATAATTGAAACTGGACTAATGTATTTATCAAGCTTTAGTGGCACAAAAACTGGGCAGTATTACTCTATTTTAATCCTTTAAGATAATCTGGCTACCTCCCAGGAAAAAGCTTGCATTTCATGGCTTTCTCTGCTTCAGGAGTTTTTTTCATGATGTCTCCTAGACTCACATTCCCCTTGGCTAATCCCCACTTTCTATTTCTAGCTTTCCCTCTCTTGGCTGGGAGGGAGTCTGGACCTATTCTTTCCCCTGCTCAGTCATTGACTGATCAACTAGCTTTATTCACCAACGTAATAACTGGGGAAAATGTTTATACAACTTTGAAACAAGAGATTCTTAGGATAAGGATTTCACCCAGATATGGGGTCATAGAAATCAGCATTTGAATAATACAAGGAGCACATGGGGTGCAATAACATTATACCAATGGAAGCTAGTCCCAAAACACAAGATACTGCATACTGAATCCCTGACGTGGTACTCAGTCCCTCTCTGTAGGAGGCAAGAATTCCAAATGAATCAACACTACAGTGTTGCTTTAGAAAGCAACTTGTAGAGAGCATCAAGGAAAAAGAGCATAGTTAACAAGTAAAGACACCGGTAAACAAGAACAAGGACAGGAGTTACCAGAACCCATGTGGGGTGTGTGTGTGTGTGTGTGTGTGTGTGTGTGTGTGTGTGTGTGTGTGTGTGTGTTGTGTGTGTGTGTTTGTGTGTGATGAAAAGTAGTATTTTAACAAGAGAAGAGAACAAAGCCAAAACTTGTAGGCCTACATGCAAAGAATGAGTAGAAATACCTAGCAATATTCACGGATTTTACAATCTCTAGAGAGTATACAGTAAGAGAAGCTGTTTATATATAAAATCACAACTCCAATGCATCACATCCTTGTATCATGCCTCCTTCTTTTTAAAGTATTAATTATGAACATCAAGCCTAAGGTCTGCCACACAGACTCGATGTCACCTATTTTTTAATGCTAAGAAAAGAAATATGCTTCCATTCCTAGCTCATTTTCTGAAAACTGTTATTTCAACTGAAATCTAGACAACAAAATCTTTCCAAAAAATATCACCTCTCTATTGCTTCATTTTCACTTTTCTCAAAATTGCTTGTGTTGGTTTAGATAATTCCCGTGTTTCTTAAAACAAAATTGGATTTGTTCACCTGATGAAATCATGGCAAGATATATTACAAAGGTATTAAGGGACTGGAATAGCCACAGCACTGGGGAGCTGGCATTATCTGGTAGAATTGAAAGCCAATCCTTTGAGCGCTTTTCAAAAAGCCACTTCATCTTGATAATACTTCAAACTCAGTTGTTAAGCGTCAGAAAGAAACAAAGTAATGAGGACCTAGTAAGAGGAAGCAAGTGACATTTCTGCACCTGTTCATTTGCTTTACAAATTCAGGAAGAAATAGGCTATTTTTAATTAAAGGATTACTTTGAATCTAGAATCAACATACTCTTCATTATTTCCAAAGCTGCCTCGGATGCCAGGGTTTGTGTGCATGCACATGCGAATGACACAGTGATTGCCTTTCTAAATGTGAACTTTAATCAATTAATTAGATTTCTGTGTTTAATTGTGTGTATGTACTTTAGCATTGTATATGTGAATGTGTTTATGTGTGTATTGGCAGGGCATGCACATGTATGTGTGGAAGCCCAAAGTCAATGCCAAGTCCCATTCTTCAAGAGCCTTCCATTGTTTGTAGGTTTATTTGTTTTTTTAAGTTATCTGTTTGTTTGTAGGTAGTTGGGTATGCGTCGTCCATGAATGCAGGTTCCCACAGAAACTGCAGGACAGACAAAGTCAGAGCTCCTAAGGTTAGAGTACCAAGAGGTTATGAACTTGTTAAAGTGAGTGCTTAGCCATCTTTTTAGCCCTTCATCCTTTGTTCTGAGATTGACTCTCTCATCGGTCTGAGTCTCACCAATTCCACAAGGCTGTCCAGCCAGAAAATCCCAGAGATCCTTCTGTCTTCCCTTTTCAGCACTTGGATTATAGGAACACGCCACCATGCTTAGCTTCATTACATGGGATTGAAATCATGCCTTTATGCAGGTATGGTGCATTGCCTATGAGCAATATTCCCAAGCTCATTTCTCAATGCCTTTTCTCCCAAGCTATTGGCTGCTGGCATTATGTTTACCTCAGTCCTTCTCCCTAAGACCCTAAATCTCGGGCTCTATCTTTGAGTCAATGGTATCCATTCTTGTGAAAGCAGCCAGATGTACTTTGTAAAGAATCTCAATGTAAACATGTCTTAAAATTATTGTGCACTGAGGATTGAGTTTATTGTTATAAAAAAAATCTTTTCCCCCAGAAAGTATGCTGTTATTAGTTAAATATAGCTAAAGTAAGATGATCTGGGTCAGACTCTAGAAGTCCTAGACCAGCACTGATTGCCAAAATAGGGCTCACCTATTCCATTCTTCCTCACCCTGTTTGTTTTTCCCTGCCTTCTCTAAGTCTTTCTCCCACCATAGAGGAAGAAGGATCAGGAGTTAAAGGCCACCCTTGGCTGCAAAGTGGGGTAAGGGTCAACCTGGGCTACATGACAGCCTCTCAAACAAAAGCAAAAATCAATAGCCACAATAAAAAGGTGCAGAAATTCAGATTGACTTCACATTGACTATATAAAGCAGAGGTTTAAATATTAATGGGATTTTTAATAATTAAGAGTGATTTCCTGATATCCTCAAGGAATTGATGCTAACAAGAGGAAGATGAACACCTTCGACTGGAAATTAGAATAAAATCATTAGCGAGGACCTAGAAAGACATCTTTATTCACTTGGTGATGGCGATTTCGCTATATCAAATGCCTCTGAGTAACAATGCCACTTTCTATTTTTTTCAGAGAAGCTGATTAGCCACAATGTGTGGAACTGAATGAAAGTGGGGAGCAAGGAAAGCAAACGGGCTTTCAAATGCTGCCTTTGCAAACCAACACATTTCATGAAGACAAGCCCGCCAGAGTACCCAGAACACACTAGAGGAAGATGGTGGGGAAAGAGAGGGTATTCAATGACTCAAAAGTCAAGTTGTGTTCTTAGGAAAGCTTGAGGTGGCATCGATTGCACAGAACGTCCCCCAGAAACCTGAAGCATTGACATTTAGGTGTGCAGGAATCCTAATTAGAGTTAATGAGGCTCCATACTCTTGCACAGCCCCGTTCTCTAGAGTACAATCTTTTAATTTTGTATTTCTGTAAGATTTACAGTCCCCTACCCCTGCGGGTTTTGTTTTTATTGGTGTGCCAGTATTGTCTTTAACTCCCACAAGTTTATCTGTACAGTAATATTTTTCTTCATGATTAATGTATTATTTTAACTGATGTAGAGACGCCATGTACTCTTACATCTGAACTAATAATTGTTGCTATTAATTTTGTAAAACACACAAAATGAATTTTGCCAAACTTCCTATTTCAAGATAAACTTGGGAAGATGAGAAAAACTATAGAAAAATAATCAATAATAGGATCGAGTGTCTGTAACACATGAACTGTGGGTTTGCCTGCTGACGTAGGTGTTGTCTTTCACTCATTTTTCAGACACAAATACATTCATCCTAGTATTTTAGTTAGTATTAGATTTGTCTAGGAAAGAGGGAATTTTTCAAGAAAAAAAAAAGCTGACAAAAAATGTAGTTATAACTCTAAACAGCCTTAAGAGGCAGACTAGGGTTGACTTAGCTCTTGGTTACTCCTGAAACTCACTGTTCTCTGAATGGCTGCAGTGCCTAGATGGAGGTTTTACCTCACCCATTTAACAAGGGCTTATAAAGTTACGATTAAATTATTAAGAATAATTACCATAAAAGGAAAAAAGCAAAAGTACATAATGCTGTTAAGAAAGCATTAAAATAACTATAAAACATAAGTGTTTGCAAGTGCTAGAGAAATAGTTATGAGACTATGGACACTTGAGGCTCTTCCGAGAACTTTAGTCTCAGTACTCACCCCGAGAAGCTCACAGGTGGGAGATTTATGCCTTCTTCTGGCCTCCATTGGCACCCATATACATGCTAAATACACAGACTGACACTCATACACAGAGATAGTGTATATATGTGTGTGTGTGTGTGTGTGCGTGTGTGTGTGTGTGTGTGTGTGTGTGTGTGTGTGTGTGTGTGTGTGTGTAGTATAAGAGTTATTCGTCTCATTGCATAAGAGACAGCACGCACTAGCATTTCGGCATGGGAAGACATATCTTCTAGATGGTATGATGTGGAAAGAAATCATATGACAAGTGTCCTTGGACAATGCAATAGTGAAGCGCATGTTGCCAAAACAGATCAGGTTTCTACTTATAGAAAACCTTCACTCAGTGAAACCAAAACCAATAAGAAGTTACAGAGCAAACCTCAAACACTGTATACCACTGTAAAGTCACTGAAAGTTGAAAGGGTACAAAGAAATTGGCAGGGGGTACATTCCAGAAGGATGACCAAGTGAGCGTGTGACCCTCTGTTCTGTACCAGCTGCTGAAGCCGTAGATGGGTCTAAGACAGGCAGGGCGATCAGAGCCATTGCTCTGAAAGTGCAGAACACAACGTGTTTGAAACCTTTGTGGGCCGGTACACCAAATGCAGATCCGTGTCTATCTCATGAGTACATAAGAAAACATTGACTGCAGTCAGAACACAAAAGAAAATCTCCAAGTATCCAGACAGAATAAAAACAAAAGTATAAGATCCAAAAATGTTTGTCAAGCAAAACATAATTAGGGGGGATTATAACCGCAGATGATCAAATCAGTAATGATTAAAAATCTGAAGCTTCCATACCAAGAAGTTAGAAAAAAATGTCACTTCCAAATGATCACAGAAAAGGGATGGCACCACAGAAGAAACCATCACTACTGCTGCCGCTGCCGCTGCTGCCACCTCCACCAGCAGCAGCAGCAGCAACAGGAGAGAGCTCATGTGTAGTAACCTCTGCCATTTTCTCACCTGCTGGGGTTAATGTGACCACCCCTGCAGCCCAGATTATGAGGAGCTTCCACAATGTAATACCATATGCTTTGTCTTTTTGAAACTCATCATTGCTCTCAGACTCTTGGATCTAATATCTGGCAATCCATAGTCTTTCAATTCATAAATTCTTAAAACTGGTACACTAAAACTTAGTTTACAATGATTGGCATACTATTAAATCATAGAAATAGTACATATGAGTGCGTGCGTGCATGTGTGTGTCCCTGTGTGTGTGTGTGTGTGTATGTGTGTGTGTGTGTGTGTGTGTGTGTGTGCATCCAGTCATGCTTACATGCACACATGCCATGGTACATGTGTGGAGGTCAGAGGTCAGAGTTCACACACATACGCTAAATAATTGTAACTAAAATTTTTTTGTTATAAACTTACTTAAACTTAGGGGAATCATCGCTATGACATACATAAAAGTACAACAAATTCAATACTGTGTTCAAGAGTTAAAAAATAAATTTAAGAAAAGTTTTAATAGCTGAGAATTTTTGTAAACAAGAAGCATGCAACTTCAAACCCTATCTATAGGAGACACACTTAACAGGAAAGAGCTGACCGCCTTCCCATTAATATCAGAGCAAGTAAGAGTACCTTCTCTGCAGCTTATTTCACTGTTTCAATATAGCCTAGTCGGTGTGGAAAACAAACAAAAAGTAATAAAACATGTGACAATTGGAAAGAAAGGACAGACACTAGAGCTGGAAATAGCCTGGACTCTAATATAATGAGAACTTACCATTAAAGAATACAATTATAAGAAAATTTACATTTCACGTGTTCAAGAACCAATCATAAATGACCTGGGAATAAACCCATTAGCATGTGTGCGAGAGTTTACTCAGGTGGGGGGAGAGAAAAAAAAAACAGTTAAGTTTAGAAAACATATCAAGAATATTATCTTGATGAAAGTCTTTACCAAAGTTTATTAGTGAACGCAGCCTATTAAAATAAAGCCTATGTTTTATGGCAGAAGTGGAATGGCTCCATTTAAATAAGTATGGATTATGGAGGGGGTCTATAGAAACCTTAACGGAGGTTAAAATATAAAACGAAACAGAATGGGTATTATCAGAGACTGTGGTTTCTTCTCTTAAGGAACTTAAGTGGCAGTGGAAGGCTGACAAGAAATAAAATGAAAATGTCAGAGCTGTCACACTCTCCTGTACACGTCACTCATCAGGCAGCTCTCACACTTGTCAATCAATAAGCCGTCTACAGCTGTGGGAAAGGAAGCTCTAGGAGCTGCCCCTTTGTCAGTAATAAAGTGGATTTCCATTGGATTAAAGGAAGTAGAGTAGCATTGTAAAACCATATTACAACACATAAAATACGCCTTTTCTTTTGAGCTGAGGATGCAATTTAGACCTTTGCCCTTGCTAGACAGGTGCTCTACTACATCCCTACTCATGAATAGTGCCAACTGACTTCTTTGTAATGTCCCTGCAACCTCTCCCAACCTCACTTGTATGGGAGCACGCCCAAGATTAACACTTGGATCTGTGTCCTCTGTCCATTTTATCTCTTCGGTCTTTTTCTTCTGTTGTCAATGACTTCCAGAACATTTCTATAATGACAACTCTGTAATGCATCAGTAGCCCCGATCTCTCCCCAGTAATATCTTCCTTCCTTCATGGTGGAAGGGCATGCCAAGGTTTCTGTGTTGGTTTGAATAGACTCATAGATTTGAGTGCTTAGCCGTCAAGGAGTGGCACTTAAGAGGTATGGCCTTGTCGAAGTAGATGTAGCTTTCCTGGGGAAATAGTGTCACTAGGGTGAACTTTGAGATTTCCAAAGCCCAAGCCAGGCCTTATTTTCTCTATTTCTGTCTGTCTCTGTCTCTCTCCTTCTCTGTCTCTCCCTCCCTCTCCCTCTCCTCCTCCCTCCCTTCCTCTCCCTCTCCCCCTCCCCCTCCCTCCTTGTCCTCCTCTTCCTCCTCCTTTCTCTCTCTCTCTCTCTCTCTCATTCTCTCTCTCTCTCTCTCTCTCTCTCTCTCTCTCTCTCTCTCTCTCTCTCTCTCCCTGCTATCTGCAGATCAGGACATACTCTCAGCTACTTCTTCAGTACCTTGTCTGCCAGTGTATCGCCATGCCTTCTGTCCTTCCATGATGATAATCAACTTTGCATCTAAAAGTGAAACTGTAAGCAAGCACCCAATTAAATGCTTTCTTGGATAGGAATTGCCTTGGCCACAGAGTCACTTTACAGCAATAGAATAGTGACTGAGATAGTGACCATAAAAGAAGTCATGATCTGTAGTCCATTTCACAGTCATGCTCACTCATAAGTCACCAGTCACTGATGATTTTAACTTGATCCTTTCCATATCTCAGGCCAAAACTCTATGCATCTCTTGGTTCCTCTCCTTCATACACTATATATAATTGTATGTACCAGGCCATCACCATTGGCCATTGCATATATTTTAGTCCACTGGGCAAACATTCAAGCTCAGTGCCAACTAACAACAGATGGACATCCAAGGCTAAGGTGATGGCTTTGTGAATAAGAGAATTTGCCATGCATATATGAAGTCCTAAGCTCAGTTCTCCAGCACCTACCCAAAAATCTGAATATGACTGCATGTGAATATAGTCATGGAACAAGTGAATATATATATATTCATGGAACAATATGTGGGAGACTGAGACAGGGAATCACAGGGCTTCTTGCCTATCATCCTTGCTCAATAGTTCATTGACAGACCCTATATAAATAAAGAGGATAAAGGAGTGATAGACTAGGATTCCCAATTTCCTCTTCTGCATCCTGAAAGCATACATGTCTATACACTACACCATATACATATCACACATGCACATGCACACATACACTAAATGGGGTGGAGGAAGGGGCAGAGGAGGACAGGATGACAAGGATGAGGGAGAGGGAGAACAAGAGAGCAAGAGAGAAAGAGAAACAGAGAGACAGACAGAGAGACAGACAAAAAGAGAGGAGATCCTAGGGCTTGCTGTGGCAGTCCAGCAGACTTTCTCTTCACAGAGTGTCGAAAGAAGAAGGTGTCAAACACTCTACAGACTTGTCTGAGGCTCAGGCTCCCCCACAGCCAAAGCTCATTTACTTCGAGAATTTCATAAAATTCCTTTGTGTGCTTCTGAGATTTTGTTGCTTATGATGTGACCATTCTACCAAAATTAACTCCACTAGTAGTCTGTGTGGAGATTAACATGTTCAGAAGAAAATGAAAATAATCTGGCATCATAATAATACCATAGTAATCATAAATGCTAATGAATCTCTGGCAGTTGAAATAAATTTAGATATGAATAGCTTAATTATGTAAATTAATAATACATAGACTAGAAATCTGTGTGGAGGAGCCAGTTTGGAGCGAGAATAAGGTGGATACCTGTCCAAACCCTGAAAATCATATCCTGAGACCCTAAGAAATAGGGACTGATTTCCTCCCTGCTCTGAACCTACATGACCCAGTGCACATAGGCCTTACGACACCACCTCTACCACCCTTCAGGCAGTCATGTAGCCAATTACAGCTTAAATGTCCTTTTTCCCTTTAAGGACATGTTCAGCAAGCACCTGAAGTTCCTCCTAATGCAAATGAAGTATTCCCAGCATCTCAGCACTCTCACCCCCCAAACTCCTACACACTCCTCAAGGTTTATAGAGCCCATGTTACTACCAATATAAGAGAACTGTTTCACTAAAAACCTGTAGGTCGATGTCGTTATGCAGGTGAAGGCAGGTACAGGATAGAACAAGGCCTGCCATTAAATGAGAAAGAAGGATGGGTGGGAGAAAAGTTTTAGAGAGGAGACCAGAGCGAGAGGGAGAGAGCAGTCAGGAGAACATGGAAGCAGATGTTAAGATTTTTCTCTGCACAATTGCAAGTTGTTATGACTATTCTTAAGGGATAAATGTGTACAGGATTTTGTGCTGTTTAGATGGGCAAGTATAGCTTATCAATTGGATCAGAGGTTATTGTGTGGTGAGTTCTTTCATGTGGCAATTTGAGTTCAAGAGCGTGTGTGATGACAGGATATACTGGGCCTGCCACGAAATTGAGATGTGTATGCATGGCATGGTGGTAACCTACCTTGGGAACTAGATGGATAGAGAGATTACTGCCAGGCTCAGAGAGAAGCCTTTGGCAGTGTGATATGGAATGGAGCTTAGAAGGTGAGACACTTTGTTGACAGAGATAAAAGTATCCCAGAGATGTCATGTGGCCCTACGGTGCCAACACTAGTATGGGATAAAAGAAACTTTTTTTTTTATTATACCAATACAAAAACCTGTCTCTGGTGAAGGCTGTTTCTCCTGGCACTCATGTAGGCAAGATCCTGTGGAACCACTCACCTGGATAAACTTCATTTCTTCCAGTCCTGCCAGGGGTGCAATGGTGCCTGGATCCCCCAAAATCAGAAGCCAACCAAAGCAGCAGAAACTAATTTTAAAACCAACAACCAGAGCAGAACTAGTTAGTTCATATAATCTGAGCTTTTGACATTAAAATACTGCAAAGGTAGACTCACGAGTGGGGGCATCTCTCTGCGATGAAGTTATGAAATGCCACGGTGTACTACTAGGTTACATTCATGCAAAAACAGTTTAGTATTTCTTTAAAAAGTCACACTGTTTTATTTTACTTCAGTGTATGGTCCTTCCAGATTTCTCTTATACTTATGCTCCAGCGATGATTGTCTTCATGGTTCATATTAAGCAAGCAGGATTAAACTGGTTGGTGTGCTTAGCCAAGCAGAACTGAGGAGGAAACCTCCAGACCAGGTACTGCACTGTCACAATTCCTCATTTAGGCTCAGTTCCCAAACAAGCTCCTTCCCACTCAGCTACTGCCACATTGCCCCCTTCACTAGGCCTCAGGCATCCATAGCTCTGACCTGCCCCCTCCCCTCTCCTCCTCTTCCCCTCCTTCTCCTCTCCTCCTTTCTTTTTCCTCCCTTCATTCTCCCCCTCCTCCCTTCTTCCTCCCCTCTTCTTCCTTTATTCCTTCTCCTACCCTCTTCCCTTTCCTTTCCAGTTGCCCCCCCTCCCTTTCTTCCTGCTTCTTTTCTCTTCCAATCCGATTTCATCTTGTAATACAATTAGCAGCTGTTTAAATTATATGTTCTTACCATGTAAGTTGATGATTATTTATGTGATTTAAAGCAAATATCATGAACCAGAAAATAGTCCAAGATTCCTTAAAATGACATCTTTTTTTTAAAAGGGAAATGACACTAGAATTAAAAGTGATTGTTGGAATTTATCATTTACTTTTTCATTGATCTTTTAAAAAAAGATAATTGAAAATACACACATGAGAGAGAAAGAAAGAAAGAAAGAAAGAAAGAAAGAAAGAAAGAAAGAAAGAAAGAAAGAAAGAAAGAAAGAAAAGAAAAGAAAAAGAAAGAGGGGGAGGGAGGAAGGAGGGAGGGAGGAAGGAAGGAAGGAAGGAAGGAAGGAAGGAAGGAAGGAAGGAAGGAAGGAAGGAAGGAAGGAAGGAAGAGTCCTATCTGCATAAATGGGATCCTCAATTTCAATCTCAATCCTGCCTCTCATGGCTGAGGGGTTCTTTTGTTTTATGTAAATAAACTGTTTTAAGCTTGCTGATTCTCAAGCCAGACAAGTTATGCCTAAGTCAAACATCACCAACAACATACACAAGGTGTATTGGTATTGTTACCATCTAGAATCATCTGAGAAAAGGGAAGCTCAATGAGAAAATGTCTCCATCAGATTTTCCTGCAGGCAAACATGTGGTGCATTTCTTGATTGACAATTGATGTTCAAGAGCATAGCCTAGGGTATTCATCACCACCCCTGGCTTCTGCTTCATTTCTTGTCTCCAGGTTCTTGACTTGACTTCCCTAAATGATGGACCACAGCAGTGAGTTGTAGTCTCAAAATTCCTTCGAGTCATGGTATTTTCTAACAGCAATAGAAAGCAAACCTGGACATAAGGTCATGTAAGAGTCCTGCCAAACTCAGGACCCAGAGCCTCTGAGCTCTAATATGAGGTGAACAGTGGAAAGGCAGGGAAGGAAGATTTCTGGCATGTGCATCCAGTGTTCAGGAAGGACCTTCATGACACAGCAGCCAGGACTCTATCAATAGGTGGACTAGTTTTCTTCCAACCTATAAAGCCATATTCTTGCCTCCCAGCCCAGAGTTTGGCAGGTGTTGCACCTTCCATTGAAATTATTTTTATTTCGCATCCATCTTCTCCCAAATTTATCATCATCGTTGTCATTGTCATCATTATCATCATTATCATCATCCATTCATTGTATATTTATGGGTCTCATAAATATATTTTCATCCACATACATTCTAAAGACTCCACCAGAAATGTCTTAAAACCAATACATACTTTCAACAAAATAACAGGACATTCAATCAGCATACAAAACCAGGTAGCTTCTCTATAGACCAGTAATGGACATACAGAGATAATCAATCAGAAAATCAACCTATTCACAACAGCTTCAAGAATCCTTCAGGATAATCCTTAGTGGAGATGGATGACATCTACAGTGGAAACTTTTAAAACCCCCAAAAAGATAGGCAGAGAATTAAGTGGATTACATGATATCTTATATAGATTCAGTGGGATGCCAACAAAACTCCAATGACATCCTTCACTAAAATAGAAAAAAATGCAAAAATTCACATAGAAGCTGAAAAGAACCTGAAACCATAATTTTTATCAGAATGAATAGTGCTGGGTATATTCCAATACCCCCATAACCAATTATATCAATAATATAACCAATTATATTTCATAGCAATAGTAACAAAATTAGCATGGTATGGTACAAATCCAGACACACGGACTCTTGAGATAAGATCAAAGACACAGAAATAAACTAAGTAAACTCAGCCCTGTTTTCTTTGTAAAACTTGTAGACTGAGTATAAAATTTACCACACCCTAGACGTCCAGTTTAGACACAAGCAGGCACACACATGCATCCACACTCACACACACTTTCACAATCACTGTTGAGAGGAAAACTCTCTGGACAAACAAAGAATACCTCACCAGCTTTAGTACCCCTCAGCCCAGTAATTGCTCTAGCCAGGCCTCTGCTCTCTGTGAAATGAATTACCTCCAGTGATTGTCTTGTGAAGCTGTTCTTCTCTGTACCACAGCTAAATCGGGACAAGAGCATATTCTCAAATATGCTTGGTCCATCAATCAACCCTTCATATCTATTCTGAGACTTGAGAATTAACACATACTAGAAGACTAAGCTCTAGAAAATTTAAAGCTAATCTGTCCTTTACTACAATGACAGGATAGAAAATCTATGATATGAATCCCATGATTCTCTAAAGACCCAATGTTGATGTTTGGTTTTAAACCTGGGGCAAGGGATTAAGGTGTGGTGCATATTTTACATACCAAAGCAGATCTGGCTTCCATGTTCTCCCAGCATCCCTTAGCCCTTCCTAGCATAACCCTGCCCCCATGAAAGAACTTTCCAGCCTAGGGCCTGGGCTGCCCTTCTTCAGAGATTCCTCTCTATACAATCCAGACATTTTTAGTCTTTTGCTCTTCTCTTCTCTTCTCTTCTCTTCTCTTCTCTTCTCTTCTCTTCTCTTCTCTTCTCTTCTCTTCTCTTCTCTCTTCTCTTCTCTTCTCTTCTCTTCTCTTCTCTTCTCTCTCTGTGCTCCTTTCTCTCTTTCCTTCTCTGTACCTTACCTTCTCCCCCCTTTTCCCATGGCAACTTCTATGGCCTTGGTCCTTGGGGCCAATGAACTCACTAGAGTGCAGCTTCCCAATAAACCTGCCTTTAATATAATCTGGTTTAAATTGGCTCATTTTAGTGTTGTAGAAATAACCTATCATATGGTGGCATCTGGATGATATAAGGAGGAGCCTGGGGTAGGGGGGCATCCCAGCCCTGGGCTGGAAAGTTCAGGGTTGGAGGCAGGGTATGTCAGGTAGGGACTGAGGAATGAACCTGGAGGCTAGGTCTGCTGTGGTATGTAAAACTTGTACCTCAGTCCCTTGTCCCAGGTCCCAAACCAAACAGTTGAAAGTATGCTCTGCAGAGCAGCACCACTGAGAAGTGATAAAACACAGTGGGAAATCTACAAGTTATTATCAAGGGTGAGCCCTTGAAGGGAACAAAGGGACCATTTTGCAGCTCTCTCTCATTTGTCTCTTTCATCCCTTAGTTGACTAACTTGGTTGACCAACACATGCTTCTGTCATGATAAACATTGCTTTTCCAAATCCTAAGAGCTAGGCTCTCCAAAACTTGGAGTTGCAATAAACCTACCTCCTCCAGAAATGGATTTTCTCCAGTACTTGTATCATAAAGATCATTTACAATTAGCAGAATATCCCTATCTTACACATGATCACCCCAGAAAGAGTACATGAAACAAATCCACTGGGTTCTTACACATCTCTTAATTCTATCATTGAAAACCAACTGCTGAACAATGTGGGCCTTTTCAAATTTATCTGCATAGTCTCTCACATAAACCTGTGCTTCCTTTTTGTTTTCCTCAAGTTCAATGCTATGATTCTTTTGCTATTGTCTCTAGTTAGCTATTTAGTCACATATCATCCTCCTCCCTGGCACAATGGGAAGAAAGACTGTTATTTTAAAGATGTCAGGTCCATGTCTTTTACATAAATGCTAGCTAACATCTCCCTTGCTCATTTTGGGCTCAGTCTTATGCCTTGTTTTATTGAAGGCACATGAGCAGGCACTTGGCATAAAATTATTATGTGTGTGGCCATGATCTTTAAGATCCAGAAAAACTATTCTCTCCAGTAAATTGTCTACCTTGATGGCCTTCTCCCATCCCCAGTCAACAGCATGCTATACACAAGTCCTGCTAGCCCACCCACATACCTGTAGGCATGAGATTTCAGATGTACTAGTTTGTGCTACTGGGATTTAAGGACTTCTTGATAGAGAAACTATGACTGACACACTTGTTTTCCAAACTACAAATTAAAGTCAGAAAATGTCTTTGAATTGTTCTGCTAACACTAATCAGCATGGTTGATTATTCCTGATTGATCATTAGCACATAGATTGGTCTTAAAGCCAGATGAGCTGATGAGGCTATCCTAATGCATCCAACAGGAAGAGAAATAAAGGAGCAGAGAAGGAGAATGACACTTTGTAAATCCTGGGCCAAGTTTGAAGCAGTCAAGGTGATGTGAATGGATAGTGTCCACTGTTTGATTAAATAGAGGACAGGAGGCTCAACTGATACAATCACTCACTTGTCAAGGAGCCCTCTTATTTTAAAAATATTAAAATATTTTCCTAGCCATGGTGGCTCATGCTTGTAATTCCTATACCCAGGAGGCTGAGGCAGAAGAATTGGCATGAGTTTGAAGCTGGTCTGAACTATATAGTAAGCTCTAGACCAGAAAGCTACAGTGTCAAAATCAAAGTCCAATCTTAAGAGAATAAAATAAATAACTTATTACCACTTTAAACTCTAATTGATAATGCTCCAGGTCTATAAAACACCAAAGGTAATGTGTGGTATTATAAACCTATTTTGAGTTAAGAAATGCATGCCCTCCCCCCATTTCACATGGCTTTTCTGTTACCAGCTGCTTGTATAATAACCTCTAGAGAAGACAGTCTCTCCAGTATTTCTGCCAATCTGTGCCTTTTTTCCAATTAAACCACAAAATCCAAAGTTCAAGAAAATTCAGCTTCTTAACAGAAAGACCCTCTCGTTCAATGGTTCAATGCAGAAAAATATTTATTATTAAAAATTAAACCAGCCACAATTGCTCACTTCTGTACCATTTAGCAATCTGGATGTTGAGATAAGAAGTCTGAGCTTTATAGTAAACTCTGGGCCAGCCTGGGCTACAGAGACTGATTGAGTCAGTCAATCATGAAAATAAATATTTCTTCATGTTAAATTGGGTAATCATGTTTATTCTATTTTTTTTCCAGATACATCAAGGAGACTCTTAAGAAATATATCCAGTTAAATAAACCAAAGATTGCTACAGAAGAATTGTTAAACCTCAGAAAGAAAGAAAAATCATTGTAAATTATAGTTTGGCTTTATACATGGTTTATTATTAGGAAAAATTCATATATATCCTCCACCTTTAGTTAACCTAAAAATAAAAAAATGCACAAATATTGTAATACATTTTTCTGGATCAATATTCCTTATTTTTGTCTAGGGTTTTTTGTTTTTTTGTTGTTGTTGTTGTTTTGTTTGTTTTGTTCTTTTGCTGTTGCTATTATTGTTTGCTTGCTGTTGGAGGTTTTGCTTAAAAAGAGGCTTATCTACCACCGATTAATCTCAAGATCATATAGAGACAAGTAAGCCTCCAGCTATCCATGAGATTACAGATGTGCACCACCATGCCCAGTTTATCAAATATGGAAGACCCAACCCAGAGTTTCTCGCATGCTAATCTAGCACTCCACAAATGGAGCAACATTCCTCTCAGCCCATTTTATGCTTAAAAATAAAAATAACTCAGTAATTATCCTCACATACATTTAATTTTAATTGATACTACTTTTAAATGATGTTCCCCACATTAAGACAATGGGATGTGAATGATGTAGTTCATTTTAAGCAAGCCTCCTCTCTGTGCCACGATGAATTCAAACACGTATAACTGTATAATGTCATCTCGGGGCTCATTATTGCTGGAAGTGAGCTTGAGAGCTGTCTGTGCAGCAGTTTTACATTTAATTAACCGGCGTGAATTGTCCTCAACATTGTCATCTAATTATGCCTATGAAAAGCAAGTCGCACCCCACGGATTCTTCCTTCATCGCTGAACAATGTGTTTCTTCCTGGTGGAGACAGACATTATTAAAACACCTGCCCCTCAGCCATGGGCTCTGCCCTCTGCTTTGAGGGTTATACTTGGATGACAGAAAGAAGTAATGAAAAGCTTCATGTTCCAAATCGAAGAACATTTACACTGATGCTAACTGACTGCCTATGAGCATGTCTGGGTGTGAGCTTGAGTGCTACCCTCGGGGTCTCATCGCTTTTCTTCCCCAGCCTGGCACTCTAGACTGCTACATGAATATGTGAAGAGAGTAAAGGAGTTTCTGAAGACTGCATCATCATCGCAGCCATAGCCACAGCTAAACACAGTGCATATCCACAGGGACAATCAATGTGGACGTCTCATGTGGACGTTTTGCTGAAGCCACGAGATAATCAGTATTGGTTGTTAGCTAGATAGGATCTAGGATCATCTAGGAAGCTCGGGGTAAATCTGTGAGGGAGTTTCTATACTTGATGAGTAGTGCTGGGAAGACTTCCCTAAACATGGAAAGCACCACTACATGGACTAGGCTCCTAGACTAAACAACAAAGACCAGCGTCCATTACTCTCTGCTTCCAGACCATGGCTATGTGACCAGCATCCTCATGTTCCTGCTGCCATGTCCTTCCCATCACAGTGAACTGTTCCCTCACATGTGAGCCATAGCAAAAGCTCAGGTATTTTGTCACAGCAATAAAAGCAAAAAACTAACAGAATATAGGACCAAAGACTACAGAGGCAACCCTCAGTAGTTAGACTATGTCTGCTTTGATTATACGAAAATGGTTAAATGAAACCTATTCCAGTACAATATTTCAAAATAATATCCCTTCCTCTTATTTTTAGTGAAAATATTATTATTACTTATGTCTGTATATTTACGTATGAGCAAGTCAGAGGGGCATCATATTTTCAGAGAATTAGTTATAGACAGTTGGGAGCTGCGGATGTGGGTACTACAACCAAACTCAGGTCCTCTTCAAGAACAAAACATATTCTTAACCACCGAGTCATCTCTCTTGCCACCTCATCCCCTCCTTATATTCCATAGTAGTCACGTAGGTGTTTTTTATATGATATTTGATACAAATTATAAGTATTCTCTCAGTGTCCTCTATTATCCATTTCTATTATAACAAACATAACTGACAGGAAGAGAATTTGAAATTGGATATTGGCAAATCGTGTTAAGGCATCTGTATACAGTCTTTGTGTTCAAAGAACCACAAACTGGACAGTTCTGGCTTTGTCTAGTAACCATCACTGACTTGGTTTCACCTAACATTACTAGATATGACTACATACCATGCCAATGACACATACTTGTGGGCACCTTGCTTGAGTGCATGTTTAAAGAGGGGAATTGGCTGAAAATATTCTATTAAAGGACACAGCTGCTTTCTGTTTCAGTGTAGAATAATGTTAGCCCATCTGCCAATGTTGGCATGGGTCCCCGTATTTTTTTTAGGACAGCACAGTTTTGTGAACCTCATAAATACCACCAACCCCCAGGGAAATCAGCATATCCAGATCCTTTCTCTTCTGAACGACAAAGTCTGGGTGGTGTTCTCACCTCATCTTTTAAAAGTGGCCAAGGAATGCTGATTTATGGTGAGAACCAATGTGAAATCTGATGAAGACGAGAAATAGATGAACAAACAAATGAGTAAATACATGAAGGGAGGAAGGAAGGGAGGTAATGAGGAGGAAGAAAAGATGGAGGGAGGGAGGAAGAGAGGGAGAAGAAAGGAAGGGAGGAAAGAAGGAAAGGAAGATAAGGAGGAAGGAAGTGAGAGAAGGAAGGGAAGAAAAATGGGAGGAAGGGAGGAAGAGAGGAAAGGAGGAAGGGAGGAAGGGAGGAAGAAACTGGTAAAGATTTAGTTTTGGAAACTATTCTGTACGTTGCTCAGAACTACTGTCCCTAGAGCCAGGCAACTAAGGGCATCTGGAGATGAGACTGTCTGGGAAACAGATCAGCCGCTAGTTGCTCATTCATGGTAGAGTTGCCCTCTGATCTTTGCTTGTTTCTTTATCTTTTGAAAACCCAACAGATCATGTGACTGGTTCTCATGCTTCATCGGATCATATCTCTGGCAGGCCAAGTCTTCTAAAGAATCGAACGTCCTTCTACTTCTAGGTCAAAAACCATTGGAGTTTATTCACCATCTGTATTAGCCACTTTTCTTGTTGCTATGGCAAAATTCTCTGACAAAAGGAACCTAAGGAAGGGTTTATTCGGATTGACAGCACCAGGATCCAGTGTGTCATAGTAGAGAAGACACAACAATGGTAGCATGAGCCAGTTGGCCAGATTTCATCTTCAGTCAGCAAGCAGAGAAATCAGGGATGGCTCAATTTGCACTCTCATTTTGATTCATTCCAGAACTCTTGCCCCTGGGTCTAATTATTCTAATCATCATGTAACCTGATCTAGATCATCCCTTACACATCCAAAGGCTCAACTCCTGTCTAGATCCTACCAAGTGGATAATCAGCATTCCCAATCACATCATCTTTTTTTGAACTTCTTTTCTGCTAGTGTGTATATTTCCTGTATTTCTTATTGTCGGTGTGACAGGCTACCTGACAGAAACAAGAGGCCCAGGAGTTGTTTGAGGTGATGTAGTCCACCATGGCGGGAAAGCATCTCAGTGGGAGCAGCTTGAAGCTATGGCGGACCAACATGAGAAAGTGGGTTCTACTCTATTACCTGGTCATGAAGTAGGGGAGACCTTGGGCCAAGTCTAATGATGGCATATAATAACTCAAAGGCCTACCTCTGGACAGGCAATGTCCAGCAGGCAGAGCCTACCTCCTCAAGGTTCCACAAGCTAGCTAAATAGTCATACACTCTGGAGACCAAGTGTTGAAGGACTTGAGCTTGTAGCAGACTTATCACTTCCAAACCTTAGAAGTCAGAAGGTGACTTCATCTGCCTTGTGTATTCATGAAATCAGCTGCTTTGGCTTCTCAAGTGTTGTGCATTATTGTGCAAACAACATAAAATCAATTATGCAAAAATCACTCCCTAATTCAATTGTTTCATTACTAAATCAGGCTGGCTTAATTTTCTTCTTCTCAAAATAGCTGCATAAATTAGTATAGCCTTATTATAATTACACATTTGCCTCATAATGAAAGCAGAAATTGTAAAAGAGAAAAAAATTAAATATCACATCACTTAGGTATTTTGAATGTGAAATGAATTAGTTTACTGAAGCACTGACATGCAAAACTGGGAATATTTTCCCCTGTAAACTGTTACCATTGTAGTATTGGGTTTTAATTTGAATTTAGAATAGGCTCATTTATATGATATAATTACTATTAATCTCACAAAATGCCATTTTTAGCTAGTTGAAAATTAAAATAAATTAGATCAGTCTTCAAGGGGTTTTGCTACAAAAAAATTAGACTTATCCTGGCAAAAGTTAATATTCCATTCCACAAAATACTGAAGTTTCAGAAGAGAGTAAGTCAACACAGCACACACAACTAAATTAACTATTGTTACAGTAATATTCAAAAACAGAAAAGTAGAGTTTTTCAATAGTGAATTTGTTATAAAACTCACATATGAGAGACTGTGTGTGGAAATGTGAGGCACTGTGTTATTTGTGTGTTGATGATAAAGGACTCATTTTTCCAGAAGACGGAGAGGAAGAATTGAATGTCCCTTTGGACTTCTCAGTGCTTCTGAAATCTGCCCAAACATTGTACCCATGTATCATTTATTCAGATATATGTAAATATAGTTGAATGTTAGGGGTTGATTTTTATATAGCTCTGTATTGAGCCATTTTTTCAGGGTTGAACACATTAAATTTTCTCCCCAAATAATAGGTTTTTGGAAGTTAAATTACCTGTTTGTTTGTTAGTTTGATTTAATATGTGTATTTTAATGGTTCTTTTATATTTTCATAAGAAATCTATTGGTCATATTATATTCTTTCCCCCAACAATTCTCAGATCCACTTCTCCCATTTCTATTCAAATATGCATTTTTCCATGTACATTCGGGTCAATTTTTACAGCCCAACTATTCTTGGATGTTCTTTTAAGTATGAAAGTCTATGGCTTATGTGTTACCTAGTTAAAAAGAATTTCACCAAATACAGAAGGAAAAGATCACTGCTGAATTCAAGGTTTAAGGCTTCCACATGCCGCTGGCCTTTCTCTCAAAACTGATCTGATGAGTCACAGGGTGTGTATTACTTGTGTACATACGTGTATGTGTATATACAATGATTACAGTCTATACAGCCTGTTCCCTAGGGCTCAGGTAGAAACTGCTAGACTTTCTCCAGAACACATTCCCCAGCTCCTGATCAGACCTGAGAATGAATGATTTTAGTTGCTATTGATCAGAAATACAAACCAGTACAACTATTTTCTGCTGGGAGAAAGTGGAAAAGCAGAGGAATTGCCTTGCAGAAAATACAGTTTCTAAGCACAAGCAGAAAAACATAAACAATCCCCAGGCTGAGGTTGCAGTGTCATGGTGGGAAAAGCCAGCACAGGTCACACAGCCTCATGAGACTCAAACCCTCTTTGTATTCATGTAGGGTGAAACCATTCTAGAACATTATTCATGCATTTACAGCAAACTGAGAGTGCTTTGTTTTTTGTTACTGTGGACTTACAGACCCTCGCTGAAGGCAACAGGTACATTAGAGAAGATAAGAATAAGGTTGAAGGTAAAAATTATCTGTAATAGTAAGTCCCAATTGATGCATTTAGCATAGAAGAAAGTAAGGGATAAAAAAGAGTGTCTCACCCACAAAACTAAGGATGTGTGAGAAACGACATTGCTTCAGGTAAGAAGCAAGAGTGATAAAATTTAGGGGCTGTCAACAAATAGAAAAAGGCACCTTAGTAAAGCACACTTTGGAAGCCTTAGAAATGTTGCCATATGAATGGAATGACTGCAGGCAGAAGTGAGTACACACGCTACATTAGGGGTTAGTGACATACAGCTCATAGGCTAAATCCATCACCATCAGTTTTTATAACTAAAGTTTTATTGTTACTCAGTGTGTTCATTGATTTGCATATTGTCAAGGTTTCCTTACGTGGAGCGACCTTGAGGAACTTTGCATCTGAGACTACATGGATCATGTTGGATCATGAATCCTGGAGTACAAATTATCTGACCTTTTATAGGAAAAGTTTTATGGGACTAAAGGTGATGGGGCTACAAGAGTGGCCAACTCTATATTGAACACATAAACTTTAGTGATGATAATAATTGATATATTTTCAATAATTTCTGACTTAGTTTGCAAATGTACTTTGCCTGAAACTACTTAACTCTGAACATTTTCTTTCTCCAATTAGAGGAATAGAAAATACCTACAAATATAAACCAATTTGTTTTAGTCAGGGTTTCCATTCCTGTACAAAACATCAAGACCAAGAAGCAAGTTGGGGAGGAAAAGGCTTTTTCAGCTTACACTACCACATTGCTGTTCATCACCAAAGAAAGTCAGGACTAGAACTCAAGCAGGTCAGGAAGCAGAAGCTGATGCAGAGGCCATGGAGGGATGTTACTTACTGGATTGCTCCCCGTGGCTTGCTCAGCTTGCTTTCTTATCGAACACAAGACTACCAGCCACAAGGAGCCCTATCCCCATGATCACTAATTGAGAACATACCTTACAGCTGGATCTCATGGAGGCATTTTCTCAGGGGAGGCTCCTTTCTCTGTGATAACTCCAGCTTGTGTCAAGTTGACCCATAAAACCAGCCAGTACAATTGGTCCTTTGTCAACTTGACACACAAACATAGCACTATTAAGCCTCAACCCCTACTTTCTTATTCATCCCCAAGATCTAAATGACTTTAAGAGTCCCACAGGCTTCATAAATCCTTACATACTAAAATTTCAATCCCTTTAAAATATTCAATCTCTTTTAAAATTCAAAGTCTTTTAATAATTCAGTCTCTTAACTGTGGGTACCACTAAAATAGTTTCTTCCATCAAGAGGGAAAAATAGCAGGGCACAATCACAATCAAAAACAAAATCAAACTCAAACCGTCCAATGTCTGGGATCCACTCATGACCTTCTGGACACCTCCAAAGGCTAGGGTCACTTCTCCAGTTCTGTTCTTTGTAGCACACGCCTTGTTTTCTAGGCTCCAGATGTCTATACTGCACTGTGGCTGCTGTTCTTGGTGGTCAGCTCATGGTATTGGCACCCCCAAAACACTGCTGTCTTCTGCTGCAACTAGGCTTCACCAATAGACTCTCATAGGTTCTCTTTGTGGTGCCAAGCCTCAACTCCTTTGCATAACCCTTTCAGTCCCGAGCCATCAATTGCAACTGAAGTTGTACCTTTACCAATGAACTTCCATGGCTTTTTGTAGTGCTAAGTCTCAGTTGCTCTTCATGATCCCTTCATGCCTTCAAAACCAGTACCACCCGTGTGACTCTTACACATTACTAAGTCCAGCCACATCACAAGGTACAACGTTGGGTATCTCTGGAACACAGCCTCTTTGTGCCAAGAAGATTTCACCTCAATGATGCTGGTCTCTTCTGAACCACAGATAATTTCTAAGCTCCAGCTGACCAGCATCAATAGTCCCAGTAATGCAAAGCTTTTGCTTGAGTAGTTCTGGTATCTTGTTAATCACAGCAGATTCTTTAGCCAGAGTTAACCAAAACCACAGACTCTTCACAATCAAAACAGCAACAGCCCTGATAAGAGTCTTTAATCTTCCCTCTGAAATTTCACAAACCAGGCATCCATCTTCTGCACTGTCTCAACATTATCTTCCAAGCTCCTACAGAACATCCCACAGAGCTCTTAACACCTCAATGGCTCTTCTAGCTCAAAGTTCCAAAGTCCTTCCACAGTCCTCCCCTAAACATAGTCAGGTTGCCATAGGAATACCCCACTATGCTGGTACCAATTTGTCTTAGTCGGGGTTTCTATTCCTGCACAAAACATCATGACCAAGGAGCAAGTTGGGGAGGAAAGGGTTTATTTAGCTTACACTTCCACATTGCTGTTCATCACCCAAGGAAGTCAGGACTGGAACTCAAGCAGGTCATGAAGCAGGAACTGATTTAGTTGCAACCCAATAGTGGTTCTAGAGAGCAGAAGTATAAGGATGAATATTTTAAGAATATGGAGTTGATTTAATAATTCACCAGCACCTTCAACTACTGAAACTTCTCCAAATACTCTCTGTCATGGGAACTTGGACAATATTGAAGGCCCGTGGTTGAAACTATATTTCAAACTTAAAGAAGCTAATGCCTTTAATTATCTTAATGAATTAGGTGATTTGATGTAGAAAACTTTCTACAAGTTGGGTGAAAATTTGGAAAATAATTTTGCTGGCTTGTTGCTCTTAGCATCTCTGAAAAAAATTGATGAAGGAAAATAACGAGCTGTATGATAAATTTGAACAGCTTCAGATGCAAGTAAACAATCTAACGGTTTCTAAGTACGCTCTTGAAGAGAATCTTCTCTCCAGCAGCCATAGAGCTGGAGTTGCAAAAAATCAAACTGAAGCATTACAGTGAAAATTCAAGTCTGAGCTTCAGAGGGTGTTTTCAGTTAAGTAAGGGCTTTAATTGGCAAAGAATGGGATCCTATATCTTGGGCTTGGGGTGTGTGGAAGGACCCTGTTGAAGCTGAAATTTTGAATCTTCAGGGTTTGAACCTCAAGGGTTTACCTCATCTGAGGAAGTAGTACCCTCAGCCCCATTGAAAAATGCAATGATGCCTTTTTCACATGAGGAAATTAATCTCTCAAAGTCTGACATACCAGCAGAGACCATTGCTGAAGAAAAAGCCAGACAAGACAATATTGATGTTTCGCAAGACCCACCAATAGTTTCTTCTAGACCCATAACCAGATTCAAGGCAAAACAGGACCCTAGATGGGAGCCAGTAAGTGCAATCCATGAGGAAATGTGCTATACTACTAAGGAACTTAATTCATTCAAGCAGAAGTCTGGGGAATATGTGTGGAAATGGATTTTAAGCGTGTGGGATACGTTTAAGGGTGGCAGAAGGACCATAAAACTAGATCAGGCTGAGTTCATTGACATGGGCCCTCTGAGTGGAGATTCTAGGTTTACTATGGAAGCTTGCACAGTTAAAAAGGGTGCCAGAAGTTTGTTAGAATCGTTGGCTGACGTGTTTATCAAAACATGGCCTATTGAAAAGAAGTTGGAGATGACTGATATCCCTTGGCTTGGTGTTGACAAAGGGATTTTAAGGCTCATGGAAATTGTAATGCTAGAATGGATATGTTGTGTAAAACCTAATCTCCACAATGGGAAGGCCCAGAAGATATGCTCTTCATGAATCCTATAATACACAAACTGGTGAGAGGGGCACCAGCACATTTGAAGAGTTTTGTTCTTGCCCTTTTCCTTGTGCCAGACCTTAGAATTGGAGATACTGATGCTCAATTAGATGAATTAAATGCAATGGGTTTTATTGGATCCCAAGGTAACGAGGGCTGGGAGGTAGCATTGAATCACCACAAACAAGGTGATCATAGTTATTATAATGGACAGCATAGAAAAAGCAATGTTTATAATGACCTAGCCTATAATAGTCAAGCACAGGAGACGATAAATTTATAATGGCATGACTTGTTCAGACCTTTGGTACTGGCTAATCAGTCATGGTGTTTCCATGCATGAAATAGATAGGAAGCCTACTGCTTATCTGTTTGATCTGTGTAAGCAGAAAATTTCTCAAACAAATGAAAGAAAGGCTACATTGGATAGTGGCAAAAGGCAATCTTGGCCAATTGAATCAATTTCCAGACTTGAGCCAGTTTGCAGACCCAGAACCCCTTGAATGAAGGGGTAGTCAGGTCCCCTGAAGAAGGATTTTGATAAAACTAAAAGTTTTGCTGTTAGCCTTTCTCCAGTTCTTCCTCAGAGGGACCTGTGGCCCTTTAAAAGGGTGGCTGTACACTGAGGGAAAGGAAATTATTTGATTTTCTAGAGTCTATTGGATACTGGTTCTGAATTGACACTGATCCCAGGAAATACCAAGAAACACTGCAGCCCTCCAGTTAAGTTAGAGGCTTATGGAGGACAGGTGATTAGTGGAGTTTTGACTGATGTTCAACTCACAATAGTTCCAGAAGGTCCCTGAAAACATCCTGTGGTCATTTCCCCAGTTCCGGAATGTATAATTGGGATGGATATACTTAGAAACTGGCAGAATTCTCACATTGGTTCCCTGCCTGTGGACTGAGGGCTATTAAATGTAAGGCCTTAGAGTTGCCTCTGCCAAAGAAAATAGGGAATCAAAAACAGTATCATATTCCTGGAGGAATTGCAGAAATTACGGCTACTATCAAGGACTTGAAAGATGCAGGGGTGTTGGTTCTCACCACATCTCCCTTTAACTCTCTTATCTGGCCAGTGTAGAAGACAGATGGATCATGGAGAATGACAATTGCCTATTGAAAACTAAATCAGGTAGTAACTCCAATGCAGCTGCTCTACCAGACGCAGTTTCCTTACTTGAGCAAATTAACACATCTCCTGGTACCTGGTATGTAGCTATTGATCTAGCAAATGCCTTCTTCTCAGTACTTGTCCATAAGGACCACCAGAAGCAATTTGCTTTCAGTTGTCCAGGTCAGCAGTATACCTTTACAGTTTTGCCTCCAGGATATATTAATTCACCTGCCCTGTGTCATAACTTAGTTAGAAGGGATCTCGATTGTTTGTCTCTTCCTCAAAATATCACATTGGTACACTACATTGATGACATTATGCTGATTGGACCCAGTGAGCAGAAACTAGCAACTATTTGAGTCTCATTGGTAACACATATGCTTATTAGGGGATGAGAAATGAATCCAATCAGAATTCAAGGACCATCTACATCAGTGAAGTTATTAGTCCAGTGATGTGGGGCATGCAGAAATATTCCTTCTAAGGTGAAAGATAAGCTATTGCACCTGGGCCCACCCACCACCAAGAAAGAAGCACAACATTTATTGTGTGTATTTGGATTCCAGAGACAGCACATTTCTCACTTGGGTCTGTTACTCAGGTCCATTTACCAAGTGACTTGCAAAGCTGCTAGTTTTGTGTGGGGCCTGGAACAAGAGAAGGTCCCTCAACAAGTCCAGGCTGCTGTGCAGGCTGCTCTACCACTTGGACTATACTTGATCCAGCAGACTCCACATTACTGTTTACAGCCTCCAACAGGCTCCTGTAGGTGACTCACAGAAGAGAACTTTGGGATTTTTGGAGCAAACCTCTTCCATCATCTGCAGACAAATACTCTCCCTTTGAAAAACAGCTCTTGACTTGCTATTGGGCCTTAGTGGAAGCAGAACACTTGACAATAGGACACCAAGTTACCATGTGACCTGAACAGCCCATCATAAGCTGGGTGTTATCAGACCCTCCAAGTCATAAAGTAGGATGTGCACAGCAGAAGTCTATTATAAAATGGAAGTGGTATATACGTGATCGAGCTCAAGCAGGTCCTGAAAGCACAAGCAAGTTACATGAAGAAGTTGCTCAAATGACTATGGTTTCTACTCCTATTATAATGATATCTGCTGCCAAGCATGCACCTAGAGCCTCATGGGGTATTCTCTATGATCAGCTGACCTAAGAAGAGAAGAGTAGAACCTGATTTACTGATGGCTCTACATGTTATGCAGGCACCGCCCAGAAGTGGACAGCTGCAGCATTACAACCCCTTTCTGGGACAACCCTGAAAGATACATCTGAAGGAAAATCTTCACAGTGGGCAGAACTTTTGGCAGTACAGTATTACAGTTTGTTTGGAAGAAGAAATGGCCAGACATATGATTCAATGACTCACATGCTGTTAGCTAATGGATTGGCTGGATGATCAGGGACGTGGAAAGATCACGGTTAGAAAATTGGTGAGAAAGACATCTGGGGAAGAAGTATGTGGATAGATCTCTCCAAATGGGCAAAGAATGTGAAGATATTTATGCTCCATATAAATGCTCACCAAAAGGTGACTTCAGCTGAGGAGGAGTTCAATAATCAAGTGGATAAGATGACCTGCTCTGTAGACAGCCTCTTTCCCCAGCCATCCCTGCCTTTGTTCAATGGGCATATGAACAAAATGGCCATGGTGGCCGAGATAGAGGTTATACTTGGAGTCAACAACATGGACTTCCACTCACCAAGACTGACATGGCTATAGCTGCTGCCCAATGCCATATCTGCCAACAGCAGAGATCAACATAGAGCCCCAGATATTGAGTTGACCAGCCAGCAACCTGGTGGCAGGTTGACTACATTGCACCACTTCCTCCATAGAAAGGACAATGTTTTGTTCTTACTGGCATAGATACTTATTCTGGTTATGGATTTGCCTTTCCTGCACATAATGCTTCTGCCAAAACCACATCTGTGAACTTACAAAATGCCTTATCCATCGTCATGGTATTCCACACAGTATTGCTTCTGACCAAGGAACTTATTTCACAGCCAGAGAAGTGTGACAGTGGGCCCAAGATCATGGAATCCACTGGTCATACCATGTTCTTCATCATCCTGAAGCAGCTGGTCTGATATAAAGATGGAATGGCCTTTTGAAGATGCAGTTACAGTACCAATTAGGAGGCAGCAGCATGGAGGTCTGGGACAGATTTCTTCAGAAGACAGTATATGCTTTGAATCAGCATCCAATATATTGTACAGTTTCTCCTATGGACAGAATCCATGGCTCCAGGAATCAAGGGGCGGAAAAGGGAATAGTTCCACTCACTATCACTCCTATTGACCCTCTACGAAAACTTTTGCTTCCTGTCCTCACAACTCTAGGTTCTGCTGGCCTAGAAGTTTTGGTTCCAGAGGGAGGAGTGCTCCTACCAGGAACCACAACAAACATTCCATTGAACTGGAAGCTCAGACATCCCCCAGGTCATTTTGGGTTTCTAATTCCCTTAAACCAGCAGGCTAAGAAAGGAATAGCAGTGTTAGGAGAGGTGATAGATCCAGATTACCATGGGAAAATTGGATTGCCTCTCCACAGTGGATGTGAGAAGGATTATGTCTGGAGTGCAGGAGATCCCTTAGGGTGTCTCTTAGTACTACCATGTGCTGTGATTAAAGTCAATGGGAAACTACAACAGTCTAATCCAATCAGGATGACAAAGGATGCAGACCAATCAGGAATGAAGATATGGGTCACTCCTCCAGGAAAAGAGCCAAGATATATCTGCTGAGGTGCTTGCAGAGGCTAGAGGAAATACAGAATGGGAAGTAGAGAAAGATAGTTATAAATGCCAACTACAATCATGTAACCTGTTGCAAAAACCAGGATTATAAAGTAATATGCATGCTTCCAAATGGGTATTTTGTTAAGAACACATTTGTCTTACTTCCAATTTCTTTAACATCAAGTGGTATTTAAGTTGAAGTACTAAAAGAATATTCCCAAGAGACAACTCCCAAATTGTAAATTTACAAAATGCATTTGTGTGTATAAGTAATAGTCATATCGTGTTAGGTGTATTCATAACCATGTTATTGCTTCATGTGGACATGAGATATTATTTCTGTTAAATTGACAAAGAGTGGATTTTATTCGCTATTCCTAATTGTTAATTTGACTATATCTGGAATGAACTACAACCCAGAATTGGAGGCTCATCTTTGATCCTGATCTTGAGGCTGGGAGATACAAGATTCTGACCTGGATCTTCACATGGAGATCTTGAAGCATGGTGCTATGAATCCCAGGAGCCTGAAGAATGGAGATCTTTGAGTTCAAGGTGATCTGGGATAAAGCAAGTCCCAGATCCAGAGGTGGTGGTACACACCTTTAATCTGGTACACACCTTCTGCTGAAGACCTATGTAAGGACATTAGAAGGAAGATTGTCTTTTTAACTTGCCTGCCTTGTGGGATTGAGTAACTACTAGATCCTTAGACTTCCATTCACAGCTGCTGCTGACCATTGTTGGGGAGTTGGACTAAATACTGTAAGTCATCAACAAATTCTCTTACTTTATAGAGACTAGCCATAATTTCTGTGACTCTAGAGAACCCTGACTAATACAAGGGACTAGAACTAATACACGTGTAATAGCATAATAGCATGCATTCCCCAGTACACGAACACACACACACACACACACACACACACACACACACACACACACACACACACAGAGATAAAATGGAAAAATTTATTTTTTAAATTTAGCTCAAGACAAAACCTTATTAAAATTATTTATTGTTCTCGCTGTTGAGATTACATTATTTTTCCATTAAGTGTTGAAGTTAGGAAATATAGCACTTGGTTCACTATATTTCATAAGGAAATGGTTGCTTTTGTGTGTATGTATACACAATTGCATTTGCACATATTTACATATTATTTTTAAAGCCATTTTTTGTCTTCTCAATGTATCATATTATCAAGAAGCAAGCTCAGCAAACTTGCTGGACTTTATCATATGAGAAAATTGAATTTATTTAGATATAAATTTAGATACTACAGGCTATTATTTAGTAAGCTTTTCACCCTGATTTATTTTCTGTTTCATTTGTTAGTAAAGACAAAAATATCCTGGTAACAAAAGGAAAATCCCTGACCATAACATATATAATACATATAATAGTCTGAAAATATAATGAACATAACAGCCAGCCCCGACTTAGCCTTCTTTCTCATGCTGGTTCTTCTTGAGGCAGCGGAGGGAGAAGAGCGTCCACGGGGTATGGGGGTAAGACTTTGTCTTACGAGATATTTAGGGTTGCTGTATAATAATAAGTTTACTTATCTAAGTCTAAGTTACTATGTTACTGTAGCTGATTTACTTATCTATGTCTAAGTTACTATGCTCTGCTACTGTAACTGGCCTGCCCTCTGTGTTCCTCTGAGGCCAGAAACTGCAGTCTCTGGCATTTAGCACCTCGTTCTAAAACAGCAGGAGATAAAGTAGAGGATTAATTGCTAGAGCCTTTACCCTTTGTCCCTATGCCTCTTGCTTGTCAGACTAGGGGGAAGTTCAGAGCAATAAACTTCTATTGAACCAAGAGAAGTGAATCGCGCTGGAAGAAGGGAAAACTTTTACATAGCCGAATATGCATAAATGTATATAATTTCATACATGGATTCATAAATGCGCATTTATACATTTTCACTCAACAGTTGGGTCCAGCTTACATAATTCTCACAATTACACACTTACACACACATCGATACATATGCATATGGAGCAAAAGACCAAGCATGGGTGCAGAAAGAACTCACTCATTCTGGATGAAAGATGAGCTCCAATCTTTATTGCATAGAGAAAGAAATAGCTTCTACACTTTTAATGCTAATGAATTAAACCCAAGTTTGTAAGAGAAAAGGCTTGTCCTTTTAATAAGACTAAGCCTGCCTTGCTATTAAATGACCTGTTTTGTCCTATGGTAAGAGAAAACCTGACCGCTCCTTCTGCTCTCTCCAGCTTCTTTTTTCCTCTTTTCCCCTGCATTCTGCACATTGCTCTCTTATGTTACCTATTGTCTTTAAGCTATTCCACTCTGCACTTCTCAGCCCAGATCTTTTTAGCTCAGTTCTCCTTCACTCAGTTCTGACACTTCAGCTCAGTCCCCTCCAGCTCAGTCCTTTTGTCTTTCTTCTCTTTGTCCTCAGCACTTAAACATCTTTCAGAATACATAATCACATGTTACAAAGTTCATCACAAGTTCATATGAAAGATCAAATCATAAATTGAAATAGAAGTTTATAACAGAGAATGTTTACATGCATATCCATCAGGAGTAATTATTCAGCTAACCATCCATCACCTGTCACAGCCCCACAGGTTCACTGAAGGGTTAAAACCATAACTAAGTTATAAGTGAAGTTTTGTGTAGATAAACCCAGTCACCATTTTATCCTCTGTCCTAGCACCTATAATAAATCATTAGTTCCCTCTTTATGACCTTTGGTTAATTGTTTTACAACCTCTTTTGGAATGTGCTCTGAGTAGGAGAAGAAGGTCTGGTTACTATCTAAGAGCAATTAACTGGTGACACTTGGGAGACTGGCAGAGTTGTCACTGCAGTTTTGACTATCAGAAAAAAGACTTAATAGCAGTCCCACTATAAAAGAGCTTAATAGTCACTGATATAATTTTAGGAATTCTTATAGGATCATCATTAGGACTTAAGAAGTCATCTATTTGTCTATATAGCATCACTACAAGACAGTACATCATAGGTCTGCAGAGATCTGCTCCAAATGGGTGTGCTATTACTTAATGATTGCTATATATGTCTAATAATAATAACAGGAAAAGCATTGTAGTAGCAGGAATCTTTCCTAAAATGAATCCCTTACAGCCTTGCTTAATAAGGGTGAACCAGTCACAGATTACATAATAATTTGAGGCTGGCCATCTCAGAATGATCACCTGCTAGTTATTAGCTTTTCCTGTTATGGCTCCTGACAGCCTCTCTGTGATGGGTAAAGAGACACTCTGTTGGTGGTGTTTTTATATCAGTCAGGGGCAGAGCAGTTGGTAGTCCTTTGTTCATTCTTGCTTGATGTCTGGCTTGGTGACCAAAACTGTTTTGTGCTTGTCATATTAAAATAATTAGCAGTCCAGATGAATAGAAAAATATGTTTTGAAATAAAACCATTTGTTTACCGAAGACATATTATTATTTAGCATAGATGAAATTTATAATCCCAGCATATGAGAGTCTAGTTAAGAGAATGGGAAGTTCAATGCCAAGCTGTGCTGTATTAGGAAAGTCACAGCATTAGAAACAAGGAAGACTGGGGCAGAAATGAAGTGGGGTGAAAGGAAGAGGAAAGAATGTAGGAGGAAATGTAAATTGGTTGAGAAGGAAACTGTGATGGTTTGTATATGTTTAGCCCAGGGAGTGATACTATTAGGAGGTGTGGCCTTGTTGGAGTGGGTGTGGCTTTGTTGGAGTAGGTGTGACCTTGTTGGAGTAGGTGTGGTTACTGAATGTGAACTTCAAGAGACTTGTCCTAGCTGCCTGGAAGTCAGTCTTCTGCTAGCAGATTTCAGATGAAGATGGAGAACTCTAAGCTCCTCCTGCACCATGCCTTCCAGGATGTGCCATGTTCCTGCCTTGATGATAATGGATGGAACCTGTAAGCCAGCCCTAATTAAATGTTGTCCTTTTAATAGTTGTCGTGGTCATGGTGTCTGTTCACAGCAGTAAGACAGAAACAAAGATGCAAAAGGGGGAATATATAAGGAGGCCTTTGATGACTAACTGAAGTGACAGGAATCTGAACCAAAGGATACACAAGAGACTCTAGAAGGATTCCTGGTGTCAGGTCTGGAATTTGACTAGTTACGTGTGGCATGCATAAGATCACAGGCAGAGGAACCAGGAAGGACAGCAAGACTCCAGCCGCTGCCAATACACTTTATAATTGGAGGTTGTCTGTGAACTATTTTTAAAAAGTCGTCTTAGATTTTGGCAGGCCTCCCTAACCATTGTGGACAGTCTCTGACAGGTCTCTTCACAAAATAAAACAAAAACACATCACACAGAGGAAGCAAAACAACGGAGGAAGACAAGAACAGGTTGAATCATCATAATGAATACCCATTTGACTTTAGAAAGATTAAAATATTTTTTCTCTCTAAATGGTTTATGCTGTTTCAGGCAAGGTCAAGTTGACTACAAGAAGATGAAAATTAGCTATATATAAAGTGTGCTTTCCTCCCTCATTTAGTAGTATCTAACATCATTGCATTGTGAATTATTACTTTGTGTGTACAGCTTTCAATAAGCTATAGGAATTATAAATATTTATCCATCAAATTTTGAAGTATAGAAGGGTTTCTAAAATATCTCATATCCTACAATATTTCAAATGCCTATTTTTTCCCAAAGAGAAGTGTTTCTAGTAAAAATGTAAAAGAGTAAATGTGTTTATTTTTTTCTCAAAACTGATTTAAAGATTTTTTTTTTTTGGATAAAGAATGGTTTCTAGATAGTATGTCAATGGCTTCTACTTGAAACAAATCAGTTCATAGCAACTTTCACTCTGAAAGTCTCTGGAATGCCTAATTTATAGACAGAGAGTTGAGGCAGGCTCTTCAGACCAGCCTTCATAGTCTTTGTGGAATCCCTTGAGTTATGAATGTACCCTTAGGCTTTACTGGAGTCTCACACTGCTACACCAGGTTACAGAAGAAAACAATTGTCTCATATGCCATGGATCTATATGCCAGGAAAAGAGAAACAACCTGCTTCAGTCTCACTACTAAACCCTCCTTCTTTTAGTCTCTTTCATAGAGCTAGAAGAGCGTCCCTAAAGTTATTAAGGGGGTTAGGAAGTAAGAGTTAAGTTGAAGAGGATGGACCTGAAATAATTTATTTGGAAACATATAAAGTCAATAATTCCATTTGACAATGGAACACATAGAGGTTTTGTTGCATAGTTTCTGCGTTATAGGGAAATGATGTTCAAGGTGACACATTCCCTAAGGCCCTGTGCTTCTCGAGTGGCACTGACTTGATTTTTAAATCCCCTCACCCGTGATGATCACTAGCTGTCAGTGTAGACACTGAGCCTCACTTTTCTCACAGTAAAGATACTTTTCCATTGAGAGCAATCAGCCCTGTATGTGCTGCTGCTCACTGCCCTATAAATTATTCTCTTTTTGCCATTATTTTTACATTGATAATTTTTAATCCTGTTTTACAGCCCAGTATTCATCCCCTTCCCAGTCTGCTCTCTGACTCTTCCCATCCCATACCTCCCTCCCCCATCTCCAGGAGGATGTCACCATCCCTCTACCCCCATCCCACCAGACCTCCCCACTCCGTGGGGCATCAAGTCAAGCATCTTCTCCCACTGAGGCCAGTCTAGGCAGTCCCCTGCTATATATGTGTCATATCAGCTAGTGTACACTGCCTGGTTGGTGGCTCAGAGTCTGAGAGATCTCAGGGATCCAGGTCAGTTGAGACTGCTGGTCTTTCTATGGGGTTGCCCTCCTCCATAGCTTCTTCTAGCTTTTCCCTAATTCAACCATAGTGGTCCCCAGCTTCTGTCCATTGGTTGGATGCTAGTATCTGCAGCTGACTCAGCTGCTTGTTGGGCCTCTTGGAGGGCAGCCATGCTAGGCTTCTGTCTGCAAGCACACTGCAGTGCTTTGAAGAGCAATATTTACTCCTAATTTCTGAGCCATCTTTCCAACCCTTGACTTCATCAATTTTCTTTTCAATAGTTGTTTTCTGTTTCAAACATAAAACCTAACAATCTGTAAAAAATGATTCATTCTTGCTTATAATGGATACACTTTGTAAAATGAATTGGACCAGATTAGAAAATAAATAAAATAAGTTAAAGAAAAACTTGAAGTTAGGAAAATGCATGGGTAGCAGCTTACTATGTGACTGGCACTATTGTATGTGTCTTGTCAGTGGTATGACATCAGAAAGGAGGGGCTAATGCAGAGGGCAGGAAGTAGAGTCTGCTCTCTGCCCACACTGTGCGACAAAGTAAAGAAACCCTAATGGTGACTCAAATCAAGGCATCCATGTATTTTCTTACACCACACCACAGTGTTCCCTCATCTCTCAGGGGCTTCATCTCTGAGGAACTTCACATCACAAGTGGCAACCAACTCGTGTGTGCACATATATATTCTGAGTCAACTCTTTTCTGCTAGTGTATACACATTTCTTCAAACAAAGAACAAGGATTCTTCTTCAGAAAGGCCTTATTGTTCCACTCTAGGATGGCCTTCAGAATTCTATAAAAACACAACCAGTATTCTTTAACTCCATTATTATAGTAATCACCCCTTATTTCATCCAAAATGTCAATTTCTAGCACACTCCACAAGGCGAAAACTTTAAATTTCAACATTAAACCAACAACTAGGTCATATTTTCTTATCCCTCTCCGTCCATAACTCCTAGAGGATGTATAGTAGCCATTGGGGATGTCATCCTAATACATTCAACTTTGAGGTAGCCATCTTTGCTTGGGTCACATGTAGGGCAGAATTTGGACCCAGGCATCATGGACTTTCCTCAACTTGCTTGTATGCAAAAAAATTAATAATCCATCTATTGGTTGTCTCAGATATTCAAGAAAAGTGTAGAAATTACAGACTGCCCACCCAACCTCACCCAACCTCAATGTCCGACTGCCCTTTAAAAGTGGGTTCTTCTCCAGTGGATCATTCTCAGGGAAACCTCATGAACTACTTTTTCTTGATCCCATCTTCTGATTCCTGATAGACATAAATCTATTTTGGAATTCAAAGAGAGGTAAGTATATCATAAAATATTTGGTGATTATGATTTAAAAAGGGCAGAGACATATCAAAAATTTCTTTTCTCCCCAGTTTTGGCAACAACTATAAATACATTTGTGTTTCTGTTTATGTGTTATGCCATTTCCTATTTGTATGAATGAGTGAGTCCACAACCAGTTTTTGTGTGCGTATGACTACAAAACATACCAATTAAAATGAACAAAATTTCCAGTGCTGACATTTCCTAGTGTTGTCTAGAGTAAAAGTATAAATTTTCCCAGTGTTATCTAAAGAATAAGCTGTAAATACCCCGTAATAAGACCATGGGAGTGGAAAATACTACCCTCTTGTGCATTTTAGACAATAGCTCTACAACTGAGTGGCATCTTCACTCCTGAAGTGGTTTTCACAGTCATTTGATATTTGGCAGAGATGCAGTAAATGGGAGAACACAGAGTCTGCATTGCCTGTGTGTATGAAGGCGATACAAACGCAAGTCATCATGCAAATCAGACAGCCTGTTACTGAAACATCTCCCAAACTTGAGTTCCTATTTTGTAGATTATATATTCTTTTTATATGGTGATAGTTTTTATAAAGATATTTTCACTCAGTCATATAATTTGCTTTGAGACAATACCTAAAATCAGCACTTTCCTTCAGTCCAGAATTGGGTAGAACTTTCAAGGTAGCCATCAGCAGTGACTCCTCAGCTGTGTTCCCACTGCCACCCAGCCAGGCTATGATAAGAATCAGTCAATGTATTGCTCATGACACCATACACACAATGTACACTTTGTGAGCCGATACAGCCAATATCTCACGTTGCATCCAAGGAGAGTTTTATTTTATATTTTGCATTTCTTATAACATCTTTAAACTCCTGGAGTCTTTTAACTCAGAAAGTTTTCTGTCAACACAAACAATCGTAGTGTTTGATAAGTAGGATATTATTCCATTAGTGAAATGTAAATAGGTAAAGCAAAAGAATTTTTAAAAAAGGCTTTAAAAAGTTAGTATTTTAGGTATCCCAGTGTGGTATCTTTCTTCTACCACATGCATACCATTCCATGGATGTCTTACTGTCTGCCTTGCTCCTCACTGGTTCTCTGGAGAACCAGTTCCTTACACTGTGAATTGATTACCTCTTTTTTCCGGGGCTGGGGACCGAACCCAGGACCTTGCGCTTCCTAGGCAAGTGCTCTACCACTGAGCCAAATCCACAACCCCCCTGTTTTACTTTCTTTACAGGCATGCCACATATGTTGTGTAATACATTGTTACACCTTTCATGCCTTTCTCCTTCATCCCTATGAATGAAGCAAAAGCAAGTTTCCTAGGGGTTGGGGATTTAGCTCAGCGGTAGAGCGCTTGCCTTAGCGAGCAAACCCTGGTTCGGTCCCCAGCTCAAAAAAAAAAAAAAAAAAAAGCAAGTTTCCTGAAAGTTTCTCCCTCATTAGATGTTTTCCTCCTTTCACTTCTGCTCCTACCGCACTTTCTCCCTCGGTGAAGTTTCTCCTGAGAGCACTCTAGACTCTTTCTTCAAGTTCAGTCTTCAAACTACACCATCATGCACAGGCTCACTAGCACCATCCTTGCAAATGACACCCACACCTTCTCCACCTAACTGAGCTCTAGTCTCATAAATCCAACCATGCCCTCAGCATTTCCAATTCATTATGTCAGAAGCCACCTATCTATAATGCCCAAATAGAATATTTTGGGTTTCACTCCTAAACATGCATCTCGATCCCTACTGTCCTCACCATTGGATCCCCTATACCCTAGGTGTCTCCAGGCAGAGCTGGAGCAGACGCTTTGGATTCATCTATTCCCTGACTCTGTGCACCACAGTTTTTATGCAAAACCTCTCCTTTCCATCTTCTCTAGGTTTCCTCGATATTCTTCCATTGTACCGGTCTCATTATGCTTGCTCCTTCTTAGAGAAGACTAATTCTTTCATGCCTGGATAAAGGCAAGAGGATTCTCTTTGTTCAGCTCTCAGATGTTCCTGGGGTCTCATCAAGCTACTCTGGGTACCACTGTGGAAGCACCTCCTCCTACTTCACAAGAGACAGCAGTCTAAGAAGCTGATGTCATCCAGCTGTACTCTTAAAATTCGATATTGGCCTTGTAGTCTCCCATTAAACGAGAATGAACAAAAGAATGTGAATCTTATCTGTGTCTAAACCTTCCATCTTACCATCTAAAAACACAAATCCATCTCTGAGATATATTCACACTGATTTTCTCCCATAATTAGAATACGAGATGCAGAGCTTGAAAGATGCTCAGTGGGTGAAGTACCTTCCCCTGAGACTGACAACCTGAGTTCAGTCGTAAGGTTCCACATTGTGGAAAGAACTGAGTCAGCCCTGCAAATTGTTGTCTAACTTCCATAGAGGTGCTATGACATGAGTCTGTCTCTGTCTCTGTCTCTGTCTCTGTCTCTGTCTCTCTCTCTCTCTCTCTCTCTCTCTGTCTCTGTCTCTGTTTCCCTCTGTGTCTCTCTGTCTTTGTCTCTGTCTCTGTCTCTCCTTTGTCTCTTTTACTCTTTGTCTCTCTCTTTTCTCTCTTAATACAATAATTAAATGTAAAAATAATTAATTAAATCAAAAATATTAAAAATATAAAATCATAAAAGTCTTAATTATTTAACTACTTAAGATTCTTCATGTATAAAATGCTGCAATATGTATTAGATAATAAAGTATTCTGGATAAATAAAAGTAAAGAGGCATATGAAGGAAACAAATTGGTTTTGAAATAAACTAGATGCTTTTTCTTAGAGTAAGTGGGACGATCACATATAACAACCTGTTATTATAAATAAATGACTAATATTGAACATAAACATACAATATTCTGTAAGTAGCTTTTGCGTTAGAAACTAAATCACCATTACAGTCATAGCAATTACCTGCGTAAAGCAGATTGCTAAGCATATATGAAAACCTGAGTAAAGAATTCTTAGTTATAAGTTAACACAGTCTGACTATTTAATGAAAAAGTAAAGAAAAAAGAAATGCAATTATGATGAAAGTGTAATAAAACACATTCTCCATCACACTATACAGGCAGTTTAAAATGGGGCAGAAATGTTTTCTTTAAGTACTTACATTTGGAAAGAAACTATAAAAGTAATAACGGGAAAAGGTTTCCTTCTTGTACCTTATAAATTTTCCAATTTTTTTTCAATATTTACTCGGAATAACCTAAAAAGAACATTTAAAAAATGGATAGAACTCTAGAACAAAAGCAATTTGCTTCTTGCATAAAGACAACTACAAGACATCCTTAAGGGAGTGTGTGTGTTTGTGTGTGTGTGTGTGTGTGTGTGTGTGTGTGTGTGTGTGTGTGTGTGTGTGTAAGTGAATGTGAGAGAGAATGGAGGCCACAGCTTGACCTCAGATGTCTTCCCCCTATACCCTACCTTATCTATGGAGGGAGATCTTTCTCTTAAGACCAGGATCCCAGACATGGCTAGTCTAGTCAGCAAGTTGGCTAGTCTAAGTTGCTTCCTGGGTCCTCTGTCTTTATCTCCCTCAGCCTGGGATTACTGATTGACCCATCATGCCCTCTCAATATTTACATCAGTTCCATTCAAAAACAAAGGTGAACTTAACAAGGAGTATGTTTTCAGGGGCACTTGGGTCTGTATATTCATTGCAGCAATATGGATCATATAAAAAAATCAAAAAGCACACATGAAGGAAGTTAATGGACACATATAAGCAAATTCACAGTCTATGTGGCAGAAGCCGGGAAAGAACCAGCTGTGCCTGCCCTTTGCTTTGGTCACTTGCATATATCCCTGTTACTGTTTCCTCAGTACATAGAGTTGTCGTGCAGCTAGATACTGAGGGTGAAGAGAAGCAGTGCTGGGGACAGACATCAGATTTGACTTAGAGCGTGACCCATCTCATCTCCCCTGTGGTCCAGTCTGTTGCCTACTTGGCAAAGGTCCAAAGGGTAACCCTTTGTCAGAATGGCAAAGACACAAATGGAACACCCAGGCTTCTAAATCAATTCAGGAACAGGTGATTCATGGGTAAATGGATTTTCTGTGACTATAAAAAGAAATGCTTTTGTTCCTTTAAGCTATGGAAATTTGGAGGCTGTGACAGTTTGCAATATTTCCCACAAACAAACTTAGGAAACATAGCTGCCATCTTGGTGAATAATGTAAACATACATATACTGACATTGAAGAGCACTCACAATAGCCCAGGACACTGTGCTCAACTTGTGTCTGTTCAAAGATACATAAGTACATACACATATGGATTAATTTCATGAATATCCACAGAAGGGGAGAGAGAGACAGAGAGAGAGAGAGAGAGAGAGAGAGAGAGAGAGAGAGAGAGAGAGAGAGAGAATCTATGACAATTCAAAAGAGATTGTATTAAATAACAATTCATTTTAATTTATATTAATTTGCCAGCGCAAAAATAGACATGCACAAGAATATATTTGTTCAGTAACATATAAAGGCAGACCTATCAGAATCACACCAGACTTTTCGCCAGAAACTATGAAGGCCAGAAGATCCTGGACTGATGTCATACAGACCCTAAGAGAACACAAATGCCAGCCCAGGTTACTGTATCCTGCAAAACTCTCAATCAACATAGATGGAAAACCAAGATATTCCATGACAAAACCAAATTTACACAATATCTTTCTACAAATCCAGCACTACAAAGGATAATAAATGGTAAAGCCCAACATAAGGAGGCAAGCTATACCCTAGAAGAAGCAAGAAACTAATCGTCTTGGCAACAAAACAAAGAGAAGAAAAGCACACAAACATAACCTCATCCAAATATGAATCGACCCAGAAGCAATAATCACTATTCCTTAATATCTCTCAACATCAATGGCCTCAACTCTCCAATAAAAGACATAGATTAACAAACTGGATACGCGACGAGGACCCTGCATTCTGCTGCCTACAGGAAACACACCTCAGAGACAAAGACAGACACTACCTCAGAGTGAAAGGCTGGAAAACAACTTTCCAAGCAAATGGTCAGAAGAAGCAAGCTGGAGTAGCCATTCTAATATCAGATAAAATCAATTTTCAACTAAAAGTCATCAAAAAAGATAAGGAAGGACACTTCATATTCATCAAAGGAAAAATCCACCAAGATGAACTCTCAATCCTAAATATCTATGCCCCAAATACAAGGGCACCTACTTACGTAAAAGAAACCTTACTAAAGCTCAAAACACACATTGCACCTCACACAATAATAGTGGGAGATTTCAACACCCCACTCTCATCAATGGACAGATCATGGAAACAGAAATTAAACAGAGATGTAGACAGACTAAGAAAAGTCATGAGCCAAATGGACTTAACGGATATTTATAGAACGTTCTACCCTAATGCAAAAGGACATACCTTCTTCTCAGCTCCTCATGGCACTTTCTCCAAAATTGACCATATAATTGGTCAAAAAACGGGCCTCAACAGGTACAGAAAGATAGAAATAATTCCATGCGTGCTATCAGACCACCACGGCCTAAAACTGGTCTTCAATAACAATAAGGGAAGAATGCCCACATATACGTGGAAATTGAACAATGCTCTACTCAATGATAACCTGGTCAAGGAAGAAATAAAGAAAGAAATTAAAACCTTTTTAGAATTTAATGAAAATGAAGGTACAACATACCCAAACTTATGGGACACAATGAAAGCTGTGCTAAGAGGAAAACTCATAGCGCTGAGTGCCTGTAGAAAGAAACAGGAAAGAGCATATGTCAGCAGCTTGACAGCACACCTAAAAGCTCTAGAACAAAAAGAAGCAAATACACCCAGGAGGAGTAGAAGGAAGGAAATAATCAAACTCAGAGCCGAAATCAACCAAGTAGAAACAAAAAGGACCATAGAAAGAATCAACAGAACCAAAAGTTGGTTCTTTGAGAAAATCAACAAGATAGATAAACCCTTAGCCAGACTAACAAGAGGACACAGAGAGTGTGTCCAAATTAACAAAATCAGAAATGAAAAGGGAGACATAACTACAGATTCAGAGGAAATTCAAAAAATCATCAGATCTTACTATAAAAGCCTATATTCAACAAAACTTGAAAATCTGCAGGAAATGGACAATTTCCTAGACAGATACCAGGTACCGAAGTTAAATCAGGAACAGATAAACCAGTTAAACAACCCCATAACTCCTAAGGAAATAGAAGAAGTCATTAAAGGTCTCCCAACCAAAAAGAGCCCAGGTCCAGACGGGTTTAGTGCAGAATTCTATCAGACCTTCATAGAAGACCTCGTACCAATATTATCCAAACTATTCCACAAAATTGAAACAGATGGAGCACTACCGAATTCCTTCTTTGAAGCCACAATTACTCTTATACCTAAACCACACAAAGACCCAACAAAGAAAGAGAACTTCAGACCAATTTCCCTTATGAATATCGATGCAAAAATACTCAATAAAATTCTGGCAAACCGAATCCAAGAACACATCAAAACAATCATCCACCATGATCAAGTAGGCTTCATCCCAGGCATGCAGGGATGGTTTAATATACAGAAAACCATCAATGTGATCCATTATATAAACAAACTGAAAGAGCAAAACCACATGATAATTTCATTAGATGCTGAGAAAGCATTTGACAAAATTCAACACCCCTTCATGATAAAAGTCCTGGAAAGAATAGGAATTCAAGGCCCATAGCTAAACATAGTAAAAGCCATATACAGCAAACCAGTTGCTAACATTAAACTAAATGGAGAGAAACTTGAAGCAATCCCACTAAAATCAGGGACTAGACAAGGCTGCCCACTCTCTCCCTACTTATTCAATATAGTTCTTGAAGTTCTAGCCAGAGCAATCAGACAACAAAAGGAGGTCAAGGGATACAGATCGGAAAAAGAAGAAGTCAAAATATCACTATTTGCAGATGATATGATAGTATATTTAAGTGATCCCAAAAGTTCCACCAGAGAACTACTAAAAGCTGATAAACAACTTCAGCAAAGTGGCTGGGTATAAAATTAACTCAAATAAATCAGTAGCCTTCCTCTACACAAAAGAGAAACAGGCCGATAAAGAAATTAGGGAAATGACACCCTTCATAATAGACCCAAATAATATAAAGTACCTCGGTGTGACTTTAACCAAGCAAGGGAAAGATCTGTACAATAAGAACTTCAAGACTCTGAAGAAAGAAATTGAAGAAGATCTCAGAAGATGGAAAGATCTCCCATGCTCATGGATTGGCAGGATTAATATAGTAAAAATGGCCATTCTACCAAAAGCGATCTACAGATTCAATGCAATCCCCATCAAAATACCAATCCAATTCTTCAAAGAGTTAGACAGAACAATTTGCAAATTCATCTGGAATAACAAGAAACCCAGGATAGCTAAAACTATCCTCAACAATAAAAGGACTTCAGGGGGAATCACTATCCCAGAACTCAAGCAGTATTATAGAGCAATAGTGATAAAAACTGCATGGTATTGGTACAGAGACAGACAGATAGACCAATGGAACAGAATTGAAGACCCAGAAATGAACCCACACACCTATGGGCACTTGATTTTTGACAAAGGTGCCAAAACCATCCAATGGAAAAAAGATAGCATTTTCAGCAAATGGTGCTGGTTCAACTGGAGGTCAACATGTAGAAGAATGCAGATCGATCCATGCTTATCACCCTGTACAAAGCTTAAGTCCAAGTGGATAAAGGACCTCCACATCAAACCAGATACACTCAAACTAATAGAAGAAAAACTAGGGAAGCAATTGGAACACATGGGCACTGGAAAATATTTCCTGAACAAAACACCAATGGCTTATGCTCTACGATCAAGAACCGACAAATGGGATCTCATAAAACTGCAAAGCTTCTGTAAGGCAAAGGACACTGTGGTTAGGACAAAACGACAACCAACAGATTGGGAAAAGATCTTTACCAATCCTACAACAGATAGAGGGCTTATATCCAAAATATACAAAGAACTCAAGAAGTTAGACCGCAAAGATACAAATAACCCTATTAAAAATGGGGTTCAGAGCTAAACAAAAAATTCACAGCTGAGGAATACCGAATGGCCGAGAAACACCTAAAGAAATGTTCAACATCGTTAGTCATAAGGGAAATGCAAATCAAAACAACCCTGAGATTTCACCTCACATCAGTGAGAATGGCTAAGATCAAAAACTCAGGTGACAGCAAATGGTGGCGAGGATGTGGAGAAAGGGAACACTCCTCCATTGTTGGTGGGGTTGCAGACTGCTACAACCATTCTGGAAATCAGTCTGGAGGTTCCTCAGAAAATTGGACATTGAACTGCCTGAGGATCCAGCTATACCTCTCCTGGGCATATACCCAAAAGATGCCCCAACATATAAAAAAGACACGTGCTCCACTATGTTCATCGCAGCCTTATTTATAATAGCCAGAAGCTGGAAAGAACCCAGATGCCCTTCAATAGAGGAATGGATACAGAAAATGTGGTACATCTACACAATGGAATATTACTCAGCTATCAAAAACAATGACTTTATGAAATTCGTAGGCAAATGGTTGGAACTGGAAAATATCATCCTGAGTGAGCTAACCCAATCACAGAAAGACATACATGGTATGTACTCATTGATAAGTGGCTATTAGCCCAAATGCTCAAATTACCCTAGATGCCTAGAACAAATGAAACTCCAGACGGATGATCAAAATGTGAATGCATATTGCTCCTGAGAGACACAGCCAGAATACAGCAAATACAGAGGCGTATGCCAGCAGGAAACCACTGAACTGAGAACAGGACCCCCGTTGGAGGAATCAGAGAAAGAACTGGAAGAGCTTGAAGGAGCTCGAGACCCCATATGTACAGCAATGCCAACCAAACAGAGCTTCCAGGGACTACGCCACTACCCAAAGACTATACATGGACTGACCCTGGACTCTGACCTCATAGGTAGCAATGAATATCCTAGTAAGATCACCAGTGGAAGGGGATGCCCTGGGTCCTGCTAAGACTGAACCCCCAGTGAACTAGACTGTTGGGGAGAGGGAAGCAAGGGGGGGAGGGTTGGGAGGGGAACACCCATAAGGAAGGGGAGGGGGGAGGGGGATGTTTGCCGGGAAACCGGGAAAGGGAATAACACTCGAAATGTATATAAGAAATACTCAAGTTAATAATAATAATAAAAAAAAAGAAATGTAAAAAAAGAATATATTTGTTCTTTAAAAATTAAATCATGTTTCAAACAACTTTGTAATATTGTTTACATGTTTCTTTCATTTAACTTGGGGTATTCTCCAAATATATTAAAAGATAAAATGACACTTTAATTGTATTTGAAATATTGTTAACCAAACCACTGAGGATATAAATGATACATTCATATTTTGACATAATTATCAGAACATAGGTTCTAGGGCTTGATAAAGCTAGGAAGCTTCTCTGAGATGGCTAGGCAAGGCACAGATCTATGAGTATAGGGGAATATCACTGAAGTCTTTTTATTGCTGTCTCGTGAGCAGAACAGTAGTATTTTGTTTCCTTCTGGTTACTGGCCTATCTAATTTTAGGTTCTTGGCCACTAAAGTACCACTGGGTATGGGTTACATTTCATGGCATGGAGTGTGCCTTAAGTCAGATCAGATATTGATGGGTCACTCCCACATGTTTTGCTCCACAATTGCACCAGCATTGAAACTGATACGCTTCTTTATGGCAAATGGCTGTCATTTGAACAACTTGGAGGACTACGGAATGAGGAAATAGGTTTATCAACTACACATCCAATAGAGGAATGATAGCCAAAATATATAATGAACTCAAGAAACTGGAGACCAAATAACTCAAATTTTAAAACCGAGTACAAATCTAAACAGGGAATTCTAAAAATAAGAAACTCAAATATCTATGGATACACTTAAAGAAATGTTCACCATCTTTAGCCATCAGAGAAATGCAGATCCAAAGTACTTTGAGATTTTTATCTTACACTAATCAGGATTGCCAAAATCTATAATACAAAAGACAGGCCATTCTGTAGAGGATATGGAACAAGGAGAACACTCCTCCATTGCTGGTGAGAGTGCAAATGTGTACAGGCACCATGGAAAGCAATGTGGTGGTTCATCAGAAATGTGGGAATTGATCTACCTCAAGATCCAGCTTTAACACTCTTGGGAATATTTCCACAAGCTGCTTTATCCTACTGCAGAGAGCCCTACTTGCCCACGCTCCCTGCTACTCTAGTCATAATAACCAGAAATTGGAAACAGCCTAGACGTTCTTCAACAATGGACTGGAAAAAAATGTGGTACATTTGTACAATAGAATATTACTCAGCCATTGTGCATCTTTCTTAATCTTAGGGCTTTGCAGACAACTGAACCTCCTTGAAGAGAATGCAAAGATGAATGAATACTTTTTGTTTCTAGTTTATATAAAATATTAAATAATAGTAGGTGAGTTCTCTCATTTCCAAAATCTTATGCTCCAGTATAAGGAGCTTTTATGGAAAGCTTATCATAAGATAGACTCAAATGCGTCTACAAATATCAGCACTCATTTGTCTCAGAAAATAGGAATTTAAATTAGGTGAATACAGGCATCTGAATATCACAGAGGCCTCAGAGGCACCAAAAAGAATAGTCTACTACCATTGCTCTCAGTTACCCACCAAAACAGATGTTAAGACTCTGCTTCTCAAAGCAATGGGTTTTTAATCAGAAATAATGGGGTTTGAATTATATATCTTTAACATTTGAGCTTTGGAAATTACCAGTGTGTAATTTCAGTGTGTACAGCATATTTTCAGAATGCGAAAGAACTAGGTATATTTATCCTTTGTGTGCAGGCAAACAGCCACACTCATGGGGATGATGCAGTTTCATCTTGGACATACACTTCAGTAGGCAACTCTATCTTCATTCAGAGTGATAACCATGGTCATTTTTCTACCTGATCCAAATAGGAAAGCACCATCTTTGCATTCACCCAAAAAACTGTGGGTTCCAGTTGATATAGACCATCAGGGCCAGAGATGTTCAGCTGGATTCAGATTGGGAGATGACATACAAGAGCTCTCAGGGATATTTGGAGATGGGGTACATTGACATGGCATAGGATTTGACTACACAATGGGGAAGTCTGATGTTCTTTCCATACTGCCAGCCACAGTAGATAGGCCACAGCAGACATGGTACAGGCCTTCAACGGTCAGGGGAGAGCCCTGAAGGGGGATAAGAGGATGCTGGGAGATAATGGCATGTATGAGCAAATACATCCCAGAACATGATAGGTATTTATCTTTCCCAGGTGCCCAAATATGTTCCTTTCATAAAGCACCAAAGAGTAGTGTGATTTAGGGTGATTAATTTTTGAGAATGAAAGGATATAAGGAATTGAGATCCTAAAGACATGTTAGAACTCCAGAATCACAGCATGCAGCTACTAAGGCGAGATAGGAACTATGTCTGTACCAGGAAGATACTTGGGAGAATATGGACTTGTGGGACATGAATGCCTAGGAGCTGGAAAGGTGTGCTCACTCTTTCTGTGCAAGCTCTCTAATATTCACTTATTAAAGACCATCCCAAGGCATAATGTCTTATATTGATGATCCTGCTGTAGCAAAATACCCGAGTCTTGATAGTATTAAAGAATAGACATTTATGCCTCCCATTATAGAGGTTAAGAAGTCCAAGATCAAGGTGCCACATCTGGGGAGGGACAAATGCACACTAAGTCCTTTCTTTCATATGCCTTCCTAGTTCAATCACTACACATGTTCTGCTTCGGGCTGTTGTGTGCTGCAGTTCTAAAGTGGTATGGCTTCTCTGGGTGCTCTCTTCGATATATCCTTCCATGTTCACATTGACTGTGCTCTCCAAGCTGTAGCCATTCACAGAGATGTAAGAATTAGCAAAACCCAATGCCTCCATGTCTTCACTTGACAGCAGGTGGCAGAGGAAGAAAACACAGTCCTGCACAGAGCCTCTTCTGTGAGAATGTTGGTATCACTTGTGAGGCTACAACACCCTTGACCTTGACCTCCTGGAAACATGGTACTTTTCAGTATCAGTTCATTAGCCTTTAAATTCAATGTCCAGATTTCTGGTGAGATGGTAAAACCACAACATGCGTTTTCTATAATCCCAAATGAGATTGAATTCAGCAGCCTTGGGTACACCTCGCTTACTCAGTTTTTCATTAAGGACATTTTCTTCTTAGGATCACCTGTAAAGCTAAGTCACTTTTGTGAGCTCTTTTTTTTTTTTTTTTTTTTTTTTTTTTTTGCAGCATATCCTTGGAAAGTCTAGTTGAGGAATTATTTACAGTCACTATATATTTTCTATTCTTAATGGTGTAGATAGCTTTATTTTATATGTAATTTACCCACACCAGGATTTTATCATCAGGAAACTTGTTTCCCTTAATGTTTTACCCCTTCAGTAACATCTGCATAACACAAACTGAAAAATGCCAGATACTACTGCAAGAATTACCAAGAGCGGTAGAGCATGTCAAAATTCCCACATGGAAAAAAATTCAGATCATAAGCACTTACATGGGTAGTTGCTTTAAGGCATGACTTTTAAGATCATAGTGTCTGAAAGTATATTAACGACACAGGATGTGCATACTTGTTCAATTACAAGGTAACATGATTAGATTTCATGCCTGTGTGTAGAAATATAAATTTGGATGGCTGGGATTTTGTCTGAAAGCTGAAAAAAATAAGAAAGTTAGATGATCAAATAATATGAGAGAGAGCTGAGCTTCTCTTATCTACTCCTTCTAATGCCATTTTTTCATCTCTTGGAATATTTTTGACACAGAACTAAAGTGCTTTCATGGAATTAGCCCTATGCAAATGAGTGATTTACTTTATATCGTACTCATTAAAATACTAACCATGTCAGAAAAACTTGGGTTTTTGGTGGATTTATGCAAAACTCTATTGCAATTAGTGTTGGGACTATAAAGACAAGTGCTCCAAAGTGTATTAAAACTTAAGAGGCCATATCAACTTGGCTGTAGATAAGTCACAGACGTGAAAAGCTAAAACAGTTATTTCATAAGGCTTGTACTGTGAATTTTACATCATATTTTACTTAGTAAGTGGAATTACTAATGAGGCTGGTGAAAACCATTGATCTCTAGAACAAACAGTAGGTTTAGCTAATGAAATCAGACTTCTTTGAAACTGCGTTAACTTCAACATATAGGCCTACTGAGGAGTTCATGAAATGTCCGGAGTCAACATCAATTTCCACTAATGATAGATGTACAATTTGCCTTTCTGGAGCAAGCATCAACTCTAATGGTGGCAGACAAAGTTCAATTGGGATCATTTCCTGCTCGAACTTGTGAAGTCCTTCACATTTTCCTATTTCCACATGAGTATTCATTGAATCTTGGAAAATAAAGTAAGAGTTTTCTTTCCTTGTTGTCCTATTTCACAGACATATTCTCTAAATTTTGCTGGAACTTCAAAGGATATTTGCTGATTCAACCTGGCAGGCAGGTTTGGCCCTCATCCACTAACAGCCCATTTCTGCCTGTCGATCCTCCCCCAACTTCACTTTCTCTTAAGAAGTGACAGGTTTCATGATTAATAGCTTCAGCTCATCCTGATTCACTGCTGTCAACTGTCTTATCTCATTTGTTCCAGTAACACCGGGTACCTGGTAGACACTTGAAGAAACTTTACACTCTGTTTGAGTATTGACCAGAGTCCTTGTAGCTTCCTAATACCCTTTCCCCTAACAAGGAGTAGATTTCCCTCTTCATGCAAATAAAGCACTCTTAGCACTTCAGCCTCAATGTACACTCTGCCTGAAAACCCCTACCCACTCCCCAAGGTTTATATAGCCCTTGTTACTCCTGAATAATGAGAGGTACCATTTCACAGAATATCATCAAAGAGAGCTGCTTCACTCACTGTCCTCCAAAAAAGCTGTTTCACGCCCCTCTGCCTCAGATAAAGAAGGGCTATAACAATGAAAACCTTTGAGAAGGCCTTCTCCCCCAAGCCCTCAGAGATTCCAGGGACTCATTTTAACTCTGCTTCATTCTTTTTTGGTTTGGTGTCCAGCAGTGCCTGGACAGCCTAGGGAAGAATCGGAAAACAGAACCACAGGTGTATATTATGATTTGAATATAAATTATCTCCTGTGGGATTTTTGAGCACTTAGTCCTCAGCTAATGGCACTGTTCTGGGAGGTTATAGAACTTTAGGGGCATGGTGTCTAATTGAAAGACATAGGAAAAGAAGCATGTTTTGGAGGTTTATTATCTGACTCTGCTATCCACATCCTGATCCTATAAAACGTGAGAAGTGACATTCATAAATGTCTGTTACCTCAGGTCAAGTGTTTCCATCATGCCTTCCCTACCATGAAAGTCTATATCCCACGACGCTATGAGCCAAATTGATCCCTCCATTGTTGAGTTGCTTCTGTGAGAAATTCAGTCATATTGAAGAACAAAGTAATCAATATAATAAGTACTTCTCTCTTAAAGTACGTTGTTCTTAAGAACTTATAGAGGCTGGTGAAATGGCTCAGTGGGTAAGGGTAATTGATATCAAGACTAATGGTCTGAGTAGTCCCTCTGGTACAGTCTCAGGGTTTCGTTGCTGTGAAGAGACACTATGACCACGGCAATTTCTATAAAGGTAAACACTTAACTGGGGATAGCCAACAATTTCAGAGGTTCAGTCCCTTATCATCATGGTGAGAAGCATGACATCATCCAGGCAGATATGGTGCTGGAGAAGGAGCTAAGAGTTCTACATCTTGATCCATAGGCACTAAGGAGTCTACCTTCTGCAGGTAGCCAGGAGGAGTCTCTGATTTCACACTGGGCAGAGCTTTGGCACAGGAGACCACCAAGTCCACCCTCATAGTAATGCACTTCCTCCTAAAAAAGCACACCTATTCAAACAAGACAACACCTCCTAATAGTGTCATTTCATGTGGGTGAAGCATTTCCAAATCATGAGTGAGTCTGAGGGATCCAAGCCTATTCAAACTACCACATACCCATGTAGTGGATTCAGAGATGTGATTCCTACAAGTTGTCCTCTGATCTCTACAGATGGGCCATGGCACATGTATGCACACATGCACATGGACACAACACACAAATACACAATAAATAAACACTAAAAACCCTACTACTACTGTTTTTGTTGTTGTTTATTGGTTGGCTTGAACTTTATTTTTCTGAAAAAAAATATATATAGTAACTTAATGGTTTCATTCCAATCTTTTCAAGCTTATTAATTCCAATGGGAAAGTGAAATTTTTAGTTCATAGTTTTTCCTACCCATTTTTCTTCTGATTGAAATCAAAGTTTACTTAGTGTGAAATTTCAATTGAAAGTAGATAAAGAAACACTGATTAAAATCAACAGGAGATTAAAATGACATTTATAGCTCTATAGGTAAGAGATTGTAATTAATTCTATCTGGCCTTTCAGATCCAATGGGAAACTGGAGCTCTTAAGATACTAATATTTTTTAATTAACTTTAAACTAGAAATGGTATACTATTCTTTGGGGCAATACTTGCACACAATGGCATATTAATTAAAAATAAATTACAAAGAATTTCCTTTGGAAGTACAAGTGATATTAAAGTTTAACATGTTACTAGTTTCCTATAATTAAAATTATTACATCTTATCTTACCAACAACAGTATTATTGATGTATATCTGTACATGCTTTTTCTTTGTCCCCTAAAATAATTACAGTTGAGTTTGAGAGGAGATTTTTCTGTTTCATATGGTCGGGCAGGAAATATTTCAAAAGATGATGATATTCTTGTGTGCTAATCCTAACAAGTTACAGGGGCTTAGAGTTCAGTGCACTTAAAGGACTCTTCCCATACACCTCTATGTTTGCCTAAGTTCAGGACACACCAAGGATGATAACTATGACTTCTTGTACAGTTGTGGTTTGGATGCAATATATCCTCAATAGCTCTGTGTTGCCAACTTGGCTCCCAGTACAATAAATGTTCAGAGTAAATCTTTGGGGAAGTAAATGGATCATGAGCTAAACAATGGATAACTCCACTGAGGCACTCATTATAACCATAGAAAGTAGAAGTTTGGGTTTGTACATAAGCAGTGGACTTGGAAATACAAAATGACCAAGTAAAACAAAAACAAAAAAGAAAACAACAAAATAATTGCTCATAATAAGCCTTGTATTTTCAGTGACTTTGCTCCTAATACTGCATGGTATGATGCAAGAGGAAAGGTTGATTTTTGTTGTTGTTGTTGTTGTTGTTGTTGTTGGGGGTGGGGAGGTTAAATCTTTGAAAATATTATTAATATACACAATGTCTGAGGAATGGCCTGACTCCTCTCAAAGGGATTATTAATGGTTAAGAGTTGTTAGAGGAAAGTGTGTTGTTTCTTTTCAATAGTGTAGCCTTTAATAGTCGTCCTTGCTAAACATCCTCCCACCCATGCTTGGGTAAGTAATTCTAATTAAACACTGTGGTCCCACACAAAGAAGTCATGAAAATATGAGGCCTCATTGAGAAGGCGGCTATTAAGATAGAGAAGAGGTTGAGGGGAAATGGGGCTGTAAATGAATAAAATTAATTATATGAATCTGTCAAACTGTCAAACATTTATAAATTGTCAAATATAAAGTAAGTGGATGTCACCTGTAGCCCAGTGGAAAGGACCACTCAGACACAGTTCATAGCCAATTGAAAGTCTTTATTCCAACCATGTGGGACCATACTCAGATACTCAGGGGCCTAGGTGTGACCCTAAATGTCCAGAACACAGGGTTTTGATGGCAAAACCCAGGTCCTGTCATGTCACTGAGCAGCTGCAGTAAGGCTTTGCAGAGGCAAGCAGTTTAACAGAAGCAAAGATAAGCAGTTTGCTGTAAGAGATTCTGCACAAACATGCTAAGTAAGTTAAGTTATCTAGGACCTGGGCTTCCTAGGAGAGAAGTGGATAATTTCTCATGAGATTCTCCACCAAGGAGATCAAACTCTAGTTAAACCTGAAATGGCCTCAGCAAGAATACAAGAACCAGGAAACTTTACATTGTCTTGCCCTGTCATATAAAGGAGTCCCTAAGTAAAACTTGAAGGATTTGTTTTTCTGACAGAAATGTCTCTGAAACATTTTTTCTATCAACATTTTATCTCATTCCAGGGGAAGAAATATATTCAATCAACCATAAATTCAATGGAGACATAAATATTTTTTTGTGAACAAATAGGAGTTTAGAAATAGTGCACCTGGCTCGGAGAGATTACAGTACAATAAAAGCCATATGCTCCAGGATATTGCTCTCATGTATCCATGGCCAGAATCACACCCTGACTTTCAACCATTTGATGACCTATGCATCCCTGCTTGTGCCCTGTCCATCCTGTGCATGATCTTAGTGTAACAACCCATATACTGTCAACACAAAGGTATGGAGAAACCACACATCTATCTTTCTATTTCCCAATCTTCGGTGCCTCTTCTGACACCTGGGAAAAAGCTAGCAATCCTAGTACTTGAAAACAATGACAGTGGGGCTTATATGTGGTGGATCCCGGGGGACCAAGTTCTGTAAAGTGGTGAAATAGAAAGAGCACAGCTGAGCATTGCTGGGGTTACAGAGGGACCTGGTGTAAGGAAGCAGCATTACAGACTCAGCCGGAGACTAGCTGCCAGTAAGAGTTTAAAGGACATGCACATGGAGACATGAAGTCTGGAATAAACAAACAAACAAAATAATCCTACAAACTTGGGTGGGAATCAGCAAATATCAAGCATTTAGTCTCTGAATAATAGGATTGTTACTGCTTAAACGATACAACTACTCCAGTTGGCTTCAACAGAGAAGCCAGTTTACAGCATTACGTCAAAACCTCACATTCATAGTCATGATCACTAAGCTGCTTTTAAATGATCCCCCCACCCCTTGGTTATGTGGGATAGTTGAATGACATGATGAAAAGGGAGTAGAAGATTTGGCAAACGAGATACCTTGTTTGATACTCATGGATTTTGTTGTGCAGACAATGTTCAGTGACAAAGCTCTACTGTGAATAAGAATTTCTGGAAAGAAGCTGTCTGCAGAGAAAGAGAGAGACTAACTGACTGACTAGAATAGCGGTACTGTGGAGTGTCAGCAATTGGTTCTAATGCTGTCTCAATTTAATTCAGTTCCCAAAAGGCCATGTTTCCAGATGCTGAAGGTCTCTGACTCCAGCTGGATTTGATTGACAATAAGAATTCCCATGCAGCCAATGGCTGGACAGGTAGATGGGGCAGGGCCTGGAAATTTACCTAGGGACGGGGAGAAGAGGAGAGGAATCACCATGATTTTGGAGGGAGACAGAACAGGTTTAGGGCTGCAGAAGGAAAAATCATCTGAAATGTAGGTGAGAAGGAATGTAGCCTGGATGAGCTACCCAGAAACCTCTTGGGCAGCAAGGACTAGGGGGCCACCCAGAAGGAGCCAGAGCAAAAAAAAAGATAAAATATAGGATTAGAGAGTGTTAAGGCAGTGTTACAGGAGGGAAATGTATGCTAACCCTTTGAGCCAGCCAAGGCATTGTAAAATTCACTGATGTGTGTGTGTGTGTGTGTGTGTGTGTGTGTGTGTGTGTGTGTGTGTGTCTGTCTGTCTGTCTGCCTGTCTGTCTATCTTTCATTTACAAATCCACATTGATCCCAGGAGCTAGAGCAGTGTACCCAACTACTGTTAAACAGTCGAGGATTGGAATGTTGACAGTATCGATGCTAATTTTCTTTTTTTTTCTGTTTGTTTGAGTTTTTTAATGTTCTTTATTTTATCAGTGGATATTCATTTGTATAAAATGATGGGTTTCCTTGTGGCATTCTTTTGCAGATGTATCATGTACTTTGATGTTTTTCACTCCTCCTTTACCTTCTCTAGCCCCAATCCCTTCTATTGGTCCCCCTTTTCCTCCTCTCCTTCCCTCTCTCCCTCTCCTTTCCCCCCTCCTCCTTCTCCCTCCTATTTAAGTTTTATTTTTCTTGGATATCTTATGCTAATTTTCTTATCTTCCTAAAAACAGCCATTTCTTGCTCACCTCTGTGTCTGTAATAACATCTAATGAAAACAGACTAAAACCTTTTGGAGTCTCTTAATTTAGCATACCTTCCGCCAACCCTGAAAGCTAAGAATGTCATCAGATAGCATCTGGGCCTACAGAAAAGCTTCGCTTATCTTGTTGTAACTGCTTCTCTGATGTACCCACCAAAGAATTTTAAATTTGCCTTGACTTATTTGCTTGTTCTGTAAAACCCTACAAGTTCATGAAAGTGCTTCCAGGTTCTAACATGAAATTGGATCTGTGTTTCCCAGGCCATGGCCACTCAGAATGGCTTCAGAAAAGACTTTCTTTTAATCCCTTTAAGATGAAAGCGGTAGTTTCTGCCTTGACACTATAATACACAAGATAGATACACACATCTCAGGTATTCATGATCTTTAGACATTAGACTTTTACTTATGTGTAATGATAGAAAACATAATGTGAAAATTTACCACTATATCGAACATGGTGGGCTCTGTCTCACAGGGTCACGAAATACTTCTGATCCAAGGACTGATATATGTTTGTTGTATTGTTCCACAAAATCATAATCAATAGTATAAAGAAGCAAATGCTTCTCTGTCTATTTTCTTACTAGTAACACACCATCACTTTAACCTCGACCTAAAAGGACTATTGCTTTCTGACTCTCAGTGCCTGTGTTCTACTCAAATACAAACCACTCCTACCTGTTTAGAAGGACCCAGACTTAATAGTAAGAAGTGCAAAAAGACCTAGTGTTATGAAATATAATGCAGTGGTGGCTGGAGTAGGGGAGTATCTGGCAGGCTCATGACAAGGTGTCCCTCCTGAGAAATGATGCCATAGGGCAGATATGATATGAGGAAAGTTTATTGTGGGGGAGAGTGGGGACCTGGAAAAAGGGTAGAGGAAGAGGAGGGGGCATGGATAGTGAAGAAAAGAGAGAAAGAAAGAAAGAAAGAAAGAAAGAAAGAAAGAAAGAAAGAAAGAAAGAAAGAAAGAAAGAAAGCGAAAGGAAGAAAGAAAGAGAGAGAGAGAGAGAGAGAGAGGAAGGAAGGAAGGAAGGAAGGAAGGAAGGAAGGAAGGAAGGAAGGAAGGAAGAAAGTAAGAAAGTCTGCCAGGAACATGTGAGAACAGAGAGAGAAAGAGGCGGAGGAGAGAGAGAGAGAGGGGAGAGAGAGAGAGAGAGAGAGAGAGAGAGAGAGAGAGAGAGAGAGAGAGAGAGGAGAGAGAGAGGAGAGAGAGAGAGAGAGAGAGAGAGAGAGAGAACAAGGGGCCCTGGTGGTGTAGCTAGCAGCCCCTTTGCTGCAGCACCTGACTCATACCTGGCAGGCAATGGTGGCAGAGGATGAAGCAAGCAAACTATTGCTAGGTCACCGTTGGAAGAAGCCTAGCAGAATCGTCTCTAAGCCAACACCTAGTAAAACCTACCTTCCTTATTGTTGTTCTCTGTGAATGAGGATCCTAAGTAGCTCGCTTACAATTAAAATGGTCAAGGGGCTAAAGAGGTGGGTCAGTGGTTAAGAGCAGTTACTGTTCTTCTGAGGAGCCAAGTTCACTCCCAAGCACCCAATTAGCAGCCCATAGCTATCTACAACTCTCGATCCAGGATATCCAATAGACTTTGACCTCTGCCAGCATCACACACATATGTGGTATACCTATATAATGCAGGCAAAATGGTTATACACATACAATGAAAATAAATTAATACTTTTTAAAACATCCAAGTCTATAATTGTATACACAGGCCACTCCTTGCCACCGGCCAGAGACATTATGGAAAAAGATCACATTTCTGAAACCATTTTATATTCCTGGGTCTTAATAATATACACAAAAGTAAGTTCTCAGTATAGTATAAGCACAGCACAGTATTGAAATTTTTGAAAATTGGTATTTGAAAATATAATTCCCACATTAAGACTAAGATATCTTTAATAGTACAAGTGGCATATATGTATATATGCATGCTTACATGTATATGCTTGTGTAAATACACATATTACATTAAAAGAAAATAAAAGAAATGCTGAATTTATTAATCGAACTAAAGAAAATGTGCTACAAACACCTGGGAAATAAGCATGCTGAACCCAAGGATACAGAATGAATAAAATAAATGTGAATCTCTTAACCAAGAGTAGAAATCATCTTCAAATAGCTATGCAGCTCAAAGACTGTGCTTCTCAACTAAAAACATACTGCCTAGCAATTTAGCCATTAGGTGTGTAATATCTTGAATTAGACTCCCAGGAAAGAGATTGCTGTGCAAATTAACATCTGATCAGACATTCACAAGCCACTACTGTTTTGCTTGCTGCCCTCTGCCTGACTCCCTCAGAGTGGAAATGTCCTTAGTGGCAGGGGATGGTTTGTTCTAGGATAATTGCATAACGCCATCTCTCTCAGTGCTAAATTATGCTTCCGAAAAATGCGCTGCGAAAGCTGCTGGGCTTTGAAAAGTCATGAAGCATGTAGGGTGAATTTGGGGTAGTGGAAATTTAATTTAGAGGAAGTGATTCAATGGTTTTATTTTGTTGTTGAAAAGCAAAGGCATTTTGTGTACCTGGCTACGTCCAGGCTCTAAAGTCTATTTTGTTCCTCACGTAAGTCTCTGAATTGTTAGGACATGCTCAAATTCTGACTTAACAGCAACTCCCTCAGCAGTCATGGTTAATAACCCTGAGTTGCTGACATATTCATTTATTTTATCTCTGTCATAATTTGCACTGTATTAAGTCTAATGAGGAATCACACAATACTATCAAATACTGCAAAGTACTATGGTTAAGTCATCGGTTAGCAGTGAGACATTTTTTAAGGTTTATTTTTAGTTTAGTTTAGTTTATATATATACATATACACACACACATATATATATATACATGTGTGTGTGTGTGTGTGTGTGTGTGTGTATACATCTGCATGTGGTACATGCACATGTGTACAGAGGCCAGAGGCGTGAGATGCTCTGGATGGATTACAGAACACTGTGAGTCATGGGATTATAGATGACGGGAACTGAACTTGGAAAGAGTAGCTGATGCTCTTAACTGCTGAGCCATCTCGCTGTCCCCTACAGAACACTTAATAAGAAATTAGTAGGACACTGATGCTTATAGATCATATTACTTTTGTGATCGAGTACAACTGGAAAAAGCAGTAAGATACTATGACACTTCGAAATGCCACATGATTAAAAATATTAACTAAAATTGGTATCCACAGTTTCATAGTACAGGTCTGAGTCTGTGTTATACTAGAATATTGGTACATAACCTTTTTTTAAAAGTTTTTATTTCTTTAAAATGTTTTTATTTACCCTTGTTTGCACCTGAGTGTTTGAATGTGCTGCATTGCACAAATGCAGAAGAGGATATTGGTTGCCAGGAAGTAGAGTTATAAATGGGTGTGAGTCACTGGATGTGATTGCTGGGAGCTCTTACCTGATGAGGTATCTCTCCAGCCTACATGTGAACTTCTTTCTACATCTGAATTCATAATCATGGTGTGATTATGAGTGGATTCAGTGTTAACATTCTGAAGGATGTTAAGAGGACTAAGAAAGAGATGATCAAATTCCAGGAAGTCAGAGACGAATGAAAGCTGAGCTTTTATCTTTTGTTTTGAACACAGGAATTTGAACATTGTGACAATAGCGCTCACTGTCAGTTGCCAATCTAGACACACAATGTTCCCTAATACCAAGACTCTTCCATTAGAGGAATCATGTTTTCATTGTACTTGAAACGACCAATTGTAGATGGCAGAACAAAGTGGATTGCATTTTTGTGCTTAGCAATTTTATGAGGTCCCATTTATCAACTCTTGATCTTAGAGCAGAAGCCATGGTGTTCTGTTCAGAAAATGTTCCACAGTGCCCATGTGTTGAAGGCTCTTCCTTATTTTTTCTTCTATTAGTTTGAGTGTATCTGGTTTTATGGGAGGAGGGTCCTTGTTTCACTTGGACTTAAGTTTTGTACAGGGTTATAGGAATAGATCATTTTGCATTCTTCTACATGCAGACTTCCAGTTGAAACAGCACCATTTGTTGAAAATGCTATCTTTTTTTCCACTGGATGGTTTTAATTCCTTTGTCAAAGATCAAGTGACCATAAGTGTATGGGTTCATTTCTGGTTCTTCAATTCTATTCCATTGATCTACCTGCCTGTCTCTATACCAATACTGTACAGTTTTTATCACTATTTCTCTGTAAGACAGCTTAAGGTCAGGGATGGTGATTCCCCCAGAAGTTCTTTTATTGTAGAGAATAGTTTTCCATATCCTGGGTTTTTTTTTTAATTCCAGATGAATTTCAAATCGCTCTTTCTAACTCTATGAAAAGTTGAATTGGAATTTTGATGGGGATTGCATTGAATCTGTAGTTTGCTTTTGGCAAAATGGCCATTTTTACTATACTAATCCTGCCAATCCACTGGCATGGGAGGTCTTTCCATCTTCTGAGATCTTCTTCAATTTCTTTCTTCAGAGACTTGAAGTTCTTGTCATACAGATCTTTTACTTACTTGGTTAGAGTCATACCTGAGGTATTTTATGTTATTTGCAAATATTGTGGAGGATGTCATTCCCCTATTTTTTTCTCAGCCTGTTTATCCTTTGACTAGAGGAAGGCTACTGATTTGTTTGAGTTAATTGTATATCCAGCCATTTTGCTGAAGTTGTTTTTCAGACTTAGTGGTTCTCTGGTAGAACTTTTGGGGTCATGTAAGTAGACTATCATATCATCTGCAAATAGTCATATTTTGAATTCTTCCTTTTCAATTTGTATAACTTTGACCTCCTTTGGTTGTCTGATTGCTCTGGCTAGGACTTCGAGTACTATATTGAATAGTTAAGGAGAAAGTGGGCAGCATTGTCTACCCCCTGATTTTAGTAGGACTGCTTCAAGTTTCTCTCCATTTACTTTGATGTTGGCTACTGGTTTGCTATATATTGCCTTTACTGTGTTTAGGTATAAGCCTTGAATTCCTGATCTTTCCAAGACTTTTAACATGAAGAGGTGTTGAATTTTGTCAAATGATTTCTCAGCATCTAATGAGATGATCATGTGGGTTTTTTCTTTGAATTTGTTTACATAGTGGATTATGTTAATGGATTTCTGTACATTGAACCATCCCTGCATCACTGGGATGAAATCTACTTAATCATGATGGATGATCATTTTGATGTCTTCTTGGATTCAATTTTTGAGAATTTTATTGAGTATTTTTGTGTTGATATTCATAAGGGAATTTGATCTGAAAGTGCCTTCCTTTGTTGGGTCTTTGTGTGGTTCAGGTATAAGCATAATTGCAGCATCATAGAAGGAATTGGATAGTGTTCTTTCTGTTTTTATTTTGTGGCATAGTTTGAACAGTATTGGTATTAGGTCTTCTATGAAGGTCTGATAAAATTCTCCACTAAACCCATCTAATCCTGGGCTTTTTGGGGTTGGGAGACTTTTAATAACTGCTTCTGTTTCTTTGGGAGTTATGGGACTGTTTAGATGGTTTATCTGTTCCTGATTTAACTTTGGTACTTGGTATCTGTCTAGAAAATTGTCCATTTCATCCAGATTACCCAGTTTTGTTGAATATAAGCTTTAGTAGTAGGATATGATGAATTTTTGAATTTCCTAAGATTCTGTTGTTATGTCTCCCTTTTCCTTTCTGATTTTGTTAATTTGGATACACTCTCTGTGACCTCTGGTTAGTCTGGCTAAGGGTTTATCTATCTTGTTGATTTTCTCAAAGAACCAGCACCTGGTTTTGTTGACTCTTTGTATAGTTCTTTTTGTTTCTACTTGGTTGATTTCAGCCCTGAGTTTGATTATTTCCTGTTGTCTACTTCTCTTGGGTGTATTTGCTTCTTTTTGTTTGAGAGCTTTTAGGTGTGCAGTCAAGCTACTAATGTATGATCTCTCCAGTTTCTTTTTGGAGGCACTCAAAGCTATGGGTTTTGCACTTAGCACTACTTTCATTGTGTCCCATGAGTTTGGATATGTTGTGCCTTCATTTTCATTAAATTCTAAAACATCTTTAATTTCTTTATTTCTTCCTTGACCAAGTTTTCATTGAGTAGAGCGTTGCTCAACTTCCAAGAGTATGTGGGTGTTCTGTTGTTTTTGCTTTTATTGAAGATGAGCCTTGGTCAATGGTGATCTGATAAAATGCATGGAATTATTTCTATCTTCCTATATCTGTTGAGGCCTGTTTTGTGACCAATTATATGGTCAATTTTGGAGAAGGTACTGTGAGGTGCTGAGAAGAAGGTATATCCTTTTGTTTTAGGATGAAATGTTCTATAAATATCTATTAAATCCATTTGATTCATAACTTCTGTTAGTTTCTCTATGTCTCTGTTTATTTTCTGCTTCCATGATTTGTCTATTGATGAGAGTGGGATGTTGAAATCTCCCACTATTTTTGTGTGAGGTGCAATGTGTGCTTTAAGATTTAGTAAAGTTTCTTTTATGAATGTAGGTGCCCTTGCATATGGAGCATAGATATTCAGGATTGGGAGTTCATCTTAGTGTATTTTTCCTTTGACGAATATGAAGTGTCTCTTCTTATCTTTTCTGATAACTTTTGGTTGAAAGTCAATTTTATTCGATATTAGAATGACTACACCAGCTTGTTTCTTGTTTCCATTTGCTTGGAAAATTGTTTTCCAGCTTTTTACTCTGAGGTAGTGTCTGTCTTTGTCACTGATATGTGTTTCCTGTATGCAGCAGAATGCTGGGTCCTGTGTACCTATCCAGTCTGTTAGTCTATGTCTTTTTATTGGGAATTGAGTCCATTGATGTTAAGAAATATTAAGTAATAGTGATTGTTGTTTCCTGTTATTTTTGTTGTTTGAGGAGGAATTACATTTGTGTGTCTCTCTTCTTTACTTTCATTGCAAGGAGTTTAATTTCTTGCTTTTTCTAGGGTATACTTTCCCTCCTTGTGTTGGAGTTCTCCATCTATTATCCTATGTAGTGCTGGATTTGTAGAAAGATATTGTGTAAAGTTGGTTTTGTCATAAAATATCTTGGTGTTTCCATCTATGTTAATTGAGAGTTTTGCTAGATATAGTAGCCTGGGCTGGCATTTGTGTTCTCTTAAGGTCTATACGACATCTACCCAGGATCTCCTGGCTTTCATGGTCTCTCATGAGAAGTCTGGTGTAATTCTGATAAGTCTGCCTTTATATGTTACTTGATCTTTTTCCCTTACTGCTTTTAATATTCTTTCTTTGTTTTGTGAGTTTGGCGTTTTGACTATTATGTGATGGGATGCATTTCTTTTCTGGTCCAATGTATTTGGAGTTCTTTAGGCTTCTTGTATGTTCATGGGCATCTCATTCTTTAGGTTAGGGAAGTTTTCTTCTTTAATTTTGTTGAAGATATTTACTGGCCCTTTAAGTTGGGAGTCTTTGCTCTCTTCTATATCTATTATCCTTAGGTTTGATCTTCTCATTGTGTCCTGGATTTTCTGAATGTTTTCGGTTAGGATCTTTTTGTGTTTTACATTTTCTTTGATGGTTGTGTCAACATTTTCTATGGTATCTTCTACCCCTGAGAGTCTCTCTTCTATCTATTGTATTCTATTTGTGATGCTTGTGTCTATGACTCTTGATCTCCTTCCTTGGGTTTCTATCTCCAGGGTTGTCTCCCTTTGAGATTCCTTTATTGTTTTTATTTCCATTTTTAAATCCTGGACAGTTCTGTTCAATTCTTTCACCTGTTTTGTTGTGTTTTCCTGTAGTCTTTAAGGAATTTTTGTGTTTCCTCTTTAAGGGATTCTACTTGTTTACCTGTGTTGTCCTGTATTTCTTTAACGGAATTATTCAGGTCCTTTTAAAGTCCTCTATCATCATCATAAGATGTGATTTTTAAATCCAAATCTTGCTTTTCTGGTATGTTTGGATATTCAGTATTTGTTTTGGTGGGTCTGATGATGTCAAGTAGTCTTGGTTTCTGCTGCTTAGTGTCCTGTGCTTGCCTCTTGCCATCAGGTTGTCTCTGGTGTTAGCTTTTCTTGCTGTCTCTGACAGCGTCTTTATTCTCCTGTAAACCTGTGTTTCAGCACTCCTGTAGACCTGTTTTCTTACAGTCGGATCTATGTACAGAGAACTGTAGGACCAGTTCATCTCCAGGTGCAGGTAGAAACCGGAAATCCAGTCCCAGACTGCTCTTAGGTTTGTGTGTCCTGAGGACTCCAGGCAGGTTGTTTGGAACAGAAGAGTTGGTCTTACCTCTGGTGTCAGGTGTGTCAGTGCGCCTGGTGACTGGCTTTCAGCTCTGGGCACAGGCAGAAACTGCAATGTTCCTGGCCCCTGACTGCTCTTAGCTTCCTGTGCTCAGAGGACACTAAGCAGGTTCCTCTTTGCCAGGAATGTGAGCAGAAGTAGTTGTCTCTCCTTAGCTCTCAGGAATGTCTGAACTTCTGAGTGTTCAGCTCTCTCCCACAGGATTTGGGTACAGAGAGCTGTAGGAACATTTCAATTTGGGGCACATGCAGAAACCAGAAGGGCCCCCTCTCTTTCTTAAAAAAATTCTCATTAAAAAAACTCATGTAACTCAGGGTGGCCTCAAACTTTGCAATACAGCTAAGAGTAATCTTAAACTCCTGATTACCCTGCCTCCACCTCACAAGTGCTAGAATTACAGCATACACTTGGTGTATGCTCTGCTGAGACTGAACCCAGGGCTTTGCAAGTACTCTCCCAACTGAGCTACAACTCCATCCCATGGGTACTTCTGCTCCTGTTCATCTGCATAGATTTTTATACATTCCTGAAATCTTCATTCTAAATCATTAATGCTTTTTCTTCAGCATCCTTAATACAGACATATATCCCCACCTGTAGTTACAATTAATATCAATTGGGTGTTTCTACCCTGCCTTGGATCATTCAGTTCCCAGATAAAAGACATAAAGCATTTATATTTATAATGAATGTTAGTAGCACTACACCTGGGCGGATATCAACCCTTTAAGTTATTTTGTCTACTTCCCCAAAATATGAACTTCGCATGCTCCACCTGGGCTTCTCTTACTCTGATTCATCAGCCCTCATAGCCGTGTTTTCATGATTTAACTACCTTATGGTGTCTTCCTCTTTCTCTTCTCTCTCTTCTCCTCATGGTCTCTGTCTCTGACTCCAACCAGGGGAAGTCAAGTCCCCACCTACCTCACTTCTGCCCAGGTACAGGTTGTAGGCATCTTTATTGACCAATAAAGATCAAGGTTACATAGTTTTATTTGGTATACGTATTTCCTCATCTATGGGGGCAACCAGACCTTGGGACAGGTATTTAGCCTTTTAATATATAGCAACAGATCAAACAGCAACAAATTCTCCCAATACAAGTTTTTTTTGCATTAAAACATAGATTTTGTTGACTCTGAATCCACATCCATCCTTGAGTCTCTCACAATCTTACTCCCTCACTTACCCAATGTGGGTGGTGGTAACACAAAAACCACAGTTCTCAACTCAGAGAGGATAGATGACATCTTCTTCTGGAAATAAATATGAGTAACTGGGAGATGTTAACACAGGGCACCCCAAATTCTGTGCTCCAAAATGTCAACATTTTCATGAGGTTCTTAAATTTACAGATCAAGACAACTATAAATCAACATATCTTAGGGTTTTGTTGCTGTGAAGAGACACTATGACCAGGACAATGCTTATAAAGTCCATTTAATTGGGGCTGCCTTACAATTTCAGAGATTTGTTCTATTATGATCATGGTAGGAACCATAACAGTGTGCAGGAAGACCTGGTGCTGGAGGAGCTGAGAGTTCTACATTTTGATCAGAAGGCAGATAGGAAGAGATTATCTTCTGTAGGCAATCAGGAGGGAGGTCTCTTCTATACTTGGTAGAGCTTGAGTACCAGGAGACCTCAAAGTGCACCAATACAGTGACAAATTTCCTCCAACAAGGCCACATTTATTCCAACATGGCCACAGCTCCTAATAGTGCCACCTCTCATGGGTCAAGCACAGTCAAGCCACCACGCAACATAGTATCCAAACACATTTGTGAGTACATCAGGTGAGCAGGTTATAGCAGAGATGCAACCTTCTGTGGGCCTCAGGTGCTATCTGATGACACTCACAGCTTCTAGGTTAATTGGAGTTGGGGTCAGCTAAGTTTATATATCTCAAAAAGTTATAGCTGATGATGACAAGAATGCCAGTTGGAACGTAGAAATGAGCTGTGCTTGTTCCTAAGGGGATACAGATAGTCCAAGATAACTTGGTTTTGGATTTTGGATCTGCCACAAGTCAAGCTCTTCACAATCATTGATTAGTTCAGGAACCACTGTACAATGTTCAAGATGCAGGTACCTTTTGATCCACTTAGTTCACAGCGGATCCAGCAGCAACCATTGTCAATAACCCTTCTTCCATTGTGTTTGTTCATTGAGAACCAATCAGAAGAAAGGCATCTTTTCTATCAGACCAGGTGAAATCTGCTAAGGAAGATAAAGAAAGAAAGAAAGAAAGAAAGAAAGAAAGAAAGAAAGAAAGAAAGAAAGAAAGAAAGAAAGAAAGAAAGAAAGAAAGAAAGCATCATGGCTCACTCATGACTGAAGATTCCAATTCTCAGAAATATCTGCAAATTGATACCTTGCTCTGCCATAGGGGTCAGGCTATAGTATGCTGATTGCTAATCTCCAAATAGATATACTGAAAATGTTATTATTTCTGTACTTGGTAGGAAATATATACATTGAGCAATAGTATAATGACCATGTAGGCCAATATTCTAATTCTATGCATTTTTGAGTATGTGACATTGTTAAGTCACTTAAGTAATCCAATTTACAATCTTGTCTCGGGGTTCTAATGCTGTAAAGAGACACATGGCCATGGTAATTCTTATAAAGGCAAGCATTTAATTGGTGCTGGCTCACAGTTTCAGAGGTTTAGTCCATTATTATCATGGCAGTGAGCATGGCAGCACACAGACAGACATGGTGGTGGAGGAGCCCAGAGTTCTACATCCAGATCTATAGGATACAGGGAGACAGGAGACTGGACACTTGAGACCTCAAAACCTGCCTTTAGAGGCACACTTCCTCCAATAAAGTAATGCCTATCTCACCAAGGACACATCTAATAGTGCCTCTCCCAGATGACAAACCATTCAAATATATGAGCCTATGGGGACCATTCTTATTCAAACCACCACAGACCCTCTCATTAACAAATTGGAATCATACTTCTTCCCAAAGGTTAGGTGAAATGAGAGAGAAATGCATATTAAGATGTCTGTATAATTATGGCGCTAAACACATGGTGACTAAATATTATTTGCTTAACCCTGGGAATGGTTTGTTTTCATTTCTGTCTTGGAGGTTAGAATAGGGATGATCTGCAGAATACTTAAGGAAAGCTGCTAATTTCAGAAAATGGAGCTTTCGATATACAAAAGTAAGACTTTCTCCACTTGCTCTCAAAGGATAATGGGGTCTGTTCCTATTTAATTTGTAATTATTCGATGATTGCTTGGGGTAGGAGAGACATTCTTAGTTCAGAATAGCACTGCAGTGTATCCCTGCTTCTGTGATTAACTCTTCACTCATGTTCCTATAAGCAACTCAAGGAAAAGACTCTGTCTCTGCCTCTCTCTGTCTCTATCTTGGTTTATCTTTCTGTCTGTCTCTCTCTGTCTCTGTCTGTCTCTCTCTGTCTCTGTCTCTCTGTCTCTGTCTCTGTTTCTGTCTCTCTCTCTCTCTCTCTCTCTCTCTCTCAACATGTTCCACCTGGACTACTCTTACACACACACACACACACACACACACACACACACACATGCACGAACACACATCTGACTTAAAAGAAATGCACAGGGAGAGTAGCTGAGAAGGGGAAAGGGGATGGACAGTTTGGTTCCCAATGCACACAAGACAGCATGCAATCCAGTAGTTCTAGTCACAGGGTATTCAGTTTTCTGACTTTCACATGCAGTGCACACACATGGTGCACTTATACACAGGAAGGTTAAAAATTCATACACATAAAATAAAAATAAAGAAATATTTAAAAGATAATAATAAAAATTCATTATACATAATTACTACATGTCAATAAAACATTTAAAAGGCAAAATGGAAACATTGTAGAATGAATAGAACATAAAATATACGTAATAAAAATATATTCAATCTGGCATGGTATATGCAGGGACAAGATGGAAAAATCAGAAACTTTAAAAGTAATGAGAGTGGGAATTGTATCTGACCTTGGAGATAGAGACCAGGTAATACAGGAAGGCTTTTTTTGATACAGAACTTAAAACAATTCATGAACAATTGTGTTCATGGGGTGAATGAGAGGGATAAGGGAGAAGACAAAATGACTAAGGATCAGATTAAGAATCAAATTGTGATGACATTTACTGAAGGAGAAACAGTTAGAGGAAGAGAATTGTGTGCAGAGTGGTCTGAGTTTATATATATTTATGCAGGCAGATATGGAGCTGGTGTCTTTTTTTGAAAGGATATCAGGAGAATCTAAAATTTTAAGAGTCTGCAGAGTATTGTTGGACTCCTTAGCTATAATCTATGACAACATGATGATGTTTAACTCATTTTAGTTTTTTTTTCCTTGTTTTCTTTATTAACTTGAGTATTTCTTATTTACATTTCGAATGTTATTCCCTTTCCCGGTTTCCGGGCAAACATCCCCCTAATCCATCCCCCTCCCTTCTATATGCGTGTTCCCCTCCCCATCCTCCCCCCATTACTACCCTCCCTCCAACAATCACGTTCATTGGGGGTTCATTCTTAGCATGACAAAGGGCTTCCCCTTCCACTGGTGATCTTACTAGGATATTCATTGCTACCTATGAGGTCAGAGTGCAGGGTCAGTCCATGTATACTCTTTGGGGAGTGGCTTAGTCCCTGGAAGCTCTGGTTGCTTGGCATTGTTGTTCATATGGGGTCTTGAGCCCTTCAAGCTCTTCCAGTCCTTTCTATGATTCCTTCAACGGGGGTCCCGTTCTCAGTTCAGTGGTTTGCTGCTGGCATTCGCCTATGTATTTGCTGTATCCTGGCTGTGTCTCTCAGGAGAGATCTACATCCGGCTCCTGTCGGCCTGCACTTCTTTGCTTCATCCATCTTGTCTAATTGGGTGGCTGAATATGTAAGGGGCCACATGTGGGGCAGGCTCTGAATGGGTGTTCCTTCTGTGTGTTTTAATCTTTCCCTCCCTCTTCCCTGCCAAGGGTATTCTTGTTCCCCTTTTAAAGAAGGAGTGAAGCATTCACATTTTGATCATCCGTCTTGAGTTTCATGTGTTCTGTGCATCTAAGGTAATTCAAGCATTTGGGCTAATAGCCACTTATCAATGAGTGCATACCATGTGTGTTTTTCTGTGATTGGGGTACTTCACTCAGGATGGTATTTTCCAGTTCCCTCCATTTGTCTATGAATTTCATAAAGTCATTGTTTTTGATAGCTGAGTAATATTCCATTGTGTAGATGTACCACATTTTCTGTATCCATTCCTCTGTTGAAGGGCATCTGGGTTCTTTCCAGCTTCTGGCTATTATAAATAGGCTGCTATGAACATAGTGGAGAACATGTCCTTTTTATATGTTGGGGCATCTTTTGGGTATATGCCCAAGAGAGGTATAGCTGGGTCCTCAGGTAGTTCAATGTCCAATTTTCTGAGGAACCTCAAGACTGATTTCCAGAATGGTTGTACCAGTCTGCAATCCCACCAACAATCCAACAATGGAGGAGTGTTCCTCTTTCTCCGCATCCTCGCCAGCATTTGCTGTCACCTGAGTTTTTGATCTTAGCCATTCTCACTGGTGTGAGGTGAAATCTCAGGTTGTTTTGATTTGCATTTCCCTTATGACTAAAGATGTTGAATATTTCTTTAGGTGTTTCTCAGCCATTCGGCATTCCTCAGCTGTGAATTTTTTGTTTAGCTCTGAACCCCATTTTTAATAGGGTTATTTGTCTCCCTGCGGTCTAACTTCTTGAGTTCTTTGTATATTTTGGATATAAGCCCTCTATCTGTTGTAGGTTTGGCAAAGATCTTTTCCCACTCTGTTAGTTGCCGATTTGTCCTAACCACAGTGTCCTTTGCCTTACAGAAGCTTTGCAGTTTTATGAGATCCCATTTGTCGATTCTTGATCTTAGAGAATAAGCCATTGGTGTTTTGTTCAGGAAATTTTCTCCAGTGCCCATGAGTTCAAGATGCTTCCCCACTTTTTCTTCTATTAGTTTGTGTAGTGTATCTGGTTTAATGTGGAGGTCCTTGATCCACTTGGACTTAAGCTTTGTACAGGGTGATAAGCATGGATCGATCTGCATTCTTCTACATGTTGACCTCCAGTTGAACCAGCACCATTTGCTGAAAATGCTATCTTTTTTCCATTGGAAAAATGTGTAGCCCAGGCTGGCCTCGAACTCGTGATCCTCCTGCCTCTGCCTCCTTCAGCAAATCCTACCAGAGTGCGCCACCACAACCAGCTCATTTTAGTTTTAATTTACTAGCTTCCTCTTGACTTTTTGGGGGGCATTATTCATATGAGATCTCAAACTTACTTAGCTGTCACTGAGCTGGAAGATAGAGCTGAGATAGCAGGGTTATTTGCCATAGAAAAATCACAATGATTAGGAAAGTCATAAAATCAGGTAAGAGGCAGGCACATCGTTTTTTCCTAATAACTAACACAGAGAAATTTAAAACTACGTTCTCTCTCTTTCTCTTAGAAAAGCAGTATTGACATGTTTGCTTGAAATACATTGGGGTTACACTCAGTCTTCATTCTTACTCCACAGGGACAGACAAATGTGAATTTACATTGCTAATTTTAACCTGGTCAAGGGGATAAAATAAGAAAAGAAAAGAAAAAAAATGGAAAGAAAAGAAAAGAAAATGGCTCCTTAAATCAATTCAAGAGGAGGATTAAAAAATATCCTAGGCAACACCAGAGAGCATCACAAGACAAAAGACAGGAAACCCAGGATAGCAAAACCTATCCTCAAAAATAAAAGAACTTCTGGGGGAAATCACCATCCCTGACCTCAAGCTGTATTACAGAGAAATAGTGATAAAAACTCTATAGTATTGGTACAGAGACAGGTAGGTAGATCAGTGGGATAGAATTGAAGACCCAGAAATGAATCCACACACCTATGGTCACTTGATCTTTGACCAAGGAATTAAAACCATCCAGGGGTAAAAAGATAGCATTTTCAACAAATGGTACTGGTTCAACTGGAGGTCAGCATATAGAAGAATGCAAATTGATCCACTCTTATCACTCCATACAAAGTTCAAGTCCAAGTGGATCAAGGATCTCCACATAACACCAGATACACTCAAACTAATAGAAGAAAAAGTAAGGAAGAGCCTTCAACACATGGGTACTGGGGAAATTTTCCTGAACATAACACCAATGGCTTATGGTCTAAGATCAAGAATTGACAAATGGGACCTCATAAAATAGCAAAGCTTCTGTAAGGCAAAGCACACTTTCATTTGGACCAAATGGCAACCAACAGATTGGGAAAAGATCTTTACCAGCGCTATAGAGAGTTAATATCCAATTTATACAAAGAATTCAAGAAGTTAAACTCCAGAGAATCAAATAACCCGATTTAAAAATGGGATACAGAGCTAAACAAGGAATTCTCAACTGAGGAATATTGAATGGCTGAGAAACACCTAAGAAATGTTCAACATCCTTAGTCATCAGGGAAATGCAAACCAAAGCCACCCTGAGATTCCACCTCACACCAGTCAGAATGGCTAAGATCAAAAACTCAGGTGACAACAGATGCTGGCAAGGATATGGAGAAAGAGGAACACTCCTCCATTGTTGGTGGGATTGCAAACTGGTACAACCACTCTGAAAATGAGTCTGGAGGTTCCTCAGAAAATTGGACATAGTACTACCTGAGGACATAGCTATATCACTCCTGGGCATATACCCAAAAGATGCTCCAATATAACAAGGATACCTGCTCTACTCTGTTCATAGCAGCCTTATTTATAATAGCCAGAAGTTGGAAAGAACCCAGATGTGCCTCAACAGAGGAATGGATACAGAAAATGTGGTACATTTACACAATGGAATACTACTCAGCTATTAAAAACAATGACTTCATGAAATTCTTAGGCAAATGGATGGAACTAGAAAATATCATCCTGACTGATGTAGCCCAATCACAAAAAACCACACATGGTATGCACTCACTGATAAGTGGATAGTTGCCAAAAACTCAGATTACCCAAGATACAATCCACAGACCACATGAAGCTCAAGAAGGAGGACAACAAACAAACCAAAGCCTCAGTCCTTCTTAAAAGGGAGAATAAAAATATTCATAGGAGGAAATACAGAGACAGAGTTTGAAGCAGAGACTAAAGGAAAGGCCAACCAGAGACTGCCACAAATGGGGATCCAGCCCATACACATATAGCCACCAAATCCAGACAATACTGTTGATGCCAAGGAGTACATGCTGGCACGACTTGATATAGCTGTCTCTTGAGAGGCTCTGCCAGAGCATGACAAATACAGAGGCAGATGCTTGCAGCCAACCATTGAACTGAGAACTGGATCCCCATTGGAGGAGTTAGAGAAGGATTGGAAGAGCTGAAAGAGTTTGCATCTCCATAAGAACAACAATACCAACCAATCAGAGCTCCCAGGGACTAAACCACCATCCAATGAGTACACATGGACAGACCCATGGCTCCAGCTGCGTAAGTAGCATATTGGAGGAGAAGCCTTTGGTCCTGCCAAGGCTTGATGCCCCAGTGTAGGGCAGTGTCAGGGCAGGGAGGCGGGAAGGGGTGAGTGAATGGTCGGGGAACACCCTCATAGAAGAATGGGGAGGGTGGATGGGATAGGGAGTTTATGGACAAGAAACTAGAAAAGGGTATAGCATTTGAAATTTAAATAAAAAATATCCAATAAAAAGAGGACAGAAATAGATAAGACTGGAAGATGGAGCAGAGTGCTGTGGAACATGAATTTCTATTCTTGACCTGTCCTTTGCAGTCTTGAACTCACAGCAGATTTGATAACTGGTCAACCATCCAGTCTTTCATTTATGAGAATTGTTATTATTTTTCATACTTATTATTCTTTCATTTTATACTGATAACAGAATTTATCCTTTATTTCAATGAGCTACTCTTTCCACTTTATTCAGATTTATTGATTTATAATACAAAAGTAGGCAGTTAATAATAATTCTATTCTTTGGGCAACATGTTTGGTTCAGACCTTCATGGCAGCTAATCTTGTCTGATATATTCAAATTCTACTGGATGTGAATTTCCAAATGAGCTTGATGGTATTTTTTCAAATTAATAAATTCTACAAGAATAGAATGCTCTTGAACCAATACTTTCAGATGTGATTCTCTTAGCAATGAGTTCATAGCAGGGCCATAACCTGTTATTGGTTGCATCATCAGAAAAGATTCCCAAATAAGTAATAACATAAAACCAAAACTTGATAATACTTACAAACTATACTTCATTGACATTCTAAAAAACATGAAAATTTCTTACTAAAATTTAAGATCTTTCATTATTCCTCAAGAATCATTAGTGAACATATAAGGTGCAGTATTTAAGCATAGAGCCACTTGGACTATTAAAGTCGTAACAGCATAGTTTCTCAACATTCATCAAAGAGACATTTCTGGTAGATAAAGATAACCCAAGCCAAACACATGTATGGAAGGCAAAGAGATACTACATTACAAGGTCTATGAGTGAATCCTTCCTCTCTCCCCTTCTCTGCCCTCCCACTTCCTCCCTTTCTTGATCTGAGTCCTCCCATTCCTTCCAGCCTCTTTCTTTCTTTCTTTCTTTCTTTCTTTCTTTCTTTCTTTCTTTCTTTCTTTCTTCCTTCCTGTCTTCTTTCCTTCCTTCCTTCCTTCCTTCCTGTCTTCTTTCCTTCCTTCCTTCCTTCCTTCCTTCCTTCCTTCCTTCCTTCCTGTCTTCTTCCTTTCTTTCTTTCTTTCCTTCTTTCTTTCTTTCCTTCTTTCTTTCTTTTCTTCCTTCCTTATCTTTCATCCCCTTTTTATTCTACTCTCAGATATGTTCTGGAAGAGTACTCCCTGTCTCTAGCCCTAACAACTCTGTACCTGGGGCTTTATGTGTAAAGCAAACCGTCCAGAGAACTGGAAAGAAGGCTGCCATTAGCCATAGCTGCTTGCTCCCAAATCTCACTGAACATCACAGACAAGATAGCTGCAGTTTCCTTCAATTATCACTTTCTGGGTCTCTCTACCTATTAAACTCCTGAAAATTCCAAGAAGACTACTTAAGTATTCCAAAATGACAGATTGATCTTTGAAATATGACTAGCATATATAGAAGAACCTTAGGTGAAATTGGCACAGAAGGAAGTCATAATTTCAAACAGAAATGCCTGAAAATACCTGTCCACAATGTCAGTACATGTTACCTACTAAGTCATAAAATAAATAAAATATACCAGAAATATTACTAACGCATAATGAGGAAAGCATGTCCCAGTTAAGACACTTTATAAGATACTTAATGACATCCTCAGTCAATACATGAATGACAGGTAATATCAATAATATTCCAGTAAATACATGTATCTATCAAAGTGTAATATGGCCTCAAGCTATAGAATCATTGAAAGTCATTTTTAACATGCATTCTTCTATCTCCTCTAAATCTGTATTTATCAGCATCAACATTTTAGGGCACTTTCAAAGATGAAGTTGATTCTCCAGGAGACAAGAAGAGGGAAAAATGTCACATAACTTCTATCTCACAGACATTCAAGCTTGAAATTATTTAAAAAAAAATACAAAAGTTAAAAAAGTTGGATGTGAAAACAGTGCTAAAGAACCCTGCAGGAAATTGACTTATGAGGCTTTTCCAGCCCTGGTAGCTGTGAGTGTGTTCACAAAGTCATTTCACACATGTGCTAAATCTTCTTTCGACTCCCTATGTCCCCTTGCCCTGAGATGAAGCATAATAAACACCGGACAGCCAGCCACACAATATTTCATCCAAGCAATTTCGTTTATCCAGTTATAACTGACCATTTCTCACTTCAATATGTTGCATCCGTAGCTGAGAATAGTCAGTTATAAGATGCAGTAAACAGCTCTGTAGGAAATGCTTTTAGAGCTTAATCTACTGACAAGATGAGCATTGCATGGGAGATAATGCTGTTTCTCACTAGCACACTAGAATAGCTCATCATTTTCCCCAGGGTACATCAATTATTAATGAGTGGGCTTGTGCCTTTCCCTGTGCCCACATGGCTAGACTAAAGAAATCAGTATGCCATTAGTCACCACGTTACTTTTCCACTCCTAACATACCATAGAAAAGTCCCGTGGGAAGTGAACTTTAAGCTTATGTATGTATGCTTTTTCAGGAAAGCAACCAGACATTATAATGATCAACAATATATCTTTCCAAGCTCAGGCATGAAAACGTATCTGTAAGATGGATGAAATTCTAGTAAATCACACTTTCTCCACAGCCTGGCTCATCTTTGAAGCAGGCTGTATGAGTTTGCTAAGAAAAGTCAAGACGGCATGCTTCATATGGTTTAAACGGGAAATGGTCCCCATAGGCTCCTGAGCTTGAACACTTGATTCCCAGGTACTATCGCTATTGGGGAAGGCCATATAACCTTCAGGAGATAAAGCCAAACTTAAAGAAGTGGATTTCTTGGAGCCTTTAGAGACCACCCACACTTTCTGTCCACTCTTTGATTTTTTGCAAGCAGTTATAAATGTGAGTAACCAGCCTCTAGCCCCTGCAACTATACCTTCCTTCCAGCTGCCACACCTTGTCTACCATGGTGGACTGTCTCCCTCTGAAACTGTAAGTTAAGTAAACTTTAATATGCTCTTTTCATAGTGTCAATATGCTTTGTCACAGCAACAGAAATGTAACTAGGACAGCAACCTTAATGACAGTAGAGCAGTGTCCCGTGGAAAGTAGAGGTCAAGAAGGGAGAAAAAAAAAGAGAATCTACCTCTGTTTAAATATGCCCCCAATTTCTGCTGGAAATGAAAACACTGCTCCCCCAGATACCTTAAGTGAATCTTTTCCTATAAAAATAAATCTTTATATTATGGGGGGAAATATCTAAACCCATGATATTGTTTTAAATAGCAGGACATAAAGAAGATAAAAGTGTATTTAATAGGAAAAAAGGTCTTTGAAGAAAGTATTTAAGACAGTTATGAAAATCATCTTCAAAAGGTCTGTGTGGTGGAGATTCTCAGAGGACAAATAGCAGAACAAATAGTGTGTGGAACCTAGATTCAAACTTCTGGCACTCAACATTTTAGTAGAGAAGGTACTGGATCTCACGAGGAGAAGAAAATGGCATGTCTGCTGTTACCTTGAGACACATACAGGAGATGAGTCCTCAAAGGCTTGGGTCTGATGAAGCCCACTATAGGTTTCCGGCTTCTGTGCATAGGGCCTGGGGAATATGTTAGGAGAACACAGGGACTTGAGGTGAGCTAGGGAAAATTATATAACAAGAAAGATCGCTTAGCAATACTGCACGCTACCTAGGGAAAGTCTTCATCATAATTAACTTTCTTCACTATGCAGTAAGTCACCCATGGGTGATCACTACAGAAATTTCATAGCATCGGTTCCATGCATTTATTCCAAATATGAGTTTTCACTAATATCACATAGGCTTCCACTATTCTCCATAGCATATTATAAGCAATCTCTGTTTAGTTGAGTTTTGGTTTGGAAAACTATGCAGACGTATAAGAAATACTCACTAGTTTAATAATTTTCTCTCTTGTCTTCCTTTCATGAATACACACAACTAACTTATCATACAATATTTCCATGAACATCATTTGGGCACCAGCTTATATGTAGTAATTTTCATTTTTATAAGGATTGATTTTTTTCAATATATATATGTTTGCCTTCATGTATGTATGTGTATCACATGAGCACAGGCCTATAGAGAAGAGGGCATAAGTTCTCCAGGAACTGGAGGGAGGGAACCTAACCTTGGTCTTCTGCAAGAGCAGCCATTACTCTTAATTGTTAAATGTCTCCAGTTCTGCATCTTCATTTTCCAGTGTTAGATTGTATCATTTGTTAATAATGTCAAGCAGAAAAGGCAGACTTGTTTTACAAAGTGAAAATACTAGAGTGAGATTCTACAAGGTTCTTTAAAGATTACTGCACATTTATTTCATTTTAAGACAAATACATCAGTGATCTGGGATAGTCATTTAAGTTAAAACTCAGTGGGTCACAAAAGAAACCAAAATCATGAGCAGGGGAAAGAGACTCATAAGTAGGAGAGGAGGTGACAAGGCTCAGAAGGAGATAACAGGGAGTATGGGGTAAGAGTAACCCGAGTATACTGTATCCATGGGTGAAATTGTCAAAGAAATTCAGTTAATTAAAAAAAATCACAGAGAAAAAAGGTATCTATTTTAAATACCAATTTACCAAGCTATATATGAAAACTATAACTCAAAGAAAATTATGATTTGTGTGATCTGATTTCTTTCTAGTAGTGCTGGGGGTTGAAGTCAGAGCCTTGCCCATGCTAGGCAAGCACTCTCACAATCACTGGACTATGTAGTCAGCCCTTTGTTTGTGTTATTTGAGCTGGCAAGCTCTTTCCCTGCTAAGAGATACACTTGCCACCAAATGTTTTCATCAAATGACTCTCTCTATATAGTCACACACACACACACACACACACACACACACACACACACGAGTAAGGTTAGTGCCTTGTGAGCCCCTCCTACTCCCTTGCTGAGTACTAACTGATGTGGGTTTTTTTTGTTTGGTTGGTTGTTTGTTTGTTTGGTTGGTTTGTTGGTTGTTTGGTTGGTTGTTTGGTTGGTTGGCTTTTTCAACTTTCCATTTACTCATATTTCATGGATTGTTACACTTCCTTAATAATTTTGCTTTTTGAGATTTATGTTTATTTCACGTAGGTATTTTACCAGCATGGATGATCTGTGGATCACATGTGGACATTGCTGGCAGAGGCCAGCAAGAGATGTTGATTTAGAACTAGTGTTAGACAGTTGTTAGCTGTCATGTGGGTGCTGGAAATAGAACTCAGATCCTCTGGAAGAACATTTGTTCTCTTTTGAGCCAGCTCTTTCTTTGCTCTGTGAGACAGGGTTTTGTGTAGTTTCCTAATAGAGATCATGATTATCAAATGACTTTGAGGCCATTGAGGATGGGGGGGGCACAGTATACCTATTCAAATGACCACATTCTACTTTCTTCCCCTCACAAGCTTGTAACCAAAGCATAGTGCAAAATGCATTTAGTACAACTTCAAAAACTCACCATAGTCTGTCACAGTCTCAACATTTTTTTTTTAGTAGATGAGCTAAGGTGTATTTATTTTAACATTTTTAAAATGTTTCATTCATTTCAGTAACGTGGGTGATGAACAGTTGAAGGATTTGTAAAGTCCGGAGTTGGAATGGAGCAGGGAAGCTTCCTTCCCAATTTCTGAGGTGTGGTGAAGGAGTCGAGCCAGGTCACCATCCCACTCTTCCGTTAAACTGACTTGATCATGAGAGAAGAACATGTTGGCCTTGACTCCATGAAGATACAACTCAACTGCTCACAAAGAGCGAGTTAGACTGTCCTGGGGACTGGTTCCTCTTGAGTATCAGGAAGGTCGTTTGTTTCTCTCTCCTGTAGAAGGCTCAGCATCTCCTCAGTGGGACTCTTCTTGATAGGGGTTATGTCACAGCTCACATTTTGAGACCTAAAGCAAATCTGAACAGATACAAGACAACTGAAGTGCCTCTTCATTTTATGTGACTACCGGAGTAAGATTAAAATTAGGAGAAAAGAATCTTTAGAAACGATTATACTTGTGGAGAGATTAAATAGTATAAGACTGTTGAATGAGGAATGGATGAAAGAGGAAATAAAAGTGGAAACCAAATAATTTCTGCAACTAAATAAAAATGAAAACACAATGTACAAAAGCCCTCTGGAACAAATTAAAAGGAGTCATAAGAGAGAGATGTCGAACACTAAGGACATACATTTGAAAACACATAAATAGCTCCAGGAATTTGGTGGGAGGGGGAACAAAACCCAAACCAACAGATGGGATGAAATAATGAAACTCAAGCAAAAGTTAATGAAATGGAAATGAATAAAACAACACACAGAATCAATGATAAACAAGACTGACAAGCTGTTAAGTGAATTAAGCAAAAGATAGGAGACTCAAGTTAATAAAATTAGAGACAAGGAGAGAAACATTACAATAGATACCAAAGGAATTCAGAAAAACCACTGGGGACTTCTCAACCACCTTATACTTCCTTTAGCATTTTTAATTTGCAAGAGAGGCTCATGAAATTTTGTGAGTTTATGTCTCCTGTGTCAAAAGCAACAGCTTGCATTAAAATATTTTAAATGAATGAGTAATATATTATAGTATAGCTTCATAAGAATATGTGAAAGTGGTGTCACACATACCACACACACACCCCAACACACCACACACACACATACACACACACACACCAACACACACACATACCAACACACACACACATACACATACACACACACACACACACACACACTCACACACACACATACACACACACCAACACACACACACATACACATACACACACACACTAAAACACACACACATACACACACACCAAAACACACACACACATACACAGAGAGAGAGAGAGAGAGAGAGAGAGAGAGAGAGAGAGTATGATCTTTTATTTTTCTTTCCCCAAAATTCAGATAGTATACTTTCACAAGGCAGCAACTGGAAAATTACAAATTTGTCAAATAAATAGATGATAACTGTAACTTTTTAAGGAGTTACTTTTTTATTTGTGAGTGATATGTTCAGATTATTTCTAAATATTTATGAGGCATACACAGTGCATTGTACACATAAACTTAACAGTAGAATCAATATGTTTGCTATATATCAATATATAAGTCCCCACATGTGAGATTTCCTAATTCCTTTACACATAAATTCAACTGTGGAATTAATACGTTTGCTATCTATCAATATGTAGTTCCCCACATGTGAGATCCTGTATTCTTTAGAAATTTTAAGATTCAATTTCTCTCTCCCTAGCTACTATAGAGGCATAGCCTTTTGGTTCATTTTGGCTACTTACAGTGCTGTGAAGTGCTTTGCCCACTACACTTATCAACCATTATGCACACTATTCTTTCTATCTCCACAAGATCACCTTTCCAATTGCCATCTCTTCCACCTTGTGTCTAAGAGACAGTTCCCTTTGAAAGGTGTACTCATGAGCCTGTATCTTATGCTAGGTGTTGCAAAAGCCTGTGGAATGATTATATTTATTCAGAGACTGTAGTTACTCCAGTTGTGATTAAGAATAAAGTTCAATGTTAGGCTATTTTCAGAAAACAGGCTTTTCTACATCTGAAATTTGAGATCCTCAAATTCCGTGCAAATGTAACTGCATGAAAGTATACCATTGTTGTTGTTGTTGTTGTTGTTATTGTTGTTGTTGTTACAAATGATATAAAATAGGCGATCATCAACACTCCAGAACTGGCATTTGTGACTAAGTGATTTAGCATTGAAATGCCCAAGAAATGCCAATTTTATTAATGCATTAGATCAAGAAACCTTTAGTCTGATGGTATCAGTTTTGAAAAAAATAGTAAATGACACTTAAGAAAGAACCTCTTCACACCAAATTAAACTGTTAAGTTACAGTTTCTTATTGAAACATTTCAATCTGAGAATTAAGAAGCCTTAGTGAACTGATGTTACCTCTCTAATCTATTTTGCCCACATCTACTGAATATAGAGTCAGGACATGTTTGCCATGAAGAAAGAGAATAATTGAAAAATATTTAAAAATATATTTACTCTCTTTTATGAACAATGATAAACAAAGAAAGAGTGTGTACGATCTAGCACAAACAAATTCTCCTCTTAGAGGTGAATATTTTGAGAGGTTCCCATTGGACTTACATCTGATTTCTTACTGATTTTATGCTTGCCCATTTGGCAGATTTTGAATTCTTTGTTCCTCTTTGAAGATTTAGAGTTAATCGCCTCCCTTTATCTGGCCACTGGATGCTACAGTTGAGTAGTTTGATCTCAGTCTCTGGAAGCACATCCAAATCTCTTTCCATCCCGAGTCCCCAGTGACAGGGCTTTCATCTGGGTCTCCATCAGTCAGGCAGTGTACTAGACTGTCCTCATTCTTTTCAGGGAAGCTGTTTGAAAAAATGAAAAGGAGAAGAGATAGACAAGGAGAGGGAGAGGTGGATGGAAGATGGAGAACAGGAGGATAGAGAGAGTGGGGGAAGGAAGTGATGAAGGGAGGGGGAAGGGAAAGGAAGAGGGAGAGAGGGAAGGAGAGGGAGAGAATGGGAGAGGGCAGAAAGAGGGAGGGAGGGAAGGAGAGGGAGGGAAAGATGGAGAGAGGGAGAACATGGCAGAGACTTGGACAATAAATCACAAAGAATAAATATTATGATGTCAGTACCTGTTCTTGACAAATGAGCTATGAGGGCTAAGGGCTTGGCTCAAGTGTTACATTGTCAGTATGAGAAGAGGAGGGGCTTTTTTGTAGTTCATATTTATTTTTAAAACAGTTCCTAAAGTGCAACTTTACAAAACAATAATTATAAATCAAGAACCATAGACACAAACTACATAAATACGTAATTCCTGATAATAATGGCAATGAAAGGAAAAACAGCAATATAAAAGCAAATTTTCCAAATGCTATTGAAAATAAGTTAATATTATGATCTACTTCTCTTTTTTAGTTTTTTATGGGATTTTTTAAAAATCTATTTATATTTCAAATGTTATCCCCTTTCCTGGTTTTCCATGCATAAATCCCCATCCCATCTCCTCTTCCTTCTTCTACAAGGTGTTCCCGCACCCATCCACTCACCTTCATACCTCCTGCCCTGCCCTGACATTCCCCACACTGACAGGGGGGCGGAGGGCTAACCTTAACTGCAGGGCCAAGGGCTTCTCCTCCCATTTCTCTTCCCATTGGAGAACAGGAGTTTGCATCCTCAACACCAACATAAATGCTTGGCAAACCTGATGACCACGAGGGCATTTCAGCATGTTGGAAGCAGAGACAGCTGATCTCTGGGCAAGTTAACTAATGTCACAAGCTGCAGTTAGTAAGAGACCTGCCTCAGTTCTTATTGTAGAGAAAAATCTAGATAGATACCCAAGTTAATTTTTTGAGCTCTAGAAACCCATATTCACGTGTGTCCTCTCCACTTTCAAACACATAAGCTATGACTGGATCTAGGGATCAGTCTGCACTGTGTGCTACCACAGGAGACTCAATTCATCATTTTCCTCCTCCCTATAAATAAAGCCTGCTCTTTGAGCTGGATGTTTCTAATTAATATGTATCTCATCAAAGATCTAATAAGGCATCTCTCTTTTCTTCCATCTTCCAACACTTTGAAATTCAAGTGCCACAGGCTCTAACCCGTTCTTTGTAACCCACGTAATTGAGACCCTCACACACCACCTCAGAGAGCAGACTCATTAGGCTGAAAATGTGTACACAATTAACTTATTAGCAACAATACTGAAGCTCACGCTGTAATCTTGTAGATGTTCCTGCTAGAATCTGAAGCCTGTGAGAGAGAGAAAGTTCCAAGTAATAGTCACAGCAGTGCCCACACGGCTATGTTTCAATTAATAGGCAGCTTATGTGATACTAAAATCACCTGCTGATCATACAGAATTAATTCAATATGTCATTTTTGACATATTCTCTCTCTCTCTCTCTCTCTCTCTTTCTCTGTCTCACACACACACACACACTCTCTCTCTCTCACCTACAGAGACAGACATGTTTTCTCTCTCACACAGACTCTTTCTCACACACACACAGACACACACATACTCTTTCACAAACACCAACTCTCTCACATTTGCACACACACAAACACACACACTCTCAAACACATACACTCCCTCTCACACACAGAGAGACACACATAGAGACACATACACACACACACTCACACACACACATATATACTCTCACACTCACTATCACACAAACACTGTCTCTCATACACACACTCTCACACAGACACACACAGAGTCACATACTCTCACACACAAAAACACACACAGATACATATAGAGACACATACATATACACACACACTCTCTTACATGCCCATACACATTCCACATTCTCACACACTATCACACACACTCTCACATAGACACACACTCTCTTACACACACACACACACACACACACACACACACACACACAATGTAGTCCATCTCACACTCTTGCTCTGGATAATAACTTCAGTGTTCATTTTCATTTATTTCTATATTTCTCTCTGTGTCACTTGGGTTGTATTTATTTTTAATGTTTGTTTTACTTTTAATTGTGTGTATTTGTCTGTGTAGGTATGTGCATGTGCGTTCAAGTTCCATTCAGAGGCCAGAAGCAGTAGGTCCTTCTGAAGCTGGAGTCCTAGTGGCTGTGAGCTTCCCAGTGCAGGTGCCAAAAGCTGAGTTTGGTCTTCCGTAAGAGCAGTGTGCAATTTTATCAGCTAAGCCAACTTTCTAGCTTTTACACAGTAAATATCTTTACTATCTTATAGGATTTTCAAAGAGGAGAAGATAGAAACTTAGGTAAAATTGAAATCAAATAATCAGATTTTTAAAAGAGATTTAAGATTTGGGAGTCAATGAGATAATTCAGTGTTTAAAGGCACTTGTTAACCAAGCCTGATTACATGATTTCAAATCCTGGCACCCGCATAATGGAAGTAAAGAATACCTCTCCTCTAACTTCCACATGTATATTGTGGTACACACACACACACACACACACACACACACACACACACACACACCATACACTAATAAAAATCCATAGCAAACACAGAGGCTTGAAGGGTTGAAGAGATCATTGGGAATAGAGGACTAAAAATGATCTCAAAATATTTGCTACTTTGATGGATGGACCTTGTGTTTCGTGATGATTTTTGCACAAGAAAGTTATATCTATATTATCACAGAGACTGTTGTGAAGCAAAGGGTTTCCCTGGACTGATGAGTGAAAACCAGGCAGAGTAGGATTCCCATGAACATGAGCCAACTTTTCTTTCCAGGACTCGACAGGTGACTGACCCAGGCAAACTTACAAAGTAGAATGGACACGTGTTTTCTATGACATTGTCCACTGGGGTGAGAGCAATGGCTTGCAATGAGCATGCCTGTCTTGGGAGCTGAAATACTTATCAGTCCCAGAATTCCCTTAGAAGTCCAAATCAACCTTCTATCACAAAATGACTGTCAGAAAGCGAACACATTCTAAGGCTCCAATTGCTCCCTCAAGGAACTGCTTACCAGTATGAAGAGCACACTAGGATGTCTTCCTGCTCCCCGGGTATCTATCTGTAAGCCAGACTCTACAAAGAACCAGTTTTCTGAGTTTCACTATATTTTTTCCTTTTTCTGTGTGAGTGTGTGTGTGTGTGTGTGTGTGTGTGTTGCCATTTACATGTGTGTGAGCATAAATATGTGATTACAGAAGCATACATGTGTGTACATGAATGTGGACACCCAACCCAAACAAGGTTGGTTTGGAAGGTCAACCACCTTCCCCTGTTTTTCTACTATATTCATTAAGACAAAGTATCTCCGTGCAACCAGAGCTTAGTCTAGCTGCTCAGCTTGCTCGGCAGATCTCCCATCTTCCAATACAGGCAGACCAAAATGCTTGCACAGTATATCTGTGGCTTCTTAGGCGCTGAACTCCAGTTCTCACACATGCCAGATAAGTGCTTTAACCACTGGGTCATCTTCCCCAAACTCCTGAGCATCATTGTTAATACTCTGGGTTCATAGAATAGCCCTGTGGACCTCCTCTCTGTCAGTGAACTCTGTTTTGAGGGATCCATCAGAGAACTCAGCAGTATAAAGGGATCAGCACATAAGATTTACTTTAACTCCTATACAAACTCACTGGCCTCCCGTCTTCCCCCACCCTATGGCAAACAAAACATGATAAAACAAACAAAAAAAATTACCAATACTGCTTTTCACCAATAACTTTTAAAATGAGCAGAAATAATCCACCTGAGTAATTACAGTAGAGGTCAAACCTTAGAAACATGCTTAATTTAAAACTGGTTGCTGTTCAGACCTAAATTCTCAATTCCTTTCCCATGGGAACAAAGAAAATAATAAGAAACACTTCCCTGAGGCAGAAATATTGGCTGGTTTATGTCTGGTTCTCCGTATAAGAAAATAGGTCAGCTTTATACCTTTTTGTCTAATAGGCTGATTTCCAAGAAAATGTTAATAAGGCCTCAAGTGAAGAATCATCGTTGCTCCAACAAGAACTGGAATTCTCTTGTGTTCTCCCAGTATGCGCTCATGTGTGTAGCCTGTCTGATAAAAGTGTGAGCTGGTCTGAAAGCATACATACACACACACATACACACACACACACACACATACACACACACACTCACACTCACACACACACTTGAACTGAATTCACTGCACAGTGCAGAAGATCTCCCACAATGAGTGGTCAGCTCTGTGAAGTGCATGGGTATGGGTTTTGACCTCTGAGCTGTTGTGAACAGAACCCTAGGATTTCAGCCTTGTCCCTTGCATTTCAAACTCACAAACCTGCTTTGAGAAAGTAGTCCTGAGTCTCGCTTTTTACTAGAAGTCATATAGGATGTTTCCAAGAGCTTTTCTTTGTTCTATAATTGAAATGCACTTTCTGAGCCTTTTCCTCCAAAGTTGAAACCTTCCTTTCAGGTAACCACAAAGGATTGGAGAGCCAAATGTCTCTTTACAAATACCACAGTGTCCTCTAGAAATAGGTTAAGGTTGATAGATGATAGGCTCTCGTCTTATAACCTGTGGGTTGTATCCTAGGTATTCTGTACGTTTTGGCTAATAGCCACTTATCAGTAACTCACCATCAAAATTTCTGACCCAGAATTGTTCCTGTCAAAAAAAAAAAAAAAAACAAAAAAAAACCTGCAGGGACAAAACTAGAGAGGAGACTGAAGGAAAGGTGGTCCAATGGCTGGCCCAACTTGGGATCTATTTCATGGGTGGGCACCGCAGCCTGACACTATTATTAATGCCATGTTGTACTTGCAGACAGGCACCTGGCATGGCTGTCCTCTGAGAGGCCCTGCCAACAGCTGACTGAGACAGATACAGATACTTACACCCAACCATTGGACTGAAGTCCAGGACCCTCTGGTTGAATTGGGAGAAGAGTTGAAGGAGCTGAAGAGGAGGATGACCCCATAGGAAGACCAGCAGTCTCAACTAACCCCGACCCCTGGAAGCTCCCAAAGACTGAGCCACCAACCAGGAGCGTTCACAGCCTGTTCCGAGGTTCCCGGCACATATGTAGCAGAGGTTTGCCTGATCTGGCCTCAGAGGGAGACGATACATTTAATCTTCAAGAAACAAGAGGCACCAGGGAAGGAGGAGGTCTGGGGAGAGCACCCTCTGGGAGGAGGCAAGGGGGAGGTAGAATGGGATGAGAAACTGTGAGGGGTGATCGGGAGCAGCCAATGACTCTTTCTCTCTCCTCTGTGTGTATGTACATGTGTATGTGTTGAATATACATGTGTGTGTGCATACATGCACATACCTATGTTGTAGTATGGGCTAGTAAGTGCAGTCATCTATGGAGTCTAGAAGACGACATCAGATCCCTGGGAGCTGCACTTAGAAGAATTTGGAAGGCTCTTGACCAGAATGTTGTGAACTGGACGTCTCAGGTCTTCTGCAAGGGCAGCATTTTTAACTACTTAGTCAACTCTTTATGACCACTAAAACCAAGGTTTCAAACATTGGCTATTTTTAACTCGTGAATGTAAGATAGAGATGTCCTTCTATTTTCAGCTATAGCAAGGTTCACAAGATGAGGCACATTATCTGATGAATCAGGAGAAATTAGAAGCAGGAAAAATATCATGACTTCCTACGGTTTTCTTGCTGGCACTATTCCTCTTCATAGGAAAACTGTACTCATTAATCAGTCAAATACCTGGCAAGGCAGTCCAGTCATATTCTGCTGTGTAAGGCACTAAATTAGTTCCATTCAGAAAGGCGATAAATCAACTGACTTCCAAAGTTTGAAAAAAAAAATACATTGCCCATGGGTGGAGCGTAGACTACAGCTTGAAAACAGATCTGACAGGCTGGAGAGATGGTTCAGCAATATACAGCATTTACTGGTTTTACAGAGCATCCAATCTACCACATCTGGGGTTAACCCCAGCTTTCGGGAACCTGGTACCTTCTATTGGCCATTGCCAGCACCTGCACTAATATGCACATGCCCACACACAGTAAATATATGGTTAAAAATAAAAAATAAATAAATAAAAAGAAACCTAACCAGAGAGGGAAGAGGAAGTAGGGCGTGGAAAATGAAGACCCCCTTTTTTTGTTGTTGTTGTTTTCTGGTTAGGAAACAAAATTCCTAACATTGAGTTGCTTTTCTTTTTGAGCTTGTGTTAGATGAAATATCTATAATCACAAAATCAGAGAATATACATGTAGAAGTACCAAGAGCTAAGGCCAGTGTGCAGAACTGTATGCTTTTTCAATACAATTAGAATAAGGGCCCAGAATCAAGTGTGAAGAGAGAAAACACACCCCACCATTGGACTGAAGTTGGGAACCCCAATGGTTGAATTAGCGGAAGAATTGGAAAAGCTGAAGGGAGGGCAACTCAGGAAGAGGGGAGGGTTTCTACCAACCCAGACCCCAGGGAGCTGCAGAGAGAGGAGTCACAAACTGGGAGCATTCACAGGTCAGTCTGAGGCCCCAGGCATGAATATAGCAGAGGTCCCTGGTCTGGACTCAGTGGGAGAAGATGCATTTAATCCTCTAGAGACTTGAGGTTCCAGGGAAGGGGGAGATCTGGTGGGAGGAAGTACCCTCTCGGAGGAGACAAGGGAGAGGAGGAATGGGATGAGAAAATGTGGGAGGGGGGAACCGGGAGGATAGCAACTGGTAAAAGAGAAGTAACCATGGAGGAGCACAGTGCTGAAGTCAGTGAATGGAAACAACTGTAGGGAGACAAAAGAACACGCTATGCAGCTTAGCTCAAACCTGTGAGTTTTAGCTACATGACAGACATTTATCTGCATTTCAGAAAAAGCACCACGAACTCCATCCTTGGAGTAACAGCTATAAAGAAGGGGACTTTATAAGCATTGTTGCTTTGATGAGAAGCAACTTGGATGGTAAGAGTCAAAATGATAGGCAGCTTTCAATCTCCCCTTCCTTTAAGTTATCCTGCCAGCTCCCCATTTTCTCCTTGATCCCATGTCCATTCCTGCGTAAGTCTTTGCACACCCAGAATTCCAATTCTTGATGTTTATTCACACTCTGCTATGTTCCCTTGAGTGTATACCCCAAAGGCCCTTTCCCTTGCTTTGCTAAGGAGCTATTAATGGTTGGTAGGTGTTGGGGGAGGGAGAAGCATTCTGGTTTGTTTGTTCTAACGTGTGACTGCTGATAGATTTCCCACACAAATTAACATGCAGAAACTGACTGTTTGTACTGGCCTATCAGAAAGTAAAAAGAAAGAAGACATGGATTTAGAAAGGGGCAACATTGGGAGATATTGCAAGAAGGAATAAAGTGGATATGTTCATATTCTGTTGTGTACATGTACAGAATTCTCAAGAATAAAAAATTATTAAAATAGGAAGCTTAAATTAGAACCTACATTCATATGGTTGATATTCTAAACAGCCATGCAATTATAGATGACACAAAATTCACTTGCTGGGAAAAATAGAGTTGTGCCATTAGAGTGGGGCTCAATTGCCATGTTCTGGTCTAGTCTGTACTTGAAGTCTCATCAATTTTCAATGATGGCTCAGTCTGTTGAAATACCATATGGCAATAGGGATCAGACTGAGACGAAGCCAGGTCAGAACATGCCTGTCCTGGTTAATCGTCTTCCAGCATGAAATGCACTGAACTCTTTCTTATGGAATGGAGTTGTCAGGTCCACGTCAAGTCCAAAATCAAAAGGAAAATGTTTTTCCTTTGTGATATCATCATAACACTCTTGAGTCCTTGGCATAGGCAAGATCCCAAAATATTTGGGAATGTGGAAGCAGATGACAAAGGTTCTCGTCACCACCCAGTCAAAGACGGTTTGTCCACAGATGGTAGAAAGCCCCGGGGGTGTGAATGTCAAAAGGCTAAGCTAACTCTTTCCCACCAGGTGAAGAAACCCACTTCAATCCAGTGCCCAGCCTTCGACTATAGCAATGCACGCAATACAATTTAGACTTCTCCCAGTCCTGGAGTTGGATCTGCAGCATTACACCAAGGTCAGGGCTTCTGAAGGGCAATGCTCACAATGCTGACACAACAGCTTTGAAGAAGAGGACAAAAACCCATAATCTCAAGGGAACAAAAGTAGTGGGCCTGGCATCTGAGCTGTGATACCTTGTTTGTGGAATAATAATTTAATCTTCTGAAACAAGTCACCAGGGTGATAACATGACATTGGGCTGGAAGAAATGGCTCAGTGGGTAAGGTACCTTTTCAAAAGCATAGGAACCAGAGTCGGGGATCCCCAGCATCTGCCAGAAATGGCTTTTGAGTTTTCAGTGCTGATGGATATAGACAATAGGCACCCTGTCTCACTGGCCAGCCAGCTTATAAAGTCAAATCAACAAACTTCAAGTTCACAAAGAGACTTTGTCTTGAAAAAAAAAAAAACCATAAAGCAGGTGAAAGTTATAGTTATAGTCAACCACTTTCCTACTGTATTTAGAGCCTATGCTACAGGAAGAGATTTGTGTCTGATGATGTAAACGTGGCCAAGAATCCAAGTCTAGGGAAGCCATGGGCCCTACGGGATAAGTTAGTTATGTTGTTAAACTCCCTTCTAACTGTGTATTTATACCCATGGGTTAGTGCTGCTCTTACTTGGCCAGAGAAGCCTCGTTCTGCACTGGGTAACAGTTAATGTAGATGCAGAATCAGTCAAAATGCTGAGAATAAGTGAGCACTGAGCACTCGGCTCTAAGTGAGAGAGTTGTATCAACATCGCAGGACTCAGGTCATACCGGGGTAGAGGGGACAGAAAGAATGTAAGCCGGGAGAGGGCTGGAGACACTGTCTTCCAGATGTGACAGAGGTCTTGAACTCATGAAACTACCGCAGTAATAATTACCTACATAAGATCAAGCAGTAAGACCAGCCTCCGTCCCAGCACGCAGCACCAACCAGGCTCAGTAGAATACAAAACAAACAAACAAAAAATCAAAACCCACAAAAGTGAACAGATAACTTGAAGGTAGGAGGAAGATAACTCTGTTGTAGTATTGATCTGGGCACAGATGTGAGAAGCCAAGACAAAGATGGGGATGGTCAAGATACATTATACACATGTATGCAATTGCCAAAAAATAAATAAAAGATTTAAAAAGTGAAAATAGGATGGATAGAGACTAACCTGACATCAACCTCTGGCTTTTACATAACACCTACACACATGTGTACATACATACACATACATACATACATACATACATACATACATACATACATACATACATACGTACACACATATTCACATGTACATTCACAAAAGCATGGCAAACATCATTATTTCAAACAGGGGGTTACTGGGTAAATAGACTCTAAGTGATATTTAAAGCTATACTCACCAAAATGTTAAAATACAGTTTCTCAAACAAATTACTGGTCTCTGTTAGCATTTTTAAATAATCAGACCCAGAGGACAGATGAAGAGCTTTATGTAAAATACTTAAGGTGGCTGTGGAAATGTCACAGTGGTCAAGAGTCATCACCGCGCCTTCAGAGGACCCCAGTTCAGTCCCCAGCACTCATAAGGAAGATCATGAATTCCTATAACTCCAGGTCAGGGGACCCAACGTAGTTGGTCAGGCCTCCGCAGGCACGCACATACATATGCACATGCTCACACACAGATACACACACCTTAACTAAAAATCAAAATCAAAATGGCACCGCTCTGGTTGACCTGAAGTACTTTTTTTAAACAGAGCATTTAAAGGGTGGGAATATGCGAGTCAGTTCAAAGGGGAATATGGATAAGATAGCCATGCATGAAGTCACAGTATCTCACCCGTCTTTGAAGATTTATTTATAACCTGAGAGAATGGTTTAGCTGAAATTTGTTGGACAAATTAAGTATCATGAGAAAGTCTCAGATGTCACTCAGGCTGACTGAGAACTTCGTGCTCTTGTTGCAGGAAGCATCTTGCTACCGTGGGTGTGTCTTTTCCAAGCGTGTGACATGCTTTGTTTCTCAGTTGTTCTGTCCGTTCCCTTCTCTCCATTGTACACGTTTAGGGCACAGCTTCCTCATTCTCAGTTAGACTTGTAGGTTAAACCCTAGGAATGGTGACAACTTTTGAGGAGACTTATTCCCCTGGGCCCCTGCCCTGATGGACAGGAAGAATTCAACATTTCCCCAAGGTCATTTAGCCTACTAGCAGCCGGGATGGAGCTGGACCTGAAGCTCCTGTCCTTCCACGGCAGGGCCTTTCCCAAGAGACAATGCTGCTTAGCTGAGTGGCATCTGTACTGTGTTCTCCGGGAGCCTTGCTCATTTGTGCTTCTCAGCAGAGCGCTTGTTGAGGTAGCAAAGTTTGGTTTGGAAAAGTGGCTGAGCAGAAAAAGGAGCTCGCTTCCAAGTCTGATGACCTGAGTTTTATTCCCAGGATATAAATGATGGAAGGAGAGAAGAATCCCCTCAAATTGACCATCTGAACCTTCCTCCAACACACACACAAACATACACACACACACACACACACACACACACACACATACACACACACACACCATGGCACGTATGCACCCACATATAGACAAATGGCAGGTGCACACAATAAATATATATTTAAGAAAAATAGCAATTTCTTTTAAAAATATGAAATTAAAGACTTAAGCAAATGAAGCCCCCATTCTAACTGCTAGTGTGTGTGGCTGGTAATTATCAATAGTGAGGCACCAGGATGATTTACTTGGCAGAATCCATGCTTGAAACTGTTCTGACCATAGGTAGTATTGTTGAAATCAGGGAGTCATAAAGCTAAACTTAAAATCAATACCTAAGCTTGGGAGTCATTCCAGGTTTGGAACCATGTACTATGAGGAAGAAAAATTAGTATCTCATTTGTGAACATGGAATTTCAAACCTAAAATGTCCCAACCCGTCTTCTTAATAACTAAGGAAAAAGCAAAGCAAAACAAACAAACAAAAAAAAAACATTAAAAGGATTATTTTTCCAAAGTGTTACCTGTGTAGATAGAATTTCAAGCCTTAGACGAATTCATTTAGGACTTAAGCTAAGAGCCACCATGAGAGCACATGCCTGTCATCCCAGTTACTTGGGAGGCTGAGAGAAACAATCACAAGTTCAAGGTTTGAGTTATATTCTAGAACCAAAGCTAATCTGCAAAACTTACTATCTCCAGTTTTTTAACAAAATTTTAAGAAGGGCCAAGTATGTATCTCAGTGGTAAGGTGCTTGCCTAGAATATGTGGGACTTTGGTTTAATCACCAGTACCAAGGGGGGAAAAATCCTTTCTCATGTAGAATAGAAGTTTCCAGAAACAGAACAAGTCACAGTGAAGACTCCAGATAAGTGTCAAAGTATCTTCCCAACCCATCAACACTGTAAACACCCGGCGTGTTCTTCAGCTTTTGGTGTTTTAGAGGAGAGTTGTTTCGTGTAAGCCTAAACTAGGGCCAGTGAGATTGCCAAGAGGGTCAGGGCGCTGGACAGACTGAGTTTGATCCCTGACACCCACATGGCAGAAGGACAGAACCAATCCCATAGGTTTCCTCTGATCTCCACACATTGTATGATACATACAAAACACACACACACACACATGCACACACACACACACACACGCACACGCACACACACATACACACACACACACACACGCACACACAGGCATGGAGACTAATAAATATCAAAATATATGAATAAATAGTTGAAACTGGAGAAAAATGGAATAATGCAGAAATGACAACAAACAAGTCTAAATCTCACGTCCCTCATCGAAATGATTTGTAATTATCGAGGCATTAAAAAACCAATTTCCCTTCTCTACTTTTCTCTTATCAGTTAATAAAATGTATGGGAGTTGAAGGGCCATAATTAACCTTCTCTAGATCGTACAGTATAGAAATCAAGTCTAGCTAATTATCTGGATTCAGATTACTAAAATAACCCATCTGAATACTAAGTGGGCATAAACTCATGAATCTGTTCCCTACTACTAACTGGACATCCTAAAATGAAGGCGAGACAGCACATTCCCGGTGACTCTCACTGTGCCGCAAAAGTGCTTCCTGTGATGCTTCAAACTTTAAACATTTCTGATGTCCATCAGAGAATGTGTGCAGTTTCTCGTTTATGTGGTGAATCAGTCAGGTACCACGTGAAGGGGTGTGCGTAGCTGTGCCTTTGCCTTGCGTCTCTAAGATGCTTCCTCTGCAGTGCTTCACTTAGAACAGCATGGTGTTGAGTCAAGAATGGCATCTGCATGTTTTAGAGTGGGTCTCCTGTAAGATCTAAAGCAAACTCAGAAGCAGAGGACAGAATGCTGATTATAGAAAGTGGGGGCATGACAGGAAATGAGGGATAAGGATCCAATGTTGCATTTAGGCATGGGCAAAAATACTTGGTAAATAATTCAAATAATGGCTAAATCAGCTTGGTTCAATTATTATGTGCTTTTTGTTTGTTTGTTTGTGTTTTGCTGTGTGTTCATTTCAGTTTGACTACATAAATACATGTTACTATTGAATACCTTTTAAAATAAAACAAAACTAAACTAAAAACAAAAATACAGAGTTCTGTGAATGGAAGTTGTCGAGAAGGACAGTACCTCCCACTAGACTTTCAACAAGTCTGATTGATTAGAACCTCAACAACCGTAGAGAAATAGAATGTCTCACATTCAGAGATGAATTTAGTTTCATCAAGCTGATACCACAGTGGAGATCATAAAATTGGGGATAATATAAATCTGTGTTCCCAAGCCATAGCCACCCAGTTTTTGGCTCCAGAATAAACCATTTCTTATCCCTTTTGAAGTAAGAGTTGTATTTTTGGGTCAAAAGCTCTCCTATGAAAATGGGACAGGGATCAGATGTTCCCTGCTGTGGTTTTAATCAGAATAAAGTCCCCATCTCCTCCTCCCCCTCCTCCTCCTCCTCCTCCTCCCCCTCCTTCTCCTCCTCCTCCTCCTCCTTCTTCTTGTCAATAATCCAAAAGCACACAGGTCTCCATTGATTCTCCCTCCTTGTACTTGAATCCTGAGTACCTCTGATAATGCTGTCATTTACATGCACGTTCCAGGAATATTTTTTGAGTACATATATATTTTAGAGTTATAAATGAGAAAAGTTCCAGCTCTTCCAGGACAACTTTGTAGGTGGACAGATGAAATATGAGAAATTGTAATAAGACCAGAGATAAGTGTTAAAGAAAAATGAGTCAAGCCCCTTGTTAAGTGGCCCCTAGAATGAAGGAAGTGTTTATTTTGACCATGTTACACTCTAACTCTTCTTTCTACCCATCCTGGCAGCCTTGCTTCTATTTTCATGCATATGTAAATGGATACATAGTCATATATACAAAGTTTTTGAGACCCACAGTAAAAAGAAAACATAATATTTTAATTTCTGAATCTGGCATATTTCACTTAATTGTATAATATCCAATTGAAACTATTTTCTTGTTTAGAAACTTAAATAATATATGTATTATATATTTAAAATAAAACCTCTGTGCTCTGGGCCATCAAGGACAATCCCATAAGACTTGCTGTTCTCAAGTTTTTATGGGGAAAAAATGTCATATCCTTGTTTAGCTCTCAGTTTCACAACACATTTTAATCCATTCACCTGTTGACGAACACCCAGGCCGATTCCATTCCTGGCCATATTGAATGGTGCTGGAATAAACATGATGTGCAAGCATCTCTAAGCTATGTTGACTTGAGTGCTTCAAGGGTGATACAGCTGGACAGCAATGGTAACGTTATAATCCTCAAGTGGTGGTCAGTCAGATGGCTCAGAGAATCAGGGTGTCTGTAACCAAGTCTGCCACGCTTAATTTGTTCCCTGAGACTCACGTGGTAGAAAGAGAAAACTGTGACATGTATGTGCTAAGACAAATAGACACAGACATACACAGACACACAGACACAGACACAGACACAGACACACACACACACACACACACACACAAATGAAAGTAAAAAAAAACATAAGTAAGTACTCTGAAATAGGATAAAATAACTAGAGAGAGTAAGTAAATAAATAAATAAATAAATAAATAAGACAAGAGCCTAAATCTCACTTTCTTCTGGCTGAGTATTAGCAAACATTTAGACACAAGAATTAAATTTCCCTTCTCAATTATTGATTACTATCCATTAATAAAAGACATGAAAACTGGATATTAGTGGTCCAGCTAGGTTACACTGTCGCCGAACTCTTTTGTTTTCTGAGCTATTTGCACAATGATAGCCATAGTGCCATCACTTGCCCTCTCTACTTACCATCTGTCTTAGCATCACGTCAAGTTTCCCTTGTCCCCTTAGCTTTATCATCCCCTCCTACATAAATGGCTACTCCTAAGTTGGACTCCTACCAGGTAGAACTTTGTAGAGCCTGAGTGTTGAGGAAAGTAACTTTCTTGATCCAGATAGCTTGTCTTTTCCTAATTTGGCCTGTTGTGTGGTAACCAGTCAGACTCTGGTCTGATAGAAATAAAGAGAGGAGTGTCTATAACCACCATGCTTAGTCAGCACTTACAACAAGACACGTGTTGGGAAGGGGGCTTAATATTATTTATTGCTTCGTTTCATTTCATCTAAATCTAATTAGACGTGTGGCAGTTCATGGCCAGCAAAGGGAAGTTAGGATGCTCAGAAGGTTGGGATATTATCACATGAGTCTAAGACACAGAGATGTGCTTTTCCAAAGGATTAAAGGAATACGTAAGAAACCAAAAGTGTAATGGGGTGGGCAACATCACCTTCAGTGATCCCCAGGAGGAAATTCCTCTTCTGTGCTTCTAGCTGCTCCCAGTCAACTGCGGTTGAAGAATATTAAAAGGGAGATTTCAGAAATATCTAACCACAAGCCAGAAAAACACACACTGGCTCTGTCACCACCGCTTTATCTCCAGAACACAGGGGTAGAGAGTATTAGTGAATTAAAGCCACATTAGGAAAAAATTTCCATCATCATTGTCATTGGCCACATGAACTTGGGCAGTCAGTTGATACTGTTCTTCTGCTCTCTCTCCTAGGAAGCGCAAGGCCCTGGGTTCGGTCCCCAGCTCCGGAAAAAAAATGTCTCCAACCTCGACACAGCACATGTACCAGTTTCTGATTTGAGTGCTGATGACATGGAAGAGTCTGGTGCTATGATCCTTGGTTCAAGAGAGAAAAACTCTTTTCTCTTTAAAGATGGGGATCTAACCAGAACTGTTTGAGACACTGGTTTGCACCTTAATATCTGTGGTAGGGACTTTCTCAGCTCTTGGTGGTATTATCTGGGGGTAGCAGTAACCTACATAGCTCCAGATATCCAACAATCATCAGTCATGAAGAAACAGGGTAGCTTTCAAGTTTGTCGTTTCAAGCACAAGAGTAGTAAGAAGGGAGTGAGCAGAGAGAATGATCCTGAGGAAAAGTGAGAAAAAACTCTCTAGAGTTGCATGAGAGAGAAATGCCAATGGGCCACCCTGCCCAGTGGATGTTTTGAGGCCTTATTGAATAAGTCAGATGAAGTCTGAGGAAATATTTATTTGAATCAGTCATATGGGGAAAACAGTGTAGTCTAAGCCACTTAGAAGTCCACAGACCCCATGTTCCTACACTTCCTCTTAAACATAGAAGTGGGCATCACTCAGCAGAAGTCATGTGTGCTGTGACTAGTTCGCAATCTATCACAAGCCCTCTTCCTCCTGCCTAGGAAATCTTATCTCCTCTCTTACTGACACCAATCCATCTTTTCTGCTGATCTTCCAAGAATCTATAAATTAGTGGTTTTGATTGATTTTTAGCAAGCCAAGAAGAATCTAGAATTCTCAAAGTCTACCTGGTGATTAGATCTGCTCCAGTCAAGGTCATTAATAAAACCTGCTGAAACGCACTACCAGGCTTGGAGTAGAACTCTTTGTGGGAAATGATGTGGGCTTCAGTTTCAAAAATATGTCCATCAACATGTTTGTCCTGGCAACACTGCTGCTTATAGCTCAGTGGACTCACCAGTGGCAGCAGCTGGCTTTACTGCAAGGTGATTATCCTGAACCATCCAGTCAAAATAAGTGCTGGCAACACTCCTGGACTGGACCATGACATGGTTCACGGTTGCTTACTTGTTTGTCGAGTCTCAAGAAAAAATGGATCATCCTTCTGGTAAGACGCTGGAAGATGGTATTAAATAATTGACTACAGCAGCTGCTGACGCCTTTGATGTAGCTCACAGCAAGCATATGCATGATGAAGCTTCTCTGTTTTCTTCTGTGCCAATTACTCCTCATGCCATAGAACAGCCCAATGTTAGAGGTAACATCAAAACAGCAAAGAAGAAATCGTATGGAACTTGTAAATTACCAAAACTCCCAGAAATCTCAGAGGGCTAAATGAGTGCTTTGTCTAACCTATCTTACCCCAGTCTTTTTTTTCCCATCTTTATTAAATTGGGTATTTCTTATTTACATTTCAAATGTTATTCCCTTTGCCGGTTTCCATGCCAACATCCCCCTAGCCCCTCCCCCTCCCCTTCTCTATGGGTGTTCCCCTCCCAATCCTCCCCCAATTACCACCCTCCACCCAAGAATCCCGTTCACTGGGGGTCCAGCCTTGGCAGGACCAAGGGCTTCCCCTTCCACTGGTGCTCTTACTAGGCTATTTATTGCTACCTATGCAGTTGGAGCCCAGGGTCAGTCCATGTATAGTCTTTGTCTTACCCCAGTCTTAACAGATGAGAAAACATTCTCAGAATGGCTCACCTCAACCAGTGATGTCAGTTTAGAAGTTGAAATACTGGTCAGGACTAACAGGGCAACATCATTTTTTTTTCTTTTCAGTAAATAATAATAAAAAAAAAAGCATGTGTGTGTGGTAGGTTATACAATGTGATAGATGACATCATAGACTTTGCATCATCTCTTCCTTTCCTGTCTGAGATATAAATTATGCATCTATCTGAGATGTTAATGCTGCTTACGACTCACCTGATAGTTCCTACTGGGTTATAAGAAGAAAATGGTGTGGCTTCTTAAACATACAGCCTTGTTCCTCAAAGACCAGGCTTGTGATTGTAGTTAGTAGAAAAGTTAAAGATTTTCGTGGCTAACAAGGAAAGAAGAGATTTGTGTAATGGAGTTGCTGAGATCAGTGATCATAAGAAAATTTTCTGTGGAAAAGAAAACCATGATGATTTCACATTTGCACCTCCCACTGGTTAGTCCTGACCATCAAGTTGATACAGTCTAGAAGCACCTGGAGAAAGAATTTCAAATGATAGATTGTAGAGACTAAATTGGCCAGTGGGCATATCTGTGGAAAAAATGATTATATTGATTATGGCTGAGGTTGGAAGATCCAGCCACTGTGAGTAGCACCATCCCCTAGGCAGAGGATCCTAAGCTAGGTAAGTGGAGAAAGTGAGCTATGTACAAGCAGGCATCACCCATTCTTGCTCTGTAACTGGCTGTTCTAAGTTCCTGCCGAATAGACTAACCAGGGACTAAGAGCTAAAACACAATTTTCTCCTGGGAAGTTGCTTTTGTTGAGGTATTTTATCACAGTAACAGGAAATGAAACTAAGAGAAAATGATAACAAAATAATTTATATAATTAAGCAGTAATTTAGCCTTAATCATCTTAGCAGGTACACACAATCACTTCCCACTGTGTCTGTTTCATAGAAACACATTACTCCGGGATGATATGAGTTCTTGTTTGCTTCCTCTGTAAGCTTCAGCAGAGTCAGTTTGTTTGTTGACGCATGAGTTACTTCTGTCCTCCACCAAAAATGAAAACAGTGAATTCCATGAAGGTAAAAAAAAAGTTCTCCTACTAAATGCCTCACATATGAATTAATAGCTTTAGTTTATTTTATAAAAGGGAAATGTATAAATCAATCAATAAATTGATCACCTTTTGGCTCCCTAATTAATAATATTTGGGATGCAGATATCAATGATTAACTTAAAATTGTGTTAATGTAATGAATGGACTAGCACGAAGCTCTTGCTGGTTGATACTCAGTGGGGCCAATATGCTCCATGCATGACTAGCTATCACTGTCACAATTCCAAGTGTCTCCCGCAAGGTCATCTAACAAGTTGTAATTCTTTCTCTTTTCCCAGAGAAAAATCTCTCTGGGAAAAGAGAAAGATTTGCTTTCTTTGCTCGCCCCCATTTCTTTAGGACACCCCTGGGGAAAGTCTTTAGGTGCACTTTCAATAGTCTGATAGCCTCTTTAGAATACTTTCTTCCTCCAGGGCAGTCAGTTACATTTCCATACTCTACAATTTACATAAATTTTATATATTATCTCCAATTGTGGTAAATTCAATAAAAGTTGAAGCATATTTAAAAGCATGGATGGGATGTAATAACTGAATTAATGTCCCCCTGGGTATTTATTTCCTCATTAAATTCCTTCAGGCTAATGGCAAGTCACTTATTGTTCCTGTATGGCTGGAAATAAAACTTCAAAGGCAGCCTAAGTCTAACTCCCCTCTTTGAGCTTTTAGAGAAGCTTCTTTTCAGCTGTGAGGTCACTAAGGCAAGGCCTCCCTCCCTCCCTCCTTCCTCCTGCTTTCTTCCCTCATTTCCCAGGAGGATTGGCCTCTACTCTGACCTTTTCATTCCCCAAGGCCAGAGCTGTCCCTCAGCCTTGCTTTGTTGCTAAGAGAATTCTGATGGAAAATTCCAGGCAGTCAGAGCAGGGAAACCTGGTGCTCACAGAAAGGTTGGCAAACAGCTCTTGATACTAGAATGCTTTTGTGATGGGCTAGGAGGAAGCCATCCCTGGGAAAGAGTAAGGCAAGGAAAAGAGACAGACTCAACATGTGTAGATTAATGGGCTTTTCACTTAAAATTCAAGATGGCTGGCCTCTTGACTCATCTCTCTAAGACAAAGACTTGGTAAGCTTCTTTTCCTACAGGAGGGAACCTTTCAGCAAGATTTTTAAATCTCCCACCATAAGAGTCATGCAGTGGGGAGTAATGAGCTTCCTGTCTTAGTCTGGATTATCGCATCCTCTCATAGACAAACCAGCCAAGTCACAGGAAAAGAGGGGACTCATTCCATCCCCAAACATAAAAGCTGCAGCTTTCCTGGCTGCCTCACTTCTTAGGTCCTTTTTCTATAGCCAGAGACTGGGGCTTGGAGTGCTTTGGTAAATGTGCATACTCTCCAAGCCTGTAGTGAGCCATATTGGATTTGGGCCTGGCCGTTTTGTGACTGTATAGCTCAAAGTGGCTACGTGACTCTTGGCCACACATACTCCTCTAAGAGTCTCTCCCATGAATTTACGGCACAGGAAGATAACGTTCACGGGATGCTTCAGCCTAAGCAAAAATCAGTTATCTCCTCAGTCAACACCCGGTGTCTCCACTCCAGCTATCACTGCCTATACCCTCATCTCCCCCTCCTTCATGTTTCACAAAGGTCACTCCCCCTACCTGAAAGCCTTAAAAGCTGTAATGTTCATCCCAATAAACGAGACCTTGACAATAGAATCTTGCTTGGTCTCCTTCTTCTCTTCACCCTCATTTGGCCCACAGGTAGAAAGCCTCTTTGGGACCCTGAATAACTGGGTCACCGCTGGCGGGGACACAAGCCAATAAGATATGGCTGAGTGCTGAAACCACCTTCTTCTTCTTCTTCTTCTTCTTCTTCTTCTTCTTCTTCTTCTTCTTCTTCTTCTTCTTCTTCTTCTTCTTCTTCTTCTTCTTCTTCTTCTTCTTCTTCTTTTTCGACTAGAGTTTATTTAGAACATGGGGAAGTGAGTTAAGAGGGTAGTAGAGGCAGAGAGACAGAGAGACAGAGAGAGAGAGAGAGAAGTAGAAGAGTAGAGGGGTAGAGTAGAGGCAGGCTATGAGCACATGGAGAAAAGGAGAAAAGGGAATGGGAAGAGAGGGGACAAAGGGGGAAGAGGGTAAGAGCAAGAGAGGAGCAAGAGAGAAAAAGAGAACAAGAGCGTGCTGATACCTTCTTACTTCAACCTTTTTATTCCAAATAATCCATTCCTGCAACTGACATCCATCCTAACAGTATAATTACATTAGGGAAAGACGGAAGAAATGAGTGTTGCTCTGTAAATTCATCACTGTCTCATTACTACAGCAAAATACCCGACAAAAGCAACATAAAAGAGTTCCCTTTGACTCAGTTTGAGGTATCATGGCAAGAAAGTCACAGTCACAGGGGAGTGGGGGAGCTGGTCACATTGTGCCCACCACCAGGAAGCAGCAAAGATTCTGGTGCTTAACTCACTTTCTTCTTTCTATTCAGTTGAGACTGAGAACCCATAGGATGATGTTACCCAAATTCAGTGTGGGTCTCCCCCCCCCCACTTCAGTTAAACCTGTCTGGAAATATCCTCCAGATACACCCATAGGTTCGTAAGACAGATGATTCTAAAATCTGTTTGGCTAAACCTCCGGTTGGAAGCTGACATCAAGCTGACAATCAGATCATTACCTATAAATATTAAAAAAGAATGCACCAACCCACACTATTGCCAGCTCCAGCAGGCCACATGCCATCTGCTGGGTATTTTCATCTCAATCAACAAAGCGTCTCAACCCAACTCGCTAAGTTTTCAATTTCCATCCCAAGCTGTCGCCGGCTACTCTCTGGCCCCAGCAGCAGCCACCTTCTTGTCACTCTCTGCTGTGAACTCTGTCCACAGTCCCAGCATCTGCCCCCTGTGGTTATAGTCACAATTCCCAGTATCCTGGTAAAATCAAAGCTCAATCAGCTTGTAATTTATCTATCAGATTTATATCAGTAAATCCTCACCACACAAAATATCCAAACAATGAATGCTGAACCAATTATTATTAATATAAACTGCCCATCTAGATAAGACAAATTGTCCTATAAAATCCCATCCCTTATGAAATATTCATAACTACCTGTGGCCATTTATGGACACACAGATCTGGGTTGTCCTTCTCCTCTACCAAAAAACCATCTTGATTCTTCTTCTCCTTTCTCCTCTCTCAAAAACTCTGTGCCCACCTTACTTTTGCACTGCCCAATCACAGGCCTTGCCTTATCTTCTGCCTGCCTTCGCCTGCATATAGACAACAATCCACAATTACCACAGTATTTAGTTTTTGCACCCTAAATTTCTAATCCAGTAATCCCCGGTGATGCTTCCAGATGCATGGTGTGCCTAAATAGCCAAACTCATATAACCGTATACAACAGTGGTTCTCAACATTCCTAACAGGGTGCAACCCTTTAATATAGTTCCTCGTGCTGTGATGACCCCTAACCATAAAAATCATTTCATTGTTACTTTATAACTGTAATTTTGCTATTATGATGAATCATAATATAAATATCTCATATGCCAGATATCTGATATGAGACCCCATGGGGGTTGCAACTCACACAGTTTGAGACCGCTGATATAGCATAACCTATCCTGGCTATTGAATATTATGTACCGCTCAACCTCAGACTTTGGTACTCTCAGGCATTTTCTGGTCTTGGAGTCAATTCATCTAGAGGAAAGAAATGATCTTTGACCAACTGATAGAAAACTAATGTCAGATGTTCAGCTGACCACATAGAAACTAGACAAGTTAATGTTTGTTTTCTGTAGTAGGAAAACAGATTTCTTCATTGAATCTAATAAAGATAAACTGTGTCTCTTGGCTGGTGAATATCTCCGTGGCAGCTTTAGAGTGTGGAAACGCTTTTCCCTGCCCAGTTTGCAAAGGAGGCTTCATTCCCTGGGCGGTCTTTCCTGTCACCTAGGGCTCACCCTACACAGGCTGATTAAGGCTGAGTTGAACCATTTCCAGCTGAATTTATTTCCATTGTAGCACTTAACAATACGTTCAAATTATCTCCATCCTCCATACTTCTTCCCCCTAGGATTTGCAGAAAAAGAGAGATAGCTGAACAGCAAATGCAAAAACACTATGCTGAGAAGTGTTTGCCTGCTTCAAACTTCTCCGTAGCAACACTTGCCGAGACTTGCCAGCCCGTTAATAAAAGACAACTCTGCATCCATGGGCTTTATTAACTTATTTTCTGGGAACAATCTGTATGTCTTGGTAAAAATGGAAAATTCCATTTCTTAGTTTGGAGGGAAGACTCTTCCCTTGATAGAAGAGCACAAGGTGATTCCTTCAATCAAGACACTTGATTAATAGCACCCAGTCTCTGATTTCGTTCAGGTGATTAATGCAAATACCAACGTGCATTCAATTCAAGCAGAGCTGCCTATGCAGTGCAAGTAAGAAGAGATATACAAGGCATGCAAAAGCTAAAACCGTTTCATGCACTTATTATGAAAGTTTTATCTTTTATTTGTTTTACAAAGAACCCAGTGCAGTTCAATCACATTTTGATTGATAAAACTCCATCTCAAGTCAACTTAAAGTACAATGGTCAGGGGCTGGAAAGATGTCCCAGCTGCCACCCATACTGAGGGCTGGAATTCAAACCCAAGATCCACATGTTGGATGGAGACAACTGACTTGCCATACTGACAGCTGACTCAAACCTCCATATGTGTCCCTGACGCCCACACACAAACATATATATATTATATATAGTATATATTATATCAATTCCGTAAATCTCAAAACAATCTAATTTTTAATATACATCTTGAATTCATAATGAGTCTGAAATTGTTTTCGTTTGTTTGTTTTGGCCAAAGAGATCATAATGGTTATGCGCATTGTCTTATTATGTTCTGTTTAACTGATAAAATGTTGGACAGGGTGTTAGGTGTATTTTATGCTTTATAAATTACAAAATGATAATAGTTGTGCTCAGTTTACATTTGAAAGAAAAGTTGTTTCTCTCAGATGTTAAGATTCTTCTCTGTGTATAGATACAGGTTGTTATGAATATTTTTAAGAGGTGGGTATGTATAGGATTTCGTGCTGTTTAGATGGGCAAATTATATCTTATCAGTTAGATCAGAGGTTATTGTGTGCTGTGTTCTTTCATGTGGTGACCTAATTGAGTTCAAGAGAAGGTGCGGTGACAGGATGCACCAAGCCTGCCACAGAATTGGGATGTATATGCCTGGCGTGGTAACAACCTGCCAAGGGAACTGTGAGTGAAAGCAACATGGCAAGGTACCACACTGGAACTGTTCCCAGACCACCAGGTCAGAGAGTACCTTGGGGGCCAGCGTGGAGCTCCTAAGATAAAGTGCCATAAGACCCTACCAATGCTGGTGCTAGTGTGGGGATTAGTTCCATTTGGCCCCATGGGTACTGGAACTAACAGTTCCAGAGACCAGTGTGGCAAGGTGCCATGCTGGAACGGCCTATGGACCTCCTGGGTCAAAGAGTACTTGGGGGCAATGTGGAGCCTCTGAGATAAGGATACCCCTCAGTGCCATGCGGCCCCGCGGGTGCTGGATACTAGCGAGGGATAAAATGCTAGCCAGCTTTTTATTATTTCCTGCAACAGACAGCTGGTATTTTTATAAGAGAATTCACTCATGAAAAAAGCTTTCAGAATTATTAGAACAAATGCTGCTTTATTTATTGGGGGTGGGGGCTAACTAAAGAATTGAGTGTCTTCTACAATAAAGACAAAATACGACTAAGTATATTATTGTGATATGGTATTTGGTTTGTTAGGGTGCTAATGCACACTCGGGAGTATTCAGGAGAGACCTTTTATCTTGTGTGATCCGTTAGCAACTACATTTGATTTGGGGACCAGTTGATTTGAGATCCGAGGATTCCTGATAAAGCGTTCCAAACTTGCACATAAACTGGCTGATACCTATTATTATTTAAACCTTAAGTTATTTTTCTTTGAATGTACTGAGTCTGGATTTTCATCTAGCATTAATAAAATTCAAATCAAAACAACTTGGAGGGTCCATCTTAACCCAGTCAAAACGACAATGGAAGATATCAATGAACCAACTAATAAATGCTGGAGAGGGTATTGGGAGACTGCAAACTTTAGCCTCCATATACGTCAGCATGGAGAACTCTCAAAAAGGCAAAAACCAATCTACCATATGACCCATATATACCACTCCTTGACATATGCCCAAAAGACATGGTTCACAGAAAGCTTAGGCTCATCCACATTCACCGCAACAGTTTGAAGACAACCCAAGTATCCTTCAACTGAACCAATGGAAGGAAAATGAAAATGTGGCACATAAACACTGTGAGATACTATTCAGAATTAAAGAAGAATAAAATCATGAACTTTGTGAGTAAATGGGTGAAACTAGAAAAGACTAATAGAAAGAATAATATTGGGCTGGAGAGATGGCTCAGCGGTTAAGAGCACCCGACTACTCTTCCAGAGGTCCTGAGTTCAATTCCCAGTAACCACACGGTGGCTCACAACCATCTGTAAAAGAGATCCGATGCCCTCTTCTGGTGTATCTGAAGACAGCTACAGTGTACTTATACATAATAAATGAATAAATCTTTAAAAAAAGAATAATATTTAGTCAGGTAACCCAGACTCAGAAAGACACATGTCAGATGATCTTTATCATTGAAGGATCCTAGCTCTAAACCTTCAGATGTGAGGAGGACCTATCCTACAGTAAATGCAGAAAGGAGGACAGTAAAAAGGGACTGTTGCCAGGGCAGGGGGGCGGGTGAGCAATAAAGAGGGGACAAGCAAGATACACCTGATCTGATCAGGGAAATGGGCAAAAGAGATTCTAATTAGAAGGAGGAAGATGAATTCAGAAGAGAGGAGGGCAAAATAAAAGCAAGAATATCTGGAATGGCCTTATGAAATCACAATATTAACTATTTACCTAAAGGCAAAACCTAGGTGTAAGTCTACATATAGATATACATACATAGTTTAAACAAAACTATCTGATCGAGGCTGACCTCCAAAAGCCAAATCCCACCTAACAAAAATCCCAACCCCAGGCATGAGACCCCCTCTTTGAAGTTGTTCACAGTTGTCTCTTAGACTCTCAAAACATAGTGTTGATATTTTCTTTGGTTGGCCCCCAGGTAGAGGTTAACTCCTTAATGCTAAAGATATCATGTACTTCAGACATTATTTTTAGATCTGTCCATCTAGCCATCTGTCTGTCTGTCTATCTATCTATCTATCTATCTATCTATCTATCTATCTATCTATCTATCTATCTATGTATCTATGTATATCTTCTAAAGATTCCAGGTTTATTTTATATTGTAGTAATGCAAATTACCTTGGAGTACTTGAAAATAAGGTATTCTGTTTTAGTTATCAGACACAGCCTCCTAACCTACTCTTAAATGTATTTCTAAATCCTCACTCTCTAGATAACGTATAAATAGACCTAAAGGCCTAGATTTAGGGATTATATTACTTAATTAGTTAAGTCCAAGTTTAAAGGATTAACAATCGCAGTGTTTGTGCACAGCTCCCACATTTGAGCTCGGGTGGGAATGGAAAGCAGGCTCTCACCACATGAGCACATAAAACTGAAAAAAAAAATACCACACATTACCAGTGTGCATTCACTGATAAGTGGATATTAGTCCAAATACTTGAATTACCCAAGATACAATACACAGACCACATGAAGCTCAAGACGAAGGATGACCAAAGTGTAGATGCCTCAGTCCTTCTTAGAAGGGGAACAAAAACATTCATAGGAGGAAATGCAGAGACAAAGTTTGGAGCAAAGACTGAAGGAAGGGCCATCCAGAGACTGCCCCACCTGGGGATCCAACCCATACACATACAAACACCAAACCCAGACAATATGGCTGATGGCAAGAAGTTCATGCTGACAGGAGCTTGATATAGCTGTCTTCTGAGAGACTCTGCCAGAGCATGACAAATACAGAGGGGGATGCTTGCAGCCAATCATTACTGAGAACAGGGTCCCCAGTGGAGGAGTTAGAGAAAGGATTGAAGGATCTGAAGGGGTTTACAACCCCATAAGAACAACAATACCAACCAACCAGAACTCCCAGGGACTAAACCACCAACCAAAGAGTACACATGGATAGACCCATGACTCCAGCTGCATATGTAGCAGAGGATGGCTTTGTTGGGCACCCAACCGGGAAAGGGGATAACATTTGGAATGTAAATAAAATCATACAAAAAAAAAAAACAACAAAAAACAAACAAACAAACAAACAAAAACCCTGAAATCCACTCCACTGAGATTAGTACATCGCCTTTGCTTCTCCTGGTTACAACTTTGGAGGAACAAAAGCTCAGGGATTTGAAAAACAGAGAGAGGTCAGCAGTTCATGAGCCCATCTTCCCCAGCTAAGGATACTTAATAATCTTCAAAGAATAGCTGCCATGTTGGAGGGTGGATGCTGCAAGTATTCTCCATTTGTACCCACATCTAACTCCAATGTAAGGGATGATCGCATAGAATTCATTACTAAGTACAATTCAGTTTGTTATTTTTCCTCTGATTATTTACTAAATTTTAAAAAGCATTGTATAAGTTCATCTCATCTTCTTTCCATCTGTGTATGATGTGTATGCACCTATGCATGAATGCAGGTATGCATGTTGACGTGTATAAAGTGACTGTGTGTGTGTGTGTGTGTGTGTGTGTGTGTGTGTGTGTGTGTGTGTGTGCCTGAGAAGGTCAGGCGTCTTCTTTGAATATTCTTCATCTTATATATCGAGGTGAGAGCTCTACTTTGAACCCAGAGCTTACTGCTTCAGCTAATCTAATTGGCTAATCTGATCCATGGCTCCTTTTTGAGGTCCCAGGGGCCACTACAATCACCTGGTAGTCTGTACACACAGTGTGACCTCTGAGCACCACTTGTTATGTTTGCGTAATAAGCACCATATCTGTTCAGCCATGTCCTCTTCTTATTTTTAGCAGAAAACAAAAAAAAATCAAACCAGTTTTTTAAAATATTTCTAATAAAACAGTTATGGTAAGAATACAATGAGTCACTAACTTTCAATAAAAAAGTAACTTTATCCAATATTTTCATTTCAAAAGGCATTGAAGGATTTGTCTTAGGTCACATAGTCACTCATTGCTATTTGGATTGCCATTATTAAAATCAAGACCGTTTCGAAATCATTATTTTTTTTTCTTGAATCTTTCCCAAATGGAAAGAAGTCCTCCTGCAGTTACTTCAAATCAACAGGCACTGAGGGCTCTGTATCATAGCACCTGTAGAAATCCCAGGATTTGTAGAACATTAACATTTAAGTGTGCCTTTGAAAACTTGATGCTCTCTCCTTGTTTCCAGATAAATCCTTAGGGAAGTTTCGCACAGAGCTTTAACTGTTACTTCTCACAGCCTGGAGTCACCTGAGAAGGGACTTTCAATTGAGTGGCTCCCCACATCAGCTTGGGCTGTGGACATTTTTTTGGGGGGGGAGGATTGTTTCAATTTTTAATAGATGTAGGAGGACCCAGTCCACTGTGGACAGCACCATTCCCTAGGCAGGTGGCCCTGGGCTATATAGGAAAACTACTTAAAATGATCGTTCCTGTGTTCCAGTAAGTGGTGTACCTTTATGGTTTCTGTTGTATTTCCTTGGTTATGAGTTCGCTGGTTAGAGGTCATGCTTTGTTGAATAGCAAGCAGACCTGCCTCCAAGTTTTTACTTGAGTTCTTGCCCTGACTTCCCTCAATGATAAACTGTGTAAGCCAACTAAAAACATTCCTCCCCTAAGTTGCTTTTGGTGAAAGTGTTTTATCATAGCAACAGAATGGAAAGTAGAAATGAAATATCATTGCAAACAGAATGATGATGGTGATTACTTATAAATGCTAGAAAGGGACCATCACCAAACCTACAGAAGCAAATCCTTTTTCTTGTCTTACTATTTGCACCAAATAAAATAAGTAGTTTAGAAATTGTTTACAGATCTACTTTAAATTCAGAACAATTAAACTGCCTAAGTTTCAATAATAATAAATGCAGGGTGGGACCCAGATATAACTTAAAAAAATTCTAACTTTGCCTCATGCAGAATTTCAATTTTTTCTTCCCTTCAGAGTACAGTAGGCTATGCTTTCTACTGTCCCAGATGTCTCAGTTTTGTGTAATGTCAAATAGAAAATAAGAAAACTTCAAAGGAATGGTTTGTTTCCTAACATCAGCCCTGGGCAGTGCTTCCTGACCCCACCTTTTGAATACTTTATCAATGACCCACATCAGGATCACAGAAGATACTGCTGTGTGTCTCTGAAGGGTTCCAGAATCACTCCATTGTGCTGTGTAAGAAAGGAATATCCATTTTTAAGTAGTTCCAACAGAAAAGGATCAGAAGAGCAGCTTTGTGTGCTTAAAAAGTTCCTTTTTTGAACTGTGAGCTGAACCATACCTCTCACCATCTGAGTTCTTTGAACATCACATGCTTCTCTACAAATCATTTACTCCCCATTTTTGAAGTTTATGTACACCAGTACCATTCTTCACCGTAATACTATATCTCAATGTAGAGATATATTATTATGGAAAAATGATACTCACAGATGTCATACTTCAAGTTTGATCCTGTTCAATGAAAACATAAATACAAAAATGCTCTCTTGGGTTGCTAGGCAATAGCAGTGGGCCCCAGCTTCCTGTTACTCTATGTCGATGGGGGTACACAGTGGCAGTCTGCAGTGCTCTGTGTACTGAACGCCATTATTCAGAAGGTTAGACATTTTCCAGAGATGCTATGTTCCAATGGGTTTAATCAGGAGGCAACGCCATTGAATGTCAAGGAGCAGCTGTGCTTAGAATTAATTTTTGCACATCTTAGCACTATATTGTGTATGACTGAAGAATCAGAATGAAAATGGGTCTCATCACTTTGGAAATCCTTAAGCTAGGAAATTAACTCATTGGATCATTTGGAGATTATTTGAGTAAATTGTGAAGCAAACATAAAGCTCAGTAGAGCATAATCATGGTGGATTCAAATTATGTTATGACATTGATTTAAGTTTAAAAGGAGGCTCAAGTTTGCACTTAGCGAAAGCACCTCTATCCTGGCCAAAAGTCTGCTGTGAGCACTGAAGAAGCATGAGCAATAGCTCAAGAGAAATAACTGTAGACATAGTCGCCGTCCTGGAGACATGGCTCCAATTGATAGAGCGCTTGCCTCGCATGTGCAAAGCCCTGCATTCATTCCCGAGCACCATACAAAACTGAGTGCAGAGGTACATTCTTACACTCCCAGCATCGGGGAGGTGGAGTGAGGAAGGTCAAGAGTTCAAGGTCATCTTCAGCTATCTGGCCAACTTGGAATACATGAGATGATACCAAAACTAAGACGTTATCCTGCATTTCAAGAGTGAGAGATTCTGTCTCGGATGCTCAGGCCCCCGCACTTCTCCAGTAAATACATACCCATAGTCAAAAGCCTCTGTGCAGTCAGTATTTCTAGAAACAAGGTAAGAGTTGGGACTCTAGCCCAACACACTAACCCTTCTACTTTTCAAAGAATGAGCAACGTGAACACTCAGAACCCCTGTTCTCGGTGACTTGAGATAAAAGAGCTCCTCCAAACCCTTTTATTTCCAGCTGGAATTTTGTGAGTAATTACAATTAGGCTTGAAGTTGCACTACAAATATAGTGTAAGTCTTTTAATCATGTGTCTTGCTATATTATATACTGAATTCATTAGCATTGAAAAGGATGGGTGCCCAGATTAAGACATGCGGCAGTGAATAATTAGTCTATTATGATCTTTTACCTTGTTGCAGAACAGAATGTCTTTCTACATGCATTTACCTTATTGTATGTTAACTAAAGCATCATGGGATATAAACTATTTAGAGGCAAAGCATTCTCAAACTATTCTGTGATTAAGTGAACAAAGCAATTTTCAAACACCTAGCATATGTTGTTTTGGGGGGATAGTAATTGATTATGGGCAATGCTGTGGCTTACTTTGTATCCCGTAGCCGAGTAACCATCTCCAGATTCTAGGTACTTCTTGTGACACAAGAAATTCTCTGTGCTATTGTCCCAATTTGAAAATGATTTTGTAGGAAAATTTCTTACCTCTTTGTTTCATTTTCTGTTGCCATGACAACTAACAAGTAAGGGTGAAGTTTTTCAACATTTAAATTTCATATTCTCACCTCGAAATAAAGGTGGCAAATTTCCTATAAATTAGGCAAGTGGATTGTCATTAAATACTGCAGGTTCTTCTATTCAGCAATTGTAAACCCTTCCAACGCTGCAGCCATTCACTAAACACAAGGGAAAAATAAAAAACCACTATCTCAAAAATGGTCAGAATTCTCTTCACAAATATCATTTTCCTATCAGTAAAATATTTGATCAAATATCATTTTAACAATTAGATATTCATAATCTGTATGCACTTTAATTAAATGTGTTCGTGGTTGACTACAAGAAATATCAAAAGTGAGCTGGCGAGATATCTCAATGGGTCAAGGTACCTGCTGCCAATCATACAACCTGATTTTGAGCCATTATCTCCTTATGGGAAGAGAAGAAAATAGATTCCTGCAAGTTGCCCTCTGGCTTCCATATGTGCAGTGCATATGTGCATATCTGTACTCCATATGTAAGGTGACACATGCATGCTCCTCAAGTAGGTCTAGATAGATAGATGATAGATAGATAGATAGATTGTTAGATAGATAAGTAAATATGATAAAATATTGATAGATAGATAGAGATAAGTAAATGTGATGAAATGTTAATAGATAGGTAAATAGATATATAGATGATAGATATGATAAAATGTTAATAGATAATAGATAAGTAAATATGATAAAATGTTAATAGGTAGTTAGATCATAGATAGATAAGTAAATATAAAATGTTAATAGGTAGGTAGATGATAGATAGATAAGCAAATATGATAAAATATTAATAGATAGATAGGCAGATAGATATATAGACAGATAGATGATAGATAGGTAAATATAATAAAATGTTATTAGGTAGGTAGATAGATGATAGATAGATAAGTAAATATGATAAAATGTTAATACTTGCGTGGTAGAAGTCATTTTTGGTCAGGGCTATTTGTCTGCTCGCTTTTTATGATTTTTTAGGTACCACAGACAAAGCCTTTTATTCATGCATGTGTAGATGGGGTTGTCTGGCTCTTCTCAAAGGGAAAACAAACAAGTGCATGAGGTGTTCTTGGTAGATGTTCACAGAATGAGGAAATGGAACAATCAGTTCCCAGCTTGTCAGCGAGGTTCTGATTTCACAACTTTTAGGGATATGGATTTCCCTAAAAACATGCCCTAGGAATAAGCTTTGCCAGCATTTAGGTTTGTTTTGCAGTTCTGCGGCTTTCACCATCCTACTGAGCTGCTCCTTGAGTGTGTGTATTGTTTTTTCTAATACACTCTTCATAATGATATTGACGACTATTATTCTATTTGTACCATTTTTTGAAAGTCCAAACACGTTTAACTTTTCAAAGCAGCCCGAGGGAGTCCGAAAGGAGAAAATGTGGAACCAAGAAAAATTTAAACAGTGATACGTTGAAACCTGACAGTATGATTACATTTGCATAATCAGATAAATTGTAACTACTGAGTCTACAATATTAAGTAATGTCCCCATGCAAAGGCACAAATGTAGAACTGTTCTATTGACAGTCTAATGGATGGCTGTAAAGGTATTAAAATAGGGAAACTAATAACGCTTTGGTGAAATCTAAATATCGCAGTACTTATATCAGCCACAGGGTTCTTAAAATGAGTTCCCATGAAATAGAATAGACATTGTGGGTGTATAAAGAGGGGGTGTGCTGGATGCAGGGGATAGGAACAGGAATAGATCAGGTAAGGAGGTAGGCAGAGGATGGAAGGAGAGAGTACTCAGAGAAACAGTTGGAGGTAAAGAGGTTTGCTATAAACCTAGGACAATGGAAATCCTCAGGCATCTATGAGGATGATCCCAGCTAAGACTCCTAGTAATGAGTGATATGGAGCCTGAACCAACCATCTCCTTTAACCACACAAGGCTTCCAGTAGAGGGACTGGGACACCAACCCAGCAACAAAACCTTCTCCCTGCAAGTTATCCTGCCTACAAGATATACAGGACTAAAGATGGAACAGAAGTTGAGGAAATGGTCAACCAATGATTGGTCCAGTTTTAGACCCATGCCATGAGAGGGAGCCCACCCCTGACACTGTCAATGATATTCTGCTATAGTTTCAGACATGAACCTAGCATAACTGTCATTAGGAAGGCTTCACTCAGCAACTGATGGAAACAGATGTAGAGACCCACAACCAAACATTAGGCAGACCTTGGGAAATCCTGCGTAAGAAGGGAATGAAGGATTGAAGGAGCCAGAAAGGTCAAGGACACCACAAGAAAACCGGCCTGGGCCCACAGAGATTGAACTATCCAACCAGGGAGCCTGTATTGGATGACCTAGGCCCTCTACACATATGTAATAGTTCTGTAGCTTGGTCTTCATATGGGACTCCTAACAGCAGGAGCAGGGGGCTGTCTCTGATCTGATGCCTGCCTTTGGGAGCTTATTCCCCTAATGAGCTGCCTCTTCTAGCCTCAATAGGAGAATATACACCTAGTCTTACTGCATAAGGCTGATTTATATGCATGGGAGACCTTCCCTTTTCTGAAGAGAAAGGGAAGAGGAGAGGATGGGTGCAGGGAGTTGGGGTGGAACTATGAGGAGAGGAGGGAGGGGAAACTATGGTCAGGGTGCAAAGTAAATTAATTAGTTAATTAAAATATGATGAATACATTGTATTAGCAAATGGATTTTGTAGTCTATTAAAAACAATGAGTTCCCACTGGGCTGGGGAAATGGCTTAGGGGCCAAGTGCTTACTGCACTTGCATGAGGATCAGAATTCAAATTGCCAGCATCTATATATAAAGCTGGACAGTCTGGTATATCTGTAATCTTACCACAAGGTGACAAGGACAGATGCATCCCTGGAACTTCTGGACCTCCAATCTAGAAATTAGTGAGTGTTGAGTTCAGTGTGATACTTTCTTTAAAGGGAAGACAGAGAGAGATCCAGGAAGATGGGCAACATGGAATTCTGTCCTCTGCATGACTCCACACACACATTCACACCTGCACACTCATGAATACATGCACACTGGGAAATAGTGTGTTACATTCATAAGTATGGGGATATGCCAGGTTACTATTTCAGGCCAAAGTAACATGAGGGCAAAGACTATTATATGTCCATCACGATTGTTTTATAGATTACATGTTTGCCTAACACCTCGGCTCACTGCTACTGTGTCACATTAAAATAGAACACATAGGAAATTACTAAATAGATTGTAAAAAGGACAGGGTCCAAATCTAACCGGTACCTTTACATCCACACTCTGGGAACTTTAAATAAACCCAGCCAGCATCTTCAACTCCTTATTTCCAATGGCTAAGCAATGTATGCTTCCCTCAACAGTAAATCCTGACTCTATACTTAATTTATACGGATAACTTGTAGTTTTGTAATTTTTACTCCGCCTTGCATGGATTAAGGGAGATTCTTTCCTATTATTGGGACTTACAGGCCTTTTTGAATTGACTCTTTTCTTTAAAGATAACCAAACATGGGAAGCAAGCACAATGCAAAACCGCACAGCATGGCTAGCTTGGCTCACAATGCAAACCTACAACCCAGCTAGCCACTGGGATTGGTCTCTTCCCACTGCACATACAAGAGATTAGCTTCCTGAGTAATGAAAGTCTGACAAAATTCCCAAAGCAGGGCTCCTATTAATAATTCATCTCAAAATAAAAACATGTTAAATAAATCTCTCATAAAGCAGACAAGTCCAGATAGCAGAGTTTTTAAAATTCTCATTTGCACATTATTCAATTTGGGATATGGGAAACGTTGTAACATACAGTGATGTTTCCCGGCCTCTCCTGGCACTGGTCATGTTTTCTCAGAAGTCTTTACCACTGAATAGAGAAACCATTGATGTGGCTCTCAAGGTCTTTCTTTGAGCCACTCGTATTACTGTTCTGGTTTGTTTAGGGGCTATTAGCATGTGAACATGAAAAGTCAGAACTGACCTCAAGTGAATGAGTGCTATTTAGTTTTGCTTCTCCAGGCAAAGATTATGTGAAATATTCATTTCATTTTTTTCTGGAAACCCAAAGAGAGAGCCAGAAAGTTAAAGTCAGAGAGAGGCTACCATTACCTGCTCCCTGCCCACCCCCAGTATATGCCTCTTAGGTTACTGGGAACAAATACACCTGAGAACTTTTGCTTTGGACTCTCTGTTAGGACTGAGGTTTCTAGCACTGGCTGTGCTGCCTGTGTTCTCCATAGCTTTTCAAAATTCTTGTGCAGCAGTTCCACTAAAACAAACAAACAAACAACAAAAGACTAGAGGGCCAGAATTCCATTTTCTGAAAAGAATCTAACACATTTTTTTAGCCATGAATAAATGAATAGTGTAAATCTTTCTTCAAAGTTTCTCTCTCTCTCTCTCTCTCTCTCTCTCTCTCTCTCTGTGTGTGTGTGTGTGTGTGTGTGTGTGTGTGTGTGTGTGTGTACTTCTGTTACTTCTGTTTGTGTACACCTATACATGTGGAGGTCAGATATCAACACCCCGTGTCTTTCTCTGTTTTTCTTTGCATATATATATATATATGCATATACATTATATATTATATATATATATTACATATATATATATATAAAGGCAGGATCTCCTGCTCAACCTAGAGCTCACAGATCTGACTAGAAGGGCTGACCTAAAAGCCCTGAGTCTCTGCTGTCTGAGTTCTGGTATTACAGGTACCTGCCAAATGTTCCACATAAGTTCTCAATTTACATCTCCCCATGCCCTCAAGTTAACATGTGACCCATTGACAGGTTGCCTCAGTGTTCTCTCTTTTAATCAAAAGAAACCCAAACTTGGGTTGGGGATTTAGCTCAGCGGTAGAGCGCTTGCCTAGCGGCGCAAGGCCCTGGTTCGGGTCCCCAGCTCCGAAAAAAAAAAAAAGAAAAAAAGAAAAAAAAAAAAAAAAAAAAAAAAAAAAACCCAAACTCATGGCTTTGTTTTCCTCCCACAACTCATACTGATACCCACATTATCAATTTTGAAGATTGATTAACATTTTTAATGAGATATCCCCCAAATGAATGAATCTTAATTAGAAAATAAGTCACTTCTTATTGCATTAATTCAAAAGTAGAAAGTGGCTACATATTACTATAACCATGAATATTTCATATATTCTCACTTCATAGTTTTACATGTATTCTGCATTGGGCTGATTCAACCCTTAAGACTGGCTGGAGGCAGAAAAGGGAATGTCATCAGGCATTAGAGGAGAGCACATTTTATTCATGTGGATGTTTAGTTAAAAACCTGAATGTTATTCCTTTGCAGCTAGGTCAGAGTGAAACCCAAACTATAGTATATTTTAAATTACCAATATTTTTTTTTACAGTTTCAATATAAAAATGTATGTGTCTAGGTGAATGGAACAGACTTAAGAGATTCATGAAACCAAACAAGTGTTTTGAAATATGCAAGCAAAGCTTTTAAAAAATACATGAATCGTTATGAGTGACTGAGTGAAACTTACACTTTACCTTCAGGTTCAAACTTCCATCAGCTTCTTGAAGAGTTTTTCAAATGACCCTTTCACGGGGATCAGGTATGACCACCAGAAAACACAGATTTTTATATTATGATTCATAACAGTAGCAAAATCATAGCTATGAAATAGCAAGAAAAATGATTTTACGGTTGGGGTCAACACAACATGAGGAACTGTATTAAAGGGTTGCAGAATTAGGAAGGTTGAGAACCACTGCATCTAACCCATCCCTAGCAGACAGAGTTAGAGAGAAAGATATAACACAATCCGTGCTAACCCATATCTGTGTGACCGCTTAGTTGGGAACTCAACTTATCCCAATTTATACATTGTCAAGATTGATAATCAGGAGCTGTGGTCTTGTCCTCTTACTTAATGTATGCACCTGCCCTTGTCATTTGGTATCACCTATGGCAACCAAAGATTCAAGATGAGGTTACTTCAACTTATTTACATCACGTGTGAAGATTATAGTACGTGATCTTATATTTAAAACATGAATTTTGAATACTGAAAGGAAAACTTTAAAAAATTACAATTCCTTCACCCAGAAGTGGGAAGTTTGTATTGGTATATATTGATCGCATTCAGCCAAGGTTTTAGTATAACATTTTCATGTGCATAGTAAAAGACAACTACGCTGGCTTAGGCTGCTTGTGCAAATGTAAATGTATGTCTGTCTTCTGGCTATTATAATGAAAGCATAAGAGACAATAGTACAAGCATGTTTGTATCAAAACATTTACTTCTATCTGGATGTCCCTCAGAAATTATTTTAATGGGTTGTTTTATTGTTTAAGTCTGGGATGGATTCAGGAATTCAAAAATAATTAACTTTTTAAAAAATAACTAGTTCATCATTAAATATGGAGTATTCATGATGGAGAATAAAACTTGGATTGATAATAGAAAAAAATTACGTGCTAAACAACTTGGTGAGAGAAATGAGCTGAGAGCAATGTCCTGATCTGATGGGAATAAGGAGGCACCGATTCTGGCACACAGAGATCTCAGTCAGACCAGGCCATCATTGCAACTCTTGATTGGACTGGGGCCGCATGTCTCACTGGGCTCGCCAAGTCCCTCTATGATCACAAAGATCTATTTTTCTAAAGTCAATTGTGAAAAAAAAATCATAGCATCGTGTTGAACCTCTGCAAAGGGTTTTAGATGAAAATAGAATTTAATCAGTTATTCAATGTGCAAATGAGAAAACTTCTCTTCAAACAAAAAAGAAAGTAAACAAGGCAGAAAGTTTCTTGTGCGGTGGTAGGGGATTATTTTGATGTTTCAACTTGAAAAAAAAGATAAAATTGTAAATAGAATGAATTCTAGTGAATTCAGACATGGCTTACGCTAATCACATAAATGAAGAAGAGGAAAATGCATGAGAAAATAAGGAAAATTATAACATCACAGTGTGCATGTGAAATGTGCCCCTCAAACCATTAGCTTGTGTATTTGAACATTTGTTTCCAACTGGCTGTGCTGTTGTGGATGTCCTAGAAACTAGAATGTGTGGAACATCCCTGTAGAAAGAGGGTCACTCATGGGGGGGCCTTGAGGTGTTATACTATTGCCTCACTTCCTGTCTGTTGTCTGCCTCAGGACTGAGACTATGACATAACCAACCATTTCATACATCTGCCACCATGCCTTCTTCATAGACAGATTGTTCCCCCTTTAAAGTACAAGCCAAACAAACTCTTCCTCCCACAGGCTTTTTCTGTCAGATATTTTGTCACAAAACATGTAACATAATTAACATAGTAGCCAACTCACATCCGTTTCTGGAATGTGCTACGCAAAAATGGGTACACAAGTTTTTAGTCAATGAGTAAATAAAACAGAAGGGACTGGGGCTAGAGATATGGATCAGCAGTTAGGAGTGATTCCAGACCTGCAGTTCAGCTGTTTGCATCCATGTGGGTGGCTCACAACCATGTATAACTCCAACTCCAGGAATCTGATGCCTTCCTGTGTCCTCCATAAATGTGTGCACAGAAGTAGCATGTGCACACACACGCAAAATAAGTAAAATCCACCATTCATTGTTTTGTGTGCGGAAGAGAAGAAGTTGAAACAGTGGTTCTGCACATACAGACACAAAGCCCGGGACAGGGTGGGGAGAGTGGGGAAGACCCACCGTCACTCACTTACAGATGGAAATCCCGGGTTAGGCGGAAGACTGCAGACCGACCTTCACATAGGCATCCTGTTCTTGCCTGTCACACCCACCGGATACAATGTCTATGCTTTCACATTGCCCTAAATTATTTTCCTGGGAGTTGACTTTACACTTCTGTAAATGGTCAGATTGTGCAAGGCTTTTTTGCTCTGTGCCTATATGAGCACCGATCATTCTGCGGGCCTACTCTCTGTGTCTCTATGAGCACCGATCATCCTACTGACTGTTTCTCTGTTTAAAATCTCAGCCAGCCGAGCTCCTTAGAATTGTTCAATTATCCCAGTGTGATTCACCGAGGCTGAGCATTCTCCTCTCCGTAATGACATCCTTCTCAGTCTGTTTTATGTTGATTGTATCACAGGAAAAACATTGTTTTAAATTCTAGAATGCAAGTAGACAACCCCATGTTCACATTCCATTTTAATTTCCCCAAACTAATTTAAATGACAACATGTAAGGATTTTTTTTTCCTTAAAATTAAATCTCAAGTCCCATCAGCTCCACTGTACTTTTTGGCTTTCTATCTTTTCAGCTTAGAGCAACACATTTCTTCTTTTCCACTTGAGATGAGAAATATATTTTCTTATCAATTAACCACCCTTATGACAAATTGTATGCATGTCTAAGTTCATGTAAATGAATGTGCCCAATTGTGTTCATGTATGTATAAATGTGTATGGCTGAGTACATGTATGCCTGTGTAAATGTGTGTGTGTGTGTGTGAGCCAATGTCTATCTGAGTGTGTCTGTGTATGTGTAAATTCATGTATACCTTATTTTTAAGTTGCAAATGGTAGTAAGAGTCCATCAGAAGCTAGCACGTAAGGAGAAACTTCAGAGAAACACAAGGTTGAGTTGTTTAATATGATTCAGTTTGCACAGTTGGCATGCATACATTCAGAGAAGTCCAGAGAGTTAGGAAAATGAATAGAAATATGTAGCAGTGAGGGTTGGGGAATAGGGTAACCACTAGAAAGTCCCAGATGCCGGGGAAGCAAGAGGTTTCCAGGACCCAATGTGAATCCAATAGAGGGAAGGTAAACTCTGTAAAGGCCTCTAGTAGATAGGCATGGCCCTCAGTTGAGGGAAGGGGCTTACCTACCCATCTCAAAAATTTTAATTCAGAATTGTTCATGTTCAAAGGAAACACAGAGGCAAAAAAAAAAAAAAAGGATCAGACATTGAAGGAAAGGCCATCCAGAGACTTCCCCAGTTTGGGATCCATCCCATCTGCAGACACCAAACCCTGACGCTATTGCTAATACCAAGAAGTGCTTGCTGACAGGAGCCCAGCATACCTGTCCTCTGACAGGCTTTGCAGGCACCTAATACAGATGCAGATGCTCACAGCCAACTATAAGACTGAGCTGGGGACTCCAATTGAAGAATTTGGGGAAGGACTAAAAGAACTGAAGGAGATTCCAACCGCATAGGAAGAAACACAATAGCAACTATCTGGACCTCCCCCCGCCCCCAGAGCTCCCAGGGACTAAACCACTGGCCAAAGAGTATATACATGGATGCTTCCATGGCTTCAGCTATATAGACAGCAGAGGATGGCATTATCTGGCATCAGTGGGAGGGAAGGCCCTTAGTCCTGTGGAGGCCTGATGCCCCAGCAGACGGGGATGCTAGAGCAGTAAGGCAAGAGTGGCTGGGTAGATGTGTGGGGTGCACCCTGTCAGGGCAAAGGGGAGGGGGGATGGAATGGGAGGTTTTCAGAGAGGAGGCCAGAGACTTGGAAGGGGGACAACACTTGAAATGCAAATAAATAAAATAACCAATATAGAAAAAATTAAAAATCAGATAAAGAGTAACAAGCAAAAACAAACAAAAAAAACAACAACAACAAAAACCCAAAACAACAACAAAACCAGAATAACTGACACTCATATCAACTATGTAGGCCTATAAATTATGTGCAATATAATTTATAGGTAGCCAAATAGGTAGTCAAAAATAGTTTTAATAAGATAAAAAGATACATTAACCTTGAGATTAGCCTGGAGAGCTAACTCAGAATGCTTTAGATTACAGTATCTGAAGCATCTATGCCTTGGTACCCCTGTTTGTGGCTAGTCACTGTGCTGACCACTGAATAAAGAAAGATACTTTCATATCATTTTATTATAATTTGCCACAGGCAAGAAAGTTACAGAGATGATAGAAAGCTTAAGTTTCCTCTCTCTCTTTTGGCTACACCTTCTGGGAGGGCAGCCAGCAAACGTCCTGTGGGTGGTGGTGTGGTGTGGCTGGTAAGCAACAAAAAATACTCACCCAACCATCAGGATAAGCAAAACTTGCATTGTGTTTTTCAATGGCCCCTCAGAAATGAAGGAAAATAGAAATTGATGTCTAATGGGTAGGAAAAGAGAAGAGAAAGAAAAAAATGTATTTTTCCAGAAACATAGTTTATACATTCTTGTGTCTTATTGTGTCTCTCCCTGTATTTGTGTGTGTGTGTGTGTGTGTGTGTGTGTTCAACTTATTACTTTAAAGTGAGATAATCCTATACAAATTGGACATGACAGGCATTCACCCAGTAGCAATTAAAGCTCAAGTGACTTCAGTGGGACGCATTTCTAGGTGGTTGCTTGCTTGATTTTTTGGGATTATCCACCTGGAGACTAGCACTGCAGAGCAACAGATTCCCTGAGCACAGCCCAGCATCTGTGAGCTACCAACAGGGCCACCTTCCCCACCTGTGGCTCAGAGACCACACCCATTACCTCCAAGGAAGTTAAGAAGAGTGTGGTGTGATCAGTCGTGGCTTGAAGGACTTCAGAAATATTGTGATCATCTATCTGAGTTGTGTGTCACCACTCTCAAAGTGTTCAGGTTATAAACTGGCTTCTCCCATTTAAATGGTGTACTGGCTGGTTTTTGTCAACTTGACACAAGGTGGAGTTATCACAGAGAAAGGAGCCTCCCCTGAGGAAGTGTCTCCATGAGATCTAGCTGTAAGGCACCTTCTCAATTAGTGATCAAGAGGAGAGGGCCCAGTCCATTATGGATGGTGCCATCCCTCAGCTAGTGGTCTTGGGTTCTATAAGGAAGCAAGCTGAGCAAGCCAGGGCAAGCAAGCCAGTAAGCAGCACCCCTCCACGGCCTCTGCATCAGTTCCTACCTCCAGATTCCTGCCCTGTGTGAGTTCCAGTCCTGATTTCTTTTGGTGTTGAACAGCAATGTGGAAGTGTAAGCTGAATAAACCCTTTCCTCCCCAACTAACTTCATGATGTTTTGTGCAGGAATACAAACCCTGAGTAAGACAAACGGTCTCAGGGTTTTATCCCTTAAAAATATCATTAGTCATTTAGATAGGGCCAGTTGTGTTGCGAACTAGCATCTAACTAAAGAATCACTTTGTTACAGGAACAAAGTGTTAAAGAATAAAGAATCTAGGCTGGCTTGTGGTTTGAATATGAATGGCCCCATAGGATTATATATCTGAATGCTTGGTTACCAGGGAATGACATTATTAGGAGGTGTGGCCTTGTTGAAGGAAATGTGTCACTAGCGGTGGGCTCTGACATTTCAAGGACCCAAACTGGGTTTATTGTCTCTCTTTTCCTGCCGCCTGTCTATCTAGTTGTAGAACTCCCCTGCTACCTCTCCAGCACAATGACTCCCTGTGTGTTGACATGCTTCCTGCTATGATGACAATGGACTAAACATCTGAAAATGTAAGCTAAGCAAAAATAAGTGTTCCCTTATAAGAGTTGCCATGGGCATGGTGTCCCTTCACAGAAATAAACACTGAATAAGGAACTGGTACAGTATATTCCACTGTTCTCTTTCTTTCTCTCTCTCTGTATGTGTGTGTGCATTTATGTATGTTTGTCTTTGTGTGTGTGTGTGTGTGTGTGTATACACAAGAGAGAGATGATATAGATATATGGATAAAGAGAGATAACAGATATATATATATATATGTACACAAACAGAGAGAGAGAGAGAGAGAGAGAGAGAGAGAGAGAGAGAGAGAGAGAGAGAGAGAGAGAGAGAGAGAGAGAGAGAAATACAAACTCACACATATGCGGAGAAAGAGAAAGAGAATAAGAGAGATCATCTCCAAAAAAATTAGGAAACCAACACTAAGGTTCTTACAAATATTAGTCAAGTTCTTTACCACTGAGCTATAAAACCATCCTCAGTTCCTCCTTTTGAAATAAGCTTTCACTAAGTTGCTCAAGCAGGCCTTGAACTTGTGATCCTCCTATCTCTGCCTCCTGGTCACTAGATGAGTGGTCTGCACCACTAGGCCCAGCTGAACCTTACCTCTTAGAGTAGCAAAGATGAGTAATAATTGCTAAGCTAAACACAAGGACAATCCTCATAAAATGATATGCAAAATGGGTGCAACAATATGTACATGTGTGCATGTCATCAACATGTTCCTGTATGAATACATGCTAATACATAATTAATATATTAGCAACATATTATTATATTTATATATTAATACATATAATTTTAATATAAAATATTACATGTTTAATATAACATATTACATATTTAACATAGTATATAATATACTTAAATTAATATAATAAAATAATATAATTAATAATATATTAATTATAAGTGATAATACATTACTAGTGTGTCAGTGTACATATGCTTATGTACATTACACATTAGTAATATATTAATTATATTTATATAATTGTAACATATAATTTTAATATAAAACATATATACATATTTAATACAATATATTTAAATTAATATAATAAAATAATATAATTAGTAATATATTAATTAAAAGTAATAATATATGCAATATATTAGTATATATTATGTATATGCTTATGTACATTACATATATATTGGCCTTAATGTGTATGGATGGATAGATAGATAAATAGGTAGGTAGGTAGATGATAGATAGATAGATGATGATAGATAGATAGATAGATAGATAGATAGATAGATAGATAGATAGATAGATAGAAAGATAGATAGATTTGTACAACACATAAATGGCTATGCACACTTGTATAATTTTAGGTTCAAATGATACACAGCATTTTGAGGCTTCGTAAATCTTTATCTTCTAACAATAGAACATTCTTGCTCTCTTCCTGGCAGACACTAAAGTCAGTGCTTTAGAGAAAAGTTGGAGTCTGTTAGACAATACCTTAATCCCAAACTTTTGGTCTCCAGAACTTAAGAATATACATTCCCGTTGTTTTGAGCAGCCATAGAGTGTGTGGCAGTTAGTTAAAGCTACAAACTTAGCCAAGCCGGGCCTCCTTTAATCTGGCTTCAGGACTATGAAGAAGCACAAAAGGAGCTAAGACACTTAATCTGTTTATAGATGTGGGGATATAGATAATACTCTGCAAAAGAACTCTGTATGTGTGTGTGTGCCCAAGATATCAGAGCACACCTGAAAATCCTAGCACTCAAGATGAGCAAGTCAGTGGTTAATGAGCAAGAGTCTGAGGTTGGCCGAGGCTGTAAACACAGCTTAAGAAGCAGGGAGGAACATTCTCAGCCTCTCTTCTTTATTTACAAACTCACAGTTAAGCTATCCTAACCCAATACACAAACTAAACAAAACGATAAAGCTATTTCTCACAGAGGGTAGACTCCCAAGGGACTCTAGGAAACTTTGGAGAGTGTTAAAATTATTACACATTCACATGGGAGCTGTGGGTAAGAAGAGAGATAGGAATGGAAGAATACACAGGGACGATACTGAATCTCTCATTTAAAGGGCTACTTCCTTGCTTATAAATTACACCTCGATTAACTTGAGACTTTTAATTTATGAAAGGATGTTGTGGGATGAAATCAACACAATCAGGCTACAAATAGAAAATAAAGGGTTCACCTTCAGCAAATGAAACAGAAATGTGCCGAAGTCAGCAAACGATCTGACTGGCTCTTTGAAGAAGGTTGGAGGGAGCCAACTGCCAGAGCCTTCTTTGTCCATGTTGTCTCTTGAGAACACTATGAATTGACTTACATCAACTTTTCTCTTGCATGTTACTGGCAATATTCTAGTTGTTTTTATATTTACATGTTATAGTTTTCTGGAGTGGATGACCCTTCAGAGTGGGATTTTAAGCAAGAAGGGTCATTCAGGTGCCCCTCATGAGGCCTCTTTATTAATTATCTTTGGAAAGCCACCTGCATCTCAGAGGGAGTAGGCCAGCTCTCCTATCTGCCTGAGTCAAGCAAGCACTAAGGATTCAGAACGTGTGTCTCTCAAAGAGAACATCATAACCTCTCAGAATGAGCTCTATTCTTCTGGGAAAGAGAAATAATACCTCTTACAGGCGACTCCCTCAGAGAAGACACCTGTAAGATTCTGACACTGAAAAACTAAGAAAATTCTCAATCCTTGCCTGCTTTAGCAAAGGAAAGGGTCACAGTGCAATATTGATCAACCCACACATTCCACTTCCAAGGCCATCTTCATCAAATAGCCCTAAGGAATGCTGGGGCTTCCTCATTCAAAGCACAAGGACAAATTTTACAAGTACAAAGAACAGGACAGGAAAGAAGGCTTAGAGAATAAGCAGCTTGTTACACAATCATGGGGACCCAGGACCCACCTAAGATCCGCAGCACCCACCTAAGAAACAGGAAGAGTGGAATACGCATATCTATAGCCAGAGCACTTGAGAAGCAGAGACTGGCTGTCCGGGCAGCCTTGCCAGTGAGCTCCAGGTTCAGTGAGAGATGCTGTCTTAAACTTACCTGTCCCTTACAGGTAAAACAGTCATAGCGTTCTGGCTTCCTGCTTCTTTTTTTCTTTTTTTTTTTTTTTAATTTTTTTTTATTCTGATTGCTGTATTATTTTGGGAATGTTCTAAACAACCACACTAAAACTGTATAAAAATTGGGTTTGAAGTGGTGGGAAAAGTCAGCAGGAAACGCCAGTGCTTCACCACCTGACTCCTTGTTGGCATGAGTTTGCTGTCCTTGATACACTGCACTCATTGAGTTCCTCACATGAGGAACACAGAGCTGACTGAGCGAGCGTGGGACATTCCTTGCTGTCCCAAGAGTGAGGCACTCCACAGCCTTCTCATAACTTGTGAAAAGATGCTCACAGGAATGAGGGCGGTACGCTTTAGTTATGAGAACCTAAGGTTTTCCTCTTGAAAGCTACTCAGCCTACAGAGGTGTCAAACCTGAAGTTTGGACCTTAATTAGCATTGTACTCTAAGGAGAGGACCCTTTCCTAAGCATATTTATAGCTTTCTAATCTTCGCACAGTCTATACATAGATGCATATTTTATTCCAGCTGGCTAGAGATTTATTTGTTGTTAATGCTGTATAGATTTTGGGTTTTTTTTTTGTTTTTGTTTTTGTTTTTGTTTTTCCTCTCTTTACTTATACTGTTTTAGGGTTTGTTTTAGTTTTCTTTAATGAGTTTATGCTATTTTGGGGGGTTTGGGAGGAATCTTCTGTAGCCTGAGCTGCCGCTCCTCTTTTGTGATGGCACTGTACCATTAAGGGACACACGACATTTTGCATTCCCACTGGACTCATTGGACCTCCCAGAGAGCCATCCCTGTCAAGGTGTGGGGCTTCTTTCACCCTTTTGCTTCTTTTCTAGGGTGTGGATGCCTACAGTGCAGACAGGTTTTAGCCAGCGAGTTGATGTAAACTACTTCCCCTGCACAGGGCTTTGAACATCTTTCTGAGCTGCATTTTATTCCGTACTGTGTACAGTAAGGAAGATTGCTTCCCGGAGGGGAGGAGGTAAAGAACAATGAAGTAAGATACCCAATGTCAACCTCTAGCGTCCTTATGCATATTCACACTCACACGTGCACATCTGTGATGGTTTGTATATATTTGGCTCAGGGAGCGGCACTATTAGAAGGTGTGGTCCTGTTGGAGTAGATGGTAGATAGGTGTGAGTTTTAAGATCATCTTCCTAGCTCACTGGAAGCCAGTCTTTCACTAACACCCGGAAGATGTAGAACTCTCAGTTCTGCCTGCACCATGCCGCCTGAATGCTGCCATGCTCCCACTTTGATGGTAATGATGATGGTAATGGAACCTGCGAAGCTGTAAACCAGCCCCTATTAAATCTTATCCTTATAGGAGTTGCCTTGGTCCTGGTGTCTGTTTGCAGCAGTAAAACCCTAAGACAACATCCATGAGTAACTACACACACAAAGAAATGGAAGTAACACAATGGCACATTTTAAAATAGTCAACAATCACTGTTCACCCAGTGCTTCATATAAAAACTGTAATATGAGCTACGTATTATGGAGAAGATTTCTCACTTTGGATTACACTTTTTATTACTGCATTAAAAAAATTAATGATTATTTTCCAGAGAATTTTTGTTTTAAGATTTTCCCAAGACCAGTAACTACTAATGATTTCAATTCACTCATGTTTCAGGATCAGACATGACTAATTCATTCTCCAGGGATATGACAGGGCGAAGAAAGTGATGGGTAATTCATAGCTCTACTTTATGTCCTATCAGGAAGCTCACAAAGTACCTGCAACCGGATCTCCAGATTCATTTCAGTCCTCTATGGGCCTTTGTGCACACACACACACACACACACACACACACACACACACACACACACACACACACATTTTTTAAAAGTACCACGTCAAGCATTTATTATAAGTAAATAAAAAGACATATAATTCAATTTAACAAATGTCCCAATACATAAACATTTACAAGAAAAACTGTGGACCTGAAAAAAGTCATCAAACTCTCTGAGAAATGCAAATTAAAATTTAAATAATCTAGGACCTATGACCAAGCTTGTTTTGAAGTGAACAACATCATTTTGTTTTATTTATTTAATATTTTGGAGTGAATAAGATTTTTTTAAATCTGGCAACAGTAAGTGATAAGAAGAATGTGATATAATTCTAACATACATGGCTCCTGTGAGAGGGAACTGCATGCATCGCATTGGAAGGTATTTGATCAGTTTCCTGTATAATGTAAAATACAGGCACCCACTGATATACACCTAGGCATTTACCAGCCCTCCACGTCCCCCATCACAAAATTAGAACACATGTCTAACAGACACCACACAGAGAAGCCTCATTCCAAATGTAGCATCACTAATAAAACATGAAAAAATGCAGAAAAATTAATTTCAATACAAAACTGAGCGCATTGCTACTGTTCTCACAGCACGGGCAATTGTTGCATTATCCTGTAACACACTTTTTGACACACACCAGATATAAAAGTGTTTGCGTCTTCAAACATCTCATGTGTGACGTTCTAAGTGAAGAGGTAACAGTAGAATAAGGAAAATGGCAAAATGGGAATAACCTGTTTTATATAATGTCCTATTATTATGAGTGTACATGAACCTTGTTGAGAGGTGCTAGGTGCTCTGGCATTGGTATACTTTGTCACATTTAAAATCATAGCATTTTGGGGGGATGCAGATATTGCCAATGGTTTTGAGGGGTCGTGACTATCCTAACTGTTTTTCTCTTCATGAAATATTTATGTACAAGTTTTTTAGAACTCAAAGCCCTATTGATAAGGGTAGGGGAGGGGGACCAGGGTCTTGAATGCCACGGACTCATTATCTTCTCTCCTGCAGTTATCTCAGGAGTTAGAATGCTGGGGTCCACAGCATCCTCCCCTGAATCTGTGTTTCTGGGTCCTTTGTTTTGCAAACTCGGTGAGTGAATTTCATGGACGGAGAAGGGTGAGATTTAAAAAGGAGTTTGATTATAGAAAGAACTCAGAAAGAGTAGAGAGTTGGGGATTTGTTTATAAATCAAACAAGCAGAGTTTCCTTCCTTTCAAGTAAGTAGCTGTGGACTAGGTTATTGGAACAGAGGGGTGTCTTGAGCTGACAACCTAGGGACCTTTTAAAGAGCAATGTTAATTTCTCTGAGATTTGTCAGATTCTATATATTACAGATGAATCAACGGTGGGGTACGCTCTGGCCACACCTCTGTCCCAATGAGGAGGATGATCATAAACCCCTAATAAGGGAAGCAGAAGTCCTTCTCTGGACACCTTTGCCTTGCTTGTTATCAGCTGACCTTAGTTCATCACCAGGACACTAGCCTTGGCTAGCATTGAGTGTTGCTGACACTGTATATATTGCCGATCTATGACCTGGTTAAATCAGGTAGCTGTTAATGAAACTCTGACCTGTGGATAAACACTGTACCACAGGAACTCATAACAACAGCAAAATGTAGCTTCAGTTTTCTTGGTTGCTCAGATTTAGTCCTTGTCTTTGGGATGGACTAAGGTTCTCTTGCTCCTGGAAGAAGTGAAGGAATTTTAGGAGTCATTGTTGCCCACAATTAACACTGTGCAAAAGGACAACAGTGTCAAATCTATGTTTCAAGGAGATTTCATAGGAGCCAGCCACCCTGATGACATTATAGTTGTCTTCCTAGAGCCCTATCCTTTTCTGGTCAGCTTGGCTGTCATAGCCAGAGACAAGCTCTGTTATTTCTCAACCCTTGTGTTCCTGACCACGCCATTTTAAACTTTACTTTCCTTTTAACCCTAGCATTTATTTTCACCATAATGGTTTACTTGGTTGTTTGATCACATCACTATACTGTTGACAGAAAGAGAAAACAATATACCACTGATGAAATAGATTTGACAGTCTGGACATAAATTTAGAGAGGAAAAAGAATTACTTTTCCTACTGTACCTGAAAAGATCAAGGTGTGGTAGCTAAGATCCACTGCTGCCCCAGCAAGGCAGTGTATGCATGAGTGCTTGGTGGCTTTCAGTTATTTGGCTGTGCTTCTGTCCTTAGAGAATCTCATATTCCTAGAAACATATTTCTGTTGATGACACCCACAGAATCTGAGCAAATCTTCATCAGCTCAAACTTGTCAGCTCGTAAGAGTCCATAGCAACAGGCTTTGTTGACTATTGATATTCCTTCACCAAAGGGGTTGGCAAAGGTCACCGGATCCTTGAGGACCCATGTGGCTTTGAGGGCTAGAGAGGTGCTACAGTGGAAGAGCTTAACTGAAGAGGGCCCCCCTCTATGCAGCTACAGGGAACTTCTCACTGCTGAAGGAAGTTACATTATGTCTGCTTTTGATTCAGCCACGTTTCTTTGAGAAGCCCCTCTCCTACCCATCAATTCACTGGTTCCTGGGGTAAAATCTGACAGAATTATACTTTGGTTTGTTGGTACCATCGGAGGCTGGGTAGATGTTGTTTATATCTCCCCAGTGGAATAAGCTCTTGACACTGCAGATATGCTCTAGGGCAATGGCTCTTTTCCTGATGTTATATCAGAGGAATGTTCTGCAAATAATGCCACAGTTACTTATAAGCATGGTGTCCGGGAGAAAGCCTTGTCTCGCCCCGCCCCCTCCTCTCTTTTATTCTCATCTATGTCTCCAAAGCCACTCTCAGTAGCCTAATAGCTACCTTTAATCTCTTAGGAATTTTGATTCAAGCCAAGCTAGGATTCATTGCTTCGATGTGCAAAAGAATTTTGTATGAAGTAGACAGTGTGATTTAGAGTTCAAGATTGATTAAAAATAGACATTCATTAAGGATTAAAAACAAACCTATGATCATGGATGTGGGCTTCTCATAGGAGATAAACCCAAGTGTAGACATAAGTCCAAAACATATCTGAAGGTTCGTAAAACATTTCTGGATTTCCTTCCTTCCTTCCTTCCTTCCTTCCTTCCTTCCTTCCTTCTTCCTTCCTCCTCCTCCCTCCCTCTCTCCTTCCTTCCTCCTTTCCTTTTCTTTCTTTTTCCTTCCTTCCATCCTTTCTTTCTTATTCTTTTCTTTCCTTTTCTTTTTTAATTAGTGCAGGGGTGCTTTGGGTGGGTTCATAATCTGATCATGTAAAAATCAAAGCCACCATAGTTCCCAAAATGGTACCGCTGAAAAACATAGAAAGTTAACAGTTAACAGCTGGGAAGGGGGAAAAAAGACTTAAGCAGCTGTTAAGTGTGTTGGAATTCTCTCTTCTCAGCTCAGAGGTTCCTCCAGGGCCCTGCGTAGGTGGTTCCATTACATTCCTGTGTCTCTGCAATTATCCTGGCCTTTCTGTCCCACATCCATCTCATAAGGGGCACAGAGGCTGATACCTGATGTGTATGCAAGAGTTGTGCTTAAGCACTAGCCATACTATTCACCCTATTTCTCTCTTCACCACTGGACTCTGTCTTGAGACTTGTATGTGTGCCAGTCCACCTTCTAAACAGAGGGAAAGAACTCAAGCACCTGCACCAGGGTTCTGTGTTGCCTTTTAGATTGATGGCTGAGTTCACTGCTAAGGGTGTCTATGAACTGGAGCCAGTGCAGAAACTCATTTCATTACTTGTGCACTTTACAGTGAGAGCTTCGCCTGTCAGCTTCATTTACAACCTGTTTGTATTGCATTCAGCTTACTATAGGAAGACAAACCAAAGATCAAATCTGAAGTTGAAATACAGTGAGAAGTTTGCTCCCATTTTATCAAACTGACTTGGCATTTTGACTTAATTGCCACAAATATAAATTATATGGCCCATAGTGACTCATATTGTCTCCCGATTTATTGATCGCATCACTGGCAGAGAGATTGATTGAACAAATCCATTTTCCAATCAGTTTCATCAACATATAATTTACCTCTGGTAAAATATTGATACATTACACTATTGATAAATATTTAGAATTTCAACGGGCTTTTGCCTTAAGTTCTGCAGAGGCTGATGCTGAGATGGTGCATTTACTAAGGATGGTAGCTATTTTAGAAATCCCTTTGCAGACTGAAGCTGAAGTAGCTCCAGCATATGTAACCAATAAAAGTACATTTTTAGACATTATTGTATAAAACATGTTACTGACATATCTCAGAATCCTACAGGACAAGCAATTGTAGAGAGATCTAACAGAACTTTAAAGGAAATGCTCATAAAACAAAAGGGGGATATGAATACCCCCCAGAGATAGATTAAATGGTGCTTTATTGACTTTAAATTTTTAACTGTCAATGAAACAGGTATTACAGCTGAAAATCACTGGATTTTAGAAAAGACTGAAGACCTATATATGTGATATCAGCTTATATAAGTGATAGCTTCAGAATGGAATGTAATTACATTGGGGAAGAAGTTTTGTGTTTATTTCAACATGAAGAGAAAAACTATGGATTTTCAATTAATAAAATTAAGATTTGACTCAGGGAGACCTCCTGAAGATCCTGACTGCAGACATGAAGGAAATCAAGAAGATCAACAAAATGGACATCATGTATTGCTGAGCCCTCTACATGGGAACAGCTCTGAGAGTGGCTTAGACATAAAAATGTCTCCATCCAGGACTTCAGCTAAGCTCATAATCAATAAATCTTATTGGCTACAGAATCCTCAGGACTTTTAATGTTATCCTGTTATATGGCATGGATAAAATAAGTGCTTGCTGACAGGAACCTGATATGGATGTCTCCTGAAAAGCTCTGCCAGAGCCTGACTAGTACAGATGAGGATGCTCTCAGCCAACCATCAATCTGAGCGTGGGAACCACAACGGAGGAGTTAGAGAAAGAACTGAAGAAGCTGGAGGGGTTTGCAACCCCATAGGGAGAACAACAATATCAACCAACCAGACCCCCAAGAGCTCCCAAGGATTAAACCACCAACCAAAGAGTACACATGGAGGGACCCATGACTCCAACTGCATAGGTAGCAGAGGACGGCCTTATCTAGCATCAGTTAGAGAGGAGACTCTTGGTCCTGGGAAGACTTGATGCTTCAGTGTTGAGGAAGGCTTGGGTGGTGAGGCAGGAGTGGGTGGGTGGGGGAGCACCCTAATAGAAGCAGTGGGATGGGGATGCGATAGTGAGTTTGCAGAGGGGAAACTGGGAAGGGGATAACATTTGAAATGTAGATAAATAAAATAACCAATAAAAACATATATTAAAGTTTGGTTATACAAACCAAACTAACTTATAAAAGAAAGACAGACGCCTTACCTGCTTGAACAAAGATTAAAGAACCATCTTTAGCTAAATTGTATACATTTTACATTCCATACATGTGTTAATACAAAAATGTATATTACTGTGAAATCTTATATGTTCACCGAGAACTACCAGACAAGATTAAACTTGGGGATACTACAAAGAATGCTGAGATTCAGAGACATATTTATTCCAACATCCTGCTAGATCCTACCTCATATAGTCTCAATACTTGGTTCCTCAAAAATTTGCAACTGGGGAAATTTTAAAATGGCTAGCTAGATCATCCAGTGTCACAGCCTGTTCCAGCCAGAACTTCACTTAAACCCTGCACGTTCATAGCAGACACAGAAATTAGAAAACAAATGTTACAGTTAGATTTCTTAAGACTGGACAATATCCCAATTTTCTTTGCTCCTCCCCCAAAATGTTGCTCCTATACATCAGAAAGCAATTTAAAGAGAACAATATCCCATTCCAAAAAAAGGAGGGTGGGTAGTTTTTAGTTGTTCAGCGAGTGAATTTTTAATGGTTTTGGTCAGGGAGAAAACAAAGTAAGGGAGGTTAGATTCAGGGTTCTCATTTTCTCTGTTCTTTTCTCTATCCTTCTTTCTCTCCTATCTAGTGTTAGTTGGAAAAGGGAGGGAGAAGGGGGGAAAGAAAAAGGAGGATATAGGAATGATAAGATAAGGGATAGATTATTGAATCCACTTTTAGACCAAAGAGCATTAATAAGCCAAATAATTAACATTGGATATGGACTTTGTAGATTGATAGAAATCTAAGGTTCTTTTGATTTTTTTGTTACAACATATTATTTATATATGTTCAAACTCTTGTTTAAGGTATTGTACCTATGTAATTCTTTAAAATGCAATGTTAAGTTCTAGAACTTTTGAATGGTGCTTTACAAACTGTTTAGGATAAAGTAGAAATGCAAGTTAGTAGTCAATCAATCAAACTTATTGGTCATGTTAGGTACTAGTTTAATTAATTACAGAGACATATTTTCTAGGTTAAACAGATAGTAAACAGATAGAAACAAGCAATTCAGATGTCCTATGGATAAATAGATGGTCTGCAAAAAACCTTGGATATCTACAAAATATGGCATTTAAAGACGTTTTATTAATAAAAGGCCTTTATGACAGTGGGACATGTCTATTCCTGGCAGCAGCCCCCATTCTACTTCAAAGAAGATGATGAGCATTAAGAACTTCCTAATGGGGTTGGCTTCAAATGTAGTGAGCTAGCCACCAGGCAAAAACTTCCCTTGCTTCAAGTGCTGACAGTACACTGTCTAAACTGTAGACAAGCAGGGAAGTTGACTGCTGAGCTTTGCCAAGACAGGACAAGCAGTCATTCATAATTCCTGCTTTGCAGAACATTCTTTCCTATTCTGGGCCAGAAGGCTGCTCGTATGACTCAAGAAGCCTTTGGTAACTGTCCAGGCACCCAGCTGCTCTGCCATTTCTATAGTTTTGGAAGCTGCTTACTTTGTACTTCCCAGTTACTCAGGGATATTTATTCTTCTCAGGTCTCTGAATGGGATTGAAGACTAGATAGAGTTTCACAATTAAGGATACGTTGTTTAGGATTTAAGAAAGTGTTTTTATGTCTAAAAGGATATTTATAGGTTGATGTATGCACGTTGTGATAGAAAATGATTTGAGTACAGAAAACTTGAAAAGTAGAAGTTTTAAGGTTGCCCCCCTAGACAAAAGTTTAGAGCTGAAGAAAAGAACTGATCGGGCCCTGGAACTGTGATTACACCAGCCAGTTCGACAACTCTCTCCCAGGAACTAGCTAACCATAAAGTTAGATTAAAATCTTAGAGAACAATCTTAAGAAGCAGGAAGCTTCTCCCAGGAACTGGTAGACCATAAAGTTAAACAATCTTGAGAAACGGGAAGCTCCTCCTTGTGATTTTTCACTGGTATTCTCGACATTTTCCAGTGACGCCCTCCCTAGCCCCTTGGGTTGTGGTTTCTTCCTTTAAATTCCCCTTCTCTTAGCTACTGGTGGGCGAATGCCTCTGCCCCTGTGTGGGATACAAGTCTTGACCCCAGTGCACTGGTTCCTATCAATAAACCTTGTGTAAATTACAGCAAGGACAGTCTTACGTGAGTTCTTGGGGGAGGGGGTCACGTCATCCCGAGACTTGAGTGAGGGTCTCCCCGCTCTGGGAGTCTTTCAAACTCACTAGATACAGCAGATAATAAAATACTTTCTCCAAGGTTCACAAATACAAATGGACTGGACATCGTGAATGTAATTTTATTTGAGAAGTTTCCTAACATAATTGTTATCATTATATATAGTTTAACACATATGAGAGAAAGAACCTTTTATTGACCTAAAGGGGGAAAATGTTGGGGGGAGGGTTTTATGCACTGTGTATTCAGATGCTGATTTCTATGCCCAGACATCTGGGTACAGTCAGACATGGCATAGTTGTGCAGTGGAGGGCTATGAAAGGTATCCTGGTTCCTGGTGGAGATAAGGTTGAAACCCTGGTGACCCTAAGGGACGGTAGGCATTTCCCTAAACTCCTAGTAGGTCAGGCCCCTGTCACATAGCTATAGCACTTCCCCACCCCCCTGTAGAGAGGCTTGTGGCCATCAGTCACGTAGACGCAGAACCATGCCCTCCCACGTGTAGATGAGGTATTCCCAAGCTTTCAGACCAAGCCAATAGGAAGTACCTACTATGAGACCCTAACTAACCACCCCCCCACATACATATGTAGATGAGGTGTCTCCAAGCTCTCAGGCCAAGCCAATAGGAAGTACCGGATGTCAGACACTAACTCAACCCCAAAACTGTATATAAGAATTCTATCCAGAAGGATTAAAGGTACGCAAGAACTATTTCATCGTCTGAGAGCTTCTGCCATAAGAGGTGTAACATTGCCACTTGGGGAAGGGATCTGCTCTCCCGAAGTCTCTGCCAGAAGCTCCCCTGCACCCCTTGCTGGCTAGCCAGCCACCTGCAGGCTCAGCCCAGCTGATATCTTAGAGCAACTGAAGCTGCAGAAGCACAGACAGCAGAGGTGATTCCTCCTCTCTGCCTGAGTTCTCTCCCCTTTGCCTAAACCCTCGCACCTGGCTGGAGGGGCCAGAGATCTCTGTGAAAAGCCTCCAGGATGCAGGCCAACACTTGGTCAAGTATCTCCAGTCTCCAGTCTCAATGTTATGCAAAAATTGTTTTCCATCACCTCTGATTGGATAATCAAAGAACTGATCAGCCAATTATCGGGGAAGGAGAAGAGAATAGGGCAATGATGCTGGTTCTAGTCTGGGGACTTCCAAAGAAACCAGAGAATAGAGAGGAGAGAGAGAGAGGAAAGAATGAGAAAAGAGGAAGGTATAGTGAGACCATGTGGATGAACCAATAGGATTCGCCATGAGATCATGAATGAGAGAGCAGCCGTTAGGACACACATGGACCAGGGTGAGCTAGGATAAAACCAGATGGCAAGTAATGGGGCATTTGCTGGGTAGTAATACCCTAGTCGCATAAGAATAGTTCAAAACTTGCCCAGCTTAGTAACAGTAACTTGTAAATAAAAATACCAGGTCTCTGCATCTTTTTCCAGGAGTTCAAAGAGTTTAGAGCTGGTATAGAAACACCTTACTATTATTTGAGAGCAAAGGGCACAAGATAACCCTTAGAAATTACATTTATACTTTACTATCTAGAAATAAATGAGTTTTGACAATCAAGATAGAGATAATTTCCATCTCTACAAATATTCTCTCATGTTCCCTAACATTCATGTTCTAGTCCCTCTGTGACATGGCCCAGTTTTCTAGCCCTGTATAGTTGGCTTTTGCAGAGAGCCATGCATGCGATATTACAGAATATATAACTTTTTCAGTAACTTATTTTCCTTACTTTTCATTTGTTTCCTAGCCTGATAAATACATCAACAGTCTATTTTTATCATTGTATAATATTTTGTTGTGAACTCTTAGGGATTATCATCCTGATCATTTAGCTAAATAAAACCTTACTTTCTTTATTAAGTGCTCAGAGTCAGGTATTTTGTTATGGCAACAGAGACAATGACTGAGATACTAGTAAGCAATAGTTCTTGAGTTCTATCAATAGAAATGTATTGAGGTTGGCTCACTGACCAATTGCAGCTATCTCTTGACTCACACTTACTTCAATTAGACCATGATGTTACAAACCATCATGAGATGGTGAAGGTAACCAAAGATAAAGCATATTGTTTTGTTTTTGGTTTTCTTATGATATCTCTTTTTGCATTCACTGTCAAATTCTGGTCTCTTCCCTTGCAGAGCATATGTTCCAGAAACCCACGATGACTACAGCAAAGGGAACTAGGAATGTTTTACAGAGCATGCAGGAAAGTGCTTTACAGTTTGTAATGGCTATTCCTGGTTGTCAACTTGACTTTATCTAGAATGAACTACAATCCAGAATTGGAGGGCTCACCTTGATCCAGATCTTGAAGCTGGAAGACACAAGTTTCTGACCTGTATCTTGGGATGCAGATCTTAAGGCATAGTGGCCATGAAAAACTTAGGCCCAGGCAAGTTAGTTCACACCTTTAATCCAAGGGGACTATGGCAAAGAGATCTCTGAGTTCACTGTCAGCCTGGGACAAAGCAAGTCCTGGATCCAGACATGGTGGTACACACTTTTAATTTGGGTAACACCTTTTACTGGAGACCTACATAAGGATATTAGAAGGAGGAAGATTCACTCTTCTTTGTCTGCTTGCATTTACTTGCTAGCACATCTGTTGGAGCCTACTTCTACAGAAGAGCAGCTGAAACAACTAACTTCCTGGGACTGAGCAACTACTAGATTCTTGGACTTCCCATTTACATCTAACCATTGTTGGGGTAGTCGGACTACAGACTATAATTCACCACAATAAATTCCCTTAATATAGAGAGACATTCCATAAGTTCTGTGGCTCTAGAGAACCCTGACTAATACAGCTTTCCGCAGTTCAGTAGATACACAATGCAGGAGAGGAAAGTGTGATGGACACTCTGGCATGATGCACAGAGGAATCCAAGCATGAAGTAATGCCTTGAACAAGAAGCTGAAGAATGCAAGCAACCATTTCCAGTAAACATTTCCAAGGGAAAGAGTAGAAAACAAAAGGACTGGCTTAGACAGCTAATAGAAAGATCCAGACTCACACGTCTAGAGAGATGGTGAGAAGAGGGTCAAACACTGTAGCTGATTGGAAAAATGGGTCAAATATACATAAAGCCAAAGCCTTAGTAAGATTTGTACTCAAGTTCAGTAAGTCAAGCACTTGCTATGCAAGAATGAAAACTTAAGCTTCAGACCTCAGAACTCACCTTATAAAAAGAGCAGGGCTGATGCACACTTATGGTGCCAATGACCCCGGCATGGAGACGGATACAGGCATCTGTGGGGCTCCCTGCCAGCCAGCATAGCCTACTAGGTGATCTCAAGGCCACAGAAAGACTATGACACAAAATCTAAGTGGCTAGAGAGTGAGCAAAAAGAGAATAAATTGACATGTACTCTCAATACATATGACCACATGTGTGCATATGTTCCCACACCTCTACACAAACCAGAGAGCATGAACTCTTTATTAGAACTACTGGAGACCACAGATGGGTCAAAAGCTTAGATTTAAATTGCAATGCATGTAAAAGGTAAATTCTAGTAATAATGAGAAAGTATTGGTTAAGGAAAGACGTCAGAAAGATCTGTCATGGGAAGAGTGTCGAAGAGTCAGTAGAGTATTGCTCAGAGGCTTTGGAACATCTTGCTGCAAACATTAAGCTTCAGGGAGGATGGATACTGAATACCTGATACTGCAGTTCAGCAAAATGAGTGGCTTTAATAACAGAGGAGACATCATTGTAACCATCCCAACCTTGTTATTGATGATAAAACAATCCATTAAGAATATTCAAGATCATCAAAGAACTATAGGCTGTTCTACGCCCTTCTAAAATACATTTTATAACTCAGCACAACTGGGAGAGAAATAAACAAGTGCAAAACAATTTACATTTTGGTGGTAACTCTGAGAACCCTATGTGCTGTTCCCTTATGACCTTAGCTAATGCACATGAGTCCCCTGGTATCTTAGTTCTGGTAGAATTCTGTGGTATTCAAATACTAAAACTCTAGAGGACATGTTCCCTCCAGAGGAAGTATGAACTCGTGCAAGATGACCTGCCCCATGATCTCAAATCATCTATTATGAGTAAGGTCAGTCTCATTTAGCTATTCGAATTGTCAATAGTTATAAAAGCAAAGCTTCTTTCAGTATTCAGAATGGAACTTCACATTTTTTATCTGTCATTGTAAAACTTAGAATGAATAAATAATTCTTGACTATTAGTTATTAAACAAAAGAGAGAGAGAACTTCCCTATGAGAGCACATCTATCAGACCACATCAGAGAACTAAGAGTCATGTGACTTTTCACTAAATGCCTGTTTATGCATTTGTGTGCCAGAACATGCCTGTGTATATGTGTATAATTTCAAACTGGAATAAAAATTCCACTACACTATATGTGTCCCTCTTCCTTTTGTTAGGCAATGCCTCACTTTGTAGCTCAGGCTAGCCTGGAACTCAAGGTGATTCCTGCCTTTATCATCCAAATACTTAGAATACAGATGGGAGCCAAGAAGCCCAGAGTATTTTTAAAAGGGAAAATATTTATAGAAGAAGGAAATGAGCTAATTATCATTCTCTAGTTTATTGTGAATTAGGAATTAAAGATAAAAGACTCAGAACTCCAAGGGGAAAATATTTATTAGAATTAAATTGTTTTCTCCTTAATAACTGAGAAAACGCAAATGTTTTGTTTTTCTCATTGGTTAAGGCATGAGTTTAGAATTCTTTAAAAGTAGAACTAACCACTCTGGGCTGACAAAGAACCAAAACAAAGAAAAGAGTTTACAGCGCCCTTGAAGTGAACATGTCTAGTGGATAAAGTTGGTTGTTTCCATTTTAAACACAAAGGAGCACCCTCATGACCAGCTGCACCATTTTGTCAGATCTACTTTTCTTTGGGGTAGAATTTGAGGGGGAGAATGGTCTTCTCCTTCTTATACCAGGCTCTACTCAAAAGAATCATCAGATGCATGTTTCTAAGTGGCGACCATAACTGTGGAAAGGTCTCTTTGCAGTGGATAAAAATGTATACAACTCTTTATAATTTTCAGAGCTAGCTTTAATCACAGCATGGATTGAGGATTAAGAATCTTTTCTAGAAATAGACACCAAAAAGCTTTCTTGTGTTCCCATGAAAGTATAAGGCTAGCATGAACACAAGGCAGAATTCACCCAAGACACTCTCGGTTTTGGAGGAATATCCTTGTGTTTTCCCGTATGCTTATCCAATCCAGCAATACTACTGAGATACATCAGTAAGAAAGGAGCTAGAAGTGACTTTCTGTGGTCCACAATCGCAAATTTGCTCTACCGAAAGAGTGGCCTGATTTACATTTTATTTTCCCCCCAACATCTGTGCTTGGTTTAATATTGCAGAAGTGGAAAGAGGAAGGAAGCTCAAGAAAGCAGCATAGCTTGTCTATGAGCCATTAACAGGCAGCCCGGACAGAGACTAGTCATCAGGCTTGGAGGTGTGATGGTTCTAAAACCACCTAGCAGAAAAGCCTCTGGGAATGGCTATGAGGCATTGTCTAGATTATGTTTGTTGAGGAAGAAAGACCCACTTTAATGGTTGGACTCGTGGAAAAAAAGCATGAGCTGCTATGCCTTCATCTCTGCTTATTGACTGGCTACTCAAATGGCCAGCTACCTCAAGGCCCTGCTGCCAGGCCTCCCCTGCTCTGATGTTATATTTCTGATCACAGTGAGACCTTGTCATGATAGCAAAGGCCCCTCTTCTCTCCTCCTCCCCCACTTCCTCTTCCTCCTCCTTTTGATTTCTCTTTCTGTCCTCTCTCCCCTCATGTGGCCATCCAAACATTTACTCGGGAAATGTTTTTATTTGATTCAAGATTCCTCATGGTACTCCACTACCCTTTAATTAAACTCACCTGTAATCTGTCGTATCAAATCCCTCATTTCATGTGGAAAGAGGCTGAGTTGAGACAGTAAGTTCATTTGACCATGTCTTGGATACGCTCTTCAATCAAAATTCGTACAAGGTGTTTCTCTTCCTCCTCCCCTTTTCTTCTGACTCCATTCTCCTACGCACTAGCATTAAAAATTAGTGTCCGCACATGAAAAAGTGAAAGCTTTGCCTTTATATCACTTCATATAATACTTTCAGATACCTTCCTTTTTCTTGGCACATTTTACAGTGTTGTTGTTCTTTGTAGCTTGGTAAGTGCCCGTTGTGTATGTGCCGTATCCACACTAGGCATCCTCCAGTCAAAGGGCATTCCAATTCCTCTCTGTTGTGCACAGTTCAGCAAAAACACAGATGTGAAGGTCGTCTTTGTGGCTTTCGGAGGTTTAGATGAGGTGAAACGTGTCGATTAATATTATTGCCCATATACAAAGTTATTAGTTACTACCAAATTGATATTGTCAGCAATTGGAGGACGAACACTCTGAATGCTTCTTAGCTGTTCTACAAGGTAAATAACGTGTTTCCCCCCTCGTGTGATTAGCTCAACTTATACTGCAGTAATTTGGATAATGACATACATAGAAAAAACATCATTGCTGCTACAGCATCAGGACGTGTAAGCAAAAATTTGAAAGTGATCCCTGGGGTTGACAGTGCTGTGTAGTTTGGATCTTAAATTTCTACCAGTGGCCCCTACGTTCAAGGCTAAATCCCTGGTGTGGCTCTATAGGGGGCACTATGAAGAAGAGGTAGAGTTTGTTTATTTATTTATTTATTTATTTATTTATTTATTTATTTATTGCCAGTCCTGTGTGGTTCTATCCTAGGTCTCTGGAATGTCCAACCACTAGTTTCTGGTCATCCAGGCAATGCCTTGAATAGGCTCCCTCTCATGGTCTGAGCCTCAAGTTGGATCAGTCACTGGTTGGCCACTCTCATAAGTTCTGCATCACTGTTTGCCCAGCACATCTAACAGGTGGGAATAAATTGTACATCAAAGGTTTTGTAGCGGGGTTGATGTCTCCAATCCCACCAATGGAAGCTTTGCCTAGTTATAGAACAACCACAGAGCCTGCATGGGTCTGAGCTAGGTCCCCTGCATACATACATTATAGTTGTCAGCTTAGTATTCTTTGTGGGTCTAATAGTGGGAGTCTTTCATCTGCACTTAGGACTCTTTTCCTCCTACTGAGATGCCTCACCCGGCCTTGATATGAGAGTTTGTGCTTAGTCTTAGTGCAACCTGTTATGCCATTTACATGCCTGGGAGGCCTGTCCTTTTTGGAGGGAAACAGAGGAAGAGTTGATCTGGGGGAAAGGGGTGGAAGGCATGGAGGGAGAAGAAACTGGTCAGGATGCAATGTATGAGAAAAGAATAAAAATAAATAAATAAAAGAGGTGCGGTATACTGAATGTTCACTCAGTCTATGAGAGAGTTTCTTGATTTGATTAACAGATGGAAGAAGATCTACCATAAATAAAGGCAGTATCATTCCTTGGGCTGAGGTCTTGGACTGAATCAAAAGCAGAGAATAAAGGCAGAACCAGCACTCGCCTCTGCTGCTTCCCTGGATGCAATGTGACCATGTGCTTCTCGATCCTCGCAGCACACATTTCCCTTCATGATGGACTGTGCCCTCAAACTGTGAGACAACTAAATCCTTCCCCGCCTTATCCTTAAGTGGCTTTTGTCACATTGACGAGGAAGCAACTACACAATCTTGGAACCTTTCAGAGCACACAATCCCTAGGCTTTAGTGACTTCAGCACTCAGATTTTCCAGGCTACTTGTACAGAGCCCACTGCATGCAGGTAGGCATGATATAAAAGGGAAGGCATGAAAAAATAAAATTTAGCAATTTCAATAGAAGTGTTGGCTAAATGTATAGCAAATACATTTCCCTGATGGGATAGAGGAATGAGGATCTAAACTATTCTCAAGACAGAAGCATTTGTGAGGGTGTTTGAACGGAAGCACAGATGAGATTATCCAGCTTGCTGCTATTTATACCTAGGAACAATTGTGTTCACAGTTCTGTCTCTTTGTACAATTGCTGAATTACATAAATGAGACAGCTGCACTGCGCTGGACCATCAGACAGTGGATACAGAGAAGGCAGACGGGGTTAGGAACAATTGACGCAATTAAACAGAGGTCAAAGATGAGTATTTAAAGGAAAAAGGAAGCAACATGCATTTTCCCAAAAATAGTGGGAACCTCTGATTAGTATCCATGCCTACTATATAATTTCTAGAAAATACCCTATAATCAAAGTCAACAGAGAATTCAGAACTTGGAGTAGTTGTAGACAGAAACACCCAAGACAATAAGAAAGAAATGGGAAGGGCTAGAGAGATAGCTCAGCAGTTAAAAGTGCATACTGTTCTTCCAGAGAACCTGAGTTTGGTTCCCAGCATCCAAGTTGGGTGACTCAAAGACACTTCTAACACTGGCTACAAACATCTTCTAGGCTCAGGAGGAATTGTGTTCACATGTGCACATACCCACACATGCACACAGAGACACAGACACAGACACAGACTGTCAAACAGACACATACACAATACAACACACACACACACACACACACACACACACACACACACAAATCTGGTGTGGTGGCAGTCTTTAATTTTAATCCTGGGACTTGGGAGGCAGAGGCAGAGGCAGAGGCAGAGGCAGAGGCAGGAGGCAGAGGCAGAGGCAGAGGCAGAGGCAGAGGCAGAGGCAGAGGCAGAGGCAGAGGCAGAGGCAGAGGCAGAGGCAGAGGCAGAGGCAGAGGCAGAGGCAGAGGCAGAGGCAGGCAGATCTCTGTTGAGTTCAAGTTCATCCAGCACTCCAGAGTAAGGCTCTACCTTAAAACTATGTAGAAATAAAACTTAATGAAGGAGCTAGAAATGTGTTGGATCACTGCTGTTTAGGTGACAAAGGCAGGCCTCTCATTTTTAGCACTCTCTCCTGAACCACACTGGGCACCCTGATTCCTTAGTCATCATCACCCTCACTGTGCGTCATTCCTATGGAGTCCCAGGATCCATGCATTTATGAGAATAGCTACCCAGCAATCATATTTAGATGCTCATGTTTGTCTGATTTCAAGCCAACCCAGCATAAAATGCAAAGGCCAAGCCTATATCTAGTAGTCCTGGGACTAAAGAGAAGAGGCTTTACAGCAGACAAAGGATCTAGGTTAAATAAAGAGTCTGCCTATAATCCAAGAAAAAAAGTAGTTGGAAAATCATCATGAATGTGGGATCCCTGAGAAGCAGAGATTCCTAGATTTGTAGCCTATCATGAGGATTTTGATGGCAAAAGACACAGAGGGGACAAAGGCTGGAATCATTCTTGTTTGTTTACTTCTCTGTATAATGAGGATTTAATTTTGGTTTGTTTTTGTTATTGATAGGTATGTAAATGTGTCTGTATCTATGTATGTGCATGCTACCTATGTAAAGTTTCCCAGAGGCCAGCAGAGTAAGGATGAATCTGGAGGCATAAGTAGTTGTAAGCTAGATGATTTTGGTGCTGGGAATCAGGATTGGGTCCTCTGGAAGAACAGCAAGTGTTCTTCTTAGCAAAGCCATCTCTCCAGATACTGATTATGTGGGTGCAGGTGTATCTCAGAGGACCAGGAGGGAGTGACAGTTTCAAGCTGCTTTGCAGGTGCTAGCATTTGAACCCTGGGCCCTCTATAAGAACAACCAGGGCTCTCAAGCACTGAACCATCTCTCCAGCAACTTGATGCTTTTCTTGGTGAAGTGAGATTTCAGTCACCATCTCCTGTCATTCTTAAGATACTTTTGGTATTCTTCAAAGGGCTTCATCTTCACTAACATCTAGTGCTCAAAACAGTCATATGAGGTGATTATCGTTCAGTATACTGATGAAAAATGAAGGTATGAAATGGTTAAGAGACATAAATCACACACCTAGCCAAAGAAAGCTGTAGAAATTGACAGGTGAGGTAGAGCAGGACTTTGGGAACACACTATTTCCCTTTGTGAGGTGAATTATCATAAAGTTAAAGGAGAAGGTATAGTTGAGGCAAACATGACACAATGTTTAATTCAGTGGTAAGTTAAAGACAACTGAGAGATTAACTCTCTATAAAGTTTAATTTAAGTTCTCCCTTTGTAAAAATGGGGAAATAACAGCAACTGCAAGCAAGCAAACAAACACACAAAAATCTGAAAAGCAATCCATCCTATGAGTCATCAATATGACTTCCAGCTATTTGCCCAATGGACCGGAAGTTGACCTGCAAGAAAGACACATCATACTCAGAAATCTAGAAAGAGAGTTAGCCCCCATGTTTGTCCACAGAGGAATGAATGAGTAAAGGATATTGTATGCACAAAGGAAACTTCTTCAGCCATGAAGAAGAACCCAGTTAAGCTTGCAGGAAAATGGAGGTGACTGAAGGTAGCCAAGCTAAATGAATTAAGTTTCAGAAAGACAAAAGTGTTTTCTCTCATTTATGCTTCCTAGATTTCATGTAGATACATAAAATCATACCTGTGTTTATGACATGTAAGTAAAATCAACTAGCTAAGGAAACAGAGGAATAATGAGAAGTGGGGGGTTCAAGATAGGCGATGGGAAATAGAGTGTGGCTAGAGTGAGTTTGAGGTGTGCTATGTGTGAAAACATTCTTGTGTAACACAAACACCAAATGCACACAAAGATGGTTAAAAATGTAAAGTCATATTTTACAAATACAGAAAGGGAAGGATTTGAAAGGAAAAAGTTAACTAGTTTATACTTTAGAAGCATGATCTCTCCCATCGCTTTTATTCTTAGATTTTTTTTATTTTAATTTAGATTCTGTTTCACTGGTGAAACCTGACTGTCTGATGTCCTTTGGTCTGAGCCCAAGCCTCTTTTGGATGTGCGTCTCAGTGGTGGTACCTTGTCTTTCAACTCTTTCAAAACCAGACGAATAGGATCTGTCTCTATTACTCGCTTTTCTTGCTGCTGTAACAAAATACCTCACAGGTGACTTAAGGGATTGTTCTAGTTTCCTACCCTGGTGCTATGTGTTATATATATATACAAAAGCAATTTGCAGTGCTTTGAATGGGTGTAACCATGAGATCAAAAGCCTCCTATGCCTGCCTATTTCCTCTGCTTCAGGCTTGCGATTGGGGATGGCGGATCTCAACAACCTGCTACGACCATCACATCAGTCTGCCTCTGTCCCTCTCCACTGCAGTAAACTCTGACCATCCTGAACGGTGAGCCCAGATAAACCCTTCCTGCTATAGGATGCCTTGGGTATCTTGGATGGAGATAGGGTTCATTTGGCTTGTAATTCCAGATTACACTCCAGCGTTTTGGGGAAATCAATTGAAGCAGCTAGCTGCATCCACACCCAAGAGCAGAGAGAAAATGAGTGCACACAAGCCTTCTACCAAGCTCTGTGCTATTTAAACACCCCAAAGTGGGGAGTGATGACACCCACTTTCAGGACTTCCCATATTAACATAATTAAGACATAGTCATGTTTACATGTGAACCTTATCTAGGTGATCTTTTACTGATACTCTATTACCAGGAAGGATTTACTTTGACTTGTAGTTCTAGGTGTGACAACCTACCATGGCGGGCAAAGTGTGGCTGCTAAAAAAAAAAAAAAAAAAAAAAAAAGAAAAAGAAAAGAAAAAAGGAGGAAAGGTGACTGGTCACATCCCATCTATACCTAGTGAGGAGAGAGAGGACAGAAAATAAGAACCAAATATAAAATTTAAAGGCCCGTCCATCCCCAGCCATCCCAGGTCTAATGATTCCAGAACCTTCCTATCCACACTATCACCTGCAGTCCTCATGTCAAATGTGTGACCTTGTGGGGGACAATTTTCAACCAAACCACAACAGTTTTTCACCCATTTTAACAGCAACCCAATCTCAGACCCCAGAAGGTCAGAATATATTGAATCAGGACTGTAACTACTGAACCTGCAGGGGAGACTGGCTTACCACATAACATTTTGGTCTCGCTCCTCCTCTCAATCCCTCATAGAAATAGTCACCAGATCAATGCTCCCTGGAAAAATAGTCACGGTGGCTGCATGACTGCCTCATAGGAGAACCTTGGCTTAGAGCTGACATTTTCACATCCAGGATTTCCCAGGCATCGCCCTTGACGTGTGCATAGCTATTTACTTGTGTTTGGGTTTGAAAACCAACAGCAATTCTGGCTTCATTAATATCTGGAGCTGCAGAGCCAAGAGGCAAGTGTGTTATAATAATGATAACAGAGGAAAAAAACTGTTAATTAACATTTTGGCAACTCATAAAGTGATCTTGGGAAAACAATATTTGTGTGATTCTTGTGAAAAATAAAAGAGATAAGCAAAGGGAAAATGTGAGCTTAAAACAATTGAATATAGGTATGTAGCTCAGGCTAGCCTGGGACTCATGATCTTTATATTTTTGTTTCCTGAGTACTGAATTTATAAGCATGTATCACCACACCCCTTTGAAAAGTAAAATGTTTCTTAAACTCTGTGGCCAGTCTGAAATCGGGAAATACCTGAGTTACTTAACTTTACCTATAATGATTTTTGTGTATCAACAGATGTTACTGCATCTAATTTAGCTGTAGAACTATAAGATCTATTTAGCAACTGGTTCATTATTTGGTTCAATATCTTTCCCTGTCCTTTAATTAATAATTATTGCATAATATGTTGTCTCATCACCAAACCACTGATTTTGAAGTCATGATGTTTATACAAAATAGTTAACTATTTGAAACATATCATGTCTTAGTTAACTATGTTGTATTAGAAATAGCACTAACGCAGACCCAAAAGTATGATTTTTTTTTGAGCTCTTCCTACATGGATTTTATTGTTATTGATGTCAGCTTGAGAGAAGCTAGAGTCACCTAGGATACAAAGTCCCAGTCATGTCCGTTAGTGAGAGTCTAGACTGTATAAACTGCAAAACTCACTCTAAATGTGTGTAGCATCGTGCCATGGGCTTGTGACTTGGGAAAAATCAAAAGGAAGAAGTGAACTGAGTACCAGCACCCATCTTAAGTAGTCTCTGATGACAGTTACAAAGTGACCAGCCATCTACTACTGCAGCCATGATTTCTCTATTATGACAGTTGGACCTTCACACTATAAGCCAAAATAAGCCCTCCCTTAAGTTACTGCTGTGCCTCCCCCATGCCCCAAATATACGTGCATTAACAATATATCTGAACACTGGGTCCCCATTCACTCCAGCTTCTTACGTTGTTTGGGAAAGTCATGGAACCTTTAGGACAGGGAGACTTGATTGAGGAAGTACATCAGATGGGTGGACTTAACCTTACCCTGCTTTCTGCTTGCTAGCTCTACTTCTTGTGTGTAGTTAAGAGATGATTTCTCTTATTCCTTCTCTGGCTTTTTGCAGCTACGCCTTCCTGACTCTATGGACTCTAACACTCTGGATCCATAATCCAAATTAAACTTATTTCTTTAAGTTGCTTCTGGACACAGTATTCCATCACAGCAATAGAAAAGTGACCGATGTACCTGCTGTTGGCAGATACTTTATCCCCATGACAAGGACATTAATACAGTTGCCAACTAACAACTGGACAAAGTGGAAATCCAGCAGTGGCTCTGCTGAGCTCTACTGCCTCAAGCAACTTCCTCTGTGTACCTGAGCCTCCATTTCTGAACTATAAAATAAGGAAAACAACTTGTTCCATTACATGGACTTACTGTGAACATTAAGTAAGGCAAGGCAAGACACATGGAGTGCCTAAGGTGCTGCGCATCCAGAGGGATGACTGAGAACTGCTTGTAGTTCTGATCGTTACTGTTGTGTATTTATTTATTTGTTTCCGCTATCTAGCTTCTTTAGCATCTTCCAGCTTCTCAGATGCTTGATGACTGTGAAACCTGGGGTTGCAGTGTGTGGGGGGGGGGGGCAGAGGCATCTGCCAATTCTACATCACACATTGACTTCAATTACATTTAGGGAACAATAAGAGGAGGCAATGCTGGCATATAGTACAGCTGACTCTTGCCTTACAAGATTCCACTGGGAGCTTGGAGGTGGTAATGGCCTTGGGAAACAGTTCGCACTCAAACATGGAGGTTAAGCCTTCATATGCGTGGAGTAGTACTATCAAAAATGGTAGATGTAAGCTTGGATAATAAGCCGAGGACAGCAGAGCCTGCTGCAGCCCATCATCACCAGCTAGGGGGCATATGTCAGCTTTGAAAGAAAGTTGAAGCCCCACAATGGAGCAGCCACTGTACATGTCAATAAACCACTTTTCCTCAAGACTGTCTCTGTGGTCATTAACCTGTGTCAATCTGATGGAGCCTCAGGGCTCCCAGATAAACAGTGCTTTGGAGTAAGCCAATGGAGGCCATTGCTGGATAAAGTTTGCACAAAAATCAATGGGTTCAGCTGCTTGTTTCCAAGACAATTAGGCATCATCCAATCCCTCGAAGGCCTGAGTAGAGCACAGTCCATATGGAGGAAGTGTGTTCATTTTTTTTTCCTGCTTCACTGATATTCTTCGCTATAATTTTGCTTCACTCAGTGAGCTGGGACTTCTTTTGTAAACTCTCCTACCTTCAGGCTGAGATTGATACTGTCAGCTCCTGGTTCTCAGGCCATCAGACTTGGATCGAAGTAAACTGAAATCTTCTCTAAGTCTCCACTTGGTAAATGCTAACTCTATAAGCTGCCACAATAATCATAAACATATTAGCTAATCTCTTATATAAACAATGGGTTATAGATTAAACAGACATAGAAAGTCATGGGGTAATGGACTGAAAGATATCAAACAGTTGATATATATGTGTATATATATATATAATAGATTATTATAAATGATAAATAATTGACAGGTAATAGATATAGTCTTGGAAGATGGATGACTGGTAGAGAGAGACAAATAATAGATGGCAGATGATGGCTGACAGATTGTTAAATAAATGGCAGATGACCTAGTGGATAGATGAATAGAAAGATGAATAGAGAGGGAAAGGAAGAAAGAGAAAGAGAAAAGGAGAGAGACAAACAGAGACAGAGGGAGAGAGAGAAAAAAAGAGGAGACCATTGTCCTGTTGGTTCTGTTTCTTTGATCATGGTGATTAATACAAGCTTCTGTGGGAATCCAAACTAAGATCCAAAGTAGCCACTTCCCAGCTGTTCACTGTGGGAGGAAGAGGGACACGATAATCTAACTCATTTCCTCTATAAGAAGGTTGCCCTCGAGAATCTTAGGTAACATGAAGGATCTGCTGTTGGTCTCCATTCCTAGAACACATCATAGGCTCTAAATCATAATGCACAGACCCTCAGGGACAATCTGCCTGAGGAGCTCAAGAACCTGGTTGTTCTCTTTGTCTTTGACATTAGGACAGGAAGTTTCTTGGTTTTGTTTGTTTGTTTGTTTTGTTTTTAGTCAGATTTTTACTGTTCCCCAAAAGATTTTGTCTGAATATCCAAATCTGACATTGCTGGAAATGAAAATACATGATAAGTAATATTAAGGATTCCAGAGGAATAAACAGCACAGTAGGAAAAGTGCTTGACCCACAGCCCTGCCTATATAAATTTGGATGCTGAGAATCCATGTATGAGTGCCCACTAAGCCCACAATTGTAATCACAGCACCGGCATTGAGAGATAAGAGAATACAAAGAACTGCCCAGAAGCTCAGATAGAGCCGGCTATCCTGGAACGAACAGAACATCAGAAACAAGAGAGACCCCTGCCTCAAAACAAAGGTAAAAGGCAAGAACAGACCCCTAAAGACTCTCTGGACTCCACATAGATGCACAATGTGGCATGTGAACACCCTCACATATGTGTGCTGTACACACAAACCACATACACAAATTAGAGGAAGGTTGGTCATCAGTAATCAACAGTAAAATTAAAACGAAAACCTCTACATACCATACTGCCCCTTCCTTTGCAAATCAGGTCTCCATCAGGTTACAAAGGGCATCTGTGCCCTCTTAACCCTGGATCAGGAAAAGGAAAGACCTACTGCCTGTACCTGCTTAGACAGGCAGAAAAGATTAATCAGATGCCTAGAGACCTGCAGGATCACGGAAGGTTAAGCTGCAGAGAAATAATCAGACACATCTTTGTAGAGGTTACTGTAGAGGTCTGTGTGACTGTTGTGGTGGTTTCCGGTAGCGGACCATTGGGAACACGGGTTCTCTGCACTTGAAGCTGGATACATTTAGCTCCAAATGGAATGTCATACTGACACCTTACATAGAAGTATTAAAATATGCTTCAAAGAAAGTGGTAAAAGTAAAGCTACCATATTCTCAGATGAGCTGGTTTAAAACAATATACTCTATGTTACGGAGGTTGGGCTTTTACAAGGATTATCTCACTCTAAAGTCTCCAGATGTATGTGGGAATGGTTCTGTCCCAAGACCATATCCTTACCAGGCATAGACTGATAAACACCTGTTAACATTTAGCACCTCACTATTGTTCTAGGTAGATACTGGGATCCTGGTGGCATATTAACTGTTTATTATTTGTTGTTCTCAATCTGTACTCTGATAGCGTCCTTTAATCACGGTATTGTCATTTCTTCATCTTCTCCATGGCTTTGTATGAGGCTGAGTATGGAAAGATGTCTTCCACCAGTCACCTTTAATAAGAATTCCCCTCCATTATTCTGCCTCCTTGCTCTTTGACTTTTATTGCTAGTGCACAGCAGCCTGGCACAGCCTTCTCTTACAGAATTAATTCTAATGTGGTGACACTCTCACAGATTGAAATCTTGAGCTTGTCCGACCCATCCACGGATTGTTCTCTACATCAGCCCCTGAGACTGCGACAGCACAGCCCCATCCGAGAGACATCCCTGCATTTCCACAAATTCCGTTTAACAGAAAGTGGCAGGGCAAAGCCCTTGGAAAATGAGGCTCAGGATCGCCATCAGTTTCTGAGAGTGAAAGTCATGTTTATTAGTCTCTGTCTCTACACTGAAAGGAAGAAACAAGGTCAAGCCTTAATACTGAAACAGCCGCCTGCACGGATTGAATGAGGTTAATAGGGCAGAAGTCAGGGAGATGAAATATGGAAGAAACATCCTAGCACGAGGCAAGCAAGGAATGGACACATCATGACACGAGGCAAGGAAGTGCAGCAGACTATCAGAAAGGAGACGTGATAGGGCAGCCACCCTAGCTCATGAAGCCACAAGGACTCATCTAAGTCCTGTGAGATCAACTCTGTCAGAGGCTAGTGGGGAGTGAGGGATAAGAAAATGAAGGGAACAGGAGAAGCCATAGCTGAGCTGCAGATGCGCAGACAGATGTGTTTTCTAAGCAAATCTAGCATTTGCTTCATTTTCCTCCCAAATATGTTTGTTTGTGCCATTATTGTTTACAGGCATGTCAATGCTCATTGTGAGAGAATCAAGAAAATCATGTTTCCTTAACCCAAGTTACAAAGCTGTGGAGAAGATGAAGAACTGACAATACCATGGTTTGTGCTAATGTGTGTGCGTGTGTGTGTCCATGTGTGTGTAGTGATGTATACATGCATATGTATATACCTATATATAGTGTGCACTGTATGTGTGAGGTATATGTGTTTATGTGTGTGTGTGTGTGTGTGTGTGTGTGTGTGTGTGGTGTATGTTTGTGTATATGTCTATGGAGACGTGTTGGGAAGGGAATGGCATAAGTGTCTCCTGTTAGACATCCTCCTCTATTGTTCCCTACCTTATTCTTTGAGATGGGATCTCTCCCTGACCCTACATCTCGTCTTTTCAGCTGAACTAAGTATCCCAGCAGGCTGTACCTGTCTCTGCCTCCCCAGTGCAATGGTCATAAGAAGTGTGTGCCACCTCACCCGGGTTCCCTATGCTTGGAGGTGATCTGAGTGTCAGGTGCTCACTGAGCCATATTTCCTGCTATGTCTGCAGTTTTCCATTTCCTAGGTTATTGTTCTATGGACACAGTGGCTTCAGATGACAATTAGCTCTCATACATACTGTAGCAATTTTTGTTGCCATGACAAAATCTATGGCACAAAGAACTTAAAGGAGAAAAGATTCATGCTTTCAGAGTGTCGAGTCCATCTTGATGGGGAAAGCAAGGCAGAGACATACACATCACCATAGACAGGAGACAGAAAAGTAATACAGGGCCTCAGGGCATGACGGGACCTTCAGAGGTCATTCCTGCCACAATGAACTACTTCCTTCAGTTAATTATTATCTCTCAGTTTCCGTAACTGGGGACAAAGTTTATAAACACAGGATCCTGTGGGGAATATTGTATTTCAAGCCACAATACACATTCTTGAAATATATAGAACCCAAGACACTCACCCTCTACTGTCCACAGTGACCTTTCCCTCCAGTACTGTTAGGATACTGCCATCCCCCTGAGATTTATGGCCCTTCTGCCACAAATCACAAAGTTCTGTAGAAAATGTTAAACCTCGATGATGACAGTGACCAGTGTTTTAACAGAGCTGAGACTGGTACCTGCCATGTTCCTCTGGTTGGTTTCTGTGCCAGCGTCTTAATGTCTGCTATGTTTCTACCTACTACCTCCTTCGTTGAGGTTTGGTCTGTTGTTGTGTATGGTAATGCTAAATTCTGTACCCAAAGGTCTAGTGGCCTTTGTTGGACAAACCTTGTTTCTTAATTTAAAACTATCGCTTTAAAAAATGCCTACAACTAGTTACTGGAGGGATTAGAAACAGGTGTTTTTTTTAAGTTATCTGGTTGGGGGATGCAGAAGGAGAAAGAGAAGACACATGAGGGAGAGAAGAGTAGGCCACCGTAAGAGAAGATGGACCAAGAGCACATGGCCTGGAGAAATAGCAAGCGTCTGGTCTACACTGTTAGGGAAGTAACCAGGCTAGCAGGTAGAAAAGTAGATTAGTGGTTAACCCCCACCCCACTAATTGTCACGGCCAAATAAAATAACCATAATCTGAATTCCGATCTGTAAACTAGCTGAAGATAAGTTTAATTAGTTCAACTATAGCTCCATTTGTCCCCGAGATAGGCAATTCCTGGGGCAGAAAAATGTGTAGGAAAATATGCTTTCTTTGTTTGGCCCCAAAATCAATCATCTTCCCTGCTCTTCTGGAACATTCTTGGCTCCCTGAGTGACCACAGTGCAAGGCCTTTCTGTGCTATCTACTCGTGGTGACAGAGAAGCACTTTGAGCACTGACTTTATCGCCTGGTGTCATTGGTATGGTTCCCAGGGAGATCTCTACCCACTTGACTGGTGAAATCACAAGCCAGGGTTGTAAACCAACCATGTCAGAGCATGCCTCAAATCTCCCTACTCAGGAGGCAGAGTCGGGAGGATCATGAGTTTCAAGTGGCAAGACTGGTTTATATATAGTAACACCTTGTCTTTTTCTTTTTTTAGTTAAAAATAAAAGTGAGAAATCATATCTACTCATGGAGTGAATAATTAATGACAAATTAAACTGATATTCTCTAATATGATTCTTATACTGTAACAGAAGTTAGAATGACCCCGTGCCCTTCTGCCCAGGCTCAAGTCCTTGATGATGAAGCCCTCGTGGGAAAGAGATAGCCTTGAAACAGAGAAACATAATCAAAGGGATTTGAACACCACATGGGACAGAGCTAATGGTGCAGCCCAGGTCTATCTTGGAAACAGTCCTCGGTTTCTACCAGCTGCTTTCTAAATAATAGTCAAGGGGGAACAGGGAAAAAGAATGGAGAGATGTGTTTCCAAAGGGAAATTTGGGGTTGATGATCTCTGTATCAAGGTATCATGCCAACCGCTGTCAGATCCAGACTCCTTCCTACACAGGCACCTAACTCTTCTTATTAGTAGAGTCAAGAGGCCAGAAATTTATTGTGCTGATGTCCCTGTGGTGACTCATTTGTAGTGGCTTTGGTGGTGCTGACAGAAGAAACATGGCTGAAGAACAAGTTAAGGATTAATCTAAGAATTTAGATGCTCTCATGAGCATCCTTGGAACATGCCCTGGAGAGTCACAAAAATCATTATAAATATTTAACAAAGGCCAGGACCTTTGCAACTGTCACTGTGGGTAAATGTCAATGGATAAAGGTTGTTACTGACAATTTGGTTCTAATTGAAACCTAAAGACTATGTGGCTCAAAATATGAATTATGAAAATATCCCAAGACTTGTGAGAATACAAAATCAGAAAATATGAATGTCTCTCATCCTTGTCCCCATCTTCGCCATCATTAGCAGTAGCCATCACTGTCATTTCATTCTCATCCCCATCGTCATCATTATAAAAAACTAATTTTCTTGTTACCATTATTACCATAACTGTGAACTTTGAAATTATCAGTCACCATCATCACCATCACCATCCCCTTCATCAATCACCCTCTCATCACCATCATGGTCATCACCACCATCATCACAATTACCATCGCTGTCCCCAAATCACCAGGAACAGAACGTATTCCAAGTAAGAGGATGATAAATATTATCATAACTAAACACTTGGGTTTAGAAACAAAAGAATAAAAGTGAAGTATGCATTTCGAGTGGTCAATATTGTCTTTGATTCTCCTTTCCTTTGTGCCGGGTCAACACCACCCAGAGCACCTTAGCTGAGTGCCGCACCTGGCAGAGGGCATGTGTGCTTGCAGAATGTGATTCTTTGTAGTTCTGCTCTGGATATGACCTCCACAAATTGATAAACTCTGAGTGCAGTCCAGAAGAATCAGCTCTGAGTTGCTGCAAAGCATGCGGCTTTCCCTTGAACAGACTTCAAAGGGGAGCCGAGCACACCTGCCGCATACTAAAGGATCCTGCTTGGTGTGGGTTGCTCCCCACATCAATTTCCACACAATGTCTGACCTTTAGCAATTCGGTCAGAAATGAGAGACTCAAAAGTGCTCTCTTCAAAGTGTGAGCATGCTGGACCACATCCTGATCGTCGTGGGGAAGAAATGCTCACCTGCATAACCCACTGGAAAGAAACTCTTCTCACATAATTAAACAGAGTGATTCTGCAGTAAATGGGGCTGTGATTCTTTTATCTGGGGAACCACTGCTGATTGTGGAAGAGTCCAGGGTTGCTCTGGAATCTTCTCATAATGTTATTAGTGACTGAGATGCAGTAACTCTGCATTTGCTTTTAGGAAGTTCATGATGTTAATAACACAGATTTATTGATTGTAAAAATTTTTGTTATGCACCTAAATATCATCAGTGATTTTTGTAGCTTTCAATATAATATCTCCAATACAGGAAACAGCATTATTCTGTTAACTGAGTAAATCTATCTATCCGCAGTAGAACCATTTGATTGTTCTTTTTTTTTTTTTTTTGAAAAGAAGCGTTTTAAACCAACCATGAAGTGGTAGATACTTATCATAGAAACCACGAAAATATATAAAAGATAATGAAGTTGAGAGTACCTCAGCATCCCACCCAGAAAAAAATGAAAAATAGTTACTTTTTCCCTTCATGAATTCTTTGCTGAGTTTATCATTTTTCATATAAAAAGCAATTATTAGATGCTCAGCAGCAGAGACTGCAGTAAATGATACAGGAGGAAGAGAATTCAGAACTGAAAGCTCCAGAAACAGGGGTAGCATCGTGAAAATGTTTCAATCAATCAGAAGCACTTTAAAATGAATAAAACATTCCTAAATAACATTACCTAATTATCTTAATAAATATTTATTCAGTTCTACTACACCAGCAAGCAGCGTACTGAGTTCATTTATAATCTAATTGAATGTTCTGTGACCCCTAATGGATTGCACTCATTATTCGTCGCATTTGGATCAATATCTGAAGCTGTGTGAAGAGGTCAACTTTCAGTATCTAATAACGGCAGTATTGATTGTACTGGCCCTCTGGTTCTGGAAGGGTTAAGCCTGTAGCCCTTGGAATCCTGATACTTATGCCACCTTCTCCTGAGCAACAGAACATCGAAGACCTATAGAAATGTATCTTTTCCTTTTTTTGTTTAACCCAATGAAGAAAGTAGATAAGAGCATTAATATTTTATATAGAACAATTTGCGGTCCCGTGTTTGCAACGCTTATAGTGTCTTAGAGTTTCTATTGCTATGATAAAACATCATGACCAAAAGCAACTTGGGGAGGAAAGGGAAACAGCTTACAACTCTCAGGTCACACTCCAACGCTGTGAGGTGCAGAAGCCGTGAGGAACACTGTTTACTAGGTTGTTCACACTCCTTTCTTACACAGCTCAGGACCAGCTTGCTTCAAGTAGCACCACACATAGTGGGTTAGGCCTTCCCAAATCAATCATTAATCAAGAAAATGCACAGCAGACTCAATTATAGGCCAATACCATGGAGACATTTTCTCAATCCCTCTCCCCAAACAACTTTAGCTTATATCATATTGACACAAAACGAACCACCACACATATGACTATACAAACACAAATAAATAAACTAAGTCACTAAATTTGGTCATTTGTGGCAGCAACCAAAAATTCCTCTCTTTTTAGCCTACTTCACGTGAGATTTGAAGTTTCACTCGTGTTTGATGATTTGCCCAACACACACGATCTAGTCGTAAATGTGATAACAGCCATTTTCATTAACTCGTCACTTCTAGAATTATTCCAATACCCAGAATAATATGGGTCCACATCACAAAGGTGGCTGCTACTGAAGTCTGGTCCTACTGAAGAATGGTAGTGAGATCCAAATAGGAGGACCAATCACAAGTTGCCATCCTTGTTCTGACACCTGCTGAAACAGGGACAACTTTGAGACTCACACAGCCCGCCTCTTCCTGCTGAAAAAAATAAAGGCCTCGTTTTTCTTTACATCACTTTTGTTTAGCACTGGCCAACATTTGCCTTGTTACCAGTGTGTGTTGGCTATTGGTAGATGATGTTATACATCATGTCATGAGAGCTGAAAAGATGGGTCAGCGGTCAAGAGCACTTGTTCAGAGGATCCAGATTCAGGTCTCAGCACCCATGTGGCTTACAACCACCTTTAGTTCCAACTCTCGGGAATCCGGAGCCCCCTTTTGCCCTCCATAGGCACTCCACTCACATACATCTATCCCGACATAGACACACACACATATAATTAGAAATAAAAACAACACCTTTAAAATAATATAAGGGCACAACATATAGAAGCCACACATAGCACATTAGACTACATTTACTCATGTAAAGTAACATTTCAATATAACCACCTTCCATAGCATAGCAGAGTCATAACTAACCCTAGCATGAATTCGCAGATACCGAATTCTATTATTTTTTTTTCCATTCTACATCACAGCTGTGAGGTACAAAACAAAACATTAAGTATCTCCCTGGATCTATTATCTTTTCCTCCAATTTGTCAAATTTGACGAGCTTAATTGGTACGCTCTCAATTATGCACACAAGCATCTGTCATCCTTTACCAATGTGCCCCGATTGTTAAAAAATTATGTAAGTATTAATTAGATAATGGATTAATTCGGGTGAAGTGCTTTTGCTAACTAATGATATGATAGTAATTAGGTTTCAAGTAAACCGTAGAGCACAAAACAAGTGCCACACAGCTTGCTGCAGGTGTAGTGTTGAGAGCACACACAGTCGTCTGCGTTCATTTCTCAGCAAGATTATATGCATTGTCATTTTTAAATCCTGCCAATTTATCATTTTATGGATTCAGTAGGGATTCCTCCTAGCATATCGGAATCTGATATTATTTGCATTTGGCCCGGATCCTTTTCCTGACTCTGATAAAATGCCTGACTTGTGCAACTTAAGTGAGTAAAAACTCGGGTAGGCCCATAGCGTCAGGGGATACAGGTCCATCACGGTATGGAAGGCATATGGACAAGGGTGGGTTGTGACTGAGGACCTGGGATCCTGTTCCTATCTGGGAAGACCAGGAAGCAGAGAAAACAATGGAAGTAAGTCAGGGGTATAAACCTTAAAATCACTTCATCCCATCAGTCCAAACGCCCAAACCAGCAGCAACATTTGGCGATCAGATGATCAAATGTGAGTCTCTGACAGACATTTCACATTCAAATCACAACAGGATGTTAGCTAAACATGTGTTTATGTTTAAGAACAAAACATGCCATTAATAGCTCAAGGATTATGAACTATAATTAACATACAGTCCTGAACCATAATTAGACATGATTTCACCTCTAAATTGGTATCTAATACAATGTTTTTCACATCAAAGCAAGATTCTCTCTGCTCTCTCTACTATCTCTGTCTCTCTGTCTCTCTGTCTCTCTGTCTCTCTCTCTCTCTCTCTCTCTCTCTCTCTCTCTGTGTGTGTGTGTGTGTGTGTGTGTGTGTGTGTGTGTTATGCTCATCTGTTTGTGTAGATATCCGGCTGTACACAAAAGTCATAACCAGTTATCTTCCTCTATCATAATTATTGAGATAGTGTCTACCATAGGACCGCAAGCTTACCAATGGTTAGTCTGGTTACCTAAAAAGCTCCAGGGATCCTCATTTCTCTCCCCAAACCAGTCAACCAGTTTTTAGATTACAGCTGTCCACCTCATTTTCTAGTTTTTTAACATGGGAGTTGGGGATACAGACTCAGGTCCTCTTGCTTGTGAAGCAAGCTCTTTACCTCTGAACCATGCCCACACCCCTTTTTTCTCATTTCGTTGCCCAGGCTTTGATGGGTTTTCCCTCAATGGAATGATAATCTCTGCCCTTCAACTAAGAATATTCTCTTATCACCACCAAAGCCCAATATGTGAACACAACTCCTTCACTCTCCATCAGTGAGAGGACAGAAACTGAAGTCCTTCAAATCAAGGTCATTTCTGAGATTCAATGTCACCCCCTCACACTGGTTCTTACCTCAGGGTGCCAAGTTTATTATGCAAATCTTAACCAGGAAAAGGAGGGTATTTCCATTCCAGAGAACAACCTAAATGCTGCTAAAAAGAACTCCTTACTCAAGTTTTGAATGACAGGCAGAGACCAGGCTTTGCCTTTAAATTTGCTCAATTAATAAACTCAGAATAAAGACATTTTCTGAAATGTCATGAGGACCCATTGAAAATACTTTAATCATGTCCGTTCTGCTTGACCACTTGAGTTGATCTTCCAGTGTTCATTTCTAATGTCACATTTTCATACCATGCAGTGTGTTGGAAGAACTTTCCAAAGGAAGTCTAAAAGTGTTGCTTCCCAACCCTGCTTTCTTATTTGATGCCATGCATTAATAGTATGCTGACCAGAGCGGAGAGATCTAGACAAACAATGGCACCTGTCTTTGATAAACTCACTGTCTAGGATGGGTGAGACGTTTATTGAGATCAGGCAGAGTTCGGAAGAAATTGCTTGACCCATAAAGCACTTGCTGAGAAAAGATGTGGATCAGGGTTTGGATTTCCAGAATTCATGCAAAACTCTTTACAGGTGTGATGATGACTGGCTGCAATTTTGGCACTTGGGAGGCAGCACAGAGAAACCCTGGATCTAGCTAGCTACGATATGAGCCTGGACTGAGGAACTCCAGGTTCAGAAGGAGACACTGTTCCAGTAAATGAATAAAGACATCCGATGTCATTTTCAGGCCTCCACGTGAGTGCACACACATGTATGTACATATATAGGAAAACATGCACACACATGCACATATCACATGTGAGGCAAGAGATTCTGTGCTCCAAATGAGGAGCGCAGTGACTTCCAAAGTGGGCAGAGGCTGAGCTGATTCTGGAAGAAGCAAGGGAGATTTCCTTGAACAGACGATAGGCAGCTGGACTATCAAGCAGTCTAATGTATGAAGAAGGAGAAAGTCAGACACTGTTCTTGCTCTTAGAGCACAGGCCCCTACCTTAGATGAGGCTGGAAACATGGTAAAAAATAAAACACTCAAGAATTTTGTGAGTGGCCTATTCAGGTCTATGAATTTATCCTGGAGATGAGATAGGTTGTAAAATGGGAGAGAGAGAGAGAGAGAGAGAGGAGAAGAAGAAGAAGAAGAAGAAGAAGAAGAAGAAGAAGAAGAAGAAGAAGAAGAAGAAGAAGAAGAAGAAGAAGAAGAAGAAGAAGAAGAAGAAGAAGAAGAAGAAGAAGAAGAAAGAAGAGACTTACTGTCCTAAAGGACAATGGGTAGACATATGCAGCAGTGCCTGGACCCTCTGAGCACAGTTGGCCTATCTTTCCATATGAGCTGAGGATAAGTCACACTGTGGGGCATCAGACTGCTCTCACTAGCATTAATCCATGGCATCCAAAACTTGCTTCTGAGAAAATGGTCTCTGAGTAGACATGGCTTGATTAATCCTTAATGACTTCTCTATTTTGGTTTGCATTTCCTACTTAGCACCAACTAGAGTAAATCTACATCTAAAAGCATTCACAGAGAACACTCCACCTGCTTGAGCCTGGCTGCTCCATGCCTACAGTATCCAGTCAGGGAACACCTGGTCCTTTTTGCTAGGTTTCCCTCACTTGTCTCACTGCCTGGTGTCTCTGCCAGGCCAAGTGATGATCTCGACTTTCTCTGCCAAGGCCACTGCTCAGTAAATATCCCTGGCTTTTGTCATTTACTGTCTTTGTTTATTTCTACAAGATCAGGCATGGATTAGGAGAACTGAGTGCTTCCTGATCTGGAACACAGATAGGACAGAGGGGAGGTGACTGAAACCAAAAACACAATTTAAAAAGTAACTCAAATTCAGCACTTAGTGTATTTGTATCCCACTAAGCCCCTCACAACTCCAGGCTTGTTTGTTTCTTGGGATTGCTGCTACTGAGTGTCTGATATGGTTGAATATTTTATTCACTTTTAAAAAGATATTGCTTTATATTTTTTGCATATTTGTTTTAGGGGTGACTTTTGCTTTCAACAATGTATTTCATTTATTCTTTGAAATCTTCATGCATATATACAATGTATCATCCTCATATCTACCCTTCTCCCCCAGTTTGTCCCAACACATGTTCCTAACTCATGTCTTATTCATATATATCCCACAGAGTTGAATTGGTGCTAACCATAAGTGCTTGGACATCCTACCAGTAACCCAATTTCCAAGAGAAAGAGAGTTTTCCTCCCCCAGAAGCCATCAACTGCCAATAATTCCTCAGCCAGGACAAGTGGGGTCTTGGAGCCCCCGTCTCCGTCCATGCTGGACTTTTAATTGTACAAATCTTAAAGTTGTTTTTTAAACCCTTTTTAAAATAGATCAAATTAATTGAGGGTCATGGGTTAGTTATAAACAACTAACTCATGTCATGAGTTTTATATTTCATCAGCAATCTTTAGGATGCTTCTTTTAGGTGTATACTGTGCAGAAATGGAACCAAATATCTCCTTTCCTCACAGACTTGTTGGTCACCACAGACAAGGGGTGGAACCATCCCTATGTCTATCAGTGGGTGAATAGATATAGAAAGCATGTAACATGCACATGCTGTGATATTTACAGCCTTTAAAAGAAGCTCTGTCACTATCAACAAAGGGCACGAACCTCTAAGACCTCTGGGAAGCTCAGTATTAATTGCAGATTAGACACCTAGGGAGCAAGCCTCTGGGCACACCATGAGGAATCATCTAAATTCAAGTAAGCCTTGGAGAATGTCTGTGAGGGGTTGTTGTAATCATGCCAATTGATATGGGAAAAGCCATCTTAACTGTTGGAGGAATCCTGGGCTGTATGAAATGGAAAGGCAAGCTGAGCCGCGGCATGCACTAGCTCACTGTTCTGCTCTTAACTCTTCTCAGTGTGACCGGTTCTCAGTTTGTCGCTGCTGTGACTTCTCTGCTGTAATGAACTACTGTCGCTTGGAATTCTGAGCCAAAGAAGCCAACCCTTTGGGTTGCTTTTTGCCAGGGTGCTTTATCAGAGCAAGAGGAAAAGAAACTAATACTATGCAAAAATGTATTTATCTACTTAGTTTTAACAACCAAAGAGGTATATGACATCTCTTCTTTCATTGTTATGCTGAGGAAACATAACCAGAGAAGTTGAGTCACATATTCAAGTTCAAAGTTCAAAGTGTGTATTGGAATGATTTTCACATAGAGGGCCTTCTTATTAAGCCAATGGAAACTTGTAAAATTGAGTGAAGTAATTTAAGGTGAACTCTGAATATTTTTGAGTCATTGAACTTTGACAGGGTAAAATAGAGGGGAGTTGTTTCTCACCAAAGACTCCAGTTTGAAAAATAAGTTGGTCTGGCTTTTATAACATGACTTTTATGACATATAGCATATGAAAAAAGCTTGGAAGAATGCCTGTCCAAAAATAAATGCTGGCGTAGAACAAGGTGTAAAAATACTAAAAGAAATATATGTATTTAACATACATAATCATACACAGCATATACAAATGACATACATGCAACATGCACATACAATGACACATATACACACAAACATATATATGCACACAACATGCAAACATGCTCACAACATATGCAATCACACACAAAACATACACACTGTATACACAAAACTATATAATTAATATATACCATAATTATAACATACATAGATGTATGTATGCACACAACACAGATGATTGTACATAACACATATGCAATATACAATACATACAACACAAGTGCATTCTAGTATACACAACACACACACAACAAGCAGACACACAGCATACACATGTGTACAATACAAACACATACACCCACATCTGCTGAAGACTGCAGCATTAATAGCATTAAATGTCACATATTAAACTCACTCTTTTCATCTGAAAATTCTAGGGCACATAGATTCTGGGAGCTGTAGCGCTTCTCCTATTCTCCATTCCATTCTGACATGCACCCAGAATGTTCTACCAGAGCCCTGTTCCAAAGCTTCCTGATGCAGGTTCTTAACTCTGCATTATACAGGACAGTTCTTTGGGCTCTTTGCTTCCTGTCTTTGCTCACAGTACCAATAACATGCATTAAGCGGTAATTAAATAAAGAAGTGTACGTTGCAGCTTCACCTACTATGTGTATTTGTACATGGATTGCTGTACCTGAACAGCCATATAAAGCTCTGAGAAAATATGAAGTTGAAAGAGTTGTTGGATTGATTTCTTCTTAAGTAGGCAATGATCTCTGGTGGATGGTATTGAGGTGGCATTGTTTAACTCTAATTTTATGGATTTAAATTGCTTCATTCCAGCGTACCATTGAAGAGCCATTTAAATATGAATTTCAAGTAACTACTCATCGCACACAGTTCGGACTGAGCTTGCAGATTGTAGCCTGTGTCAAAAATGATGAGGCTCCAGTCATTTTGCTCCCCCTGCAACAATCCTGTGAATTCTGGAGATTGAAGTCATAATGCATAATGATGAAGACCCACAGAGACAGGGAGAATCAATATGAAACCTCATGTTTTTTAATGTAGTCTTTATCACATGAAGAAGCTGTTTTGATGAAAAGAGTTGAAATTGCTCCAGCCTTGAATTGTCAAACTGAGGAAGATTTTCTTTTCTCTCTTGATGCGTTTTTCAAAACTAGGAGTTTGTATTAATTACTTATGGATTGCCTTAATTAGATCTCAGATGAGATGTTCTGATGTGTTCTTACAATTACTGCTGTGAGAAGTCTTTAGGAGGTCTACTTTAATCTTGTAAATTACTGGAAACCATAATGTCATCATAAGTACTCTCTCAGCTGTTGTGGCTTGAAATCTAGCCATGAGAATAACTAAAAATAATATAATTAAGCTTTAAGATTGATTAATTAATATTAAGGGCTCATTCTCTACTATTGATTTTTTTGTCCCATGAAAGTGATAACACCCTAGCAGGTAGATCTGACAAGTGATAAAGTTACCTACTGATTCTGTATACCATCCACAACTCAACATAATCATGCTACAACATACACGCACTAAGCTCCTATTATGACTGCTGTTGAGTTTCAGTTTGTGATGGCTGCTCTTGGTTGTCAACTTGACTATATCTGGAATTAACTAAAACCCAAGCCACTGGTTGCACCTAAGAGGGAATTTTAGTTAAGTCATCTAAAGATCTGCCTCTAACACACATCTTTTGAAGTGGGAAAAGCCATCTTTAATCTGGGCCAAGCTATCTGCTAGCAGCCTATATAAAGAACATGGAAGAAGGGAGCTTTTGATCTTAAGTTCTTGTCCTCACCCACACTGGCAAGTCCAATCCTTCAATAACATAAAAGCCTACTCCTTCCAGACTCCAACATTTACTGAAGATCAGTCAAGACATCCAGCCTCATGGACCTAACAACTTCTGGATTCTTGACTTTCCATTGGTGGATGACAGCCATTTTTGGACTAACTGGACCATGACTTGTAAGCTGCGTGTGTGTTGGGAGGTGAGGGAGCTTCTCCTCCCATTGGTGCCCAACAAGGCCATCCTCTGTTACATATGTAGCTGGAGCCATGGATCTGTCCATATGCAGTCTTTGGGTAAAGGTTTAGTTCCTGGGAGCTCTATTGGTTGGTATTGGTATTGCTGTTCTTATGGTGTTGCAAGCCCCTTCAGCTCCTTTAATCCCCTCTCTAACTCCTCCAGTGAGGACCCAGTTCTCAGTTTAATGGTTTGCTGCTAGCATTTGCCTCTGTATTTATCATGCTCTGGCAGAGCCTCTTAGGAGATAGCTATATCAGGTTTCTCTGTCTCTGTCTCTCTGTCTCTGTCTCTGTCTTGTCTCTTCTCCCTCTCTCTCTCTCTCTCTCTCTCACACACACACACACACACACACAGAGAGAGAGAGAGAGAGAGAGAGAGAGAGAGAGAGAGAGAGATTCATTCTATTAGTTCTGCTCCCTAACCTTGTTGGGGGAAGAATGACCCTTTTACAGAGGTTGCCTAAAACCTGTCTAGCTGTCTTGCCAATCTCCCTCTTTTAAGCCTCCTCTTTCTTCATTTCTTTCGCTATAAGCAGCATTAAAAACAGGAACTGTGGTGGTTAGTTCTATTCAGATTGACAAAAGCCAGTAAAAACACAGGTCTTTACATTATGATTCATAACAGTAGCAAAAAATACAGTTTTGAAGCAGCAATGAAATAATGTTATGGTTGGGGGTCACCACAACATGAGGAACTGTATTAAAGGGTAGCAGCATTGGGAAGGTTGAGAACCACTGCCCTAGAGAACTCTGACTATAAATACCTCTCTTGAAGGCAAATTCTAAATCTTACTCTCATTATACCATATACTCCTTTATCTGTCAGAGATATGTCTATCTTGTATCTTCAGTGTTCTGTAGAGTCCTTCCAATTGGCTTCTGTTGCAGTGATAAGATACCATAACTCAGTGCAATTTGGGAAATAAAGTGTTTATTTGACTTACTTACATGTCATGAAGCAAAGTCAGGGCAGGAGGAGCACAGAACAGGTACCTAGTGGTAGAATTTAAGCTGAAGCTGTGGAAGGATGCTGCCTCCTGGATTGTTTACCTCAGCTGTTAAGCCTGCTGTCTTCTGCAACACAGGACCACTACCTTGGGGGTAGCACCATCCATAATGAATCATGCCCTCCCACCTCAGTCATTGGCCAACAAAATACACTAGACATGGCTACAGGTCAGTCCGATGGAGGCATTTTCTGTCAGCTGAGGTTCCTTTTTCCCAGATGAACCTGACTTGTGACAATCTGACAAGAACTGCGCAGCATGGCTCTTGTCTTCACTTTATGTAGCTCATAGGGAGAGAAAGGGAGAGGAGGGGGCTTAAAGGGAGCTAGACAGCGATGTGTGCAAAGAAGATAAATATAAGAAAAAAAGAGGAGTGCTGACCCTTCAGTCCCAAGCTGACTTAAATTTAAATCTAGGAGATAAAGAGATGTCCTTGCAGTAAGAGTGTGTGCAGCTTTTGCAGAGGACTCAAGATTAGTTCCCAGCACCTACTCTGGGCAGTTCATATCAGCCTACAACTCCACCTCCACGGGATCCCGTGGCCTCAAATTCTTGCTTGGGTTCCCTCCTTGACTTTCCCTAATATGGACTGTGATCTTGACGTGTAAAGAAACCAAGTAAGTCTTTTCTTCCCATATGTTGCTTTTGGCCATGACATTTGTCACAGCAACAAAGGTTTCAATGAACACCTTGATGCTTTGCTTGCTCTCTCATCAGAGGACTCTAGTTGTCCTACCAACAGAGTAGAGCAATAGCAGTCGTGGCTACCGCAACAGAAAAATGGAATTTTAATCACTTGGAAAAAAAAAAAGCTAAATGCTTTTGTCAGTGAAAATCTTCAAGCAAGTCACTCCCTAGAATTCACCACAGCAGAGGCACCATTGATAGTCATAGCTACCTTCTCTAGTCCATGGAGCCCAGCCTGTATGTGCCAGCTTTAACACTAATCTCCCTCTAAGCCAAAGGGCTATGCACAGCTGGACAACTTAGCAGAGAAAAAGAAAACCCTGGACCACAGGAGAAAACGTATTTTTAATGTAAAATATTTCAAGGACAATGGTGTAGCTCTGTTGTAGAGAGCATGCACAAAAACAAAAAGAAACAAAACAACAACAACAAAAAGAGCAAGCTTCAGGTCAGAGTCCCATCTCCCGTACCACAAGCAAACAAATTAAAATATCTCATAGAACACCAGTTCATTTGACATTCAATGTGTGTCTTAGGGGTGGGCTGAACTGAACTGTAGATTAAACATGTGCCTTTTTCATAGGTGAACACTCCCAGAAACTCAGATCAAAGTCATGCAAATATCTGTGCCCCCAACTATGCTTTAAATTTGTGGAACAAATCTTAAATGGCAATGTGGCACTTAGAGAAAATTTAATCAAGGCATTTGACATTTTTACCTCCAAACCCTTGGACCATGAATTGATTGACATGCATACCTACAGCTTAACAAAATTATGCCCTCTAGATGTGAAGACAGGCTTCCCTCTCCCAGAGTGCATCTGCAACCATTGCCCTGTTGAGTGTTTGTCATGTAATAGACTGCCCTGAGACGATATGGCACACACATAGCAATGTGCTCCCTATGGGGAGCCCACGACAGACGAAAGGAACAATTGTGCCAATGCCCAATTTGGTTAATTGGTGGGGATTTTATTGGGGTTACTTACAAGGAGCAGAGCCACCAAGACATGTGATGGTCTCAGAGACTGCAACTCTGAGATCTCTGTACAGCTTGCTTGAAGCCCCACAGCCTGACAACCTCTTCTCCAAAAGAAAAAAGTTCACTTTTATTATACGCTTTAGAATTTTGAGATTAATATAATTGTATCATCTCTTCATTCTCTTTCTTCCCTCCAACTTACCCCATGAATTCCCCTTGCTTTATTTCTAATTCATTGCCTCTTTTTCTAAATATACAAATAAAATCTTTTCAGTCTGAGCAATGTTACTTGTGTGTTTATAGATTTAGGGCAGATCATTTGTTTTGTCATAACCTAAGTTGGGGAGAAGGTCTCTTCCCTGGGGAAGACGATTTATCTTACTCTCAGAATTACTGAGTTGCTTGTTGATCTTGGTGTGAGGTTGAAGCCTAGAGTGCTTTCCTCCTTCTAGGTCAAAGAACTCTCTATTTGACTAGTCATGTCCTTCTGCCATTTTAATTGTTTGTTCCTCGTTTACTGCTGAGGACAGAGACCCTCAAGAATCTTTAGAGATGCCTTTCTCACTAGCAGGTGATCTTTTGTTCATCTTCTGGGGCTCAAAATTCTACTTGAGGGGCTGCAGGGATGGCTCAGTAGTCAGGAATACTTACTGATCTTCCAGATGACCTGTTATTTTGTTGTCGTGTTTTGTTTTTCACAGCACCTATATGCACTCACAACTGTCTGTAACTCCAGTTCCAGGGACTATAACATCCTCTACTGGCCTCCAGTGGCTCTGTACACACATGTTTTACAGCCATACATACAGGCAAACATGCATACACACAAAATAAAAATTAGATAAATAGTTTTAAAAACCTCATTTAATATTTCAATTATCATTGTTCTTAAAATGTTTAGTTTTTAAAATCCAGCCTTGCTGGCCCTAGTGGTGTATTCCTTTAATCTCAGCACTCGGAATGCCTAGGCAGACATATCGCTGTGAGTTTGAGGCCAGCCTGGTCTACATACTGAGTTCCGGGACAGCCAGAACTATATCATGAAATCCTATATTAAACAAACAAAAATAGCTTCTGTGTTAGTTTCCTAGGGTTTCTCTAATATTTTCTCCACAAACTGGGCAGTTTTTAGTGAATATCATGGCTTAGATGTAAAAATGGCTCTCTAAAGGCTCACGAGTTGGGTCCTCAGATAACGGGACTGTTTGAGGACATTGTAGATTCACTTAAGTATGGGGCCTACTCCCTGAAGTGGGTATCTGAGGAGAGAGCTACGGAGGGTATAACCCTGCCTCACTTCTACTCTTCCTTCCTGATCCACTGAGATGTGAAGTCAAGGGAGGGAACCACGCATTCAGTTACCATTTCTCTACAGCCCACACCAAGCTGTGCCTAGCTGCCTTGTCTTCTCTACTGCCTGTTTATTCTCTGTTGCTGTGATAAAATACCTCAGTGAAAGCAACTTGGGGGGGGTGTTAAGAATTCATTTTAGTTCACGGTTCTACCTTATAGTGCATCATAATTGGAACATCACAGTGACCTGAGCTTGGAAAAACTGATCACATTACAATCTATAGTCAATGGCAATGAATTTTTGCATGCAGGCCAGCACTCATCTCACCTTCAACATCCTTACACAGTTCATACCCTCTTGCCTAAGGAATGGTTCTGCCCAATGTCTTCTACCTCAGTCAAGTCTATCAACTCAATCAAAATAACTCCCCATAGCCATGCCCACAGGGCAACTTGATTTAGACAATTTCTCTTTGAGATTCCCTTGCCAGATGGATCTAGATTGTGCCAAGTTGACAATGATATCATGTGATGAACTATATGTCCTTAAACAAGTGAGTCAAAGTAATCCTTCCTATGTTGATTTTCTTAGCTATTTTGTAACAGGAAAAATAATCTATGCAATGATATAGATTTAGTCTCTCACTGTTATATAAATCAAAAGCCCTAAATCCAGAACTGAGCAAGGCTGTCTGCATACCCCATGAGGACCCGCCAAGGAACAACTGAGGCTTTTCCTGTCACCGAGATCCTGGGAACAGCTTTCAGTCCTTGATACATCACTCCAATCTCTACCTTTAAATGTTTATCATCTATTTCTTGCTAGCACCCTGTGGCTCTGATGACAGCCATAACCCACCCTAATAAACCAGACGTATGCCCACATCAAAAGAATGGTTATTTCCAAATAGAGTAATGTATAAATATTCCTGGTCTTAGGAGTTGATATTTAGAGTGCCCATTAGTCAACCTGCTGTAGCTTTAAAAAGAAAGTTTTTGTACTTTTTGTGTTAAGTAAAATCATCTATTTTCTTTTTTATTGGATATTTTATGTACTTACATTTCAGATGTTATCTCCTTCCCCCTCTCTCTCCCCCTGCTTCTATGAAGATGCTACCACTCCCACCTACCCACTCCCACCTCAACACCCTGCCATTCCCCTATGCAGGGGAAATGAGCCTTCACAGAACCAAGGGCTTCTCCTCCTATTGATGACAGATAAGGCAATCCTCTGCTACATATATGGTTAAAGCCATGGTTCCCTCCACATATACTCTCTGGTTGGTGGTTTAGTCCATGGGAACTCTGGGAGGCAGATGTCTGGTTGGTTGATATTGTTGTTCTTCCTATGGGGTTGCAAACCCCTTCAGCTCCTTCAGTCCTTTCTCTAACTCCTCCACTGGGGTCCCTGTGCTCAGTCTGATGGTTAGCTGCAAGCATCATCATCTGTATCAATAAGGCTCTAGCAGAGCCTCTCAGGAGAGAGCTATATCAGGCTCCTGTCAGCATGTACTTCTTGTCATCAGCAATAGTGACTGGGATTTGTGGCTGCATATGAGACAGATCCTCAGGTGGGGCAGTCTCTGGATGACCTTTTCTCTAGTCCCTGCTCCATTCTTTGTCCCTGTATTTTTCCTGTAAGTATTTCACTCCCCCTTCAAAAAAGGATTGAAGCATCCACTTTTTGGTCTTCCTTCTCCTTGAGCTTCATATGGTCTGTGAATTGTTTCACGCCTGTAGAATTTGCTGGGGGAGACAGAGGCAGGAGGATTATGAGTTTGAGGCCAGTCTGTGCTACACATTTTGGGCTGGAGAGATGGCTCAGCTATTAAAGGCTAGGCTCACAACCAAAACAACAATCTAATTTCTTAAATGCTTTACTAAATAAAACATGTGCAGACATTAACATTTTTAACCAAGCATATATTTGCTCATCTGTATTTTTTATCTTGCCTCTGAGTTTCCATATTAAAATTTATTTTGTCCCATTTTTAAATATATGAAGGATATTGTGATGATTCATTTTTTTTATTTCCAGATCTCCCCTTAACAACCCCCTTACAGATGCTAAAGAATATTCCACCCTTATTCTCAGTGTGTTCTCTCTATGAATGCGTTTGCCTGCTTGAGCAGAAATCTATCGTGAACAGCCAAGTTTAATGCAAGTCAAATATGTTGAACAAATACGGACTCAGCTTCTTTGATAAGTGAAAAAAAAAAGATTGTAAAACCGCACTGGCGTTGAGCTAACCTCAAGCAGAACGTTCCTAAGAAGACAGGAAGAGTGAAGCACGGAGACTATGTAAGAATACATATGTGTTTTTACAATCGTGTACATTTCCAAACATCTTACAGTAAGATTTGACCTCCAGGCTTATGACAGTTAAGGTTATTGATCTCTCCCTAACCTTTCCCCCGTATTCACTTAATGCATAGTTTCCATATCATCTTATTAATATTTTCCTCAGATTGACTGCTTTGGGCCAGAAGAAATAAGATTTATGACTTAATACAGAAGACTCAAAACTTACATTGGAATGGAAGAGAGACAAAGACAAACCACTTTTAGAGAGTTCTGTCTCTCAGGACCCAGGTTCTCTGGAAGGGAACCCACCAGCCCTTCCCACAGAGAGATAGAGGGCACAACAGAGCTGTAGGCAAAACAGAGAGGAGTGGGCACCAGAATCTGATGGAGTGTTGGAGGAGTCTGAATGCAAAACCGTCCGTCTCTTCTCCATCTGGTAAAACACCCCATGTGCTTTCAAATCTGAAGCCAGCATAACACCTCCCCATCCAGGCTCTGCCAATGTTTTCTACCAGGATTCACTGATACCATCATGGTATTCACTTTGCAAACAGTTTTATCAGTAACATATGTCATTCGGTACACATGACAGAGTATTTATTTCTCTGAATGTCTGCTCTGTGTTGTTGTTTGTTTGTTCTGGGATTGTAAGATTCTTGCAAAATGTATTATATTTTGCTCAGACTCAGATAATAAATGCTAGAATATGGCCATGCTTGGCAGAAAACTAAGTGCACTGTCATTGTTTAAATAACTACAGACTAACTACAGCCGCTATTGCCCACAGTTAACTAAACGGTGCTGGATTCTCTTTCTCAGTTGAAAACTAGTGACTATGAAGAAAATAAAAAGCAAAGAAACTGTTAAGGGGGAAGCAAAGGATGTGATCTCCACTACTATCCTAGCTACACAGGAGGCCACAGTTGTCTCAGTGACGTGAGGGGATCCAGACACGTGTTCCAAGAGGTAAAATGATCTGGACATGCACATGAATGACTGAATAAATATTCAGCACAGATGAGAAATATAAAGAAGCCAGCTATCTAGCCTAGGCAAGTACATTTTTATTATGCTAAACAACTTTAAATGTGTTATTACACCAATGCCTCAAGGTAGGACTTTGCCTGCCTGCATGTATGTACAGTGGGAGTGTGGGAAGGGAGCAGTATCTTAAGGGGACATGAGATGGCTTTACCATTGGAGTTACAGAATGTTGTCAGCCATCACATGGGTACAGGGAACCAAACCCATGCCTTCTGGCATATCATCCAGTGCTCTTAAGCACTGAGCCATCTCTCTAGTCCTCCACATTATTTTTTCCTCAGACGGATCACAGGTAGCCTAGTCTGATGCCAGACTCGTTACATAGTCAAGGCTGACTTCTGCGATTCTTTGCCTTTGATTATGATTTATTCTGGGTTCTTAGTCTGTTCAACCCTGCTTGGGTTAAAGAAGAAATCTTTTTATTTTACCAACAAGATAAAGTTCAGAGAGGACACAAGCTGCTAAAATTTAGAAGGTCTAGAAAAGGCCAGAGCAAGGACTCACCCAGATAGTCTGCTCTTTAGCTTTATCCTTTGATGCTGAGGGAATTTGACCTTAAACTCCTCTCCATGTGACTAATCCTTAAATATTTGATGACAAATTCTCCTCTCTGGTTCTTCAGAATGTCCTCAATTACTTACATTGCATTAACTTTTTGATAGCTACATCAAAATTCTGAATTTATTAAGGTTTGGGGAAACTAATTCTCATAAGTGCTTTTACATATTGACTCAAGAAAAAAAAACCAGTAAGCTCCCAGGGTGTATGCAAACAGGAGAGGCATGTGCGCTGATAAACAGAAGTGGTGTGTGAAGGGGACTAGCTGGTGGGAAATGACTTTGAACCCTTAAGTCAGTCTACAGCATTGTTGTTGCCTGACTCCTATCTGGGACAACATCAAGGATGGAAGTGATGACTCCAATTTTGAGCCAGTCTTTCTACTTCCTTTGGTAAAGGTAGCAGTTTTGTAATGTTTATTTTAACACAGAGAGAAAATGAACCAAGTGTTACAGTCTGTTTATGATGTATTCCCACACAGGGTCACATATGAAAGTCTTGGTTCCTAGCAGGAGGATCCATGTAGGTGGGTTTTGAGAGTTCTGTGGGAAAGTCAGTACCTCCTATCCAATTTTGTTGTCCTCTTTCCATAAATATCTAGGACATTAATGTGTTTGGCATTAAGGAATGTGGGAGTCAATTCTCATCATCAGCTTGGGGAGTGTGTCAGAATCATTCGGGAGACATTGCTCTGTGTGCTTGTGAGGGAGTTTCCAGGGCGGAGAGAGGGCACACAATGAATATAGGTGACATCATTGGACTGGAGTCCTAGACCAAATATAAAAGTAGAAAGGAGAAACTCTGCCACCCTCCATTCTCTGCTTCCTGGTCAATGCCATTGATCTGACTATTCCTGCTACTTTGCCTTCCCCACCATGATGGACTGTTCCCTGTGAACTGTAACCCCGAACAAACTTTTCCTCCCAAGGAAGTTGCTTTCTGTTAGGTTCTGTTAGGTATCTGTTCACAGCAATGAGGAAAGCAGCTAATATGATAAGCATCACATATTCTTCATTACCATTTTTATGGTAGGATTTTCTGTAACCTTTTCAACCTTGGGCAAATTTTAATACATTCAAGGGGAATGTAATTTTCCATTAATGTAACAAAATAAATAGTATACTATAACACTGGTGGCTTTTCAAGAGTCTGTGATAATTCTAATTTTTTTCAAAAATATGACAAATATGTTAAACACACACACACCCTAACACAAGTAAATGTAATAAAATAGTTTAAAGTCACATTCTGTATATGTTCACTGTGAGATATTTAAAAATGATAAAATTCACAGAACTAATGAAATGACTATTTCCTGTAAAGAATGGGTACAGAGTTTCAGGTTGAAAAAGTGATAAAATGTATTTAAGAGATGAATGACTGGTCATAATAGCTGCATCACATCATAAATTATTTAATATTACTGACAAGTTCATTTCAAAACCAGGACATGGCATGCAGCTCAGTCAGTAGAGTCCTTGCTTAGTGTGAGAAAAGCCATGGGTCCAATCTGCAGCAATGAATAAACTGGCCATGGTAGTACGCATCTGGAATTCAAGGCAGGAGGATCAAAAGTTCAAGGTCATATTCATCTACATAGTGAGTTCAAGAGTATGCCCTGTGGCACATGAGGCTTGTCTCATAATAATAAGAAGGAAAATAAGAGAAAGCAAATTTTATGTTGTGCATGTTTTACCCCATTTCAAACACTGGAAAAAGATTCTAGAAGGTACTGTGCTGGATTTTGTATTTGAGGCCTTCTGTTCTGGACAAAGATCCCTTAGTTCCAAGTTCAGGGTACAAGGTGAGAGTCACCACCATTCAGAGAGGAAACAAAGACTGCTTTAGTTACAGAATGGGTTAAGATAGGTTAGAGGTATCTACTATAGCTGCTGTAGCTGGCATCTAACCCAGGCAGTCTTCCTACTACCAAAACAGGAATGATCTTGACTTTCAACAATGCAACTATAAATAAGAGTCTAATTCTTAATGTGTGCGTATGTGGGAAGGGTATTGTTTTGTTTGGTTTGGTTTTAGGGTTTTTTTTACTAGACTGAAATCTTGGGCATTTAGTTTGTCTTCAGTCTATACCTTGACTGTAATAAGAAAAGATTTCCCAAAATTATTTTTGAATTAAGTTTTATGTTTAAACTCTCAAATGTTTGAAGTTTCATAACCAGGAGAGCTCCTCTCCCTTCAGGCAGAGTGGGTAAAATGGTAGTGACCTTTTCAAGTCATGGGCAGGAAGGAAGGAAGCTTGTCACACTGCATCAGTTTTATGATATAACAGTCGTGGAGGGTTTGTTAGAAACGGTCCTTAATCTTTCTGAGTCATCTCATACACATAGCTTCCAGAAGTTTGTCACAGAGGGCTAGGATGCAGGAAGCCATTAGCCAAGGGACAGTGGCTCTAAAATGAGGCATCTGTGTTGGCAGCTTTCTCGTACCTCCCATTGGCAGAACTCTATCCTATTTCCGGTACTCTCAATGTCTGAGAAAATTTCCAGTGCTTTCCTATAAAGACCTCACATATCAGATTTAACCTTTTGGGTTGCTAAAGATATTTCCATCATCAAGCACCATTAGGTCTAAAAGTCCTAGAAGTCCTGAACTTTTGCAGCCACTGGATGACCTTCATGGGAGCTGATATCTGGATTCATGGACCACAATTTTAGCACCATCTATGTGTCAGAGCACCTACAATGCTCAGTGATCCACAGGTGGTCCTAAACCTCAAAGGGCAATAGTTTTGATTGGGCTGCACTGAATCTGTAAATTGCTTTTATTGAGATGGTCATTTAAAGAGTATTATTATTCTACACAATCTATGAACACAGAGTGTCTTTCTGGGTCCATTTACCTCTTTCAATAGATTTTTTGTGTGCTATAGGTAATACACTTTAAGGGTTAAGGAAATGTGGCGTGAGTTGCTGATATGTGCTGAGGACAAATTATATCCAAATAAGTGTACTGGATGTGGAATTCAGATGTAAACTGCAGATGGCAACTAGTAGAATGGTGTTGTTGAGAATTTAGATCAGGAGATTAGGTAGGTAGGTAAATAGACAGACAGGCAGACAGACAGACAGGTAAGTAGATAGGAAGGAGAAAGAAAAATGGAGGAAATGAGAAAGATGTAGAAAAGGAGAGGATAAAGAAGAGGGGGAAGAAGAAGAAAAGGAAGGAAGGAGTAAAGGAATGAAGGAAGAAAGGAAAAGCAAGTTCAACAGCAGAGGTGGAAGAGGGGAGAGACACTGAAGAATAAAAGCCCAGAGAGCTCCATTCTCTAGGAGAGACTGGGAATGGAGACCAGAGACCATACCACAGTAAACAAAGGACAAATTAGAAAATGTATTTCTGGAGCATGGGTGATGATCAATGTGAGTCACCTTGGTATCTTGTAAAGTAAGCAGGAGAAAGAAGAGCAGGATGTGCTCAGGATCGCCTTACCAAGAGAGCTACAGGAAGTGTGTGGGGCCGATGACAGATAGCATTCTGTCATGCAGGAGGTGGAGCAGGATGAAGGGTAAATTTAAAAGAGCCAACCTACACTTCCCACATTCCAGCAGGTTGATCCCATTAACAGACCAGCTCAGCCACTGCCAATAAAATCATTGTGATGTTATACAAGATGCCGAGTACGTTTCAGTGACTGAGTAGAAACCTTCAAAGTCTAGAAGAGGCTATAAAAGATGGTGCAAATTCAGCCTTACATGCATGTGAGAGATGAGGTCAAGCATAGATTAAATAGTTGATGCCCTTAATTTTATTAGTGGAGCGGCACAAAGTGATTTTTTAAAAAATTACATTGAGAGCATTAGTTTTGTTCAGTCACTGACATCAGTTACTTATTAAATCTTAATGGATAATGAATGGTAAGGATTAAAGTGCTTACGTAGCGTGCACAAGGTCCTGGGTTCAAATCCTGCCATAACTGATAAATAAATAGTAATTAAACATTAATGAACCAAATAATCCTAAGTTATCCTAATTTCCTATTTCTGGGTCCATTGTCCCATCCCTTGATCTTCATCTCCCCTGCATCTTATTTAATAAATAGTAATGTCATCCAATGAGTTTCTCAATCTGGAAATCTGGGTATAATTTGATTCATTCTCTGCATCTTACTTCATTATGACTTCAAGTGACAAGGAGTTTTGCATTAAGCAAATCATCTTTGTGGATTCCCAGTTTGAGAGTTTACTTTTTCTGTTACTATTGGAGGGTTGACTATTTCTTTGCTGAGTTAGAGTGACTATGTCACAATGTGACTTCCTGATTTTGTCTCACCCCATTCCCTTGGTGATTTGCCCTTTCAAAAGCACACATCTGATTCATTTATTCTGACTGAAGGTTGCCAATGACTCACTGGCTGCTGCATAGGAGTTCATTATGGGTCACACTTCCTGGTAGAGCTTATCCTAAACTCATTTCTGTAGTTGTAATGAAATGTGGGGATTAAAAAACAACTTAGGGAAGAAAAAAGGTTGTTTTAGCTTTTAGATCCATCATTTTAGTCCCTCATCATGGGGAAGGCAAGGCAAGGACTTCAAACAGCCTGCTACGATACATCCATAGTCAAGAGCAGAAAGAAACCTTTGCCTGCTTGCCTGCTTGCCTGCTTGCCTGCTTGCTTGTACTCCACTTGGTTTCTGTATCCTTACACAGTCCAGGATTCCCTACCTAGGGAATGGCACTGCTTACAATGTACCATTTCTTGTCATATCAATTGACTCAATTAAAACAATCCCCCACAGGCAAATCTACAAGCCAGCTCACTGTAGACAATAGCTCATGGACATCTCTTCCCAGGTGATGTTACCATATGTCAAGTTGACACAAAGCTAACCATTAGGTAACTCTTATCTTCATTTTCAGCTCCAGTGATAATATAGTTCCTCGAAGCTTGAAATTTCCATGAAATCATCACTGTTCTACTTCCTTGCCAAGGACACACACCACATTCCTTCTAGTGCTAGCATCTGCCAATCTCCTGCTCTCTCTAAATCTTCTGTTGTGCTGCAGGGCGTTCTGGAGGTCCTCTTGGTAATCTGAAAATCTGAAACAGGTATAGCCTGTTTTCTCCATCAGTTGCACCATGACCATGTGTTTAAGACTGTAGAAATATCTGTGTAGGAAATCTCTTTTCCCTTAGAATGTTCTAAGACATCCCCGTTTTATAAGTTTGACCTGAATGAACTTTGTTGCATTCAAGCATTTGTGAGAGGATCGACTAAAAGATTCTTCAATCTGGAATTCCAGGAAACAGATCTGAGAGTCTAAGAGTTATTTTACTAGAAAGTGATTCCCAGAAAACAGAATTATTTTTTTTTTAAAAAGGGAGGGACTATATAAAGGTATGCTACTCACCTGGTCATTGCCAATGGGACCTGTGTCTTGGAACTGTGGCATGAGGGGCATTATGTGATATCAACAGGACTTCAATGTTGTTAATTCATTGGGACCTCAAAGTGATTTAAAATAACAGGTACATATCCATGATTGCAATTCCCATGGGTAATTGAGACTATCTTCTTTTCTCCAAAATAAAATCAAGTCATGCATTTTCTTCTCATACTTAGAGTGTTTCCTCACCATTTAATACTCAAGAAATTGCTGCACATGAATCCATCAGCAACTCTTAACATTAAATTCCAATTTGTTACCATCCCAAATTGATTGAAAAGCTGTGGAGATGGCTTAATCTGCAAAGGGCTTACTTTGCAAATGCAAAGGTTTGAGCTTAATCTAAGCATACATAATCAAAGAAAGGAAGGAAGGAAGAAATGAAGAAAGGAAGAAAGAAAGAAAGAAAGAAAGAAAGAAAGAAAGAAAGAAAAAGAAAGAAAAAGGAAAGGAAGGAAGGAAGGAAGGAAGGAAGGAAGGAAATCTGGTATGATAAATTATGCTCCTGTAATCTCATTTCTTGGAAGATAGAAACAGGAGCACCCCTACCTCACTGAGCAGACAGCCTAGCCTAATCAGGGAGCCATAGCATCAGACCATGTCTGATAACAACAACAAAAATACCCAAGGTGAATGATATCTGAGCAATGACAGTCAAGGTTGACTTCTGGTTGCCACATGTACACACATGCACCCACATACATGTACACATGCACACTTGTAATTGCATACACACATGCACTTTCATGCACACATATATACATGCACTCATACATGCATGTACTCACATACACACATGCATCCACATACACGCATGTACTCACATGCACACCTGTAGTCATATACCACATGTACTGACGTATACACATGCACTCACATACACACATGCACTCCATGCACTCACATATACACATGCACTTACATGTACACAGGCACTCATAAACATACATGCACTCACATACAAACATGCACTCACATATACTCACACACATGGATGCACTCACATACACACAGGCACTCACATACACACGTTTTAACACACACAAATGCCAAGAAGAATTAGAAACTACAGTGAGATCATATATTCCTTAACTTATACATCACTATATAAACTTGTCTTCTCTTGTACATAGGTACTAGGAGCCTACTGTTACAGCCATTCCTCTCATGGTTTTTCCCTTATAGTGACACACTTGCACACACGCTCACAAACACGCAAGGCTAATGCACTAATGTGAACCACAGGCCACAGAACATTGTAATTCAACCAATGCAGGAAAAGGAAAAAAGGTTTCTCTTCTTAGAAAGTTTCCAAAGAGATGCTAAGCAAACATTAGTGAATCCTTTTAGAATTGTATTATTTTTCTCTTTAAAAGAAAGTTGCTATTTACTTGAAGATTAGAAGCATGCTGTGGTGAGGCTTGGAAGGTTATTTACATAATGCACAGCACAACTCCATTCTAACCCCGAATATTTAAAACACCTTTCACGGGAAGGGCCATGAGCATCTCCCCAATTCCCAGTTCTTTCGGGCTATTTTGTAGCCATTTTTTTAAATCCACTTGAACTTTAGAAAACAGACACACACAATTCTGTTCCTCTTGCAACATGTTCATAAATTCTGGCTTATTAATTGATGCCTTTTCTGAATTGCTCCTTTTCCACTGCTTTCTCTTAGTCTCCTAGGTCCTGAGTGGCTACCAACATTCTGAATAGTATGTTTATATCCTCACTCTTGAGAATAAAATCCCCTCTTAATACTGTGTATTTTCCCCTAACAGGAAGGAGTCAGTATATGCTGGGAATTCTGGCTTAGCAATGACAAGAAGCTAAAGTATTATGGTACACTGTTATTTCCTCAGGAAATGACAGTTGTTGCTTTTGATGATGATGATGATGATGATGAAGTTGTTGTTGATGATGATGATGTTGTTGTCTTCATCATGGCGTATAGAGGATATGACATCTGGTGTTTGTGTTCAAAGGACCAACAGTTCTGTTTTTACTTTGCCAAGATCATTGGCATGGTTCCCATTCAGGGACATCTTGCACATGATCAAGAATTAAAACTGCCAGTCTGGAGAGGCTGTTGAACAGCAAAAGGCATTGGCTGCTCTTGCAGAAGACGGAGTTCAGTTCTGAGAACCAGGTCAGGCAGCTCACAGATGTCTATAATTGCCCTCCAGTGATCCCAATGCCCCATTTGACCTCTTGCAGGACCCTGCATTCATGTGGCTTGTACTCACCTAGATACATAGATACATACAAACATACATACATACATACATACATACATACATACATACATATATACTACATGTATACATACATGTGCATAAATAAAAATAAAAAACAAATCTTTAAATATTTAGTAAGACATTTTATAATAAGCCATTTGGATTGGAAGAGCATTCACTTTTAAACATAATCAAGCCAATTTACATAAATTTGTAGGTTGTCTTTTTTTTCTAACATCAGAATTTGCTGGTTTGTTTTACAACAGGATAGAAAGTGAATATATCAGTCATATAGTTTAATGAGTAATGTGCCAGATGGACTGGTGAACATACTTTTACAATAAGAATAAACAGTTTGACTGAATCTTCCCTAGTGGTTGGTGACCACGGCAGGCCTCCCTTGACGATGAGATCTGGGCCTATGCTAGGTATGGCACCTTTAGCAAGTGCTTATAATTTTTATAAGACTAAACACTGCAATAGAAAACTTTGTAGATGTTTGACACTTCATTTTCTAAAGCAAATACTCCTAATCCAGCCCCAGGTGTATGATCCACCACCCATTAATGACAACTAATGATAAATAAGTGGGATGAGCGAATGAGAGCAAAGATCCTGAGACTGGCCGAGGTACAGGGACATTATAATCCCCAAGACTGAAGGATGTTCTATTCCGACGAGTTGCCTCTCTGCGACAGTCGCAGCCAGCACTAGGACCAGTATCTATCATCAACACCATGCACTCTATTAATTCAGTTCATGAACAAATCATTTCTTGTGGTACCAGAAGTTGGGCAAAAGACTCATGTGTGCTCGGCAAGCTCTCTGCCCCTGAGATGTAGCCCTCGACCTCCCTCTGCTAGTTTACTGTTTTATTCTGAGACAGGCTCTGGTTAAGCTGTCTGGCTGAAACTCACTGTGGAGCCCAGACTGGTTTCCAACCTGTGATCTTCCTGACTCCCTTCCTAAGTACTGGGTTTAGTAACCTGTGCCCACAGGCCCTACTTCTACAAACCATTTAAAATCTACTTATTAATCCAGTGACTCCATCCCTTTTTACCTCCAGGTCGTGGTTGTGAATAAACCTGTCTAGGCTTCTCTAAGCAGACTGTGTAAATCCTTCTACTAAGGATAAACTCTAATTCTGGACGAAGACAACCGAAATTCTAGAAGCCTTCTTCTACTGATCCGTACTGAAAACAACCATGTCTGCTTATTACCCTTTCCCATGATGAGCTGCTGGGAGCCAGGCTGATCTAAGGCTTTTTCTGAGGCCCCGATGAAAGAGTAAAAGCAACAGTACTTCTGTGTGCTTGCCCAGGAACAGACATGGCAAGGTCTGTGCCAGGGCTGGGGACAGAGTCTCGAAGAGTTGAGGTTGCTTGATGGGACTCTGACATCCACGACCCCCCAAGAGACTAGGGGGGTCCCCAGACCGCTGTGTGCTCGATCTGCAATGCACTTGAGATAGCCTCTGTCCCCTTTGTACAGCATTGCTTGATTAAGCTTCCTGCTGACTTAGTCACAATGTATGATGGCTTTCTGCTGACTCGGTCCCATTTTACACCTACAAACTGTAGAGAAGAAACAGTGATTCTTGATAAACTTCCTTGGCATAAGACAGAGCTTATATAAGAACGTCGATCCCAAACTTTACGTCTTCTTTACTTTCTGATCCCCTGGTTCCCCTGTCTTGGACCTGTCACTGAAGAATGACCTGCTGGTCCGGGTCAATTACCAATTATCTACCATCTGGGACTTACAAGGCACAACCGCTGGTATTAGAGTAAGAGAAGATGGATAAACGAACTTTTCTCACCTCTGAAATGATGGCCATGCAATGAAGAGACCAAATTCATAAAACATCATTAATATTTTCACTGTTATAATGGGATGTAGAGCATTCCAAACATGATAGAGAAAGCTTGTGGGTGGAGGGGTTGATATGGTTCTCATGTGACTCTCTGCACTATCATTCATTCACACTTTCCCATGTAAGACTGTTATCTAATGATATTTATCATTTCAATAACAGAAGGTGAAAATATTCATGAGAGAGTTATGGTTGTTTACATTGTTATATGCAAACATTTATTTACTCATTTTGATCACTGAGTGTGTAGGTTTATATGAATGCCATGTGTAGAACAGCACTGCCACACAGGCCAGAAGACAGGTTACGAGACATTATGAGGCATCAGACATGGCTGCTGGGAGCATAATTCAGGTCCGCTGCAAGAACAGCAGTCGATTACTCTTCTCCTTCCTGCCACCATGCCTGCCACTGGCTGCCATGCCTCTCTGCCATGATGGACTCTTACCCTCCAGAACCACAAGCCAAAATAAACACTTCTTTTGTGTGCTGCTTTGCTCATGATGTTTTATCCCAGAGACAGAAAAGTGACAAGTCTGGCTGGAAAGTATCAGCAAGCACGATACAAGGTCCTGAGCTCACTGAAACAGGTGATTCCAAGCTAAACCATGTAGGGCACAGGCACCTCCAGTGGATAACGCTGACTGCATTTTTGTTGCATTTTTGTTGTAATTGAGTACTTTCATTTTAGGTTACCATGCAACAAATTTGGTTTTGTTGTGGCTTTATTTTTTTTTCAAATAAAATCGCTTTTGTTGATTTTCCTTCCCCTCTGTACCCATTTCTCTGCCCTTTATTAAGACCCTCCCCAAAGCCTTCTTTCTGTTTTTGTGTGACTTTTTCCCTCTTCACCTTCCCCAACATCACTCATTTCTTTCTCAGAACATCTTAATTAGTTTTATTGCCTGTACCCACATCCACTCCACTTATACACATACATATATACTATTTTAAGGAACTAATTTCTACCTTAGAGAACAGTGCTGGAATTAAGGTCAGACTTGGGAAGTGAAAAAGATGGCATAAAACCAAGTAATTATCTGATTATTTAAATTAGATTAAAAAACAAATTCATATAAAAGGAAAAATCTGAATCAAGGAGAATAAAGACATAGGCCACATCAGCATAAAGGTGTTGGGACTGTGGAAAATGGGGTCTATAGACAGTGTCCGGATGTCTGCAAGGAGAGCCTGGATTTTAAAGTGCTATGGAAGTACAATTGAGTTTCCTCAGCAGAGAAGTGATATTCAGTTGAGAGATGCTTATTTGGTGTCATAATCAGCAATGGCTTGAGATGAGACGACAGTGCTCTTGAAAAACAGCCAAATGGTTTTCTGAGTGGCATGGAAATGAACCGCTGTGGGCTGGGATTTGGAAAGTGTCAGGGGAAAGGCAAGACATTTTTAATTTTTGATATAGCGTGGAGCAGCAAGAGACCTGTCAAAGGGAACTCTGAGGTTCTGAGTGAAGGTAATTGGAAAGATGGTAATGTTCTTCGAAGAGACAAGGAAACTGCAGAGTGGATTTAATTTCGAGCACAAGAGGCAGATTCACCTAAAGAGATGTCTGAAGGATGTTCCTTCTATTAACTTTCAATCCGGTGTGAACGGGCCCCATTTTTCATAATGGAGAAGCAGCCTTGGGAAAATGATTGGACTGTCCCCACTCACTTCCAGAGTGTTCGATATGAAACAAGGCTTGGTAACATCGGGCTGATTTTCAGGTCTAGAAACAGAGATGGAGCAGAGGTAACACCAAATGAGATCCTGTTAGCATGGTGGGACTGAGCAGATAACTACCAAGTTAATGTCAGGGTGCGGGGACAGGGCTTAAGGCTACTGAGCACTCTAGCTTCAATGTGAACTTAGTCACCCTTTCCTTGAACAGCAAACCACCAGTATCATAGTGCTTGTTATTGGATAAACATTTTTTAAAAAATATCTGGGTTTCGTTTTCATCACAGATCAGAGTTCATAATGTTTATGCCCATTAACAAAGAAATAATTGATGATGACTAATTTTATGCATATAGTGTTTGCCTTTCGTGTGTGCTTAGAACTGGATCCGGAGCTTCAGGCATTATAAGCGCATTACCTATCACTGAGCTATCCCGTCAATCCTCACATTGATTTTATAAAGGAAACAAGTTGAATACAACTTTAAAGCTTTACATACGATTTAAGACACATCAGTGATGTTATCCAAGATGTGGAAGCAGAATCATGTGGTCTTTGTTTTGTTTTGGATTAAATAGGAATGAGTAAATTCTCTAAGGGTCAAATCAGGTGTGTCCAATCTTTTGATAGTTACAAGACATTGTCATCTATGAATTTTATACTGGATAACTGGATATTAAAGATACAAAATAAATCACAAGAAAAAATTCATATTGATTTCAGTTCATGTATGGTTTTGTGTTGGGCAGGATTCAGAGCTGTCCTGGAGAGTGAGAGAGTTGGGCTTCATGGCAGGAAATGTTTTTCATTAGACCACCTCTAAGGGAAAAGGGAAGTGAGGCAAATCTGCTCAGCAAACAAAGACCTTGCTACTCCAACCTGACCTCAGTTCAATCCCTGGACTATATGGTGGGAAGAAAGAACTAACTTCTTCAAATTGTCCTCTGACTTCCATACATATGTCATGGCATGTGTGTGCACATGCACACACACATGCACACACACACACACACAAATTTAATTTTTAAATTAAGTAGAAAGTGAATGATCTGAAGACCTAGTATTCAGACATCCTGATTGACAGACAGAACAATTGAAATTCAATGAAGGAGTTCTGCAACAATTCAATGAAATGATGTCCCCAGCATAGATAAAAGTAAGCTGTAATTAATTTTTTTGCTAAGAATTTTCCCCCACATTTTAAAATTATTTGAATAATCTTTGGTGAAGAAGTGTAAGAAATAAACCTATCATATTCCTAGAATCTTTCTATCCTTGTAGCCTCACCCTGCCTTTTTTAAGGCAAAAAAAAAAAAAATCTTTAATGATTTCTTTAGAAATCTTTCATGGAAAGTAACAGGGGCCTTTTGCAAGTAAGGAACAGCAAAGAGAATGATGAGTGGAAGATTTGCTGAATGAAATAATCCAGACACAAAGGAATGCAGTAGACCCTTGCTAATGTGTGACCTCTAAAATATTCCATCTCTGAAATACACCAAGAGGGAAAACCCAACAGTGGGCATGGGGAATGTCTAAGCACTCAAAATAGTAGCAAAGCATAGGCTAAGCAACGTAATTTACATCACAAAGAATACAGAAAATAAAAATCATAATAAAGTGTAAGTTGCTAAATTGGGTTTTGTCACACACAAAAAAGAAAGAAGAAAAGAAAGGGAAGGAAAAGAAAGGGAGAAGAGGGGAAGAGAGAGGAAGGGGAGGGGAGGGAACAGGAGAGGAAGGGAGGGGAAGGGAGAGGACAGGAAGGGAAGGGAAGGAAAGGACTGGCCAGGACAGGTCAAACAGAACCTAATAAGTCACTGTGCACATAGTGCAGGAGAAGAGCATGTATCTGTCTCTAACATTTGCAAGATCCTCACGTCAAGTCCCAGTTGTTAAATAAATGTTTAACTCTAAGGTGGTAGGCATGTTAATTTTCTCCACTACAGTGACCATTTTAAGGTCTATATATGTCTCATCCCATAATATATGTTTTTACATTTATATTACAGGGTGTATACTTAGGAAAATTTGGGGGATTGTGGTAAAATCTTTTTGTTTTATCTTGTAAAAGTATGGGTTGGTTCAAAAAGAATAAATTCAAGTCCTCAGTTCACAGGTAGAAACTGAGAGGTTTGAAGAAGTAGGAATCTGCTGGACATGGAAGGCTGAGGCAGGATGATCTCAAGTTCAGGGCTAGTCTGGCTATAAAGTGAATTCAAGATCATTCTGGGTACCTTAGTGGAATTCTGTCTCAAAGTAAAAATAATTGGAAAGTCTGGAGGCATTGCTCAGTGGTAGAGTGCTGGCCTAGTTTATATGAGGCTCCGGCTTAAATTACTAAATAATAATAACAATAATATTAGGGTTGGGGATTTAGCTCACTGGTAGAGCGCTTGCCTTTGGCCCTGGGTTCGGTCCCCAGCTCTGAAAAAAAAACAACAATAATAATAATAACAACAACAACAACAATAATAATAATAATAATAATAATAATAATAATAATAATAATATCAGAGAATGTGTGGAGATCTGGATCCACCCCAACTTCTTACTTAGACTCTACCTCATCTCCTTCTATCCAGGTTCTTGACAAACACAGTAAGAGACGTTTGTACTGACCTCAAACCTAGTTAACAAGTGACAGATCTGTACATCTGTCAGTCATGTTCGTGTCCCTTGACGGGTAAGCCCTTAACACTCTTCTTCCTGCTTCTGCCTTTCCTTGAACAGTGTTTTCATCTTGTGAATAAATACTCCCTCAAATAGTTTGCTCAAACTAACTTTAAAAGTATATTGGCTCTGTGGCTGGAGAGATGGCTCAGTGGTCAAGAGTACTGGCTGCTCTTCTAGAGGTCCTGAGTTCAATTCCCAGCCACTACACTGTGGTTCACACCTACCTGTAATGGAATCTGATGCCTGCTTTGGGCATGTAGGAGTACATGCAGATAGAGCACTCATACATTAAATGAATAAATAAATAATTAAATAAATAAATAAATAAATAATTTTTTAAAGTATATTGGCTTCATGTTCTACAAAGTCTGTGCTCCTAGCTGAATCCCCTTCTCCAGTGTGGTCCTGGTGTTGGTAACATCTGCCTATGGTTGAGCACCCATGAGCCGACTTTCTCTTTAACTTGGGCAGAATCTATGTTTTCAAATTTTCCCTTGGTGATTTTCACTTTGGTAGGGACAGAAGTCAAAGTGTTTCTGAAAACATACAACAAAACAAATGGAAATGATAGGAACAACCTCACAGAAGTAGCAAGGTGTGTCAGCTAACACCAAAGCGAGGCTAAAAAGGAAAGAAGGCTTTTATGCTGACCTGCTAAGATAGTGTGAGAGGAACACTGCAATGCTTTGCAAGAAAGGGAATTGTTTAAAGGAGATAAAAAAGGCTGAGGGAGATGGCTCTGTCAGGAAAGTACTTGCTTTGCAAGTATGAATATCTGAGTTCGGATTCCTAGCAAACATGTAAAAATCTTACTGTAATCTGTGATCCAGGGCTGGGAGGCATTGACCAGCCAGATTTGCCAATCGATGAGCTCCTGGTTTTTTTTTTAAGGTGGAGATTGAAGAAGACATCTGATGTCAAGCACTGAGCACTGGTCACCATGTACACACAGACATATACCATGTGCACAAAGTCATACATCACACACATACAAAAAGGCGGGGGAGACCTGGAAGGAAAGCATAATGTTTGAAGAGAGAAGTTTGCTAAAGACAAAGGAGGTCTACATGAGTGCAAGAATTGGGGAGACGAAAAGTGTGGATGTCTTTGATAAGAAACACAGGGAAGGCAGGGCTTAAGTTTCCATTAAAATGTTAAAAATAGAAATGATAGCTGAAGGTTTTTATATCCAGATTAATTAAGAGCACAGAAAGGTAGCTAACATTTTGAAGGGAGGGTCTCTTTTACTTCTGAGACGCTGAAGGTAGAAAATAGTGTCACTGGAGATTTTGAAACAGTGAAAGAAAAACTTTCAAGGAAACCTCTTTCTTTGCTGATAGGGGTAAAAGAGACATTATAGAGGAAGACATGGCCTCTGAAAGAAACAAAGAAGAAACAGAGGTCTCGGAGATTTGGAAGAACTAAAGGAAGAAGAGGTGGTCTCCAGAGTTAAATGAACGTAATTTATTAGCTACTTCCCTGTTGCTGAGATGAAATGCCACAATTAAAAGCAGTTTATGAAAAAAAAAAAAAAAGCAGTTTATGGGGGGGAAAATGTGTTTTGGCTTACACTTTCAGGAAACTTGCACACATTTTATCCACAAACAGGAAGCAAAGGGAGGAAAATAAAATAACAGGAAGCAGTGAATGGCTATGAATCCTTAAAGGGCACCCCTAGTGGCATACTTTCTTCAGCAAGGCAACACTTCTCAGAAGCTCGATATTCTCTCCAAACAGCACCACCAACTGGACACCAAATGTTTCCATATATACACAAGCCCATGGGGTACATTTCTTATCTAAAGTAGCCTGACAGTTAGCTACAAGAATGGAGAATTCTGAAGGAAGAAGGGAGACATAAAGAGGAGGACGCTTAGTGAAAGAGAAGGTTTGAGAAACCTTAGGGTATGGGGCAGGGTTGCCTAGAACAACCAGGAATGTCTAAGGACCTCCCGGCCACAAAGCAGAAGGAAGCTGAGAGTATCTGAGTTGGCACATGCAGATATCTCAAGAAGGTGGTCACTAGTGAATACATCAGCCAACAAGAATGGCATTCACCACAGCCTGGGCTTCCCCAGTACAATAGCTAGTTTTAACTGTTAACTTGACACACTAGAAAACCAAGTGGGAATGGAGTTTCAATGAGGGATTGTCAAGACATGGGCACACCTATGTAGATGTTGAGAACTGAACTCCAGTCCCCTTGAGAACTAGTAAGGGCTCTTACCTGCTGATCCATTCAGCGCATATATATATGTATATATATATATATATATATTCTTTTAATATATAAACAGCAGTTTTCTGTTGTTGTAATAATATAAAAATAAAAGAAGTATCGTTGTCTTTTATTCCACTAGGTCCGCGTCGCGGTGCCCCAAGATATCTACTAGATATCTTGGCAGAAACACATCCCAGCCGCACTTTCCTACACTCAAACCCCCACATAAAAGATCGCAAAACACAATAGTCTTTGACACAATTGATAAGATATTATTGCCCAGTTAAACATACAAAGCCCGGTACCATCCATCCCTTAGGAACATTAATAACAACCTGTAAATACACAGAGCAGAATCTTAACATCACCTGCCATGGCTTCTCCCCTCTCTCCGTCTCCTGTCTCTTCCTCTCTCCTCGTCTCCTCCTCTTCCTTCAAACTTCTCTCCCGCCCATCCTTCCTTCTCCTCCAATGACAGGCCTCCTTCTATCCTGTACCTGCCCCTCACCTGTACTTTACAAATTCAATGGGGAAAAGGTTCTGATCAAGTCAGCTGATTTCTGAGTAAGTGACTAGGCAGCTGTCCTTGGGGCAGTGGAATTAGCATCAAAATCCAGTTAACTTCTGGGCAAACCACAACAGTTTTCTCATTGCTAATGAGAATCAAGATCCTATTTGGATTTCCTTTCCTATATATTTACCATTTATACCTTATCCTCAATGCTACTTTTTTGTTCTTATTAACTTATTTGAACTAGTTATATCTTTTGAACATCACATCTTTGCTCTTCCCATTTACAACAAATATATTTTCCTAGTCTGGGGGGTTGTTTATATATTACAGTTGTTTCCTCTTTGCATTCCATTTCTATATGACTGTATTTACCAATATATCATCATTATCATCATGCTTCCTATATTTTTATCTTATTTAATGGATATATGCCTGTCTCAAATACATTTTAAAAACCACAGTTTTCTATATTTTATAAGTGGGTTCGAGAGGGGTTTTTGTTTATTTGCTGATTATTTCTCTTCCTTAGGGCTGTGAATGCTTTCTAGAGAAATTAGATTTGCAAATTAATTTAAATTGACTTTGTTGTGTATGGTTTGGAGAGACAATTACCCAAATACCATGTTTACTTTTCCCTTCTTCACTAATCTACCAGTCTTTCTCTAGGATAGATTACATCTTCTTACATAAATGGCTTTGGGCTTCCATCTGAAGCCCATTGTTGTGCTAAACCTACAGCAAGATTCCACAGCCATCATTGTCACAGTTTGGTTAGGTAATCTCATGTCCCCCTATTATTGGCTATGTCCTGAGAAAGGCAAGGAGGTGAAGAAGGACCGTGGAGCAGTACCGCCTTACTGACTTGGTACATTCTTAGCAGCCAGCTACCTAGCACAACATCAGAAATTTTTGACCACAAGTAACATGTTCGGTGATGGCTGATCTCAGTTGTCATCGTGATAAGATCCAGAATCACTTGGCAGATGATCCTTTAGGCACCTCTGAAGGGAGGTGCCTTCCCTTGAACCCTTATCTTGGCTGGGTTAATTGAGGTGAGAAGAAACACTCCCTGTGGGTTGGCATTCTCTGGCCCAAGATCCAGGACTACATAAAAAGAATGTGAGCTGAGTGCAAGCCTGTATTACAATTCTCTTCCTGACTGTAGATACGATATGAAGAGATGCCAGAAGGTCCCACAGCCATGACTTGTACAGCATAGCAGACTGTATCCTCAAACTGTGAGCCCAAATAAAATCTACCATTCTTAAATTGCTTTTGCCAGGACATTATATCACAACAAGAAAAACGACCAAGGCAGCTTGCATAGAGTGAATTATTTCTGTAGAGACTTACCTTCCCTTAACTCTATATTTACTGGACTTCTTCGAAATTCATAGCTTCTATTTTACTAGTGCTTACATTTTTAAAAGAAATTATTTATGTATTGTGGAGACATTTACATGCCATGGCACCTGTGCAAAGAACAGAGGATAACACATAGGAGTCTGTGGTTCTTTCCCTCCATCATGTGGCTCAAGGGCTGAACTCAGATCAAACTTGGAAGTGGGCACCTTTACCCACAGAGCCACCAATCCGGCCACCAAAGTCCAGTTTTGAAACATTACAAGTAAGATTTTGGTGACAAGTAGAACATTGCAGGATTAATATAAAAATAGAATTTTAAAATATCACGAAGACACAGTCAACATCCAAGAATATGTAAATTATAGCAAACAAAACAACAGAAGCATCTATGAGATCCAATTAGATAAACATCTAACAAATGTATGTAATAAATTGTCTGATTTAAAATAGTCTTCAAACCTTGCCCAAATGTTTTTGATGAGCAACCAAGCAAGCCAGGATGATTGATGTATGCATATAAATAATTTATGACAATTCAACCACATTTACAATTCAGACGACTGGGAAGTTTTCACAAGAAGCTGACAGAAGATGAAGGAAGGAGTTTCAGAAGGAGCCTCTTAAAATAACCTGCTCTAGCCCCAAACACACTTTCACTGAAACTAAATACATATTTTTCAAACTATCTCCCTTTTTTACATCTGTTATTTTGATGTAGTAGGGTCTCACGTATGAGGTTTTAGGAAGTGACCTCAATATTATTTCTTATTTTAGAGCTAAGTAAAATGAAACATCAAATTAATTATAATTTAGAAAGGACCAAAAAGATGTGGGAATAAATTTGAACTGTTTCACTTTGTTCTTGCTTGTGTTCGCATTTCATGGCATTTTTTTTAATTCCAACTCATATCTTCTAATTTCTTCAGTTATAAAAATGAATAGGTAGCTACTGTTTTTTAGCAACCAAATTGTACTTTGTAGTAGCTAAGAGTATTCCTTCATGGAGATGTTTCAGCGTTTCTGCTCATATGAGTGACATATATATATATATATATATATATATATATATATATATATCGCTAGAAATTTTATTTTATATTTACGTATTACTTGGACTAAAATGCAATAGATATTATAAAGCTGACTACTAACAAATATTACAGCAGTTCTTCCAGAGGTCTGTCTTAACTGTTTTCCACATACTGGGGGAACACACAGACGACAGATCACTGGAAAATTGCTTGACTCACATGTGTGAGACCATAGGTTCAATCCCCAGTACTGCCGATGGAAAAAAAAGTGGCTATTTCTTTATAAACTGTCATGAAATGAGATAAAGAGGAAATTTTTAAAATATGAAAATATAGACACGATCATCTCTATTTTGACTCATTATAAAAGGAAATGAAGCAGCATCTAGGTACATCTGTATATTTTCATTACACGAATCAAAGCACCACCCAAGAAGTTCCAACTCAACCTTCCTCAGCCACCTTCACTGTATCCGTGTCACCTAAGGCCTCCAGCTTCTTCATCTCTTTTTGCTCCTCTGTATTGGCCAGTGTGTACCTGCTTTGCAAGTTTCCCAAGTGATGCATGGTACCTAGCAAAAGTCAAGGGAAAAAAACCCTGACACTGCTGCATTTGCCTAACATGAGCTGCTTTGGAGGATGAGTCTCCTCTATCATAGTAGCCTGCCCCCCATCATCCTAAGCAACTGAGTTAACTCTGGTTTAATTCTGTCTTTCAAAGAGACAGGTCGTTTCAAACCTAAGGTCATGGAGGTAAGAGAACTAGGTATTACCATCACTGAGTAACTAAACTGGCAGAGAATGGAACATGGGATAAACTAGAGTGCACTTGATAGTAAGAACTAAATTTCCTCTGACACCAGAGTATGGCACAGAGAAAAAACACTTAAATAGAACATGCCAACAAACCATTGGCAAGTATTTGACCACTCTTTTGAGTTTACCTTACCAATACTTAGTAATGGGGTTAGAAAAAAGGATTTCAAGCAAACTCAGTCAATGAAATGATTGCACATGGTACAATTTATTAGCAATTAACAGCAGTTGATCATTACTAATTGCAGAATTACTTTCTGCCTAAATGACACTGAACCTGTAGTCTAAGAAACCATAAGGATATAATGTGGTCAAAATGGATTTGGGAAAATAAATAAAGAAAGTTAAAAGCTTGCAGACAGGGGACAGGAGAGATGGCTCAGCTCAGAGTGCTGGCTGCTCTTTCAGATGAACTGGGTTTGGTTTCCAGAATCCTCATGGCTAGCCACAACCTTCAACAACTCCAGTTCCAGGGGATCTAATACACTCCTCTGATTTCTGTATGCACCACATATGCACATGGGTCGCATACTACATTCAAGTAGCACACACACATACACATAAAGTAAATATAAAAATTGTTTTTATGTAGGAGAACTTTGAGATGGCTCAGTAGTTAAGATCCCTGACTGTTCTTCCAGAGGTCCTGAGTTCAATTCCCGGAAACCACATGGTGGCTCACAACCATCTGTGATGGGATCTGATACCCTCTTCTTATGTGTCTGAAGTCAGCTATAGTATAGTCTTATAAATAAAATAAATAAAATCATATGTATATGAAATGAAATTATAGTCAGCGTTTCTGGAGGATGCTGAATGAGAGCCAAAGCGACAAGTAATACTTGTACAGTAACCCATAACTCAGCCCGGCATGTATACTGCTCCTCTGCCTCAGATGGTGGTAAGAGGTGTGTGTACTGTGCGTGTCAGTGGGTGGGTGGAGGGGTTCAGTAGATTCAAGGTAAGCCTCGAAGCTGAGTAAGGAGAATCAGCATGGTTTGCTGATAGTTTGAACCCAGGAATGGGAACTGTGCCCAGGTCTATTAAACTGGACCAGCCAACATGGTGGACTGTGGGGGAAACCCTTAGCAGCAAGAAAGGCAGGAAAGAAGTAGATCTGCAGGGAAAGATTAGGGATTCTTCTCTGGTAAGCTAGCAATGCAGTCTGCATACTGAACAGTGATGTAAATAAATCAGGTGTTAGCCACAGATATAGGACCATGGGTGTAGGAAGTGCTCTTGGCTGGAGACCAAATGAGGAAATACGTGTACCTAAGAGTGTCTAAAACTTTGAGATTAGATACAGCATTGGGAGAGACAGTGGAAGCAGATAAAATCCACCACAAAGCTGAGGCTCTTCCGAAGGAGGCTCAACAGAAGAGCAGGCTCAACAAAAGAACACAAGAAGGAACAAGTAGTAGGATCCAAATACTTAAAAATACGTGTGTTTATAACATAAAGACAGCCATAGAACCACCATGTCTGTCATTATTTGAGATCATTAGTGACTTGTAAGGGATTGCTGGGTAGTGGAAAAATCCTACTTAGAGCTGACCAAAATGTGTGTGTGTGTGTGTGTGTGCACGTGTGTGTGTGTATTTGCACGTGCATGCACCTATGTCTGCATTCTCAAGTATGTGTGAACTTGAGTACAAGAGTACACTTTTATTTGGAGGTTAAAGGACATTTTGTGTTTTCCCAATTACTCTCTTGGCTCACTGACTGGTCAACAAGCTCTATGGATTCTATTGACCCAGCACTGGGGTCACACACCTGTATCACCACATCTGGCTTTTATGTGGATGCTGGAGATCAGACTCAGGGATTCACACTTACCTTCAAGAACTCCCTGACAGCCAGGGCAGCAGTCCGGATGCCCCCATTATAAGTGTGAATGAATGAATGTGTAGTGAGTCCTACGTATTACCTCCAGGATCTTACTGTAGTTCGAATCTGCGGTACCTTCCACGAACTCGTGTTTTGAATGTGAGGTTTCCAACCTCCGAGAATTTAGAAGATAGGGCCTTGAAGGAGGATATAGGTCAGTGGGTTATAACCACCCTGAATGTGGGCCGCAGTCTCTGCTTCCTGTCTGCCATCATGAGAGCAGCTACTGCCGATGCTTCAGCTGCCAGAGAGCTGTTCTATTATGCTTTTGCTGCCATGATGGACTGTAATACTCTGTACCCCAAAATGAATAAATCTTTCTCTCCTTCCTTAAATTATATTCATTAGGTATTCAGTCACAGTAGTGGGAACACAAAAGGATTCAAATCAAGAAAGCATCCATGTGAGATTCAACCCTGAATTTTTTGGCATCAGAAACAACTAGTTCCCCATGCTCTCTACAGTCATCTCCACCTCTGTGTGGCTTTCTAGTAAGACGCTCGGTGCTGTTGATTTCATCATGTCACTATTCTGGGGTCTCAAAGGTAAAGAGAGATGTAGGAGCAGGTGAGAGAAACTCACGTGTCGATTCCTTTTATCACCGTGGTGACAGAGCACCTAGCAAGAAACAATTTGAGAGAGGGAGTGTTTGTTTAGCTCCAGTTGGAGGAGACAACCCATCACAGCTAGGCATGGCAGCAAGAACAGGAAGCAGGGAAGAAACAGGAAGTGTTTCGCGGCTGTAAAGCCTCAAGACCGGCTCCCAGTGACTTCATCCACTTCCTCCAGTAGATTCCATCCCTGAGGGTTCCACAATTTTCTCAAACAGCGCCACTCTCTGGGGACTTCCTGTTCAACTACACGAGCCTTTGGGGGACAATTTTTTTTTCCGCATTCAAATCACATTGTGGATGTGCGGACATTTCCTCAAAACAATTGACCTCACGATTTACAAGGGGCCCAGAAGAACCTTAAACTATCCTCATCCAGCAGCATTCTCCTAACAGGAAGAACTGCTCATTGGCCCCACCCTTTTTCAAATAAAAAAGTTCCATTTAAATCCATGTGGGATCCGTCTTTAGTCAAAATATGCTGCAATTTCCTACGCAATCATCGCTGTATTACATTAAATCAATTAACTCTGTTATGTCAATTTTCAGGTAAGATGGCTTCAGGCAGAACAATTTCGTTTCCTGGGAATTAAGAAAAGGAGAGGAGGGTGCCACAGCAGCGTCTGTGTCTTCTGTCAAGCACATTTTAATGATGCGAAACTCCAAAGGGTTTCTTGAGAGCAGAGCTTGCCAAAATGACCAGATGACACCATGGCCTTCATCACGGCCTGTGCCAATGGCTTACCAGGAAGAATAATTGCTCTACCAAGTGAGTGGCGCGACTGAGCAGATGGGTCCCTTTTCTGTGTTAAGAATAAAAGTCCAGGAATGCTGGACAATGCAGGCAATGGTATTTATCGGCAATTGTTACAGACTCCTCTGGTAAAGAATGAGACCACAGATCTGGGGAGATCACTAATTCTAAGGGGCTTGAGGGTGTAACACCTGGTGATACACCCTCTTTCTTTTTTTTCTATTGCTTTAAAGGTGTCTCTGCATTCCTTCTACAGCAGTGGCCGGGTCTCTGTCTATAAGAAAGAGTGGAATTGTTGATTGGTTAGGGTAAGAGTGGGCACCGCAACCTCCTCCTCTTTGTGGTGTAACCAGTACAGAGGCCACTGTCGTGTGAGAGAAAACGGGGCTGTACCTCATAGAAAAAGATACTGCTGTGGACAAAATGCCATGAAAAAGGAAAGAAAAAGAAACTCACTGCCTATCGATAGGAGGAAATTGTCATAAAAACCAACAACTTCGGTTTCTCATATTCTGTCTTCTACCATCCAACCAGCTTCTCACTGGTCCCCTGTGAGAAGGCTTGCTCTTAAATCATCATTGAGGGCCATTTTTCTCTATAGAGAACCAGGACAGCCCACGAATAACATGTTAGAGACACTCTTTAAAACCACTAATTCACTTTAAGGATTAGTTCAAGCTTTAGAGTGGAGTGTTGATTTTCCAAACAGCTTTATATATTCCAACATCTAAGTACCATGAAAGTGGGGATCCAATTTCCTACACAGTATATTTTAGGGGTGCTTTCATATCACAGAAGGCCATTCACTTTGCTCCTAGGCCTATACTTCTATGTGAATTATACATCCAGCATTTCCCATTTCTAGTGAGACCTAGGCTCTTCATAGCTTCATAAGTTGGTTCCTATAATAAATTACAAGCATGTGTATGTGTCTGTGTTTCCTATTACTTCTATGTCCATAGAGAGCCCTAAAACTCAATTAATAAAAAGTGGAAGGAAATATATACACATGTTCTAGGAATTACAGTGAGTCCAGTTTTGAGGGTCCATCCTCCTATAGCAGGTCATAGGATAGAATATATAAGAAGTGGGCCTGTGCTTGGGTCACTATAATCAGTTTATTGTGTGGCTGCTTCCTCTGAATTGAAGCATAGCATCCTGGAAGAAGAACAGAGAATTACCCTGTGCTCGGGAAACTGATAACAATTAAGGGACAGGAAATTAATGAAATTTACAAGATTCATGAGGCTCCCTCTTGAAGTCATACCAGCAGTATACAACAGGTGAGAGGGGGGGACTTGTCAATGGACCTGCCTATAAATTGTGGGAACATCAGTCCTACAGCTTCCATGAATCATCACCCAAGCTGGGTTGGGCAGCGATACATGACTTACCCATGTGCTGCACATAAGCACCAAAACCTCATGGGTTGGCCAAGTTAGCCGTGGATGGAAGTGTTCCTTTGGCCAGCCATTTATTGGGGTTGAATAGGTGTGTGCCATCTCCCCAGAAAATGTTGGGAGTCAGGTGTGACTGTTTGCTGTTCCCATTCTTCCCATATATCCCACTTCCCACCAGAGAAGTAACAGCCCATGGGACGTCCCTGTGTTTCTCAAAACCCAGCATCTGGATACAACGGGAGTGAAGAAACAGACACTGAATCTGGTGGCAGTCGCTCTTCTCCTTCCTGCCCGATGCACAGGACTACAGTTGGCATGGATCCGCTATGTGGTTGAGGGGAGCACAGTCAGTTTTTTCCGCTATAAAATGCAAGGCTACTACAGGCATGCTTATTATTCTCACAGCAAAAATATAGTGCTGTCAAAGAAGTGTCAAATCTCTTTCATCCCAATAGGCAAAGACTAAAGGCTTGAGGTGGCGGGGAGAAAAGTGAGTCAAGGCTTAAGGCTGGAAGAAAGGTAAGCATCACTTTCTGCCCAGTAACTGTGCTGAGGACCAATCCCAGTTCTGCTTCCCCAGAGTAGTGACTTCTGAAGCCCAGCATCAAATCGGTTATTTTCAAAATGCTCATATATTTGGAGAGCAAAGGAATTTACAGGAGAAGGCGCACAGGCCTCCACTCAGAATACGCTCCGCTGATTTCCTTTTCCATTTACAGAAATGAAAATTCTAAATTGGGCTCCAGCTACATTTGGAATTTCGTCTTCAAATTAAACTGCTCTGCTGCCTCATGGACTTGTAGTTAATATATGGTGATTTCAGGGCGGTAAGCTTGACTCCTTGGCACACTGGAGTGAAGCTAATGAAATAAAGCGATCGTGGCATACATTGAGTGGATTGAGCTGGGTAATGCTGCCATGATAGATGATGTCCTTCCTTTGGTTCTGTTAAGGCTGGGGAGCATGGCCATCATACCTTGGAATGACTATGGATAGGAAGACCTTCAGGATAGTGCCTGTTTGCTGAATTTGGGGAAAAACCAAAGAACTAAATTGTGTTCATGGAAAGTAGAATCTAAGATGTCCCTAATTGGGTGTGTTGTGGGTGGCTTATGCTTCTTCCTATGTGAAGAGCTTGAGTGCAGGCGGGAAAACTTATTGGGTAAGGGCACTGAATGTGAAACTTGATGGCCAGCTTGGATCCTGGGGATCCACATGATAGAAGATGACAACTTACTCCTTCAAGTGGTTTTTTGACCTCACACAAGCACCATGTACATGCGTGCGCACGCATCCGTACACACACACACACACACACACACACACACACACACACACACACACACAAATATATAATAAATCAATAAATAAATGTACTTTATAAAACAGAGTTTGTCTAATGAAAAATCAGTTGCAAAGACCTTTGAGCTATTTGACAAGAAAAGGGATACCACTAGAAGCCTGTGGTGGTACTCGCCATTTGGGTGTCATACATTGACACTGGCATTGTGCGAGTGCAGTTCTGAACCACTAGATATGATGATTTGAGGCTAAAATTCTTTGGCCAAGTATACAAAAGAAGCAGCAAATTAATAAGGTTAGTAAATAACATAAGGTTTTGTACCAGAAGCTTATAGCCCAGGCTAGTCCTGAGCTGCTTAATTTGGGACAAGCTAGAATTTTCTGAAGAAACCACAATTAAGAAAATGCTTCCGAAAGATTGTACTGTAGACAGGTCTACAGGGTATCGTCTTGAATAAGACTGAAGAAGAGGGTTCATCCAAAGAGGCTGGTGCTGCCTCTGGGCAAGTGGTGTTACATGAAAGTCAGCTAAGAAAGCCACGTGATGCAAGCCAGCCAGGAGCGCTTCCTTCATGGCCTCTGCATGAGTTCCTGCTTCCTGTTCTGCTTCAGTTCCTTCCCTGACTTCACTAGGGGATGAATAATACTTGGAAGCGTAAGATAAAGTAAGCCCTTTCATCTTCAAATTACATTTACTTATGATGTTTTATCACGACAGTAAACCCAAACTAATACAAGCCTTAAACTTAATAGGTAGCCAAATATGAGCTCAATTTTCTGATCCTTCTGCTTCTACCATGGAAGTCTACCACAATTAATAAAATGCCTCCATACGATTTTACTGATACAAGCTAGAATGAGAGCTGAGAGCTTATGCCTAGCTTAAGTCTTCTGATGGGGCTGCTCTGGCTGGGAATGATAGAACCTTCTTATACACACACACACACACACACACACACACACACACACACGGCGGGGGGGCTCATATTCTGTAATGTTTGTCAAACTTATTCCTTGTATGTTCCAGTTATAGTATGTTCAGTTACCATTACAAATTAGTTACAACACAAATTTCGCATATGTACGGTTGTGCCTGTGTGTGTGTGTGTGTGTGTGTGTGTGTGTGTGTGTATCTGCATATGTGTGGAGGTATGAGCACACAGAGGCCAGAAGTTGATTATGAATGTCTTCCCTGCTCACTCTCTACTTTATATACTGAGGCAAGGTCGCACAGTGAGCCCTGAGCACTCTGGTTTAGTTAGTCCAGCTAGCCAGCTTATGGTAATGATTGGCTCCTGCCTCCCGAGTGTTGGAATTACAGGTGCCATACCTCCCAGGCACTGAGCTGGGTTCTAGGAACCTGCTCCCACAATTGCACAGTCAGTACTCTCTATGTTTAGCTACTTCCTTAGCACACAATATAGACATTTATGATTAAAATTGCAAGCCATTTTCCATGGTAGCTGCACCGTCACACAAATATTTTTTTTAAAAAAAAGCATTAATCCAGGAATCAAATCAGTTCATTTGCAGCCATGATTTATAGCATTTCTCAAGTTATGAAAATACATCACATGGTATTTTCCTCCTGTTATCAGAGAGGATATGTAGCAGAGATGTCATTTGAGATGTTACACTGGGGACTAGAGAGATGTCTCATGGGTAAAATGCACTTACTGCTCTATCAGAGGACCAGATCCCAGTACCCACATCCAGTGCTCACAAATACCAGTAATTCCCTTTCCACGGGAACCAACACTTCTTTCTGGTGCCAGGACACACCACACACACACACACACACACACACACACACACACACACACCAATTTTAATTTAGTATATATATTTTATATATATACTATATATATACATATATATACATTTTATATATATACACTATATATGTATATATGTATATATATATATTTATATATATATAAGCTGTGTCTCTGAACATCCTAGCAGAGATAGAGCAACCAAAATCACAGTAAACTACATGACATGCTAATTAATAAGACATAAACTAGCCTAAGCCAGTTTCTAAGCAAATAGTTCACTGGAATGCTAGAAATTATGAAAATGAGATGTTACCCTAAGCCTTACCAGCACACTTAAATTTCATCACAAATCTGTTAGCAAGTTTCAGAAACCTAAGCAATGTACGTCGCTAAGCATTCTGCAGCCATGTGCTTTCCACTTAGGTCAGCTTGTATCCTTTCCTTTATGACACAACAGAGAGTTTCTTGGTGTCATCTGATCCTATTCCATGCACAGGAGGACAGAACTCATACCCAGCTATGGCTGCTCATTGCCAACCTAATTAATTTCAGTTGGATTTGTCCTATGCTGTCAAATAATGAATCCAAATATTTTAATTAAATGATAGTATCATTTTGAGCACTGCACCTTCTAACTTAATAAGTGTTCTGATGTCAAATATAATTTTAAAACTGAAATATTAGCATCTCAATTTTCCAAGAAAAGATTATAAAAATACTAGAAAGATTGTCTAGGTTAAAAGTGTACGTGACTTCCGCTAAACTATATTAACACAATGGCCGTCTCTCCCATGGTCTTTAGCACTTAGTCCAGGAATGTTGACTCCAATGTGTTGAAGGAACTTGAGTGTTTCACCCTAAGAATGTCACAGGGAGTCACTGTAAAGCCCCCATTTGCCTCTTAGGCAGGACTTGAATGAAGAGTCATCCTTTATTATTAAAGGCTGTTGGTGGTTGTGTATCTCAATACAAGGGTACCTGGCAACTTTCCCCTCCAAGCCAACACTTGCTGTAAGGATAAGCCAATCCTAACCAGACCAGGCTTACCAATCAACCTGGTACCAAAATCCTCAAGGACGAGCCATCTCTGTCTAGGCTCAAGGGCTTGCATGTTTGATGTTCCCTGGCAAGCTGGCCCTAGCAGCTGATTCTGTTTCATCAACAGTACATACATGCATCTTTTCTTTTGGCCTTGTAGAAGAAACCTGTTTTGTTTGTGCTGGAGAGAATTAGATGATGGATGGAAAGGACAAACTATTATAACTAAAATGATCTTCACCGTGTGTGTCTAGCTCTTCTCAACTGAACCTTTTGTAGAATTTACAAACTTCAAGATGAAAACTCTCTTGACACAAGTGGAGAAAAAAGAACGTCTGCTGCCCTTCTTGTGGCCCAACACTGTATGCACATTGCTTCACATAGTGTCTGGCAGGAGGCTGTACTGTTCTTTATCCTTGGTCCTATCCAGTCTTACCCACTGAGCTTATTACTTCCACGTCATCACTAGAAACTCTTTACCTTATTTTCCTGCCAGGATTTAAGATGACTTCATCATGCAGACTATTTCCCCTCTTGAATCCAACTAACTTCAGCTGGCATGACAAAGTACAGAGGACTAGCAAAAGCCAAGACACTAAGTTCTAGGAAGCTCTCCCAAAGCTCTCTTCCTATTTGGAACCCAGTGGATGATGTTACTACCAAGACCCCCACTTCTTCATGTCTTTGATTTGCACTCCCAGGGCTGTTTGGGTGGACAAAAGCACCCAGATCCCATACCCATTCAATTGTGGGTATCTCCAGATCTCTGTATCATGTGCCTGAATATTAAACAAATATCTATAACCACCCTTTACCATCCTGTCCTAAGAACTGATCTCCATGAGTCCTAGACCATCTGTCAGAACTTTGATGAATACATTTCCCAAAGGCACTTGCCAGGAAAAGGGGAAACTGGAGTCTCAGGTTGCCTCCCTAAGGCCTTACATCTGTATCGAGTGCATTTATAATAGAGAATAGGAGAAGTCAGTGGTAATGTTTCCAGTGTGATACTCACAACACATTCAGGGTGAGGGCATCAGACTGTGGCAGGATGCATGCAGAATTTCTAGCTTCATTCTGTATGAAGCCCAGCTGAGCAATACAAAGAATAAAAGACAATATTAACTGAAGATACTTCACCTCCCCCCAACCCTGGTATGTCAAGCTCAGAATCTGCGAGCCTTGACAGGTCTCAAGTGTTCCCTTCCACCAACCTCTCTTTTCAACATTTTTGAGCTACCTGTATCTGTGACACTTCCCAAAGCCCTCTTAATGAGAAATTCACTGTTCTTCTCTGTCTTTAAAGAAATCTGTTTATTCTGGGAAACTAGGTCCTGCATTATAAGTAATGTTAAATTTCACCCCCAAGCCTTTATAATTTTAAGCACTTGACAGACGGTTAATGAGGGTTTCTACCTTCCCTATCCCTGCATATCTTCTAAATAAGTGGTTATCTTATTCACCAGGTGTCAGTCTGAGTAATAAAAACGAATACAAATGATTTTTCATTATGTTAGCAATTTGAATCATAATTCTGTTTCCCTCCCTCTTCCAGAAGCAGTACACTGTAACAAAATCAATGTCCTCTAGAAAAAATATCATTAGGATTGGAATTTTAAATGGATTCTCGATTTGGACCTGTTAATAAATTGCTTTATGGTGAGTGTTGCCCAACTCTTTTACAGAAATTACATAAAATGGACTTAATTCTGCATTTCTCTTACCATCAATACTTTGTATGCCTCTAAGAGAGGAGTGGAGGTAACATTGCTCACATGAACTAAGTGCCCACTGGTTTGTAAGAAATCCTGAGCAAGGTAGTTGCATGGGTTTGTACAGAATTCTCTCTCTCTCTCTCTCTCTCTCTCTCTCTCTCTCTCTCTCTCTCTCTCTCTCTCTCTCTCTCTCTGACTCTGTGAGTATCTGTCTCTGTCTCCCCCTCTGTTTCTCTCTTTCTGTTTCTCTCTCTCTGTTTCTCTCTCTCTCTGTTTCCCTCTCTGTTTCCCTCTCTGTTTCTCTCTGTGTATGTTTCTCTCTGTGTGTTTCTCTCTCTGTGTGTTTCTCTCTCTGTGTGTTTCTCTCTCTCTCTCTGTTTCTCTCTCTCTCTCCCTCTCTCTCTCTTCTCTGACTCTGTGTGTCTCTGTCTCTGTCTCCCTCTCTGTTTCTCTCTGTGTGTTTCTCTCTGTGTGTCTCTCTCTCTCTCTCTCTCTCTCTCTCTCTCTCTCTCTCTCTCTCTCTCTCTGGGTGTGTGTGTGTGTGTGTGTGTGTGTGTGTGTGTGTGTGTGTGTGTGTGTGTGTGTGTGTGAATTTTCATTCTGGAGACTGTTCATGATAGTACAGTAGTTCAAATAGCTGGCAAATGTTCTTTCCTTATGAAGTCTCTCTACATCCTTACTTATTCCTGTTTTATTTTTCAAACAAAAAAGAAACTCTTCCATGCAATATCAAAGATAATATATAAGTGGGGGAAAGCTTTACATTCCACAGAGTTCTACCAACTCAGCCACCAACTTCTGAAAATCCAACGTTGGATTCTTTTCCCCAGAGTAACCTAATAACTACTCTAAGGTGGATCGGGTGAGACCTTTTAAAATTGTACTCTAGGAGAGCAACAAATTCTATTTTCTAAGGGGGTAAAGGATTTTATTTCCAACTATTTGCTTTAAGGTCTCGTTCTACAACACTCCAGCTGTGATAGAAATACCAAAGGACAGTCAGCATGAGTAAGTTCTCTTTCTTTACTGTTCAGTGTCTATCTAAAATCAAACTCAGGCTTGGTGGTATGCATCTTTACTCTGAACCATCTCAAAGACCCCACATTCTTATAGCATGCAATTCTCAGGGAATGAACCAAGAGCAGGCAGGATTCTTATACAGTGGCTGGTATACAATGAACAAATAGGTGGTAGAGCGCTCGCCTAGCAAGCGCAAGGCCCTGGGTTCGGTCCCCAGCTCCCGAAAAAAAAAAAAAAAAAAAACAATGAACAAATAGAGGAAGGATTAATTTAGGTTCGTGTTAAATGATTGCTTGGTTCCATGCATTTGGGCCATCGTGGTCACAAAAGGGTATGGTAAGAGGTTGTGTTTCATTTCCTGGTAAAGATGAAACACAGCACAGAAGACAGGAAGGGCTTAAGTTTAAGCAATCCAAAAATCTACCACAAGGGACCTACTACTTCCAGCTAAGTGACAGATCCCAACGTCTCTACACCTCCTGAAATAGCTGCAGAGGCCACCAGAGTTTGATGGTTACTCCTCTACTTTTGGCTGAAATGTTTTCATAGTGGTACATTGTTCTATCCAGAGACATCATACCACCGTTTCTCTGCCAATCCTACACACATCTGTTTTCTGATACCAAGCAACCAGTGTTCTGACACTCTCATCTTAATGAGCAGTATTTAGGAAGCATCATCTTTCTATTATGGAATATAAGTGGAGATATGTTGGGAAGGGATTTTTAGCACACAGTTTCGTGTGTGTGTGTGTGTGTGTGTGTGTGTGTGTGTGTGTGTGTGTGTGCCCTATATACATTGCAATGTAATATTGTACTACTCTGTTCTCATTGCTATAACAAACTATATGAGGAAGTCAACATGAAGGAGGAATGATGTATTTGGGCTCACAGTTTCAGAGGATTCAGTCTGGTACCAGTGAGCTGTATTACACTGGATTTGAAAGGAGGATGAGGATGACAACAGCAAAGTGTGCAGTATAGGAAGCTGCCCACATTACAGCAAACATAAAGAATTAGGGCAAAGGTCCAGGAGCAAGATCTGCTCTTCAATCTGGATGTGGTGATGCATGCCTGCAGTCCCAGAAATTGGGAGAGAGACGTAGGAGAATAAAGCATTAAGGGTCATCCTTAGCTACGTGGTGAATTAAAGGGCAGCCTAGTAGATTATTTGAACCTGTCTCAAAAAAAATGAAACAAACAAAAGTACCTGATGGTTCATTCAATTTTAAACATAGTCCTTTAGTGACTGTACTGTTCTTATAGTCTTACTACTCACTTGTTAGGAATCTTTCCTGAAATACATATGCTTTAGCACAATGTACCATTCAAACCATAACAAAAGAAAAAACATACTTACAAGAGATGGGAGCAAAAAGAATAGGACAAGAATTGATCGAGTAGTTTACATTTTCCAGCACTGCTATCAGTGAGCTGATTCACACAGGGGATTCATTGGATTAAATAAGCATAGCTAAAATCATAATCACATTCCCAAGGCCACTAAGTTCCTATATTATCTTGAACGATGCACTTGATATTTCTCAGGAATTTTGTCTGTGGAAGTTCTTTTCTTAAAGATATGTCTTATTTTGAATTCTGTGTGTCTGTATGGGGGTATGTATGTGTTTGTGAGTGTAGGTAGTCACAGAATCAAGAAGAGTGCCGAATCCCTCCAGAGATGGGGTTACAAAAAGTTGTGAACTGCCTTACAAGGGTGCTAAGAAACAAATTCCAGTCCTCTAGGTATGCACCATGTGCTCTTAACTAGTAAGTCACTTAATCACAGCCTCATCCACAGAAGTTTTAATTTCAATAGGCCTTTAATGGAAGACAATTTTGATTCTGAAAGAAATTTGAATTTGCTCCGTATGAAATAGTATTCCAGATAGAGATTAATTTGTTATTAAAGTGCATAAATATCAAAATCATTGGCCAGGAAGGTTCTGTTTAAGTATAAACTATTAATTGAGAAAAATACATTAGAGACATCAGCTCACTGCAAAATGTCAATCACACTCAAGGGAAAGAATTATTTTCTGGGCCCTTCATAAAAATGCTCCAAATGCTGCCAGGGTTGAGATTGAATTACATATGCATTACAAGCATCTTCTGTGAAAATGAAGAGGTCATTTTTTATCTCTAGTTCAAAGAAACAATTATTTTCATATTTGCAATTTTTTAAAGATTATCACAAATTATTATTATAACAACAAATAACATCACTGTAATTTTCTACCCAAAAGATATGACAGAAAGGAAACGAACACATCAAGGAGGAAGAAGGCAATACCGTTTCTTACATCAGTGACCTAGGGAAAACATTCTGCATTACAAACTTACTGTTTATTACATTATAGATAATACAATAACAGATGTGTATTCATTGCACAGTCAAACTATCTGACTCTTCATTCCACTATATTCTCTCTTTTTGAAGGTGTATGTGTTATATATATATATGTATATATATATATACACATATATATTGTGTGTGTTTGAGAGAGAGACAGACAGAAAGACACAGACATAGAGAAACAGAGAGAAATGAACAGAGAGGCAGACAGACAGACAGACAGACAGACAGACAGAGAATAATATATATGTATATGGTATATATACCTGCACATATGGCAACCAGAAGAAAACATCCAGTATTCTGCTCTATCTCTCTCCATTGAATACCCGTAAGACAAAGTGTCTTGCTAAATATTGATCTGGTCTGGAAGCCATCACACCCCAGAGAGCCACCTGTCTCTACACCATAAACAGCCACATGTCACCACGCTTGGAGTTTTACACATCTGCTGGCAATTTAAGTTCCTGTTCTTATGCTTGTACAACAGCACTCTTATCCACAGAGTGTAGATCTCTTCTTTCTTTTTTTCTTTTTTTCCCGGAGCTGAGGACCGAACCTAGGGCCTTGTGCTTGCTAGGCAAGCGCTCTATCACTGAGCTAAATCCCCAACCCTAGATCTCTTCTTATGCAGTGAGTAAACATGGTAGAGAACTTGACCATTTTGACTGAAATTTCTTAACAAAGGGATACGGAGAAAATCCCAAAGTCATAATTTATACTCTGCTTAGTTGTTAAAAGAGAGTACAAAGACATTTACACACACACACACACACACACACACACACACACACACACACATATGCTGCAATTTGTTTTGGTTTTGGGTTTGGGTTTGTTCTTTTACCAAAATGCTACTATCCATGCATGCTTTTAGTTTAAGGAAAGTCTATAGATTTGACAGTTTAATGGCCAGATTAAATGAATCATTGTCACATGCATAATAAGAAAAAATAATTATTGTAGTTCACAACCATAGAAATAAGAGTCTTAGGTATGTTTTAAGATATCCTAAATCTCTGTTTGCTTAAAGATAGGAAAGCATTTTAAGGGATATAATTTACAACTCATTACATGTATCTAAGCATCTCTGGGTTTATTTTCATTTCTATCTATATGTGTCTGTCTATGTAACTCTTTGCACGAATTAGTGTGAGGACCTGAGAAGGCTGGAAGAGAATGCTGTATATCATGGAGCTGGAGTTATAGACAGTTGTAAGCCATCCAACATGAATGGGTCACCAGTAAAACAGCAAGTGCTTTTAACCACTGAGCAATCATTCCATGCCCCAGTGCACTAGCCATTTTTGTTCCCCAAAGATGTATATCTGCATGGAGGTAACTATAAAAGCCACTATACAGAGTGACTGAAGCACTGTAAAGTCTCAGAACTTTAGAGTGAAAATATCTATACCCCTCTAAAGATAGACACAGATCCAGACAACTACAGCAATATAAACATGGGAAGTAATTACATATACATCATTGATTGGTTACTTAAAATATTGCTACATATTTATGTTGCTGCCATTAATTCATCATCTCCACTCATTTGACCTTCTATTAATTTTCCTTTAGCTCCCTCTCATGTTTTCTCAACTTTAAGGTTAAGTTGCTATGGCAAAAATCATCATGGTGGTGGCTAAAGGTAGATATTTCTTTTTCAATTATAATTTCCATTCAAAGATTTATTGGATTTTAAGAAAGAGACTCTGACACTATTTTAAGTAACACATATTATTGCTTTAAAGAGTTTTAACATGAAGTAGAAAAAAAGCAGAATGGCTTATGTCTTCATTTTCTGTGTGTACAAAGGCATGTGACCGTGTGTGTGTGTGTGTGTGTGTGTGTGTGTGTGTGTGTGTGTGTGTCCAAGGATCTGTATGCTTGTATATGGAGGCCAGAAGGTGATGTTGGATGTCTTCCATTATTAATTTTCCACATTAGGATTGAAAACAGGTTCTCTTGCTGAACCTGGGGCTCGTCAATTTGACTAGGCCAGTGAGTTCCAGGAAACTCTTCCGTCCCTTCTTCCCCAGAACTGGAATTACAAGTGCACACAACTCCACATAGATTTTTATGTGCATTCTTGGGATCTGGGCTCAGAGCTGCAAACATGGTACAGACAGAACCATATCCTTGCTTCCTTTTCCATCCATTTTACCTTCCATTCATTTTCTTTTAGCCCCCACCCTCATCCACTTTACAATCAGTAGAGAAGAAACCATCACAGTGGTGGCTAAGAATACATGATTTTTTCCCTGTCAGTTTCCATGCAAGAACAGGCAATATTTTAAGATTGAGACCCTAAGACACTTTTCTAAGTCACATGAAGGATAGATTTAAAAAATAGTTTAAATAAAATGCCAAGGACCAGCCTTGCCTTAGAGAGGGATTCTGAGAGAAGGGGTGTCTTGGAGCAGTAAAATAAATGACGCAAAGTCACAAGCTAACAGCCTATGTTCTGCTCTAAACCATTTTCTAGACCCCCCCTTTCTCTCTCCTCTCTCTCTCTCTCTCTCTCTCTCTCTCTCTCTCTCTCTCTCTCTCTCTTTCTCTCTCTCCACCTCTCCCCTCTCCCCTTTCCACTCTCTCTTCTCCCCTCTCCTCTCTCCCCTCTGCCCTCTCCCCCCTCTCTCTGTCTCTCTGTCTGTTTCTCTCTCTCTCTCTCTCTCTCTCTCTCTCTCTCTCTCTGATTTGCTCAAGACAACTTTTCAAACTGCTCTCTCTGTGTTCTGCTTGAGGCAGCTTTTTCTTGATATTCTAAAAACTCTCTGGATAATTCATCTCTTGTAGAACTAAAGCCCAGTTTTTTATTTAAATATCAATTCAATCATTACCCCAGGTTCCTTTTTGATTATCCCATGAATCATCACCTCATGACCCTAGCCTCTTAATTCTTAGAAAGAGACAGCAAGCACAGACACAGACAATAAGATAGCTGGATGGGATCCATCCCTGAAATTATCCTTCTTTCCACACCTGGACCTGGACCAAAGCTCTCTCTGCCCCAGGCTGACATTGAACTCAGAAATACGCCTGCCTTTGTAAGCAGAAACAAAATAACTTAACTGGGTGGGATCTTGCCCTGTGATCATGACCCCTTAAATCTCTTTATCTCCTTCCTTAGTATCTTTCTGACAAGCTGGATTATAGTGCAGCTGCCTTTGTCCACCTTCAATTTTAAAATTGTCAAGATACACTTACATATATGTAATATATATATTATATATATGTACATATATAATAACTACCAGTGAGCAAAGCCTTGAGAGTATTTATTTATGAGCAGATACTAGTGGCAAAGATGCACAGTTCAATCTAAATAAATAAATCTATTTGCTTTCAAAGATAATGAAACATTTAAAGTGATAAATGAAAATTGCTATCCCAGCATGAAAATCATCATTACAACATGACATAAAGGCTTAAAGTGGACATAATAGTCAATTAACATTGCCTTCGGCCAAGGAACTCAGTAACAGTTAAGTGCACGAATCATTGAGTATAGCTAGTTCAAGATTGGCTTATATTCAGCTAGAATTCTTATATATCCCAGGACTACTGGACCAAGGAAAGGTGCCATCCACATTGGGCTGAGCCCTTCTTTATCAATTAGCAGTCAAGACAAATCTACCACAGACAGGCCAACAGGCCATTTTGATCTGGGCAATACCTCATTTGAGACTCCCTTCTCAATTAACTCCAACTCTCCTCAAACTGAAAGTTAAAGGCAACCAAGACCACCATGATCCTACCACAGGCTAGGATGTGCAGGCCCTGGCCAAGTGACTTTTCCTCAGGTTGTAATAGTTAACAGTACATTTGAGATAGCAAGTCATCTCTTCTAGATTTTAAGTTGCCAAAATGTCTACTGACACGAGAAAAAACAAACTTGTAAATTACACGATAAACAAGGCTGGCCTCTTTTACATTCTGACAGGACAATTTTATATTTTAAGATGACAATCTTAGGCAGAGTTTTGTTCCCTGCCAGCTATAAATAGTGCTATTCAGACTTTGAATATGACAAGACGATTACACCCCAACGGGGATGGTAATTTTTTCTGATGCTGTAGGAAGTTATCATATAGAAAACTAATCTCTTCCATTTCATTCTAAAATATTGTTTTTAAAGGGAGACATACAGTAATTATCTTAGCAATAGCTTTATTTATTACATGGTAGGAACATATCAATATAGGAATTTTCCCTTTTGTAAGCCATATTGATTATCCTGTCACTCAAAGTGTTATGTTAAAAAGTGTTAAGCTGTAAAGACGATGTTAGCTCCTTTGTAAGTATTGTACTCACATTCCAGAAATGAAAATACCATTTTATGAGATGTATCAATATTAAGCAAAAGATACAAATCTATATCACACAAGAGTGAAGTAAAGCAATATATGATGCCACCATGTGGAAGTTGACACAGGAGGATCAGGAAATTAGGGCCAGATGCATCTACATAGCAAGTTTAAGGGCAGCTTGCTTATATGAAACTTTTTCTCAACAGAAAACAGAAGAAAATATAAAACTAAATGTTAGAACGTAGGCCTGCCCCTGTAGGCCTGATCTCACAGCATGAATCAGACAAGAAGGGGAGAGAAATAAAGCAAGGAAAGAAGAGAAGGAAGCAAGGAACGAGTTAAAGAGGGACTAGTTGTGAGGGAGAAAGAGATCAGTGGAAGTGGGAAGGGTACAACAGAGTGTAGCAGAAGATATGTGGAAAGTCTAACCTGGAGGTCTCCATTGGGCCTCTCCCCTCAGAGCTTAGGAAATCCCACAAGGCTGGGGAGATGAACATTCAGTCTAGGTCAGGTCCAAGGATGAGGTCACAGATGTGCCCTATGATAAAGCAAGGCCATGTGAACCTAACCGCTGCTTTGAACTAACAGTGAACTTAAAGAATGAAACACTGATTCGAACTTGTATCAATACTCTTCTGTAACTCTCCCTTTGTGTACATTTATCTATGAGGTAAATTTTAAAGAACTATTGTCTAAGACAATATAAATTGTCAGAGAGAAGAAATAAAATGTGTCCTTTGGGACTGTGTTCCATCCACCAAATGTATATATGTCTGTCTATATGTATGTAGATACATACATGTGTAAATATATGTCTATGTATAAAAGTGTGCATGTACACTTTTGAAATCAATGAAACAGGTAGTTGGGCCTGGTGAGAGAGAGAGAGAGAGAGAGAGAGAGAGAGAGAGAGAGAGAGAATTTGTGTGTGTGTGTGTGTGTGTGTGTGTGTGTACACATATGCATGTGCAACTTTGTCTTCCTTCCTTCCTTCCTTCCTTCCTTCCTCCCTTCCTTTCTTTCTTTCTTTCTTCCCGTTCTTTTATATCTGACTCACAAAGAAATAATGAACTCTGAGTCTCTCTCACTTAGCTAGCTATGTACCTTTGAGCCTTAGAGAAAAGAGCCCAGGTCACTATGTCTTTTTCCTTAATCCCCTACTGTTTTCAAGAGGAGTTAAATTGCCAGAATGCAGTAGCTTTAGGACACAGAATAACAAAGAGTTAGAGAAAGAATTAAATTGCCCAAAAGTAAGATAATTGGCCGTACAATCATCTATTCCATACTCCTTACATGACGCCTTCCTTAGAGAACCAGATGCCCTCCTGGTCCCTCACAGAAATGGACCTAACAATTGTTTGCAGAACATTTCACATTAATGCAAAAAGATATACCTTACTATCTGTACCTCATAAAACTTTCTCCAAAATTGACCACACACTTGGACATAAAACAAGTTTCACCAAAAACAAAAAAATTGAAATAACTTCCTACATCCTGTCAGACCACCACAGGTTAATGCTGGATTTCAACAACAACAAAAGCAACAAAAAGCTTACAAACTCATGGAAACAGAACAACTGTCTACTGAATGAAATTTGGGTCAAGACAGAAATAGAAAAAAGAAATTTAGGACGTTCTAGAATTCAATGAAAATGAATACACATCATACCAAATGGGGCAAAATGAAAGCATACTAGTAACTCAATAGAACAGAGGAGCACTCTGGAATAAAAAGAAAAAGTCAGAGTCAACATCTGTACACAGGGGGAAATTTCCTAAACAGAACAGCAATGGCTTATGCTTTAAGATCAACAATCTACAAATGGGACCTCATAAAACTGCAAAGCTTCTTTAAGGCAAAGGACACTGTCAACAGGACAAATGACAACCAACAGATTTGGAAAAGATCTTTACTAATCTTACATCTGATAGAGGGCTAATATCTAATATATACAAAGAACTCAAAAAGCTAGACTCCACAGAACCAAATGACCCCTATTAAAAATGGTGTACAGTTAAACAAAGAATTCTTAACTGAGGAATATCAAATGGCTAAGAAGCACCTAAAGAAATGTTCAACATCCTTGGCTGTCAGAGAAATGTAAATCAAAACAACCCTGAGAATCTGACACCAGTCAGAATGGCTAAGATCAAAGACTCAGGTGACAGCAGATGCTGGTGAGAATGTGGAGAAAGAGGAACACTCCTCCATTGTTGGTGGAATTGCAAGCTGGTACAACCACTCTGGAAATCAGTCTGGTGGTTTGTCACAAAATTGGACATAATACTACCTGAGAACCAGGAATACCTGAGGAAGGAACTGGGTGTGGGGACACATAGTAACTCCTGGGCATATACCCAAATGATGCTCCAACATACGACAAAGGCACTTGCTCCACTATGTTCATAGCAGCCTTATTTATAATAGTCAGAAGTTGGAAAGAATCCCAGTGTCCTTAAACAGAGGAATGAATATAGAAAATGTGGTACATTTACACAATGGAATACTACTCAGCTATTAGAAACAATGGCTTCATGAAATTCTTAGGCAAATGGATGGAACTAGAAAATATCATCCTGGAGTGAGGTAATCCAGTCACAAAAAAAAAAAAAAAAAAAAAAAAACACCATGGTATGCACTCACTGATAAGTGTGTATTAGCCCAAAAGTTCAGAATACCCACGATACAATTCAGAGACCATGTGAAGCTCAAAGAAGACCAATGTAGATGTTTCAGTCCTTCTTAGAAGGAGGAACAAAATATGGGAGAAAATACAGGTACAAAGAGTGGAGCAGAGACTGAAGGAAAGACCATCCAGAGACTACCCCACCTGGGGATCCATCCCATATACAGCCACCAAGCCCAATTACTACTGCTGATGCCAAGAAGTGCTTGTGGACAGGAACCTGAGCAGCTCTGCCAGAGCCTTACTGATACAGATGAGAATGCTTGCAGCTAACCACCATACTGAACATGGGGACCCCAGTTGAGGAGCTAGAGAAAGGCCCGAAGGAGCTGAATGGGGTTTGCAACCCCTTCTTGAAGGAAGAACAACAATATCAACCAACCAGAGCTCATAGAGCTCCCAGGGACTAAACCACCCACGAAAGCATACACATGGAGGGATCCATGACTCCAGCCACATAGATAGCAGAGGGTGGCCTTGTCTGGCATCAATAGGAGGAGAAGCCCTTGGTCCTGTGAAGGCTCATTTCCCTAGTGTAGGGGAATGCCAGGGTAATGAGGTGATAGTAGGTGGGTGGGAGAGGAAGCATCCTCATAGAACCAGAGGGTGGGGGGATGGGAGAGGGGGAAATTGGGAAAGGGGTAACATTTGAAATGTAAATACATAAAATATCCAGTAAAAAAAAAAAGCAAAATAAAAAGATGCACCAGGAAAAAAAAGAGTTGTATAGCTGGATCTTGAGGTAGATCAATTCTCGTCTTTCTGAGGAGTCACCACACCAATTTCCACAGTGTCTGTACAAGTGTGCACTCCCACCAGCAGTGGGAGTCCCTTTGCTCCACATAGTCACCAGCATGAGCTGTCATTTGTGTTACTGACAGGTATAAGGTGGAATCCTAAGTTAGTTGTTTTGATTCGTACTTTCCTGATGGCTAAGGAAATTGAATGTTCTTTAGGTGTTTCTCGGCCATTTGAGTTTGCTTTATTGAGAATTCTGTGTTTAGAGCTGTACCTTATATTTAATCAGAATATTTTGGGGTTTTTTTGGAATAATTCATTGAATTCTTTATATAGTTCAAATAGTGTTCCTCTCTCTGATGTGGAATTTGTAAGAGTTGGTTCTTTGAGAAAACAATCAAGATAGATAAACCCTTATCAATGCTAACTAAAAGACTGAGTGAGACTATCTATATTTTAAAAATCAGAAATGAAAAAGGGTGCATAACAACAGACACCAAGGAAATTTGGGAAATCATAAGGAGAAAGGATGCTTCATTCTACCACAAGGACATTTGCTCAATCTTGTTCACTGTGGCTCTATTCATAATGGCCCAAAACTGGAAACTACCTAGATGTATTTCAACAGGTGAATGTGTTTTTAAAAAATTGTAATACATTTACACAACAACTTGGCTGTCTAAAAAATAACATCATGAGATTTGTAGGCAAATGGATTAGACTAGAAAAATCATCCTGAGTGAGGTAACCCAGTTCCAGAAATATAAATATGCTACGTAACCACTTATATATGGATATTAGCCATTAAATAAACGACAGCCAACCAGAGAGGTTAGGAATAGACGAAGGAACTGGGTGTGGGGACACGTGGTTCTCCCTGGGAAATAGAATGGATTTATGGATGGACTTGGGATGGGGCAGAACACAAATCAGAGGATCAGGTTAGCAGTGGGGGCGGGGCATAGTGTTGGGGGAGATTTGCATGGAAAGACAACTAGAATTCAGGAGCATTTGAGGGTGGCATGGAAAACCTAGTGTTGCAGAAAATCCCCAAATATATGAAGACAGTACTGATAAGATCTCCTAATAATGGAGATAACCAACCCCTAATTGGCCATCTATTACCACCAAAGGAGTCTTCCAGTACCAATTAGAGCTAGGTTATATCCAGTTAAGCTGTTGGCCAATTCAGGTCGACTGAAGTCATCAAGCTTACAGCAAACACCTCTAATGACAGAGCCAGGCTACCAGCCTCCTTGTCGATTTTTGATTGACATGCATCTTTGTACCATTTAGTTTCAAGCTATTTTATACAGTCTGAATATTAAACCATTGTTATGATCTGTGACTTGTTTTATCCCACTATGTAGAGTTAGCTATTTATATTCACTCACTATTTCTTTGTTCATTCATTTTGCTTACTGAAACAAGTTTCACACTTTAGAGCAAGCTGGTTTAGAACTCTGAGTAATTCTTCTGGATAAGCCTACGGGGTACTAGATTACAGACAGGAGCCACCTCACCTGGCTTTCTTTATTCTCTGGATAATGTTCCATGAAGAAAAAGTGTTAGTATTTGTTTTACAGATTCATCTGATTTCTGTTCTTTTTCCCCTGTGCTTCTATACTTTTATCTAAGAATCCATTTTCAGATCCAGTCATTGCGTATAACTGTGTTTTCCTCTCAATTGTTACAGCTTCTGTCTGGTGAATGTAGGAGCTTAGTCTTTTCGAGCTAACTTTTGAATGAGGTATGTGATGACAGTTATCAGCACTTCCCCTTTAATTCTGGTAAATGGTACTTCCACCATAATTGTCTGTGTACCCAGGACCTTTTAAGACCATAAAACTGTAGTGACATTTGTGGCTCCTTTTCACCCAGGAACACTTAAATACAAGTAACTAGTACACTAGCTTTGTTGTTTTCCTTAATGTAACTGCCTCAGATTTCTCTGTGAAGCCAGAGGTGCTTAAGCTCAAATCCCACAAATCTTAGGGGCCATTCAAGCAGGTACTCACAGAGGCCAGAAGCATGAAGAGCGCTAGAAATGGAGTCATAGGGGGGCTGGAGAGATAGCTCAGCAGTTAAGAGCATCGACTGTTCTTCTAGAGTCCCTGAGTTCAATTCCCAGCAACCACATTCTGGCTCACAACCATCTGTTATGGGATCTGATGCCTTCTTCTGGCTTATCTGAAGACACCTACAGTGTATTCATGAAAGAAAGGAAGAAAGAAAGTCATAGGCAGTTGTGAGCTGCCTTAAGTAGGTGTTCTGAGAGCTGAATTTAGTTCCTCAGCAAACCCCAAGTATTATTTTTTAAAAGAAATAGTTTTATTAGAATGTCTTTTAACATAAATAAGACTTTTATTTTACTTCAAGTAGTGATCAAATGTTATTTCATTCTTATTGGTGGATCACTGACTAAACTGAACTCCTTGGTCATAGAGATACAGTTCAAGAGTGGAACATGTATTTGTAGTTATTAATCATTAGACTCAACATACAGAAATAATATAGAGTAACTGCTCAAGTATTTGCTGTGTAATCCTGTCATTTATTTTAACCTTTAAAGACTATCTATTTCACTGTGTGGAAAAAACTCATTTTCCAGTGTCAAAATAAAATGAACAGGAAGTTGTTGACAAGAGATAATCTTTTAAGATGGCCTTTGAATTGATGATCTCTTAAATTTTTACTGCCGAGTCATCACTTCAACTCCCCCTCCCCCCCCAAAATAACAGCACTAATACCAAATTGCCTCCTGAAATGTGTTTTGTTGTGTTATATCCACAGCCAAACCTTACTGGTTATGTACAGTTTATGGCCCATTACCAAGATGAGTAAATGAGTGATTGCACCAATATTAGCTGATATGTAGTTTATTCAACCAACAGATGCTAAATAATAGATAAATAGTCAATTCTCTTGGCATTTTACTTGTTATTTTGGCAAGATATATCATGTCTATTTTGGTTTTTGCTTTTACTGGTTAAGGTATAATTCCAAAAATTGATTTATTTACACAACACACTATACATAAAATCACACATTTAAAAAGAATTTTCAAGAAGGTAATTGTAAAAAGATTCTCAGCTGGTATTTTTTAATTGCTTAATTTTTGACTATTTCATACATATATATAATGTATTCATATTACTCTCCTGTTGCTCCCCTTTCTCATGTCCCTCTGCACATCCTTATCAATGATTCCCATTTCCCCTATCAGGCTCTTTCCTAATTTCCTGACTCTTAGTTTTGTTTTTGCAATCCAGTGAGTTTAACCAGTGCCCTCTATATAAACCATGGATTAGAAGCGGCCATTTGGAACTTGATGATATCATCACTAAATGTATAGATGATTTCTCTCTTCCCCGAATATATTAGTAGCAGATGGTTAATCAATAAGGGGTAGTATACGAGCTTTCTTTTCTGTTTTTGTGATTTTAAAAAACAAGTTACCAAACCTAACTTGTTGGAGGAAAAGCTTTATTGTAACATAGATTTTTAGTCCATCATTGAGGGAAGCCAAGGTAGGCACTGATCATGGAAAAACCCTGCTTACTGGTTTCTTCTCAGTGACCTATTAGACTCGCTCTCCTATACAGCCTAGAGCTACCTACTTAACAGTGGTGTTGCCAACAGTGGTCTTGACTTTCTCATAGCAATCAGCAATTAAGGAAATTGTCCCCACATGCGCACAGGTCAATCTGACCTTGGCAAGTCTTAAGTTAATATTTCTTCTTCTCAAATATGTTTAGGTTTATGTCAAGTTGACAAAACTTAACCATCATATGTAGGACCCTTTAAATAAGATTTGTCTCCTTCGAAGCCTGATTTTTATGGATTCATTGGAACATGCATACAATATACATATAAAGCATACATATAGGAAAATAGGGAGATAGGGGATGGACAAGTGGATGGATAGACAGATGATAATGATTGATAGATACATGATATCTGACCAAATAGATGATAGATGATTAGATAGATAGATATATCAATAGATGATAGATTGAGTTTCAAACAATATTTATATTTTATTTAAGGCAGATATTAATACTGAGCACTCAATAAACTTTAAAATTAGTTTAAGAATAGCTGCCATGTAGCCTAATGTATATTTTATAATCTGAAATCCACCATGATACAGGAGTATAATTTTTATTTTCTTGCAGACATTTTGAATAACTGCACCCTACTCGCTTCCCAGTTTAACAATTGAAAGCAGGCTAATGTCCCATCTGCCATGTGGTACTCTGCCTCAAGACTACCCTCTGGTGTGGAAGTAAGTGTTCATTTTGATATACAAAAGTACACTTGCAAATAGTTATTGTAGATGTTCAAGTACATTTTGATCTTAGCTGTATACAGTTAAAAGAAATTTCAGGCTTTGCATGTGTAATTTCCAAACTGGGCAAATAGTATAAAACACATAAGAAAGTTCAAATTTTAGGGGCACAGTTGTGTTGGCTGGTTTTACGTCACCTGAAAGGGAACCTCAATTAAGAGAATGCTTCCATAAGGTTGGTCTATGGGAGAGCCTGCAGGACATTTTCCTAATTAGGATTGATGGGATGGCCAAGTCCGTTTTGCATGGTGCCATCCCTAGCTTGGTGGGTCAGTTTTCTATACAAAATGAGACGAAGCAAGGCAGAGTGGGGAGAGCCAGTAAATAGCACTGCTCCCTGACCTCTGCATTAGCTCCTGCCTCCAGTTTCCTGGCTTGCTCTAGTTTCTGCCCCCATTGCTTTTGATGATGAACTGTTAAATAGAATTGTGAGTGAAATAAATCCTTTCCTTCTCAAGTTGCTTTTGATTATAGTGTTTTATCACACCAGTAGTCACACTAAGGTTACAGTGAATGCACGTTAATGCTCCTATGGCCTTTGTAATATCTATCATTTAATTAAAATTTGCCTGGGTCTCCAGTATTTTTTGTCAGGTCTTCTAAAAACATATCTTTTCTGTGATGTGTAGTGTGTTATGATATATCCTGCTACTATTTTAATACAGAAGCAGAAATCACATCCTCTTTTCTCAGGAACAAATATGAAAAGATTTTGTATAGTGCCAAAGCATGGAACATTCAGGAAAAAAAGTGTGGAGACACAGGTAAGTGATCCAAGGGTCAGGAAATGATTCTCAGATAATATGGCTGTAGACACTGAAAGGAAAGAAAGGGGAGTCAGGATAAAAACACCATGACAGAGGTTTAAAGATGACAGAAAGATGAGACACTGGGGAATGAGAACACCCAGGGCTCTTTCAGATCCATATGACTTCTTTAGATGAGAAAACAACACTGCAGGAAGTTGGAGAAAATACAAACTTCAGGATCAGAACTCAAAAACTCTTCTTTCAGATCTCCTACTAATGAACCCATGTTGTTTTGGTCTCTTTGATCATCCTGAAGCCCAGGGTCTTGGATTGCAAGGAAAATGTATTTCTCTGTGTTGCCAAGCATTAGAAGAACCAAGTAAAATAAAAAAAAAGAAAACTGTACTCCATGCAATCCATTATACAAATGCAATTTTTGTGCTTCTTCCTACTACTGTTACATATGAATCAAGGATAATATTATCATCACCAAAGGTTTGAAGATGAGAGGCAGAGGAAAGAAAAAGAGATTTACATGCAACCACAGTGCCTTGGAGACCAGAAGAGGGAGACAGATGACCTGGAGCTGGAGTTACAGGCAGTCGTTAGTTTGCCAGCATGTATGTTGGGAACAAACTTGGAGGCTTCTGCAAGAACAGTATGTATTCTAGCCACTGAGTGGTCTTTCCAGTCTCTACATTATATTTTAATCCTGACCACACAACTTTTCTTTCAAATTCTCCCAGAGCCTACCTCTATGTCCTTCTTCCAACTTCATATCTTCTATTTTTTTAAGTATTTTTAATGATTTATTTACTTTTATTTTATATGCATTGGTGTTTTTCCTGCCTTTATATCTGTGTGAGAGTGTCAGATTCACTGGAACCGGAATTACAGACATTGTGAGCTGTCATATGGGTCCTGGGTATCAAACCAGTATCCTCTGAAACAACTGCCAATGCTCGTAACCTCTGAGCCATCTCTCCCACCCCCAGATTCTGGATTTTTTTGAAAAATAGTTCAATGAGTTCAATTAGTACTGCCTTTGTAGGCACAAAGAGGCCATTCCACTGAAGACAACTGACTTCCTCCTCTAGCAGCTATTGGTTGCTATTGTTGCTCAGCTAGGGGCAAAGCTTTGTGGGCCCCTATCCATACTGGCATGGATAGAGTTGATCTTGGTGAGACCTTGCACAAGCAACCACAACTGCTGTGAGTTCATTAGTGCAAAAGCTCATCATGTCCACCAGATGCTATTTAACATCACTCTTATTTCAACCTTTATATTAATATTAAATCTGCTATGGATATTTGTCTTTAGTAACACTTGCTGTTATAATTCTCAGTGGTTGTAGATACCACAAACTATATCCACATAAAATGGCCCTTGCAACTCTGTAAGAGGACTAGAGTTTAGTTCCTATCACCAACATCTAGTGACCAAAAAGACCTGACACCTTCATTTGGCCTCTTTAGGCACCTGCAACCCATGTGCATGCATGTGTGCACACATGCATGTATGTGTACACGTTCACACAGCAATAATAATAAATAATCTTATTAAAATGGTGAACTTAAAAAGTGTTACACGTCTTTGATTTCTCTAATGACACACCAACTCACTCTCTCTCCCTCTCCCCACCTTGGGCCTTCATATACTCTAAAAATTAGGTCAATAACACACAATACCCTCCAGGCACTTGAGTAAAAGAAAGAGTCAAGGAATGTCACAATTATGCTAACCAAGAAGTCATGTTGAAGGTTGATGGGCAAAATCTAGACCTCCAGCACTGAATGGTTGTCACATTGTTCTTACATGGAACAACTAATCGGAGGGGAAGGAAATGCTATTCTAGTGACTGGAGAGAAGTCTCACCACCTAAAAACATGTGCTGCTGACACAGAGAACCAGGGTTCAATTCCTACCACCCACATTGGGTGACTTACAAGTTCATCTCCAAGAATATCCAATATCTCTGTCCTCCTTGGGCATCTGTACTCACATGCATAGACATACACCCATACACTTAAAATTTCAAAATAATAGTCAAAACAGATATTTAAAAGAATGCTAATCTAGTGAAATGTTAAGGCCACCAAACAGCCTCACACTAAGGAAACGTCCTAGTGGCTATGGTCTGCATCAACTCTGCATTCATAATATTTACTCAAATTAAAGCCAAACTCAGAGCAAAAATTGACACTTTCTTGAATTCTACAAGGACTGATGGAGATAAAGAAGCTACAGGAGACAAGTTTAAAGCAGGTATGCTTAGCTGTCTCATGAGGATTAAGGAAAGCAACCTCTCTTCAGCATCAAAGAGCAAGTGCAGCAGCAAGCATTACAGAGGTCACCATGAGTTCAGCAAAAGAGCCAGCTGAGGTCACTGATGAAGGTGGTTGCACTAATAAATGGACTTCGATCTATCTAATAAAAGAAAGTACCCTGCAGGACTTCCATAGCTACAGAGAATAAGTCAATGGCTGGCTCCAGTGATTCAAAGGATAAGGTAACTCTTTTTGTGCTACTTAGGTTCCAGGCTTTCCTAGCCTAACTATCCTCGGGACTTTAATAATTATAGTCAGCCTTCTGTAGTGTGTACGTTAGCTGTTTTTTTTTACTACTTATTGCTATGACCAAATGTATAATAATAAAGCAGCTTGAAGGAGGAAGGGGTTACATGGGTTTATATCTGAGGATATTGAGAGCATCGTTGGGAGGTATGGTACAGAAGAATGGGATATCTAGCACTTTTGTAGCCGTAGTCAGGAAGCAGAGGCTATATATCAGCTCCATTTGCAATAGGCAGAAACTGGAAACAACCCAGATGTCCTTCAATTAAATCAATATGTGGAATGGAAAATGTGGGGGGGGGTTATTAAATTATATATTATCTATTTATTTATTTATATTCCAAATGTTGCCTCCATCTATCCCTTCCCTTTGCCTCTGAGAGGGTGGTCTACTACCCACCCACTCATCCCCACCTCACCAACCCAGCATCCCCCTTCCCTGGGGCGTCAGGTCTCTACAGGATTAGGCACATCCTCTTCACTGAGGCCAGACAAGGCAGTCCTCTATTACATATGTGCCAGGGACCATGGTCTATCCCATGTATGCTCTTTGGTGGCTTAGTCTCTGGGAGTTCTGAGGAGTCCAAGTTAGTTAATACAGTTGTTCTTCCTATGGGGGTTACCATCCCATTCTGCTCCTTCAGTCCTTCCCCTAATTCTTCCACAGAGTCCACTGTCTTCCTATCTATTCAGTATAGTACTCGAGCAATTAAACAACAAAAGGAGAGCAAGGGGATACAAATTAAAAAGAAGTCAAGGCATCACTATTTTCAGGTGATATGATAGTATACATAAGCAACCCTAAAACTTCTACCAGAGAACTCCTACAGCTGACAACTTTAGCAAAGTGGCTGGATATTTAAAAAAAAAAACTGGAGCCTTCCTTTACACAAATAGGCTAAGAAAGAAATCAGGAAAACAACACTCTTTTCAATAGCTGCAAACAATATCAAATATCTTGAGGTAACTCTAACCAAACAAGTGAAAGATCTGCATGACAAGAACTTCAAGTCCCTGAAGAAAGAAATCAAAGATCACAGATGAAAAGATCTTCCACATTCATGGATCAGTAGGATGAACATAGTAAAAAAAATGGCCATCTTACCAAAAGCAATCTACAGACATTCTTAATATTTCTCTTTGTTTCTTCCCTAGGGATAGATTCAGAGTAAATCTTGTTAGGAGGGGAGGGAAGACAAAGTAATTCAGCACTCTGGTCAGCTCCTGTCTGCTCCGTGACAGTTTGAACCAGCATGAAATTTCCATGTGTGGATCAAGTATTCAAGCTGTCAACTCCATTACAGTCATCCTCCATTAGATCGCTCTATGTTGTCTCTTTTTCTTTTAGTTTCTGGCTCTAATTAAGTTTTTACTTAGCTATGCCAGCTCATCCATCCATCACTCCACTAAAGCAGCATTAACAAAGACCAACACTAATTGTATCAGGCTAAACATGGCATATTGTTTTGTTTGCTGCAATGACTGAACATGAAGGCTCTACAGTGGAAATGCTAATGTGGTGCATGGGTAAGGTATGAAGGGGTTACAGAAGATGCTCCAAATAGTGTTTGAAACAGTAAGCGCCAACATTGCTATTACGATCTGACAGGATCTCTTTGGTCTCTGGTAACATATTATTCTAGCCTGTCTTCTGCTCTCTTGTTTAATGTTTCTCTGTATTTGAGATATAGACTTCTCTCACTTGCTTTCATATACAAATGACTCCCAAAGTTTACATCTTCTAATCACTTCCATCTCCTTCCGAATCTCTCTGGTGGGTCTCAACTGCACTTGTATCTTCTGTGATCCAGTGGATATGAATGACCCACTGTTAGTCTTACCCCAATCCTAGACCTCCTTATGACCATGATATTAGAGTCAGAGAGATGGGCAAATTATTTTATGTATAAATACAAACTGGAAAGTAACTTTTCAAAATGTCCTCATTTATGAGATCACATGCTAAATATATAAATCTAACACATGTACATGGTTTGAGTAAGAAGGCATTTATTTTAGTTCATAGATCATGGTACCGTCAATCATGGTGGGGAAGTAAGGGTATCAGGGGCTGGGAGCAAGTAGCTATATTGTACGTGGCATTGTAAATAGAAAGCAATAAACGTGCATGCTCAGATACATATCCAATTTCTATTCAGTCTAGAACTCAGACAATGAAATGACTTAGCCCACAATTTAAGGTAAATCTTCGTACATCAATTAATGGATTCAACAAAACCCCAACATGCAAACACAGAGACCCATCTCTCAGATGATCCAAGATTCAGTCAAATGGATTACACTTTTAATTCTACTAATAGAAAAGTTAGTAAATCCAAATGTATGAAGAAGACAGAAATATCCCCAAATTGATCTAAATGAAGGGCACTGGCATATGTAAAAGAAACATTACTAAAACTTAAAACACACATTGGAATTCACATACTAAAGCTTCAACACCCCACTTTCACCAATAGACAGGTCATCCAGACAGAAACTAAGCAGAGAAATAATTGAATGAATAGACTTTATGATGCAAATGGACCTAACTGGTATCTACAGAACATTTCACATGAACAAAAAATATTCCTTCTCAGCCCCTCATAAAATCTTCTCCAAAGTTGATCATATACACAGTCAAAAAGCAACACTCAACAGATACAATTGAAAAAATAACCCCCTGATGCCCCAGGGTAGAGGATTGCTAGGGTGGTGAGGCTAGGGTGTGTGGATGGGGGAAGCACTTTCATCAAAGCAGGGTAAGGGGGAATGGGATAAGAGGTTTGCAAAGGGGAAACGGGGGAAGGGGAACATTTGAAATGTAAGTAAATAAAATATTTAATTAGGAAAAGAAAGAGAAATAACCCCCCCATATCTTCTCACACCACCATGAACTTCCACAACAATAGAAACAACAGAAAGCCTTCAAACACATGAAAACTGAGTGACTCTGTACTCGATGACCCCTTGATCAAGGAAGTAATGAATAAAGAAATGAAAGAGTTTCTAGAATTCAGTAAAATTAATGCACAACATATCCAAGCTTGTGAGACTCAATGAAATCAGCCTTAAGAGGAAAGTTCATAACATTAAGTACTTTCATAAAGAAATTAGTGAGATCTCATACTAATGACTTAAGAGCACACCTGAAAGGTCTATAACAAAAAGAAGCAAACACACTCAAGAGAAGTAGACAGCAGGCTATAATCAAATTCAGGGCTGAAGTCAGTCAATTAGAAACAAAGAGAACAATACAAAGAATCAATGAAACCAAGAGCTGGTTATTTGAAAAAAAGCCAACAAACTTTTAGCCAACTAAATAAAAGGCAGAGAGACAGTATCCAAATCAACAAATGAGAAATGAAAAGGGGGATATAACAGACATTGAGGAAATCCAAAAAACCATTAGGTCTTACTTCAAAAGCCTGTACTCCATAAAATTGGAAAATCTAGATGTAATGGGTGCTTTTCTTGATTGATACCACTTACAAAAGCTAAATAAAGATCAGGTACACAGTCTAAATAGACCTAAGTCCCCTAAGGAAATATAAGCAATCAATAAAACTCTCCCTACCAGAAAAAGTCCATGGCCAGATGATTTTGTTGCAGAATTCTACTAGATCTTCAAAGAAGAGCTAATATCATTACTCCTCAAATTATTCCATGAAACAGAAACAGGAAACACATGCAAATTCATTTTATGAGGCCACAGTGACCCTGATATCCATACAAAGGCTCAACCAAGAAAGAGAATCTCAAACCAATTTCGCTTGTGAACATTGATGTAAACATGCTCAACAAAATACTTGCAAACAAAATTCAAAGCATATCAAAAACATCATCCACCATGATTAAGTAAGTAGGCTTCATCCTAGAGATGCAGAGACGCAGGGTTGGATGGTTCAACATAAATGTTTGAAAACCATCAATGTAATCCAACATATAAACAAACTAAAAGAAAATGATCACATGATCATCTCATTAGATGCTGAAAAAGCCTTTGACAAAATTCAACACCCTTCCATGACAAAAGTCTTTGAAAGACCGGGAGTAAAGGGCACATATCTAAACAAAGCAAAGGCAACATACAGTCTTTATCATCACTGGACACTAAGATCTCCCACTTTTTCTTACTTCCACCCATAAATTAAGGACATGATTCCCGGAAGGTCTTTTCGACTTTTATAAGTTACATTGCCTCTGGCCTCTGGAACTTGTACCATATTGCTTTTGTTAATTGGCCCTCTGGTCTTTCCTGAGCAATGCCTGCATAATTCTCTCTTGACAGTCAAAGTTCTCCACAGTGTCAAGGACAAAGATGACAACAATAATATAAACAAATTGCCTATAAGTGGGGCAACTGTCCATGTGTTGGACACATGGTGATAGACCATCTCCAAAGACAAAGGAAAATCCCATGAAAGGCACTTTGTTTATCTCTAGGACCTAAGTTCTGGCTTCCTGTCAGAACAGAACAAAAGTTATTTGCCGATCTCCATAGAAACTTCAAGACTCAATAGAGAAAATACAACAGAGAAATGTTTGTCTATAAAAATGCAGCTGATCTGCTCTCTTTTCATTAATATGTCCAGCCATATCTTTTTTTTCCATTCATTTTTAGCTTACCACTTTGTTTATATCTAAATTGAGTCTTTTGTCAGGCTTGATAGGTGATTCAGTGAGGGCAGAGGGAGCTATGGGACTGGGGGATCCAGTCCAGAGGAAGAATAGGGATGAGGAATGTCTAATCCCTGGAAATCTCACACTGAAATTAGCAGGAAAAGGATGACTCTTGCTTGCCCAAGACCTGCATATCCCTGGTACTTGTAGCCACATGTCCCCAGTTTTGCCCTGCCCCAGTAGGTAATATAGCCTCGTAGCCAACTTAAACCTCTTCTCATAAGTTCATGTTTGGCAGCACCTGGAATTCCTCCTTATAGAAATGAGGCACCCCCAATACTCTGACTCCAGACAATTATGTACACTCATCCCAAAACCCCCTACCTGCTCCCCAAATGTTTAAGTAGCCTTTGCTAACCCATTAAATGAGCTGTCTCACAAAAGCCATCCCCTAAGTGTCTGTTCTCATTATGATCACAGCTTTCCCTCTTCGGATCTGCCCGGCTGCCAACCGGAAGTCAGAAGAGCAGATCAGCAGTTAAGAATTCATAATGTTCTTGAGGAGGGTCCAAGTTCATTTCCCTGCACCCACATCTGGTGAATCACAACCACAAGTAACTCATGGGATCTTATGCTTTCTTTTAGCCTCTGTAGGTATTAACAACCATGCACAATCCCTACACAGACACATAAAATTAAAATCTTTGATAATTTTTATTATAATACTATGATTATTTTTAATTATAAATTAAGTCTCTTGGAGATAAGATAGTTCTAACTTTTCCTTGTGTGAGTTTACAACCTATTCTTTTTATTAGAGCATCTTAATTACATAATTTACTTTTCAATATAGCTTAATTCTTATTAATATGCTCTCCTTTCATTTTGTTACTAATTTTTTTTCATTCTTTCTTTCCTTGAATCAATTAATTGGTTGGTTTCTGTTGCTGTTTGGTTCAGTGTAGGGTTTTGGTTTTTGGTTTTTGGGTTTTTTGTTGTTGTTGTTGTTTTGTTTTTTTGGAGAGAATGTCTCATGTATATCAGGATAGTATTGAACTCATCATGTAAATCAAGGATAGCCTTGAACTCTTGATCTTCATGTCTCTGATTCTCAAATACTGAGATAATATGCATTTGCCAGCATCTCTGGCTACAGTAGAGTATATTTTGTGGTTTAATTTTACTTCCACTGTGCAAAGTTTGATTTTCATATTTTAACTTTTTGGGCTGCACTATGGTTTTACAACATATACTTTTAATTTGACTGATTCCACATCCAAACAATGTTACGTTCCTTCCAGAGTGTTCAGGAGCATGCTTCCACGTGGGCTTTCCTGTCTTCCATCCCATTGTCACATCTGCCTTCCACATATGTCATACAACCAAAACTGCACTATTGATTTTCCTTTAATGCTCTAATATTGTTTTCTTTAAGTCTCTGAAGGTGCCTCTCCATCTTTCTGTGGCTTATACAGTTTTGAGGAAGAAGTTTGTTCTCATTCACTATCCCTGTGCATTTCAGGTGACATGAATTTTTTTCCTTGAGTCACATTTAATATTTTTTCATGAATATGTTTGTCACTTCAAAATTTAATAGAGATTGCTTCGTTCTGTCTCCCTCTTTTCTGTGTTTTATCTGAACAGTTTATCTTGGAACATCTTCTCTCTCCAATAGGCATTTAGTTGGTTAGCAAGTAAGGGAATGAGGAAGTTGGAGATCAGAGGACAACTTGTGAGAATAAGTGCTTTTTTTCCATCACATTGTTTCTGAGGATCAAACTCAGGTCATCAGGCTTGGCAATACCCACCCCTTGGATCACCCCACTGACGCTTTTCATGCTACATGTGCATGCCTGATGATCATCTGCAGTGTTTAGTGTGTTGTTGATCCTATTTAGTGAATTTCATTTTAGAAAATGTATTTATTATTTACTTAGTTATCATTCATTCATTCCTATGCTGTCTGGATCAAGCTTGGAAGCCTACATAACAAAGGAGGACTATGAATTCTTGATCCTTCTGCCTTTACCTCGTGACTGTTAAGTGCTAGCACCACGTACAGGTTCTGCAGTGCCAGGGATCAAATCTGTTGCTCTGTATGTGCTAGGCAAGCACTCTGCCAACTGAGTCCCATTGCCCCCCACAGAGAGCATATTTCTTTACCTATAAATCCCACATAATTTTTTATGTCTTCACCTGTTCTCTCTCTCCATGAAAAGATTACATCAACACGGGCTCTTTAGAGCTTGCTGTCTCCTCCTCTATTGCCCCTGCTGTTTCTGATTCTATTGATTAATCTCAGAGTTGCAGTTCTTGGTTTCCTACCTTGTTACATGCTTGGTAAGTTTTAACTAGATGTTATAAATTGCAAATTTCATATTGTTCATTGCTGCATGTCTTAAAGAGCACCAGACTATGTTCGGGTTCACATTTAATTGTGATAAATTTTATCTTTCCAATGCTTATTTATAAGATTTATTAGTTTTGTCTAGAGTAACTTTTACTCCTAAGTTAATGCAGCCTCACTAGAAAATTATCCCCTCCCTCTCAAGCCTTTTCCCAATGGTTCAAAAAGTAGACAGTCTTTCTTTTTAATCGTGATAAGAATACAAGTCATTGCCAACTCGCTGATAGCTTCCAAATTTGGGGACCCACTTCTTTCTGGAGCATCTTTCCCAAGCTTATGTGAATCAGAACTGGGCTGTGGAACTTGAGAGATGGTTCAGAGGTTATGAACACTTGGTGCTCTAATAAATGATCCACATTTGGTTCCCAGCACCTACATCTGGTACCTTACGAGCATCTGGGAGTCTAGCTCCTTGGGATCCAATTCCCTATTCTTGTCTCTGCAGGCACCCACATGCATGTACACAGATATACATGTTCACATAAACTTTAGAATATAATAGTAAAAAATTACCTAGACTTCTTTAAATATAAAAGAAATGAGTTGTCTCCATTTAAAGAAGGCTGACTACAAACACTAGCTAACACAAATATTCTGTCCAAATAAGAATGTATGCTCTCATGGTCATCATCTTGTGATAACTTCATCATCAGCTTCAATAATTCTGCTTGTCTTAAGACAAGTACATATGCAGAATAGCTGTGACTTCTTTCCATATCCACTTTCTCAAGCATCCATCAATCTGCGGACTTGTGTGTGTTACAATCACAGAATGAACATACTATCCCTTTAAGTTCTTAACTGAGGAAAACCTACATTTCCTCCTTTGTTGCTTTTCTTTTAAACCTTAACAAATGATTGGCATTTTCAAAAGGAAAACTCATTAATGACAAGAGAGAAAGGAAAAAGAAAATCATTACAGAACACAAACATTGTTCACAAAGAATTACCAAAGCAGATCTTGAAAGCACATCTATAATTCATTCTAGCCAAAGAGGATCATGCTATGTAATTGTTCTGTTTACCTTTCTATCCTTTCCCTGGACAGCTCCATCTCCTGTCAGCAACTCAGGAAAAGACACCGAGCCTCCAAATGCCTGTCTGAAGTGCCTTTCCATAATGTCTTCATACTAACTCTGAGTCCTTACTTTTTCCTGTAGAGGAGTTAGATGCGATGGCTTTGTCTGACACCAGAAGGTATCAGAGCTGGGAGGTCATACCTTATCTCTGTGTAGCGAAACAGAATGCAGCTGCTAACAAACACAGTTGAGATCATTCATTCAAGATAACTGTCACGCAGAGACTCATATTCTAAACTGAGTCTTGTTATCTCAAGACATGTTCCACAATTCTGCCTAGAAATGGGTCCTGTTACTAATGTATGTGATCACTGACTATGCTAATATCTCATAGCCATTCACTTTTGTTGGGAATTGGTTGCAATGCTTTGAATTAATCTGGCCCCCAAAAATCAGTAATCTGTGAATACAAACTCTAAAGGTCCTTACCCCAATTGGTTTTTTTGATCACTCAATAAAGAGCCAACAGCCAATAAGGTTAAGGTTAGACAGAGGAGGAAGTTTTAGATTTCCATGGGCTAGGAACTGGGAGAAAGAAAGACAGGAAAATCGGCATGACTTAGGGGAGAAGGATGGGATGTAAGAACTGGAGGAGAGAAAGCCGACCAGCAATGTAAGAAAGTAGCTGGTGCCATTTCCCCAACTGGACCAGGAGTATCAAGGGGAAGGTTTAAGAGTCTCAGGAATACCAGAGGGAGTATTTGCTAGCAGAGGAAGGATTAAGAGTGCTCAACCTTTGAGCTAGTCACAACATATAAAAAATTAACTGACTTGGTGTGTGTGTGTGTGTGTGTGTGTGTGTGTGTGTTTCATGCACCAATCCAGATAGCTCCTGGGTGGGTGCACACATGTGACCCACTGAGAGCCAAAGCAGTGTAGCTAAACTTAGTGATACACACTTTCCTTCTAAATGTGTACAATGGTACTCTCTTAATTATTGTTCTCTTTTTATAAACCATGATCAAAGCAACTCATAAAAGAATGAAAATAATGCATTTAATTGTGGCTTTACATCCTGATGCACAGGGACAGAGAAGGAGGGAGAGAGAGACAGAGAGAGACAGAGAGACAGAGAGAGACAGAGACAGGGAGTCAAGGAGACAGGGAGACAGGGAGACAGAGAGACAGAGACAGAGACAGAAACAGAGAAAGAGAGATTGTACCTAGTGGACTTTTGAAACTTCAAACCACAGTGACACACTTCCTCCAACTAGGTTCCGTGCACTGTAACAAAGCCATACCACCTAATTGTTTTCAAGTAATGCCACTCTCTTATGAGTAAGCATTTAAATATATGAACCTATGAGGGTCATTCTTATTCAAACCATCATAGGTACTTAAGAAGAAAACAACATAATCTGTACACATGATATTTAAGGTCCAAATAAGACCTTCCCCCTAAGAGAAATAGTTTCCATTTCCTTTGGGTGGGTTTTGCATTTGACAGGTACATGTATACCACTATCTACTGGGGCTATCTATATGAATTACCACAGATTTAGGCACTTAAGTCAGCACTAATGTGAAATACCATTTCATGATATTTGAATTTGGAAGGCTTCTTGAATGGAACTGGTTCCACTATTCCTGCTTTCTGACGGCTAGTGTTAAACTGTTAATTAGTAAGTCAGCACTTTTGTTTGGGAAGAGAATTCACTTCCAAGATACTGATGAAGGAATGTTCAGGGCTCCTATGACTAACAGTTAAGGGAAGACAGCTCTCTTTTTGTCTGCCATCCATTTGGAGCTTCTTTTAGTTCTGAGGGTACCTACATCCCCTGTCACAATGGACTCTCTCCTATTCCTATTGCTGAATCCTTTTTTGGCTTCAGAAATCTTCGACTTTTTTTTTCTTTAGAATTTCTACACAAAGAAATGGATTTCTCTGTGGATGATGACTAATAGGGATAAATGTGGCCTACCTGGACCAGGATCATCTTTCTATTATCAGGTCTTGAAATTAGTGACATTCTCTAAGTTATTATCTCCCTATAGTGTAGCATGTTCCACATTGCAGGGATCAGTGCACCAACTTTGTTTTTAGGGGAAAGTAAGGAAGAACAAGCAGGCAGGGTGCATTTGGCTCATTAAAAATGAACATGCTATGAACATAGTGGAGCATGTGTCTTTGTTGTTTGTTGGAGCATATTTTGGGTATATGCCCAGGAGAGCTATAGCTGGGTCCTCAGGTAGTTCAATGTCCAATTTTCTGAAGAACCTGCAGACTGATTTCCAGAATGGTTGTACCAGTCTGCAATCCCACCAACAATGGAGGAGTGTTCCTCTTTCTCCACATCCTCACCAGCATTTGCTGTCACCTGAGTTTTTGATCTTAGCCATTCTCACTGGTGTGAGGAGGAATCTCAGGGTTGTTTTGTTTTGCATTTCCCTGATGACTAAGGATATTGGAGCATTTCTTTAGGTGCTTCTCAGCCATTCTATATTCCTCAGCTGAGAATTCTTTGTTTAGCTCTGTACCCCATTTTTGATAGGGTTATTTGGCTTTCTGGATTCTAACTTCTTGAGTTCTTTGTATATATTGGATATAAGCCCTCTATCAGATGTAGGATTGGTAAAGATCTGTTCCCAATCTGTTGGTTGCCGTTTTGTCCTAATGACAGTGTCCTTTGCTTTACAGAAGCTTTGCAGTTTTATGAGGTCCCATTTGTCAATTTTTGATCTCAGAGCATAAGCCATTAGTGCTTTGTTCAGGAAATTTTCCCCAGTGCCCATGTGTTTGAGATTCTTTCCCACTTTTTTCTTCTATTAATGTGAATGTATCTAGTTTGATGTGGAGGTCCTTGATCCATTTGGACTTAAGCTTAGTACAGGGCAATAAAAATGGATCAATTTGCATTCTTCTATATGTTGACCTCTAGTTGAATCAGCACCATTTGTTGGAAATGTTACCTTTTTTCCATTGGATTGTTTTGGCTCCTTTGGCAAAGATCAAGTGACCATAAGTGTGTGGGTTCATATCTGGGTCTTCAATTCTATTCCACTGATCTACCTGCCCGTCTCTATGCCAATACCATACAGATTTTTATCACCATTGCTCTGTAATACTGTTTGAGGTCAAGGATGGTGATCCCCCCTATTATGTTCATAGCAGCCGTATTTATAATAGTTAGAAGTTGGAAAGAACCCAGATGGTCTTCAACAAAGGAATGGATACAGAAAATGTGGTACATCTACACAATGGAGTACTACTTAGCTATCAAAAACAATGACTTCGCAAAATTCATAGGCAAATGGATTGAACTAAAAAATATCCTGAGTGAGGTAACCCAATCACAGAAAAACACACACGGTATGAACTCACCGATAAGTGGATATTAGCCCAAAAGCTCGAATCACCCAAGTACAATACACAGACCACATGAAGCTCACGAAGAAGGATGACCAAAGTGCAGATGCTTCAGTCCTACTTAAAAGGGGGAAAAATATTCATAGGAGGGGATATGAAGGCAGAGTTTGGAGCAGTGACTGAAGGAATGGCCATTCAGAGCCTGCCCCACATGTGTCCCATATATATAGAGAGAGCCACCAAGGCTAGATTAGATTGATGAAGCTAAAAAATGCATGCTGACAGCAACCGGATACAGGTGTCTCCTGAGAGATACAACCAGAGCATGTCAAATACAGAAGTGAATGCAAGCAGCAAACCAGTGAACTGAGAAGGGGACACCCATTGGAGGAATTAGAGAAAGGATTGAAAGAGCTGAAGGAACTTGCAACCCCAGAAGAACAACAATGCCAACTAACCAGAGCTCCCAGGCTCACTACCCAAAGACTACACATAGACTGACCCATGTAGCAGAAGAAGACCCTGTTGAGCACCAGTGAAATAAGAAGCCCTTGGTCCTGCCATGGTTGTAACGCCAGTGTACGGGAATGTCGGGGGATGGGAAGGGGGTATATGGGGATGGGAACACCCTTATAGAAGAAAAGGAGGGGGATGGGATGGGGACTTATGTTCAGGAAACTGGGAAAGGGAATAACATTTGAAATATAAATTAAAAAATCCAATTAAAAAATGAACATGTATTTGCTTGTCTTAACATAAGGATGCAAATATTAGATATGGCAAAATTGAAGAAGTTACAGAAAGAAACAAGAATTAGATGCAGGAGAAATTTCCATTTGGGTCCGTAAGCGAAGATTCACTGCACCACACAGAGTAACAATGGGATCACTAAGCTTGATCTGCAAGAGAATCAGGAAAGTAAAAAGCCAGATCACAGATCTTGTTAGGGTTTTAGCATGGAGGACAAGGCAACTCAGGGTGATTCAAATAATTGTGGTAGGCTTGGGGTTATATGTGGTCTCTCATGGACGGATACCTGTCTCTGAAGTACTTCAGAGTTCTTTTTTGGTTTGTAAAAAATAGGTAAATGAATCATCGAGACCACAGACTCAAAATTGTTAGTATAAAAAAGTATTTTTATGTGATTTGTTACTTTCAAGAATTATCTTGCCCCATAAGGGTGATTCATTCTCTAGTTTTGAAGGCCCCAGACCACCTGAGCATCAAGAATATAGAAAATATTCTCAATAAAAATCTGTCTTTTGATAAATGGAAACTAAATAAACAAATGTAAACATGGGAAAGTACATGGTCAGCTCCACTAAATCCTGTCCACAGGGTGGCTGCCATTGACTGCATTGTTCTACTTTAACCTGGACCAACATCTGAGAGCGTCTGGGCTACACCTTGAAGTTCATGCCTGCACATGTTCTCAGGTGGATGTGGAATTTTCTAATACAATAGTTCATATATGTGTATGTATATATGTATATGTGTATGTATGTATATATATGTGTGTGTATATATGTATATACATATATATACACACACAAAGATATATAGAGAGAGAGACAGAGAGATAGACAGGCAGGCAGACTGACAGAGACAGAGATCTGATAGAGAAATGATAGAAAGATAAATAGATGATAGATAGACAGATGATCAATTATAGATAATATAGATATAGATTCCTAAATATAACTTTTTCAGTCCATATAATGCTACTTTTATTTATATTTTCAGGGCTGACTGACACTGGACAGCCAATTCTTGGGCCCCTCCCTGGGGAAGACTACCTCTCTGAACTTCCGCTTTCCTCAGTTATTTAAAGTTCTTTGTGGAGGCTTGAGGCCTCGTGGGCTTTTCCCTGTCTCCTTTGGATGTCCATTGGTGTCCTCCCTGTTCAGCTCATGTTTGGGCAGTCTTCTTGGTGAGGCTTTACAGGAGGAGCTTATTCTGTTATGAGGAGACACAATCTCTCAGAAAACTGCTTGATCCTCTGCCTCTTGCAACTTACAAACTGGCTAATGGGTGACAGACACACACTACAGTGTGTCTGAAGTCATTCCTCAGGTGCGATACTCACTGAGGAGACACTGCCCTCTCTTGTTCCTAGCCAGGATTCTTGTGGCACCAAAGAACATTCTCCAAAGCCTATGTAAAGACCCCCAAACCCTAATGCAACCTCCTTATTTAGACACTTATGTTTAAATGTATTTTACATAATAAGCTCTTGGCAGTACAACTAACACTTCATTTTAAAATGAGGATATCAGCATGATGACCCAAAGTAACATAATTCCTGGCCTCTGCAACTATAAAATTAGCTAGGTAATGACATACTTTGGGCTGATTAATTTTTTTTTCCTTGCTGAGACATCTGCTGTCATTTGAAAACTTTCCAGTACGAATATCTGCAACAGACGGGGACTGCATGGAGGCTGTCAGGCCAGCCCGTGCTGTAAGTAATGTTTGCTTTTTTAGGACAAGGATTTCTGCAGGAAAGAACCTCTGGAAGTGGCCTCAGGCAGAGGTCAGCAATGACAGGGGGAAGCAGCCTTGGCATCCAGAAGAGGCACTGCCTTTCATGATGCATTGGCTCGGGTTGCTGCTCCAGGTTGCCCGAGTGCTCATAGAGAATGTGATTAAACACTCGCTGAGACTCTCAGGCTGCCAGCTGGACACGATGCGACACCTTTATTAATCTTGAGAAGCATTCCCACTTCCATCCAATTACAAAAGTTTTGGAAAAGCCCTGGTGCCATGTGTCTGTGTGGCTTCCAACTGATACTGTCAGCTGGCAGGTCTCCATTCACTACCTGGCCCAAGACTGTCAGAATAACTCTGGTTTTCATGAACTAGTCTATTTCAGCATAACTCGGTTGTGCTGTAATTTCTCTGGGTAAATATACTGTCAACAAAGAGTGCAGAATGCTGATTACAAGTGATCGAGAGAAGTTAGGACCCTAGAAGGATTTCCAGAACTCCTGGAACCAGAAGATGGTTGGCTTCTCTGTGACGTCTTACCAATAGAGTCAGTTCCTAGCATCTAGGTCAGTGACAATGTCGCAGTCATCAGCTGGGTACAGTGTCAGAGCAACAGGATAGCATGGCATTTGCAAGCCTAAAATGCCAGTCCTTTGGATAGCAGTACATGGGGACCACTATATGTAGCTACGGTTGCTTTAAGAATGGAAGAAAAACTGCCCTGTAAGATCCTATAATCTTGAGTATGATAAGGAAGTAAATGCCTCAATCCAAGTACCTGGAAGACAGGAACAGAAAGATCTGAGTTCAATACCAGCCTGGAATACACTGTCCAAAACTGTCTCAAAACACAAGAAGATAAAACAAATCTGAGTCTATCAAAGCACCACATAGCTAAACAGATCATTAAATTAAGAAAGTTGTATAACTGAAATCTGGGCAATTGATTATTAAATAATAAAGAAAGAATTCTGACAAACCAGCTCTTAGGGGAGCCTTTAAGATCAAAAGAACTATTTTGATTGTAAGAGTGAAGGATCTTGCCTCTTTGCCCCCACATCTCTGCTCTGCCCCTCAGGTCCCTACCTCTCCCTCCCATGATTATTTTGTCCCCCCTTCTAAGTGGGATGGAAGCATCCTCACTTGGGCCTTCCTTCCTGTTTAAGTTCTTAAGGTCTGTGGGCTGTGTCATAGGTGTTCTGTGATTTTTGGCTAGTATTCATTTATCATTGAATAATACCATGCATGTCATTTGGGGTCTGGGTTAACTTACTCAGGATGATATTTTCTAGCTCAGGCCATTTGCCTGAAAAGACTGGAGAGAAGCCCAGAGGACCAGAGGGATGAATAGAAATATGCAGCTGCCAAGATAAAGAGAAGGGGGAACCTCTAGAAAGTCCTGGATGCGACCTGGGATGCGGGAGGCTCCCAGGACTCAATGTGGATGACCTTAGCCAAAGCGCTCAACAGTGGGGATATAGAACCTGAAAAGACAGGGACCGCAGTGTAGGGAAAGAAACACCAACTCACCTTCAAAAATTTTTTTTTATTATTATTATTAACTTGAGTATTTCTTATATACATTTCGAGTGTTATTCCCTTTCCCGGTTTCCGGGCAAACATTCCCCTTCCCCTTCCCCTTCCTTATGGGTGTTCCCCTCCCAACCCTCCACCCCTTGCTGCCCTCTCCCCAACAGTCTAGTTCACTGGGGGTTCAGTCTTAGCAGAACCCAGGGCTTCCCCTTCCACTGGTGCTCTTACTAGGATATTCATTGCTACCTATGAGGTCAGAGTCCAGGGTCAGTCCATGTATAGTCTTTGGGTAGTGGCTTAGTCCCAGGAAGCGCTGTTTGGTTGGCATTGCTGTACATATGGGGTCTCGAGGCTCTTCCAGTTCTTTCTCTGATTCCTTCAACGGGGGTCCTGTTCTCAGTTCAGTGGTTTCCTGCTGGCATACGCCTCTGTATTTGTTGTATTCTGGCTGTGTCTATCAGGAGCGATCTGCATTCACATTTTGATCATCCGTCTTGAGTTTCATTTGTTCTAGGCATCTAGGGTAATTCAAGCATTTGGGCTAATAGCCACTTATCAATGAGTACATACCATGTATGTCTTTCTGTGATTGGGTTAGCTCACTCAGGATGATAGTTTCCAGTTCCAACCATTTGCCTACGAATTTCACAAAGTCATTGTTTTTGATAGCTGAGTAATATCCCATTGTGTAGATGTACCACATTTTCTGTATCCATTCCTCTGTTGAAGGGCATCTGGGTTCTTTCCAGCTTCTGGCTATTATAAATAAGGCTCATAGTGGAGCACGGTGTCTTTTTATATGTTGGGGCATCTTTTGGGTATATGCCCAGGAGAGGTATAGCTGGATCCTCAGGCAGTTCAATGTCCAATTTTCTGAGGAACCTCCAGACTGATTTCCAGAATGGTTGTAGCAGTCTGCAACCCCACCAACAATGGAGGAGTGTTCCCTTTCTCCACATCCTTGCCAGCATTTGCTGTCACCTGAGTTTTGATCTTAGCCATTCTCACTGGTGTGAGGTGAAATCTCAGGGTTGTTTTGATTTGCATTTCCCTTTATGACTAACGATGTTGAACATTTCTTTAGGTGTTTCTCGCCATTCGCATTCCTCAGCTGTGAATTCTTTGTTTAGCTCTGAACCCCATTTTTAATAGGGTTATTTGTCTCTGGTCTAACTTTTTTGAGTTCTTTGTATATTTTGGATATAAGGCCTCTATCTGTTGTAGGATTGGTAAAGATCTTTTCCCAATCTGTTGGTTGCCGTTTTGTCCTAACCACAGTGTCCTTTGCCTTACAGAAGTTTTGCAGTTTTATGAGATCCCATTTGTCGTTTTTGGATCTTAGAGCATAAGCCATGGGGGTTTTGTTCAGGAAATTTTTTTCAAGTGCCCATGTGTTCCAAATGCTTCCCCTAGTTTTTCTTCTATTAGTTTGAGGTATCTGGTTTGATGTGGAGGTCCTTGATCCACTTGGACTTAAGCTTTGTACAGGGTGATAAGCATGGATCGATCTGCATTCTTCTACATGTTGACCTCCAGTTGAACCAGCACCATTTGCTGAAAATGCTATCTTTTTTTCCATTGGATGGTCTAAAATTTTTGATCCAAAATTGTTTCTGTCTAAAAGAAATGCAGGGGCAAAAATGGAGCAGAGACTGAAGGAATGAATGACCAGTGTCAGGCCCAAGTTGGAATCCATCCCATGGACAAGCACCAAACCCTGACACTATTCCTGATGCTATGTGGTGCATGCAGACAAGAGCCTGCATGGTTGTCCTCTGAGAAGCTCTACCAGCAGCTGACTGAGACAGACGCATATGCTCACAGCCAAGCATTGGACTGAGGTTGGGACCTTATGCAACAGTTAGGGGAAGGACTGAAGGAGCTGAAGGAAATGGCAACCCCATAGGAAGACTATGTCAACTAATAGTGACATAGTGTCAACTTACATGCACCCAGAGGAGCTCCCAGAGAATTAGTAACCAACCAGCACATGTGTAGCAGAGGACTGGTCCTCAGTGGGAGAGGATGTGCCTAATCTTGTTGCCCCAGGGAAGGGAGATGCTGGAGTGGGGAGGGGGTTGTACCCTCTCAAAGCCAAAAGTGAGAGGGTAAGGGGAAAGAATTCTGCAAGGGGAGATGAGGGGGGCAACATTCAGGATGCAAATAAGTGAAATAATTAATTTTTAAAAATGAAGGAGTGTCAGTTCAGGCAGAAACAAATTCATGTATAGGTTCATGAAGGTCTCTGTACATGTGCACTGGGGAAGGGATGTATGTGCACGTGTGTGTCCAAGAAGTGAGAAGAGGGTATTGGATTTTTTGGAGCTAGAGTTACAGGCACTTGTGAACCAACTCACTTGGGTGATGAGAACATTCTGTTATAATTAAACAGTGAGTATTCTTAACTGATAAATCACCTCTCTACTCCAAGTTCATCAAATAAAAATCAACAGGAGGCATCAAGGATTCGAACCAGGGACCACTTGATCTGCGATCAAATATTCTACCCCTGAGCTATAAGCCCATCTTTAGATAACTATTATTCTTTTGCATATTATCATAATTCCATTCATGTATTGACCTAGGGGTACTTACTTTATTGTGATTTTAAGCCTATATGTTTAAAAATATTTAACTTATCTATTCATTTAATCAGACAAATACATAATAGGTTAACTGAACAGCATACTGTTTTGTGATAATTTCATATCCATTATGCAAATAATACAATGGATTTACATGCTTCAAATACCTGTGATTTCTGGCTTAATAAACACAGCAAGGTTTCCATTCATACTTCCAAAAGCAAGTATTTGCAATGTGCTGTTTTAGTACTTGTACGGGAAAAGGAAATCTGGCTTTGCACCTGCAGGTGACCAGAATCATTGTCAACTCTTCCAAGGCCTTCAAATAGAAATCAGGAACCTCTTACTCAAGTGTATTAAAACCTATTGATGGGGGCTGGAGAATTGGCTCAATGAATGAGAGTACTTTCTGCTCTTCAAGAAGACCCAAGTTTAGATCCCGGCACCCATATCATAGGCTCACAGCCACCCATAACTCCAGCTCCAGGGGATCTGACATACTCTTCTGGCACTGGTACACACATGCACACAGCACACACATGGAGACACAATTTTTTTTAATCTATTGGTTGTCCTTGGCTATGAAGATTTTTTTTTCACTATGATCTATATACTTTATAATTGGCCATTGGGAAGACATTGGCTCACTGAGTTACACAAAATTTCCACACATCAGTATGTTTGATATAAGACATGAATGAGCATATCTGTTAATCTCATTGGAAAAACCTTTTTACTTCATAGTGGTGGATGCAGTTTTTTTTTTAATAGGCTACTTTTTTTCTTTGAATGCTTCAGTGTTCTCAGTTTCTTGCCTTTAAACTACTAGCCATATCTGAACACTGATAATTGGTCAATCCAATATTCTTTCAAGTGAAAATGCTAACCATGAGAAACAAGCACAAACAGGGGTTGCAGCTTAACTTTATCAGCAATGCCACCATAGTTAGCACGATGCCTTAGCTAAGTGTACTCCCCTTACTCTGGCAAAAGCGTATAAAAAATGGCTCAGCTGTTAAGAGTGCACATTGCTCTTACTGAAGATCTGAGTTCAGCTCCCAGGAACCATGTCAGGCAGCACAGCCACCAACAACTCTAGCTCCAGTGGATCTGTTGATATCCTCTTTTAGCTTTTTTGGGCACCTGCACATATGCAAACATATCATTGAAATTAAAAGTAAATCTTTACTGACTACTTTTCAAAGTGTGTTTGGGTATTTTGACTGCATACATATCTGTGTATCACACATGGTCAGTGTCCACAAAGACCAGAAAATGACTCCCAGAACTAGAAGTACAGCCAGTTGTCAGCCACCCAGGTCCTTTGGAAGACCATAGAGTGCTTTTAATTTCTCTGGCTCCTAAAAGTTAGTCTTGAAGAAACAACATACTTTTAAAAACATGCATTCAGGAGTCAGGATATAATAAAATTAACAATTTCTCCTAGTTGAGCAGCTCATCAAGTAATCCTAGGTTCTTTGTTTATTCCTGTAAGTTCATGAATGAGAAAAAGGGCATACTGGCTAGCTGCAGAGTGAGTGCCAACCTAATACTTTAACTCTACAGACAGATGTTTTATGATGCAAACATAACCAAGTGCCAAGTCCTGCATGGTCGATGAAGGGACACAGTTTCTGCCCCTGGAGTAAAGCCAGCAGAGGGTCTCCCTGAGTGGTGACGATTGCTAGGTGTAAGACTCTTTTGTATAATGATGTATATATTTTTACTTTATGTTCTTCCTTTGGTAAATGTTCTTCCTGCCAAAATTATTGGGGAGTGCTCTCTCTGCCATGGTTAATGACTCCATGATAATTAGAAACAGCATGAATCTAGGAGATGAGGGTGTGTCTAATGTTCCTCAGCAAACTGGTAGATGCTGTGTGACCTTCAGGTCAGCTCTTAAGACTATGGGAAAGAACTATGAAACATGCATTCAAGAATGCATAATCTCTCAACAATGCAAGATATAAGGATGAAATTTGAGTTATAGGAGGGACCTCAGGGACCTAAAAGAACAAAGACAGCTGTACTATTGAGCCAACTTGTCAGAAAGATACAAAGGCAGGCAGATTTCTGAGTTCAAGTTCATCCTGGGATAGAGCAAATTTAAGCCCAGGCATGGTGGGAGTGGTAATCTCAAAGCAAGATCCCAACCATTTAGTTTATTGTTTGTGCTTATTAAGACAGGCAGAGGTCTGAATTCATTTGCTATGTTTCAAAAAATGTATTTGCTGAGTTCTCTAAGAATCAAGGGGCTAAGGTCATAAAATGATAATTTGTGGGATAATCAAAAGGAAACTTGGGGTAAATGATTCAATTGATATGTGAATAAAAGACTTGGCTTTGGTCTTCAAGAACTGAGCAGTCTGGATGAGCTGTCTTGAGCAGAACACAGAGCTGTCAGTTTGTACCTATCACCAAGAAGAGGCATTCTTCTACTGCTCCCAAATACTCCTTCCTTAGGTCCCCCTTTCCAAGTGGAGGCTGGTCCTTGGCAATCAAAGGCCAGGAAATGGCAGGTTTTGATCCTATAGGCACCTTTCTACAAAAGGGTCTTGGTTATATAGAATCGCTACTCTACATAATATATAAAACAGAAGGTAAGCGGGGGAGTGGGGACCAAACACTGAAAACAATCACTTTGCACTTTCTGCTAAGGTCTGTGGCTCCCTGATCCTACTCTTTGGAAAGGCTTCTGTGTTTCTCTCAGAGCACATTATCGTGAGATGTACTGAGTTGGGGTCTGCTCAAACCCATTCTTGGTAATCATCAAAAATTAAGATCAAGAGGCTAGGGAGTTGGTAGAGCACCTGGCTAGCATATATGAAATCCTCTAAGCCTTAGTTGGCCTATAATCCTAGCACAGCACTCCACAGTTGGAATCAATAGGATCAAAACTTCAAGGTCATCCTCAACTAAATGGCCAATCTGAAGGCATCCTAGGTCACATGAGGCCTTGTCTTGAGCAGAGATAACAACCATATGAAGATGAGGAAGGTCACAGATTTCAACCATTGTTAGTGAATTCAGAGGCCCATTGTTATTAATGTCTGCTTAATGCTCACTGAGGAAGAAATAGAAATTCTTTATGGATCCCTTCTGTAGCCCAACCCTGGAGTTTAGAAAGTGAAATCCTCCTCGGACAGCACTTCCTGCCTGCAAACAGCCATTACATCCTGCTTACAGTGTGAAAACACCTAAAAGACACTGTTATGAAGGAGCCAAGAGACACGTGGGCTCAAGGCCAAAGAAGGTTCAAAGAACAGTTTTCATATGCCCCACCCTACAGGAGTCAGGATCAGTGCTCCATTAAAACATAATGATAACCCTGGTGTATGTTGTCTTCCAGGGATGCCTGCCTAAACCTTGCAAATAAATCTATCCTTTTAACACTTGACGCCAATTACCTAAAAACTTTCCTCTGGAAACGCATTCTCGGCCTCTTTTGAGCAAGTTTACAATTTTGTGTTGAGCCATGCCCATCACAATTGCAGGCTATACACAATCCGTGGGCTACAGTGGGATACGGCCTGTAGGGTTGCTGTCCATCCGAATGTATGCATGACTACCTGAGAAGCTAATCTCAGTCTCTACACCCTTAGCTATCTATCAGGCTGTTACTACACCATGTATGTCACATGGTTAGAATTTCTATTCCTACCACGACTTCTGTTGCTGTCTCAGGAATGGTGCTTTGAGGCCATGAGGTGATCTCCCAGATTTGAGAACAAAAACTACACCTTTCCATGTAAAAGATTTATTAAAGACCCAAATCCAAATGTTTACAAGGATAAAAGGAACTGTCTCGGTACTGATGATAGCTGTTAATAGTCTCCTTTACTGGGAGTCTTTCCAAAGAGGTAGACATGACTACGAATCTTCCTAGACCACTTACTGCAGCTATCCTGCAAGGTAAAACTAAGATACTGGTACCTTTCAAATAATTGGGGTTAATTATGAGCTTTTCACCATCTAAGACCAATCTTCACACTGTCTCCTTCCCATTGACCCAATTAATCCATCTCGAGAGATCCCCAACTTATCTGTGAAGTTCAGGGCATGTCACTGCTGATGAATATATTAATGGCATAAAGGAATCAAAGCCAGAATTAGCATGAAATTAGTATCCCACCGCTCACCACCACCGGAGAAAACTGCCTGCGTTGATGAGAAAGCCTGTTGATCAGAGAGCCAACCCTGACAAAAATGTTCTCTTTCTTGTTGCTTTCAGCGTCGTGTTGACAGGAATCCTGTGCTTTTTAAAAAGAAAAAAAAATATGTGGGGCAGGAAATGATAGTGTCAGTCACCACGATGCTTAAGAAATAAAAAGATGAGTTGCTAACTAAACGGCCTTTTAGTTTATTGATTTTAATTTTTAAAATTGTGTGTGCATAAGTTCAGTAGCTGTAGAGGACAGAAAATATCCTAGAGCTGGAGTTATAGGTGGTTGTGAGCTATGGGTACTGGGGAACTGAACTTGAAAACCCTGAAGTATGTGTTCTTAATTGTAGAAGCATTTCTCGAGCCCTTGAGTCATCTTTTAAGTTGATCTTTTATACTCAGTTTTCAGAGGCTCTGAACATGCTAGGACTGTTAGATTTTAGTGCAGCTATTTGAAGAAACATCAGGTTAAACTATCCATTGAAATAAACTTTGAATATACTGCTAGAAACAAAGGAAATAGTAAAAGTCCCCACTTAGAAATAGTCAATGCGGGGTTGGGGATTTAGCTCAGTGGTAGAGCGCTTGCCTAGGAAGCGCAAGGCCCTGGGTTCGATCCCCAGCTCCGAAAAAAAGAACCAGAAAAAAAAAAAAAAAAAAAAAGAAAAAAATAGTCAATGCTTATCACAAGTCTATGTTGTCCATTAGTGGCTGGAAATCACCTAATAGAATAAGCTTGACTGTTCTTTGTCTATTACATACCAGGGACACCTCACACAGAAAATAGCAGATATAGAAAATACATATAATTGCATGACAAGCAAACATTTAAATGCTAGTAGAACCAGCTTTGTACTAGCCTCCCTTTCTCTCATTTCCTCACATACCTTTTCGTGTGTATTTTTTACAAGAATTAAGAAGATTGTATTTCTCCAGAAACTTAGAAACAAGACTGTCTCACTGCATGTGGAGAATACTTAGTACTTCAGAAAATAGCTAAAAACCCATGCTAAACACACATGGCCCTGGACAAGGTAACCTATCTAAGACATATTCAATAACCATAGAGCACAGGAAGATAACAAATGATGGCGCCCAACATGACCCTAGACTTTATATGCCTGAAATACAAATCAAAAGGCTTGGAAAGATGACTCAGGGGTAAAGAGCATACACTGCTCTTACAGGACCCAAATTCAGTTCTCAACACTTACATGACCTTAGGCAACTCATAATAGCCTGTAATTCTAGTTACAGGAATCTGTTGCCCTCCTCTGATTTCCTTGGGTACAGGCACCCACCACACACGTGTATATGCCCATATACAGACACACCCATAATATTTAAAATTAAAATTAAATCTTCAAATGGCAAGAAAGGCTTGTCTCTGAGCTCTGGAATCTGCCTGTTTCTACTTCCTAAAACTGAGCTTAGATAGATGTACGTACCTATGGCTGTCTATGCCTTGTTTGTTATGTGGAGAGCAAAGATTTGAGCCTAGGTCCTCATGATTGTGCAGGAAGTACCATTACCCACTGAGATACATATTTCTCACTTCTTAGTAAAACATAAGAAACACTGGCATTTATTTTATATTTTTTACCCCAGTATTTTTCTTAGGTTAAGGGTTTAGCTCACTGGTAGAGCAAGTACCTACCAAACACTAAGAAAGAAACGTCAATATTTTTTCATTGTTTTAGTCTATTTTTAATTTCCATTAATATGTTTCTGTTAGAAGCCGTTTTGAGTTACTTTCAGAGTAAAGAAAAAAAAATACAAATAAATCACAATGAAAAATTAAATAGCTAAAAGGGATGCTATACAAAGGACTTGAGTCCTGCTTGGATCAGATTGGCAAAATGTGTAAACAGCTTGTGGGTACCAGAATTGCTTATGCCTGAGAAAATCGGTTGCAGAAGAACAAACAGCTCAGACTCCTCCATGTTGTACATCTGAGCGATAGAAGTAGAAACTGGATCCAGTGTGGATCGCCATGTTTTAGGCTTTACTTAATCACAACAGAGATGAGCTCTCTGATAAGTCATTTTGTTGATAGGCAGTCTGTTTGCAGTCAGGCCAGAGGATTGAGGGCAAACCTTCAGGGTAACTGGCATGAATATGTAAATCGCCTGCTGGGATGAATATGGAAATCACCCTGCTGGGATCTAGTCTGTGGTTATTATATGCTGCAACTTACATAAAGAGATTCTCCATATCTACCATCTCCCAATATGTAACAGTGCCATTTTTGTGTTAGTAATTGCCTCGGGTCCTATTTTTCCCCTGGAAAAAGAGAGGGAACAGCATAGAGAGATTTTCTGTTATATTATGTTAGAGATTCATTACATAGTAAGTCAATGGCAAAATGAACAAGGAGATAAGACTATAGGCCTGCTGGAGAAAGAGGACTCTATGTTCAGTGAGACAGAGAATAGTAGGATCCACTGATCTTTGTCCTATCAGGATTGCATTGTCACCTTGGAACATCACAGCCACCAAGGACTATTGCCTACCCCATGCTGTACATCCCCCCAAAAGGAGGAGAAAGGTGGTTAAAAATTGTTCTCATTTCTAATCAAAGCAAATTGAGAGAGAGAGAGAGAGAGAGAGAGAGAGAGAGAGAGAGAGAGAGAGAGAGAGAGGAGAGACAGGGCAATATGTCCTTGTGGGTCTCCCTTCTCCTTGGGGGTCACATGCCACCAGCCCACAAACACGGAAGGAGAAGAAATGTCAAGCAGGTTTCAGACAGCCTTGAATATGACAGAAGGACGGCCAGAGACGGCTTCAGTGAGACAGTTGTAATTTATTCTTCCAGGGGTAGGGTATATAAAGGCTCTTAAGGGTATAGGTGGAAAGGGCTGATTGGTCATAACACAGTACTTAATTATCATAGGGATGAGAAACTAGAGAGGGACTAGTGTGCTGGGTCAGAGAGCTCTGCACAGGGCCATTCTTCAGATAAGATCAGGTGTCTGTGCTCAGAGACACTCTCCAAGTAAGGTTAGAGAAAGGGAAGTCTCTCATTCTGCATGGAACTCAAAGAGCTACCTAGACATGATGGGTTGCAACCTGAATAGAAGGGTTCTATAACATGTCCTAGATTCCAAAGCCTCCCTTGATGATTCCTGAGCTAAAGGCTTAAAAGACTCTCTCAAAATGACGATTATTTAATGTCCCATGTATGTACTGTTTTCAATTTTATATCAACATATTATCTTCATATATGTAAGTATACATTCATATATTTGTAAATTAGTACATAGATGCATAATGGTCAGATGCATATATGGTATATATATATCATACATATAAGTACATCTATTTCTACATATATAGGTAGTATACTTACATAGAGGTATCTTGAGAATCAAAAAACTGGCCCTTTGTACAAAATTCCAGCCTGTATTCAATCTATTCATATATTTCTTCCTTTACTATTAATTTATTCAACAAATATGTATTAAGCTTCCTGTATGAATCATCAAGTTCACTCATAGTCGTGAAAAAAATTAAGACTGGTGCTTGTTCAAAAGGTGGTTACAACTCACTAAAATAGCAAAACCAATTACTCAGACAACTTCCCCAGAAGCAGGAGTCAGAGGATGTCAATCAACTGATGCCTAGGGACCCTTGTGCTTTCAGATGAAAGGAGGTCAGGAAATCACCACTGAGCATGCTACACTAAGCTGAGTCTTAAAGTGCAGTGTTCTGGTGGCTGGAGGAATGGCTCAGTGGTTTAAAGGGCCGGTTGTCTTCACAGGACCTAGATTCAATTCCCAGCACCAATGTGACAACTCACAACCACTTAACTCTTCAGTTCCAGGGGACCAGACACCCTCTTTTTGTCTTGGCATCCTCTCCATGCATGTATCTACATGCATGCAAGCACAAAGAGTCATTCACAGAAAATGAAAATAAATAAATCATTGTTTGAAAGAAAGAGAGATCAGAGTTCCAACAAATAAAGGAAAAAGGCCAGGCGTTCAGTTAGAGTAAATGGCTGTGTAAAATAAAACCTTGGTTGAACTTGATAGTGTTCAAGTTTGACTATAATGTGAGCTATGTAGTTGGAATGTGAAGAGGAAGGTAAAGTGGGCAACTGATGTCAGAGCATCTCAAAGGTGAGGTTGAAAGGTTCAGTCCTCCAGACTGACATGAAAATCTGCATCCCCACAGATTCCTGAGGAGCATTGATCCAGCTGTCTATAAAAGGCTTCCCTAGTGATGGCTGGGACCATAGCCTTGTGGAGCCAAACACTTCGTGTGGCCAACTGGATGCCTCAGAGGTAAAGGCACTTGCTGCTAAGCCTGATGACCTACATTTGGTCACTAGGACCTACATAGTGTGGAGAAACAACTCCAAAATGTCCTTTGACATTAAAACACACACCATAGCACAAATATATTTTCCTTACCTGCCCCCAACCAATCAATCAATTATCAACCCATAAAATTGAACCTCTTACCAGAAAGTCTAGTATGAGTCAACATGAAGATAGGACAGGGATGAGTCATAAAAGTGCTACACAGACAGACAGATGATATATATATATATATATATATATATATATATATATTTACATGTTTGTGTACTTGTGCCTGAGTACACTTACAAATTAAAAGCCAGGCTTATGCCCTTGATGTCCATTGTCTTAGTTAGGGTTTTACTGCTGTGAACACACACCATGTCCAAAGCGACTCTTATGAGGACATTTAATGGAGCGGGCTTTCAGGTTCAGAGTTTCAGTCCATTATCATCAAGGCGGGAACATGGCAGCATCTAGGCAGGCATGGTATAGGAAGCACATCTTCATCTGGAGGCTACTAGGAGAATACTGGCTTTTGGGCAGCTAGGAGTAGGGTCTTAAGGCCCATGCCCACAGTGACACGCCTATTCCAACAAAGCCACACCACTCCAACAAAGCCACACCTCCAAATAGTGCCACTCTCTGGGCCAAGCTTATACAAATCATCTATAAAAATTAACCTCCTTGACCATACACCACCAACCAGCTCCACGTTCCACCATCCATAGTCAAATTATCTTTCTTGAAATAGACCAAGCTGCTCCTTTACTTTTCTGATTTTTTTTTGCCTAGCTCTTCCCTAATAAGAGCTTCCAGAAAGCCATCTGATGCAGGGTAGGCACCAGCCCAACTCCCCCACTGTTTAAGACTCAAGATCACACATTTTCACAGCTTTCTAAGGCCTCAGATGTCTCTACTCTCCACTTCACATGTTCACCCTCATCTTATGTCATCCTTTCAAAAGCCAGCCACATTTGGAGCTCCGAGCAGTCGTGTATGTGGCTTCGCTATGCCTACAGAGAGCCGTTTGACTAGACTTCAGCACTTAGCCTACTTCTCAGAGTGTGGTGTCCTAGCCAAACTTGCAGATACCTGAAAGTATGGCTGCAGCTCACTTAGTCATGATTTGAATAATTTAATGGCTGTTAAAGAGAGTTGATAACCCTGCCTTCACCAATAGGCCCAGACCACAAATGTGACTTCTAACAATAGAGCCATATTCCCACAACTGTGTGATACAGATTGGTTTATCTGCCAATGGCCTACCCACCTTGCACCTTCTGGGCGCAACTGGGAAGAAAGAAGAGAACAGGGCAGGAAACATGGAGCGATGCATGCCGTCTCCTGTTCTGTTGCATGGAATTCTGTGGCAGCACTGCATCCCACACCTAATATTAGCAGATGGGGGAGCTGATGACTAGGCACACTGAGAAGGAGATTCGCTCTTGGTTTTATCTATGATTAGCACATAATGGTCTCTAGGAAACAACACCCAGCGCTTATTCACTTGTTTGTGTCGTTTATTTCTTGCAGCTTGCATAGAAAACTTGATTCTGCCAAAGTGAAGCTATCTGCAGGTATCCCATAGTGCTCCAGACATAGGTACATTTTAAAAGCTGGATCTCATACTTTTAAAAAATCTGGATTTGGAATTTGTTTTCTAAAAAAAAAATAGTTTATGAAGCATGCCAAGGGCGGAAGAGGTCGCTCAGTGGACATTTGCCAAATAAGTTTGATGACCTAAGGTTGATTCTCAGAACTCCACCTTGGAAGGATAAACATGACTCCTTAAAGTTGTCCTCTGACCTCCACATATATCACAGCATACATGTGTGCACATACATACATACACACACACACACACACACACACACACACACACACACACATACATAGGTGCATGTTCATATGGTCAATAATTTTTAGTTTTCCAAACTGTTGTCCATAAGCAATTTTCTCTAGTTCTAGCCTTACAATCAACCTCAAAACTCAACAATCAGGATGGCAATTCCTGATGATATTTCCTCTACAGAGAGCTCTCCCAATGGTTGGAACTTTTCACTAGAGCCAAAAAATGTCCCTTGGATGGTTCACTGTAATTCTTTTTATTTTCCAGGTGAAAGAGCTGTGCCCGTGTGAGCACGCTGATCTCCAGAGTGTGAAGTCACTGATCTCCAGAGTGTGAAGCCGGTGTTGAGTCGGCCCCTCCCTTTCTCGTCTGCCTCTATTAGAGCAGCCTGGTCTTTGAGCTCTCACTATGCCACTGGCTTTGTGGTTAAGGTCTCAATGAACCTTTCTGAAAAATTAATCATTTTAAAAACAGAAAGGTCCAGTGTTGCCCTTTAAATCCTCTATTCATATTTGGATATAGGATAATAACTCTCTCCACAAATCCTCTTCAAATACCTAGGAAAATGTCGGCTGTGAAAATAAATACAAAGGAAGGAAAAAAGCTGGAGGATTCAGGCCCCTGAATTGGCTACACCAATGCTCCTCAGTCCGACCAACTGTTTTTACATTAAATTAAATTTTAATTAGCTCTGTGTATGTGCATGCACGCATGCATGCATGTGTGTGATTGTGTGTATGTGTGTGTCAGTATGTGTGTATGTGTACATTTGTGTACGTGTGCCTGTATATGTGAGTGTAAGCATGTGTGTGAGTGTGTCTGTGTCTGTGTATCTGCAGGTGTGTCTGTCTCTGTGTGTGTGTATGCATGCACGTGTATGTGTTTGTATGTCTGCCTGTGTCTGTCTGCATGTGTGTGTGTGTGTGTGTGTGTGTGTGTGTGTGTGTGCGCGCGCCTGTAGGTAGGCATGTGCACTTGAGTGCAGGTGTCACAGAGGCTGGAGGTGTCAAATGTCCTGGAGATGGAGAACAGTTGGTTATGACCTACCTGACCTGATGTGGGAAATGAATTTTCAGATCCACCAGAAGAGCTCCTAACAACTGAACTGTCCATCTAGCCCTGTGTCTAACTTTCAAATAGTAATAGTAATAATAATGATGATGATGATGATGATGATGATGATGATGATGATGATGATGATGATAATAATAATAATAATAATAATAATAATAATAATAATAATATCTTCCCACTGGGCTGGTAAGATAGCTCTGTCACTAGAGAACAATTCTGGTACTCGCTGGCCAGTTAGCACAGAGTGAGTTCCAGGTTGGTAAGAGACCCTGTTTCAAAACAAAAGTGAACTGCCCTCAAGGAATGACAATTAAAAGTTGCCCGTTGAACTGGAAAATATCATCCTGAGTGAGCTAACCCAATCACAGAAAGACATACATGGTATGCACTCACTGATAAGTGGCTATTAGCCCAAATGCTTGAATTACCCTAGATGCCTAGAACAAATGAAACTCAAGACGGATGATCAAAATGTGAAGGCTTCACTCCTTCTTTAAAAGGGGACAAGAATACCCTTTGGCAGGGAAGAGAGAGGCAAAGATTAAAACAGAGACTGAAGGAACACGCATTCAGAGCCTGCCCCACATGTGGCCCATACATATACAGCCACCCAATTAGACAAGATGGATGAAGCAAAGAAGTGCAGACCGACAGGAGCCGGATGTAGATCGATCCTGAGAGACACAGCCAGAATACAGCAAATACAGAGGCGAATGCCAGCAGCAAACCACTGAACTGAGAACAGGACCCCGTTGAAGGAATCAGAGAAAGAACTGGAAGAGCTTGAAGGGGCTCGTGACCCCATATGTACAACAATGCCAAGCAACCAGAGCTTCCAGGGACTAAGCCACTACCTAAAGACTATACATGGACTGACCCTGGACTCTGACCTCATAGGTAGCAATGAATATCCTAGTAAGAGCACCAGTGGAAGGGGAAGCCCTGGGTCCTGCTAAGACTGAACCCCAGTGAACTAGACTGTCGGGGGGGGCGGCAATGGGGGGGGTGGGGAGGGAACACCCATAAGGAAGGGGGAGGGAAGGGGATGTTTGCCCGAAACCGGAAAGGAATAACACTCGAAATGTACATAAGAAATACTCAAGTTAATAAAAAAAAAAAAAAAGTTGCCCGTTGGACTATCCACACATATGCACACACATGTACACATACATCTGACATATATGTTCACTCACACACCTGCTTGCACACACACACATGCACATAAACAAATTAAAATTCTGGGAATGGATTTAGGAAACGTGTGATGGATCAACAATAATTCTTCTGCTGTGTGAGTTTCAGACATAGCCAAGGAAAGCCGCTTAAACCTGATTTGGAAAAATCACTAACAAGGCAGCCTCGATATTAACTTCCGACTGTGTATGAACTGGAGCTGCCTAACCACTTCCTGTAAATCTATAGAATTTATTTTACATATTAACACATCCCTTTGTAGAATACCAAACTACATTTAGTTTTGTGCTACTCAAACTTATAAATTTCGGAAGAAACGGGCATCATAAAGCTAGAGAGTGGAAAGGGACGTTAGGCAGCCTACCCGGGCGCAGAACGAACACATTACATGGGATGTGCCAGATAGTAACTTAGATTTTCAGTGTGTATGTCTCTCTGTCTCTCTCTCTCTCTCTCTCTCTCTCTCTCTCTCTCTCTCTCTCTCTCTCTCTCTCTCTCTCTCTCTGTGTGTGTGTGTGTGTGTGGTGTTGATTGAGATACAACCATGGCCTCCCTGATGCTAACTAAGCAAGTGATATACCATGGAGTTATTCATTCAGTCCTTACGTGTTTGTTTGATCTCTGTAATTTATTCTGTCTGCTCCCTGACTCTCCATCAGTTGAGAGGACACAGCATTCCCAGCTTCTCCACTGTATCTGCTAAGAGTTTCCAAAATTCAGCAGAGGGACCCACTGCTGTATGACACAGTTTCTTCAAATTCTAGTGACTGATTCTCAGACATCATTCCCAGTGATATGGTAAAATGTTTGCAAGTGAAACTCTTTAAATAACATAACTGAAATTTGCATTCAAGTTGAATTACATGTGTACACTTAAGTAAACTAAATCTTTGCCTTTTATAATACAATGTCATAATATTTCTTAGAAAAAACAATTCTCTACTTATCTATCAGATGTATTCTGATTATGGGTTTAGCATTTTTCCCAGAGGTCTGTTTCCCTACGGTAAGCTAATTCCTAGTTATCTTTTATTATTTGTAACTATTGTGAAGGATTATTTCTGTCATGTTATAATTTGAAGTTGACACTTTCTGGTATTGGTGAAATATTAATTTTGTAGATTCAAATATGGCAATCTTTTCACATTCCTTTGCTAGTTACACTTTAGTTTAAAGGTTGATTTAGTTTTCTTCATTTAGTCATTTCAAAGAGCAATATAATAATTCCAGTATTTAAGGTGTCTAACGGGATGCTAGAGACAAGAAATAGTAGAGGGTCTCTTGTCTTACTCTGCTTTACAAAGAAAGATTCTAAGATGATAAAGACTAATATCTGATACAGATATTATCTGTCACAAGTTAGAAAATTATTATATGGGCTGGAGAGATGGCTCAGCAGTTAAGAGCATAGACTGCTCTTCCAGAGGTCCTGAGTTCAATTCCTAGCAACCACATGGTGGCTCAGAACCATCTGTAATGGGATCTGATGCCCTCTTCTGGTGTGTGAAGACAGCTACAGTGTACTCATATTCATAAAATAAATAAATTAGTTTAAAAAAAAGAAAAAAGAAAATTATTATATTATAATTATATATTATAATAAGTTAAATAATTATATTAAATATAATTGTCACAAGTTAGGTAAATCCTTTCATAGACAGAATTGGTATATTACAAACAGGCATGCTATAAGATGTGACTTTTAAATGTTTATTTCCTGTTTAATTTTGTGCATATGTTAGGGAAGACAGGAAATAAGTACACATGTTCATGCAGTTGCCCAGATTCCAAATGATGGCAGGCGAACACCTAGAGCAGAGTTTACAGGTGAATATGGGTAGCTCTACATGAGTTTCACAATCTAATCGAGCCATCTCTTTAAGTTTGGAGGGTTTTTGTGTCTTTTGTTGACCCCCCCCCCATATGTATATGTTAAAACTACCTATCTTCTTTCTCCTCCTCACAATTGTTGACCTATTCAAATGACTTTGGCATTACCTACTGCTCTCACCCTGTGGCCAAGGGTTCTTATGGGCCTTACGCCTTTCCGTTCAGTTTGTCAAACTGAAAGAATCAGATCTTAGAGTGTGAAAAGAGACCAAGATGGACCTCAGCTTCTTTTCTGCTAGTTTTAATTTCCTTGGCTGAGGTTCAGGATTAGACATCTATGAACCTGTGAAATCTCACGTACCAGTCTTGGTTGTGACCTGAGCATTTAGTAATTCCTTATACTCTTTGAGACAAAACATAACAGTTGAAAGCCTGGTAACAAGCACAGCTGCTATCAATTTTAAAAATGAATTCCAGTTAGGTCCTGATAGAACAGGCTGAAGTTGAAATAAACATGTTTTCTAAAAGAAAGGGAAACACGCATTGAACAATTAAGTGAATGGATTTTACAATCTTCCTCTAGGCTACCAGACTATCAATATCAAAATAAAATTTTCCGGAAGGTGAGAGTGTCTTCTACACTCTCCAATTGTCTTTGTAAATTTTCATACACAATATCAAAGCATCATAAAAAATTTCTAATGTAATGAAAAGATAGAATAGGATAAACTCAAGATAAAAAATAAAAATCCTTCCCACAGGTTATGTACACGATGGCACTGTCATACTTACATTTTTGATTAAACATGAGTGAGTCCTTGTTAAAACAAAAAATAATCTTGAACGAAAAATAGGGAGGTTCACAACAGGATGAGATTCGTTTTGAACCAGTGTAGTGCCTAGGTAGGCACTTTGGAAGTAAAATAGGATTACCAAAGCTTTGGTCTTTAATGTGTAGTCTTGACAGCACATTAGAAACACTCGATGTAAAAATAAAAAATATATATATATTAGTATACTAGAAGACTGATCATAAAAACTATCCTTACAGAAAAAGAAAAAAACAAAAAACAACCAAATACTGGCACCATCGTTTTTCCAATAGTTTCTTCTTTAAAGGTCCTTTTGAATGAGGAGTAATAATAAATATCTACAGTGCCTTTGTATTTATTTGTTACCAAATATTTCATAGTAACAACCACATGGAATACCTAGAACATTATTGTTTTTATTTTCATCTAATGTTGAAGAGACCGTGAGGAGAAGTCGGACTACTCGCAACTCAGAACTTGAGTAAACTTTTTTAATGTCCTGAAATGGGATGTGAACATAGGTGTAATATCAGTTGACTAACATTAAGACTGACTCTTTCTAAATGAAAGGGTGAATTGTGGACGAAATGATTACAATCCTTTCAGAATGTTTGGCCTCATCCAATCAGCAATAGGGAGCCTTACAGAACGTGTGGCCTCATCCAATGAGACAATAGGAAACCTTACTCTTCTACGTACTCACCAATTACATACTAGTTGTGACAAACCTCAGGGCACCACAGTGTCTGCAGGCAGTCTCAAGTCTAAGCAGATGTTTACAGATCTGGTTCATTGACATCATTCTCCACCTATGTCAATCAATTTTGGAGAGATTGGGCAGGAGGTGGTAATTCATGTAAGGCAGTAATTTAAAGGCAACATCCCAGATGGATCACTGCAGAGAACAAATAGACTTTTTAAAAAATCTTCTTGCTGGGACTAGAGAGATGTCTCAGTATTTAAAAGTTGGTCTTGTGGTGGCCCCAGGTTTGGTTTCTAGCACCCACATTTGGTGACTCACAAATGTTTAACTCCAGTTCCAACATGTACTCACATGTAAATGAATAACTGAAAAATAAATATTTTAGAATATTCTTCTACTTTCCAAATCAGAAGTTTTCTTTGTCATTTGAGAAACAATTCTTGATAGTGGTTCTTAGAGGGTTTAACTGTTGTTTATAGATTTTATTATGAACTTTTAAAAACAGCAACAATATGTTGATGCCAGGAGCAAAAACTATGAAACTATGCCTGCGGTCTCAAACATATAACATGTGATTTCTATTTTATCACCTGCTGGGAACCCTGTTACCATGTTTCTCCAGTTTTGATTCTCTTTCCTTCTTGCACCACCAAATGTCTGAAGACTTTCTGACACATATAAGGTATACTGGCTTCTTGGAGAGTAGGCATAATGGAAATGGTTGGTAACAGCTGAAGAAGGGGGAATGTGTCTAAATGTGTCTCCATCTCCCAAGGGCAAGATGGAGAATGCTGGCTTTGTGCAAGCGTCAAAGCCATCAATGCTCTGGACAAAAGGTGCATTGCGGACTGCTCAATGGTGAATCACTTCCCACGGGACACGTGCTCCTGACCTCGGTGATGATGGTGTGGGATGATTAATATTCATGAACTCTGGGGCAAAAATTGGAAAAGCCTGAGAATCATGCTATTCATTGAGCTGTAACATTTCCCAAGGTGTACCTTGGAATGAAATGAAAAAATTTTAAGCCTGAAACCAGGTGTCTGCTCAAAATAGAACTTTTTCCCTGCACTGAGACACCTTGGCAGCACATACACATCTGAGTTAAACACTTTGCTCACATCAAATCATATTCCGGAAATACTGAAGTGATGATTATGGTCTAGCTAAGTCTTTAAACAAATATTTAAGAATTAGTAAACTTCACGTTGGATAAGTATGTGAAATTTCCAATAAATATGTACTTTAGTGGTAATGCTACAAACATTTTACATTTCAAATAAATTTAAAGCACTGAGGAATTGAACCTAGGGGTCCTTTCTCTACTGAGGCTGAATCATCCTAGATACCCAATGTCTTTTGATTCTCAAGTCTCACAAATGAGAGGGAAGGGCTCTGTCACGGAACTACCTCCCAAGTCCCTTTTGTTGTTTTGTTCTTTAATCCATTTTAATATTTTTTATTTAGTGTGAAGGAGTTTTGTGTCTGCATACATGTAAGTGTGTCAAGTTCCTACAGTGCCCATGGAGGTCAGTCGAGAAGTCACATCCCCTGAAACTGGTTATGGATGGCTGTAAGCCACCTGTGGGTGCTGGGAACTAAATCCAGGTCCTTGACAAGAGCAGCCAATGTCCTTACCCATTGGGCCATCCCTTCACCTGCCCTACCCCAAGTCCTTTCTTGTTGCTGTGTTTTGTGAAATTTTTACTTTTTACTTTTGAAATGGTCAAACTAAGTCACTAAGGCTAGACTTAAAATCTATCTACACCCCAGTGCAGCCTTGAACTTGCAACCCTCCTGTCTTGACCTCCCAAATAGCTGAGAATCTAGGCCCAGATTACTTTTCCTTTTTATAAATCACATGACTAAAGTTTTCCTATTTGAATTCCATGTAAATTCCATAACTGTGAATTATATATAGCATATAGCATCACAACCGTATCTGTACAATGACTTTTATAGAGAAGCAGGCTTAGTATGTTTCATTGATGTTTCATAACTTAATGCTCCCTTAAGTTTGATATTCTTGTTCTTAATTAATTAAGGGTTTTTTTTGTTTTCTATTTTTGCTTTTTGATACTTATACTAAAACCTCAGTAAGAAATCATGGGACTGACTTGTAAACTTATCATCCTTTAAATTTTATTTTATTGTGTGTGTGTGTGTGTGTGTGTGTGTGTGTGTGTGTGTGTTTTGAAAAGAACTAGATATAAAATGAATTCTCAAAATGAATTCTGTTCAGATTTATCCAGGAACATTTTATAGGAGAATGGACCTACATCCAAGGAACAGCAATGAGGGGAACAGTGCTGGAAATTTGAAGGTAACACTGAAGGGGAACAAGCGCACATTTAAGCATAATAGCATAATATACTAATTATAGTGTTCTGGCTAAGCAGTGTGGCTAAGGGCAAATGCAAAATAAAATAAAATAAAAGCAGCAATGCAATTGAATGAGGCAACACTGCCATTTCAGCAGTAATCATGTATCTTCTTCAGAGCAACCAGAGAGGCAACCAGAAGAAAGCATAAAGACCTTGCAAGTACATGTTACTAGAGAATGCAGTGGGGTTGGTTGCTGGCTGGCATGCAGGTGGGATGCACGAGAAATGTCACAGTCAACAGCCTCTTCCAGGCTGACTTTCAGACACTCTTAGAGGTTTGGGGGAGGCATAAGCCAGAACTTCAGAAAACTCGTTTAAAGAATGACAGTATGCCCACTGAACAGTCAGTTTCTTTCAGTCTGTATGAGCAGAGAGTTGATACTGACGATAGCATTTTACTTGGGATTTTAGGATAAAAGGAATATATGAAGCTCTTATCTCTCTTCAATGACAGATGCAGCCTGGCAAAAGCTGCAGGGGTTATATTTGGATGAACACGCCCCTGCCTCTTATGGAAAGAAGGGGCAGAGTCACTGTGCTCTTACATTAGCTTGTGTTTGGTCCCTAGTTCTTTAGAAGCTGAACCAAGCACGGGTTTGTCACAGCAGTTCTCACTGTTTTAAAGACTTGAGGGGCTAGAGATGAGGCTCAGTTGGTAGCGTTCTAGCATAGCACTCAGGGAGTCATGGGCAGGATCCTCGGCATTGCTGAAACTGGGCGTGAGTAGGCACACTAGGGATTCCAAAACACTCGGAAGGTGCAGACAAGAGGAACAGATATTAATGGTCATAGCAGGTGCCAGCCTAAGCCTGGCCTACATGACATACTGCCTCAAAGGGGAAACAGGAAAAGACTCGAGAATTTTCTAGCTGTGTATGGTGGTCTACACCTGGAATTCCAGCACTTGAGAGGCAGAGACAGGAGGATTACATGATCAAGGTCATTCTGGGCTAGGAAGAAAGACCTTGTCCCAAGCAAAGGAATGAATGAACAGATATCTTCAAGAGACTAGGATTTTGGAGTTCAAAATATGCTAAGGTAAGCTAAGGTAACCCAACTGTTCTTTGTCCACCCTTAAATAAACATATCAAAGCTGAAGATGGGGGGGGTTGTCCAGAAATATCCAGAATCCATTGTCTTAAAATTTATTTGCTCTTTAAACAGAATCACATGTGGTATTTGTATTGGTTACTTTTCTGTTGCTGTGATAAAATACCATGACCAAAGAGAAAAGAGGGTCTATTCCACTTATGAATCTGCCTTGGTGGGCAGCAAGCAGCAGACATAGTAACAGGAGCAAGAAACAGAGAGCTCACATCTCACCTCCCAAGTCACGTGGGCATCCTAGTTTCATTTCCATTACTGTGAGAAAATATTCAGACACACGGCAGTTTATGGTAGAAAGGGTTTATTGTAGCTCACAATCCAGCTTACGGTTCATCATAGCTAGGAAATCGAGGTGACGGGAACTCCAGCTTATAGTTCATCATAGCCAGAAGACAAGGTGACGGGGACTTAAAACAGCTAGTCACATCATGTCACCACATCGTATCTCATCACAATACACATACCCAGAGTCAACAGAAATAAATGGATAAATGCATTCTTTCAAGTGCTAAACTTGCTTTGCCTTTATACAGTCTAAGTTCCAGACTCAGGGAATGGTGCTGCCCATAGTGGACTGTGTCTTCCCACATAACAAACATAATCAAAACAATGCCCTACACACACACACATACACAGAGAGAGAGAGAGAGAGAGAGAGAGAGAGAGAGAGAGACACAGACAGAGAGAGACAGAGACACAGACAGAGAGAGAGAGACAGAGAGACAGAGAGACAGAGAGAGACAGAGAGAGACAGAGAGAGACAGAGAGACAGAGAGACAGAGAGAGAGAGAGAGAGATACTCACAGGTCAACCAAACCCAGACAATGTCTCTTTGTGTCAGGTTGACAATTAAAACTTTTACAGAGACCCAGATTTCCCTATTATAGTCTTTCTATCCTTGGGTTCTCCCCAAAAGTTCATAAAGGCAGGGATGAAAGGGCTCAAAAACCACAATGCAAGTGGTATTGTAATGAGGCTGATGTCATCTGAGGATGCAGACCCTCTATTTAGTGAAAGTGTACAGGAAAAGCATCTAGCACCTTCTTTTTCATACAGACGGCAAAACCTATATGCAAACACAGAGATATTTGGTCACAATGGGGCATTCTGACCCGCAGGAGACACAACTACTATGGCACAGCTGTAGTTTTCTGGATTACCTCACATCTGACTCCCTTCTGACATGGCTCAAGCCCTTATGATTGATCTTAAAACTATCTGTTAAGATTTTCTGAGGTTGTAGCATTCTGCTATTAGAAACCTGAGGTTTTATCATAGAAGCTGGGACCAAGGTTTTCAATTGCCTGTTAGACTACAGAGACAAAAAGCTTTGCTGGTTCTGTACCTCTTCTCAACTATACTGCTCATCTATATCTTCTACCTCACAACAGGATGTCTGTAGCTCTGTCTGTCTGTCTGTCTATCATCTATTTGTCTATCTATGTCTTTGCTTTATTCTATAACTACTCTTGGTGGTGTTGGAAAGATGGCTGAGCAGTTAAGAACACATACCATTCTCATATAGAATATTCTACTAACTCCAGCACCAGAGGATCTAACACCCCATCTGGCCTTTGGGGGCTTCTCCATGCATGTGCATATACCCACACACATACACACAAAAATAATCCTCAAAACATATAATTCTTAGGAGACAGATGCAGAAAAATTCCCCAAAGTTGCAAGCTAGCCTGTTCTACATAATGAACTCTAGGCCAGTCAAGGCTAAATAATGAGCCCCTGTCTCAATAAAATACGGCAACACATAGTAACAGTGAAATGTTATCGGCCCCGGAGAACTTGTCACCATTCCTTCTATACATCAACCATGCAGCCATGCAGCAAAACAGAGAAATGCTTGCTGACTCCTGTACAACATAAGCCCACTCCTTTCCTTAGAACACACCATACAGGCATTCTGCAGCTGATAGAGTCTGAAAATGTTCAAAGAGAAGGAACTAGGGCATCAGAACCTGAAGACTGGGTTTCTTGCCAGGAAACCCAACATTGGATTCAGAGAACTGCAGTCACTGCTATTGACATTTCAGGGAGCAGCCGTAGGCACAGACAGTGACAGATGGTCTCTCTTGTTAGCTCAGGCTGCTATGTCAAGGAGGAGCCTCTGAACATTAGTCAAAACTTTGAGTTCAATGAGGCACTTTAACATTGTCCCCAGGCACACACCTCAGCACGAATTACCCTCTGACTTTGCCTAAAATGTGATTGTCCCCCAACATATAGGTCAGAGTGTTACATAGAGAATTGAAGAAGTATCTTTTTTTCTGAACATTACCCTTCCTTCCTTCTTAATTATCCATGAAGAATAGGGGAGCTGGGTAGAAAGGTAGTGATTTATCTTATCAACAGACACAGCAGATTCCCTCTACTATTCTAAAACAAATGGAAAGCACTTGAAGGGAATTTTCAATGCATGGCAAATTATCATCAGCTAAGACTGTGCTTAATAATATTTATGTCACTTTTTCTCCTCACTTAACCTTGTGCTTTGCATTCTATGAGCTTTCACTAGGCAAAGGAATACCTTCCCTGTTCTGAAGAAAGGCATCACTTGAATTTATCTCATCACCATAAGTGCAATGAATAACACATAAATTCACAATATCTAGACAATTATGTATTCTTTATGATGGCCCTAAAATCCTTCCAGTCTTATTACAGTTTTTTTATTCTTCTTAAAATATTATACTTTCCTCAAAATGGCATTCATTTTAGTATTTTACCATATACTTGGCTTGTGCGATCCATCAGCCAAGCACAGCAATGCTCACTCGGCCATAAAAAATGAATCTCCCTGAAACTGTGTGTCAGTCATATAACTTCTTGCTCTAAAAGACTATGAGATTTATGAACTGATGCCACAGAAATGTATCCTCTCACAGTTTTGAATGCTCAATGATCACAAAGCGTTGACAGGTAGAGCCTCCTCTAGAGACCCCAAGAGACTTTCTGGACTCTCCCCCAGCTTCCGTGGGATGCTTGCCATGACCAACCTGTCTTGGCCTACAGAAACATACCTCTGCCTCCATCTCCACATGACTTTCCTCCCTCTAGCTCTCTACTGTCTATCTTTAAAACTCCCATTTCTTATAAGGACACCAGTCACTGGATTAAAGTCTCTTCTTGTTGGTCTGGTACAAATTTAACTGTCATTAGCTACCTCTGTAAAAACCTTCTGCAGCCTCCTCTAAAGTCTTCTTCTCATTCAGGTTAGTCAGTGGCATTGCCCCTCCCAAGGAATACAATCACTTAGCTCGTGGGACTGAGCTTTAAGAGCGTAAAGTACCAGGCAGGTATTTTTTCTTCCTTCTTTCTCTTAGCAAGTATTTATTGAGTACCCACCTTATATAAAGTGCTGAAATGATGGGGTCAGGACTGCTGTTTTTAATGGCAGCTTGATGTGTTGTGGTTTTCTGGTGACAGTAAATAAAGATGTTGAAGGACTGAGATGAAGAGCAAACCCAAGCCATGGAAGGATACAGTGCTTTATGAAGGAACGAAGACAAGTGTCAGGCCCAGAATGTCTGTTTCTAAGGAGAATGATGTATGGATCATCTGGGCAGAGAGGAACCAAAAGAGGAACATAGCTAGGTGGCCACAAGACACCCAAAGCCCAGGGAATGACCAGTCTAGTGCTGAGTGACCTAGGTCATGGGAGATTGAACTACCTAGATACCGTTGACCCAAACACACAGCTTTTACTGAAAGGGAATAAGAAATAGTTTATCCCGAATCCTAGCTATGAATTCCCATGGCCCGGGAACAGATTTACATTATTGCTAATACCGTGTCTCAATTTGGTAACAATCCCATGAGTTTGTATACTTAACAAAGGAAACGGTAAATCAGAGAGAATTTTAAAAATGCATAGGTAGGTGGGTTCCAGAGAAGCAGAAAAACTATGAAAAAGGGGAGGTGCTTTCTATTGGAAGCTGCAGCTTTTGCATTGGGAGACCATGAGACATTATAACAGGGATTTTTACCTGATTATCACAAGGATTGGGGGTGTTAAATACAGAGATGGGCAATGAACACCTATTTAGGGATCTAAAGATAGCCCACGGTAATTGGACTGTGGATCGGTGGACCTTCAAATGTCCGGCTCTCAACTATCCCTGGCATAATTTTGATCGAGCAACTTTGTAGAGTATTTTTACAAAAGTGTGTGGCTCTCTTCTTCCTGGGAACTTCAGTTCTCAGGACCCCGGAATCTAGATACTGTCTCATAAACGCCTATTGTCGAGTACTCATTATCAAATTGGAATTCATGGCTCATCTGCAAACAACCTGTTAAAGGCCATGCAAATCCCCTCACTACACCATTCAATCACAACTGAATGTGTGAGCAACAACCTTACACTGATGGACACCAGTACCTCTGTCAGCTGCTAATTTTCTCACAGCAAAGCTGAGAGGAACATAGGTCCCTGAGCCAACATCTTTTAATCTATACCCCACCCATGCTGTGTGGCACGAGTGAGAACCAGGAGGCCACACGTTGCTGGGAAAGTGCCAGATAAAATTAGGTGAAATTGTACATCCAACAGCATACTCACTGAGCTGCAAAACTTACCACATACTCGTCAATATCGCTGAGATTTACATTGCCTGTCTCTGCCTTCAGTTAACCATGTAGCAATCATTCTTTAAAAAAAAAAAATAGCTTTTCTTCTTTCAATCCCTCAGTCATCCCCACCCTTGTTGAGCAACACAGATGCAGCCAGGTGCATTTCGTTGATTGTTTCTAATGTCACCCACTTCGGCTGTTATCCTGGCTGGCGTTCGAACCACACAGCATTCTAAAGGAAGCAATTACAATATTTGTTCCCTCTGGCAAGTGGCAGCTGACGCCCAGCATTTTAATGCTCACTCGCCAGAGCCTTCCCCTGCCTTGCGTTTGCAGAGCAGTTGTCTTCCCAAAATCGAAAGCTCTCAGAGAGCTGAGATTCTATTGTTGCACACGAAAATAAAAGGGAGAAGACTGTAACACACACACACACACACACACACACACACACACACAAATCAAGGTTTTTCACCCTTTGTAACCTTTTCTCCTTGAGTCTGAGAAACAATCCCATCAGATGGCTTCTGGGGTGTCCTCAGAGATGGGGTTAGGCAAACATAGACTCCAGATAATCATTTTTTCCCACACCTGCTTTCTGTCTCATTTAGGCACCTGCACATGTTTTGGGGAAGTATTAAAAAAAATCATTGCAGACAAAAACCCACTAAATTATATTGGTTCCTCATAAATTTATAATTTCTAATAAATTTATTTATTTTCTTTTCCAAAATGATCCTGAATTACTGGGTAGTGTGGTCTGAAAATGCTCACCAGATAGGCATGAGGGCCGCGGTGTGACAACCACAAACCATGCAGAAATAAACATAAGGTTTGGCAGTGCCCGTGAGGAATGCCAGCACTGGCAAAGAGAGAAACACGGATCCCAAAGGTTTGATGGCCAGCCAGCTTATGCATTCATGCAAATTCCAGGTTCAAGAGAAACCCTGTCTCAAAAAACTGGACAAGTTCCTAAGAAATGCAATCAAAGTTGTTGCCTGAACTCCATGCACATAACACACCTGCATGCACATGAGCCTAATACACATGTACATACCTACCCACACAAGCATGTTAAAGTCCTGGTCCTCTGAGTGGGATACAACTGTAATTCCTCAACCAGGGATGATAATTTCTGAAGAGAACTGAAGGATCCAGTTCCTTAGAAATGACTTTGCATGCTGTGTAATAGACATGTTTTGGGCAGCGCTTACCATGTTGTGCCATACAACTCTAGGGCAGCCATGCTTCTGATCCCAGCCTGGGTGCTTTTCACTGTGCATGCTGTCAGGCCAAGCAATGCCACGGCTTTACTGAAACATCGGGCTCAGATTCAAACTGTGAACTGTGATGTTTTCACTAGCCATAAAGGCCTTCTGCTCCCATGGGAACATAAAGACTTAATTTTGTAGGACAGAAATCTTCCAACGTTTTCCTTATATCATTTCTCAGAGTGTATCAGATCAAGTATCCTCAGATTGGATAGTGTTTGATGCTTGGTTTTGAAAATGACTGACCCAGTTACTTACTGCCTTCTGTGAGGGAAACTTATGAAAAGAGCTGTGTCTGGAGAGAATGATTAAAACTATTGTGATGTGGAGACATTGGAATGTTGCAGATCTATAGGCTAATTTCCTTATCTTGGACTAGTTCTAGCCCCTCTGGAAGAGCCAGGCCTTGCCCACCTCTGGGTCTGGACTATCATCTTGTTCCTAATAGATGGAAACCTTTTGGAATTTAATAACACTAGCTTCCACCAATCCCATTCCACAAAGCTAAGAATGGTATCTTGGGCCTATAGAAAAGCTTCTCACATCTTCCTGTAACCACTTCTCTGAAATACCCAACAATGAGTTTTAAACTTGCCTTAATTTATGACTTACTTTGTTCTGTAAAACTATAAAACTTTGTGAAACTGCTTCCATGTTGGAACGAGGAATCTGTGTTAGCCTAAATTTCTGTTCCAGGGTCCTGGTTGCTCAAAATGGCTCTAGAATGAACTTTCCTTTATTCCCCTTTAAGCTGAGAACCATGGTTTTTGTGTGGACACTATGCTAAAAAAACAAAACCAAAAACCAAAAAACATAAAAGAACTTTGGGCTCAGGATTAAGACAAGGCTTCCCCTGCTTTTGAAAGGCCCTACACATACTTTTGCTCATCGGTACTATGTGTTCCCATGAATCCGAGTCCTTGACACTGATGATAATAAGATCTGAATATTAATTATCTCTGAAAAATTTTTTGAAGATTTTCTGGGTCCTGAAGAGTCAAATACTCGGTGAGGATCTAATTCTTCACATAAAAATAAGCAAACCATGTGTGTCAATAGTACAATAACTGATTTCATATTCACCAAGCTATAAAAATGATAAAATGACTTAGTAAGAATTAGTTTAAAGTGTGTGTCTTTATGTTTCCTTCAGATACCTATTTTATATATCTATGCACGTAGGGTTACATAGAAAATCTCTGGGGCAAAGGGGGGACTGTGAATGGGGTGGGGTTTCGGAGCCCTGAACTAGAATATAGAAGTCTATGTGAAGTCTATAACTCAACATTGCTCTTCTCTGTCTTTGATCACTGCTCCCTTCAATGGTAAGGGATGCCCCTAAGCACTGGTCCTGCACCACCTGACAGTTTTCTGAGCTATTACCTGCTCTGCTGTTCATTTGCCATTCAGGAAAGCCAAACATATGACAGACTGATGTTATTTCCTTTGGACACACACCTGGTAAGAGCTCCCTGCACCAGGCTGCTCCTGGCTCTGACTCCACGGCTTCCTGCAAACAGTACATAGCTCAATGCAAAACTTGTCATCCGTCTGCAGAAGCAAAGGGATACAGCCCACTGTTGGACATGGCCTGGGAAGTACTTATCCTGAGGTAGCTCTGCTCGTGTCATGCCAGATCCTTCACTGTACGGGAGAAAATGGCCAGGACAAGTCAGACCTAAGGAAAGTTAGTAAATTGATTACATAGAGATATGAGACAGTGAGGCTGAAACCAGGCTTCAGGTTTGAGCATAGCCATTTAAAGAGGTAGGGAGAGAGGAGGCACAAAAAATTATATGACGCCACAAGGAACAATGAAACCCAAGCAAAAGGCAGAAAAGAGTCATGGGAGAAGATATAAGGCTGACTTCTTTCTAACTTCAACTTAGCCACATTTCCTTCCTCCCTTTTTCCTACCCTCCCTTCCTTCATTTACTACTTTTTCTTTCTTTCTATAGTAGAAAAAAACATTCATATAACAGCAATGTAAAACTCTAAGCAGAGCTCCATCCGTGGCTTCAGAATAGCCATTTTAGCTACATAGAAGTTCACTGAGGTTCATAGAACTTGGGAACAAATAGCTCCATTATGTAGGTAGTCAGGCAGGCAGGCAGGCAGGCAGGCAGGGAGGCAGGCAGGGAGGCAGGCAGGCAGGCAGGGAGGCAGGGAGGCAGGGAGGCAGGCAGGGAGGCAGGGAGGCAGGGAGGCAGGCAGGCAGGCAGGCAGGCAGGCAGGCAGGGAGGGAGGCAGGCAGGCAGGCAGGCAGGCAGGGAGGCAGGGAGGCAGGCAGGCAGGCAGGCAGGGAGGCAGGGAGGCAGGGAGGCAGGCAGGCAGGGAGGCAGGGAGGCAGGCAGGGAGGCAGGCAGGCAGGCAGGGAGGCAGGGAGGCAGGCAGGGAGGCAGGCAGGCAGGCAGGGAGGCAGGAAGGAAGGCAGGCAGGCAGGCAGAGGCAGGCAGGCAGGCAGAGGTGTATAACCTCTCACAGATCATATGACTTTCAAGTGATATTGGTTAAAGCATATCATTGCAAGGCTTAAAGATGATTCAAAGTTGAAAATGTAAATTTAGAAAGCATCAGTTACTTTATTTCCATGAAAGAATTTCCTTTCGTAAATGAGATGCTGTGGTGACTCTATTAAGATACAGTGTTCATCGTGATCGTTGGGGACAGGGCGGTAATGGGGGAGGATGGGGAGGGGAACACCCATAAAGAAGGGGGAGGGGATGTTGGCCCCAAACCGGAAAGGAATAACATTCAAAATGTAAATAAAGAAATACTCAAGTTAATAAAAAAAAAAAACATACAGTGTTCATATTTAGAGTCAAGGTGGGGGTGCAGAGTCAGCTAAGCCAGAATGCTCCAAATACACTGACCCTGAATGTGTTATATGTACAGCCTGTGTGTGTGTGTCTGTCTGTGTGTGTGTGTCTGTCTGTGTGTCTTGTGTGTGCGTGTGTGTGTCGTGTGTGTATGTGTGTGTGTGTGTGTGTCTGTGTGTGTGTGTGTGTGTGTGTGTGTGTCTGTGTGTGTGTGTGTGTGTGTGTGTGTGTGTGTGTGTGTGTGTGTGTGTGTGTGTGTGTGTGTGATGTAGAGGTCTTTACTTGGAAATGTTACCTCAGAAGGAAAGTTTGATTTTATCAACTATGTTAAGGTCTGCTGTCTCTCAGCCAATAGGAGAGTGCAAAGGAGACCCCAGGCTGAGGGCCGTCTTTTTACTTCCACAAGGACCCTTTGTTTTTTCTCTGAAGATGTTTTAACATCTAAAGAACTGATGGAAAACTATTTCAGACATTCAGCAATCTTACTGTAGCCATTACTCACCTTCATGCTGAAGGGCACAGTGAGAGGGGAAGGAACCAGCAGGTGCTGACAGGGCTGATAGCTTCTAAGGAGAGAGTCACCTGATAATACAGGTCAACTGGATCCACAGGCGATAGTGGAGACTCTGTCCCTTACTCAAGGTCCCTTGTGTGTTACCACAGACACACTTTACAGATGGGTTTTCTGAATAGTCACTAAAACTGAGCTTCGCGTCCAAAGGAAAGCACAGTGGGCAATGTCTGCCCAGTGTGACGACGACAGAGATACTGTTTTCTTAAAAAAGAGTTATTCGTCCTCTGTGAGGCTAGAAGATTCTGAAAAGGAAATGACCGCAGAGCGCACCCCTCCCCACCCCACCTCCACTCTCCGCTGCCCCTCCATTACCTGATTCTATTATTTCTTTCCCTTCTGCCAATAGTCTCAACCTACGGGTTGTGGAGAGACAATGGGCTGGAGCCCTGCTGGGACACAGGAGATATTCTAGATTCAAAGGAGCGACCCTGTGCCCCTCCCTGCTGAGAGGGAGGCAACTGCTGGGAAGAAAGACAAAAGGCCTCCGAGGCTGAGCCCCTTCTGTGGAGCCCTTGACTCTTCCCACAGGGAAAGGAGCAGTTACAGTGGCTCAAAGGGAAGTTTCCTTCTATGGTAGATATCTTAAGACTGTCATGCACACCATGGGGAAGAAATATGTGCTTTCCCTCCCCGGTTTGACTGAACTATAAATAAGTCCATCTTCCCTTGTCACTCTCTGTGTCCTACTATTCTAATGTAGGAATGTAAACTGAGGGCTACGGAATGAGTAATTGATGATAATTACGACGTTCGCTCGGATTTCTGAAAGGAATGTACGGGGTTCAATCTCGGGGATATTTGTACCCTATCCTTCAGTCACGTAAAAGTCTAAGGAGAGACAGGAGGGTACCATCACTGTAGATGAGCTTGCTTGTCGAGTTAGCTTTATGAATGAATTTGGATTTCTTCAAACAACTAATTAACATCATTCAGAACACACAAAACGTTAAAAAAAAAATTAGTTTTGGAACCCTCTTGAGTGTTCTGACTTTGTGCATGTATGTATACCATGTGAACGCCTGGTGCCCAGAAAGGCCAGCAGGGGCATCAGAATCTCTAGAAGTAGAGTTACAGATGGTTGTGAGACACCATGTGGGACGCTGAGAACTGGGGTACTGCTAGAGCAGTCTCTCCAGGCCCCTATAAAAAAATTAATGCTTTCCTCAAAGGTATTACAGGATATCAACTTATTAAATACTTAGAAATAAACATTATTATTAAACAAAGGATGGCATCTTGAACTTTATCTAGGCAAGCACTGAATTCTATGGCACCAAGACCTCGTTTTACTGTTTAATGCATACTAAATACATATATACATGTATGTTCATGCACATGCAAACACATGTAGTGGTGGGGAGGTATTACTCTCATATCAGACTCATACTTCCTCTTACTGGTAACTGTCTAGATATTTAATTTACTTTGTTTATGTTATGTGCCAAATAAAAAAATAAATTCTATCAAAATTGCAGCGTGAAGAAATATATGTAACAAAATTTTCCTTAACTTGCTTGTCAAACACAGAACCAGAGTGAGTTTTTAATTGGTAAACTCAAAATCATTACTCACCTCAGAATAATTTCTACTAGGTCTGATTGCATCCTCGAATTAGCTCTGTATGTTAAAATAAAAATAGACGCTGCTTTTCTTTGCACTCAGGTAAAAATTATACTAAAATTAACAGAGAGCTTTCATATTCAACTAGAAAGCAAATTTATTCTTAAGAAAGAATTTTAAACTTGCACCAAATGAGTTGTCAAATCCCAGCTGGGTCACAAGAAAAAACCCAGGAAATGTGCACACTAGAGTGACCTCATGAGAACCCCCAGAAAATTAGCTGTAAATGCCATGTATTCTCTGAGGTAAAAGTGCCCATGGGCTGGAGTTCTCAGAATGAGCGTCTTTGCAACTGGTCACCTAGTCTAGAGCCATGAGCTTGGTCAGGACCTCTCTGCAGTGTGTTGACTCCTTGTCGGATCTGAAGGCATCAGTCACTGAGTGTTCCTCTGAAGGACAAATGAACCTGACATGCAAACTTTAGAACTCTCACAGCGGTGACTTATGTCTTTATGTCTGTTTCACTTCCACGGAAAAGATAAAGTAATGTAGGCTCGAAGTCATCACTATGGCAACCTTGAACTTAATGAGCATTTTGTTTCAACCAGAGAAGAAATCAACCCCTTGGAATTCATGATGCTGGGTGAAGTCCCCGGACACTTGTTTCTGTGCCTGCCACACATGGAGATGTGTGCTGTAGGACAGGGTTGTAGACTAAGTGGAAACCAATAAAAGTGAGGAAGATAAATCCATTCCTAAGAAATACATTCAAATGTAGGAAAACTGTCCCAAATCACAGTTGGATCACAAGGACAGCTCAGAATAAGCAACACAAGCTCTTGCCAGAGTAACAATAGCAAAGAGTTTACTAGAAAGATGTGAGTGTGACTGGAGAAGTACTCAGTACTACAACATTGACCCAGAATGCACCAGACTCTGGGGTCAACACCCAGGACACCCAAAAGAGGGGAGGCTCTAACTTCTATTTTATAGTTGCATTATTAATTGTGGTATGATTAATACAAAGGTAACAACTGTAATATGAATAAAGATGGAAATGAATGTATACCTTAGTTTTCCTCTTCCTATTGCCTACCTTTTTATTTCATATGTTTATTTTATATGTTTGAGTGTTTGCCTGAATGTATACATGCTCACCATAGGCCCGCCTGGTGCCTGAAAAGGCCAGAAGAGGACACTGGGTCTCATGTGGTACATATACAGATTCAGGCAAACATTCATAAATATCAAGTGAAAATATATAAAATAAAAAGGAAGAAAATAATAAAATCAGGAAAACTAATACAAGCATCAAGAAGTAGAGTCAGAAGTGACTTTTATTTGTGTTTGTATTTAACTAAAAATATATTGGGACTAGAGAGATGGCTCTGCAGTTAAAAGCACATAACTGCCCTTGCAAAGGACTCTGGTTCAGTTCCTAATACATGTATCGGGCAGCTCACAATTGCCTGTAACTTCAGCTCCTCAGTATCTTCTAGCATCCAAAGACAAGTGCACTAATGCCCAAATTCACACACATAAACACATCATTAAAATAACTCTAAAAATAGGCTACATTATAATTATTGATTGAGAATACAATCTCCATGAGGGAAAGAACTGTCTCTCTGTTCACTCTTGAATAGCTATATTTGAAATATGCTCCTCAGTCAATACCTAGGGGATAATTAATATGCATGTGCTAACTAAGGGAACAACGAAGAAGACAGATCTCTTTCCACTCACAAGCATTGTCTGTCGTTGGAGCCCACAGCCATGTTGTGAGGAAGAATTAGGAAATAAAACAAAATAGTTTCATCAACTATGGATTAAGAAAGATTATGAAATCATGAGAGTGATTTCATTATGCTGTTTGGCTGAATCATTTTTTTTCACATTTTTTTTTATTAACTTGAGTATTTCTTATTTACATTTCGATTGTTATTCCCTTTCCCGGTTTTCAGGCCAACATCCCCCTAATCCCTTCCCCTCCCCTTCCTTATGGGTGTTCCCCTCCCCATCCTCCCCCCAACAATCACATTCACTGGGGGTTCAGTCTTAGCAGGACCCAGGGCTTCCGCTTCCACTGGTGATCTTACTAGGACATTCAATGCTACCTATGAGGTCAGAGTCCAGGGTCAGTCCATGTATAGTCTTTAGGTAGTGGCTTAGTCCCTGGAGCTCTGGTTGCTTGGCATTGTTGTTCATATGGGGTCACGAACCCCTTCAAGCTTTCCAGTTCTTTCTCTGATTCCTTCAACAGGGGTCCTATTCTCAGTTCAGTGGTTTGCTGCTGGTATTCGCCTCTGTATTTGCTGTATTCTGGCTGTGTCTCTCAGGAGAGATCTACATCCGGTTCCTGTCTGCCTGCACTTCTTAGCTTCATCCATCTTGTCTAATTGGGTGGCTGTATATGTATGGGCCACATGTGGGGCAGGCTCTGAATGGGTGTTCCTTCTGTGTCTGTTTTAATCTTTGCCTCTCTATTCCCTGCCAAGGGTATTCTTGTTTCCCTTTTAAAGAAGGAGTGAAGCATTCACATTTTGATCATCCATCTTGAGTTTCATGTGTTCTATGTATCTAGGGTAATTCAAGCATTTGGGCTAATAGCCACTTATCAATGAGTGCATACCATGTGTGTTTTTCTGTGATTGGGTTACCTCACTCGGGATGATATTTTCCAGTTCCAACCATTTGCCTACGAATTTCATAAAGTCATTGTTTTTGATAGCTGACTAATATTCCATTGTGTAGATGTACCACATTTTCTGTATCCATTCCTCTGTTGAAGGGCATCTGGGTTCTTTCCAGCTTCTGGCTATTATAAATAAGGCTGCTATGAACATAGTGGAGCATGTGTCTTTTTTATATGTTGGGGCATCTTTTGGGTATATGCCCAAGAGAGGTATAGCTGGGTCCTCAGGTAGTTCAATGTCCAATTTTCTGAGGAACCTCCAGACTGATTTCCAGAATGGTTGTACCAGTCTGCAATCCCACCAACAATGGAGGAGTGTTCCTCTTTCTCCACATCCTCACCAGCATTTGCTATCACCTGAGTTTTTGATCTTAGTGTTTGGCTGAATCATAAATGGACACTTACTCAATAATTACTCAGAGAACAGGTATTTATGCATATGTCCATACACATGCACTACAAAAGGGTTAAAGCATTAATAGCCTCTTGCCTATATCTAATAGACCAGGCATCAGGAAAGTAGTATGACCTGCTCAAAGTATCATCCACAATATTTGTGCTCCCTTTTTAAGAACCTCCATAACAAAATCTGAGGGTAAATGACACATAGGCAAAAAGAAACTTTTGTGAGAAATCAAAATGTTAGCTGCTTCATCTTCCCTTCTAGAACTCTGGCCTGTTGAACGGCTGGTAACTAACCGTGAGAGGAAGTCCCCTAGGTGAACAGAGCAAGCTGTGATTGACACAGGGCATCATGATGACTGTGGAGATGTTAAATTAGAAACCAGTAACTGAGGAGAGCTATTTAATAAAGTTGGAAGCAACACTGAAAGTGAGTATTAATATATGAAGCCACGGGTTTCAGTTTATCTAAATCACATCAACAGCATATAATTTAAAGGTAGTTTGTAGTTCTTAGAAATGAAGACATTTAGAAATATTAGAGCTAAAAGATGAGTATCAGGTACACACTCTGAACTGCTCTGCTATGAAATCAACAAGAAGATCCCAGACAGGATCTAGAGATCTAAAGATCAAAGAGGATCCATGGGAGACACACACACACACACACACACACACACACACACACACACACACACACACACACTATCACTATCACAACTGCCAAATTAGTTCAGATTTTTTAAAAAAGTTGTATTAGCATGTGTCATCATGCTAATATGCTTAGTGTCTTTCAAACATCTTTGCTAAAATCTTAACCCTTGAGGTTTCAGTAACAGAGGCTTCAGGGCCATGATTAGTTAAGGAAAAGAAGTCATCACATATGAAATTAATCCCTTTGTAATCAATCTCTGTGTCTTCAGCCACAGGAGGCCATAATGAAAGGAGAAGAAATGGATTCTCCAGGAAATGAAGTGATCGAATCTCTGATCCTAGGTTTCTCCAGTTCCAAACCTGTGAGAAATACATTTTGTTGTTCATAAGCCAGACTAAGACATTTTCTCCTAGCAGCTTAAATGTGCTAAGTGATTTTCTATGTCATTTGTGTCCCGGTGACTATATTAAAATATTATTCTGAATTTTAGTTCATTCAGCCACCCCTTTGACCAATGTGCTTCAGGCTCTCTGTGTCCAAAGGATTAGTAACTCTATAAGAAAACGAAGATAAGATTTGCAATTTCTGACCCAAAATGTTCAACACAATAGAAGTAGATTTGTAAAATGTGATATCCCCATTAGAAGACACATGGTTTCTTGTTTCCATCATCTTAAGAGATGAATGGAATACAAGGTAACACTATATGCCCAATCCAGGTTGGATGGGTCTAAATGTCATCTCTGTTCCTATGATAAATATATACTGACAAACAGCAATTCAGGGGAGAATAGGTTTCTTTTAAGCCTCAAATTACAGCCCATCATAGGGGAGTCAAGACATCAGATCACATTTTACAAATCTACTCCTATTGTGTTGAACAACTGGTCACATCACATCCATTGGCAAGAGGACAAAGAAATGCATGCATGCCTTGTGCAGCACTTTTTTTCCTTTCCTTTCCTTTCCTTTCCTTTCCTTTCCTTTCCTTTCCTTTCCTTTCCTTTTCTTTCCTTTTCTTTTCATTCTTACACAGTTCAGAACCTGGACCTAGAAAATAGCACTACACACAGAAGTGGTCACAGGCCATTCATCTTTATACATACATATATACATACATACATACATACATACATACATACATACATACATACATATGTGTGTGTAAATATATGTGTGTGTCTGTGTGTGTGTGTGTGTGTGTGTGTGTGTGTGTACATATATGACCTTCCTATAAAGAGTAGCATTTGAGTGGCAGAGTACACTGGAAATGGTAAAGACCCAAAGCACAAAGAACTCATCAAAAGAGGGTATGCAAAGAGAAAATGGGGCTCGCTGAGAACTGCATCTGCTGAGGATGTAAGTGGGACTAAGAAGATGGAAAGGGACTTCTGCTCAGAGCTGAGATGGTCTGTATTAAAAACAATCTTTGCATGCCAGCATGCTAACATGTTTACATTCATAGGACACGCAGAAAATTAGTTTGGCTTAGGCATGGAGAAGAGACGCATCACCATTTTTTGAGCATCATCCTGATTATATGACATAGAAATTTAGCTCCATGAAGTTAAGGCGAGGAAACAACATTTGGGTGTTAATAATGGGGACAGAAGGTAAAGGATGGGCTTCTGGGTATTTAGAAGATACGATTGATTTTTCTGTGCCAAGAGATTACGCATGGCTATTAGGGTTGGAATTATCTCCAAGTTTCTAACTTCAAAAACTATGTTGGCAATGGTACCCATTCATCATGATAATGGCTACTTAGGAGAGGATCAGATCAGCTAGAGTGAGGAAAAATGAGTTTAGTCAAGAATGTGTTGTTTTAAAGATGCCTAAGGGATGCCACAGCAGATGGGCAGAAGTCAGACGGGTGAAAGAAAATAAAAGTCAGGAGAGATCGTCATGGATAAACAGAGCTGTCACAGTAAATGATCACTGGATGACACGAATCCTTAGTGAATCCATAGAAATGATTAATGACCACAGAGGGTAAAGCCATGAAGCATACAATCAGTGCTTTAAGATCACACATTGAATGCATATCTGCAGGAGAAGGAAATGTCTAAGATTCGGGTTGCTTGGTTGTGGGCCTGGGAGATGGCTCAGTGGTTATAGGCACTGGTTGCCAAGCCTAATGTCCAGAGTATGCACACACACACACACACACACACACACACACACACACACACACACACACACAAAGGGGATAGGCAATTAGAATACTTGGGAGAACATCAAGAATAGGTGTTAAGAAAAAAATGCTAGCATTTTTGTTAAGGCCTTCACCTCATTTTTATCAGACAATCCTGCCTGCACTGGAGAGATGGCTCAATGGTCAAGAGCACTTACTGTTCTTGCAATGGACCTGAATTCAGATCCCAGCATACACATGGAGCAGCTAACATCCACTTTAAGTCCAGCTCCAGTAGGTCTAATGTCCTCTTCTGGCCAATGACAGCACTTTATGCATGAGTGCGTGCACAGGCACACACACAGACACACAGGCACACACACACACACACACACACACACACGAGTAAAAATGAATGAATAAAATAAATCACGCTTAAGTTCTTTACAGTTTGACTCTGCTGTACTGACACTGGACCTTTTAAAAGCCATCCACTTCACAGAATGAAGGGTAAAAGAAACAATTCAGGTATAGAGCAATACAACTGTAGGCACACGAGCAACGTCACTCTCGGGTTTTAGATAGCACAGCTCTGGTTACCGTGCAAAGAAAATATCTCCAGTTACTGTCCTGTGCTTGCTTAAAGACCTCACTTACAAAGGCCATCACGTGTGGTTAGTTTTATGACTTTTTAAAAGAATTAATGTACTTGTCTATTGTTTTTATCTTTGCATCGACAATCTGAGATTAAAACTATCGAAGAATAAAAAGTAAAAGCATGTATTATCTCATTACTTCAGCAGCTGCTGTTTTTTTTTTTTTTTGTGGCACTGCTTGTGTAGAAGTTGCATATGAGTTTAATAATGAAGTTCCATTTCATTATTCACCAGTCTCTCCTGGACATTTATTTACGTGCACAAACACCAATGTATACCTTCTCTATGACTATTTAACTTCGTGGTGTCTATTCAGTTTTACACATATCATGCTCTAGTTCACAAATGTTCACTTATTTTAGTTTATCACAATATTAAATTTTTTGTAATGTTATCTACTGTTGGGTCATGATTTGCATTTTAGCTTTGCAAATGTATTATTGAACTGTAAAGGACATAAAAAATGTTTGTATATTCATTTTTTACTCATGCGTGTGTGTGTGTATATATATATATGTATATATGTGTGTGTGTGTGTGTGTGTATACATGCATGCAGTGCTCCCATAGCCCAGAAGAGGGCATTGGGTCTCCTGAAGCTGTGATCTGAATTCAGGTCCACTGAAAGAACACCAAATGCTTTTGATGCTTTTGTCCATGGAGCCATCTCTCTAGTCCAGGCAGAACAATGGTCTGTTATAGATGAGGTGGTAGTCTCAACAGAAATGCTAGGATTTTTTTTCTTAGCACCTGCTCTTGATGTTTTCTTAAGGATGTCGATCTCTCTTTCTGTCTCTCTGTGTGTGCGTGTGTGTATGTGTGTGTGTGTGTGCATGTGTGTGCGCATGTGTGTGAGTATGTGATGGGGTTTGGTTCTCTCCTTCCACTGTGGGATATGAGTATAGGACTCACATTATCAGGCCTACACAGCAAGCTCTTGGATGTGCTGAGCCATCTCACCAGCCCCATCTCATTATTTCAAATTCCAACGTTGTCATTTTTAAAAGCTATTACAAGTAATTTCTAAATCTGGAAATATTCATGTAAAATAGATATGTGAATACAAACACATACTTCATCTAACACCAATTTTTGTAACAATTCAGAGATACAATAAAACCAGACTAAAGAGGAATCTACATTATCGTGTTTGTTTACAGTGGGCTCCCTCTCTGTGATTGACTTTGCAATGAGCAGCATCAATTCTCTTTCAGGATTTTGTCAAATGGGCCTGCTTTAAATGAATCAGAATTGAAAACTAAACTGTTTACAAGTTAAAAATGCCTCAAGTGTGCCATTAGGACATCAATCACACTTCGGGTTCTTATTGCCATGGGCTATGCCATTTAGCATCTTGAGTTTTATCAGCTGCCATAAACAAATTAAATACCTTTGCGAAGAAAACTATGTTTCACTGGTTTTAAGATAGAAGTTTGGGAACTGGAAAGATAGGTCAGCAGCTAAGAGCACTGACTGCTCTTCCCAACCATCCAGTTTTGATTTCCAGTACCCTCAAGGTGACTCACAACCATTTGTCACTCCAGATCCAGGGGAGCTGGTACCCACCTGTGGGCCTCACGGCACTGCATGTATGATGCACAGACAGAAGTGCAGGCAAAACACCCACATGCATAAAATAAAAATAAAGAGAACTTAATAATATCAGTGGTTGGCATTAAAAGTTTGTAAAACCTGTTAGGATCTAGTAGATAGTGTGGAATCCTTCCAAGGAGTGATGCTGGTAGATTTATCTCAAAAGCTGTTATTATGAATTAATTATATCACATTAGCTTTTATTATTTAGTTATGACATTCCAGCATATATTTTATTCTAGTCACCCTTTAATGAAATTTGGTAGATTAAAAAAGAGTATTTGTAAGGGAGATATCAATTATGATAGCATTTTCAATGTTTTACCACAAGGTATCCTTATAGTCACATGCATTTGAGCAAATACTACTTAGAAAATCTTTCTCTTGGAGAGGTGGCTCAGACACTGGGGAAAGGCACTTGCTGCCAAGTCTAACAACCTGAGCTCGAGGCTCAGAGTCCACATGATAGACAGAGGGAATCAATTTCCAAAATATGTCCTCTGAGCTCCCTATGTGCATGTGCGTGTATACAACCACAATAATAACACACACAAAATAATAAATACATAAATGGAATTTTGAAAACCTTAGACAACAAACTATCTTAGGAATTGCAATACGCCCTTATAGAGTAAAGGTTCTGATAGATTCTAGAAAGAAGCATAGAATTTTACTTTGTTGTAATATACACCAAACTTTTCAGCCAAAGTATAGATTACTCCCTCTTCCTCCGTATTCCAAATGCTTTCAAACATATCCCTAACTTCTCTTACTGCTCCCTTCCTCTGCTGAGACAGACCTGAAACGTGATTGCCCCTTCTAATGTGCGGTGGATAGGAAGCCATGTTGCTGAGGTGGTACCAAAGAGGCATTTATAGACGTCAGTGGGTCCTGAGGACAGCTAGGGAGCTGGGCACAGTTTATTTGTGCCTCTTTCCTCTGCAACATGACCCACCCATTGCCCTTCTTCTGGAATGACTGAAATATTCATTTCTGTTTCTTCTCTGATTTCTGTTTATGACCTCAAAAGAGATAAGAAATGTCATAGGACTTTTCTTCTAGATTTGGCTTATTTGCTTCTTTGTTTATTTTAAGAATGTATGAGGTACTTACATTAATTCATTTGGTATTCACCTGAGCCAAGGTAACCCATTCAACTTGTTAGTTTCATACCATTGATCGGAAAGGAGAAGATCATCATGGTCCAATCAAAAGCTGGTCACTGACAGTGATTGCTAAGAGTACCCATGCCATCATTGGACACAGCGATCACACTCAGCCACTGATAAGATTTGATTATATGTTTTCTCTAAAATTGAAGTTGAAACTTAATCCCTGATTTTAAAAAATTAGTTCTGAGAAGTAGAACTTTTAAGAGGCAGTACCAAAAGTTTGGAATTCATGACGGCATTACTGTCCAAGTAAAGGGCTTCAGAGAGCCTACTTGTCACATCCTGCCCTATTACCACTTCTGCTATGTAGGGGTGCAGTAAGAGTGTCTTATCTCTGAACAGAATAACCCTGTCGGCTCTCAGACAGCCTAGCCTCTAGAATTATAATACTGCATTCCGTTTCTTTTTATAAATTAGTCAGACAAAGATATTTTGTTGGAACAGCCAGCACAGGGTGTAACAACAGGATTCATCACTCTTCTGTTGCCATGACAAAACTCACTGACAAAAAGCAACTTAGGAAAGAACGAATTTACCGAGGCCTACCATTCCCGGAAGGAGAATCCATATTCCCAGCTCTTCACCGACATACAGGAAGCAGAGTAACAGAACAGGAAATGGGTCCAGGCTACAAACAACTCAAAACCTTCCCCTAGTGAAGTGCCTTCCCCATCAAAGGTCTACCTCCTCAAGATTCCACAATCAGTGCCATCAACTGGGGGCCAACCATTGAAAATACAGGAGTTTTATGAGAGACATTTCTTATCCAGTCTACCTCAACGCCTTATCAACAGGGATTCCTCTTAACTTACTAGCACTTTTTTGTCTTGGTTTTCATGCTTTGAGACTGTTGGCATTTAGTCTAGGCTCCGCCCCACAGTTACCTGACAACAGCCAGGTGTGCCTGACTCACTGTAAAAGGGGCTGCTTGCCCCCTCCTCTCTTGCTCTCTTGTCCTTGTTCCCTTACCCTCTTCTCCTCTCTTTCCCCATTCCCCTTCCCACCTCTCTCCATGTACTCATGGCAAGACTCTACTCTTCTTCTTCCTCCTCCTCCTCCTCCTCCTCCTCTTCTTCTCTCTCTCTCTCTCTCTCTCTCTCTCTCTCTCTCCTCCTCCTCCTCCCTCTCTTTATCTGTTTCTACTACCCTCTCAAATCCCCTCCCCATGTCCTGAATAAACTCTATTCTATACTATACTCTCATATGGCTGTTCCCTCACGGGGAAGGGATGCCTCAGCGTGGACCCACAGAGGCACCCCTTCCCCCACACCTTACCATTCCTCCACCAAACATATATCTTCTCTCCCCATCTTTTTATAAAACACAATAGAGACAAGTTCTTCTCTAGCACAGGCTGACCTTAAATTCCCTATAGGCTGACAGATGACCTATTGGAACCTCTGAACTGCAGAGTTTATCATGCCCAGCTCTATTTGCCCCTGGAGATCAAATCTGGGGTCTCACTGATCCTAGGCAAGCATTGAATCATTTGAGCTATACCCCCAAATTCCTTATTTCAGTCTCCATGTCTTTATCCATACATGTGCTCTAGAATATCAATCCAGGACTGAATTTTTCTGGTGACATCTTGTCTGTGGCTCTGTGTTTTCTAAGAACTAATCCTTCACTTTTCTAGCTTTCTTGGTTGTACTGACAATTGCAGTCTATGTCTGCAGGACTGGAACAGATTCCAACAGGAGGTTTCCACTCAGCAAGGACCAGAAAGTAAGATTCAGGGATATGAAATTCACTTTGTGCTATAAGTAGAGACCGGGACAAGTGGTCAAGGTCAGGTCCAATACAGTAGAAATAGTGGGTACCAGATATGATGTTGGAGAGTGAGGAAGACTTATGCATTAGTCGGGATTACCAAGAGGAACAAAACCTCTAGAAGGAATATATATATATATATATATATATATATATATATATATATATATATTAAAGTGAGATTTATTAGGTTGCCTTACAGGATATGATCTGGGTAGTCTAACAATGGCTGTCTCCACATGGGAAACATTGAAGAATGTGGTATCTGTTTAGTTGATAAGGCTCAGTACCTCATCATTCCCAATCTAGAGGCCTAGAGGATTCCCAGAGAGCCACTGGGCTTCAGTCTTCCACTAGAAAGCTGAAGAATCCAGATTCCGATATTAGCCAACAATGGTGGCAGCAGAAGCAGCAGCAGAGACAGCAGGAGCAGGAGCTCCTGAGTGAAGGAGTGTCTTCAGCCAAAGAGTGGAGGACACTGCCAGCAAGATGACAAGACAAGCAGGCATAAAGTATAAGCTTTTCCCTTGGACATCTTTATTTCAGGGCTGCCTCTGGATGTTTCAACTTGTTTCAGCCCAATAAGAAAATCCCTCACATGCATGCATAAAGGCTAACCTATAGATTACCCTTCATATGTGTTTTTAGATGCTTGCCTTATGGGGCTTTTGTGTTTTGTCAAGTTGACCATCAGTATTACCTATCACAAATACCAATGAATTTGAAGCTCTGATCCATAAGGAAGAGAGTGGTTTGTCCTTGTGTGTCATACAAGACAAAATTTAATGAGAAATTAGGCTCAAGCCATCAAGAAAATCTGTCTGTTTAAAGACAAAGCCTGTTTTAAGGATGGTAAAGTCAACAGTCTTGACGACAAAGCAATTTAATGGTAGAAGATTTACCTGTGTGACGGTGAAAGCTAATCATCCACTTGACTGGATCTAAATTGTCACGGCTGGACCTTTCAATCAAGCTGTTTCTAAGATGGCCAGAATGAACCTGTGGTCTTTGGTCATCAACTAAATAATAAAGGATAAAGTGAGCTGAGCACTGACACTCATGTCTCTCTGTTTCATCACTGTGAGTACCATGGGACCAGATGCCTCATGCTCCTACTGCCATGACTTCCAGAATGTGACGGACTGTAGTCTGAAACCATGGGCCCTTTTTAAAGTTGCCTTTGTTGTGTATTTTGTTAAAGCAATAGGAGAAGTAATACATTACACCTATTCACCCTGAAGGGAAATGGCAGAAAGCAATCAACATACGTTTGTCTTCTCCTCGCACAGCTGTGAGGCTTGGTAGTTCTTATGGAAAGTGGCCTATTTGTACTAATAGAGAAATCAGCCACACATTAATCTGGGCTCTGTAGCCCAGATGAAAAGCAAGGACTTTCCATTCCCTTTGTTCAAACAGATATGTTTTTCTGAAAAAGTCACAGATAGACTTTAGTGTGATTATTTAGAAGCAATAAACACTAGTAGTAATTTGCTCAATTAATGTCTCCCACCAAAATCAGAGCAGGGTGTCACTTGGGTGATAATTTGAGATAATAAATAGGAGTTAGACAAATGTCCTTCCCATATGCTGAATCTAATGAATGGGTTAGACATGATGAATGGGTGTTAACCTCATCCACAGATTAGATTTTTATTTTGGAGAAGGGCTAGTTTCAAATATGCTAAATTTCAAGCATGAGCTTGACCTCTTAGTCCTCCTCTCTCCACCTTCTGAATATTGGGATTGCATGTATAAGCCCCCATGTTTGGTTTTATGTGCTGCTGGGATTTGAACATGGACTTGAGCATATTAGGCAAGTCCTCTATCACATCTCCCTCCCCATACATTAGAATTTGACACAGAACTAAGAAAGGAAACACTAAGAGTACAGATCAACCATGGGGCACTTCCAAACATGAATAAAGTCCCATTTTCCATCCCACATGCTAAGTAAGGATCATTTTATCAGCCCTCATCCAAGACCTTTATCCTAACCATAGGCATCTGTAGATACTCCTCAACTTAAGACGAGAGTCATACCCTGATAACTCACCAACTGTGAAAGTATCACAACTGAGAAGTACAGTTTACACATGGAGCTTGCCACACATCATGGCTGAGAAGAACGGCATCGCAGACAGTCCATGTCTACAGGACAATCTCATGGCTGACAGAAGATGCCACTCAGGACCACTCGCTCTCCTTATCACATCATAGGACCGGAGCAGCCTCAGCCCAGAAAACAGTCACAGTGTTAATAAATATAGTGTGTTTTATTTCCACTGCATGTAAATTCCTTTCATACCACCATAAAATCAATAAAACAAGCATCAAGTCATCCTCCTAAGGTGTCATTTGTAGAAAATTCAGTGATATGATAGATGCCTACTGCAATCCATTATGCTTGCTGATTAATAAAACTTTTCCCTCTTTGTGATGAATATCTTCACTCAACCTATGGGGCACTCTCTTTTTTGAGAGTTTTACTCATTATTGCTTAATGAAACTTACTTGTATTTATAAAATTACTATGCTAAATACATGGCCAGATAATTAAATTATTTAAATTATTTAAATTAGCTCAAGTCATTAGCATTAGAGAAATGACTGAGTAAGTGAAGACACTTGTCACCAACCCTGGCCTCCTGAGTTGGAATCCCTGTATCCACATAGTGGAAAGGAAGCACTGCCTCCCACAAGGTGTCTTCTGATCTCCATACTTGATACCATGGCACACACACACACACAGAGTCAGTCAGTCAATAAAACAATTTCTTTTTTACAAAGTAAAATAATTACAAAACTGATGGAGTGTGCTCTTTTAAACATCCAGAGAAAAGAAGGTCTTATGGTCTCATATCCATGAGAAAAGATAAATGAAGGGAAAGAAACACTTGCCCTGGGCATCTGATTACTCATAGTGACCCCCCCTCCCCAAATTAAGCAAATGATAGAGATTGTGTTTTCGTTCCAGAAAGGTTTCCACATGTAATAGATGGCAGGCAAAATGACCAAAGTCTCCTGAAAGATGCATAATGTTAAAGGGAAAGACAGGCTTCAATCACGAGTTCCTACTTTGTTGTACAATGTTGTGAAAATAACTGTTTGACTGGAATTTATTCGGTCCTTATGGCTGTCACCTAACAAGCCACTAAACTTCTGCCTTGTGCTCTGTAGCCAGCCTGGCAGGAGCTAAGACAATGACAGGTTAGTGATGGTCAGAACACTGTCTCCATGAGGACTGCCTCACTATACATACGTACCTGTACTTAAATCTAAACCTCATGTCAGACCCATGATGATGAACTTGGCAGAGAATAGTGCCCATTGGATTCTCGTTTTTCCCTGTTCTCGAAGTAAATAAATCTTTTTTTTCTGCTTTTCACTATGAATATGTCTCTGTAATTGACTTACTGAGGACAGCTCATAGAATCTGGCCTGTTGGGAGCTGTCTGTACACAGGCTTTGACTCTAACAACTCTGATAACATATCAGAAAAACCCTGACAAAATGAAGTCTTCATTTACAATAAAAAATATTTATAGGCATAATAAATTATTAATCTCACCGTGAATCACTTATACCAGAAAACTCAGATATTCAAAGAATGTTTTGAACTCAGGCATATTTGAAGGAGGTTTAGACTTTTTCAAATCTAGGAACCTATACAAGTTATTTTAAGGACAGATACTCTTTCCAGGTGGTTTTATAGCAAGATACACAGCTCAGATGCCACACTACATCTGGCCTCAATGTGTTTCTACTTACTAATCACTACACCCTAGCCATGTCGATTGAAGAGACTGCCAAGGTGCCGATCACTCCATCCTTATGAATCTGTAGCACTTGGAGTTCTTGTATGCCATTCTCAACTAATTCGCTTTTTTTACACTCAAGATTCTTTGAGCCAAAGGTAAAACCCCTGGTTTCTTAGCAACTCTTTTATTTCCTTGTCCATTTGCACTTACACCTTTCCATTGAAAGCCTATATAAAGCCTCAGACCTGTCCTTGCATGACCATTCACAAAATCCACCAAGGCAAAGTCAGGCCACATTACTTCCTGGGGATTTTCATACATCAATTGAGGATCATAGTGGCTCTAGCTATTAGTACAAATTACTCTTGCTCATTCTGTATAATATCATTTGCCAGTTTCTTAAGAGTGCCTAGAAATAAAAAGTCTACAGTCTCGTCTTCCAATTTAAATATTATTTTGTAATAGAACCTTCCACAGAGAGGCATAGCTTTTCAGCTGATTATTATATCATTTCCTTATCCCTACTCTCTGTGCTCTGGTTCTCCTTGGTCATTTATATCTTGCATTTCACTCATTAGCCTATGGATGACATAAAAGAACTCTACATCGGTGACTTCTGCAAATAAAATTCTCGTTTTTAGTAATTTAAAAAGTCTTATATCTAAATCTCCTTGGAAATCGATTGAGACATATTCTGGTTGTATTTCTGTTGCTGTGGTGATTAAAAAAAAGGAGCAAAACAGGTGATAAAATGGTTTATTTGTCATAAAGTCCCAGGTTAGAGTTCACCATTGCTGGGAAGTTATGGATTGGGAGCCTGACATCGCCGCTTATTTAACATCCACAGCCAGGAGCTGAGAGAAATGAGCATAGTTGCAGTACTTGACCCCACTTAACTTTCCCTTGTCTTATGTAGTTCATTCAGGACCTCCCCCACTAGAAAATGATGATGCCCACAAAGGACTATGTCTTCCTCCACTAAAATAAACAGTCAGGAATATCCCCCACAAAGATGCTCACAGGTCAATCTGATCCACACAATTCCTTAATGATAGCTCAACTCAGGTGAGTCCAGGATGTGGCAAGTTGAAAGACATCAAAAGCAAGTATCAGGAGTTGGAGAAAGAGCTACATGGTTATGAGTGCTAGCTGCACAGTTATGGCTCCCGTGGAGAACTAGCATTTGGTTTTCAGCATCCTCATCAGATCACTCACGTTTGCTCATAATTCCCTCTCAGAGGATTTGGTGCCTTCTTCTGGCCTCCCTGGTACCTGTACACACATGTACCACACCCTCACCCTCACATACTCACAAATAAAAATAAAACACACATTTAAAATAATTCACAGACATGTAGGGAACAAACACCTTACCTATGTGTGGGTCGAAACTGGAGGATGTAAAGAATGAGATGTTTTTTGGTGCTATGTCTAAAAACTACAGAAAGTTGGGGGAATTGTGGTACGAATAAGATGGATTAGAAATTATGGTAGCCATAGACTCACTGTATTTATCTTTCATTTTCCCATAATTTTAAGAATGTGAAGTACTCCTGGTGTCTCTGATCTGATCAACAGTCTAAGACCACAGTACACCTGACATTCACGTGACACCTCAATGCAGGTGGTTCCCTTCCCCCGCCACCTCTCCCCAGTGGTGTAGCACAGGACCTAACAGCACACCAATACACCCCAAAAAAGCCAAGGAAGGATTCTAGGAAGAGAGCGATAGACCAGTCACACCAGTGATAGATAACCATTGTGACAGGTAACTTTACAAGTCAAATTGACGAGGCTAAGGGAGTTACAGATAGCTGGACAGAGACTCTCCGGATGTGACTGCAAGGGTGTTTCTGGAAGAGATCAGGGTGACCATCAGTAGACTGTGTAAAGACTTGCCTTCACCAAAGCAGATAGATATCACCCGATCCACAGAAGGCCCAGACAGACCAATGAGGTAGTCTTCAACTGGCATATTCATCTTCTGTTTTGCCCTGACATTGCTTTGCAGGAATTGAAACCCCAAGATTTAGACCAGCAGCAACATATTTAAAGCCAGCCTGGAATACATCAGCCCCTAAGAAAATGGGGGAAGGAACTACTATTGTAAGCCTCCCTGACTTCCCCTGTGACTCAAGCACTCTGCTCCAGTTTGTGAGTTACTGGATCTTAGGCATTCAGATCCAACTCAGTTATATCAGCAGTCTCCCATGGGGGCCTTTTCTTGGAGAGGACATAGTATGCACCTTCTCTTCTTGTGTTTAAGGAAATTAGTCAGGCATACAAAGGGGAAAAAGGCTTTATCGTACGTTTTAATCCATGTGTGTGTGTTATTCTTCTGTTCATTTGTTATCATACCCCACCTCACTCCTCCCTACCCCATCTGGTTCCATATCCTTGCCAAGTCGGTGAGAAAATGGGACATCTAGGACTAGGGATGTATAATAACTAATTAGGAAAGTGCTTGTCTAGTATACTGGAAAGACCTGAGTAAAAGCTGTGTGTGCTGGTTTCTATCTGTAGTCCTAATACTGGGGAAACGGAAGCAGGAAGATCAGCCCTGTCCACATAGCAATCTCAAAGGTAGCCTGAGATTACACCAGCCGTCCAAAGGAAATGCGGGTGGGGCACTCTTCTGTGCTTAGCCTCTCTGACCATAGTCAGTTGCCATAATGGACCACCACTTATACATCTATCTATGTGTTCCTGTTCATGTTTCCCTAGAAAACACCAACTAACACTCCTATTGCTAGGCCAAGCACTTTAAGAATTGGTCTCCATTATACAAACGTGCTGTGTGGTGGGTGAGATAAGTCAGCAGGTAAAGGTGTTTGGCTTGTCATCAAGTCTGAGGACCCACGATCCCCTCCATTCACCACCACATGGTGGAAGGAGAGAAGCAAGTCCTGACCTCAGACTTCTACATCTGTGCACACATACACAACTAAATAAGTACATGTGAAATAATAATGCTGTAATTATATTTTAAAATGATCTTATTAGCAGTTTATCAGCAATGGGTCACTTATGTAAATAAAGGGTGAAATAGGTCAAGCTAACAGAAGCAAATCAAAACAATCAGCACAAAGATTATTTTGCTCCTTTTGTAAGAGCTTGGTGCTGTAAAACTACTCAAAAAAAAAAAAAAATCAAAAGCTGCCGATTCTGGCCAAGTCAAGCAATCCTGCCTGATAAATATTATCTTGCTCTATTTTATCTGTTTCCTTCTGACATGCAAAAGCAGCAGCTTGTGGAGACAAGCTGTTTAAGAGGCAGGAGCTGTTTTCCAGCCTGAGCTGCAGCCATGACTCCATTAGCATCCTGCTTTCTACTTCCTCCTTTTTTTCTCCGCACAGCGGCCAGCTGCTGTGACAGCCCCTAGGGCATTGCCTAGACTCACCTGGGAGCTCAGATCCCATTTTCAAAATATCAACTCCAATTTCACTTTCAATGAGAACAGGAAAGGGCCAGTGCTAAGAAAAGAAGTCTCAGCTGTGCTGGAATAAATATGTTTGTCTAGACCGAAGCAAATCTATCCACTTTGGTGGGATGGGACAGCGAGGCCCCTGTAAGAGGTGTGGAACACTGAGCAATTAGTCATATTTGGCTCTTGCTGTTAAAGATATTCATCTCTGTCCGTAGAACTCAACGCTTCCTTTGGTCACTTTTGTGAATTGTGTTTGGGTACAGGTGCATTTATATATGAGGGTATGTGTGCACATGTGTGCACAGACACATGGAGGCTTTCCTCAGGAGGCAGACATCTTGTTTTCTTGCTACTTACCTAGAAGTGGATGATCCTGCTAAGCCCCAGGGATCTGCTTGTCTCCTTCTTCCCAGAGCTGAGAGTACATGTATGCACCAGCCACAGCTCCAGCCACAACCACACTCACTCCGAACCAACCACAGCTAGACACTTTCTGTCAATGTGATGCTGGGAATTGAACTTGGGACTTCAAGTCTGCAAGGCAAAAGATTTACCTACTGAACTATCTCCCCAGCCCACTTTTATGAGTTTTAAGGGCCTAGTCTCAGATTAGCCATGTCTCAGCCATCTAAGCAGCATTATTGTAGGAGTCATGGCATCATCTTTATGACTAGAACGTGCAGTCAAATTTAGCAATTAGAACAAGTTAGTGTGAATTTGAATGAAAAAGGTAAAAGCTGTTAAGATTGATAGAGGAGGGCCTAGAATGCAGTATAAAGAGAATTTATAACCAGACACCACCACAAACCTCAGATGCCTTCATGAGATGTGCCCCAATTTCAAAGTGGGTACAAGGTTAAAAGGAAACCCTGAGCTAGGCCTTATCAAGTACAGAGCAATTGGGACCTTTATCTGGCCAATCAAAACTTTTTCCAAAAGGTTTTTAACTTTAAGTATATGTATACATGCATCTCTCTGTCTAGGTTTATGCATATGAGTACTGTGCCCGCAGAGGACAGAAGAGGGTATCAGACACCCCTGGAACTAGAGTTACAGGAGGGTGTGAGCCATCCAAGGTGGGTGCTGGGAACCAAAGTGTTCTGCAACAGCACTCCACACCCAAGCTGCAGGCTCTGATACATCCATGTCTGCTTTTAGTAATCTAACTAGTGCAGGGATGCTGGGCTCTGTTAGGGGTTCTTCTATGTGGGATTAGCATGGCCAGCACGGATAAATATCAGGGCCAGCAACTTCAGTCAGTGTTCAGTTCTCCTGAGAGCCGACTGTGAAGAAGTAAAGCTCTGACTGCCTAATGGCATCAGACAGAACCACAGACAATGATCAGCTCTAGAGTTCCAGGAGCATCACCGTAAACCCAGGCGGCCATGTTCCTCACACCTCCATGCATTCTCCTTAAATTCCACCCAGAAATTGCTGTTTATTTCCCTAAGTATGTTAGCTTAAAATATTTGACTTCAAAGAATCATCAAATCTAATATTTTCTCCGCTCTGAACAGAGTGTCTATGTGGCATGCTGGCTGGATGAGAGAGTAGCTTGACAGAGCCATGAATTTTCTCACAGGACCCCAATCTGTCATCCTTTATCACTGAAGTGTGAAGTGAACTTTGAGATGAAAGTGTAGATTGATTCGCTCCTGTTCACATCCATCTTCATAGATTTCTTTGCCAAAAGAGCTGCCTGAGAAGTCCCAGGTAACCCTTCATGTTCAAAAATACATTCCCCACTCTACAGTTACCATGAAATTTTATTTATTTATTTTTAAGCAGTTTACATTTTCTGCCAATGAAGAGAATAATCCATGGAGCATGGGCTGGCCCAATACAGGCAGAATTTTAAAGAGCAGTAGAGCTTAAACAATCAATAAGACAGCATCATGCGATTCTTTTTCCTCTAAATTTTGAGAGAAGTTTGTTGAAATAAACTTTTTTCTGGGCAAGTAAATGCTTGAGTTAATTCAGCACACAGACTCCTCTAAGGAAATAAGTCAAGAGGGAATAAGGCATAGAAGCAAACAGATCTTGGGGATTTCAAACAACCAAAGACTGCCCAGGGAGGTTGAAGGCTTAACACTGGCATTGTGACTGTATCATAGCTGAATATACGGCAATTTTGTAGGTGAGGTGTGTGTGTGTGTGTGTGTGTGTGTGTGTGTGTGTGTGTGTGTGTTGTATATGTGAGTGAGCATGTGTGTAATGGATGCATGTGTGCCTGCACAGTGTGTGAAGGATAAATAGATGGTGATTCTGAGTATATCTATTCAATCATTTCAACCTTACTTATTTGAGACAGTCAATTTATTATTATTATTATTATTATTATTATTATTATTATTATTATTTTATTTGTCAGCAAAGATGGTTGGCCAGCAAGGCTCCGTGGTCTTCTTGTGCCCTCCCCCTGCACTCAGTGCACACACCACCACTGTGACCTTTCTATATGGGTGTTAGGCATCTAAATGTATACACACATGAGTAGATGTGTGTATGCATGAATGTGTGTTTCTGTGTGTACATGCGTATAGAAGCCAAAGGACAATCTCAGATGTTGTTCCTCATGGTTCATGTTTCCTTTCTCCTCTCCCCTCCCCTCCCCTCCTCTCCCTTCCTCTCCCTCCACCTCTCATTACCCCTCTCCTCTCCTCCCCCTCCTCTCCTCCTCCTCCCCTCTCCTCCCCTCTCCTCTCCTCCTCCTCTTCTTCCTCTCTCTCTCTCTCTCTCTCTCTCTCTCTCTCTCTCTCTCTCTCTCTCTCTCTCTCTCTCTCCAGGGTCTGGAACTAAGCATGTAAGGTGATTAGCCAGTGAGCACCCAAAACCCTCCTGTCTCTACCTCCCCAGCATTGGGACTACAAACATTGGGCCACCATGCTCAGGATGTTTTATATGAATTTGGGGAATCAAACTCGTATCCTTAAGCTTGCTGGTAGACACTTTACCCAGTGAGCCCACTTATCAGGCCATAGCCAGCAATTTGTTAAGTTGGTAGTAAAAATTAAAACTGGTGCTATTGAGTGAGCTGATACCTGTTAATGCCTAGATTTATTTTAGAAAAAAAAATGAAATGAAATACAAGGACCCTGTTCTGAGAAATAATTTAATTCTGAAAATCTTCACAGGGTCATTTCATCTTCCTGTAGTATCTGTCTGTGGGCCTTGTAGAGTGGGCAAATAAGGTGGTTATATGAAAAATCTAGACTTGTTCCCATTTCATTTTAGTAAATGACTTTTGAAAGTTTTAAGAGGGAGAGCAGTCAACTGGGCTAGAACTAATGTGCTTTTGAAATGTTAAAAGCATTAGTTAGAGTCTTTAATATTCAGCCAACTTTTATTTTATAACATTTTCTGTTCATGATTTGCATAGATTCCTATCTCTGACAAAAAAGCCTTCTGTTCCGCAAGTGTAATTAATGCTCCCTTCGGGTCTTCTGCCCCTTCTGTACTCAGAAGTTAGGAAATCTCTATCTTTCCTTTGCATCTTTTTTTTCTTTTTCTACTTCTTGGTCACTGAGTGCTGGGGATCTGAAGCTACGCCAGTGTGTGGCAAAGTCTAGAGTAATTGTCTCCTCGAGGACATCGCACAGCCAAGCCACAGGAGCTTTCGGTCTCACCATGTTGTTTTGGATCAGACACACCCCTAAGAGGCTCATGTGTTATAGGCTTTACCCCCAGTGCAGCAGTGTTCAAAAGTAAGATATTGGGAGCCTGAATGGATCATATTGAGCGATGAATTCATGGCTTAGAGGGATCTTAAGAAATCAAGGAGACTTAAGAAGGCGTCAACAATCCACAGGGGGCATGCGCTTAGATGAAAAGGTATATTCCGCTCTCCATAGGTCCCTTTTCTTCTCTTCCCTACTTTCCTCATCTTTCTTCCTCTTTCCTCCCCTCATTCCTTTCTTTCTCCCTTTTCTCCTCTCCTCCTCCACATCCCCCTTCCCAGCTGCCATGATGTAAACAGCTTTGCCCTACTAATTCTGCTTCACCAAAGGCCAGGAAGTAATCCTGAGCTATGATCCCTTATAATAAACTGCTAACCTAGCAACCGCAGCAGAATTTCTCTCAGTTCTGTGAGCCATTCTTGTGATCAAGCCAGAGGCAAAGGCATTGTCTTGCAGGAACTCTGACATATTGCCTAGAAGAGGAGACATGTGGACTTGTGATTGACACCTGGAGAAGTGGGGGTTGGGATGCCACTGGAGTTGACAGAGTCTAAGCTTGGGTCCAGGAAGCTTTAATGATACAGTTTTTGCCACCTATCCTCAACGGGTCATTTAAGGAGACAATTGAAAGAGAAAGAAAGGAGATTTCTTCAAGGTGATCTCATAGGGAAAGGAACAAGAGGTCTATAATCAGGGTCCTGACATGAGGGTCAGATGTAATTGGATGTATGCTTAGATAAACAGTCCTGGTCTGGGTGTGGTTCACCCATCACTGAGCTACCTGACTTATGTAGGCTCCAGTCTCTGCTACAGTGTGGTCTGACAAGCTGACACAACTGTGTAAAATCTTTTCCAGAGGCAAGTTCTTCCTCAGCTTGGCCTCAGCTTTTCTCTTCTTCCAAAGTGAGATACCTATGGAAATATGTTTCTTAGGGATTGTTGCCTCGATGGTCTGAGACCCGAAGGGATCAATACTGTGTCTCTTTTGCATATCTTAATTTCTGCCAAGATGGCTGAAGGACGCTAATCTTTGGGTACTCAACTCTTAACTTCAGCAAGTATGAGATCTTGGGTCCATCCTACCACCAACATGAACAAAATCAGAATATAAAATATTTGTCAGTACTGTGTTTATAACCCAAGCCTACCCCCCCCTTTAAAATTATTAAGGAATTTTCAAAAGCAAAGTTTGTTTGAGGTGTTAATGCCAACGTTGCAAATCTGCATGTCAACCAGCTCCCAAGCCGAAAGGCATTTCTGGTGAGCATGCCCGCCTCATAGCATGTGTGAATGCTGCCTATGCCCTTGCCCATAGAGCTAACACAACATTTTGAACCTTCTTAGGGAAGCCTCGAGAGAGTCACACTTCCTCTGTAGTGAGAACAGGCTGCTTCTGACACAGCAGCATGAGCTCCTCAGCACCTGCCTGGATCAACTTACCACAGGTAGAACTAAGCCTGCCTTGTATGCCAACACCTCGTGATGGGGTCAAGAGCACTTCCATTTGAAGCAAGTCCTATTTGCTGACAGCCAGAACAGCAATTCTCCTGGCCCCCTAAGGAATAAGAAGAAACTCCAATAAGCTGCCTCTATTTCTATCATTACACAAATGTTCCAATTCTCTGTTCTTGGATACAAGAACCTGGAAATCTCATAAAGTGTCTTCTGGATGTGAAATGACCTCTATAACAATTGCACATTACCTGAAGAAGAGGCAGCAGCGCAGACGGAGACAGGACATGTCAGGAAAATAATGAAATCCATCACAGGGTTCCATGTCCCCACTGCACATTGCCCAAAAAACACAGAACAATGAAACTTACTGCTGCTATGAAAAGGGTTTGAACACACAGTGTTGTTATACAGATACACATGTGTGTGCATATGTGCACCTATATGTGTATATATGTCCATGCATATATGTATGTGTGTTTATCTGTATGTGTCTGTGTATGTGTGTATGTGAGTGTATGAATGTGTCTCTGTGTGTATACCTGTGCACGCATATGTATATTTGTGTGTGCATGTGTGTAAAATCTACAGCTTCTCTGTTCCATTCTTAGTCTCTACCTCTTTTTCTCCCTATGTAATGTAGTATGCCTATGTGTTACAGACAATATTATGTATGACATAAATAACGGAGAAGCATGCTATTTTATATTTGAGGTCTAGCCAATTCTATTTAGTAAATCTGCAACTCTGGACTATGAGGTAGTATCAGTGGTTGCTTAAAAACTATTTCAATTTTTCTTATAACCAATGATGACAAGGAAAAAGAGGCAAAGGTTTGTCTCTTAGGGCCTTAGCCATTGCTGGAAGAAAGGGACATTGCCACAGGAGGGAGAGTGTTGGATACTCTCTGATAATTCATGAAGAACAAGCAGGGTAACAGCACAGGTGAGAGGAGCAAGAGCCCTGTGGGCATTGAGCCCTGGGAGACAGGGATGAAAGGAGAGTCAAAAAGCGGGACCGAGGAAGAAGGCAGAGCGATACATACACTGAGATGGAGAGCACTGAGACAGAGAACAGGCAAGAAGCAGGGATGCGTAATGCATTCAGAGATGCGATTAGAAGTGATGGAGAAGCCAGGCAGCTACTAAGATCTGCTGCCTGCTGCTTGCCAAGGCTGGAGTTAATTAGCTTGAACAAGGCTTTGCTCCAGGCGATTGGCTTGCAGATGTGGGAGAGCCCAGGAAGCAGCTGACTGAGCAAAGTAGGTTAGTGTGGTTGTATAACAAGAACCTCAAGTCCCAACTCTGCCTCTGAAGAACTGTGCCACGTGGAAGCCTCAGCTCCTCATTACATCAACAGACAGGACACTGCCATGTCATAATACGGATGTACATATGGTAAATGACACATGCCTTCTAAACCAAACATAGGGTGGTGTTAGCATTCTGTCTAGCCTGCACATCCACGGTTACCTGGCAACAGTCAGGTATGCCTGACACTATTAACGGGGCTGCTTGCCCCCTCCTTGCCCTCTTGTTCCCTCTTGCTCTCTGGTTCTCTCTTGCTTTCTTACTCTCTTACCCTCTTCCCCCTTCCCCCTTCTCTCCAGGTACTCATGGACTGGTCTCTCATTCTCTCTCATTCTCTCTCTCTCTCTCTCTCTCTCTCTCTCTCTTTCTCTCTCTCTCTCTCTCTTTCTCTGCCCCTACTACCCTCTTAATTCCCCTCCCCATGCCCTGAATAAACTCTATTCTATACTATACCGGTTGTGTGGCAGGAAGGGATGCCTCGGCATAGATCACTGAGTCACCCCCTTCCCCCATACCTCACCACACTTCCATAGAACATATACCCCTTCTCTTTATCTTTATATAAACACATCAGGTGGTTTCCACACTATGGAAATTATTAACACATTGAAAAAATATTTGAAGTCCCTGGCTGAGACACCATTTGTGGGGTTAGTTTATCTAAAATGATGTCTATTTCTAAGAAAGAAGAGGGGGGAAGTCAAGGCAGAAAAGAGAAAACAGCTGTATAATCAATGCAAAAACTAATATCCATAGCCCTTAATACCACAACAATTTCTCTAATGCAGACGTCTAGTGCAGGGCACTAGTGCCTGGTAGGAGGCAACATTTGCTTAGCACACTCCTGTGCAAAAGTGTCTCATTCTGTTCAGTGGCTCAGCAGTACAGCGAGGTTAGGGACGCCACACCTGTGTGTCCCACCTGGAATCCCCACAGAATCCCGTAATGATGAAGCAAGCATTCGCTTTCACCAAAAATAATCACAACTCCCAGCCAAGGCTTCTCACACTGCCTCTGTGCAGGATACTCTTTCCCTGCATCTGGCTCTCAGCTCTTGGATCTCAGGTTCGTTGTGGGCTTGAGAGAGAAGCTTAATGTGTAAGCAATGTGGCTTTGCCTCGATTTGCTCTCTATGGCTTCCTCTATCTCTGCCTAGGCCTGGTTTGTTCCCTAAATCCCTTTCTGAGCCTGACTGGGAGTGGCAGCCCCCAGGCATAGCTCTGCTCACACTCTCAGCCCTAAGCTAGGCAGTGGCCTGTTTTCTGCTACCTTTGAAAGCTGCTGTTATTCAATGAAGGGCATTACTTCAAGGGAGGAAGCCCATGACTAGGGGACAAACAACTTGGGTAACCCCAACCCAAGCAATGCAATCATGGGACAGGCATTGAGTAAACATAACTTATATTTAAAGGGCCTTAAGCAGTCCCTCAGGGCGCCAGGAACTCGGTTAAGAAAAAGGATCTTACTAAATTCTTTATATTCCTTGATGATGTTTGTTCTTGGTTTCCCCAAGAGGGAACTATTGATGAAAAAAGGTGGGTCAGAGTAGGAGACTGTCTGAAAGACTTTTATAGGACGTTTGGCCCAAAAAGGGTCCCTGTTCAAGCTTTTTCCTACTGGAACTTGATTAATGAAGTACTTAGGGTTTATAAGATATGGCCAGATAGTCAAGAGGTACTTAATGAGGGAGAAAAGGACGTACAGCGCCATTCTTGGGCTCCTTCAGTCTGTGATTCTGTCTCCATCATCATGCCAGACATGGACCCCGGGGTCCCTGGTCCGCCGGACGAGTCCGAACAGACATCAGTGAGGGTCCCTACTCCTAATATTTACCCTTCCTTGACTGAGTTGAAAGCCCCAGTGCTCAGCGAGCCCGACGAGGTCCTTTCCCCAGAGGATTCATCATCCCTAGAAGAAGAGCTACTAACTATCATAACCCTGATTAGCCACCCTTACACTCTGCCTACTCTAGGTTACCCACTACGCCACTACTCCTTCATTTTATGCTCCTGTTTTTGATTTTGACTCAGATATTGCCAATGTCACTGAAAATGCTAAAACAAGCCTTTGCCAGGAAGTAGCCTCCCTTAAAGATTTACTCTTAAAGACAAGGGAACACCTTAACCTACTGAGGGAATTGTGGGCTTTGAATCTTGAGCTAACCCAGTCGCTCCCCAAGCCCTCCCCTCTTAAAACTGAGACAAAGAAAAATCCTAAAACTGAAACAAAGAAAAAAAATCCCCTAAAACGGATCAAAATACCCGCCGACACCCCACCCCACCCCCACCCCCGGCAAGCAACAGCCAGAGAGGACAAAGTTTCTGATCAGGGAGAGAGAAATCCCCACCCCTCCTTGGCTGATGAAACCTCGGATAATGAGAATGAGGTTTCAGGAGATTCAGACGGGAAAGGAAGAGGTTAAACATCAACAACATCAACAGTATCACCGCCTCAGGTTTAAACACATAAAAGAATTAAAGATGGCGGCGGCATTCTATGGCCCAGTGGCCCCGTTCACTCTATCCATAATTGAAACCCTGAGTGACCGATGGCTTACACCCAATGATTGGTATCTGTGGCATGGGCCACCTTGTCCAGGGGTGACTATATTCTCTGGAAAACTGGATTTGTTGAAAATTGTAGAGAAACGGCAATCCGCTATTCCTAAAACAAAACCTCCAAAACTTGGACCAAGGATAAACTTTTAGGTCACAGCCCCTATGACACCAATGAAAAGCAGGCTAAGTTCCCTCTCAGCCTCTTAGCTCAGATACAAAACACTGGTCTTAAACCTGGTAACGACTGCCCCCTAAGCGGTTGGTGACTACCTCCCTGGCCAAAATATGACAGGGTCCCAATGAGCCCTATAGCAATTTCATCAGCCACCTTACAATTGCAGCTGAAAGGCTTGTCGCCGAGACAAAAAACGAAAGCGAATTCATTAAACATCTTACTTTTGAAAACACAACCCCCTGCTTGTCCTGCCAAACGGACAGCGTTCCTTTGTTGATCAGATGCATGACAGCTGCTATTCTTCCTTTACTACTTGCTCTAGAGATAGCCAGCCTTATTTCATAGCCACCCCTTTTAGATCCCAGAGGGGTTCATTTGGAGGAGACTGAACCTCGAATACTCAAGTAGTTGACCAAAATCCAAAGTATGCCCAAGCTTCTTGCCTCGCACCAGTTGGGCAGCCGGCTTGTTAGCAACAAACTGCCCCTATTCATGTCTCAGATGGGGGTTCTACTGACTAGGTTTAGGGAGTTACAAGTCCAACAGAAAATTCAGGCCCAGATTGATATTCTCCTTCCTCGCCGTTCCCCACTCTTATTACCAAAATCCAGAGGCATTAATTTAGACCCCCCAGCCCACTGAGATTCTTGTTGCTACTCATGCCACCTTAAATGTTTCCAATCCTTCCCTGGCCAGTGATTGTTGGCTGTGCCTTGCCTTGGGAGCTTCCTGGCCCCTTGTGATACCCTGGCTTAATGACTTTACAATCCTTCCCGCTCAAGACAGTTATGGCTATTCAAGGCCGTTTAAGGTCTTACCAAGCGGTTTTAATGTGTCTACCTATCTTTTTAACCCTTTTAAAAATAATTCCTTTGATGTTGACCTTGGCTTACCTACATTTGCTTCATGCAGTAATATTATTAATACTTCTGCTTCTGGCTGCTTGGGCAAAGGTAGGGTGTTTGTGTGTGGAAATAATATGGCATATTCCTTTCTTCCTAAAAATGGAATGGGTCCTGCTTTCCAGCCATATTCTTGCCAGATGTTGAGATTATACTAGGGGATGAGCCTATCCCCTTGCCCAGCATTGACATGTTTGTCCCCAGACATAAAAGAGCTGTTCGATTTACCCCCCCCCCAATTGAGTTGGGAATATCTGGGGCACTTGCTACCAGCTCTGCTGCTGTTGGAATGGCAACAGATACTTATAACAAGCTGTCCCAACAATTGATGAATGACATCAATTTGCTCTATCAGTCAGTAAAGGATCTTCAAGATCAAGTAGACTCTCTGGCAGAAGTGGTCCTCCAAAATAGATGAAGTCTTGACTTACTAACTGCAGATAAGGGAGGGATCTGCTTGGTTTTACAGGAAAAATGTTGCTTCTACACAAATAAATCTGGAATCATTCAAGACCGGATCAAAAAACACCATGAAGACCTGGAAAAGAGACATCAAGAGCTCTTCACCAACCCCATGGGGAGTGCCTGGAATGGAGTCCTGCCCTACCTTCTTCCCCTCCTTGGGCCGCTGTTTGTCCTGCTCATATTACTGTCATTGGGACCTCTTCACTTTAACAAATTTATGAGCCTTATTAGACAGCAGACTGACTCCCTGGCATCCAAACCTCTACAAATTCACTATCAGAGACTTGATTTGGCTGACAGAGGCCTGACTGAGCCCTATGATGGTCTGCCTCCTTTAGGAGCTGCATAAAACTCAGATTTGTGCTCACCTGTATTGTTGTGGGTACCTGCAAGGGGTGCAAGACTAAGTACTACAAGGGGAGGACCCTATTGTCCTTCTCTGAGTCCCCTGAGAAGTAAACTTGATTGCTTAGAAGTTGGTGTTAATCTCTCCCTTGGTCAGATTTCACAGATAAGACTTCTGTCAAGATCACCAAGACAAAAATTCCTCTTCTACCCAAAAAGACACTGATACTGAACAAAGTGCTGGGAGGATCAGGTCAATGCTTGCCGCCTCTGGTTAATGCTCATTTATCCTCATAATGCAATCATCCTTGGCTGCTTTCTTGCCTCATAAAAAGAGTTTAAAAAGGGAAGAGATGCCGCGAGCCAAATCCGCTTATATACCCTCTGTTTCAGGAATGTTCTCAAGAATGTTTCAGGCCCACTTACATCCTCTGCTTCTGGGAGACTTAGTCAGTTATCTGTTCTATCAGTACACCTGCAACTTGTGGTTTATGGTCACGGGAACTGAAAAAACAATGGGATTGTGGTGTTGGTGATGAATCAGTCTTGGGTCCTGTGTGGCCTTCCCGCTTGCTTGCCTTGTTAAGCCACTACCCTGAAATAAAGTCTGAGAGCTTGATCAGACAAACGACTTGCTCTCCTTCGCATTTCCTGTCACCCATTCTTTCAGCCCTTCCTCAGTTCTCCACTGAACCTCCCCACCCCCCTACCCCCCCGCAGGTCAGGACATCTATCTATCCATCCATCTATCATATATCTATCTCTATCATCATTTATCTGTCTGGCCATCCATCTATCCATCCATCATCTATCTTCTATCTACCTACCTCTCTGTCTACCTGTCCGTTTATCTATCTATCTATCTATCTATCTATCTATCTATCTATCTATCTATCTATCATCTATAATCTATCACCTGTCTATTATCATCTATTACCTATCTATCTATCACTATCTATCATCTATCTATCTGTCTATCTATCCATCCATCCATCTATCATCTATTCTCTATCTTCTATCTGTTTATCTATCTATTTATGTATCTATCTATTCATTTATTTCTGACATAGGATCTCACCATGCAAGCCAAACTGCTCTTGAAACTCACAATTCTCCTGCCTCTGTCTCTCAAGTGCTAGGATTACAGGCATGTATCACCACATCTAGCCTGCTTTTTGGTTTTTATTTGACACTACAGGGGGAGAGGGAAGATGCTTTCTGTCTACATTCAGCATAAACGACCCAGGAGACCAATTCTCTAGGATCCCTAGCTGTCAAAACATGGAACAAAATGCCTTTCTGTAGAGCACAAGCGTCTGCTTTTGATGATGTGTAGAGCACATGGGAATGTCAGCACTGATATCTCCTCTCAGAGTTCAGCCAAGTCAACAGGCTTCTATTCCCAGAATATCTTAGCCCAAAGACAGAGCATCATTTTGGAAGACAGAACCTCAGACACATGCCGATAGCTGCTCATTCCTAGCAATTTAACTACTTTGAAAAATCAGGAAGTTAGCTTAAAGCATACAGCCCTTAGCAAGATGAATTCATAGGCGCAGATAGCGAGTTATAAAAAATCAGAACACTAACATTCTGCTCATGTACTCAGTGTAGTAAATACTCCTTAGTCTTTTAAATGCTAGTTCAACAATCTGCCTGGTTCTTATAAGTATCTATTATACCTGCTCACGTTTGATTATAGAACACATTATCTTACTTTATTGCTTTCCTGGAGTATGTGTACTTACTCCTTTTTTTCTAGCCTTTTCATATGTTGTGTCTCATCGGTGCTTAGACTGTGCACACATGTGTCCCTTGTATATGCAGGTGCTATCACAGGCCATTGCTAATTCTAATTCTTAGCTCAATACCCTACAGAAAAACTGTGTGTGTGTGTATGTGTGTGTGTGTGTGTGTGTGTGTGTGTGTGTGTGTGTGTGTGTGTAGGCTCACTATGTCACCATGGCTGGTCTGACATGGAACTATGTAGGCTAGACTGGCCTTGAACTCATAGATAACCACCCATCTCTGCTTCTGCTTCTGCCTCTGTCTCTGCCTCTGCCTCTGCCTCTGCCTCTGCCTCTGCCTCTTCCTCTGCCTCTGCCTCTGCCTCTGCCTCTGCCTCTGCCTCTGCCTCCCTCTGCCTCCTGCCTCTGCCTCTGCCTCCCTCTGCCTCTGCCTCTGCCTCTGCCTCTCCTCTCTGCCTCTGCCTCTTCCTCTGCCTCTGCCTCTGCCTCTGCCTCTGCCTCCTCTGCCTCCTCTGCCTCCCAGTGCTAAAACTAAGGACATACCTGGCAGAATAATTACATTTTGCTCTAAGAGAAACACGAGATTGAACCAGTATTTTCTGACAACCAACCACTTAGGGTGTACGCACACACTGAAATTACAAGACAATATTGTAATTAAGTTTATTTGCAGATTTTTTTCCAGGTTCCTTAACGATTATCAAGTACTGAAAGTCCTGGTGTGCGATGTGGAACCCACCAGGAAACTTCCAACATCCTTCCGAGGTTTCTGAGCATTTTATCGTGCCTGTTCCACCATCTGATCTGAGATGCCCTGATTGACAGTGGTGGTTTTACGATCTGCATTCCTGTTTCCTCATATCCTCCGGGACCCCAAAGAGGTCAGGATTCAAGTGTTACTCCATGTCTCCAAGAAATCCTCACTCTAGTCAGAACGACTAGTCATCATTGACTTCACCACACAATATGGCGCCCGCTCATCTCTCTGAGAACTTGACAATTGTTTTAAAGATGACTCTGCTTCTCTCAGTGTTAGGCCTCCTTTTGACTGCCCATGATTTCTGGGAAAGCGTGAAGGTCATAAGACTCTACTAGTTTTTGAAATCTTGATAATTTACTAACAATGTTGTCATCACACATTGTCCTTGCCTCATGGGCTCTGTTCTCATGTGAACACTGGTGACAATGTCTTCCAGCTGTGAAACTCCTCCCAGCATTACATCACTTTGAAGAGCGTGAATGAGGGATACATGTGACTTTTGTTTCCCTGTTTAAACAGAGGTGCACAGGGCTCTCACCCAGGAGCTTTGGCGAAATCACAGACACAATCAAGCTCCTAAACTGCCTGCTTGGATCACATCTGAAGTCTGTTATGCTAGGACATACTGCTCGGACAGGTCAATGTCCACCCAACATGTGAAGCATTTACTACTGGGCACTGGTTAATCTAGATTAAGTGCTGCTGAAAGTGTAAAATATTAGATTATAAAGACTTAATATGAAAACGAAGGACAAAAAATAATAAGAGAGACAAATGAGAAAAAAATTATGATATTTACTTATACAGAGAATTGTCTTTGGGATATATAATTTAAATAAAACAATAAATTAATAACAAATGCTGTTTAACTTTTTTTTGGAATGTTGCTACTAGAAATAAAAGGTGATATCACATTTGATTGACAGTATAAACCGCACTGTTCTGGATCCTGAACAGCAAAGTTTGGAAGAACAACACGTTAAGATCTGCCTATAGACTATGCCTCATCTGCTGCACAGAAAGAAACTTAAAAACATTTCCAGGATAAAGGAGAAATTAGAGGCACCTGGAACATAAGAGTCTTCTAAACCAAGGAGATGTGAAAGAGCAAAATAAAATCACATTTTCAAAACACCTAAACACCCTACTAATTTAAATAAAATAAAACCAACTGCATAAATTCTAGGCAGTATGGAAAAAGTTTTTTAATTGGAACAGTAAATCCAAATATTAAAAAACGATGGATCACTTGGCTCCATTAAAAACACATTAGAGGCAGGAGCCTAGCACAACTGTCACCTGAGAGGCTTCAACCAGCAGCTGAGGGAAACAGATGCAGAGACCCACAGCCAAACATCAGGCAGAGCTCAGGGAGTCTTGTGAAAGAATCAGGGAAAGGACTGAGCAAGTGTGAGTGGTGGCTTACAGAGACTGAACTGTGAACCAAAGAGCTGGACATAGACAATATACATTTGTAGCAGAAGTGCAATGTGGTCTTCATGGGGGTCTCCTAACAACTGGAGCAGGGGCTGTCTCTGACTCAGACCACTGCCTGCCTTTGGATCCCTTTCTGTTAGCAGAGCTGCCTTGTCTGGCCTCATTTAGGGAAGATGCTATGCTTAGTCCAAGTGCTTCTAGATGCCCTGGGTGGGTTGGTGCCCTAGCGTTGAAGGTAGTGTTGCCTTTCTCCAGGGGAAAGGGAAAGGAGGAAGTGTGGAAGGAGGTGAGAAGGGGGGACTGGGAAGAGAGGAAGGAGGGAAGCTGCAATTGGCATGTAAAGAGAATGAATACATTAACAAAAACAAATACTTTAGAGGGTTGTGAGGGGCTGGCTCTAGGGTTGAAAGCACTTGCTGCTTGTGCAGGAGCTGGGTTCAATTCCCAGCATAGGCACGATGGCTTACAACTTTCTATAACTCTACTTCCAGGGTATCCAACATTTCCTGGCATCTAAAGGCACCAAGCACTAGACACATGTGTGGTATACATGCATACATGCAGATAAAACACTCATATACATAAAATAAAAATATATAAATTTTTAGAGAGTAAAGTTGATGGTTGGAATGTAGCTCAACGTCTATGTTTTTTTTCCCAACTATACAAGTCCTTGAGGATCTCCTTGCCACTGGAGATTGGTGTGCAGGGACACTCTGAGATTGTACTTTTCAGCCCAGCTGTCTGGAAGGAAATGAAACAGTTATCATAAAATCACCAACATTTGCTTCCAGGGATAAAAGGGTGAAAAATTGATTTTCTAGGGTTGCATGCAGACTGTGCTCTGGGAAGGATTGCTTAGCAGATGGACCCTGGTCATTGGGAAGCAAGCCAATTGTCTAATCGCTGCCCATGGGGGAACCCTATACACTCACATCTCCATCAAAAGGCAAATGTGCCAACTTGAACACAAGTGCTCTGTTTAATGATGCAGAATTATGTAAATGGTCCACTAGTGGCTCAGATGGCTTTCTGGAGAAGACTGTATTTGCATAAATCATCCGTTGCCCGTTACTATAACAGAACGACTAAGGCTGAATAATTACAAAGAAAAGTTCTATTTAGCTCACAGGTCTGGAGGGTCAACATCATATATCTGTATTAATTGCTTTTCTCATTACCCTAAGGTCTGCCTGTCTCTGCCTCCCAAGTACTGGGATAACAGTTGCATGCCCAGGATGGCTGATAGACTCATAGGCAGCACCTTTGTGATCCAAGTAATAAGAGACTTTAAATAGCACATAGGGAACTACCCAGACAGGCCATTTTACTTTACATATACTTCCTTACTAGCTTCTCCCAAATACTCTAGCATCCCATTGAACACCTTTGGCCACAAAAGTGTGGGATGGAGAAGGTAGATACATTGTTTATGAAAAGTAATCTTTCTGCTTTAAAAACAGACAGGAGATAGTTTAGCTATTCACTAAACAGGAGGATCTGAGTCCAGATCCTAAGCATACACTTATAAGCTTTCAAAATTCACCTGTGACTCCACTGCTGGGAAGTAGAGACAGAAAGAGCAGAGACAGCGTTTGGGCCAGCTACTCTAACTGAATACTGAGCTTTTGGTACAGTGAGAGTCCCTGTCTCAAAAAAAAAAAGAAGAAGAAGAAGAAGAAGAAGAAGAACTCTAGCACCCAAGAAGGTAGATTAAGTCTGACCAGCCAAGGCTGCACAGTGGGACTCTATCTCAATAACAGTAAAAATACTAATAGATGAATTAAACTAAAATAAGGTGGAAATAAAGAAGAATAAAACACACATACACACATACACACACACACACACACACACACACACACACAGAACATATACACACACACAGAAGAAGACACACACACATACAACACACACACACACACACACACAGACACATACACACACACAGACACACACATACACACACATACACACACACACACACCCACACACACACACACACACACAACCACACACACACACACAAACACACACACACAAACAACACACACACATACACACACACACATATATACACACACACACGGGGGGTGGAGAGAGAGAGAGAGAGAGAGAGAGAAAGGAATGCACACACATGCATATATAACACACACACAAAGGGAGATGGATTATTGGGGTGGGTACCAGTTCTGTGTAAGCTGTTGTCGATTCCTTCCAGAACAGATGTGTAAACATAGACTCTACATGTTCTCAGAGGGCATTTTCCACCACACTAATAAGCCTTCAGACTTTTCTCTTCAGACTCCTATTAAGTGGCAAAGTAGGGATTCCTTTATGCCAGGCCCAGCCAAGGGCTTGCTTGTTAGTGCCTTTTGAGTAAGAAAACAGATGGTTTGAAGGCCCTGTCTGCTACATACCAGCTCTGCCAGGCTCAAAGAGAGTGCCGTGAATGCTGTGGCCTTTACTCTGGTCATGAATTGTGTTTAATCCATGACCCATGAGAAATGCCCCCCACCATCATGTGCATACACACACACACACACACACACACACACACACACACACACTCATTCCTGAAGTTCACTGATTAGATCTGGCCACATATGCAAGTAATGTCATCTGTAAATACTTGGAAGATCATTTGTTCAAGGCTAGCCTGGGATATATAATAAGATCCTATCTCAAGTACAGAAAATCTCAGTTACTCTAGCCTTTAATTTCACAACCACTAAGATGTGCTTAACTGCAATCAGTGCCCATGAAACCAGACTTCAAGTGAACCTCTTACATCCGGGCACACAACCCTATCACCACCTACAACAAAACATGCTGAGGGTTTTAATGAGGGCAATCACGTCGTGCTAGGTGTGGATGAGGGTAGAGTATGCTTCATCTCCAGGACAGGGATGCTGTTAATGGTACTTACACTTGCCTTACACTAATCTCCAATAGTCTTTACACCTACAAATATCTGAATCTATGCCCTGATAACCCCATGCATGAGTATCTTAAGGTTTTGGAATGAGTTTGTTTTATTTTCCCTCAGTTGAACAGTGTCTTGTGGGGGGTGAGGGTACATTGCATACAGGGAAAACTAATTCTGCCAGGTTTGATGAACCACACCTTTAATCCTAGCCTACCCCTAGTGAGGTATACATGATCTCTGTGAGTTCCAAGTCAGCCTTTTCTGCATAGAGTATTTCAGACCAGCTGGGGCTTCACAGTGAAGCCTTCTCTGGGTTCTATCACAGTTTTCCCTACGGTGAGCTAGGCTTGAGACAATTTTCACTCAACAAGCATAGTGATATCCTTGCTTATTTTATGGGTTTTGTTTGGGGAGGGGAAGAATCATTCCATTACTGATCATATGATATCCATGCAGAGAGAGATTGAGAAACTGGGCCTAGAGTTAGCTTTTGAAACTTCAAAGCCTACTCCAGTGACTCACATCATCACACCAACAAGGACTGATACTTCCTAAACAGTTCCACTAGCTATGGACCAAGCATTCAAATTCATGAGCCTATGAGGGTCATCTTCATTTAACCCTCACAAAGAGTAATGTACTCCAATTGTCCAATCATGTTTTTTGTGTGTTTGTTTTTAAGAAAAATCAAAGAGCTTTAGAAATGTATGAAACTGGAATCTATTATAGTACCTTGGAACCAGGCTGTCCTCTCATGACTCAGCACTACCTCTTGCAAGTTGCTTAAAATCTCTAGGTCTCAATTTCCTCACCTACTCAAGCATCATTATAACAGACTCAATCTCACAGTGCAGGGTCATCAACAGTAAATAAGTATATAAATCTGACTTGTGGTAATCAATGTTTATACACTTATTTTTATTTATAACTAGTTTGTATTGAGGTAACAAATCTTATTTATTTTCAGTTATTTAATTATCTGCTTATGCATGTGTGTAGTAGGCATGTCTAGGTATGTGTATGTGCACACAAATGCATTTCCAGAAGGTGGCCAGAAGGTGGCATTAGATCCATCTGGAGCTGAAGTTACAGATGGTTGTGAGTCAACCTGCGTGGATGCTAGTAATGGAACTCAGGTCCTCTGTAAGAACAGCAAGTGCTCTTGACTAATGAGCCCACTCCCCGGCCACCCCATCACCACCATTGTTTTGGGTTTTATTCCACTTCAATTATGCTAGAAAGTAGTTGATTATAAATTATGTGGAAGTTATGGTTTGGATGCGAAACTTGTCCCACAGTTACAGGTGTTAAACAGTTCATCACCTGCTGATGATATGATTTTGAGAGGTCGAGGAGCCTAGTTAGCAGATGCAAATCTCTGGGAAGCAAGCTTTGAGGCACATGGCTACTGACCACTTCCTGTCCTGCATCTACTTCCTGGTCTAAAGAGGTATTGAGTAGACAGCGTCTTATTTCTGCACTACAGCCTTAAGCCATTCCTCTCACCCTGCATTCTCTATCACACTGAGCTGAACCCTAAAACCATGAGCCACTTAAATCCCTTTCTCCCTTAAGATACTTCTTGTTAAGTTTTTACTCACAGAGACAAGAGCAGTAAGCAATACAAAGGTTTATTATGTTGCTGACCGATTTCAAATCTAGAGGGAAGACTAGCTAAAGACACCTTAAAACAGAGTTGATATACATTCAAGGATGTAAAAATGTGAAATTATTGCCAGTTTGGGCTGGTTATTATCACCCAAATCAGAGACATTACTGAGAATAGAGCATTGGTCATGTGGTCACCCATCCTGCTTGCTTTGTGTCTCATCTCTGCAACTCCAGGGCTTACTAGGCATCTTCTCCCACTTCTCCCGACAGATGGCGCTGTTCCACCCTCACCCTCACATTAAAATCGCCAAAGAGAGGAAACCCATTTGTATGGCTTGTCAGATCCTATGTAACATAAATTATTCTGCTGCCATTTTTTTTTCACACCAAATACTTTATGCTTCATTTAGCATGCTTTATGGGTCCATTTTCTGTTGCTATTACAGACCACTTGAGCCTGAATGATTTATCAAAAAAATTAATTTATTTCTTACAATGTGGGAAGTTGTTCAATCCAAGGCTAAGTAAGGAGCAGTATTTGGTAAGGGTCAGGGTCAAGTAAGGGTGGTCTGCAGACTACTGAAGCAGTGAGGGATAGGACAGAGTGAACACTCTAGCCAGAGAGTTCTCCTTAATAACAAAGCCATTTCTGGGCAGAAGAGATTGTTCAACAATTAAGAACACTTGCTGTGTTTGCAAAGGAACTGGATATACTTCACAGTGCCTACAAGGCAGCTTATAACTGCCTGCAACTCCAGGTCCAGAGGGTCTAGTGGCCTCTTTTGATCTCTAGGGACAACTTGGACAACTTTATGCACATGGTACAAATAGACTCAAATAGGCAAGCACATATACACATAAAATGAATAAGCCTTTTTAAAAAGCCGTTCCTATAACCTCTTATGAATGCATTAATCCATCTGCCCATGGACTAATGAATGGATGTTCATGCTTCAGAGATCTGAATGCAAAGATCTCACTTCTCAAGTGCCATTAGTATGTGACATTGAGAACTGAGTTTCTAAAACACAAAATTGGAAGACACATGTAAACTGCATGCTGTTCCTGCATCCAGACTAGTCCAGTCCACAGACCAAGGTACCCTGATCATGAAGTAATATCCATCCTGTGTGATACTTCTATAGGAAGATACACTTCTAGACCCAGGGCTGGCATCGAACACTGTTCTTTCATTCAGTCTAACTTGGGATTTTTGTCCCTTGGGATTTTTAACTATTTTCCAACCTGTACCAGTTAACTAAAACACTGACTGGAAAAGTCTCTATGAATTAAGAATTGGTATCCAGGAAGACCTGCCTAGGCCTCAGATGAAATTCCGTGCTACGAAAGGAGAGGGTGCTGGGTGTGGCTTTCCCAGAAGGAAGGTGACAGCGGACTTCTCTTCTGTCAGATATCGTTTCTCTAAGGATTCTGGACTGTGTGTTTTCTGGTCCTTGTCTTCCTTGAAAGCCTTTTTTATAACAGACACTGAAGCGTCTTTTAACAGTCAGAGGAGTGTCCTCAAAAGATTTTGTCTTTTCTGTCTCCGAAGGAAAGATGTCTTTTTTGTCCGGGCTAGAAACCATTAGCTATCTTCGTTGTAAGACTGTTCACCTTAAAGGGACATCGCCACAAAATACAGACCTGCTGAATGGCTTCTAGCTGGTTTACTTCCAGTATTTAGGGTTTATCTAACCGTGTGTTTAAATCTTGACGAAAGTAGAGGGAAATGCTGGCATTTTTTTTTAACAGCCCTTGTATGATTTTTTTGAAAATGTTTGAAACTACTTTGCTGTTCATTTGGAGAACTGATTGTACAAAATCCAATTCTGATCCCCAGTCTCTCTCGGACACGGGAATGGTGATCTTATCCATCAACTTGAATGGAGCAAGAGATGCCTAACGATTGGCACCTATGCCATTGTGTGTGTCTGTGAGGGCATAGCCAATGGTGACTACATCATGGGAACTGCTTTAGTCTACTCAGGAATTTCAGCCGGAGCGATTCGAAATTTGAGTACAATATTGGATGTGGGCATCCTACGTAAGAATAGGACTTTTTGGAGGCCTCGTGTTTGGGGTAGTGTTGGGGGCCAGGTGTTATGTCAAGGGCAGGATATTGAAAGCTTTCACTTGTTTCTAGGCTCTTCTTCTTCTTGCCCTCTGCTTCCTGGCTGCAGTGGCTAAGCAGGTTTTACCACAAACTTCTGCTGCCCCCAAAAAAAAGAAAAAATCAGATCATGTTTTTAATTTAGAAAACTTATCTGTTCACACCACCATCTTGCCCCATCTTGTGTGTGTGTGTGTGTGTGTGTGTGTGTGTGTGTGTGTGTGTGTGTGTCTGTCTGTCTGTCTGTCTGTCTGTTTAGGTAGGTAGGTACCTGCAGAGGTCAGAACAGGGTATCAAGTCACCTGGAGCTGGACTTACAGGCAGTTGTGAATCACTAAATATAGATCCTGGGAATACAACTTAGGCTCCTTTGGAAGAACAGTAATCTGTCTTAACCACCGGACCACTTCTTCAGCCCCTATTCCATCCCATCATGACCCTGGGATTCACACTTCCTCCACTTGGAAGCTATAGGTTAATGTCTATATGCAGGTGAGGGCTGTCACAAGTTAGGTCAAGGTCATGAAGGACGGAAAAAAAAAAAAAAAAAGCAGGGACAAAGTCTTTGTAATGTGGGAGAGAAGGAGGAAGGAGAATCAAGATGGAAATGGAGAAGGATGACCCAGATCCGGGTGGTCTTGAATTGCCAAGGTCATTGGGATGGATTTCCGTAAATTTATCTTATCTAGGTGGGAGGTTTATATCCTTATCAGTTGGTTTTAAGTTTATTGTGTGGATGTATTATGGATTGAGAATTTAACATATAAATCTGATTGTTGGGTTGCAGTTTGTCGAGTCTTGATTAAAATGGGTCATTGGGAGTTTAGACCTTAACTATTAGGGGGTGGATGTTGGGAATATAAACAGAGCAGCAGAGAGTTAGGAAAGGATAGCCACCACTGGGACCGAGTGGGACAGTGTGGGGTGTGGGGTGTGCGGTGTGGGGTGTGGGGTAGGGGTGGATGCTGGAAATGTGAACAGAGCCTACAGTAAGAGAGACTTGGGATAGGCGATCTCTGTATGAAACTGGCGGGGCAGCGACCCAGAGTCAGACAGTACTTGGGGCAGTGTGGAGCCGCTATGATAAATTAGCACTAATTCTAATGATCCACAAAGCAGGAAAATGTGTGGGGAATGGGGGGAGGGGGGACCGCAAGGGTACACACGGGAACCGTTCCGCCCTTTATTTTATTTTATTTTATTTTATTTTTTATTTTTACCGAAATAGGAAGCTATCAGTGTTTTAAGGTAAACAGACACTGTCTCCGGTTAGGTTTTCAAAAATGGACAGTTACCATTCCAGTGCAGGACTGAGTGAGGAGTCCCATTGTCCCAACAGGATCGAAATGAAGGCATCCATGGTGGGGATGCTGCCACACCCACTCCAGTAGAGTCTGTGAGACATGAAGCTCTTGTGCTTCGTTTCTACCCAGAACAGAGGCCTGTGCTTAGAATGGCTTGGCCTCCTGGAGGTCCCTGGCCATCTCCCTACAAATAGATGGTGACCAGGGTCTATGCTTGCAGTGGAGGTGCCTTCTGTGTTCTAGCCTTGGTTATCTTAGCAGCTTCAAGCCTGTCAGCAATATCTGATTTTAAGAATATAGCAGTGTGGGAGGATGGTCATGTTCCTTTAGATGTCTCAGGAACTGAAAGTTCAGAGACAGAAACGTCTCACACCATCATGATCCTGATGAACTCAATGGCTGCGATGAATTCAACTGCTGCACCCATTAGTTCCCAGCAAATAGGAGAGAAATTAATTGCAGCCACTAAGAACATGACTGTTCCATAAGTCTTTTCCCCCTCTGGGAAAGTTTTGTTTAGCATGATTCAGAATAGTAGTGACTCTTTTAGAAAGATCATGGATAAGTTCCAACAAGTTGAACAAACTTATCAAGAGTTAACTAGAAGGAAAAGAGAAATTAACATTGAGCAAGAAATGAAAGAAATTATAGAATGGTTACAAAAGTTTTCATATTATTCTGAGGGGTCATAAATATAGAGTTTAAACTTTATTAAAACAAAGGTAAATGTTGAATGCATATCTGGTGCCCACAAGTCTGGCAGTATAACTGCAGTTTTTTAAACTATTGTTTGCGGCTGAGAATTGTTTCCTGGACGGTACGTTCAGCTTTCCTCCTTGCAAGGGACATTTGGTGGGGTGATGAATAAGAGCTGGATGACTGCCAATTATGATGGACCTGTACTAACTGCTTAAATCTGTGCCAAGAAGTAAAGTTTTTCGCAGCAGCACACACCTCGAGTTGGTGTCTGTCTGTCGCGCCGAATCCGTTCTCTACCTGAAATCCAAGCCTTGGTCCCTCTGCTGACACAGTCCCCTGGGTGGTCTGCGGCAGGATATGTCACATCATATCCATATTTCGAAAAGGTCCTTTGGCATTCTGAGCTGCCACACACAATTCAGGGAGGCCACAGCATGGGACAGAGCTACTGCACAGAAGGGACAAGGCAGATCGTAATGGAGTTGCCCGTGTTGATGTTCAGACCATCAAGTCAAAGCTGAGCTACCTGTGATGTCAGGGACGGGAGGGAGAGGAAGGATGGAAAGGAAGGAGCAGTCAAATCTCAACTGGGCCAGCCCGGGGGAACCATAAGGAAGCGTCTTTGCTTTAATGTTAGCAAAGAGTGTAGCTGAGAGTAGCCATATACTTTTCATTTCCTGTGCCTGCTTTCCACAGCTTGTTCTGCCTATAAAGCCAGCCTCCACCGCTTCAGTTCATTACCACACTCATCCGACTTCCGAATGAGAGGCTTCCCAATCCTGGATCTGCAATAGAGGCCAACTGAGATCTTTCAACAAGGTTATTACAGGGCCGATGTTTGACAACCCTCAAATACTCTGCGCGGAACAGGGAGGGAAGCAAAGGTAACAAACAGTGCATTTCCCCCATTTCTTAAAACCCACAACACCGTTTCTCGCATCACTGGATTTAGCAATCTTTCCTGTCAAGTCAATGTCTGTGCTGTCTTTTGGAGATTAAACTGAAGGAATTAGCATTTCGTGGAGATTTTAGTGTAATGTATTTCATAATCAGTAATCTGTGGGTCCAACCTGCTGGGGCAAGCACTCTGCCTGGCTTCCAGTGTTCACTGGAAAGAGTGGTTTGTAATTATTATCGTGCCAACGTGTTGAAGCCATGGTAAGTAAACTCACTTCTGTTTCCCATAAAATCTAATAAGAAGATGGTAGGATGACCTTGATGAAAATATTGTCCTGTTTTGCCATCCTGACCTTCAGACTCTGATAAGACAGAATAATATTCAAAATTGCAGAAATAATTATGGAGATTAAATACCTAGGGAGAGGGGAGACAGACAGAGGAATATTTTTCTATGATTTGTTTTCTCGCATGAGGTTTAACTCATTTTTCTCACAGCAAAATGTTGGCTCCAACTAAAGAAAGTGTTTACCCAAATACTGATTATCGTCCATGAATTCTGGCTTCTTCACAGTTCCTTTTGTGATTTGCAACAAAACAGGAAGCTAAAGTAATTACGACTTCGTATGTCAGCAAGGTGAGCTCGTGCAAACTAGAGTGAATGATTTGCACAATTGTGCCCTGCTATCCCCCGGGAACACAACACCCCACAGAAAACACTTGGGAAATGCATTCTTGATTAAATTTTCGGCTTTTATTTACAACTACAAAGATTTGGTTTTAGTGTGAGATAGTCACAGAAGTACAGAAGGTTGGAGTCAGAGGGTAGTATCGTTTCCTGGGGAGGAAAGTGCAAGTCAGAGCTGAAGAGGAGTAAGGCAAGGCCACAGTCAGTAAGCATCAGATGGAACTTCAGCATGTCATGTGAGGTTATGCTTTGTTTGAGTATGTATGTGCATGTACACATGTACACGTATGTATGCATATACATGGCATATATAGTGTTGTATACATATGTATATGTGTGCATCTATGTGTCTATATATGGTATGCATGCATGTATCCATGTGTGTGTGCATGTGCATCTGTGTGTAAGTGCATGTGTGTTCATGTGTATATGTTTATGTGTTTCTATGTATATGTATGTATGAGTATGTGTGTATGGTACATGTACATGCATGAATTTGTATACATTTGTGTCATTTGTGGGGGAGGGTAGAAGTGTGTATATGGGTGTGGACTGTCCATGTATGAATTTGTGTGTGTTTGTATGCAGGGGATGTGCGAAGGTGTAAATGTGTACATTTGTGTGTCTGTACGTACATGCATATATGCATATCATGCATGTGTATGTTAGAGGTCATCTTCATATATCCTTCCTCAGGAGCCATCCATTCAGACAGGACTCTTTGGGATTTGGGGCTTTGTTTTACAGACTATCTTACCCAATAACTCCCAGGAATCCTCTTTTATATGCCTGGCCAGTGCTGGGATTACAAACTCATACACTAACCTGGCTTTCAAGTTGAGTCCTGAGGCTTGAACTCAGTTCCTCAGACTTGCCTGGTAAGAAGCAATTACTGACCAAGCTGTCTTTCCACACTTCTCATGCTCTTCCTATGCTTCACCATTTTGATTCCTGAGTATTCACCCTCTTCTGGAGTCCCAGCATTCAGGTCAGTCAGGTGCAGGCTACGCATGCTTTTCAGATTCTGCTGAGATATAAATAGTATTTCTTATAACGACATGTAAGTATATACAGAGCATTAAATTCTATAACAAGAACCATGGCACTATTCCATGATGATCTACAAAAACATAGCCATTCTTGGTAATGCACTCTGACTTAATAGATGAATAATTGTTAATGGGCAGGAACTGGGAGGAGTAGAAAGAGGGAAACTGTAATGAGCAAAAAAAAAAATCTGTTTCCAATAATAGAAAAAAAAAGAAAAATTGTCTTGTTGCTGTTTGTTTTGTGTTTGTTTGTTTTGAGACAGGGTCTCACTTTGTAGCTCTGATGGGACTAGAACTTGCTATGTAGACCAGGTTGGTCTTGAATCACAGAGATAAGCCTTTAGAGTACTGGGATTGAGGAAATGTGTCACAAAGCACAGCAGGAATTGTTTTCTTAAGTGATTGATTTTCACAGAACAAGTCCTCTTTTAGAAGAAAATGCAGTCAACTTTCTGTGGTCCATGGGGTAGATAAATCTCTCCTTGTGCCAAGAGTTCTGGGAGAAACCACCATGTTCTAAAATAATTTCAATCATGTCAGGGAGCCTTAATAAAAATATATAAAGTCATTGGATCTTGACAAAATTGTGAAAGAGAGATTATCAACAACTGGCTATTTTTCTCTTTTAATTCTTTGTGATAAATATGGAAGAAAGTGGCCATTGTGATTTCCACAGCGATGACTTTATTTCAATTTTCTGTGTAGCTATCCCAACTAAAAAAAAACCACAGGGATAATCCAGTTCCCACACACTCTATACCCTGCAGGACAATGGTGCAATTAAATCTAACTAAGCGTTGGGTTTATGATGTATTCAACAGAGACATGGAGAGACTGCCACAGCAAACACCTTGTGCTGAAGCCATCAGAGAAATGAAGAACAGGGCATGGTCTGCTTATCCAGGATGCTTTTAATACCATATGAGGAGTGTCACAAGAGAGAGGAGTTTGGTAGAAAAACTAACTCAATAAAAAGAAAACAGAGGAGCATTATAAACCAACCCAAAGGCAGATTATAGATGAGGTCCCTTCTCTACCAAAGCACAGATATGCACATGAATGTCTTTTTTTTATTAATTTTTTATTAACTTAAATATTTCTTATTTACATTTCGAGTGTTATTCCCTTTCCTGGTTTCCGGGCCACTGGGGGTTCAGTCTTAGCAGGACCCAGGGCTTCCCCTTCCACTGGTGCTCTTACTAGGATATTCATTGCTACCTATGAGGTCAGAGTCCAGGGTCAGTCCATGTATAGTCTTTAGGTACTGGCTTAGTCCCTGGAAGCTCTGATTGCTTGGCATTGTTGTTCCTATGGGGTCTCGAGTCCCTTCAAGCTCTTCCAGTCCTTTCTCTGATTCCTTCAACGGGGGTCCTATTCTCAGTTCAGTGGTTTGCTGCTGGCATTCGCCTCTGTATTTGCTGTATTCTGGCTGTGTCTCTCAGGAGAGATCTACATCCGGCTCCTGTCGGCCTGCACTTCTTTGCTTCATCCATCTTGTCTAATTGGGTGGCTGTATATGTATGGGCCACATGTGGGGCAGGCTCTGAATGGGTGTTCCTTCTGTGTCTGTTTTAATCTTTGCCTCTATCTTCCCTGCCAAGGGTATTCTTGTTCCCCTTTTAAAGAAGGAGTGAAGCATTCATATTTTGATCATCTGTCTTGAGTTTCATGTGTTCTATGCATCTAGGGTAATTCAAGCATTTGGGCTAATAGCCACTTATCAAAGAGTGCATACCATGTGTGTTTTTCTGTGATGAATGTCTTTCTTAATGCTGACATCATCCAAATATATTAGATATTCATCTTAACTAGGAGCTAAGTGTTGATGTGGAACATGAAAAATGATTTTGAAGTCATGGTATACAGAATGTTCATGAGGTGAATAGCAAAGGATACCTATGCTGATCTAGTAAGACAAGAATCCTGATGTGTCTCTGTAGCACAGGGTATCCTGCCAGCTACACAGAGAGAAGTGTGCTGCTTGCTATGACAAGACGTGCAGTCAGGAAGCAGAGAGAGATGAGTGTTGGCGCTCAGTGCACTCTGTAATTTTTTTCTCTATTATTCAGCCCAAGCCCACAGCCTATGGGATGCTGTCGTTCACCCTCAGGTTGGGTCTTCCCTCCAGTATTAAATTGTTTGTTATCAGAATAAGACACTGTAAACAAAAGTGACTTATGAGACAAAGAGTGTATTTGGGCTTCAGTCCCAGAGGGATAAGGGTGCTTCTTGGTGGGGAAGTCATGGTGTCCAGAACAGAAAACCAAGACCTCACATCTTCAAATGCAACTGGAAGCAGAGAGAGCTAACCAGACATGATGCAAAGTTGTAAACTCTCAAAGCGGGTCCCACAGCTACCCTTCCTCCACAGGGCGGTCCCAGGGCCACCCTTCCTTCACAAAGCTCTGCTTCTCCTACCACCCCCAAATAGTGTCAGCAACTGGAAAACAAGTGTTCAAACGCTTGGCTCTTGTGCTTCTGGAATACGCTCTCATTCAGACCACCACAGTGGGATTTAAAGTTCAGTTCCCCAGGATCCACATGAAAGTCAGCCTCAATTGTGGCATCTGTAACCTTAGAGCTGAAAGGATGGAGATTAGAGGATCCTCAGAGCTCAGCAGCCAGACAGTCTCCCTAAGTCAGTGAACCCTGGGATTAGTGATCCTAGACGAGGGTGGAATATGACTGAGGAAGAAGCTGATGAACACTAACTTCCGGTGTCTACACACATGTGCACCCACACACACATATGTGAGCATGTACAAGATGTATACCACACATATAAAAGAGCAACCTTGTGGGTTTTTTTCTTTTACTTCAACACTAGAGGCATTTGATGTAAAAATTTAAACATTAGAATCAATATAGAGTCCATTTTGTGCATATATGCTATAGCTTAATGGGCCACAGATCTCATGACATGACATATCCTTAAGAAAAATAAAGGCAGATGTCCTATAAAAATAAATGCCCAACCGTTCATCACAGAGTTATTTACAATATTCTCCAGAGTTGAAAACTATCCAAATGTCCATCAAGCCTGGAATGGATAAACAAAACATGGCATAGCCACACCACCATTTATTCATAAGTAACATAAGCACCATATTGATTCACGCTGCAACGAAGATGAACCTGGAAAACATTATGTCAAGTGCCAGAAGGCAGCCATAAAATATGGCATACCTTATGCTCTTCTTATTAGAACTTCCATGTAGAAGGCAAATCTATAGAGACAGAAAATAGATTAGTGCTTGCCTGAGAAGGCGATGGGGGAAGCAGCAGGATAGACACTGGATGCTAATGATTCCAGTTACTTTTTAGAGCAGTGTGAATCTTTTAACCTTTGCCTTGGCTAGTGATTGTGTAATGGCCTGGGGGATGGGTCTTCTGAAGAAGCACTCACATCCCTCACTCTGGCTATCATACTGTTTGAACAAAGAACCCCAACAAACTAGAACTCCCTCAGGAATCTCATCCTGGAAGAAGAGAAAGCCTAAATCTTGAGCCAGCTTGACAAGGAAAAAGGAAACAGAATCAACATTTGTTAGACTACATGACAGAAGAGACAATGATAGGTCAGTTCTGGGCAGGATCACTCCTGGACCAAGACTATTGAAACTCAAACAATGATGGCTTAGACTTAGCTCTTAAAGATACTTTAGGAACCCAAAAGATGAACTTGGTGGTTTCACTGGATCGCTTTGTCCCTCTTCCCAATATAGTCACATTGAAAAATTTTCTCTTCTATTTTTCATTTATGTATGTATGTATGTATGTATGTATGTATGTATGTATGTATTTAATGTGCATTGGTGTTTTGCCTGCATGTATGTCTGTCTGAAAATGTTGATCCTAGAGTTACAAAAAGTTGTGAGCTGCCATGTGTGGGTGCTGAAAATTGAACCCAGGTCCTCTGAAAGAGCAGTCAGTGTTCTCAACCACTGAGCCTTCTCTTCCACCTGGTTTTCACTATTAATATGACTATTTTAATTGGCTTATTTAAAACAGATGGTAGCCCCAAGAGTCATGACATGTGCCTTAAATCCCAGAACTCAGGAGGCAGAGACAAGCAGATAACTGTGAGTGTGATACCAGCCTGGTCTACAAAGATAGTCTAGGATACCCAGGGCTTGTTACACAGAGAAACCCTGCCTTGAAAAACAGAGTATCAAAATGGTCTTGCTAGAGCATCATCTATGATCCTAATTGTGGTAACAAATGCAGTCTGTTGATATATCACGAATTATTTTAATAAATATTTTAAACAAATGAGTATCATGGTATGAGTCACATCGCAATAAAAAGTATTATAGAAAGCCAAGAAATCTCAGTTTATGACTTGGTTCTCACTCTGCCATTTTAGTCCAAATACAATTTGTTAACCCCAGACCCCATTCCTTTCCCCCACTTGAAATATCTTCACTATATTTCATGCAAATCAAGGCCAGCCCAAAATAAGTCTCTTCCTGACCACTTCCTGTCCACATTCTCTCCAAACTCCTGCTTTAACTGAAACCCAAGCTTTCTCTGGACTAGTTCCCTCGAGATTTTTTCAACACATCGATATTTTATTTTACATGTGTTTTATGCTTCAAGACCTGTGGGTTTCCTAAATTATCAGTTTTCTTAAGTAGTTGACTAAATGTTTTAAGAGAACATGCATTATTAAAGTTCATTTCAATCCGTAGGTCTGGGGCTAACACTAAAGTCCTGAGAACACATGCCACCAGTATTAACATTCAAGAATCCATGCTGGCAGGAGGGAGGATGCTGTGCCCCTCATTAGACTATTAAAACAAAGGACCCCCCACAAACTGAAATTTTCCCAGGAATTTCAGGGAGGAAGAAGGAAATAGCCTAGGAGGCTTGTGTTAGACTTAGGGTGAGTTCTTTCTGGGAAAATAAATGGCACAAAGTTCTAACACCTTGTCCTACCACCTTACAAGAAGGATTAGGGCTGAGACAATGCAGGGACCACACCTCTGACCAGCACTGTTTAGTTATGCACATTTCTTGCCTTCCATTTAATCCTAACTTCAAACCGGGACTCTAAGATTGATTTAGGCAGGCGAAGGATGGGATTCACTGGCCCACTTTCTTCATTCCTCTTCCCAGTGTGGCTGTGTTAACTAAATCTCCCTTCTTTCTCTTTCACTACCTTTTCCCTTTAATTGGCCTATTGAGGATCATGCTAAGTCTAGCTTATTAAAGCTTCCAGGGCCCAGGCTTTGACCCTATCAACTTCTATAATATCAGCTTAAAATCAGCTTCCATATCCATCCCAAACTAAGCCTCTCCACCAACCACTGAGACACCATCTGTACCCACAGGAGCATCCCAACACAGCTGTACTTCTCAACACACCCACTCCTCCTCTCCCAAAGCCTTTCTGTGACTCTCCACAGGATATCATACAGCTCATGTCTGAGATGGCAGGGTCAGCAAACAGGCTCCACCCACTCCGGAACCTGACACAGGACCATTTGGGCACAGAATTTCCATGTTTCCTGTATTCACTGTGTAGCCTAGAAGGGTCTCCCCACTCCTAACAGCTTTCCTTCTTGGATCCATAGAATCTTACTCAGAAGAGGCAGATCAGCGCTGAACCGCAGGGCTTGGAGTCCAGGACAGGAACTCTGATCTGAGCCAGGAAATGCTACTTCTCTTATACTACACCATGAATAAACATATTTGAAAGGTTCTGGGCTTGGTACTCAAAGAGACCCAGAGACAGACATTCCTTTTTTATGAGCAAGTAATCAGACGAGATGTTAATGGTATAGACAGGCAGACAGCATCAGGCCCTGTTCCTTTCTTACAGGGTTGGGAAGAAGTGGGGTGGAAGGAGATTGGGACTATTCTCTTTTTGTCCCCCAGCTGTCTGTTGCTGGGGTAACCAGTGACTGATCAGTTGAAAAAAAAACATCAGATAATAGAAAAACATCTTCTGTGACTGATCATTACTTAAGGTTGGCGGGGGGGATCTGGGGGAGGGTCTAGAGAAACAAGCGACTTTGTTGCTGGAATTTTCACAGATCAACTGAAAAGGAGGAAGTTTACAAAAGGCCACAGCTATGGCCAGCACTCCTCATGACATAAAACCAGCTCATTGACTGGTTTTGAAAATGAAACGTCTTTTATCTTGGAGCATGACAGCTGAACATTGGAAGTCACTACAGAGTGTCATCTGCGACCGCCCTCCTTAAGCATCCTTTAATCTGCTCTCAGCTGGCCTCGGGTTTGGCAAATGCCTCTTGCTGATATGAATCAATAACAGGAGATATAAAATTGCTCCTCAGATGTTAAAACAAAGCGTCTAAAGAATCGCGATGGGATAACATCTTTCTTTTATTAGACTCTTTAAAGAAACATGACAGCACACTCTTTTGTAGGACCCATGAAGGGCATATGTACTGCCTTTCAATCCACCAGCCTGGGTTCCTGGATCTGTCCTGATGACTGACCCACCACACACTATCATTAATAAAGTATGATGTGTTTTAGATACAAAACATTGGACTACTCTTTGTCTGGAATACAAAAATAACCGAAATGGTTGCCATGATTAATCTGCACTTGTCAATTGGGTAGGCTTAGAATCCCCTTAGAAACACTTCTGGTTGTATCTACAAGGACATTTCCAGAGAATTTTAACTGAAGAGGGAAAGAAAAATCTACTTTGGATGTAGATGACACTACCCCATGGGTTGAATCCCAAGCAATAAATAGAGAAAGAGAGTCAAACACCAGCATTCACCTCCCTCTTCCTTTTGACTCCAGATGCAATGTGACCAACAACCTCAAGCTCCAGCTGCCACACAGCCCCCATGACAGAATACACCCCAAAACTGCAAGTCTGAATTAAACCCCGCCTTCCCTAAGTTGCTTTTGTCAGATATTTTTGTCATAGCAACAAAAAAGAAACTAATACAATGAGAAAAGTAGCTAATACACGAGCGTGCAGGCGCGCACACGCGCGCGTACACACACACACACACACACACACACACACACACACACACACACACCATAAATAAACATAAAAACAAAACCTTAAAGAGCCTGAGGAAGAGGGCCGGAGCTGATGATCGGGAATTTTCTGTGACACACTGTGAGGCAAAGTTAATCAGTATGCAGATGATTACCATAATTCCTTATGGACAAAACAAAGAAAGGAGGTTAATTTGACCTGTGTGTGTTCATTTGTGTAAAGAAACACAGGCAGTGCGCAGAGAATCTGAGGAGCCAGTTTACCTACAAAGGATATGCATTAAAAGCATGGGGAGAAGGAAGAAAAGGGAGGGAGCGCTGACAACTCTTACAATCTATCTCTTTTGTACGGTTCTAACCCACCCAGGCTTTCTCAGATTCCATATACAAAATAGAGAAACAGATAAACTGAAGTACCACTCCAGAAGCAATACTCAAACTAGGTTATAAGCGCCATACTGTCAAGGTAAGGAAGGAGTGACCTGGGTCACTTAGCAAACAATATGTTGATTAAGTATCATAAGGCAAAAAAGAGAATTCTAGGTGAAATTGTTACCAGTAACTCTGCTTCTCACAAGAGACTGGCTTGGAAATTCTGAAAACAGTGTATCTTTACAGAAGAATGGAACAAAGAAAGAAAGAAACAAGCAAGGCGGAGACAGCCAATTATACCTGTGTGGGGAAATCCTGGAGCACTTTTCCTACACATCACACAATGGAAGGCCAGAATGATGCTTCTGTGGGTTTGGGATGAATGTGTGGGAGGAAAGCGGAATATTTGTTTCATTGTCTCTGAATATATTCTGTGTAATTTCAGAGGGAAAAGAGAACGTTTGCAGTAAAGAAATCTCACAGAGGGTGGCGGTGAGAAGGCTCAGCAGCCAAGAGCATTTGTTCTTCCAGAGAGCCTGGTTCAGTTCCGATTACAAGCATAGTGGCTTATAGCCATCTGTAATCCCCATTCCAGGGCGTTTGAAGTCCTTTTTTGGTTTATGTGGGAATTTCACATACATACTTAGACATTCATGCAGGCAAAATACCCATAGCTCAAAGTAAAATAAATCTTAAAAATACTTTTAAGGTATAAACTAAAAGACCTCATCTTTATCCCAACAAACAACAGAGATTTTAAGAAATGGCAGGCATGTCACATATGCATGGATCCAGCACAGAGGTGCAGAGACAGTAAGATGGCTAGAGCTCATTGACTAGCTAAACAGCCAAAGAAAAATTCTCAGACCAATGAGAGACATTGCCTCAAAAAACAAAATGGAGGACTGGAGAGAGATGGCTCAGTGGTTAAGAGCACTAGCTGCTCTTCCAGAGGTCCTGAGTTCAGTTCCCAGCAACCACATGGTGACTCACAGCCATCTGTAATGGGATCCAATGCTCTCTCTCCTCTGATATATCTGAAGAGAGCAACAGTGTACTCATATAAATAAAATAAATTAAAAAAAACCAAAGTGGACTATTCCTGATAAACACCTGAATACCTTCAGGAAAACACACACACACACTCACAGGCCCACGCACATGTGCACACACTACAGAAAGTGTTCCTTGCTGATGATGAGGTAAGGCTAAGGCATCACAATCATCTGTGGAGGTGAAGAACAGTGAGCAGGGCAAGACTGTATACCAGATGCAGGAACTAAAGGACAAATTTAAACAAGGTCTATAGTTACATTAGCACAATTTCAATGCCAGTTTTATGAGCCTAATAATTGTGCTATGGTCATAACCGGCTGCCACAGTAGAAGTAACAGATGTAAAAGAATCCCTTGGAAATCAAAAAGCAGTTTCAACTAGGAATATGACTTATCTTCCTTCCTTGTATATCTGTGAGCTGATCGATGTATGTGAGTTTTGAAGGATAGTCTTCTCTTTTATATTCTGAAGGCCGTGTTTAAGAGTTTCAGAGACTAAGCTCAGAACTCTGCAAGTTTTCTAGACAGGGTGAAAGAAGGAAGAAGAAAGAGCAGAAGAAGCATGTGTCCCGGAAAAAGAGATTCCAAACACAAGAGTGACCACTGTGAACTCCCAGGAGCATTTGTAATGTGCAGACATTAAAGAAAAAAAAAGGAATTTATTGTACTACCAAAACCTAAAAGTATATCACTATCTGTCAGTGTTGTGGCTACAGAACTTGGCACAAGGTCTAGTTCTCTATAAAGATAAGAGAGCCAATAACACACAAAGCCATCTTAAGCTCTTGTAACTCTTGTAACATGGTTATGTGCCTCTATTCATGTTGTTCAATGTTGCTTAGGGGAGAAGTCTGAAGGGATAGAATCCGGATCACAGCCATGCTTTAGGGATGAGTACAAAGGGACTTTGTTCAAATATCAACTCACCTGGGTACCCTTTGACCCCACTTAGCCCAGGGGGCTTCCACCCTTGTCCTTGTTCTCCTGTCACAGATCACTGAAGGTACAGTAATGCACCATTCAGTTGTCGATCCACATCTACTACAAATTTAGTCAAGTGTCATAGAAACATCCAAGAACATCACATCCATTTTTCAGGTGTAGAGAAAGGAAAGCTCTAGACAGAGTTCAATTAGAAAAAAATCCGAACTGGATGAGAGTTAAATTCCATCTCAGCCAAGTGAGGCATGGACATCTCAGCTTCTAATTAAAACCTTTAGTTTTAATTGTCAACTAAACACAATCTAGACTTACCAGGGAAAGGAGGCTTGATGGGGTATTTCTTAGATCAAGATGGCCTATGAGTATATGTATATGGAATTATCTTGATTGTGTTCACTGTGGTGTGATGACCTGCCCACTGTGGGTGACACCAATCCCTAGGCATCTTTAACTAGGTAGGAGTGGATAAATTTAGCTCAGTGAATGCAAACCGGAATTAATTCCCTCTGCTCCTGCCTGGGAATGAGACCAGCTAGCTGCTTTAAGATTTTGCTGCCACTGTAATGGACTCAAACCTGGGAATGTGAATCAAATAACTTCTTCCCTAAGTTGCCTTGGTCAGGGTTGTTTTACCACTGCAACAGAAAGGGAGTTAAACAGCGGCACAAACTTGGCGTGCTCTTTTTACACAGCAGAGCAAGAGTGACAAGGGGTTGTAAAAGTTCAGTTTCCAGTATTCAAATTCTCATATCTAAGACTATCTGGGGGAAAAAAATCTTCTCAAAATGTTTGCATAGCCCTCCTCTCCAGTTCCCTTGATTCTCAGCCCCCTTCAATTCCCCCATCCTTTATCTTTCCACATAATTATTTTATCTATGAATATTTGATGACAGTTTGCAAGAAATCCACTTTCAAAAGCTCTTTTCAGAATGTGCCTCTGAGTTTAATAATCTTAATGGGCTAGCCTATTTTTATGCTGAACAGCTCAAAGTCTCGTTATACACTCAAGTGAGCTTATTTGTTTAGAATTGCAGTCTCAGCAAAGAGAGTCACTTAAAGGAATCCTCTCCCTTTCCCCCCAGCTCTAATAATTGTGATATTCGTTGATGAATAACTTCAGAAGTAAAATCAACTTTTAAATAATCTTGGAACCCTAACTTTTCCCCCTAGCATAATTTTTAAATTCTGTACCCTAAAACACAGCAACGGCAGCAGCAACAACAAACCACAAAAGCTACATCCTTATACAGACGTCATAATTTTTAGGTATGATGTTGCTGTTGCATTTGAAAAAAGAACATTTTTTTCTCCCATAAATGAAAATATTATGCGGAGGGTAATGTCTTCTTTTAAAAGAGTATAACAATTTGGGCTGGTAAGATGGCTCAGCAGGCAAAGGCATTTATTAAACAAGCCAATGACCTGGGTTGCCCAGGCAGAAGGATAGAACCAACTTCCGATGTTGTCCTCAGACTTCCACACTCAGGCCAGAGCACACATTCACCCATATGCATATACCATGAATACATATAAATAAAAAATAATGATTAAAAAATACAACAGTTTGAGACTAAGGTTGAAGCTTCCTGATACAGTGCTGGTCTAGCATGTATGAAGAAGTCCCAGACTTGATCCTCAGTACTGTTCCCCCCACAAATAAACAACTTTAATATATGGTTAGTAAGACAGACAGACAGACAGACACACACACACACACACACACACATTGAACTGAACTGAACTTACTACAATGACTATTTAAGACTCTGTTATGCGATGCCCTGTAACAAATTCTGAGACAGACACAAACAGTGACTTGGAGGCCTGGAAGACAGCATGAAGATACTTAGAGGCTGAATAGGCCAAGAACCTAAATAGAATATCTGAATGCTGTCTCTCTCTCTCTCTCTCTCTCTCTCTCTCTCTCTCTCTCTCTCTCTCTCTCTCTCTCTCTCTCTCTCCTCCCTCCATATTAGGTGTTGAACTTCACGTATGCTGTGGTACCAAGTGCCTTTGAAGAGTGTTGAATATTTGTTCCAAGACCAACCCTGCTAGTTCTCCCTCTTTCTTTTTCAGTACTTTCTTTTTTTTTTAAATTAATTTATTTTATATAGGTGAGTTCACTGGAGCTATCTTCAGACACACCAGAAGAGGACATCGGATCCTGTCACAGATGGTTGGTTGCTGGGAACTGAACTCAGGACCTCTGGAGGGGCAGACAGTGCTAGTAACAGCTAAGCCATCTCTCCAGCCCCTCTCCCTTTTTTTTTCTTTTATCTTTTGCTAAGACTCAGAGGGATCACAGTCTCAGTTTCCTCTTGTAATTCTGCATTTGTATGTCTGCTAGCTTAAAGTGTGCTTCTTAAGAAGACTGTCCATCTCGTACGTCCCATCCTCACACTTCGTTGCAGAGCTTGGAAGTTTACCATACATACAATACAACTCCACTGAAAAATATATGAAACTAATAGGAGTGGGGACAGAAGCACCATCATTAGAATTCACCTTGGAGAAGTAAATAGAGACAGAAAATGCAGAACACAGAGTGCTTGAATGGAGGCTCACTGTGTGTGTGAAGTCACGTGGCTTTCTACTCCGCTCTGGTTTCATTACTTCCCTCTGCAATAGGAAATAAATATAAGACTCCAAATGCTGCTTAGTTGGGCTGAATGTAAAAATATTTTAATGTTCCTCTTCAGGCAAGACTTGCGATATAAGCCATGTTAGACTGTAAGTATTCAGACATTATGAATATAAAAATAACACCAGACCCATATTTTAAGCTCAGTATCTTCCCTTCTTCCTGTACTACTCTCTAGCTGTTTGGGGAATTAGCAGAGGATACCAGTTGGCCAAAGTTCCTAATACATTAAATAGAAGACATAACTGAGTTAGAACGATTATACATGTATAGACATCAGAGACCCATGAGAAGGATATAGTTAGATTAAACAAAACTTCCAGAGGAGAAACTCTGGAAAGTAAGAGAAATAGACCAGAAAAGCAGAGTCTACAAAACATGGATGTGGTTAAAAAAAAAAGGGGGGGGGGTTGTAAGAACAGACTATGTACCTGTGGCAACCCTCAGGGTTCATTCAGCCTGAAGCAGTGTACACTGGACTTCCTTCTTTCCTTGGGTGAAGGAAGCCTCCATCATGCTGTGAAGACCTTCAAACTAAAATATGTCAGGCCACGGGGATGATCCAGGTTCAACCCCGTCCATAAAGCCCATTGATGCAGTACTTTTTTACAATGGTATCAGGTTTTTGTTTCATGGAAAAAATGAAAACTAAAGCCTTCGAATCTCTCTCTCTGTTCCTCCCCCCACTCCCTTTCCCTTCCCTCTCTTTTCCCTCCCTCCTTAAGAGTGTGTGTGTGTGTGTGTGTGTGTGTGTGTGTGTGTGTGTACCCAAGTCTTCATTTGTGTGTGCCCTGTAAAGGCAACAGGTCAACCTTGACGTTGAACCCAAGGTTCCCTCTTTTTTGGAGACAATGTCTTTTTGGTTACCTAGAACTCACCTAGTAGGCTAGACCAAGCCATTGAAACTCTTTACCTTCTAGTACTGATAATACAAACGTTCCCCACTACACTCAGATTTTTACTTGGCTGTTGCGAACTCAAGTCCAAAACTTTACAAACTGAACCCCCACCTCTGCCTAAATTGATACCATTAAAAAGCTAATGGCCTACTCTTGTTAACCAAATACTCCCCTTAACTGACCATGCTGATCATCCATCCCATAATGACACGTTGGAGTATTTGGTACATGCACATCTGTACTGGGTATGCAATCTCCCTTGTTTTAGTTACCATTTTCAGGACCACGTGCCTGAGGTCACTTGCTTTTGCTCCATGTCTTCATGTTAAGTTGGTTTAGGTGCTTTTTTCAAAGGGACAGGTAATACCTATCTCATGTAAAGCTTTCTGGGTGTCTCTATGAGGCTGTTGATTTTACTATGGTAGATTTAGGAAGAAACGCCAGATCTCAGATGGTGGGTTATTCTGTATTTGAGTCAATTACTTTATCAAATGTACTAGCTGGGTCCTGATAAGATATTAGAGATGTCCCTATGGTAAGTAGCCTCTGATACACTGGAGCCAGGAGAAGTAGCTCTTTCTCTTCATGTGTCTTTCCAATCCTTTAGCTCCTGCTATCTCTGAGAGACACAATTATACTTTTGCTTTGAAATGGAGGGAAAACAGAAAAGAAAAAAAAGAGAATCTTGGTTTCTATCACCCAAGACAATTCTTGAATCAGAAAAAGTCCTATGCCTGATATCCTGGGTCCTGATCAAGAGGAGGAGACTCCCACTGTCCACTGCTGGTTTGTACAAAGCTCAAGTAGAAGAGATTTCTTCTTTACGGGTTCCTTTATTCTCCCTGATATGTTTATAAGAAGATAAAAAAGAAGGAATATGTTTTGTGGAGGTGTGTGGTCAGGTATAGGGGAAGGAGGTACCTCTGCAGGCCCACGCTGAGGCATCACTTCCCCCTGAAGTACCAGCCGCAGGACGGTATAGTGTAGACTCGAGTTTATTTAGGGCATTGGGAGGGGAGTTGAGAGGGTAGTAGAGCCAGAGAAAGGGGGGGGAGAGTGAGTAGAGAAGTAGAGGACAGCCATGAGCATGTGGAGAGAGGGGGGAAGGGAATGGAGAGAGTGTGGGAGGAAGAAGGGAAGATCAAGAGCAAGAGGAGGGGGCAAGCAGCCCCTTTCACAGTGAGTCAGGCATACCTGGCTGTTGCCCCATAACTGTGGGGCAGAGCTTAGACAAAATGCTAACACTTCCTTTACTAGAAGACTTTTAGAGCCTCTTGACTGGTCCCTTATGCGTGTCTCCCATAATGGAGGCAAATTTGACTGTATATTAGCTATTTGCATTGTAACCATGACCACATTTCTACCCAAGACGTTAAAATAATAGTTTACATCCTGAGTTTCTGACCAGAAGGAAAAGTCAAACCTTTCACTATGTATACATTTATCCTAACAGAATATTACAAAAATCTAATCTGTGATGGTTAGTTTTGACTGACCACTTGACAGAATCTAAAAGTCTCTGGTAGATGAGCCTCTGATCACGCCTCTAGGGGACTGGTTTGATTGCATTAATTAAGGTGAAAAGATCTAGGCACCCTGAAGGGCACCATTCATCAGGTATGTAATCATGGGCTACAGAAGAGCCAGGCTCTGCTAAGCATGCGTTTGTTATTTCTTCTGAGTGTGACCATAAGGTGAGCAGTTGCCTGACGCTCCTGCTGCTGGGAAGCCAGGCCACAGTGGACTGTAACCCAGAACTGTGCGCTATCATCAGCTCTTTCTCCTGCCCAGTGCTGTTTGTCAAGAGCATTTCATTACAGCAGAAAAAAAGGAACCAAGACAGTGCCCTGTGTCCCTTGGCCATTAACGCACAGAGGGTTACACACAGTGTCTAAACTCTGCTACTGTGCTCTACCGTTTCCCCTGGCATGAATTTTCAGGAAGAGTTTTCCTAGGACAGTGTTTTATGGCCCTCTTTTGAGGGGTACTTCTTTTGAGAGTACAGATGTCCCCTCTCAGCTGCTTCCATCCACAGTCTGCTGTAACTGGTGAGATAAGGACCCCCTCCATCCCCCACCCTCCCAAGCCCCCATCCCCCCAATCCCCTACCTCCTGAACCCCCCACCTCCAGCTCAGGTATAAATGTGGCTCAAAAGGGACTTGGGAGGTGACAGGTGAGAAGTGATAGACAAAGAGATACTGAAATGCTTGCCTTCATAAAGGCCATGGCAGGGGAGGGAGCCACTGGAAAGCCATGGCAATTTTATCTCTGACATAGGGGTTAAAAGTATAAATATACCTTTTTAAATGCCTACATGATAAATACAAAAGTCTTTTTTTAAACATGAGCATACCTTCAAAGAATTAAGGGTAAAGTGAGGTGTAGACCTCACAGACTTCGGAGAGAAAGAATTGAAGGAGATATATCCAAGAAGCATTCTGGCCTTTTGTCTTTTAGAAAGGCTGCCATATAGCCCAGGCTGGACTTGCTGTGTAGCCAGTGATATCCTTGAGTTTCTGATTCTCTAGCTCCCACATCCAAGTAATGGGATTAGAGACATGGATTACACTACTCCTGGCTCTAGACCCTGATGGAAGTAGAACCCAGGGCTTCCTACATGCTAGGCAAGCACCCTACCAACCAAGCTACACCTCTTTTCTAGTTTGATTTCTGTGACTGTGATAAAATACTCTAACAAAAGGCAACTCAGGAAAGGAAAGAATTGATTTGGCTTAGGTTTCCAGGTCACAATTTGTTATAGAGGGAAGTCAGGGCAGAAATTCAAGCATGAATTTAAAACAAAAACCATGGAAGAAGACCATTGCTTGCTAGCTCGCACATGTTTAGATAGTTGTTTAGAAAGCTAGGGCTATCTGCCTAGGGAATAGTACTGCCCACAGTGGGCTGGACCCTTCTACATCAATTAACAAACAAACCAATCCTCCATAGATGAGTCTATAGGCTAATCTGATCTGGGTAATACCCTCACTTCCAATTACCTTCCCAGATAATTCTAGGCCAGTGGTTCTCAACCTGGAGGTCTTGACCCCTTTTGGGGAAAAAGGGGTCAAATAACCCTTTCACAGGGGTCTCGTATATAACCTATATATCAAATAGTCACATTACAACTTATAACAGTAGCAAAATTACAGTTTCGAAGCAGCAATGAAAATTTTTATGGTTGGAGGTAACCACACAAGGAACTGTATTAAAGGCTCGAAGCGTTTGGAAGGCTGAGAGCTGTTGCTCTGGGCTACGCTGGGTTGACAGTTTAAACCAACGAGGCTAATCTTCCCCCCTGACTTAGTTTCTCAGTCTTCTTTTCATTCAGATGCAGTGACTGATGTTCTGGTGATTTCGAATTTAAATTTGTCAGCTCTAAGAGTTTTGGTCATGATTTTAAGTGGATCTTTTGTTTTCCTACAAACATTTAGATTGCCTTGAACACCCTAAAATGACTCCCAGTGCCTTATGCCACAGCCATGCATAAGCTCTCTATATACTAAAGTTACCATTCTTTCCCAATAACTTTTTTTTTAATATAACGGAAACATGAAACAAAATACAACAGCCACTTACATGGAGCAGGGGAAGAGTCATGCCATAAATAAATAAATAAATAATAAATAAATAAATAATAAGGAAGACAGACCACCCAGATGTTTGGTTCACAGGTCATGGGACATCCTAAAGTTTAAATCACTGGTAAGAAGTAAGTTCTCAGAAAAAAAATAAAAGAAGCACAGCACTAGAGCTCGAATAAGTTGTATAAAAATCAGCCTCTGAGCCGCCTTGATGACCCAGCAGGTTTTGGTAGCTAACCAGAGTGACTGAGTTTGATTCGACTCATACATATTATTTCACTTTGCCTTCTATACATACACCATAGCATGCATGTATATGTGTACACCATGGTGGCTTGTATATGCTTGGCCCAGGGAGCAGCACTATTAGGAGGTGCAGCCTCCTTGGAGGAAGTGTGTCACTGTAGGGACCGGCAATGACATCCTCCTAACCATATGGGAGCCAGTCTTCTAGCAGCCTTCAGATGAAGATGTAGAACTCTCAGCTCCTGTTGCACCATGCCTGGCTGTACCCTGCCATGCTCCAGTCTTGATGACAATGGACTGAACCTCTGAACCTGGTAGCCAGCCCCAATGAAATGTCCTTATAAGGGTTGCCTTGATCATGGTGTCTGTTCACAGCAGTAAAACTTTAACACACACACACACACACACACACACACACACACACACACACACACATGAAAATAAATGTTTAAAAAGAGAATCAATTTCAGATTCAGTCATAAAACCTAAAAATTAATGAAAGAAAAAAATGAGTAACTTAGCTGGAAAGGTTTAAGCTATGGGTACATGTAAATACATGGTCTAAGATATATGTTTGCATATCTTATGCAAATGTGGCTCTAAATGCACATACATATGAGCTGCTTTTCTGCAAAGCACACAAGAACGGTTCTGCATTATCAGAAGCATAACTCTTTTTGACTTGCTAGGAAGATCCTGCTCACAATTTTCCTGGTTAGATGATTCTCGGAGTAGAAAACCGCTTGTGGGATTACATTCATTTTAGGGACAAAAACTGCTGAAAATACATTCAACCTCTAGCTATCCCAGCAGAGCCAAGAGCCGGGCAAAGGAAAAGTCCGGAAGACAAACTTGTCCCCACAGGAAGAGATTTTAGGAAGTTTTCCATCTTCTCTCTTCCACTCTTCAATATTCGCCCTTTTTCTTTCTCAATAAATCTGCTCTCACTGAATTCAGTATGCTTATGCCTTGTTGGTGTGGTGCTTCCTTATGTATGTTTTGTTATTTTGTCTCCCCGCCCCCACCCCTACCTACCCCAACACCCCCGGAACTGCTGAGGACCGAATCTAGGGCCTTGCACTTGCTAGGCAAGCTCTCTACCACTGAGCTAAATCCCCAACCCTGCTTCTTTATGCATGAAACAATGAGCTCAGAGACCCCTGGATCCGGTGTGGGTCCTAGTAACTGGATCCCTGGGACCCTAGTATTCCCTCACACCAATGCCACCTTTAAACTCACCAAAAGTCAGAAACAGCTTCAGAGAACTCACCAATTACACCTCTGTATCTGTCCTTCCCACTGTGTCCAAATTGAGTTGTCCTCTCCCTGCTTTTTGAGATGACTTATCCATTCGTTGACCACAGTGAGGATGGGTGGTTTGAGGATGTGTGGTAGAGCCTAGCTCCTTAGGGATGCCAGGGCCCGGCTCTGCTTCTCCACATTTCGGAGCTCGCGAGAAGAGAGGTTAGGACTGGTTCCTGCTGCGCTAAATTATAGTTCAGCACGAGGAAACTAAGACAAATGTCCAACGTGGAAGATGCTTCAGGAGCTGCCATATTTGTCTGCATGGGCAAAGTGGTCAGAATCCCAGAGGCTGCTATGTTGTGCATCTGAACAGACTTTGCTGGACAAACACTGTCCAGCGGGACATTTCCTGTGTTTCATTTCAATTTTGTTCTCTTAGATATTTCTGTTAGGAATCAGTCATCCTCCCGGTGACTGTTATATTTATGTCTCTTGAGTTCTAGATAATGTTGAGGTTTGTCTTTTCATCTTTCTTTCACGAATTTGACTATTTTCTTAATTTCTTAGATTTACTCTGATTTACTCTTTGAGAATTTCATACGCAAGTACTATATTTATATCATTCTTCCCCTTCCTCAAATTCCTCCCATATCCCCCCATCCCTCAAATCCATGGCTTCTTATTCTTTAATAAAATGTATCACATATGTGTATATAAAGTTATTAACATGCTCTGCTAGGGTCATTTAGACTTGTTCAATGTGTTTAGGGTTGATCTCTCAGGACTAGCTGACTTACCCGAGGTCTTGTCCATGTATTAGATTGATTCTCACTCTCCCTGCTCATCAGGTGCCTGTAGTTCCTCTACAGGAGAAGCCCTGCGAGAAACTGCCACATCCACGTTGTCATGCCAACTTGTGTTCACCTGTTTTGTTGTTTAAGCAGATACATTTTAAGTTTTCCTGGTTACGGATAACACACTATCTCTCAGCAGACATTGCATCCAGGTCCTGAGGCTCAAACAATCTTTCTGCTTCCTCTTCAGTAACATTTTCCTGAGCCTGAGGTGTAGGGATTGTTTTGCAGATATATCAGTTAGGGCTGGGCACCCCAAAGTCAGGTGTTATCTACATTTTAATTTTAGTTTCAGCTCTATTCAGTATCATTTGTTGCAATTTTCATTTTTTTTATTACACTATTTCTATCCTATTACTTCAAATACTTTTGTGCTATAAATTTTGTCTCCTTCCTCCTGAAACTTCAATAACACATGTACTGGGGTTTTAGGATTATGATGTTTTGTTTTGTTTTGTTGAATAGTAAAGTTTTACCTTTTAATAACTTGCAGTATTATGTATTCCTTGGCTGTTAGAGTAGTGAAAAAGGACTATTGAGGAAAAGTCCTGGTCAAGTGAAGAGACTCACTTGTCTGGATGGAGATCTAGCATTCCTGTTGGGCTAGATCTATGGCCTGACTAAGAGACCACCCTCATGGGAGAAGGGACCAAGTTTAAGCAGCTCTGCTCACCTTTAAGCCTCCATAAAGAGAGGGACAGCATAACCATTGCTTTACAGAGATCTCATATGTCTCCTCCCCAGGGTTCCAGATACCTAGCAGAGTCTTTGTAAGCCACCATAAGGTTGTTGTGAGGTTTACTCGTGAGCTTTACTGGTTTTGGGCACCTTTCTCAGAGAGGAATAGCATTTCTCTTGTCTCAGATGCTGGACCTGAAATTAAGTATGCCTCTTCTGGAGCTTGGCTTGCTCACTGTTTCTCTAAAGCTCTCCTTCTGCCTGCCATGTGACTGGCCTCCATGCTGGCTTGACTCAATGGGAATAGCATATTGATCTTCTTTTCTTCTCTCCTCCATTCTCTCCCATTGGGCAGCTGCCAATATTATAGCCTTGGACTCCCCACCACTACCCCCCTCACCTTTTAATAAACCTGTCCTCCAGTTTCTAATTATTAATGACACTAAGAACCTCGAGTAGACTCCAATTTCTTAAATATCATTTGCCAACCATAAAGGGACTCCCCAGCCTTTCTAGTAACATTTCCTGATGTTATTTTCTTGAAACCGCTCAGAGCAGAAGACTGGGCCGAACATAAACATGAATGCTTTTCCCGTGTGTCTTCTGTCTGCAAATTCCATAGCTCTGCCCCGTCCTGGCTGCTCTTCGGAGTCTGGGGACATTTGTTCCACACATGGTCCTCCACTTGTAGGAATTCGTTATGAGAACAAATACTAACTCATCACCTTGTCATAATCCAGCTTGAAAAGGAAGAGGTTACCCCCTGTTTTATTTTTAATTGTGACTTATTATTATCCTCAATCACACAAAGCTTCCATAAGGCGTCGAGTTGAAAGCTCAAAACAGAAGGCAGGTGTACCAATGTTCCTCTACCACATTCTTCAGGCTGTCTTCCCACCCATCTCTGTAACCGAGTATATTATAAGCTTCAGGCGGGTCCTGTGTGTATTTAGACAACTCCTCCTTATTTAAAGCAGTGGTTCTCAACCTTGCTAATACTGCAACCCTTCTATACACTTTCCCTATATTGTGGTAACCTCCAACCATAAAATTACTCTCATTGTTACTTTGTAACTATAAATCTGCAGCTGTTATGAACCATAATATAAATATATGATATGCAAATCCTGTGAAAGGGTCATTTGATCCCCAAAGGGGTCACAACCCATAGGTTGAGCACAGCTGGTTTAAAGGAAAATATATTACAGACACAATTGTGCATGGCTACGTTTATTTAAGACAAGATCTTGAGCCCCATTCTTTATGTTTTCGCTAGATTGTTCTCAATTTTATGGAGGTGTCATTTTATATTCAACCAATCTGCCTGTGATTGGCATTTCAATAATTTCCAGTCTTAGGCTATCATGGATAATGCTGAGAACATCAGTCATTGCCAGAGTGTTGTTGAGATTTCAAAGAGTAAGATTTTTGAGTCAAATCGAAAAATATTTATTTCACAGCCTTATTTCTCTACAATTTTACATGTCATACAGTATGTAGTTCAAATAAACAACCGTTGGGACATACTGACACACAGCCTGGACTGGAAGCCAACCCATTCAGGCTATGTTCCTGGTGGAAGAACTAAGGAGAGCAAACCACACAGCGAAAGTAACACCCCCAACTGCATCCAGGTCAAGGCAAACCCACAACCAGATCACGTCCTCAGTTATGTGACAGGATCACAGGGCTGAACTGAAATGTCAAGATCCATCTATGAAAGAAACCACCTTGTAGAGAACAACTGAAGTCGCCTCTTTACCTGGCCTTCATCTAAGAAACAGAGCATACAGCAAGCCATGCACACAGCAGGAATGGCTCTCTCATAAAGTGTCATGTACCCCATCGCCTGGTCTGGCTTTCCCCTCCACACTGTCATCTACCCTATTCTCAGGAGTGCTGCCCTGAGATCCACTGACCTTGGAACTCAGCTCTACAGTGCAGCACTAAGCATGGTTAGCCTGTTCCTTTGCTACATCTCTTTGAGACACCACACAAAAGCAGAACCACTCTTTCCCTGACTCTCGGGCCTTGCTCGCTGCTTCTCTGGCCTCCATACCTGGTTTAAGGCATAGCTTTCTTTCCATATTTCTTACCTGTAGCTGCCAGGATTTACCACTTGCCAGCCCTGATGTTCTCCTCAAGCTTTAATAAAATTGTCCTTGAGCTTCCTCCATCGTTCCTTTCTACATTCTTTTATGAGTGAGGCTAAGAACCCAAAAGGGAACCTCTGTTTCCCCAAAACTGCTACCATCAGGCCCAGATCCTACTGGGTAAAACCCACACACATACTCCACAGTTTCTACCAAATAAGTACCTTTCTTTCCCTTACAGCTATACTCTAGCATATTATTTTATATTATTTGTGGACTCCAAGTGACCACAAAGTTTGGTGGCATCTATTGAAATGTCCTCTTCCCTTGACTTATGGAAGATTAGTGAACTGTGCTGACATTGGGAGACAATGGACCATCCTCCTAGCCAGGGATGATGAAGTCTATTCCTTCATCAGGCCTCAACATCTTTCTAATTGGCAAAAGCTTCATAGCCCTTAGAGCAGTGGTTCCCAACCTTGCCAATGCTTAGACACTCCAGGTTGTGGTGACCCCAGCCATAAAATTATTTCTATTGCTGTTTTATACAGTTTCTATTTCATAACTGTAATTTTGCTACTGTTATAAATTGAAATGTAGATACCCGACACACAGGACATCTGATATCCAACCCCTGTGAAAGAGTTGTTGGTCCCTAAAGGGGTCACAACCCACGGGTTAAGACTCCACTCCCTCAGAAAGATGAGAAACACTACTCTTCCTTCAAACATCTCAGTGAAGTGATCCCTTTCTTCAGAGAGAGCCCAAGAACTTTTATCACGGAAGAGGACGGCCCTCCTCTCCCAGTTCCTGTTTCGGTCTTTGTTCCCAACACAGTGCAACCAGCAGCACAGCCCATCCCTGGGAAACTTGTCCAATTACAGGCACGTATTTCTTGTAGTTTCTCCTTTCCTTACTGCTTCCTATTCTGTCCCTTGTTTTTTGGTTGGGTTGCCTTTATGTAGCACCTCTGGTATCCCGAAGCATCACTAGTATGTCTCATTGGAAAGTTTCCCCGGGCTCTTCCCTCAGTAGCACGCATAGGAGCCAGTTCCTCCCAGGTGTGTAGATCCTTACATGTCCTTGGTTGCTTGCTGTTCCTCAGAAGGCTGCATGTTCATCTGGTAGTTATCTCTGAAATTTTGATCCTCAGAGATGGTGCCCTTTTTTAGGTCCCAGGAAACCAGGTCTGAATACTGAACCTTCGTCATCTGCAGATGCTTCCTCGACCTTCTCATTCGGTACGATGCTCAGTAAGTGAGGGTCATGTAGGTCTTCTCGGAAAGTAACTTCCACTGGACTTGGTTTCCTCTGGAACCAGTCCAACTGAGCCAGTCAGTCACCTGGCTAAGGAGTAACCCTTGGGCAAATTCACTTTAAGCTATGCTGTAGAGATAGGGGGATAATTATTTCTGTAATGAGATAAGATAACTTTCATTGGAAGGATTCCCGCCCTCTGTGCAGTTGCCACAGGGCTATCATGGGGCTCTGTTGAATGTTCCTTCCTTTCTGAGTCCAGATTCAGAAAGATCCTGACATTTTCTTTTCCTTCTCTTCTGTCTTGCATCTGGAACACATGACTGTTTTATATCTGTACTTTGGGGTTCATTCTTTCTCTAATGGTCCCCCTTTTTCCCATGGAGCTACTTGTCTACATTTGGCTGACATGCCTGCCCACATGACTCACATGACATGGACTCTTCTTTCTCATCATCCTCCTTCCTATAGCTGCTGATATTTATAGCTTGTCCTCATGGTGTTTTTCTTTAAATTCTAGTAAAATAACCCGTGAGCTTTCTATTGAGTCCTTTCTTAAGTTATTTAATTAGCGGCACTTAGAACCACAAGAGGGGACTTGGTTTCCTCAGTCACAGCTGGCAATGCTTCAACGCCCCAAAATTTCTAGTGGTACCATAGTTGGATACTACAGTCCCCCCATTCCTCAGGTTCACTATTACACTCTAAAGACACACTCCAAAGAACTGAGCAGCTCTTCACCATGCACACACACACAACGCACATACACACGTGTGTGTGTGTGTGTGTGTGTGTGTGTGTGTGTGTTGCTATCTCCTTTGCTTTACTTTCCACATTACTTCACATCTTAAAACTTTATGCCAGGCTGGTGAGACAGCTGAGTGAGTAAAGGTAACCGATTGTCTCTGAGCATGGTCACCTAAGATCCCTGGGATCCACATGGTAGAAGCAGAGAACTGACTTTGCAAGTTGTCCTCTGAGCTCCACATTCCTTCACTATGGGTGTGCATACCCACATGTGTGCATGGATGTGCACATGCATACACACAATTAATAATAATAATAATAATAATAATAATAATAATAATAATAATAAACTTAAAAAATTTTATATCATGATTGTAACTTTGTCCCATCTAGTTCCTTCTAATGTATCATGTCCTGAATTTTTTCTTTATTTGTTCTATATTCCCTAAGTCTCACATAATACTTGGTAAACACAGACAAAAGAAAAAATATAGTATTACTTTGTACCATACAGTTAGCTGAGAAACTTTATTTGTAGCAGGAAGGTTGAGTCCTCATTTCTATTTATCATCCTCCTCCTCATCATCATCATATTTTTACAATTTTACATGGGTCTATATCTGTGCATGTGTCTGTGTGTCATATATCATGCTGCACTCCTATGAATGAGTTTTGTGCACAACTGGAAGGTGCTAGTCCTTTCCTTTCATTGTTTGGATTCTGAAGATTGAAATCTTGTCAGGCTTGGTGCCAGATGCCTTTACCCACTGAACCACTCACTGCCTCTGACTTCTCATTTCTAATAAATGATCATCTTCCTTATTTTTTAATACCTTAATCTCTAGTTGCAAATAATTTCCATCATTATGAATACACCGTGCATAAACATCTTTTATTTTCCATGAGAACACAATAACTTATGAGCTGGATGTTCTATTTTCATATCCAAAGAACAAAACCAGTGGGGAAGAAGTGCAGAAAGGTGTGTGGAAAAACAAGCTAATGTTTGATTGTAGCAGAGACCATTGAAGTGCTGTGCTAAGAGATAGTATTGTAGTGTCCTTTCTGTTGCTGTGACTATATGGTGACCAAAATAAAACAACACAAGCAACTTAATGAAGGAAGAGTTTATTTTGACCTACAGTTCCAGGATACAGTCCATCATGGCAGAGAAGGCAGGGCAGCAGGAGCTTAAGGCAATTGGGCACATGATATCAGAAGTCAGCAGGAGGTAAGTGCTGGTGCCTAGCTCCCTCTCTCCTTTTATTCTCCCTAGGACCCCGCCTATGAAGCAGTGTTGACTATATTTAGGATATATCTTCCCACCCCAATTAATCCAGTCAAGAAAATCTCCCACAGAGGCTCCTATCCTAGGTGATTATAGGTCCTATCAAGTTGATGGTGGATAGAAATCACCACATATAACAAAGGAAGACACAGAGTGAGCAGAGAAAATGGGAGACGGTGATATGGATGCAGTAGAATAGCATTAGCATATAAACACTCAGTTACAAATTAGCTGGAGAATTTGATCAAAGCATGGGATATAACCAGGAAGGAAAGGAAAACTACAAGGAATTCATCAAGAAAAAGCAGGCACAGGGGAGGACTCTGTCTTTCTCACACACTAGCTGTCAATAGTGTTTCCCTCTCTGCCTAGCGTCGCAGATAGTGCCAAGTACCCACAACTAATGCTGGTCAGGTTATGCCCATTGGAAGTTTTCAATTTAGTCTGGGATGCCTGATACTACAAGGAGAGACAGAGCCATTCCCTGTATCTGTTTGTGGGTCTATAGACTGCTCCAAGACTCCCCCAGGTACTCAGATTCCAGAATAATGTGGATGTCTATCTCACAACCCCAAAGGATATTGCAAACTTCAGGATGCCAAACTCTGGGACATCAGAGAGCTACTGGTATAATGGGAACAAGTCAGTGCCTCTCCCCATACCTGGTCACATCCTATAAGTCACACATTAACAAGATGCATTCTTTCTATATCCCTTCCCATTCCCCAAAAGACTTCTTTAGTTTTGGGGGAAGACTCAAAATCCTTTCCTTTTTGATCTCCACTCTACTTTTCCTGGCATTAAATAAATCATGAGTTATGCCTCAGAACCCTAAATTAAATTTAAGGCCTTACAACAAGTGGGCAAACACTGCTAATTAATTGGCTATGACTTATTTTGTTGAAACATTGAATGATTATCTTAAATAACATCAAAACAATGTAAACAGAGGGAGAAAAATCATCCCTGGGCCTATAGATTTTCTCACAAGTGTATCACAGAAGACTGAAGAGTTGATAGTGCTATTGATCGAAACAATCCCTCCACAGAGCACATAACCAATAATAATCAAAAGAACAAGAAATCACACAGAGATGCAAAAACAGATCAATGTAGCAGATTGTTGAACTTACATATAAATCGCTACACACATTCTTTGAGAAAGGTATGTGCTCAGGCACTGGGAATGTGATCAATGGGGAAAAAAGCACATAGGATGTGCTCAAATATCACGAGGAAATGTGCAGAAACAGAGCTCATGATACCGAAGGAAGTCAAGCCACCCCCTTACTAAGTTAGCATATTGAATAATCAAAAGGTTAAAGTCTATTTAAATTTTTGTGTGAGAAGCATCCCCAAGGATGTGTGCGATATATGTACTCAACTGATGATGGATTGTTAAATAGCAGGTCTATATCTTGCTAGATTATTCTAAGCATACTACGTGTACATATGGAAAAGTTTTCTAAACACATTTTCACATATGTTATGGAACTTGAGGGTCACATCCTGCTCCCAAGTCAGGTTCTGCCATCCATCTTTAGTAAGCCAATTAAAAGGAAAATTAGAGAAAAGAGATTTATTCAATATGGAAACATTAGGCAGAGAGACAAAAGAAAGCCACAAAGTGGCTGGAACTGTGGCTCAGTGGTTCTGCTCTTACAGAAGACCCAGGTTTGATTCCCAGCACCCACATAGTGTTTCACAATCTCTTATAACCTTAGTTCCATAAGATGTGATACCTTCCTCTGACCTCCTCAGACACCATACCCATGGTACTCATACATATGTATAGAAAAAAATCGCAAAAATAAAATTAATAATTCTAATTTTTAATATATTAAAATATATATGGAATCCAATGAACTTCACGAGTACACCTTCCGGGGTCCTGATATGAAAATAAAATTTAAAAAGAGAATATGCACATCTAAGCAGTCCTAGTGAAGGTATGCACCTACCACTGATCCATCTTAACCTGTGAGGTGGTATCAATGCAAAAAATACACAACTCTCATTTTAAAATGGATAAGAGATTGTTTATTCTGGAGGCATTCTTAGCGAGCATGAGCTGGGGACACAGATTTAGGTTATTCCAAATTCCATGTTCCAAGATGGAGGCAGTTTCGAGGAGTTTTATAGTTTTACAGAAAAAAAGAAAGTCCTAGACCAAGGCAAGTTTAAATATTGTGATAGATACATCAAGGATGTGGTTACGGCAAGATGAAGGAAACTTTTCTGTAGTCCTAAGATGCTGTGTGATGACATCCTAGCACTGAGGTTGATAGAAGCTACTGTTTTACTAAGCTTATAGTCTCATGATCAGAGTAATAGACAGGGGTATCTCTAGGACAGTGTCATCCTGCCAGACCTGTCATACCCAAAATGTTTTCAAGTATTCCTCATATTAGAACTAGAGATGTCTTGTACTTCTTTGGACCTTAATTTTAGTATACCAATGAATAGGAAAAGAAAACACAGCTGCCACCACCCAGGCTGACATGAAGATCTTCTAGAGAGACACATTTATTCCCTCATTTTGGCTTCTGGCTTATTAACATAATGGGTCACAAGGAATTTGGAATTTCTCCAAGAGTCTCATAAAATAAAAAGGGAGAGGCTGATACCCTGTGACAGCCAGAGGAGTGGCTTGTCTTCCAGCAAGAGATTTCATAGGTTTCTCACAACCTCCTAAACCACCTTGTAGGAGAAATTGAGGTCCGGACAATGATGATGGATAGGTAGACGCCATGAGCAGAACTGCTTAGTTATGCCTGCCCAACCATCTTCTTACAACTAAAACTCATGTCAGGGCCTGGAAGGTAGTCCTCAAGGTGTGAGAGGTAACTGGACCACTTTGTTCATCTCCCCATCATGTTTACATTGACTCTTTGTTCATCTTCCTAATGTGTTGACATTGGTTGCATCTTCATTTCCTGCTTTTTGCTATTCCTTGCCCTGCCCTAGTTTGTTAGGGCTTTCAGGGAAGGCCCTGTGTTTGACCCTATTAATACTATAACAGTCATTAAGTGACATGGGCTACTTCTAATCCTAAGGCATTGAATACAAAATGTTATTAAAATCAGTGGATAGAGGAGGCTGATTCCTAACCACTAGCCTACCAAGGAGCAGTTATAAATATTATTTGAAATAAAGCAAACCTTGAATCTCTCTAAGAGACGAAAGAAGAAAACTTCTTCATAAGCTTTTCCAACACTGAATTTATTTAACTGTCAAATAGCTAAGCCCGAGTAAGTGTAGTTTGTAAGTCTAGTAAACACATTGTACTGTGGTTTACACATACTGGAGGAGAACCCAATCCAAAATGGAATAAAAGGAAGGGTGCCATTAGGCCAACACCCCCCACCAAGCTAAGCTTCTGATTTATAAAAATAAAGGCCTAAAAATTTTCTGCCTTAAGAATCAACAATAAAGGTCTTCTGCAAGAACAGAACCACTGAGCCACTGTTCCAGCCCCTTTTAGGTTTTCTTTTGTCCCTCTTCCTAATGTATCCATATTGAATAAATCTCTTTTCTCTGCTTTTCCCTTTTAATTGGGTATTTTTAATTGGCTTACTAAGGATGAATGGTAGAACCTGGCATGGAGAACAGAATGTGACCCCCCAAGTTCCATAACATGCATTCTTACTTAATCTCATCATAAGGGCGTCAATGCTAACAGATTTACTTAAAGCAATTAAAAGCCAATCCGGGACACTGAAATGATCTTTTCTTGTGTGGGAGCCTCCAGTTTTTTTCTGTGGAATTTGAAGCTGCAACTGGGAGACTAGCACAAATGCTAACCTTTAACTTCACATTGTCACATAAACACAGAGCGAAATCCTAATATGGTATTTAGGCAGAAATCTACAGTTCCTCTTACTAATGTGAAAATAGCTTCGAATCACTGATGGCTGAGTGACAAGACAAGATTCTGCATCTGACATGACTATTGTATCCTGCTGATTCTCAAATTAAAGCCAAACAAAGGAACTTAACAAGCTCACAAAGACCCACAATCAAAGGCGCTCCTCTGTGGATTGAAAAATAAATTGTAACTGCTGTTTGTCTTAAATTCATATTGAAGAGTACATGTGAAGTCTTTCCAGGGAGGGAAAAAAAAACATAACTTCTTCCTTGTGCTGTGCTGCTGACTGCTACCGGATGATATGAAAGAATTCATCATAAATTTTATGCATCATTTAATAATGTTTTGGTATTGAAATGTTGATTCAACCACCAACTGTTTTTATGAAAAGCTTTTAGTTCATGTAAATTAAAACTGCAGGTGAGAGCATACCATGAATAATTGTGTGTGGGGGGGCATTTTATCAAACTGGCCACATAAAAATCTATTCCTACCAACTTCTATACAGCAAATAAAAACAAGCCTTTTAAAAAAAATGCATGTATGTCTGTGGTTTGTGTGGGCACCAGTGGGCCAGAAGAGGGCATCTGATACAGTTACAGGTAGTTTTGAGTGTCTTGATGTGTGTGCTGGGAACAGAATCTGTGTCCTCTGCAAGAGCATAAAGCTCTCGTAATAGGACCACTGAGTGTTAACATTTTGTCTAAGCTGTGCCCCAGTTACCTGACAACAGCCAGGTATGCCTAACTCACTATAAAATGGGCTGTTTTCTTGCCTCTCTTGCTCTTGCTCTTGCCTTCTTGCTCCCACTCTCTCCCCATTTCCTTCCCCCTATCTCCCCATTCCTTTACCTCCTCTTTCTCCACATGCTCATGACCAACCTCTATTCCTCTTACTTTTCTTCTTCTTCTTCTTCTTCTTCTTCTTCTTCTTCTTCTTCTTCTTCTTCTTCTTCTTCTTCTTCTTCTTCTTCTTCTTCTTCTTCTTCTTCTTCTTCTTCTTCTTCTTCTTCTTCTCCTGCTTCTTCTTCTCCTGCTTCTTCTTCTCCTGCTTCTTCTCCTGCTTCTTCTCCTGCTTCTGCTTCTGCTTCTGCTTCTTCTGCTTCTTCCGCTTCCGCTTCCTCTCTCTCTCTCTCTCTCTCTCTCTCTCTCTCTGCCTTTCTCTGCCCCTACTACCCTCTTAACTCTCTTCCCCATGCCCTGAATTAACTCTATTCGACCCTCAGGGGGAAGAGATGCCTCAACATGGACCTGTCAAGGCACCCCCTTCCCCCTTACCTCACCACACACCCACCAAAATATATCCCCCCTCTCTTTATCTGTTTATAAACACGTCACTGAGTCATCTCTTCATTCCCAAGATAATTTTGTTTAATTTCAATATTTACTTAATTGTTGTGCTAAATATTAACCCTCAGGCCTTACACAGCTCAAACATTCTACTCTGTGCTAATTCCTAGGCTTCTTTTAATGGTTTATTTGTTCATTTGTTTGAGACTTGGTTTCACTAAGTTGCCAATTGGCTTTCAAAGTAGAATCTTACCACTAGCTGGGAAGGCAAAGCCTGTGTCACCAAGCCCAGCTCCAGCTAGTTATCTTATTTTATATGTCCTCTTTGCTATGATGATTTTTCCCAAGTAATTCCAAAATTTTACTGTAAAGATTAAAATCCTCTGTTTTTCTTTTGTCTTTTCACATACTTTACCATCATCCTGTTCCATCCCCACAGCCTGCAGTACACGTGGGCATGCAGCAAGCATCCTCCATCAATACCCACAATAGCATCCACTGCTAAGTTCTCTGGTAGCGAATACTGTTGTTTGCCATCTTGCTTTCTGTCCTGCTTTTCTGGAGACTCCTCTGCCATACGTCTGGAATAAAGATTCCACAATCCCTTTATTCATATACCCTTCGTGACTCTAAAGCCAGAATAACATGAATGACACTGACAAATTTCACTACCAACTTGGGGTTAACCCTGGAATCCTTCCATCATAGTTGTAGAAGCTTTCCTTTGTTGTTGATTCTTAAGGCAGAAAATTCCTTAGGCCTTTTTTTTTTTTTTATTCATTGGAAGCTCAGCTTGCTGTGGTCTTGGCCTAATGGCACCTTTCCCTGTATTCCATTTTAGATTAGGTCTCTCTTTAATCTCATCTTATTCAGTGAAAGCCTTGTCTCTAAGATTAAATTTCTTGGTGTTCTTTTTCTCTTTAATCTGTGTATTAGATTAGATTTATATATACAATTAATCTATGTATTATTATCTTTAATCTATGTACTGTGTATTCCTTTTTGCCCCCACTTGCTCTATCAGAGATCTGTATAAGGTGGTTACTGGTAACCATGTGATTGAGTCAAAATTAAATGTCTTGAACTCTCCTCTGCCAAAGATATCAGTCTATTAGCTTTCAGTGTAGACTCAGAAAAATTCTTAGGACAAGTGCAAAAATGTAGCCATATTCCTGGCCAAAATATCACAAAAATGGTCTTTAGCCATGTTGCTACTATCATTCCCCTCTGAAACCTCCTGAGCTGAGCTTCCAAGTTCACATAGCTTCAACACTGTCTTCTATCGTACTACAATAGTCCGATAAGCACTATTTACAATATTTAACTGTTTTTATAGCCTGAAGTCCTAAAGTCTTCCTATATTCCTTCAAAAACAAACAAACAAAAGTTCCACATAGTCAGGAATGTTAAAACAATAGTCCACTCCCTAGTCACAACTTCTTGGTTACTTTTCTATTGTTATCATAAGCACCAGACCAAAGCAACATATAAAAGAAAGTATTTGATTTGGGCTTACAGTTTCTGAGGATCAGAGTCTATCATGATGGAGCAAAGGAACAGGTGAGAGCTCACATCTTGATCCATAGCTATAAGGCAAGAGAAACCACTTTAAGTTACAAGAGTCTTTTTATTTATTTTTTTTTTTTTCGGAGCTGGGGACCGAACCCAGGGCCTTGCGCTCCCTAGGCAAGCGCTCTACCGCTGAGCTAAATTCCCAGCCCCAAAATCTGTTTCCTTTTTTTTTTTTTTTTTTCGGAGCTGGGGACCAACCCAGGGCCTTGTGTTTGCATAGGCAAGCGCCTACCACTGAGCTAAATCCCCAACCCTAAGAGTCTTTTTAAACTTCAAAACCTACCTCCAGTGCTATATGTACCTCCTCCAACAAGACCACACCTCCTAATGTCTCCCAAACAGTTCAACCAACTAGGGATCAATTACCCAATGTGTTTCCACATAACTGTGAAACATATAGCCTAGGGAGATATTCTCACTTAAACCATTACATGGAAAAAAAAAAAACCTAAACATGTATGTGAGCTAGAAATTAAATCAAAGGAGGAAGAGCTACCTTAAATGTGAGCATTGCCATAGCATGAGCTAGGGTCCTGGAGTACATAAAAGAATATCCAGCACTTATCTCTGCATCTATGCATGACTCCAGGGATGGATTTGACTGGGGAAGCAAGGGAATGAAGAAAAAACAAATACAGACAAACAAATGGGCAGAAAATTGGAAACTGGTAGCCTGGGCTCTGTGCTATAGAAGCACTGATTATCACAGAGTTCAACAAGGGGCAGAGTTATTGCCTACAGGTAAGAATGCAGGGTTATTGCAAACGTACATAAGAAAGCAAGGTTTGTAATATATAGCAGAACAGAGAAGCAGGCTTATTCCTGCAAATTCAGTTAAACAAATGCCTTTTAGAGACAAAGGAAAATAGACAAAAAAACTGGAACTCAATGCTGGAGGTAAAAATTGTAAAACAAAAACCCTAAAGAAAAAGAAAAGAAAAGGGGGGGTCACAAAATAACTCAGGCAAAGGTATCTGTTGCCAAGCTTGATGATTTGAGTTCAAATCTTAAAACCAACATGGTGGACAGAAAGAACTGACTCCTGTAAGAAATCCTCTGACCTCCACATGAGTATGGCAATACCCATGGGCACGTACATGCACACGGGCACACACCTACAAACTAAAATTTTAAAAGAGCAAAGGGGGATCATGATATTTTCAAATATGAGTAAATGTGAGACCTTGTTACATTGAACTCTAATGCAGATAAAATCAATGTACTCTCAAATGAACACCATGATTGTAATTAGCACTTACCAAAGACATTTAGGAAAGTATTATGTAATTAATGCTTAGAGGAACAGGTAAGTCCATGCAAAATAATTCCATTGTGATATTTTATTTCAAACAGAATCTTTCCTATTATCCTTGTGTTTATTCCTAAATATTTTGCTTTGATGCTACTGTAAATGTTTGGTTCCTTTATTTTTTATTCACTAAATATCCTGTTTGGAAAAACATGAGCTTTGTGTATTTGGGTGTCCATCTCTACCCTCATATCTTGGAAAGGTTACATAATTTATTTAAATAAACTTTCTACCCCTTTTTTTGTTCTCCTCCTGGAGTTCCCACTGTGAAACATTACTGCATTTAATGGCATCACCCCATCCTAGAATTTATTGCATCTCTTTAATGTCCATTCTTTTACCTGGACGATTTCAAGTGGCCTGTGTTCAGATGTTTTCTTCCATCTGGCTGAGTTTTTATAAATCTAATGAGTGTCCCATTCCATTCCTGTTTTCACTGGCTCTAGGCTATTTTTGTTGTTGTTTCTTTTAATTTTCTCTTTTCTATTTCTAGCTCCACAGAAACTACACAGAAAACTGTTTTCCTGGTGATGTTGAGTTTTCTGTAGGCATTCTCTTGCAGGTCACTAAGCATCCTCAAAACAGTTGTTTTTTAATTCTAGTTGTGGGAACATACAAATTTCCACTTCTTTTATTTAAATACTTTAAAATTTTATTCTTTGACAATTTTTTATACACAAAATTTTATATTTTGGTTATTTTCATCCATGACCTTATCTCATTCCTTGAGTTCCCTCTGAACTTCCTTTCCTGATATTCCCTTCATATTTTGGTGTCTTGTTTTTTTCTAATGTGGGACTCCTACCATCAATCTTCATGACCCAAATTCAGTTTATAGGAATCATATGATGAAAGGAGAAAACAGACTCAAGTTGTGTAAAATGAATTATTTTAATATACATATAAACAGTGAATTAATCCAGTGGTTGGATTTCTTTGCCTTTGCTAGCCCCTGGTAACCACACAGAGAAACCAAGATTTATTCCAAGCTTTGTCTCAAGACCTGGGCAATTTAATGACCTATCTTAACCCCCTATGCTAATCTGGCTATCTCCCAGCCCCTTTCCCATGATACTTACAGTTAAATGCTTCAGATGTTTATTCCAGTGGTGTCTACTCAGATCCTATCCTCCTTGTGGCCAGTCTCAAACTCCCTCTCTGTGTCTCACCTTACCCTGGCTGGCAGAAGTTTCTGCCCTGTTCTTTCCTGTTACTTTAATCTTCTCATAAATCTTTATCCAAATTCTTTAAGTTGATCATTACACCTTTAAAGCTAGAACACTTTTTAAAAAATCATTTTACTTATAATCACATGTATATGTGTGGGTTTCTGGATGTGAGTGAAGGTTCTGTGGAGGCCATAAAAGGACATCGAATCCCCTCTAGATAGAGTAACAGGTAATTGTGAACCATCTGACATGGGTACTGAACTCCTGTTCTATTGGAAGGCTACATTAACTTCGTTTCCTCACATATTATAGAATCTCCTTCTGAATCTCCTAAGAGCTAAGCAGTTGATCAAGACTGAATCTGTTTTGTAACAATGTTTGGGTCTTATTGCCTAGGAATATGATGCAACTCTCCTTTTATAAGGGCTTTAATTATTCTCAACAGTATTTTATAATGCTTTGGTCTAAAAAAAGTCATGAATACATTGGCTTAAATCATAGATATTGAATTCTTAATGCTACTGAAAACTGTATTTCATTTCCAAGTTATACACTGGTAAAATGTAGAAGTAAAATTGAGTTTCATGTTTTGCCCTTACACCCTAATAATCTTGACAAATGCTTCCTGCTCTTAGTAGGGCATTTTACAAATTCTGTAGTTGCTGCAACATGGATAATGCTTGAAATGACACCAAATTTTAATTCTTGGAAGCTGCAGAAGTCATCTTATATGACAAAGGAAAACAAAATATTGTAGGTGTAATTAAATGGTTTCCTGGGTTATTATAATGATCTCTGTATGCAATCAATTCTTTACAAAATTCAGGCTCAGGCCCAGAGAAGGTATATAAAGACAGAGTAGAGACAGGGTTGAGGAAACTGGCAGTGAAGACTGGAGCAGCAAGGTTGTAAGCCAAGTAGTACTGAAGCCACCAGATCCTTGAAGCCAAGAGATGATCCTCTCTCACACTTATAAAGGGAACACAGTCCTAATGACATGGACACTGAGCCCAGGAAAATACAATGCCAAACTTCAGGCCTCTAGGCTTGCTCTGGGGATGTAGCTCAGATGGTTGTGTGCTTGTCTAGAATGTACAAAGCCCTCGGATTTACCCCCAGCAGTATATAACCCCTCAGAACAGCATGCAGAAGGTGACTGAGAAGCATCAGAAGTTCAAAGTTCCTCAGATACGTAGAAAATTCAAGGTTAGTATATAGAAATGAAATTACTTTTGTATCCTATTTTTATAGTCACACTAAATATTAGCCATGGTGATTTGAATGAAGAATGCCCCCTGTGGATTGAGGAATTTGAGCACTTGGTCCCACTTGTTGGTGCTGTTTGCTGCCAGAAGCACTTTGTTGCCAGCAAGCTTTAAGAGTTTATAGCCTTGTCCCACCTCCAGATAAGTCTCTCTACTTCATGTTTGTAGTTAAAAAAAAAAAAAACAATGTGTCTCTTAGCTTCCTACTCCTGCTGCCATGCCTAATCCCTGCTGTGGCCATGCTACCTTGTCATAAAGGACTCTTTTTCCTCAGAAATTGTAACCCCAGATAAATTCTTTCCTTCGTGACTTGCTTTGGTCACAGTGCTTTATCTCAGCATGTCACTGTGCAGACCCATTGCACCCTATTATTTAGACATACTTCATATAATCTACAAATATAAATGGTTTTATTTCCTCTTCTCCCAATTTTATGCTGTCTCTCATTCAATGTCTTGCAGTTCTAATGTAATGTTTAATCCCAGAGGTGAGAGCAATATCTTTGTCTTGTCCTTGATATTCGAAGGAAAGAATTTTATGTTGTAGTAGTCACTGCCTATTATTTTGGTTTGTTTGTTTCTGTTGGGCGTTTTCTTGTTAATATTTTTTAAGCTTTTATATAATTTTAAAATTAAAATATAACTAATTTATTCTTTCCCCTTTCCTTTTCTCTCCCCCCAAACCCCTCTAGCCTATATTTAATTTCATAAATAAATGGAGTTTTGCAAACCACTTCATCCTCTACTGAAGCAGTCATATTTTTTCTTTGCTATGTTCACTTAGTGATATATACTGTCTGATTTTTTAACATGAAAGTAACATTGTTCTGTGAAGATAAATTCTATTTGATCATCAAGTGTTCTATATTGTAAGTTCTAATTTACTAATAGCTTATTAAGAGCTTCTGTATGCATGGGACTGGGGAAATAGCCCAGCACTTAAGAACCACTGCTGAGCCTGCAGAAAGCTTGAGTTTGGTTCCTAGACGGGGCAGCTCAAAACCACCTAAAACTCCAACTCTAGGGAATCTGACATCTACTTCAGACCTCCATAGGCGTCTGCACTCATGTGGTCATACCACACACAGACTCATACAAGCCTGATTTAAAAACAGAAATGAATCTTACAAGAAAAAAAGAACTTTTGTATGAATGCTTAAGGGGAATGGTGGTCTATAAGTTATTTGGTTTTTTTTTAATGTTTCTGCATATTTTGGCATTATTATGATGGCTTCATAATACAATCTGGAAGGTAATTTTTCCTTCTCTGTACTTGGAAAGAATTTATGAAATATTGCTAATATTTTTTCCAAAAATTTTTAGAATTAACTCATGAAGCCATCTGGATCTGGAGCAGGTGTTAGAAAACTCTTTCATAAGTACTATTTTTATTCATTCTTTTAGAATTTCATACGGTGTGTTTTGATCATCTTCACCGCACTCCTCAGCTCTTTCATACACACCCTCACCTTGCTACCTACCCAGCTTTGAATTTTTCCTTCTTCTTCCACTCTGAGTCTAGACTGCTGCTTAATACCCTTGGGAGAGGAGCCTGTCTTGGAGTATGGTCCACCATCCAGGGGTCATATCATTAAACAAAACCTACTGTCCTCCCTCGGCATCTATCAAATGCCAATACAACCTAAGCTGATGGGGGGATTTTATGCCCATCTTTTTCCACTCCATGCTCTGATTTTGTCTGGCTTCAACTTGCACAGGTTTTATATGTGCTATTACGGATGCTGCAAGTGCAAATGTACTGTCAGTCTATCATACCCAGGAGCCACTGCTTCCTTGAGGTTTTCCACAACATTTGGCTCTTAGAATCTTTCTTCTCTGTCTTCTGCAAAGATCCTTAAGCCTTTGAATGAGGGGGACAATATGAGTATCTGATACAGGACTGAGCACTCTATAGACTCTTATTCTCAGCATGTTGGCCAGTTGAGGAACTCTATGTTAACTGTCATCTATGAAACCAGCTTTTCTTATGAGGTCTGCAAATATATATATATATATATATATATATATTATTGTGTGTATAGGTAGATAGATAGATACATAGATTGATAGACAGACAGACAGACAGACAGACAGACAGACAGACAGACAGACAGACAGACAGACAGATAGATAGATAGATAGATAGATAGATAGATAGATAGATAGATAGATAGATAGATATAAGAGTATTGGGTTCTATGTTGGATCTAGTCATAGGACCTTATCCCTGTTAACACTGTCATGTATGAGTTCTATCTCATGAAGCAGGCCTTAGACACAATTAGAAAGTCATCTGTTACTTCTATAACATTTGTGCCACTAGTACCCCAGTGGAGTCTTCTTGTCTGGCCAGTGGTTGTTGCAGGGTTTATAGCTGGGTAAGACTGATAATTACCTTCTCCCTTCAGTAGTATATATAGCACCTTCCAGCACTATGAACACTAGCCAATAGGGATGATGCTTAATTCCTCAATGTTCTGTGGTCCAAGTGTGTGGTATATTCAACAGTTTCCGGTAGATACATAAGGCTTATTTTTAACCTCAACTCTTGTCCTCTTTCAGCTTTGAGTTGTATCCTTTAAAGAACCTAGTCATAGCTCATCCGCTAAATTTGTCACATGACACTGTTCATTATGTTTTCATTGTCCTTCTCTAGTAAGATGCCCACAGCATCTTTTGAAAGGTTCAGTGCCAGCTGTCCTACTGCTCCAGAATTGGAATGATGCCCATACTCACTCCTTAATGGACAATGGGGAATAGACAGTTAATGAGCACATACTCTGTGTCTTGGGATCCTGACAGCTTTAATTTACCTTATCAGGCCAAACATAGCTACCCAAGGCTTATTTGGAATCCCTCTGGCTTCCCCTCACCCTCTCTTTGTTAAAGCCCTCTCAAGCCCACAGAAGTGAAGTACATCTCTTCACTCTAGGGAGATTTATCCCCAGTTATAGCTCATTAAAGTTTATCTCAGCCATCAGGTCTCTGGTGGGTTTTCTTTTTGTAACTACAATTTCGCTGCTTGTAACTTATCTGTGTTGTCCTTCTTATTAGAACAGAAGTAATTGCACTAGTCTCGACCCTCATGAGAGAAAGAAGTCACTCTAGTTAATTCTGATGTAAGTTCTCTGTGACCAGCCCTTTTAGATGCTTTCCCCAGGTGCTCCAAATCCAGACATAAAGAATAGCTAGTCCCATCTAGGTATAGGTTAAGACTTTAATCTTTAAACTCCCAGCCCCCTTGCATATTTAGGGAACTTGTGAGAGAGTGCTTCTTGCCTAGGATATTTTAACAAATGTATGCAGCACTTTAATTATAAAGTAAAATTAAATTTGAGGAAGTTTGCGCTGGGGACTTTAAATGCCAGACTTGAAAATAACTGCCTTACCGCGAAAATATTTATCAAATCACTTTTTCTTTTCTTTTTCTTTAGAATGACAGTCTAGAGTTAGACACCCTCGACTCACCTTGGTGGTAATAAAAACTTTCCATTTTATTCTATGCCGGAATGAACTTTATTCCAGATGGTAGGGCTTAAGCTAAGGAAACAGTACTTTTAATGAATTTTAAAATTAAACCAGAGAGATGCCTTTGACAGTTGGAACAGGAGCGTAGGATTCCAGATATGTACCTTTCCACTCGGAGTTTTTTATTACTTATTTATAACTAGTATTTACCACATGAAACTTCTTCTAGTCTTTGACGAGGAAGGGAACTTCTTGCCCTACCTTTGTACATCTTCATCTTGAACTGTGAAGGCTCACACACTAATAACTCTGAAAGCACCCCACCCCACTACTACCACCACCCCTTATTCCTGCCCACACCCACATTTATTATCAGCACTAGGGCTAGCATTCAGGGCACTGATCATGCTAGGCAAATATTCTACCACAGAGCCTGGTTCCCAGCCTCCATTAATTAGCACTCATCTTCCTATACCAAATCTACCACAGGTGACAGTAGACTGTGAATTTCTGGCTCATGTCTTCTGTTTAACATATGAGATTTCTTTTCTTCCCTCTGGTGCATGTTCTAAATTCCACATAGAATGAATGACTTGAGATAAACTCTAGGTTAGGTCTCAGGAAGGAGGGCTGAAGCCTAACTATAAAAATCCTATTTTATTCTTTGTCTCTCTGTATGTATCTTTATGTCTCTCTGTCTTACTCTATCTCTCTGTCTCTTTCTCTCTCTGTCTCCCTGTGTCTCCTTCTGTCTCTCTATCTCTCTTTGTCTCTCTGTCTACCCCCACCCGTCTCCTGTTCCTGTTCTCATTCTCTTTCTCTTTTTCCTTTTTCTAAAATTTAAACAGGTCTCATCTATGCAGCCAGGCTACCTTAAGTGGTATTTCTCCTACCTCAGTTTCCCAAGTGTCAATATTACAGGCACAGGCAACCCCAGTTTAGTACAGATATTTTTCAAAGCACTGTCTGTAAGTTGCTAACTAAAACTTACATTAAAACCAAACTGGATTCCACATGGCATATAGGGTGAAAGACTCACCCCCAAATAATATGGTCACTTTTGAACAACCCCATTACGGTCCCACCCTCACCAGACTATCTTCAAAACCTATAAACTTAGTCAAAACTCTGCTCCTCTGTGATCCTGAAGGTCCAGGGATATAGGTACATTGATTTCAGGAAGTTTGCCTGAGTGTACTGCAGGATCTTGTTTCCCACTGTCCATTGTCTGGGTCCCTACCAGTGTTTCACAATCTAATTTTAGGTAAGCTGTATATTTGTGCTCTTAGAGTAGCTGCTAGGTGTTCCTGGAGCTGGCTTCACTCCTGCCTGGGTGTAAGAAGAGAACATCCTTTTTAACGGTTATCACAGGGTGAAGAAGTGCCTAAGGAAGTATCTTTAAATCTCATTGACACTGAAGAATGTTTCAGTCATTGATGAACCACTATCACTGGGTCAGGGGAGGTTGGAGTGGATCAATGCCTCAGTTTCTAAAGTCACTCTTAGCATGAAGATATATAGAAACCACTTAACATACCAGGGAACTTCCAGGAGAAAACTAAACATATGGGGAGAAAGCAAGGAGCAAAACCCACTTTGAGTCCCTTAAACAATTCTTTCCTTAAGTGATTTTTAAATAATCTTACCATTTTTAGAATCATTACCACGGAAAGATGTCAGAACAACTATGAACGACATGAAAACTCAAAGGAAAGTTCCCATGCACAGAAAAGCATCTCCCTACTCAACATCCAGGCTTGGAAAGGGCTGAGACATCCCTTCTGTGAATCACACCAGCTTAGACCCAGCATTAAGATTAATACTACCATTTATTACCATCACAGTGAATCACAGGGCAGGAAGTTATAAAAGTGCACAGGTCATCAGATTCATCTGGGGAGTTATTGCAGAACACTCCATCTGCCCTTTTACAAATGAGTATATTTTTATAAACTGCATTGTGTAAACTTCTGCAATAGTCCTGTCAACGGGACTGTGATGGTTTGCATATGCCTGGCCCGGGGAGTGGCACTATTAAGAGGTGTGGCCTTGTTGGAGGAAGTGTGTCACTGTGGGGTGGGCTTGGAGACCCTTCCCCTAGCTGCCTGAGGATGCTCAGTCTGTTTCTGGCTTCCTTTGGGTGAAGATGTAGAACTCAGCTCCTCCTGCACCATGCCTGCCTGGATGCTGTGATGCCGCCATGCTCCCACCTTGATGATAATGAACTGAACCTCTGAACTTATAAGCCAGCCCCAATTAAATGTTGTCCTTTATAAAACTTACATTGGTCATGGTGTCTGTTCACAGCAGTAAGACCCTGACTAAGACAAGGACGAAGCTCTGAAAACAAGACTTCATTTTTTGTTGAAGAACACTTACAGGCACCCTGCATTTTTCAGGTAAGTGAGAATGACCTTTCTCACTCTCATTTTTGCTGACTCCCAATCAGTCTCTCTCTCTCTCTCTCTCTCTCTCTCTCTCTCTCTCTCTCTCTCTCTCTCTCTCTCTCTCTCTCCCTCTCTCTCCCTCTCTCTTTCTCTCTCTCCCTCCCTCCGTCCTTCCCCCTCTCTCCCTCCCTCTCTCCATGACCAGTTCCTTCTTACTCTCCTTCTCTTCTCTCCTGTGATTGTGCTGCCAGGAAGACTCCATCTGTTCCATGGTATGGTAGGACTTCCTGTTGGAGCAAATTCAGTTAATTCAAAATATGTAGTGTTGGGCTTGAATTAAGGTTATGTGAGGATATAATGAGTTTATGACCCAGCATGGGAATATTACATGTTGATGTTTGTCAAGAAGGGGAAATATGTGGAAAGGAACACAGGAATACCTGTAGCTTCCCTTAATTTCTAGAGCATAGTTAGTGTAAATGATGTTCCCATTACGTGATTTTTTTTTTTGAAGAAAAAGAACATGGCTGCACTTTATAAAACCTTGGCCTAAGAATGAGGTTTTCTTGCAGAGAGGTAAATTTGTAACTCTGTTATCTAAGAAGCTATAACAAGACAAATGAGCCTCAGGGTATAATTGACACATACGTGCTGGGCTGCCTTGAGTCCCTGGGTTGCCTGTTCAGTTCTTCAGAAATTAATCAGGGCTCTAATACCTTTTTCCTGCAACTGGGAATCTCCATCTATCAATAAAATGAACAGCATACTGGTAGGGACCCATTCACTTGCAAAGGTGTTGGCCAGGCTCTGGATCAGTAACAATGGACAATGACCAGAAGCAGCTCTAAAGATCCATCCCCAAAGGAAAAGATTCATACTCAAAGAAAGCTCATCAGTCCCTTTACTTGAGACAGAAATAGTCCTCACTCTTCAACTGAAAATAAACACGAAAAGGAAGACAGGAAAGGAGGAAATACAGAAGGCAGAGAAACAGTATCTGATGAAATATCGACTCAACTACTTCAGTTGTGAAGATGACATTTTATTAAATCGCTCATCTTGAGGGCAGGGAAATGGCCCAGCAAGTTATGGTGATTGGAACCAAGCCTAAGGACCTATGTTTGATGCTGGGACCCATGCATGGTATAAGGAGAAAACCAATGTATGCAAAGTGTCTTCTGACCTTCAAACACATGTCTTGGCATATGCACACCAATGCAGATACCCCCAACAAGCAAACAAACAATTGTTTGATTATTTTTTAAATCATTCCCTTTTTAATGATCAGGTTTCTAGTCCTATCTAATTAGGACATAGGAGACAAGCCAACTCTACCATGAAGAAAATGGTCCAAACTTGTTTTTTGTCCTCCTATTTGACCAGAACATCCCATCAGAGTCACTACTGCCTTGATATTCTAACATGTACTGAGCAGTTATTTTATTTCCAACTTTCCTCTTCTCTACTTGCCTGGGAGGCACCACACATGGATGAAGTACACCTACTGTGTGCACATGGACTAAGTGCATCTATTGTATTCTAACAGATTTGTAGCCCTGCAGGCCAGGGGCAGAAGAGGAGGGGTAAGAAATGAGCTACACAAAGAATGGACTACATTTTCATAAGGCTATGGGCCCTAAGAAATGGGGGAAGGGAAGGGAATACCTCCTTCCCTGGTATTAGGTGTCCATTTCCCTGGAAGTATGGCATTTCCCTTTTCCTGAAGTACAGTTCTCTTTGTTTGCTATACCACAAACAGAAGGGGGGTTAGAGACATATCTGTTCCAATCATTTCCATACCCATGACCCAAGAGAGAAGATCTATTGCAGATGTTTCTGTGATTAATGACACGAGTAGAGGACCCAATACCAACACCAAGAGGACCACAAAAACATCTTAAGATCAATGAAGTGAAAAGGGAGTTCTCCTGGAAGGAATTAATCAAACCCAAGAAAAACCTAGCCCTACTTACATCCACTGATCTTCCAGTTCTGGTGCCCCTTCTCATCAAAATGTCTTCAAATCTTGCCAGTAAACTTTATTTTCACATTGCTCTGAAGTGTTTCTCTGTAATACTCATGTTGACAAAGGAAAAGAACCCATGATCCCCGGGTTGGGGATTTAGCTCAATGGTAGAGCGCTTGCCTAGCAAGCACAAGGCCCTGGGTTCGGTACCCAGCTCCGAAAAAAAGAAAAGGGAAAAAAAAAAAGAACCCATGATCCCAGCTGGCCTCTCACCAACCCTAGGCTACTAACTAAAATCTCAACACTAAATAATACACAAAACAATAAAATCTCAGAGATGAAAAACAAAGATAGCACAAATGTTAAGCACATATACATACATATTTTTGAACATAAACATAATATGCTTATTTATGAATATTTATACATAAATATAGTATGTTAAATATGTAGCTTATATGATATGTTAAAGCCCATGGGTTTTTTCACCTTAGTGCAGCCTGTAGGCAAAGCTTTTTGACATCATACAAATGGTAATTGTTCACAAGTTTTGAAAACTTCAATCTGTCAAGAGTGCATTGGGAAAGGCCTCTATTTTCAGAATCCATCACATGTCCGCTGCACGCATGGCTTATGTGAGTGTATACCTTTGACAGGCTGCCTTGGAATACTAAAGAGCAAAGCAAAGAAATGTCAAGAGTCTGACCGTGTATCTTTGTCTCCTAGCGTATGGGTTAAAAATTAGCCATCGAACAAACCAAGGGCAAGTGTTACACGGTTTGCAATTAGGAAGTGTCAAGCAAGCAGAGAAGGGGAGGAAGAAATACAGTAACTGTAAACATGTCTGACAAGCAAGCTCAGTGTGTGGGAATTGCCCAGATTTCACACAGGAGGCTTGAGATAGGCTTGCTTTGAAATGCTGTGAACTTGCTGACACGCAGCTGGGGTGCTATTTCTTGTTATCTAGCTCTATAAGGATAAAGCACAAAGCAGATCTGTGACCATGACAGAGGAGGAAAGGAGAAGACTGAGCTCAGTCAGGGGACTAGGGCCACGACTACCCTGCTGTAATGCATCATCAGATGCATGTAGTCAAAGATCAAGAAGTCAAAAATCAGCATCTTTGTGATTAACACTTGAACTCTGCAAAAAAATGCCAAAAGCTTTTCTGCACACATTCTCTTGACCCAGGTAGGGTGATCCTTCTCAAGGTTAACTATAGCCTCCTGGATGCTTCATTTCCCAAGAAAACCAGAGAGACTGGCTGAGAGGAAGGAGAGAGATAGAGTTGTGGTATCTTTTTTTATTTCTCTGAATGATAAAACCAAACAACAACAAAATCAATAGAGTGGAAAAGACAACTTAGCAGTTAAGAGTGTATACTGCACGCACGCACACACACACACACACACACACACACACACACACACACACACACACACACACACAATCTTTCCTTAAAGTTGTTTTGTAATTTTTCCAGGTATCATTAAGACACAAACAGTAAATAGACCCCCAAGTTACCCAAAGCACTTACTTTTGAAGGACTTCAGTTCAGGTCCTAGTACCCAGGGCAAGCATTTCAGAGTCACCTGTACTGCAACTTTAGCATCAGGGGATCTGAGACTTCTTCTGGCTATAAGAGCTCTCTCTCCTCTCCCCTCTCTTTTCCTCTCCTCCCCTCTCCTACCTCCTTCTTCTCCCTCCTACCCTCTATTCCTCCTCTCTCCTCATCCCCTTGCTCCCTTCCTGTCTTCCTACACAAAATATCATGACAAAGAAGCAAGTTGGGGAGGAAAGGATTTAAGCTTACATTTCACACTGCTGTTCATCACGAAAGGAAGTCAGGACTGGAACTCAAGCAGGTCAGGAAGCAGGGGCTGATGCAGAGGCCATGGAGGGATGTGACTTACTGGCTTGCTTCCCCTGGCTCGCTCAGCTTGCTTTTCTTTTTTTTCTTTTTTTTTTTTTTGTGGTGTAACTCATTTTTATTTTTATTTTTTTAATTTTTTTTATCTTTATTAATGAATATTTCTTATTTACATTTCAATTGTGATTCCCCTTCCTGCTTTCTAGGCCAACATCCACCAAACCGCTCCCCCTCCCCTTCTCTTTGGGTGTTCCCCTCCCCATTCTGCCCCCATTACCGTGCTCCCCCCAACAATCATGTTCACTGGGGGTTTAGTCTTGGCAGGACCATGGGCTTCCCCTTCCACTGGTGCTCTTACTAGGATATTCATTGCTACCTATGAGGTCAGAGTCCAGGGTCAGTCCATGTATAGTCTTTGGGTAGTGGCTCAGTCCCTGGAAGCTCTGGTTGGTTGGCATTGTTGTTCATATGGGGTCTTGAGCCCCTTCAAGCTCTTCCAGACCTTTCTCTGATTCCTTCAACGGGGGTCCCGTTCTCAGTTCAGTGGTTTGCTGCTGGCATTTGCCTATGTATTTGCTGAATTCTGGCTGTGCTTTCTTATAGAACCAAGGACTACCACCAGTCCAGGGATGGTACCACCCACAATAGGTCCTCCAACCCTTGATCACTAATTGAGAAAATGCCTTACAGCTGGATCTCATGGAGACATTTCCTCAAGGGAGGATTTCTTTCTCAGTGATAACGCCAGTTTGTGTCAAATTGACTCACAAGCCTAGCCACTACATTTCTCCTACACATAAACTCACAGAACATCTTTCTTTAAAGTTTTGTAATTTTTCATCCTGTCTTGACCAGGGATCATTAAGACACAAACAGTAAATAAATACCCACATTACCCAAAGTTTCTACAATTCCCAAGATTCACAAGGTCTTTCCTTAGGTTTTTTTGACACACTAACAATTCCCTATGTGGCTGCATCTCAAAAAGAAATTATATTGTAAGGCACTGAGAGAGCTCTCATAAAACTAATCTGTGCTTCCTGACTTCTCCATCAGAGAGGGGCATATTCTACCTTGAGTCTCTGAGCTATTGTCTGCAAATAGATTATGGGTTCTTCCAAAATCAAAATTTATCCTCTTATTTCACTTTCGTCACTGGAAACCATTGGCATCTAGGATGCTGACCTAGCCTGTGATACGTATTTGGATACTGAACTGGAAGATAAGCACTGAAGAAAAGCATTTCAGTTAAACTCAGGTTATTTCATAATAAAGAAATGGTACCTTGTCCACGAGGCAGAGCATGATTTGGATTAATGATGGCTCTCCTATTAAATTTGAGTTTTATATTGAAAACTCTTTGGAGAACATTATCAGACAGCTTATTGATGGACTACAACATTTGGAAAATCATTTCTAAGCAGAGAAAGCAACTTCTTGACCTGCCGTTACCATATCAACCTCTAACAGTTGCTGACGGGGTGGACTCTGGTGACATGAGATCTGTTTAATACTTTACTGCATCACTTGGCTTGTGAAATGTGTCCCCCTTATGACCAGTTTTTTTCTTTCTGACCCCTACACTTTCAAAATTCAAGGTACTGCATGCACAGAAAAGATATTCTCATCGATTTTCACATTTAAAAAAACAACCAAAAAACTAAAGTGAGTCCTAGGAGGAAAGTAACATGAAAATGTAAGGACTTCAGTGATGAGATTAAAATAAACAGGCATCTCCAGGAAGCAGAGAGCTAAGAGTGAGTTTGTGTAGATAATTTGCTCATAACTTGGATTTAATCATGATAAATGTCAGAGATACAAAGCCAGAGTAAAACTCTACAAACTATCTGACCAATCCTTAGAACTACCAAGGTCAGGAAAGACCAGGGGATGCTGGGAAATTATCCCAGATTGGGAAGAGACTGAAATCACATAACTAGGTGACATGTGATGTCTTCAACAGGATACTACCAGAGAAACAAGACACCCATTAGGAAAAAAAAACACTAAAGTAAGTTCATAGATGATATTTGAGAACAGATTGAACTATCTGTGTAGTTAGGTCTTCTGAAAATCCAATACTATATCAACACACAAGGATTAAGAAAACAATACAGTTCAGGGATGGCTGTATTTCTGCTCACAACCAGAGAAGTGATTTTAGTTGCATTTTGTGCTTTTAATAACTGTGTGACTTAGGAACTTAAAAGCACCTTCTCTCTTCTGTCTGACCAATCTACTTACCTACAGTAGACTCCGTACAGACAAATAGTTTTCTACCTTCCTTGAAGGGAGCACTTTCTTCTCAACTGTGTCTCTTAAAAATCAGGGCTTATCCTGTAAGAATAATTTGGACTTAAACAGAGACTGCTGACATGTTCTCACAGTATAAGGAACAAAAGATGAATTGCATGATAGACAGCATCTCAAATTGTCATTTCTCAATATGCTGGTGCTGGTCACCAGGAAGAAATACTGCAAGATCCATCTAAAGTGTATTTATTTTTCCTCTAATGGTAAACTGAATGTGTGGAACGAAGAACCTTTAGTACAATGGTTCTCAACCTTCTCAATGCTATGACCCTTTAGTAAAGTTCCTCATGTTATGGTGACTCCCAGCCACAAAATTACTTTATTGCTAATTCATAACTGTAATTTTGCCAGTTATGAATAATAATGTAAATATCTAATATTCAGGATATCTGGTATTAGACCCCTGTGAAAAGATATCTTGACCCCCACCCAAGGGGTTATAACCCATAGGATAAGAACTGCTACCCTAGAAGAACAAGAGACCTTAAAGCTAAGATAGATAAGCCACCCAAACTTATATGAAGAACCTCCAGATGTGTTATTCTCCAAAGTAACAATACTAGCTAGTTTGCTTAGCTGGTCCCTGCTGAGGCTAGATACTCCAGAACCATGAGCAGCATTCCAAACAAGAGTCCCTTGCCAAACCTAGTGCTATAGTCTTGCAATTCCAGCTACCTCTGAGGTTGAGACATAAGCTCAGCATAGGCTGAGCACCAAGTCACTCTGGGCAACATCTTTCTGAAAATAATCAAAGAGGCCTGGGGATGTAGCTCAGTGGTAGAGTTCTTACTTAGTATGTGCAAGGCCCTAAATTCAATCCCAAGTATCCCCCAGATGAATAATAAAATGAATAAATAAAGAAAGACACCTGGAAATCTCTGCCCCAGGCTTCACATCTCTAGCCTTGCCTGCTATAATTAATCACAAGAACCTGGTCCATTAAAGTCCAGAGGAGCCCGAACAAGCATGCTGAAGCCTCTGAAGTAAACCACCAGTCACTGCAAGAGAGGCCTCTGAGCCAATAAAGAGAAAACAAAAACTGGCAGTCAGAGTTAATTAGTAGAAAAAAATCAATTTAATTTGAATCCTCAGTAAACACAGCTCTAATCTTTAAAATATAAGATGCATGTATGCAAGTGTAAACCCTCTCTGTCCTTCTCTCCCTCCCCCCTCTCTGTCCATTCCTCTCATCTTCCTTCTCTGTCCCATAACTGCACTCTTGAAATGCTAGACAACTTAACCAGTCTTTTTGAGACCCCCTATCATAAGCCCCTGCCAGAATCCCCATAGCAACAGAAACTCAGTCTTTCACTCCTGTTTGACAGCCAGTCATCAATCTTTTCTGAGTCTTCTCTTCCTCAATCTTTGGTCCTTGCTTTTCATTGAGAAACTTATAAAACATCAAAGAACACATGTAGGTATAAGACTTCTAAACTCTATAGGACCATGACCGTGGCTAAGTCAATACCACCTTACGAGAGAATTGAGTGCTATATTTTTCTTTTAATAACTACGTGTAAAACACAGATTAGTCATGGGTATAACTGGTAAAGAAACAAACAAACAAACAAAGCCCAGTACATCTCATCACCAGAGTGTAGGAATAGCAGATCCCTATTTATCATGCCAAACCTTATATGCACTGTGAGGATCTGATCAATTACATTCTTATCTCCATAGTTCTAACAAAGATAGACCAAAACTTTAATAGATATCGTTTACCCAATTAACACTCTGGAGCTAGAGAAGTGACTTGGAAGTTAAGGGCATTGGAGAGGAACCCAAGTTCAGTTCCCAGCACCCAGGTCAAATGACTCATAACAACCTGAAAGTCCAGCTCCAAGGGTGTCTATCACCCTCTTCTGGACTTGGAAGGCACTGCACTCACAGGAGAGCAGCCTCCCACCCCTACCTCCCATGACCCTGCCCTCTCCACAGTTTCAAATAACAAATATAAATCCTTTTAAAAATGATACTGGTAGTCTCTGTTTTTTTTAAACTGCTTGTAAATGCAGACACACACACACACACTATGATGACGTGTGGAAGTCAAAACAACTCTGAATGTGGGTTCTTATCTCCTATTTTGTTTGAGACAGGGTCTCTCATTCACTGTTGCACATGATAGGCTAATTACCAAGGCATACCCTGTCTCCACCCCCAACTCATTATAGAAGTGTTAGAATTACAGGTAGCCACTAATGTCAAGCTTTAATGCACTGTGGGCATTGAACTTAGGTCCTTACACTTGGGTAGCAAGTGCTTTACCCACCAAGCCATCTCCCCAGCCCAGGCAGTCTACCTCCATAGTTCTAAGACTGGCCAAGGAGATAATAGATGTCTACTTGCTCTCATTTGTATGACACCTGACAATCTTGTTTCTATAGACACACTTTCTTCAACACTATTAAAGAATGGGGATCCATTTTATCTACTTGATCTGTATTTTATTTGTGATGTAGAAAGCCACCAAAAGTAGTTTGGGATAGTAATGAAAGTTTTAAGAGTCTATGCTGCCAAAAAAAAAAATAAGGAAGAAATGAAAAAAAGAGGCAAAGATTGAAAGTGTCAACCATTTGTTATGAAGAATTTGTTCGTCCTTGACATTATGAACAACAATAATATCGAAAAGCTGAAAGTAAAGTATAACTCAATAATAAACACCTCAAATCCCATGACTGCTGACTGACATAACACATTCAGTCAATTACGGTGTCATGCCCACCTCCGTGTATTTGCCAAATTGGTTTGAAACCATGTCCCATTTCTTATGCTTTGACAGAAATGTCTACTTACAATATATCTCTATCATCTGGCCCCTAGCACAGTAGTATAAATAAATTTCTGGAACCTCATTTGTCATAAAGAACTAATAAATATTTGTGGAACAAAACAAAAGTAGAAAGGTAGAAAGCGAAGTATGACATAGAACACGAATTCAATGTGGCTTATTCTCTGGTCCCGTCACTCTAGAATAGACACTTATTTCCTCAGTTGGAAACCCAATCATGATGGCAACTGCTATACATTACCAGTGCCATGAAGATTTAAAGAATAATAATATTAGGTAGCCCAGAATCAAATGATATGGTTTTAAACCCAGTATTGGGGCTGAAGAGATGGTGTCTTAGTTGGGGTTTTACTGCTGTGAACAGACACCATGACCAAGGCAACTCTTATAAGGACAACATTTAATTGGGGCTGACTTACAGGTTCAGAGGTTCAGTCCATTATCATCAAGGTGGGTACATGGCAACATCTAGGCAGGCATGGTGCAGGAGGAGCTGAGAGTTCTTCATCTTCATCTGAAGGCTATTAGCAAAATGCTGGTTTGCAGGCAGCTGGGATGAAGCTCTTAAAGCCCACATTCAGTGACACATCTATTACAACAAGGCTACACCTATTCCAACAGGGCCACACCTTCTAATAGTGCCACTCCCTGGGCCAAGCATATACAAACCATCACAGATGGCTTGGTGGATAAGAGTGACTGCTGCTCCCACAGAAGAACAGAGTTAATGTCTCAGAAGTCACGCTGGCTTGCTCATAACTGCCTGTAACTCCAGCTCCAAGGAACCTGATAACCTTTTCTGGACTTCATAGGTAACCATACATTAGTGTGCATACCAAAATGCAGACACATGTACATGTGTAGAAAGGAAGAAAGAGAGAAAGTGTAAATATAAAAATTTTTAAACTTAGCATTCTATAAGTTTTTCTCTAGCTAAAATGATGATTAAAGCCACAAACAAAGCCAGTGAGATGGGTCAGTGAGTAAAGGTGCTCATTGACTAGTCTCATGACCTGAGCTCAATTTCTGGGGCTCATGTGGTAGAAGGAGAGAATTGGCAGCCCCAAGAAGTCCTCTGACCTCAGCATATACACTGTGGCATTCACATTTACTAACATTCAAACAAATAAATCAGTAAGAAAATGCCACAAAATTATTTCCAATAATAAATGATGAGAAAATGGATAAAGGCATGAAAATAAACACTTATGACATTTGACAGGGAAAATGCTAAGTTAACATTTACCTAGGAGGATGAGGCAAAGATCCGAGCCTTCTAGCATCAGTTTGGAATAAGCCCTCATGTTACCTATTTTATATCTGAGTGATGTGCACACTTTAACAACTTTCTTTTATGTGCACAGTTGACCTTCTAAGAATGTCAGTCATCAAAGTCAAGAAAAGTATTGAAAGTCCAGGATGAAGGATCCCTGACACCACAGCTCAACTGGGAAAGAAGTCTCACCTGTCTTGAATTCAGCACCACACAACCACTCTGGGACTGGAAGATACGGATCTCATGGAAGTAATTGAGATTGGATCTTTCTATAAAGACTACTATGCAGTCAGTAAAAGTGACTATGTAAAGAGAGCCAAGTTCTTACTTGCCAAGATGACAAGAGACTTCTCTCAGGACTATCCAAATAGAAAAGAAACAAATTTTAAAAAATTATCTCCAGAGATTTTAACAAAGTTTTGTTTACAAATGAAGTTCTAGCATATTTCAAATAATTAATATATAATAACTGATTTTGTCTAGTCAAAAGCATTTTATTTAGAAATCTGCACAAAGATGAAATAAAATCAGCATCAGATGACGAAACCCAAAACCACTCAGCTCCATGTCCTAGAGATCAAAGAAGCGCTGAGAATGGCAATCCGAATGTAATTTTTAATCACAGAAATTGAATTTGCATATATAAAGCTTGAAAATTAACCTTTAATTTTAACCTAATTTTAGCCTTACTGATATTGTATTGTGTAAGGTCTTAGAGGGACCTCATGAGACTATATCATAATGTATCGACATAATGTATCAACTCTAGGAGTGGGGAAACCATGCTACAGTGCCCACGGTGACATCACAAAACAACCTAAGATGTTGTCCCTTGCCGTCCACCTTCTTTGATGTATTCTCTTGTTTGCCACTATACACCAGTTGTCCCATGAGCTTCCAGGGTTTCTCCAGGCTTTGTCTATCTCACTGCAGAAGTGCTGAGATTACATATGAATGCTACTGTGTCCGGCTCTATATGGGTTCAAGGGACTCAGATTCAAGTTCTGATGCTTTTGTGGCAAGTGTTTTACCTGCTGAGCCATCTCCCCAGCCCAATATTTGCTGTTTAAGTTTCAGTATTGTTTATAAGCAAGAATTCCATGAAAGTGAAAATACATGAATCTCAAAGCTTATTTAGAAAGCATAACATGGAAATGTATCATTCTATGTTCAAGGTATTCAATAAGCACCAGGCACTCTGATTAAATGTGGTGCTGTATCAAGGCAATCGGCAAAATTTATAATTAACACCTTTTGTCCCTTTACCAATGACACTAGGTGGAATCCAGACTTGTCCACTGCAGTTCACACACATACATACATACACACACACACACAAACACACACATATGTTATTTTAAGAGGGGAATATTTCGTGCTGCAGAAGTTTTAACAAGCAACTCTTCCCTCTTCAAATCACATGATCTGTAGGTCCTCTGCCTGTCCAAACTAACCTTTTGCTCCAAGCTAAGATGATGAGGCTCTACTAAATTTAATGAAAATGATTTTTTCCTTCTTCCCCCTTAGGTTTGTCCTACAATCTTTAAGGCAAACACTTCTTTAGTGAATATACAGTGGTTAGTGTAACTGGCAAGGGCAGTGACTTGAAAACCCCTAAGAACTAAGCATACATGTATTGGTTCCTAAAATATGACTCAAATATAGGATCTCTCCAGCAGTAACAATAGCTGGCACTGGAGTGTTAAATGTATTTACTCCACCACACCATGTGCTCCCTGCCCTGCACTTACAGACCAGGCTTCCTTATGGAATAAACATCCCTAGTGTCTTCAGAGTTCTTGAGTTCTTGCTAGAGACAGTCCTTTGCATAGCTACTACTAGTCACTACAGATTCTAGAACTGAGCTTGTGATATTTCAAAGAAAGAGAACCTGCTTTATGCAGTATAAACACCCACAGGGAGACATTCTAATCTCAGGGAAGAGAAGGGAATTATTTATAAGTAGGGTTGCCTTTCTAATGTTGATTTCAACTTTTATTTTTCACAAGGCTTGAGAATAAGTGTGGAATGATGTAGAGACATTTTGAGAATCTCTGACTGATATATTCCACAGGAGAAATAACTCTATATTCCTGACTTAATTCCCCCATAGCACAAGTTTGATGCCCACTGGTTAATCAATAAAGGCCTCAAATAAATATGGAACTCTTAGTATATACTATAGACATTGTTCTTCATGCTGGGGTCTCAAGTGTGAGCAAGGCCAAGGCCTGCTTGCCTGAAAATTCTAAAACATATTCAACAAACTTGGGAGAGATTTATGAAGCAAAGCTACACTGTGATGCTCTTCTCGTATTTCAGAAGTCTGGGAATTCTTAAAGATAAGACACTTGAATTGTGGGATATTCGCTCATCTACAATGCATTTCTGTTCCCATACTGCAAATATCTTTTTCTCATATCCGATATCTCTGTAAATCTGAGGTGACAAAAATAAATGCAGACCCCCATGTTTTTTGCACACTTTCCTTTCAGATATCATCTCAAGAACATAGACACTCCTGATGCCTAGTGAAGAGTGGCACTCAGCGCCCTGCTTTGATGCAGGTTCTTGCTTATGTGAAAACACAGGCAACTCCACCCTCCTCTTCTATTCCGCTCTAGGATCTAGCTGTTTGTAGGGATGCCCCCACCTGTAGAAGCCTTGCTTGGTGACACATGATCAGCTCTTCGGGAAGTCTTGTTTACACTGTTCTGCTCCATGCTTTGCCAATGAAGGGTTCAAAAAAATGTATTCTCTATGATGTTAAATTCATAAAATACAGACTAGGTTATAAATTGCCAAAGAACCATTTCCAGTATTACAGTATCTCACTTTACCAGTATAATTCATCCACGTAGGTCTGAAGACCCTGATCAGTAGGCAGAGTACTTGTCTACAATGCACAAGTCCCTAGCATCTAACCCAGCACCTCATACAACATAGATGATGGAGCATGCCTGAAAACCACCATCCGTGAACTTACAGACTGCCTTATTCACTGTCACGATATTCCACACAGTATTGCTTCTGATGAAGGAACTCCTTTCACAGCTGCAGAAGTGAGATTCTGGGCCAACAATCATGGAATCTATAGGTCTTACCATGTTCCCCACCATCCTGCAACAGCTGCCCTGAGAGAAAGATGGAATGGCCTTTTGGAGACAACAGAATACAACAAATTAACAATAGTTACAGTGCCAATTAGGTGGCAGCAGCATGGAGGACTGGAGCAGGGTTCTTCAGAAGGCTGTATATGTTTTAAATTGGTGTCTAATATATGGTATAATTTCTCCCATCGTCAGGATCTATGGGTTCAGGAATTAAGGGTTAGGAAATGGAAGAATTCCACTCATCATCACTCCTACTGACCCACTAAGGAAGGTTTATGCTTCCTGCTCCCACAACTATAACCCTAAGTTCAGAGGCCAAGGAGGTTTGGTTCCAGAGGCAGAAGTGCTCCTGTGAGGGGCCACAACAGACATTCCATTGAACTGGAAGCTCAGGCCTTCCCCTGGTCACTTTGAGCTTCTAAATGCCCTTAAATCAACCAACAAGCTAAGAAAGGAATAACAGTGTTAGGAGGGGTGATAGATTCAGATTACCATGGGGAAATTGGATCACCTTTTCACGACGTAGGTAAGAAAGATTATGAGATCCCTTAAGGCATCTCTTTGTACTACCATGTCCTGTGGTTAAAGTCAATGGGAAACTACAACAGCCTAATCCAAGCAGGATGGCAAAGGGTATAGACCTATCAGGAATGAAGGTATGGGCTACTCCTCCAGGAAAAGAACCATGACCAACTGATGTGCTTGCAGAGGGTGGAAAATACTGAACGGGTGGGAGAAGAAGGTAGTTATAAATACCATCTAAAGACATGTGACCAGTTGCAGAAACAAGGATTATAATTGACATGACTTCTGTTTTATTTTAAGAATGCATTTGTACAGATATTCATGTAGTCTTTCAATTTCTTTAATATCAATTAAGAGAATATCTATGGTTATCATATTTATGTTTTAGATTCTAAAAGAATGTATCCCAAGGGGCATTGGCCTATTCTAAATTTACAATATGTTTGCAGTTGTATAAGGGATAGTTATATATTATGTTGGGTGTATTTATGACCTGGCTATTGTTTTCACTTGGACATGAGATATGATTTATGTCAAGTTGACAAGGGGTGAACTGTGATGGGTATTCTTGGTTGTCAACTTGACTATACCTGGAATAAACTACAATCCAGAAATGTAGGGTACACCTAGAACCCAATCTTGAGACCGGAAAACACAAACTTGAGGAATGATGACTCATGTTCTTAATATAGATTGATGCATACCTTTAACATACATCTTGAGACACAGCTTTAATCTGGGTCACACCTTCTGCTGGAGGCCTACATAAAGACAGTGCAGGAAGGAAGTGTTCATTCATTTTTCACCTGCTTCACTTGCATACATTGGTTGAAGCCCACTTTTCCAGGATTCCAGGTTATACCGAAGACCCCAGCTGAGAGACCCAGCCTCATGGGACTGAGCAACTACTTGATTCTTGGATTTTTCCATTCACAGCTGGCCACTATTGGGCTAGTTTGCTGCAGCCTATAAGTCATTCCAATAATTTCCATGTATGTATTCATTCTATAAGTTCTGTGACTTTGAAGAACACTGACTAATACACATGTAATCCCAGCACTTAGGAAGTGGGCGTAAGAGGAGGGCACCTGGGCTTCAAAGTGAAAGAGCGTACCCCAAAACGGGGAGCCGCGTCTCTCGCTCGGATAGCGGGGTGGGGTGACCCCAGGAATCACGAGTAGCCATTCTTGATGTAAAAGCACGAGGTACCTTTATTAACGAGATCCCGGGTCTTAGCGGGATCCCGGGTCGACACGTATCTCACACAGGAGACAGAGGAATCGACCCTGAGCTTCCAAACTCGGGGGTTTATATAGGGGAGGTTAGGGGCATTCACGCGGTTACACATGATTGGTCAATTCAAATGGTGCACAGTTACTTTCGGCGCGAAATGACATCAGCAAGGAGTATGTGTTATCTAGCAGCTCAGCAGTGCGGGTAGGGTGGCTCATCTCACTCACGGGGATGACTCACTTCTGGGGAGTGAAGGAAGGGGGAGGGGGTGGCTACGGATGGTCAGTGTCCTTGGGGCTGGTAGCTGGTCCGGCAAGTCCTATCTCTGGCTCTCCCTCAGGCACGTCCGGCCCTGCACATCCGGACTCTGACAATGAGTAACCTTTATGAAACTCTAGTTCTACAAAAGGATGGTCTTAAAACAATTCACACCCACACTGATTTGTGTCCATTTAAGAAACATGCACTGTTTCTTAACGTTATCTCTGCATGATCCGTGTGACTGTGGTTTGTCCTTCAAAGGTTCATGGGTTGAAAAAATCCATTCTGGAAGTGGTTATGATGAGGCACTGGCTCTTTAAGAGGAGGAGCTGTCATGTTAAGGCTGCTTACTAGAAATATGTTTTTCCCAACAATTCCTTTTATTGTTCAAGGCACAAAATGATCGTTCCCTCTGGTAGACTGAAAAATCACTGTTTAGAGATTAACGTTATGAAGAGATTTAGAAGGCTTGTGTGTTTTTCAGTTCCATAGCACATAATTCCTTCTAAATGGGGCTTTTGTTTTTAGTTTTTCTGCCTTCCAATATGAGGCTCCTATTTCTTCAGACTATTGAGTAAAAGGAATAGAATCAGACCTCTCAGAACTCTGCTAACATCCCAACTACTTTAAAAAAAAACTTTTTTATTAGTTCTTTGTGAATTTTACATCATGAACCCCAATCCCACTCATTTTCCCCTTCCCTTGTACCCGCCCTTCATCCTTGCAACCTCTCCCCAAAAAGAGAAAAAAATCTCCTAGTGGAGCCTGTACTGTATCACAGTGTGTTCCAGTTTACCCTTTTGATCATATTTATTTGATTCCAAATATTTGTTGCAATGGTTCATTGGTCTTGTAAGAGGCCTCTAGTTTCTGATTCTCTACCAATACTAGAATTCACTGGGGCTCCTTTCAGATATCCCTTTGTTATCTGTTATTCTGTGTCATGGAGATCCTGTAGCTTTGGATCTGTAGGACCAGCCCCATGTATTCCAGTAGTTCGTTGATGGAATAGTCATTGGGATGGACCATTTCAAACTCTAGATTTGGTTCTGAGAGGTATCTGATCTGGTCAGGCCACTAGCTCTGCTGCTCTCAAGTCTTCAGCCTGGGTCCCCTACAACCCTTGTAGTAGGGCTAGCTCTATCCTGCTGCCAAGGTGAGGTGCAGGGCCCACTCTCCATAGTGTTGCTGCCAGTAAGGACATGGCCAGTTCTCCCATTCTCATGACCCAAGGACCAGCTCTCCTGCCTGCCATAGGTAGCAAGAGATGAGAGAGGGGAGGGAAATGTTCCTTTGTCTGCACCACTACACAGAAGACAAACATCAATATGTCCCCAAGTGGCAACACAGATGAGGAACATCTTGTTGGCACAGTGTTATTATGCCCAGTATAAAAATTATCCTTGTGTTATTCAAATGCTGATTTCTGTGCCACCATACCTGGTTGTAATATTTATTCTGAGAATCTCCTGTCTAATGCTGTGTAAACATTGTTCTCTGATTGGTAGATAAAGAACTTATCAGCCAGTGATTGAGCTAGGGAGAAAATAGGTCTGGACTTCCTCCCAGCCAGGGGAGGAGATGGGAGAGAAGGAAGTAGGAATTCAGCCATGAGGAGAGGGTCCAGGAGACATGACAAGAAAGCAGCAAAAGCAGGGAAACCCATAAAATGCAAGTATCTCGGGGAATTTTGCTGGGAGGTAGCCAGATTAGTTTAGAGGATTAAAATAGATTCATACTGCTCAGTTGTTGTGCCTTATAGCTGTTAAATACATAAAATGGTTCTGTGTCAATTATTTGGGAGCTAGCTAGGTTAAGAGAAAACGACAACATTTATAAAATAGCCACTAACAACCCCTGCCTGGCCTTTGGTGGTAACAGATTTCTGCTGCTGCAAGACCATGGACACAGATATGGGCCCCCCGGTGTCAGCACAGGCTAGGACCCCACCATAACCCCAGGTGGCATCTCACATCAGGCTGTTCCTCACTACCCTCCACTTTCCAGTTGTGCCTCTTTTCATTGTGCCCACATCCTTCTTTTACTCTCTCTCTCTCTCTTCCATTTCTTTACTACTTACATGATCCTCTTAGTGGGACCTAAGGTCTCTGAGGGTCTGAAGTGGTGGTCTCGTGAGTGCTATGTCCCTCTCATGCATTGTGCATTATGGCACCAGGCAGAGACCGTCTCGGACATTCCCAGGCCTGAACCACACAGGGCTGGTGATCATCTCAGGCTAGCTCCCTGTCTGGGCCATGGTACTGACCAGCTGGACGACTCACAGTCCCATGGGAGTGAGCTTGAAACAGACAACCCTTACAAGGAGTCACTCAGGTTGACTGTGGTCCTAGGCAGGTTCTTCTAGTCCCTTGGTTTGCTTCTGTCCTGGGAGTGCCCACCTGGTGTCATATTGGTGGTTGTGTCCGGATCACTTTTTTCAGGTAATGTTAGTCTACTAATCATTCAGATATTCATAGATCAGAATACTGAGCATAGGTATAGGCTCTCTTCTCTCTGCCATCTACTGTCACACATGTGACGCAGCAGCCACATCCATCTGTACCACCTCAAGGGGCAAGACCCAACTACTTTTATGGCTACCATGAACCTCTCTATTGTAGCAGCCAACAATAAGTCTTAAAGTTCTTATGAATCATCACCACAGATACACAGATAAGAACAGTGTAAAACTACAAACCTAACTGGGTAGTTGCTACAGTCTGATGTAGTTTGTCCTTGAAAGACTCACGAGTTGAAAACTCCTTCCCTTATGTGGTGATAGTGTCACAGTGTGGACCCTTTAAGAGGTAAGGCCTATTAAAAAATAATTAGTCATGGGGTTTGGACCCTGTGAATGGTTTAACGGGATTACAAGGGAGAGGAATGATAAAGCAGTTTTAAGAAAGTGGGTTATTATAAAAAATGGTGTGTGGGGTGGGCTGCCCCTACCTGGAATTTTTCTTCCTTGTTCATTCCTGGTCCCTGACATTTCTCTGTCAGGTTGTGATATAACCAACTTGCCTTTGACAGACACTGGCCCCATGCCACTAGAATCATTAGCCAAATAATTGTATCTTCTTTCTACTACCTGGAGTTGAGTATTTTGATTTAGCAACATGGAACAGACTAAGGCAGTGATACTCACATTAAGAATTCTGCTTTCCTTTCAAATATTAAGAATGAAATTTGGAGGGCAACAAGACAGAACAAATGGTAAAGACAGTTGCTGTCCAGTCTGATAACCCAAGTTCAATTCTCAAAGCCCACATAGTGAAAAGTCAGAACCATCTCCCTCAGGAACACACACACACACACACACACACACACACACACACACACACACACACACACAATGTAAAAAACTTGTTTTTAAAAAAATCACTGAAATTTGGAATTTTTCTAAGCAAGGTCCAGCACACCCAGATGAATAAAAGCTGCTTGAATTCTTTTAGGGAGGTAAGAAATGGATGAACAGGTCTGCAATCCCAACTGCTCGGGGAGACTGAGGCAGATGGATCACCAGATCAAGGCCTACTTAGGTTATAGAGTGAATTCATGGCCAACCTAGACAACTTAGTGAACTCTGTCTCTACAGGGGACTGGAGAGTGGTTTATTGGTAGAGTATTGCCTAACCTACACAAAGCCATAGGCTCATTCCCCATACTGAAAAATGAATAAATGAATTAGAGAATATTCAAATAAATTAATCCATTGAATGGGTATAATACTCTCAAGTGATGAACTGAGGATTGACCATACCCAAATATACTGAGATAGTTTTTAAAATAGTGAGACTTCCCACTGGCCTCTGCATACAGAGTGTGTATTTCACAGATGGGTTCACACACAAATACTGCATATGAATGCCTTCATCACACACACATGTGCATTTATCATATAACACGTATGTGCACATACATGCATGCACCACATCACACAAACATGTGCGCATATATAAGCATACATCAGAACACACACGCAAAACAAAATAAAGTAAATATATTTCTAGTTGAGGCAGAAAACGGGACGAGATTACAGGTTGCTATTAGCAAGGTGGCCTTTAAGGAGGATCTGGAATTTGACAGGATTTTCACTACAAAAGGCATATTTATAGGTGGAAGAGTGGCAGAGGCAATAGCTGGTGAGGTGGTTTGGTGTATAAATATTTTACCGACTGGCCTGTTGTTTACTGAAAGCCGGGTGCAAAGGTGTCAGCTGAGCTCAAAAGTGCAAATGGACCAACTTCTTATTTCACCCCAGATAACAAGGTTGAAAGAATAAAAAAAACCTATACATATATTCTCTCTCTTCTCTCTCTCTCTCTCTCTCTCTCTCTCTCTCTCTCTCTCTCATTCCTCCTCCTCCTCTTCCTCCTCCTTCTCTTTTCCTCTTTTCTGTTCTTAGTTACAGAATTGAAAAGGAATTCTAAGAAATGTGTACAGAGTCTTTGCGACATGATGCAGGGGAGAGACATGAGCCCCGGCCGAACACAGATTGCTGACTTGCAAACAGATGAATTAATCATAAGGCTTTGGCTCTGGCCGGGTATAGAGAACCCAACCTCAAGCCAGAGCACATTACACATTCCTCCTTGAAGGCCAAGTTCACACTTCACCAACTTCGCAGAACACTCTGTCCCGGATCAGAATCAGCAGCTTCGCTGTCATGCTTCTTTAATATTCCTAGCCCCCAGCAGCACCCACACTGCACTGTGCTAAGTTCTATGCTCATTTCCCCACTGGACCCCAGTGACTGTTAAAGACATTTTCTAGGGAGACATAAACAATGTTCACACCACCCCCAGAAGTTCCCAATGACAAATCAAAGGATGATTTCACTAACTAGTCCCTGGGGAACCAGTGAGTTTATTGGGCTTATTTACAGAACAGGACTGAGGCGTTTCAGGTCAGAGCATTGAAGACCCTAAAGCAGATAAACTGGAAAGGCTCCACCCATATAGATTAGGGGATCTCCGTAGCCACATGGACAGAACCTTCTTAGGTTAACCTTCCCCAGAACTATTGGAGACCCCAAGGGCATGTGTAATTATGACAGAGCCACAGACAAACATCTGGAAAGAATGGCTGGAATCTAAGGTTAAAGGACCAATGAGCCTTCCTCCCCCTTCCTTCCACGAGAGAACATCTGGCAAGCAGGAACAGCTGATCTGTTAAAGATGGGGATTGTTTAGTTCAGAGGAGCGTGCTCTACAACAGTATCCAAACTATAAATTCCTATGCTATTAGGATCCACCTTTTTATATACCAGACATATGACAAGTTGTTAGCAAACATTTGATGAATGAATGAATGAATTGATTCCGGGAAGACCATACTAGACACATGATCAGGGAAAAAAGGAAAGTTCTTGACTGTACCATCTATGGTTTCCCCCAAACCTCTTTCTAATAATGTCTGTCTCTGTTGCCATCCAACTCTAGTCCACATTTTTGTTTCCTCTGCCTGTAAATAAGACGACACCTTTTCAAAGTGTAAAAGCTTTGCAATCAGGAAATGCACCACACCCACATACTATATTGCCTGTGCATGGTATCTGAGATTGTGTTTTCTAGAAGCAGAACCTACGATGGAAATGTGTGTATGGGAGATTTAGAGGAAGTGTTCTGAAAAGAACCTAGAAAAGATATAATAAAAAGAGTGGGCTGGGGAAACACTGAGAAAAGACATGTCATCATAAATCTAATCTCAGGGCTTGAGAGGTGGCTCAGTGGTTAAAAGCACTCGCTGCTCCTTTTGACGATTACACAATCTGTATCTGGCAGCTCACAAGTACCTATAACTCCCAATCTAATGGATCTGACATTCTTCTCTGACCTCTGAGGGCACACATGCTTAGAGAGGCAGACAACATGTATATAAAAATAAAACATAGAAAAAAATCTAATTTCAGACAAATCTATCTTTGCATGAAATTAGTTATTAGGATACTTTTAAAAATTGAAACTTGTCCTACTTGGCATCGAGAAAGTTGAGCCCTCACATTCCTCCAGTTAGTGAGCCACTGGAGAAGGCCTGAGAGGGAGACATGGCTCCTCTCAGAGCAACCATCCACCTGCTTCCAGCCTGGAATTACCTGAGAAGCTTCACAAATATGTGGCAGCCAAAATCCCACCCTAGAGACCGCATTCGTGAATCTGGGTTTTGTCACAGGGATTTTAAATTTTTCCTCAGTTCTTCTAACGTGTAGATTAGTTTAGTCACTAGTGAGCTCAGCACCATGGAGAAGTCTACAGCAAGGGCTGTGTAGTTTTTGGCTCTAGGAGCACAGCTGGGAAAGGGATTCCATTGTCCACAGTGGGGCCTCCTCAACATCTGCTGCGACAAGATCATAAATCTACCCAAACCCTCAGAAAAGATCTCCACATGTCATCACAGCCTCCCCATCCAGTTTCTTCTGCTCTATTCCTGCCTCAGTGGAAGGATTTAATGGAACCCTTCCAGGAAGAAAAAAGGTACTCTAAACAGATTCTCGTGCACATCCCTTTGCCCATCAGACTATCGGAACAACGGTCCCTAAGGAACTGAAAACTCCCTGAGGGGTTTCATGCCGAGCAAAGGAAAAGGCTGAAGCCTGATGCCAGCAACAGTGATGGCTGTCTCCCAGAAATAGATTTTACATACTTAGGACAACGTGTCAGACAGCTTTGCAGAAGACAGCAGAGCTGAGTCAATGATAAACGATGGACAGGAAGACATATTGGCCAGGATTGCTTAGTTCTCTGCCTCTGTCTTCTGTTGGCCCCCAACAGCTGCCAACTCACTGGACCTAGTGGCTCTCATCCCTGTGTGGCCCTATTTAATTATTTTTGCTGTTTTGCTATTACCTGTTTGTTTAATATGCCTATTTAGGACTGATGACTGATCCTAGCTTGTTAGGTCCTCCAGAGCCCAGGCTCTGACCCTAACAACTCCAGCATCTTCTCAGTGTCACAAACCACTCTTGTGAAATACATCTACAAGTACCAGTTCCTACATCCTCATCCAGTCAGTCTCCAAACTGTGTTTGCTTCTGGAATATTTTAGAGGCATCTCTCCCCTTCATTGCTACTTATGGTTTTGTGCATGGAGAATTCTCTTTAGTGAGAACATAGTAGATTCTGTGTGTTGGGTTGGTCCCCTTCCCACTGACTGTGACATTCTTCAGGTAAAGCTTGCACATCACAGAGCATTTATCAGGTATTAGTGATACCCACATAAGGACAGCCAGGAAGGATGAAGCAGTGACCAAGTTGAGAGAATATGAATGGGGTCTCTCCTGCTGGTTCCAGACTTTCAGTGGTAGATCTTCAGACACGTGCACATCCAAGGACAAATCGATGCATGGGCTCAGGTGCACAGTTCTCTGAATATGGAAGCTGGTCAAACTGCTGAGATTTTAAAGCATGTCTGGGGCAGAGGACCTGGAGATCTTGACCTGGATGAGTCCAGATTCCTCAACACGAGGCATGCTGCCATGGTTATCATGGCATGCATCACGCTGAGAACTGATATCTACTTCCTCGGCACTCGTTAATTTCCCTCCTCACTCTGCTCTTGGGGCTCTGGTAGTCTTGACCTCATGTACCATGCCTCCTCCTGCTGTCACCTCTGCCTTGGATATCCCTTCTTCTTCCTCTTCCCATTTTTGTTTGAACACTACCCACTTGTCTTTGAAATTGAAACGTAGGCAAGAACTCTTCCAGCAAACAACCTGTCATGTTTTGGTTAAGACTAAGTGCCTTCTATGTCCACACTCCTATCCCTTCTCTCATCTCTGCTTTGGAAAAAAGAAATGAAGGAAGCTAAGTCCCAAGGCTTCCCTTTCTCTCTGAAATACCACCTGCAGCCTTCCTCCCTTGTGCAGATGCCAAAGCCAGGATGCACTCCACAGCATGGCCTCCACAGTATAGCCTACATAGCAAGGGCCTCCACAGCCTTTGAGCTGACCTGTAAGGACACTGAGCTGAAAAGTTGCCACTGCTCAGTCAACAAACCTTCTACAACCAGGCATCAGCAGTATCTCCCCTGCTCTTCCGTGGCCTTTCCCAGCAGATCTCTGTCTGCTGTAGTAAGTAGAAAGTTTGGTACATACTTCTATTTCCCTCTCTTCTTTGCTACGTATGAAATCCAACCATGAGAGGAGGAATTCCTATCTGCCAAAGAGGGGTAGGGGGGAACCAGTGTTCAACCATGACAAGACTCAAGGGTAATAAAATTCAGAGCTCCAAAATTATATTAGTTCTAAATGCAAACTATGAGGCATATCTTTTAAGGTCTATAACCACCTCTCACCTAGAAGGCACTGCATGGAAAAGAAAGAGCTATGGTAGGTTCAAACAATGGTAAGAAAAGAATTGGAATGCAGGTAACAGACATCTGTCATACATGGTCTGCTAAGAGAGGGCAAAGGAGAACAGGTGCTGAGCGCAGAAAACCTTGCCACACGGAAGCAGGTGTGGAAGCACGTGACCCTCTCTTGGGGTGGGACAGCTTTGTGTCACGATGGTATAATCACCTCTTGATGGTGTAAATATCTTTGCGCGCTGGTGGCAGGGTGCAGCTGCAGTTCTGGCCAACATTTAATAGAACTCAGCTGTTCCTTGAAGTGCGGTGGAGCCTCTCCAGGTTTTTAGTAATCCAAAGAAGAGAGCCAACAGATCCACACAAAAAGCCATCTCTTCAGACCAATCCCAGTGAGGGATTGGAAGGGAAAGAGAAAGCCAAGGAGGCCCATTCAGTCTGATGTAGAAATAGGGTGGCGACTCTCTTGGTGACAGAGAAGAGAACAGATTCCTGGGACAACTCATTGGTATGATCATCGAGTTAGGAACTGAGCAACAGGGATTAAGGATTCACCTGTTATGGACTGGAAAGACCAGTGAGAGAGGAGTTTTGGGTTCTAACAGAGACTTGGACATTTTTGCGTGCTAAAGCACTTGTACAATTTAACTGGGTTAAACAACACTGCAGCCTCAGTCAGTGTTCTTATTACAAATATAAAATGGCCAGGGATGGAAATGGATTAGTAGTTAAGACCCTGTGTTTTTCCTGGGGGTGAGGTTTGGTTCACAGAACCCACAGGGCACTCAGAGTTGCCTGTAACTTCAGCTTCAGAGTATCCAGTGCTCTCTTCTGACCTCTGCTGGTAGTGCCCTACATGTCCATGATATGCAGAGACATATGCATAGTTAAAAATAAATAAAAAGTTTTATATATTTCAGGAACTATTTTATCATCAACTCTCATTTGTATTTTTGCTTAACTCTCCTTAAACGTATTGTGTGCAGCCATTCGGTGACCTGTAATTTCTGAGCCTTCTGCATTCTTGGCCTGAGTGCTGAGATTCTAGGCATGCACCACTGGATCTGGTTAACACCATACTAGTGATCCTAACCTAGAGCTTCCTGTATGCTTGGTAAGCACTGTGACAACTGAGCTATCATCCCCACCCCCATGCCAGTTAGGTTTCATAGTAAGAAACTGAACTGATACAAACAAAATGTCTCTGATAATCCTGGGTAGTGACGTGGTGTTATTATTACTGTTGTCAATGTATCTAATAATTTCTATACTTTACCCCTGGGCTCACATTCCTTAATGTTTCACACCAAGAAGTATTCACGCCTTTAAGGGAAGTTAAGAGATTGACATGGAAGATATTCAATCCACTTAAGCCAAAACTCTAAAGGACTCAGAGCATGCCGTGTAGACCCACAGGAATACCTGAGGAGTCAGGGCAACAATTCCATACCCTAAGGCTAGATACAATTTCACAAGTTGGGTATGCATCAGGAAGAAGATTAAAAAAAAAAAAAAGTAAAGAGGGCTTAGATCTGATTATGATCTGAAAGAGACTGCACATCTCTTCTCAGAGAATGAGGTACCTCCAGTTTTACAGAAATTTCTGGGCTTAGTTCTAAGCAAAGAGTTCTAAAACAGAAACCATGATATCAAGACTATAGGAATGGGACACAGGCTCCGAACATCAAGCCCTATACATGAAGACTGATGCCACAAAGGTAGAAGAGCCTTAGGAGTCACAAAGAAAGGGTGACAGAGCTGAGATCAGGGAGCACAGCAGTTTTCTCAGCAGACACCTAACAGATGAGGGTAAAGACTCAGACAATTCAAAGATTCGTAGCACTGCATTCAACTTCCCTTGACCGGTAAGATCTGTACTCCAGCAGTTGATGCCGTGGGAAGGCACGATAAAATTAAATGATTAAAACAACATCCTATTTCTTATGCAAATAACACTGTAGACTGAAAAAGAAAAGTTACAATTTATCTTACTTGGGAATAGAGCTTGAACAAAGAAGAAATTGTCTTCAAGCAGGAGCTTCCTATCAAAAGAAGATGTGAATCCAGGGGCTGGGGCAGAGACTCGGGTCAACTGTGTTTGGATATAATCCTGAAGATGGACATGCTGATCGTATTCTGCCTTTGTGTGTACTGAAAAGTGCAGATACCACGTGAATGGGGACTTGCTTGTCTTGTGCCTTGTGGACAGCTTGTTAAGACAGAAAGGTGTCCAAACCAAGTAAAATCAGAACACCTTACAAGACCGGAGTATTCAATCCTTAAATGTAAAACTCCCACTTCATCTCATGGTTATACAAATCCATCACTTAAACCATAATCTTAATAGGGTTTGAAATGCAAGTAGATGAGAAGCATTTGGCAGTGCAATTACAAATTATTTGCTGATTCATTTTCTCTCAGGCAGAGCATGTTAAAAAAGGTTCAAGAACGGTCTCTAAGGACTGCATACTAGGAGCAGTCACCATCTCTTCAAGGACAGATACTAGGTGCCTGACTATGCCTTTAAGGGAGCAGAAAAGCCCAATATTGTTCAAAGACAGAGAAATCATTTTCATACAATCAGTATTTCTGGAGTAAGCTGGTCTGGGGTGCTGGCAACTAAAACATTTCTCTTATTATTAACTAATTGTCATCCTGTTTCTTCTCTCAGATTCACAACACCATGGGCAGTGACCTTACAGCAAGTTTGAGATTAACTCAGTTTTTCCAAGTGCACTTTCTCTGCAAAGATCCACTGATCCAAATGAAGGGAAAACGATGCTTAGAAACAAAAGTGACAAGGTTAGATTTAATCCAGCTCACATATTCCATGCATTGGAAAATTTATATTTATATAGTCAGTGTTTTATTGCTGTGAAGAGATACCATGAATGACCACAGCAACTCTTATAAGTGAAAGCATTTAATTGAGGGCTTGCTTACAGTTTCAGAGGGTTAGTCCATTATCGTGGCAGGAATGTGGTGGCACAAAGGCAGAAATGGTGCTGGTGAAGTAGCTGAGAGCTACATCTTCAACTGCTGAGAAAGAGGGGAGGAGAGGGAAGGAGGGAGGGAGGGAGGGAGGGAGAGAGAGAGAGAGATGGAGAGAGTATGAATGAATGAATGAATGAATGAATGAATGAATGAATGAATGAATCAGGCTTGGCATGAAATCTCAAAGCTCACCCATCATAACACACTTCCTCGAACAAGGCCACATCTCCTAAGCAAATAGTGCCACTCTCTAGTGACCAAGTATTCACATCTATGAACCTTTGGAGGACCATGCTTATTCAAACCACCACCACAACTGTCAAGTTCTCACATATGAGAAATAGGGAATTGATATTAAATAAAATCTTATATCCACTCAGAGATCACATATTTTAAGCTCAAGATTAAGTAAGACTCCCTGTTCTCAAAAGAGGGTGTGCTTAGTGGAGGGAGTGCTGCATGAGAGAGATCTCCATTTCTCCACAGGAGACTGATTTCCTATAGCAGTCCTGGAATTTTCTCAAATATCAAACACTACAGAAAAATAGAATCTTCCCCAGGCATCAGAAAATTGGTCCTAAGACAATATTCTCCTATTCAGAAAAAGTTATACTGTCTTAATAACTAATTGAGTGTTCAGTTCCAACCACACACATCTCAAATACAATGGGATTCAGGGTACCCAGGAAACTCTGGGGACCAAGAATGAGGAAAGCAGAGAACGTAGAAATCAGAATCCTCCTGCCACAAACCCTGGAGATCTGGGCAGATTGTCTTTTCTCCAAAAAGAGTCTCTGGAGAAGACTGCCTAGCAACTGTTCCTAAGACAAGCAGGAAGAGCTGAGCTAATTTTATTTAGAAAATAGTGTGCAGAAACATAAAAGGATGGAGTGTTCTTGGAGGGTTTGATGGCGTCTTGCTTGTCTTTCTATTACTGTAATAACGATTATGAATAAAAGTGGCTTGGGGAGCAAAGGGTCATTTTCATATACTTACAGGGGAAGGGAAGTCTGGGAGCAACTTAGGTACACGGAGGCAGTAAGTGCAGCACAGGCCATGGAGGAACACTAATTAGTAACTTGTTTCTCAGGGCTTGCTCCGCCTGCTGTCTCATACCACCCAGGACTACCTGCCCAGGGATGGCACCACCCACAATAGGCTAGGCCCTCCCACCCTTAATCACTAATTGAGCAAATGCCTTACAGCTGGATTTCATGGAGGCATTTAATCAAGGAAGGCTCCTTTCTCTGTGACAACTCCAGCTTGTGTCAAGTTGACATACAAAACCAGCCAGTTTCTTGACCAGTTTCTCCCAGGTATGACCCACTGCTATCTAGCCGTATGTCACTTTCTAATATGCACTATTGCTTTGATTTTGAATAAAGTTTAACTTTCCTTTGCAATCTGTGTGAGCCTTTATTTTAATTCTTTGAATAGGAGGTCAAGAACCTGAAAATACCTGCCCCAGACTCAGATTACAGAAGACAGTTTCAGGAGCCAAGGAGGTTTCCATAGTACAGACACAAGACCAACAGCTAGTCCCTCTGTGAGGCTCTCACTTGATGAAATAACAATTTGAAGGTGAGAAAGAGTGACAAGGACTACAACCCACTGACTTCAGAACATTCATAGATCTATGATGACTTCCACAGGAGTCATCACAGTGGTCCCAGATTTTTACCATTTAAGAGGCCATTCATTAAACGTAGTCTTCCATTTGAACACAAGAACTAAAGGCAAGGAGGAAAACAGGTATCAGGAAGCACCTTATTACAGGAGAGCCAGACGCTTCTATTAACAGGAACATGTCAATAAAATATATGGGAAATAATATCATTTCCTGAACTTCTCATGGAATTATCAGTGAAGGCAGGAGTGATGGTAAAAACCTGTGGGATGGGAACAAGTTCAACACTGGATTCTAAGAGGAGGGGAAAGGGAAAGGGATGGTTAGAGGACTTGCATGAAGTTGGTATTGACTCGTACTATTAACCTTAATGATAATCCAGTAAAGGCAAGTCTATTAATGTAAGCTGAAATGAGAAACTGCAGCCTTATCACGGGTGCTTAGATCTTAATAATTGGTTCATAATGTCTTCAAATAAATTAACACAAAATTCTCATCAGTGACTAGAATCTCAAAGAAAACTTATCCTGTTCAGACTTGTTTGAGAGAAGTGATTTATGCTTTCCCCAGTGGAAGCCTGAAAGTATAACTTTGTCTTTAATCTGCCCTGCTTTGATAACTGGTAGAAACTTGGTTCAGGGAAATGGTAGAAAAGACCCATAATTTTTTTAAGACAACAAACATTGATGTTTACAGCTACTCATTTGTAATAAACCCTACAAGGAATTGGCAGAAACTGCATTGAACTGTGGCTGTATTCTAAGGACTAATTCAGAATAAATTATATCCATTTTGAAAAAAGATTTTACTTTTAATTCATTTCATTCTCTCTCTCTCTCTCTCTCTCTCTCTCTCTCACTCTGTGTGTGTGTGAGTGAGTGTGTATGTGTGTATGTCTGTATTGTGTGTGTATGTATGTGTGTGCGTGTGCATGTGTATGTATGTGTCTGCATGTGTGTATATATGTGTATGTGTGTGCTTTTGAATGTGTGTTTGTCCACAGAGCTCAGAAGAGGGTTTGGGATCTTTCAGAGCTGAAATTATAGACAGCCATGAGCCATCTAACTCAGGTACTTGGAACCAAACTCTGGTCCTTTGCAAGACCAGTACATACATGTTCTTAACTGCTGAGCCATCTCTCCTGTGCTAATTTTCTCCACATTTGTGTAATACAATATACTAAGCAATGTTTTTTCATTTGATTTTGCAGACAACTCTTGGAGTAAAAGACCCTACTATAATCTCCTCTAGGTTAGGACAACAACTTGCTAATGTAGCAATAAAATCAACTATTTATTGATTTTGGTTTTAGACAGGGTCTCACTATGTAACTCTCGCTGGCCTTAAACTCACTATGTTCTGCCTTTGCTTCAGGAGTTCTGGGATTAAAGGCTTTCACCACCCCACCAGCCAGAATTTTTTTTTAATCTGTCTTCCTTTCAGAAACGTTGCTATAAAATCATAAAAAAATGGCTTTCTTTTATCCTGCATTAGGTCCTGCACTAGTGCCCCAAGATATCTGATAGATACCTTCATCTCAGTCAGCAAAGCCTCTCACCCGCTCTGCTCCATCCCATATCACACTGCTGATGGCCTCTCTCTGAGCCTGGCAGCAATCTCTCTACTCATCTAGTTCCCAAGGCAGGTTGCCACCATGCCAGAAACACACATCCCAATTCCATGGAGGCCTAGTGTCTCTGGCCACCACACACTCTCTTAAACTTAAATCGCTACATGAAAGAACACACAGCACAATAACCTCTGATCCAATTGATAAGATATAATTGCCCACCCTAAACATACAAAGCCCTATACATATCCATCCCTTAAGAATATTCATAACAACCTATAAATACACAGAGTGTAACCTTAACATCAGCCTCCATGTTCTCTCTGCTGCTTCCTCTCCAGTCTCCTTCCAATCTTGGGACACTGCAGTGCAAAGTGATCTAGTGGAGATTAAAGAAATTATTGATTTTTTTATAATTTTACAACAACACAGAAATGTTTATCTTATCGTCCCTTTTTTGCAAATGCTACTTATAATACAAGGCAGTATCGTTTTATAATTGCCCACCAAACAACCTCTCCCCCTAAGTGGATTAATCCTGAAGAAGATTATGACAAGGATCCAATGCAAACAAAATAGAAAAGGAAAAAAATAAGAAAAAAACTTTTCAAAAGATTAATGTAGACTCCAGGAACAGGAGCTACATGCCTGTAGTTCCAGCCCATGGGAGATTAAGATAGGAGCATCAGTACTTCAAGGCCAGCCTTAGCTACATAATTTGAGGTGAGCCTTAGTTGAGACCTTGTTTCTACAACTCAACAACAAAAACAAACAGCAAACAAAACAGAACAACAAACAAAAAATATCAACCCAAGGATAAGTTTTTCAGTAACTGAATCCCAGAAAATTATAATCATTTAATGTCAAGACTTGATTTAAAATAACTCTAAGACCACAGTGTATGGAATGGTATACAGATAATTTAATGTATCAGTTTAGCATTTGACACTTCGCTTCCTGTTGTCTAACCACACTTAATACCATGTCACAGAATTAATAGTAAGATTGTGTCATCTAGTGAGAGATTTCAGAATATTTCCTCAGTGGTAAGATTAATAAATAGATTTAAGATTTTATTATTACCTCACAGTTAAGCTAATTGGCATGCCTTAATCCTTAGGAAAACTTCGGAGTCACATGTCATGCCAGGATGGTTCAGTGGATGATCAATTTCTCACAAATGCTGATCAACAACAGTATTGATGGGGGAAATCATCTGAGGTTCTGGTAGAAGACAAACTCTCATGGATTCATTGTGTAGCTTCAGGGTTTGGGGCTTGGGTGGTATCTCTCATGTGGATCTCATTCTAGCCTCTCCTTAGCTCAAGGGTCTATGTAATCTCCATCAAAATAATCCTGATAAAATACAGAAAGCATTGTACAAAAAAACGAGAGCTAAAGTGTATTAAGACTAACATTGATACTCTAAAGGGGTGCAAATGGATAATTTGTTGATTCACATTTTAGACAAGTTTTGTAATTTCTAAAGTTTCTACAACAGAGTGATATTCAAAGGTCTGTTTTCCTGCTCACATGATTGACGAGCCCATTTGTATTAATTTCATTATTTTATTTATTTGTGTATGGGGACAAGAGACACATACATGTCATGATTCATGTATAGAAGTCAGAGAAAAATCTATGGGAGTTTCCTTCCAGCCTGTGGCTCACAGGAATTGAACTCCTTTACCATCTCACTTGCACCCAATGAATGCTTACTGGATGAGATAATGGTCTGGGGTGCCCTGGGTTTTAATCTAAAAGTCTCTGGTTGGCTATAATCTTAATTTATGTCTCAAAGCTAAAGGTACAACTCACTAAACATTTAAACACGGAGTCCTGCAGTCTCAGCCCCCAGTTTATGAGCTGCTGATTCTGAGGGTCAGATCTACCCCCAGTGCCTTTCAAGCAAAAGTATTTTCACTCTTGTTAACAGCTAAATAAGGAATCTGAATAAGGCAGACTGTGCTGCAAGAATGCTGGTGGGCTTTACTCCATCCTTTGATGGTCTTAGGCGAAAAAGACTACAGTGCCCAGGGAAGAGAATCTCTACTTCCAGGTAGCTTCGGGGTCTGCCTTTCTCTCTTCTGCCCACCTGGCTGAAGATTGCCAGCTTGACCTTCTTTACAATCATGTAACCCAGTTCCTTCAAATAAATCTCCATCTTCATCTTTTTATAAACACAGACACACACACACACAGACACACACACACACACTATTGATTATATATTCGCCCCCCCACATTGAACTCATATGTATCTTAAAACAGTAAAGAGCACTCTACATTGACGATTCCTGATGTTTCCATTCACGTAATTTCCAGAGTAAGGACTGAAAATAGCATTTGCTGCTAAACCAAACCAGACACGGAGACCACGATCCTCATACACGAATCAAAACAAATTACTCCTGGACTGTTTGAAAGACAACATGCTTGCTGCCCCAAAATGCAAAGGTCATATTTTCTAATTGCCTATCCATGATTTAATGCCTCATTGTAATATGATTAACATTAATTCATGTGCTTTCCTGGAGCTTATAAAATTGCCTTTCTTTTTAGTAACAAAAGACACACCTATTTCTTCTTCTCACCAGGGATGTCCCTTAGACTTAGCGCCTTGGTCACTCTTTGCTTAGAGGGAGCTCTTTCCTTGCACTTTGGAGCCAAATGTTGTCCACTTAGAATTTGTGCCATTCATTTCTAGGTCTAACATTTCCTGGTTTTCTTTTAAATAGCTCCTGGATCCCATCGGGCATTAGAATGATTTTTTAGTATTTCAGTCCTTCTTTCTTGCTCACTCTCCTTCTAGTTTTGTCTTTTCGGAGACCATACCTAGCTAGAGGTCTTTAAAAGGACACACAAAACTTAACATATTTACATTATTTCTTGTTCTTATTGTGTGGTTCTGTTTTGTTTTATTTTAATTTGCTTTGCCTCAAACTCTAGGTCCTTATGAATGTTTCCGAGGAATTCTGATGCGACCTCTTAATCTTCATGCTAAAAACCTGCAAGGGGCCATCGTTTTTGTTTGTCTGCTCTTTTCTTGTTTGGAGATGAGGTTTCATTCTGGCTCTCTGACTGACCTCCAGATTTGGTCGTGTGTACTGGCATTGCAGACATCTGTTTGCATGTCCTACTGAGACCACTGCTTTTCACTGGATTCCCACATTAAACCCAGCATCCCAGGCACCCCATCCCCCAAAGAAGAGCTCTTTGTAAAGAAGGCCTCCTTACTAATTTGTACTTTGTAAGAAACCAGTTTAAAACCAACAACACAAGGAGATGCTAGCCCACCTGTGCCAGAGTAGCCAAGGGGTCTCGGTAATAACTGAAATGCTTGATATATTTTTCAGTTGCTGCTCCTGTTCTCCTAGGCCTTTTTTGTACTGCTCTTTGGGGTGGGGGGTGAGAAGATCAAACTAAGCTGTGGGCTCCTAGAACACAGGTGGGGAAATGCCTTCCCTTTTGTTCCCAGAAACATATTTCCATTTACTGGAAAGTAGGTCATTTCCCTTCATCTGCTATGAGTTTATTCCCCCACTCCCAACCCCATGTATCACATAGGAAAGACAGGTTGGGATCCATTCTGAGCCCAGCCTGACCACAAGTGTTCCTTGCACCTGTGCACCAAGGCAAGGCTCCCAGGACAGCTTATTCTGAGCTCATGCACCAAGGTAAGTGGTCCTACAGCAATTCTCTCCATGCTCATGGACAGAAAGGGAGTATCAGTTCTTCCACCAAAAGAGACATCTAAACACTGTAGAAGCAACCAAACAAACAAACAAACAAAAGGATAAAAGGGTAGGGATTTCTATGGAGGGCAACAGAAATCCACATAAAATCCAGGTCCCCTGGAATCGATAATACCCAACTCCAGTACCCTCTTCTCTGCCCAGGAAGTCTAACTTTACGTTCATTTTGCTCCAAGCTATGTTCCTGTCTTAATTCTTTAAACCACAGAGACAAATGACCCGCCAAGCTTGCTGGGGCTGTCTACCTCGTTCTAGAATAAAAAGAGCCATTTACATTTTAAAATTAAATTTATTATAATTTTTAGATATCCTCAAAGACCTGTTTCTGCTGCAGACACATCTAATACAATCCAAATTCTCCTTCTTTGGTGGGTTTCCACTTGTCCAGGCTAAAATCTATTTTGCCTTTGGTGTCCTAAAATGCTTTTCAGCCTCTGAATGTGAAGATTCTTCCCCCAGCTTTGGGGAAACTCCTTATATTCTTTCTCTGGTTATCTCTTTATTTCTAGAATTTTACTCCTGTATTAGATCTGTAAACAAATCCCTTAAGCTCCCTTTCTCCCAGTGTTCTTCAGATTAGCCTGTTGTTTTTAACCTTAGTCTTTCCATGCTGGATGTTCTGTAAAATCTCTTCCTAATCTCTCGAATCTATGTGGATTGCAGGCCTTCTTGTGATTTTTCTAAAGATAGTGGTGATGACTGTTTATTTTATGGCTTTTGAGACAGGGTGTGACTATGTAGTCCATGCAGGCTTCATACATGTACTCCTCCTACCTCAGCTTCCTGAGGGTTGACATCACAGGTGTGTACCAAAGATCTGGGGAGCACTAACAGTTTTTCAGTGTGTGTTCCTTAGATATTAATTCTTCTATTAATCTTAATCTTATCTTGATATTTCTCTTTCATGCAGACTGTGTGTGTGTGTGTGTGTGTGTGTGTGTGTGTGTGTGTTACTTCGTGATCTCTGTACATCCTAAGAACTAGGAGGGAGATGTATTAGCAGGTGGGGCTAAGGGGGGGGCTGTCCTGTGTTTTTCTCCACTGTGACCTGTTGACCTGTGTGAATCTGTCTTCCCCTTGAGATCCCTGTCTAATTGGGACATTGGCAATAAGCATCTTCAAATGGAGGGCAGCCCTTTCCCTCACTTCTCACACTCCACTTCTCTACCCCTATCTGTCTGCAAATCCCACTTGCACTAACAGTGCTCTGTTCCTACCTATGCTTCACTTTCTGAGTATTCTTGACTGCTCTTTTATTTTCTTTCTTGTTTTCTGTTGTTTGATCTAACAAGTTTCCATCACCCTCACTTGTAAGAAATTTCTCATCTGCCATTCATTCTGTTCACTCCATGGGCTTCTTCATTAAAAATAATAACAAAAATAAAATTATTATCTAAAGAAAGATGGGTGGGTGACCTAGTTATTAATATTTTTAAGGTTATAGTACATAGAAGATGTGCAGGGATGTGAGGCCAGCTGGTTCACAGTCCATTTGCAATCAGGAAGCAGAGAGAGATGAATTCCAGTGTTCTGCTTTCTGTCCTCTTTATTCATTGCAGGGCTGTAATCTATACAGAGGTGCTGCCTGCACATAGAGTGACTTATTTCACTTCATTCAAACTAGTCTAGAAAAACCCTTACTGCTGTACCCAGAGATTGGTCTTCTAGGTAATCTTAGCTCCCCTCAAGTTGACAATTTATAGGAACTGTCTTAGTTAGGGTTTCACTACTGTGAACAGACACCATGACCAAGGCAACTCTTATAAGGACAACATTTAATTGAGGGGGACTTACAGGTTGAGAAGTTCAGTCCATTATCATCAAGGTGGGAACTTGGCAGCATCCAGGCAGGCATGGTTCAGGAGGAGCTGAGAGTTCTACATCTTCATCTGAAGGCTGCTAGCAGAATACTGACTTCCAGGAAGCTAGGATAAGGGTCTTAAAGCCCACACCCACAGTGACACACCTACTCCAACAGGACCTCACCTTCTAATAAAGCTACTTCATGGGCAGAGCATACACAAACCATCACAGGGACCATCACATATTGTTAGTTTTCTTCTGTTCTTGCCTTAGTGGGTGCTTCAATTACTATGCAATACTCAGTTTCTCCCAGCCTCTTCATCGCTCTCGCCTCCTCTCTGGTATTCTAATTTATTACAGCCATCCAGTGACTTTTGATAGATATTCTAGAAAGGAAAACCTATTAACCATGAGGACAGTATTTATGGCCAAGATCAAGCTCATTTAAGTCACAGTTTCTGGTAAAAATATATCCAGAAGTAGCTATAAATACAAAGGTTTCAAGAAGTTGTTAGTAATAAATAAAACAAATTTCTACAGTTCAAGTAAAGCATAGCTTGATACACTAGGTCAAAGTCATCACTGCTCCTTCGCTTGCTAATTAGATGCTTCATCTGTCATCAGGGCTGCTCCCGCACACTCAGTATTCCACCCAACTAACCATGTTAGTAAGTAAAATAACCTTATTTGATTATCATTTCATAGACAACGTTTTCTGTGTCTCATAAAGATAAAACCAAAACAAATACATTTAAGTTTATTCAAGTTTATTCCTTTTTTTTTTTGAGACTCACTTTCACTTCAAAGTTAAGGCTGGCTTTGAACTTTGGAACCTTTTGCCTCAGCCTCTCATGATCTGGAGTTACAGTGAGCCACCATGCCTGGCTCGATTTTGAAGTCTTGTAGACTCCTCCTCTTCCACTGCTTCTGCTTACGGTCTATGAGTGCTATTGAAAATAAGCCATCTTTTTCATTTATGTTTGGCCTGGTGAAACACAATTTATAAAGTTCGTTAACACGTTAACATGGTTCCCTCAAGATCATCAACTTTATGACTTGTATGACTAAAGAATTAATGAACAAGAGCTAGAGTTAAAGAAGACGGTGAATCTACCAGGACATGACATAGCCACTTATGTCATACACTGATTGCCGACTCTGGGCACACACAGAGGGTGCTAAAGGGGGCTTTGCTCTTCGCAGGTCTGCTGCTTGGAGCATATAGCCAACCAGGCCTCTGGCTCAGGCAGCCTCAGTCAGTATTTTTTTCCTACATCCTTTGCAGTGTCTAGGAGTTGGGTGGGCAGATCCACAGCCCTCCTTGGCAAAAAGTCTCTAAACCAGAGTAACGTTCTCAGTGTTTTCATGAGATACAGACTTGATTTTGTGGCCCACAGGAAGGGGATGGGGAAATGTTCCAGAAAATCTCCAGGCTTTCCATCTGAAGTGAGTGAGGATAAATCACTCTTTATGTACAGAGATTTAGCATAGACCTACTCTTAGCAGACTCGAGTTGTAGCCGGGTCCTCCATGTGATCTCTATTCTGCACATCATAAGTTGAAGACAAAAATAGCAGACACCTGGGCTCCCAAGGCCAGCTGCAGCAGGGCCACTTTGGAGTTTGGCTTACAACAGTTGGAGCACAGTGGCCTTCTCTAGCCTTGATAGGTTCCATCAACACGAAACTGCAACTGTCACCTCAAAAGAGATGGATAGCTTACTCTAGAGCCAAATATGAGTGACCACCACGGCTGAGAACACAGTTTTAAGTTACTCCAAATACCACATCTTAACATGGAAACAGTGTCATTGGATTCTTATAGTAACAGAACAAAAAAAGTCATAAATCAAGGCCCTTTCCAAATACATCGGTAGAAACATAGAGAAGGGAGTTACACCAAAGCTTGAAATACCCCAGCTTTTGGCCTCAGGTGCTATTTGATGGCACCCTTTCCCCCCCTTAGGTTGGTGGGAGCTCGTCAGGGTAATACAGTAGAAGAGGTTTTCATCTGTTCGTCACAGGAAGTTAGGGCTAAAGATTACTCAAAATAAACTCGAATTAGGCTCCACCCTCTCCTCAACCATTGGCATTCCAATCAGTCAATCAGCCTTGCAGAAAGTGTCAGCCTGAAGATGCAGCTTCTTCTGAGAACTCTCCTTCACAGAACCCACTGGAAGGCAGGAGTTAACCACCTCCCCCCCATCCTGGTAGCAAACATAACAGACCTCTTCCTTTTCTGAGTAGGTGAGGGATTTCATAACACTGACCTTGCCTCGAACAATCTATAATCTAACTTGCCCATAGCTTGCTGGAAGAAATGAGATTTTAGGGGGAAAAAAAGTTAATGAAGCTTTTGTAAATGTACTTTTTGAGTTTCACATCTGCTCATACCAACAGACATCACATTAAATTCAGAGAGAGATTCCAGGTCTGAGTGAGAATGGAAGAGTGTGTGCTTTATAAAAGGAAGTTCCCAGCCATCCAGCTGGGAACCCAGGACAAACATGACTGAATTTCCCTCTAGGTCCCAGGGGTTTCTTTAAAGGCATTAAGGAACAGGCAATATACATGTATGTAGACACAAGTGTGCATGGGGGTATAGTATAACACATGGAAAAGAGAACAAGAAAAGGTTTTTTGTTGTTGGTGGTGATGGTTTTTTGGTTTTTGGTTTTTGGTTTTTTTTGTTTGTTTGTTTGTTTGTTGTTTGCTTGTTTGTGGGGTTTTTTTTTTTGTTTTTTTTTTTGGAGATGGAAAAAGGACCAAAGAAAACAAAGATAAAAGATACTTGAGTCATGAAAGAGCATATAAATCTAATTGTCTTCCTAGTTTTAACTCTCATGAGATTTCGTTTTGTTTTGTTTTAGGTGGCAGGTACATGCATTAAAACATATCTGACAGTGAAAGTATAAAATCCAATGTGAAGCTCCAGCTTCAGAAGGGAGAGCATAACTGTACACAGATAGGTGAGATACAGAGACTTTGGTCTGCTTAATTTTGGTGTGTTCTTTTTTTGTAATTTGCAAGTTCTTTACAATAAGGCTTTAATTAAAAGTAGCTCCCTAAATGCATCAAGCTCAGCTCAACTGAGATCTGCCTGCCTCCCTGTCTGCCTGCCTACATTGAGTTTAAAGGTGTTATTAAGCCTGGCAAAGTTCAGGCTTCAATTTCCATTTTACATTTGCTTATTTATTTGTTTGTGTGTGTGTGTGTGTGTGTGTGTGTGTGTGTGTGTGTGTGTGTGTGTGTGTGTGTGTGTGTGTGCATCCCTGCACCAAGGCACCCAGTTGTGGTAGTCAGAACTCAGAGGAGACATTTCTCTCCCTCCACTATGCAAATCTTGGAAACCGACGTCAGTGGCCAGGCTTGACAGAGGACCTTTACTCACTGAGCAATCTGACTGTCCACGAGTTCTTACTTTTAGATTACACCGCACTATCAGCTCACCAGAACTGATCCAGGAACAATTCCTCTTCTATTAGGCCAGTCCTCCCTGTGACCTTGACGCTCCTTACTCACTGGACCACCAGAGCTAGAGCAAGACCCCCTGGGAAGGATAATTTCCTATGGGACTGTCCGCTTTGGGGGATTTAAACCTGTGAACAATGGTCAGACCTCAGAACACGTTCGTCTTCACAAACCTGAAAAGATATGACTGACACAGCTAAGCAGGCAGAGCCAGCCTGGATTCTGAGTGCAGAGACCTTGCCAGCAATTTATTTCTGCAATGAGTTTAAATAACAGAACTCTTCATGCGTGGTGTATGTTCGGGAGTTCAGGATAAATAATGTAATCAGGTGAGGTGCTTTGTTCTCACCAAGCATCTCAAATCAGTGATAAGGCAATTGACGTAGAAACCATTTTGTAAACCCACGATGAAGTCTTTCTTTCCCTCAATGGGCCCCTGCTGGAATCTAAATAAAATCTCATTGTCAGAACTAAACACCACCACCATCACCATGCAGTAGACGTACCCTGCAGGGCCTTGGTTCATTTCCTCCATTTCTGTACTACAAAGGAAGGAGATGGGAAATGGAAACGTTGCTATCCCAAATCTTTCCCTCCTCCCCTCTCTTCATGTGCTGTTCATCTGCTTTTTTACTCTTAAATATTCTTATTTAGGGCTGGAATCAGTTGGAAGTAGAAGCATTCAGGACAAACAGCCTATGCCTCTCATAATCTGTTCCTGAGATTTTTTTTTCCCCCTCTGGCTTTCTTCATTCTCTTAGCCAATTTTCTAGCACAGCGTTCAGCCTCTTCAAAGACTTGCACAGGGTCTACACTGATTTACATTCCTACCAGCAGTGAATAAGGCTCCCTCTTTTTTCTGTGTTCTCTCCACATTTTGTTGTTTGCTCTTTTCCTCATGGCCATTCTGTCTGGGATAAGGTTCATAACAACTTTTCAACAGAGTCCAGCGTTTTAGTTGTCACTGGTTTCTGCGAGTTCCATGGTTGATTCTGAGCTATTCTGATGCTCAATGGAGCCAAGGCTCTAGGATAGGGTAGAAATGTTCAACAGTAGGAATGAAAACAATGAAGAAGGTAAGAAGAGAGGACACCGGGACAGTCAAGTCCAGGCAAATCCTTCTGGACTAAAGGAAATGCAAACATTTCACATTGGCCTCTGGATGCTCAGCCTGTTTGTAAAAGGGAAATATTGAGTTGGTGTCCTATTTAGGATTTTGTTGCTGTGAACAGACACCATGACCAAGGCAACTCTTATAAGGACAACATTTAATTGGGGCTGGCTTACAGGTTCAGAGGTTCGGTCTGTTATTATCAAGGTAGGAACTTGGCAGCATCCAGGGAGGCATGGTTCAGGAGGAACTGAGAGTTCTACATCTTAATGTAAGGGCCACTAGCAGAATACTGACTTCCTAGCAGCTAGGGAGGGCCTTAAAGCCCACACCCACAGTGACATACCTACTCCAACAAAGCCACACCTACTCTAACAGGGCTACACCTTCTAATGGTGCCACACACTGGGCCAAACATATATAAACCATCACATTTGGGTCCTTGATGGTGAAGAGCTGTGCCCCTGTACACCATGCAGCATGACTCACTTGCTGGTAAAGGTTGTGCCCACACACTTGTTGGTCCTAGCATTGGTTCCACTCATGAATGAGTGTTGGTTCGCTTTGTCATTTTTTTTCTTTTCTTCCCTTCCTCTCACATCCTCTCTCTCCCTATCTCTCCCTATCTCTCCCCTCTCTCCATCTCCTCACCCCCTCTCTCCCTCCTTCTTTTCCTTTCTTTTTCTAACCCTAGCCCTCCTTTCATTATTGATTTATACTTTCACCCAGGAATGTCTCAAAATCACTATGTAGCCAAGAATGACCTTGCCTTCGTGATCTTCCCACCCCTACCTCCCTAATGCTGGGATTGCAGGCATGGGCCACCATGACCAGTTTATAGGGTGCTAGAGATTGGAACCTCGTGTGTGCAATGCAGGCGATTTATCAAGGAAGTGTGGCTGTATTTGGCTCATATTAACCGTTGAGCCTATTCTTTCAGTTTCGGCTAATTTATATGACTATGATTTTCATATTTTAAATGCATTTTAGATTTTAATTTTTAATGAATTTATTTTGTGAGTATGTGTAAGCATATGTGTGAGTGTAAGCAGGTGGTACAGCCCACAGTCCACATAGGGAGATCACAGAACATCTCTCATGGGTTGGTTCTCATTTCAATTGAATGAAGGCCATTAGGCCTATGTACAACTGCCTTTAGACTCCGAGCCAACATCTAGTCTGCATTTTATTAGTGTTTTAATCTGACATTATTCGTCAATATGCCATGTAACATATTTTCCAGAAAGTTACTTGGCATTACTAAAACAGTAACCCACAGCAAACCTAGACTTTCTGTCTTATCTACTTTTTATCTTATTAATAATTAATTTCACAGGAATATAACATCAGGCAGGCTAACCTCCTATTTTCTGAAAATGAACTTTCTCCATTAAGAAATGCTATTTTCCCAGGAAGTTGGATTATGACTCACCTCCATCCCCTTTCTCGCACATTCAATAAAATGAGATTTCAAATTGCATTCATACCCCCCTGCGCCTTTCATTTCTAACACAGAGGAGACAACATTAGGTGCTTACAGGTCCCCAGGCTCCTCGTGTGCTTCTAACGCAAAGATTTTAAATTAAGATTTCTCTTAAAGTGTGTCCCTTTCCTTTGTATCCAAAAGTTATATTTTTAAAGCTGCCAATCCCACAAGAGAGGTTGAAGACTTACGAAAGGAGAACCTGCTCTGTCCTCAGGGAATGGTAAGACAATTGGCTTCCTCTTCCTTTCTCTTCACTTCCTGACCAGGAGGGAAGCAGTTTCCCTGTGGGAAGCACTCCTGCTAAATCATTACAAATGTGAAAGTAATTGGTGCAATCAATGGCTAAAACTTCTATAACTTTGGCCCAAAGTAAATCTTTTCCCTTTATAACTTGATTGTCTCTGTTGGTTTTTACAATAATGGAAAGCCAACTACTATATATGATTTCTCTTGTTTTTCCTCCTGTTTCTTTCTCTGTGTTTAAAATGTATACATTAATCTCGGTTGAATTACTTTCAGATCAGCCATACATCAAAATACTTAAGCATTTATTCCCTAAAGATATTCTTTTTTATTTCAAAAACATCAATACCATTCTCCAGAAATTTAAATTTTATTAAACAATAATATCAAATATACAGTCTTTTTAATAAGTTCCTAACTGGCCCTCAAATGGTCTTACAGTTTGGCAATTTTAATGCCCGGTCAAATGATGGCCACTGTGGTTGTTTGAATGAAAATGTTCCAAATAATCTCTGGCTTTGACTATTTGCTCCCCTCATTAGTGGTGCTATTGGAGAGGCTGGAAAGGCCTGGCTTTGCTGAAGGAGGCACATCTCTGGGGATGTGCTCAGAAGTTTAAAGTCTTCAGAGCATTCTCAGTCTGCTCTCTGTTTCCTCCTTGGGCTTTGAAGATGTGTGATCTCAGACTGCTACCATGCTTCCTCTCCACAATGGTGACGTACTCTTTAACTCTCAGGATCTGTAAGCCCGGACGGCCCAAATAGAGCCTTTCTTCTGCAAGTTGCCTAGGTCATAGCATTTTATCACAGCACCAGAAAAGTAGCCAAAATAACACAAACTGGAATTTGTCACCACCTTAAGACAGTCTGCTTCTTAACTTAAGAAGTCCTCCCACCCCCAGGAGCTGACGTTTTACTAATAAAAACACCCCATAATGGGACGGAAGTCTATATGATTTTATTGTCACAAATGAAGCCTAGTTGAACATTTTGACAAGGCCATTGTATGGGTGATACCGTGTCTCTCTGCATTTAACAATTGGGAATGCATACTTTTCAGAGTTGCCCATTACTGGTAATGCAACTTTGATGGCTCAATTAAAGTGCTATTTGCCATAGTTATCCACTGCACAGATATTATTTGCCTCTGGAGAGGAAAGACACACATACTCATTCTGGTAACACATGAAATACAAAGTCCACTGAGTAGTCAGGCTTAACAGTTAACCTTGTTGTACGAAGGCAGACAAGCATAGTTAGACATAAATTTCCTTCCCTTGTCACCTCTTCTTGTCTTGATGTCTCCAATCTGGTTAGTTAGATGCTTTAATGCATTATCTATTATTTGTCTTCTGTGAGGTTTTCATATTAATTCGTCACCAGGAAAATTTGGGTGGACAAGCGAAAGAGATTGGAGGACTTGCAGAAACTGCTTATTACTTACAACTCTGTGCTTCTAGGCTGCTCCTCAACACCCAAAACTAAATAGTAGATCAAACAATGGAAGAGAGTTCTGGAACAACAGTCTTATCACATCAAAATAAACTTGTGTCCTGAAGTCTAAGCAGTGGTCTTGGGGAAAGCACACTGTGCCTGTCAAGTGCTCCTGTTGACATCTGTCAGTGACATGGATGACCAGGTGTCCTTGGGTGGCATTATGATGCCATCTCAACCTAGAGCTATTTCTTCATGTGAGAGCTGCCCTCTGTGTGACTATCAGAAGTTCCAAGTCTGACTCCCTGACTGTAGCCATTGCTTCCAGGGTACATGTATGACTCACAAGGAGTCCCTTAAGTGCCTCAGTTTTGTCAATGTTATTGACTGGTCTACCACAATTACAAGTCTAAAGGAATCACTGTAATCCTTTCTTCATTGTAAAAAGTGTGGACGGGGCTGGAGAGATGGCTCAGTGGTTAAGAGCACTGACTGTTCTTCCAGAGGTCCTGAGTTCAATTCCCAACAACCACATGATGGCTCACAACCATCTGTAGGGATTTGATTCCCTCCTCTACTGTGTCTGAAGACAGCTACAGTGTACTCATATAAATAAAATAAATAAATCTTTTTCCCTATCACTCTTTTCTTTTTTTTTTAAATTATTTTATTTACATTTGAGTCATTCCCCCCTCCCAATTCCCCATCCCACAGTTCCTCATCCCATTCCTCCCCCTTGTTTCCTAGAGGGTATCCCTCTAGGCATCCCCCTTCCCTGGGGCCTCAAGTCTCTTGAGGATTAGGCACATCTTCTCCCACTGAGGCCAAACCAAGCAGTCCTCTGCTCTCTCTCTCTCTCTCTCTCTCTCTCTCTCTCTCTCTATATATATATATATATATATATATATATATATATATATGCTCCCAGGGGCCCTCAGACTAGTCCTTGTATGCAGCTTGGTTGGTAGCTCAGTCTCTGGGAGCTCCTAGGAGTCCAGGTTAGTTGAGACTGCTGGTCTTTCTATGGGGTCACCCCCCTTCAGCTTTTTCAATCCATCTCCTAATTCAACCAGGGGGTCCTCAATATCAATCAAGTGGTTGGATGTAAGTATCTGCATCTGTCTTAGTCAGCTGCTGGTAGAGCCTCTCAGAGGATAGCCATGCTAGGCTCTTGTCTGTAAGCACATCATAGCATCAGTAATAGTGTCAGGCCTTGGCTTCCTATCACCACCAGCTCCACCACCACCACCACCAACCACCATGAGATGGGTCCCAAGTTGGGCCAGTCATTGGACTACTTTTCCTTCAGTCTCTTTTCCACTTTTGTCCCTGTGGTTCTTTGGAGAGGAACAATTCTGGGTCAGAAATTTTGACTGTGCGTTGTTAGTCCCTTTCTTTCACTTGAGGTCCTATCTACTGGAGATGGATAACTCAAGTTCCCTCTCCTCACTGTTGGGCATTTTGACTAAGGTCATCTATATTGAATCCTGTGGATTTCTCACCTCCCAGGTCTCTGGTACTTTCTAGAGGGTACCCCCACATCCAACTCCCAGAAGCTGCATATTTCCATTCATTCTCCCGGCCCTCTGGGCTTCTTTCCTGTTTACCTCTCCTCATAAATGATCCTGTTCCCCTTCCCCCCTCCTACTCCCCGCTCCCACTCAGGTCCCTCTCTCCCAGTGCCTCCTATAATTATTTTGTTCCCCCTTCTAAGTGGGATTCAAGCATCCTTACTTGGACCTTCCTGCTTGTTAAACTTCTTATAGTCTATGAGTTGTATCCTAGGTATTCTGTGCTTTTTAGCTAATATTTATTTATCAGCGATGCCCTCTTCTGGTGTGTCTGAAGACAGTATACTCATATAAGGTAATAAGTAAATTTAAAACAAACATAAAAAGCAAAATAAAACAAACAAACAAAAAAAATCCTGAACCATCCCTTCTTGAACCTAGAATACATGCCCGTCATATCGTGGCCATATATGCTATCAACCATAGGAAGTGGATTTTTCTGGTCAAGAATTAAGCAAAAAGGGAAAAATCTAAGCAAGAAATGGAAACAGAATATTCTAGAGGTATTCAGATCTCTCACTTCATCTGATTTAAGTCAGTCTATCTCCTTGTTAATTGCATGTTCAGTTCCTCACACAAATGCAAAGGCACAGAGTATCTGCAAATGTTAAAGTAAGCAAATCCACCCCTTTGAGTGTTTTTAAAGATTTTTAAAGACTTTATTTTTATAGTTTTATAGATTGTGTGTGTGTGTGTGCGCACGCACACACACACACATGCACGCACCTGCATGTGTCCATATCTGTGCCTGTGCCTGTGCCTGTGCCTGTGCCTGTGTCTGGGCATGCACATAAGTATCAGGTATTCTCAGAAGCCAGAAGAGAACATCAGATACTCTAGAGCTGGAGTTACACATAGCTTTGAGCCACCCGACTTATATGCTGGGAACTCAAGTCTTCTGGAAAAGCAGGAAGCATTCTTCATTCATATGACGTCTCCAGCTCCATCTTCAGATTTTTACATGTGAAATTGATACAAAGTGGTCTTAACGGCCAAAGAAAACATTAGGATTTTAAATGGTCTCTTTATAAGCTATCTTCTTCTGATCTGTATTTCCTTTTCATCATGCTTGTCTAGATATTCAGACACAAAGTATAGGTATAATGGAAAAGTCAATACATAACTTCTGGAGGCTGGTGAGATATCCCAGGGTTAAGAGCAATCATGAGGACCAGAATTTAGATCCCCAGCACTCAGATAAGGAGCCTTACATCTAGAAACTGCCAGTGAATCCAGTTTCAAGAGATTCCACACCTTTTTCTGGCTTCCATGAATGTATGCATGTACACACACACACACACACACACACACACACACACAGAGTCAAACTTTCATGTGGATACATGAATAAATAAATCTTTAAAAAACAAGATTCCTTTATAGAAAAGTAGACTATGTCATTCTATCTTCTTACATAAATTCTGTATACCAAAGCATGGTATTTTCATAAATATTATTGCTATCCACATGTAACTCTCAGAAGGCTAGATATGGCGATCTCTCTCAAAACAGAATTTTTTGTGGTTTACTTGCTTCTTATGTGTTTGCCTGGAATTTTTCTTGTTTGTAATTACATGCTCATATTACCTGGGTACCTATAAAATTCATAAACCATGTCAGTGTCTCATTTACTTCAGGGGTACTTCAGGTGAGGATGGGGGTGAGTTCTGATGCGGATGCAGCCTGTGCCAAACCTAGCCAGGTTTTATCTGAGAAGCCTTGAGAGAGCATTCAGTTCCAGGGGTGAAAAGAACACTGGCCCCATGAGCTTGAGGTTACTTAAAAGAACCCTGTGTATGTCCATTAAGAGAGGGAAGGTCAATAAGGCCTTCCTAGTTGCAGCCACACTTGCCTGGCAGCCCCAGAGGGATGGATGTTCACAGCTGTTAACACTAAGGGTTATGGATCTAGGCAAGGAATTAGTCCTGTCATAAAAAAATATGCTGTGTGATCTTTATAGCTTGGCATCCATATCCTCTGACAGGCCATCTGCCCTACCCCATCTTCACTGGGCCCTGCATATGTTCTATGAGACCAGCTGCCTCTGCAGACACAAGGACGAGAAAACGATGCCTGCGTTTCTTTATTTCCTCTCTCTCATTATAAGGTCTCCTTGACTTGACTTTTATGCAGACAAAGAGCAAGAGATGAGTTCATACCTGAATGGACAAAGAAACCACTTGACTGAGGACCACGAAAGGAGGAGCTACCGTACTTAGTGGGCAGGATAGGAAATTCTAGAAAGTCTCCCCATCTCTGGCTTCAGTGAGATCAATGTTTGCCTTAAAGTGAACCAGTCAGTATGGCTCCTTGGAATTGACTCAGACTGACTATAGCTACTTACTTTGGTATGCACTGTCACATTTTCTAACCCAACACAAGATTTTCAGGGGCGGGGGAGTGTGGAAGACAAGATAAATCAGTGGGCATCCGTGTTGAAATGTTTTACCACAAAAGAATGCATTTAGCTGCCCATCAACAGATGAATGGATAGATAAAATGTGAAGAATATAACACAAGGAGTTATATTCGGCTATGAAGAAAATTGTCTCATTTTTAGGAAAAATGGGTGAAACTGGAGATCATTGTGTTAATTAAAAAAAGCAGAATCACAACTAGCACAGCTGTCCTCTTAGAGGCAGAACATTGATTCTTTTTCATGGGGTGTTTACTTCCTTATTGAGCTGACAATTTTACACATGTATATAGTACGTCTGATCATACTCTGCCCTCTCTTCCTCTCACTCCTACACCAGACCCCCACCTTTTTGTTTTGTTTCTGCGTTGTGACTCAGTGTGTTAAACAAGTACCACTGCTGTGTGCATGAGTGTGAAGTTACTCACTGTGTGCATGAGTGTGAAGTTACTCACTGGGACGTAACTCAACAGTGGCTCATTGATGAGGACAATGACTTCCTCTGCTCCTACAACCTTGGACTACTTTGTTCCTGTGTGGGACAGGGGTCCTTGAGTTTCTCCCTCATCTTACTGGGTTTATGTGCCTGTCTTGCACAAGCAACTGTTATGGGTTTGTGAGTGTAGGGCCACATCATGCCTGCACCACAAAAACAAAAGGGAGATGTTTTGGAAGAAGGAAACCAACAGGAGAAAGTGGGAGGAGTAATCCAGGACATGAGGATGTTCACATAACTGAGGCAAAGGGTCAAGCAAGTATGGCCACACTATGACATTCAGGTACAAAAATATTAATAAAGCCCATGTCTTCACAGAATAACTATATAGTGATTAAGAAAACAAAGACAAACTTCTTTTTACTCTTTAATCTTTTTTTTTTCAGTTTAGTCTTTATTCCCCTCCCTGTCTTCCCTGTCTGCCCTCTGACTGTTCCCCATTCCATACCTCCTCCCCTGCTTCCTCATCTCCAAGAGGATATCCTTACACACCCCAACTCTCCACTCCCACACCACCATACCTTCCCAGTCCCTGGGGCCTCAAGTCTCTTGAAGGTTAGGTGCATCTTCTCTCACTGAGGCCAGACCAGGCTGTATATGTGTTGGGAGCCTCATATCAGCTGCTGTATGCTGCCTGGTTGGTGGCTCAGTGTCTGAGAGATCTTGGGGGTCCAGGTTAGTTGAGATGCTGGTCTTCCCATAGGGTCACCCTCCTTCTCAGTTTCTTCCAGCTTTTCCCTAATTCAATCACAGGGATCACCAGTTTCTGTCTATTGGTTGGGTGTAAATGCCTGCATCTGACTCTTTCAGCTGCTTGTTGGGTCTTTTGGAGAGCAGTCATGATAGGCCCCTTCTTGTGAACACACTGTAGCATTAGTATCAGGCCTTGGGGCCTCCTCTTGAGCTGGATCCCAATTGGGCCTGTCACTGAACCTCCTTTTCCTTAAGCTGTTCCCCATTTTTGTTCTTGCAGTTCTTTCAGACAGTTTTTGACTGTGGGATGGCAACCCCATCCCTCCACTTGATGCCCCGTCTTTCTATTGGACATAGACTCTACAAGTTCCCTCTCCCCACTGTCGGACATTTCATCTAAGTTCCCTCCCTTAGAATCCTGAGAGTCTCTCATCTCTCAGGTCTCTGGTACATTCTAGAGGGTCACCTCCTACGTCCAGAGGTTGTCTGTTTCCATTCTGTCTGCTGGCCCTCAGGGTGTCAGTCCTGTTCCACCTACCCAATACCTGATCATGTTCCTCTCTTTCCCTCCCTGTCCCCTTTCCCATTCAGGTCTCTCCCTCCTTCCAACCCCTACCCCACTCCTGTGGTGATTGCTTTCTTCTTCCTAAGTGGGATTGAAGAATTCTCACTTGGTCCCTTTGACTTGTTAACCTTCTTGAGTTATGTGGATTGTATCCTGGGTATTCTGTGCTTTTTTTTTTTTTTTTTTTTTTTTTAACATCCACTTACTAGTGAGTACATACCATACATGTCTTTTTGGGTCTGGGTTACCTCCTCAGGATGATATTTTCTAATTCCATCCATTTGCCAGAAAAACTCAGGATATTCTCATTCTTAATAGCTGAGTAGTATTCCATTGTATAAATGAACCACATTTTCTGTATCTATTCTCTGCTGTGGTACATCTTGGTTGTTTTCAGCTTCTGGCTATCACAAAAAAGACCCCTATGAACATAGTGGAACATGTGCCCCTGTGGCATGGTGGGGCATCTTTTGGGTATATGCCCAAGAGTATATAGCTGGGTCTTCAGGTAGATCAATTTCCAACTTTCTGAGTATAGATTTTCCTCTACACTGATTCCCAGAATGGTTGTATCAGCTTGCAATCCCACCAGCAATGGAGTGGTGTTCCTCTCTCTCCACATCCTCTCCAGCATGTGCTGTCACCAGAGTTTTTGATCTTAGTCATTCTGATTGGTGTAAGGTAGAATCTCAGGGTCATTTTGATTTGCATTTCCCTGATCACTAAGGACTTTAAACATTTCTTTAAGTACTTCTCAGTCATTCTTAAACATATGTGTCTTGCCATCTTAGCTAACCATGCCCTACTTCTTTCTCCTCTAGATGTGACTTGTGTATCTCAGATCTGTTTCTAGAGTCTCATTCTGTCCCTGCTCTATGGGATGATCCTGGCCATCTGCTCTCATTTCCAAATGTCTGTCTGGGAATGTGTTTGTCTCCTTCACTGATGGCTCTAGTTCTGTCCTAATGCAAGAATCTGATTCTAGATATCTACATCCTCTTTGTCTTCAGGCCCCCTTTCAGGACTCTCTGTTGATACAGCCTTGGCATTTCCATTTGGTTCCTACTCAGCTCTTTCCTAAACATGCTCCCTTCCATGTGCTCCAATGTCTCTCTTCATTACACCTCAATCTACCTCTTCTAATAACAAGAATATGGGCTAGGGTCGTGAGCAGCTCAACCATATAGTCTTCAGGGTATTTGAAAGGTTAAGTGATGGGCAGGAAAGATGGGTTGGGTTCTACGTTCTAGGAACCAAGCTGAAACTCAGTGATGAAACCGAAAAGCAGGCATCTAATTCATTGCATTAAAGACCCAATTCCAGCCCGCTCGCTCTCTGCTCTGCAACCTGATGAAAGAGGAGACAATAAACAAGACTTTGATGACAGGGAGAATGCCTGCTGCCAGAGAGAGCAGAAGGGCAACCACAAGACATGACAAAGGGTAGGATCCAGGTCCCTGTTTAGTCTGCAAACAACCTTGAGGGGACATTGAACTCCTGTGGAGATCTCAGATTTTTCATCTGGGGATCCCTATGCCCTGGAAACACCATCATCAATCACCCTTAACCTGTGCAGCTCATTTTTCTCACAGCAGCAAGTGTAAATAAAAAATAAATCTTCCCTGAAGGCAAAACTAATGGCCGACCATTAAAATGAGCCTGCTTGGCCTAAATATACAGTGAGAAGGTTGTATATAATTCTGCATGAAATGAAAACAATGTTTCTGAAACAGCCAGTGTGCTAGCAGGATCATTATTGGGTTGTATTTAATAATGGTAAATGAAAAATGTAGCTTAAGATTCCCGGAAGCCAATATAAATTGGTAAGAAAAAAAAAAGTCAGAGTTAGAGATGACTGATTTTGTGCATGTTACATAGAACTTCTGCTAGTTGTTGAATTTTTAAAAATATTCCAGGGTTGGAGTACTGGCAAAACATGAATAAGGGAAGGGGAGCAGTGTGGCTGTAATGTCAGATGCAGGGGCAAATATAGGAGGCCTGATAGCTATCTGAGTTGTGTGTCCAAGCTAATGTGAGCTGTTCCACCACCCTGTTTCTGTCAGTCCTATGAGTTATCATGAGCCCACCTTCCCAGTGCCACACACATTTGGTGACGGTGATCAAATTCTGTTCCAAATAAAATTTTGTATGACTGAGTATGTGGGGACTCACAGGAAGTGATGACTGTTGTATTTTATTAAAAAAAGAAAAAGAAGCCAGGGTAATGTTTGTTGGAGTCGCAGTATGATATGGGGGAAGGGGGTACCTCTCTGGGCCCATGCTGAAGCAACCCTTCCCACTGCAGTACCAGCCACACGATGATACAGTATAGAATAGAGTTTACTCAGGGCATGGGGAGGGGAGTTGAGGGGATAGTAAAGACAGAGAAAGGCAGAGGAGAAAGAGACAGAGACAGAGACAGAGATAGAAACAGACAGAGACAGAGAGAAGGAAGAGGAGGAAGAGGAAGAAGAGAAGGAGGGAAAGAGGCCAACCATGAGCATGTGGAGAGAGGAGGTCAGAGAGTGGGGAGAGACAGGGAAGAGGGTAAGAGAGAAAGAGCGAGGTGACAAGAGAGAGAGTGAGGAGGGGGCAAGCAGCGCTTTTTCTAGTGAATTAGGCATACCTGGCTGTTGCCAGGTAACGAGAGATGGAGCCTAGAAGGAAGCAGTCCAGCCTCCTTCCATCTTTCTGGTCCCATGCTTACAAGCTTTCTCTTTCTCCACAACCAGCTGTGCTTTCTACCTGAACCTCTGGAGAACTGCCCCCTTATACCATGCTGTGATGTTAAGCTCTCTTGGCCACTTACTGTGATTTAGGATTAAAACCCAGCTTCTTCTTGAGCGTGAGATAATGTGTTCAAAAGACCTTGGAGGATCTGCTTTAGCATAACAGAAGGTCCCAACACCACAGATCATCTCATTTTATGAGGTCAACAGATTAAACCCACAGACAACTGCAGAGTGCAAAGGAAGGAAGTTTGAAAAGCAGCAGGGGCAGCACAGAGTGATATTGAAATTGATGCTGCAGCCTGATGGTCGCCAGAGCTCCCGCTCATCCGAGCAGGTTCCAAAAGTGAGTTGCTGTTGCCTGGCTTAGTCGTGTGCCTCAAGGGGGGATTTTGAAAAGGGTGGGGGGACTGTAGGAACACCAGGGTGTCTTTGGCTGCAGTCAGCAACAGAAACCTTTGGGTCAGAACTATATCCTGACTGCCTGGTAGAGCCTAACTCCTGACGTCAAAATCACTGTAAAAGTAAACCTCTGGATATGTCTGGGCATGAGAGGGAAGTTCTCAGTTGGGTTAACAGAGGTGCAAAATCCCACCCAAAATGTGGATGATTCCCCACTATGGGTAGAATCTGAAGGAAGAAAACTAAGCACTCACATTCATCTCTCTGCTTCCTGGCTGCAAATGCAATGCATCCAGCTGCTTTTTGGTCATGCTACCATGACTCCCCACCACGATGGGTTGTACCTTCCACCCTTTAGATGCTCTTGTAAGGTATTTTGCCAGAGTAATGAGGAAAGAGACTAATATATGTACATGCTGACGAACACCACACACATAACCCTGATGACATTCTGCCTTAATACAAAGACTCATTAAATATTTACAAACAGCCATTGTTCCTTTCGCCCATTTTCCTTTACCCCATTCTACTTCATTCATATATTCATATTCACATATATGTAATATATACATACATATTCTATTTGGGGAATAATTTAAAATTTCATTTATATTCTAAAATTTCTTCTCTTCACTACTGTTGTTAGCTATAGCATGATTATTTTACCTGCTCAATATTTAACTAAACATTTTTCCAATGAAGCCTTTACAGAATTTAAAAACACTTTCCATAAAACCTTCTATTTGTTTCTCACAAGCAACTCCATGTTCTGGAGAAGACTCGCAGGGGTCAGCATCTCCATGTTCTAGAGAAGGGCGCTGAGTTCTTCTCAGGCCACGTACCACAGCAGAGGCCACAGCACAGCTCACCGTGACCCGGGTGTGAAGGAAGAAGGAATATTTGAATCCAGGGTCTTTCCTGTGATCTGACCCACAGTCACTGCGGAGCTGCTGCAAATGCTTTACTGTGTTTACCAACAGAAGTTACTTGCCTTATCCAAAAATGGGGGTGTTGGAGTAGCAGGGGTGGGGTGGGCGATAGCCTTAATTTCCAAAGAGAACAATGACGTGAGGTGAGAACCAACCAGTGCAGAGAGGACAGGAAAGGATCAAGGATGGCGATCATTGAGAAACATCAGGTTATAACTCACTGGGGGAACAGGAGCATAGCAGAAAGAATGGGTGGCCCATTTCCCAATATCTTCCAGTAGCATTCACTAGAGATGACACGGGGGCCAGCAATTCATTGATTCAGCTACTAAACTCAGTGTAAAATATATGTGTATATGAGAGAGACTATGTGACAGGTTCAAATCAGAGAAAGGATGGAGATGATGAAATAGTGTATATGCACAAGCAGCCCCACACACCCATGATTACCATGTCTCTTACTTATTAGCATTGAGGGCACAGGAAGTGGTCTAACTGTATCAACTGGAATTGCAGAGACACACTCTGTGATAGTAACACAATGCTCAAACTACCTAATAGTACTTTTTAGACAGTCTCTTCATCAGTAGGTGATCAGTATAACATTCCCTAGAGCATCCTAGTGACTATGGAGGCTTGTAAGGTTTTAAGAAATGATTTTGCTCTGTAATAGTAACAGTATAATAAAATTTAAAGTAATTATTTGGTTTGAAAATTGCTGACTGTAGAAGCATGAAGACCTGAGTTTGATCTCCATCTCCACGTAAGAAATCAGGTGTGATGGTAGTGCTAGCATACACTGGGGGCATGGGAGGATTCTCAAGGCTTTCTGGTCAACCACTCTGATGCGCTTCAGGTGCAATAAGAGACCCTCTCACAAACAATAAGGTGGAAGGGTTTCAAAGATGGTTTGGTAGTTAAAAGCACTATTGCCCTTCTGGATAACCCAAGTTCAGTTTCCAGCACCCAGCTATTGTGGCTAACAACCACTTAATGGGGCCTAATGACCTCTTTTGCCCTCAGTAAGCACCAGCACAAACACACACACAGACACACAGAGACATGTAAATAAACATAATAAAACAAATCTTAATAAATAATAATAAAGATATTTAACATTGACATTTTGTTTAACTCCCACCTACCCACCCCCACACACAATATGAGCTTGTAAACACTCATGCACAACATACACACGGAATCTTTTTTTTTTTTTATTAACTTGAGTATTTCTTATATACATTTCGAGTGTTATTCCCTTTCCCGGTTTCCGGGCAAACATCCCCCTCCCCACTCCCCTTCTTTATGGGTGTTCCTCCCCATCCTCCCCCATTGCCGCCCTCCCCCAACAATCTAGTTCACTGGGGGTTCAGTCTTAGGGACCCAGGGCTTCCCCTTCCACTGGTGCTCTTACTAGGATATTCATTGTTACCTATGAGGTCAGAGTCCAGGGTCGGTCCATGTATAGTCTTTAGGTAGTGGCTTAGTCCCTGGAAGCTCTGGTTGCTTGGCATTGTTGTACATATGGGGTCTCGAGCCCCTTCAAGCTCTTCCAGTTCTTTCTCTGATTCCCTCAACGGGGGTCCTACTCTCAGTTCAGTGGTTCACTGCTGGCATTCGCCTCTGTGTTTGCTGTATTCTGGCTGTGTCTCTCAGGAGCGATCTACACTTCTGCACTTCTTTGCTTCATCCATCTTGTCTAATTAGGGTGGCTGTATATGTATGGGCCACATGTGGGGCAGGCTCTGAATGGGTGTTCCTTCTGTGTCTGTTTTAATCTTTTGCCTCTCTATTCCCTGCCAAGGGTATTCTTGTTCCCCTTTTAAAGAAGGAGTGAAGCATTCACATTTTGATCATCCGTCTTGAGTTTCATTTGTTCTCGGCATCTAGGGTAATTCAAGCATTTGGGCTAATAGCCACTTATCAATGAATACACACGGAATCTTATATGCATATATAATTGCCTATTTAAATATCAACTGTTTTAGTCTTGTGAGGTGCATCTATCCTGGACTTTAAATGCTGCAATATTTTAAATATGAAATGTCCCCATTGGCTTATCTGTTTAAACACTTAGTCTTGGTAGGTTATGAAAACTTTAGGACCTGTATGCCTACCTGGTAGATACGGGTCATAAAGGTCAGTCCTCAGAGAATTCCTGATTCACCCTGATGTGAGAAAGCTCCACCATAAATACCACTTGTTGGCCCTGCCCCTAGTTTGCCCTGTGGTGGTTTGTGTGAGGGAGAGATGCCTTCCTCTGCCCCTCACTCCCCACTGCCTGAAGCAAGTAGAGAAGTTACTTTGCCCGTCATGAGCTGCAGCACTTGGAAGAGTGGCCCCTTCACCTTACCCAGGCTGCATAGTAGAGCTGGCCCTGAAGGCAGGAGAACAGGAGAGCTGACTGTACCCCTAGTCTGCCATGGGGTGACTTGAGCAAGAGATGCTCCCCCTCCAGCCCCATGCTACCTGTGGAAGGCAGAAGAGCTGGCCCCAAGGTCATGAGAGCCTGGGCCCACCCCTCACCAATTGTAGCAACAGGGAGATCTGAACTCTGCACCTTAACTGGGCAGCACAATAGAGCTGGTCCTGGTGGCAAAGGCAGAGGTAAGCAGGACCCAAGAACATGAGATCAGGGATGCTGGTATCAAAGGTCCAGCCCTACCAATCCAAAGCTGCAGGATCTCCAAGACACAGGGCAACAACAAGATATCCAAGAAGAGTCCTATGAGGACTATGAGGAACCAGTATTGATAGTATAGCAGAAGCCAGAGGCTTCTAAACAGACCGATGATTCATTGCAATGAACATTTGCAAGTAAATGTGTGTAGACAAAGGGTATACTTTGTGACACCCTGTAGCACACTACAGCTTCCATAACAAGAGTTTTTGTTGTTGTTGTTGGTGGTGGTGGTGGTTTTTGTTTGTTTTATCCTTTTTTTTTTTTTTTTTTTTTTAGGGCAGAGGAGGGGCTATAAAGGCACAGGATGAAAACAAAAGGACAGAAAAATGAGTGGAATTGAAGTGCATGATGTGAGACTCACAAAAAAATAAAATAAAAACTATAAAATGTTATGTAGTTCCTTCCATTTTTCTTACCTTTTCCTGGTTTGGAAATATATACTCAGAAAAAAGTGTGAACTATATAATTAATAACTAGAAAGGTAAATCCAATACTCATACTTGAGTGGAGACATTTGTATTATCAGAAGCTCCTGTAAGATTCTCCCTCATAAGCTTATTCTTCCCAGAATTCCATCATCCTCAACTACCACTTTATTGCCTGTATTTCTACTTGTAAACAGTGTGAGGTATCTTTATGTGATTATTGAAATCTGTGTCCTTGTGTTTAAAATTCCAAAGATATAGAAAAGTAGCCAGACAGTAAAATGAACTTTTCCACACTCTTCAGCCAGACTCTTAATTTAGTGTTTTACTATGGTGTGTGTGTATGTGTCTGTGCATGTCTTAATCTCCATGTGTGTATATATAACACATATATACATGTTCATATATGTGTATATATTTGCTGAACTGTTGAAGTAAATGTGAAATGGCGGTTTTGGAAGAAAATGCCAGTTGCTGGTAACTCAGCCATGCCTGTAAAGGAATAAAATAAAACCATGAGCCAAAATGAGGATCTTCTTTCTTAAATCATTTCTGTCAATGTTTTGTCACAGTGAAAAGCTATCTATACACTTGTCCAAAAGTGTTAAACTAGGGTCAGATTTCTATAGTTAGCTCAAAGAATACATCATTCATGCCAATGCTAACAGTAGGTGTCTTCAGGTCACTGCAATGTAACTTATAAAACTATACATAGTGAGCAAATTACCATTCCTGCCCACAGAGCACACATTGGAGAGTAAAAGAAGCTTTCAAAGGACAGCGGAGCAAAGAGGAGATCTCTTAAGCCGGAGTCAAGCCTGAAGGTCCCATTGCTCAAATTCTAAGGGAGAGCCTCCACCTGGCCCCACTGGGGCCATACCTGCTGTAGAGCACTCGGCCTTCAGCCATGCAGAAGAAGCCATGTAGACAACAGTAACATCTCTCTCCCTGGGAAGAGGGAAGGCATCGAATCACACTCATCCATCTATTCTGTTGACGAGTATCCTGAGGCACAGTGCAAGCAGCTACCAAATTTGGGGGCATAAAAGTGAGAAAATGTAAGGAGAGGCACAGAATCAGACGATCTTTAAAAGAAAAAGTAAAACAGAGGAAAATGCATTTATGCATTTAGAACATATAGAGCAAAGAGCAGTAAGAATATTGTATAATGCCGACCAATACTTATTGAACCATAATCGCTGAAAGACAGGTTCGTGATCACTTGCATAGACATTGGACACAGGAGCTACGTGTGTCTTCTGAAGATATAATAGCTCAGGCCCTGATATGTCCACATGCATGGAAAACTAACATTCAGCCTTTTCAGAATGGTGCTATCTTACTCATAAACTATAGTCATAATAATGCTAACAACAGTTAGTAACTAAAATCTTCAATGCAGAATCAGGCACTCCTATAAGAAGTGTATAATAGACTGATCCAACAGCTCCCTGCACCCAAATGCCCTGGGGGAGAGAGCTGAACACCCAGAAGTTCAGACAATCCTGCAGGACAGTCTGCCACTTCTGCCCACCTCACCCACATCCCTGGCCCAAGAGGCAACTGCATAGTGCCTCTGGATACAGGAACATAAGAGCAGTCGGCAGCAGGAACATGATGGAATCTGAACTGAACTGATCACACAGCTCCCTGCACCCAAATCCCATGGGGGAGAGAGCTGGACCCTCAGAAGTACGGACATTCCTGAGAACTCAGAGGAGACTACTCTCTGCCCACATTCCTGACTCAAGAGGAAATCGCCTAGTGCCATCTGTGCCACTTGGGCACAGGGACCTGGGAGCAGTCAGGGGTAGGACCGCTGGGGTTTCTGCCTGTGCCAAGAGCTGAAAGCCAGACGCCAGAAGGACCTACACACCTGAGAGGAGAGCTCTCTGTGCCCAGATAGGGCTGAAAGGAAACAGGTCTACAGGAGTGCTGACACACAGGCCTACAGGAGGGTCAAGCCACTGTCAGAGACAGCAAGACAAGCCAACACCAGAGACAGCCTAATGGTGAGCGCAAGCCCAGGAACCCAAGCAACAGAAACCAAGACTACTTGGCATCATCAGAGCCTAGCTCTCCCACCAAAGAAAATACTGAATATCCAAACACACCGGAAAAGCAAGATTTAGATGTAAAATCACATTTTATAATGATGATAGAGAACTTTAAGAAGGACATAAATAATCCCTTAAAGAAATACAGGAAAACACAAGTAAACAAGTAGAAGCCATTAAAGAGGAAACAAAAAAATCCCTTAAAAGAATTGCAGAAAAACACAACCAAACAGATGAAGGAATTGAACCACACTGTCCAGGATTTAAAAATGGAAATAGAAATAATAAAGAACGCCCAAAGGGAAACAACCCTGGAGATAGGAAACCTAGGGAAGAGATCAGGAGTCATAGATGCAAGCATAACCAACAGAATACAAGAGATAGAAGAGAGAATTTCAGGGGCAGAAGGTACCATAGAAAATATTGACACAACTGTCAAAGATAATGTAAAATGCAAAAAGCTCCTAGCCCAAAACATCCCGGAAATCTAGGACACAATGAGAAAATCAAAGCTAAGAATAATAGGTATAGAAGAGAGTGAAGATTCCCAACTTAAAGGGCCAGTAAATATGTTCAACAAAATTATAGAAGAAAACTTCCCTAGCCTAAAGGAAGAGATGCCCATAAACATACAAGAAGCCTACAGAACCCCAAATAGATTGGACCAGAAAAGAAGTTTCTCCCATCACATAATAGTCAAAACACCAAATGCACAAAACAAAGAAAGAGTATTAAAAGCAGTAAGGGGAAAAAGTCAAGTAACATGTAAAGGCAGACCATCAGAATTACACCAGACTTCTTACCAGAGACTATGAAAGCCAGAAGATCCTGGGTAGATGTCATACAGACCCTAACAGAACACAAATGACAGCCCAGGTTACTGTATCCAGCAAAACTCTCAATTAACATAGATGGAGAAAACAAGATATTCCACAGCAAAACCAAATTTACACAATATCTTTCTACAAATCCAGCTCTACAAAGGATAATAGATGGAAAACTACAATACAAGGAGGGAAACTACAACCTACAAAAAGCAAGAAAGTAATCTCCTTGCAATGAAACCAAAAGAGGAGAGACACACAAACATAATTCCACCTCTAACAATGAAAATAACAGGAAGCAACAATCACTATTACTTAATATTTATTAACATCAATGGACTCAATTCCCCAATAAAAAGACATAGACTAACAGACTGGAGGACCCAGTATTTTGCTGCATACAAAAAACACACCGCAGAGACAAAGACAATCATTACCTCAGAGTAAAAGGCTGGAAAACAACTTTCTGAGCAAATGGTCTGAAGAAACAAGCCAGAGTAGCCATTCTAATATAAAATAAAATTGACTTTCAACCAAAAGTCATCACAAAAGATAAGAAGGACACTTCATATTCATCAAAGGAAAAATTCACCAAGAGTTCATCTAAATATCTATGCGCCAAATGCAAGGGTATAAAAAGGACACATGCTCCACTATGTTCATAGCAGCCTTATTTATAATAGTCAGAAGCAGAAAGAACTCAGATGCCCTTCAACAGAGGAATGGATCCCGAAAATGTGGTACATCTACACAATGGAATATTACTCAGCTATCAAAAACAATGACTTCATGAAATTCATAGGCAAATGGATAGAACTAGAAAATACCACCCTGAGTGAGGTAACCCAATTAAAAAAAACACACTATGCACTCACTGATAAGTGGATATTATCCCAAAAGCTCAAATTACCCAAGATACAATCATAAACCACATAAAGCTCAAGAAGAAGGATGACCAAAGTGAGGATGATTCACTTCTTCTTAAAAGGGGGAACAAAAATATTCAAAGAGAGTGATATGGAGACAGAATTTGTAGCAGAGACTGAAGGAATGGCTATTCAGAGCCTGCCCCACATGTGCCCCGGATATATATATATATATATATATATATATATATATATATATATATATATATATAATATCCACCAAGACTAGATAAGATTGATGAAGTGAAGAAGGGCATGAAGGGCATGCTGACAGGACCGGATATAGATCTCTCCTGAGAGACACAGCCAGAGGATGTCAAATACAGAGGCTTACGCTAGTAGCAAACCACTGAACTGAGAACAGGACCCCCATTGGAGGAATTAGAGAAAGGATTGAAAGAGCTGAAGGAGCTTGCAACCCCATAAGAACAACAATGCCAACTAACCAGAGCTCCCAGGGACTAAACCACTACCCAAAGAGTACACATGGACTAACCCATGGTTCCAACTGCATATGTAGTAGAAGATGGCCTTGTTGGGCACCAATAGAAGGAGAAGTCCTTGGTCCTGCCAAGGTTGGACCCCCAGTGTAGGGGAATTCGGGGGGGGCAGCAAGGGGGATAGATGGGGAGGGGAACACCCTTATAGAAGAAGGGGAGAGGGATGGTATACGGGGTTTATGTCTGGGAAACTGGGAAAGGGAATAACATTTGAAAAGGAAATAAAGAAAATATTCAATAAAAAAAAGTAACTCTACGTGTAAATATAATAAACAGTTTTAATGAAATTTTCTCATCTTTACCAAATAAATATTAAGCTCTGAAAACAGACATACAGGTAACATTATATAGACAAGACAAGTTGTATAACAGGATATATTTTTTGAAAATTAAAAAAATTTTAAAAAGAAGTGTATAATAGTCCCCTTGTGTGGAAAACGCACTAGCAATAGAAGTTGAGTGTGGACATGTGCTGAATGGAGAGAGGAAGCCTGAACGCACGTTGTGATGGGTTCTTGGGTAATGAATTGACGACAATTTTAAATCAGCTGGCCATTGTGAGGTGTGTGGTTTGCACTGTCAGGTATTACTATTTGAATAGTATATCATTCATAAAAACCTTTCAGACTTGGGTTAGTTACTACGAATCCGTCATCTCCCCACAGAGGCAAAAATCATGGTCCCCAGCCCAGCACTTCAAATCTTTCTCTCTGTGGATGAGAGTTTTGTTAAATGGGAAGACGGACAGTGACCAGCATAGATTTCGTTTAAGCAGCAGCAGTGTTGATGGCTGGACATCTGGCACTTAGTGGCACTGATGTACACATTACTCTGTTACCAGAGTGGGGGAATTTCTAGAGAGGCTTTAGTAGGAATTCCACCAAGCATTGCTGAGATAAGAATCCCAGTACAGTGAATGTCACAGACTTTATCCTTAAGGGCGGTCAATGGAGAAAGACAAACAGGAGCCTGGCTTGATGACTTTTGCCTCTGACGCTCCTACTCATGAGGCTGGGGCAGGAGAAAAGCTCCTGGTTTATGTCCAGCCTGGTCTATCTAGTGAGTTCCAGCCCTCCAAGGCTACAGTGTGAGAACATGTAGGGTGAAGGGAGAAGGGATGAAGGACAGGAGGACAAGGACGGGAGAGACAAACTGAAGAAGCGCAGACATGATTGAAAAAGTTCCCCAATCACAAGGAGGCAAAACATTTTCCAGACTTCAAGAATGGCCACGAATTATCAAACATCTTATTTTCTCCTTTACACCTGCTTCATTACATATGAAGGCAAGAAAATAATGGTGTGTTCCAGACATGTAAGGCTCCTTGTGGATAGATTTCCCTAATAATGCACACTTTTTTAGGACAGAACATTTAGGAAGACAGGGTTGCTTCTTCAAGTCTGTTTCAGAGTCCTGTTAAGCTCTTTTCGACACACAATCCTGAGGGTCTCTGAGACTGAATCCAGTGTCCTTCCCACCCTGCTCTCTCTTTCCTTTTCTCTGTTGATTAGCAGATGTTTTCACATCATCACAATTAACCCCCACCACCACCATTATTTCTTTTAATTTTCAGTGACATTGGAAACCTCCCATTCTCTGGAGTGAGTCTCAAAGATCTTGGTAACACTCCTTATTTCAAATGCAAGCAATATTGACTCAGTATGTTAAGCTTTGAAAAATGTTACTTGTAAGCTTTTCTCCTTTTTCAAAAAAAAAAAAAGAAATATATCTTATAGCACCTAAAGTCTTTTGAAAATAATATACTCTTCTCTCCCTAGAACATGTGTAATTCCTTTGAAGTTAGATGCCTGGGGAAACACAGGGAGACTAAAGGGAACCCCTGAAGTTTAAATTAATGTTCTTCCACTTGTAGCTAATTGCCTACCAGGAACCAATTTAGTAAAAAGCATTTATTTTAAACTGAAGGATTTAAAAAAAAAAACAGAAGCCACAATAGTGTTTTTGTTGAGGACTTAGCATAGGTTTTCATTTTTAAGGTGGTAAGTAGCCTTATAAGAAAGAACAATTAACACAAACTCAACTGAACCATTTATTTACCCCTACATAGGGTAAGGGTAAACCAATAATTTGACTTTATTTTTCATTGAATGATCAGTTTAGTTGCATGGATCTGATCGTGTAATGTTCCAGTTTTCTTTCTGTTGCTGTGATATAATATTCTAACCAGAAGCAATTTGGGGAAGGGAATGTTTGCTTAGCTTACTCTTTCAGGTCATATTTATCACTGAAAGAAGTCAGGCCAGGAACTCAAGCAGGGATCTGAAGAAGAAACCATAGAATGCACTTGCTGGCTTACTCCTAGGCTGATGCTTAGCTAGGCTGGTTATCCAGCCCAGGACCTCCTGCTCAGGGAATGATCCTGACCAGAGTAGGATAGACCCTCCTGAATAATTTAACAGTGAAGTCAACCCTCCATAGACATGCCCATAGGCTAATCTGACATAAGCAATTCATCACAGAGATTTCTCTTTTCGGATGGATATAAGCTGGATAAAGTTAACAGTTAAGGCGCACCAGGATAAATTGTATTACATCTGCCATCATCACACCTGGAGCTGTCCAACCTTAATAACATGAATTCCTAAGTGCCTTCTCCCCTCTCTGAGAGCAATGAGTGGTGATATGGAACTTTTCCTTTTCCTTTCTTTTCTAGACCTTCACTCTAAAACGTAGGCAAGATCTTCCAAAAGGGAAAGGGATTAATGGAGAGGCCAAATTCTGGGCACTGAGAAAAAGATTGAATGTTGACTAGCAGAACTTATTATAAAGTGTGTTTCCATGGTTATTTCTTACTCATATCTGCTCAGCACCTAATATGGTGTAGTTATTCAAGGTGTACTGATAGAACTGACAGAGAGAACAGATGAGAGACAATGGCCTAATTAACCAGTCTCTCTCTCTTGGCAATGCTAAAGCTGCCCTCAAACCTACAAATACAAAGTGGGTGGAGGAGGTGGGGGAAGAAAATTTGTGCAGCTCTAATACATTGGGTAATAATCAGATGCTCATTCTTTTGTATTATTTAATAATTCTTCAAGAAACAAATGGAGTAGGGAATCAGATTATTCTTTGATGGTATTGGAGAGAGCTCAGTGGTTAAAAAGCACTTCATGCTCTTGCAGAGTACTGGGTATAGTTCATAGCACCCATGTGGTGGTCCAGGGGATTCAATGCCCTCTTCCGGCTTCCACAGGCACTAGACAAACATATGATGTATGTGTATACATGCAGGCAAAGCACCCACACATGGAAGATAGTAAAATATAAAACCGTAGAGTATTATGTGGTTTTGACCAAGACACATAGTTATTACACAACAGATTAGGTTTGAAAACACATGCTACCTGGCTCCGATCAAGCCTATAATCATTTTACGTAATTATTTTACATTGATGACGTCACAGTAAAATGATACACTTTTAAGGATAGAATTCTACCATTCACAACATAGCATTTTACTTAAGTGAGGACATGAAGAGGGAGGAAGTGACTCAGTTGGATCAATTGTGTGTAAGCATGAGGGGCTAAGTTGTATGCCCAGACCCCATAGGAAGAGATGTGTGTGACACATGGATCATGCCCCTCTAACTCCAGGATTGTTGGGGTGGGGAGAGGAAGATCACTGGGGCTTTCTGGCTCCCAGACTAGTTTCAGGTTCAGTGAGCGACACAGCAAGTAAGGTGGAAAGCAATAAGACAGTGTGCCTGACATCTGCCTCTGACCTTGATGCATGCCCACAGATAGGTGGACTACCACACGCATGTCCACATAGATCATACAAACACACACACAGACACACACACCCACACATGCACGCACATACACACACACTATTATTTTAAGAAAAGAAACTTGTGAATCTTTAAATGTTCTTGGGAACATTATTACAGGAGAGGAAATGGCAGGGCCGGAGGAAGAAAGACTACAGTATTCCATAAGTACTGAGCTCTTCACAGACAGCAAGCCCACCAGCTGTGGTGCAAAACAGAAAACCCATTGCCATGATTCTGCAAAAGAGTCACCAAGACCAGCAACAGGGTTAAATCATTTGTCCCAACTTTGGGGAAGGAAATGTGTTTACATCGTGCCCAGCCTTGGTTTTCTTTGCCACGTAAATACAAAAGCTGGATTCTCCTTAGGAGTTTTTATCCTGAAGATGAAGGACATTAAACCCCATACGACACATCTCCTTCTCAGCTAGTATTCTGTGAATGATGGTATAACTTAAACCAGGGTCTTGGTAAGGACCCTTGGGCATCCACTGGCACATGTTTGGACCGCACGCCGTCTAAGAAGCTTCTTCTAGTCAGCAGTTGCTGAACGATTGTATTCATGTATTTGTTGCACAAGCACTGCCCTACCTATTACTAGATGCTAAAGTGGTTCAAGAAGACTAGAGACTCTTGCAAGAGAAAGTGATCATTGCTGCGTCAGTCTCCCACTCTAACTTATTTGTTTGCATTGCCATTCACAGTTTGTGACTGCTTTAAGCATATTTTGTGCATGAAAAGTGAAGAGTCCTCTCTCTTCCGTTTTGTCCCCAATCAAAAACTAGGCCATAAACCATTTGCTATCCATCGTAAGTGCAAGGTACTTTTCTTCCACAGCTGATCATCCTGTCTGGGTTGCTCTGGGGTAAGAAGCTACAATCTCCAGTTTAGCATCTCACAGTAAAACAGTGTGTGTCGGGTGGGGGATGGGGGCAGGGGAGGCGGTGAGTGATTAGGATTGTGCATCTCTAAGCCTCAGGAAGAGAAGAGGAAGGAGGCCTATCTCTGCCCTTTTAGAATGTCTATATCTACTAGGACCAATTATCTAGTTAAATATTCATCATTTGTTATTAGCTTACAGGTTCATAAAAAGTTGAAGACCATAACTAAGCTGTACTTGAAGTTTTGTACAGATAACCCTAGTCAATATCTTATCTCCTGTTTTTTTGTACCTGTGGTCCTGCGGTGTATATCTTCTTTATGACCCTTGGTTAGTGGTTTTTGTAAACCCTTGGAATGTGCTCTAGGTTTTAGAAGTCTGTTATTTCAGAAGCAATTAAGCATATCTGTTATAAAAGGGGTTCAAATGTCTTTGTCTGCGTTGCCATTCTGAAATGATGGTAACTTTAGCATACTAGTTATCTCTGTAGAATAAATGCTCTTTGTCTTTGTATACTGTCTGAGTCTGGGGTCTTCCTTCAGGGAATTTCAGATCCTTACACTCAGAAGCGTGAGGGTAGACAGTCTCTATGGATTGAACAGAAGCAGAGATGGTATTTTTGAGTATGGTGGGAGTGAAGCCTCAGAGTAGACACAGTTCAGAGTTCAGACTTCCTCTCCAGAGAAGAACCTCACCCAGAGGATGCAGAAAAATACCAATACGGTCTTCAAAGAAGTCCATACTCTTCTAGGCATACTCCCAGATACTGTCATACACATGGCAAAGCCACTGTCAAAGAAACCATCTTACTACTAATAGAATAGTGACTATGTTGGGATGACGTGCAGGCATTTTCACACCTTAGACATATAGGACTGAGAGCCTCAAACATGAGGATGGCCCCAATAATCATTAATACCTGCTGACACTCTGTGTGCACGCCTCTGTATAACATGTAGTTCCTTTACACAGACCTGCGTTATGAACCCTACACAAATGTATGCAACCAGTATGGAATGCCCCATCAATACCAACAGCCTATCTCTGGATACACAGTCTAAAGATTTTAATAGAAGCATTAACTGCTACTTTTGTCAAACATCTGTGCTAAGCATCCTTAAGTAAAGAGAAATATGAAAAGAACAGGTTAGAGGTCACTTGCCATTGGGGCTTGCCAGGCCATAGATCTACAGCTCATGTTATAAGATGTTGGATGGAATAAAAAATAAAAAAACAAACAAACTAGAGAGGAAGGATACTAACTTCAGATTTAACTAAGTCTGTTTTGTATATTATAACCTGGTCAAGACCCTTGATATTCTGAATGACTGGCCCCACTGTGCCATTTCTCCATATTGTGACACCAAACAACAATGAAGAACAGGGTGGTGTGGTGCACACCTTTAATCCCAGCACTCTGGAGGCAGAGGCAGGTGACTAGTCTGGTCTACAAAGTGAGTTCCAGGACAGCCAGGGATAGATGGCTACACAGAGAAATCCTATCTCAAAAACAAAATAAAACAAAACAAATAGACCAAACAAACAAAAAACAAAACTAAAAACTATGAAGGCAAGTCAGTCATCTGCAAAAGATTGTACACTGACTTGATGCTCTGAACTCATATGCTAGAGTGAGCCATTCTATCCATTGGTGCTATAAGCAGTTAATGAGGAAAGAGTCAAGGTTTGAGTGTTTTCTCTACTTAGCTTTACAGTCATCAATACTAAAGGAGGAGCACTCAGTTCTAGGAGATGCTGAGCAACTCAACCCTGGAACTACCTTTTGCTGGTGACCAGCAGGTAACAGGAAGGGAAGAACCTTCTTTCACAACCAATAAGCAAGGCCAAAGGTTACATGGACCTGTATTTTAATACAATCCACTACTGATTAGATCCAGAATGAGACATGGAACTCAGTTTCATCCAAAGTGCCCTGTGCATAGCTGGTGAATCCAGATCAGCTGATGAAGGACTATGCATTTCCAGGTTATGTCACACAGTGCTGGGGGCTCAGCACTGACTTACTTATATATAAGGATATGTAGATACCTAAAGTTCCAATAATCTTGCTCATAAACATGGGAGAAAACAGAGCTAAATCCCACAAACCTGTATATAAATGTACGTATTTTGCAGGGTGATGAAATTTTGTGTGTGTGTGTGTGTGTGTGTGTGTGTGTGTGTGTGTGTGTGTGTGTGGAGAGAGAGAGAAAGAGAGAGACAGAGAGGTGAGAGAGAGAGAGAGGGAGGGAGAGAGAGAGGCATATAGACATATAGAAATTTTTATTATGTACATTTGTCATGCTATATATCACACACATCAGACGATCTTATGATTACAATTTTTAGACAACACAGAAGTTATCTCGGTTCTTCCTCCCAGTTGCAAGTTCCTATTAATAAGACTAAGACTCAAAATATATTTACAAATACCTTGGCCATACAGCTAGACTCCTCTCTGATTTAAATCTTAATTTAAAGTAACCCATTTACTTTAACCTACATTCTGCCATGTGATTGGTTACCTGTGTTCAGGTACCTTTCTTCTGTCTCTTTACATCTTCTCAGGCAGATCCCCAGCCTGGCACTCTCTCAGAATTCTTTCTGCCTCCCAGATAGCCACCTCCTATTTCCTACCAAAGCCATAGGTCATCAGATGTATTATTGGCAGGTGACACCTACACAGATATAAGACATTCTCCCTACAAGGCAGCAATATGGGTTGGATTTCATGGGTTCAGCTACTAAGTGGAATTGGGATAGAAGATATATAAGCAAAGATAATAAATAAAGAAGGGGTTATGAATCTGAGAAGGAGTGGACAAATCCACAGAAGTTGGACAGAGGAATAGGAGAATACTGGAAGATAATTTGGAAAAAACAAGCAGTATTTCTACCCTGGACCTGCCTTTATGCCCAGCAACAACTTCCTCTGTTCTGAAGAGCTACAAATAGGATGTCTACATTTTTTCCTTCACTGCCACTCAGAGGTGATGTTCCATCTCCCCATCCCCCACCCCCATGGTCCCCTCTCACTAAGTAGTCAGCAACTTTCCAATGCCACTGTGACTAGAAAGGACCTTTCATGTTTATCTAGAACAGTATTTTCAGATCACAAGCCATTTACAATCCTTGTCAAATCATGCATTCGTTCCTTCGTTCGTTCATTCACTGGAATTCAAATGTAACAATCCAAACATGTTAAGCAAATATTCTACCATTAAGCCTTCAACTTTGTTCTTGAAGTAAAAGAAATAGAAAAAAAAACAATTATCAAGTACATCTCATGGAGGAAATGCAGGATTTGATTATGAATGCATTCTTTGAATCGGGTGCACATGTTTTCTCCTGTCATGAGATAAAATAAACACTCTTTTAATTAAAAGCTATTCATCTAGAGCAAGAAGCCATTAGAACAACAGGGTTTTCTGCTTCCCCTATAATTCCTCTGTGCATAGAAAAAATATTTCATGGATAAACTCATCATGCCAAGAATTCTTCCTGAGTCTCAGCACTTGCGGTGGCTGGCTGCCACATCTGTCGGACGAAGCAAACCTTTGATAGACAGATTCCTCGCTGCCTGCTGCTGGCTTCTCTCAGGTATAAATGAACAGGAAGCGGCCTGGCTTGTTTTAATCATAAACCTGGGCATGTTTCGGGAATAATGAATCTTCTGATTGGAGACTGCAAAGTTCAAAGACTCATTTTGGCTGTGGGAAATAAAAAGATTTGGAATTGTGAGTGAAGGAACTGAATCAGGCGGAGCAGGACTCGCTTAAAGGGCAGCTGAAAAAGAGCCTGTGCTTCTGAGAATCCTCCGAGAGAGATCATCAGAAGAAGCCTCATGCATTGACTGCCTCCATCAATTTCAGAGAGTGAAAAAAATTTTCCTCCTTTGACTTTGGAATGTTGACAACTTCAATAAAGCAGACTTAATTACATCCAAAGTGGACTGTAAGATAGAGTATTTATTCATTAATATGCCACATCTCAGAAGTGCAGTCCTCCATAGGAACTGCTGAACTGACAGGCTAAAAAATTTACTTGGGGGAATAATTTGAGAGTTCTGAGCCAATGTACTTTATGGTGTTCCATTCCTTATGGTTATCATGATTCATGTTTACCTATTTAAGTCAAGAGTTGCACCTTTGATAAGGCCTTCTAGCAATTCTCTCTTTTCTCTTTTAGTAATTATATTCATACTTCAAGCCACTTGAATATTTTAACACTGATCACTATTTATGGGGTGGCATTTTTTTTAAAGAAATTGCTTTTTCTATGGAAGGTAGAATCTTTTATATAACATTTTCCAGACTATACCATACAATATTGAGTGTAGCCTGGTACTTTAAAGATTACTGCTCAAGAGGAAATAAAAGAGTCCTGGCACATACAGAATGAGAACTAAGTGCTGGGTGCTTACACACAGTGCCATCTGATGCCCACAATCACACTGAAAAGAATGGAAAAATGTGTGCCTTAAACCAATAAGAAAAAAAAGTTCAGCCAATGGATTATCAGGTAAGAGCTCCTTCCACCAATCAGACCATCTGAATCTCCTTCCTGGAACCCACATAGTAGAAGGCAAGAACCAACTCCTTGTAAGTTGTTCTCTCACCTCACCCTTATGTCTCCCACACAAATAAATAGTAGATGTAAAAGTGTTAAACATGAAGAGGTGGAGGTCAGAAATGTTCGGCTATGCAAACGGCGTGGAACCTACAGACCTAAGATATGGCCTCAGCATTTTATTCAACATGATATCCAGCTGGCAGCTGCAGCCGATTGATCACCACCTGTCCAAATGAAGACAAGTTGCAGTTGTCAAATTTCAGTCTACAGCCTTCAAGGACACTCCTGGACTGGATTTCTCCATACTTCCCACCAATACCGTTTTAACTACGAGTTCCATGCCTACCCTCCAAAAGTATAGTCTCACCAATGAATCTCAAGAGCAGAAATCTTCTGCACTCTTTGACTTTCTTGGTTTCCTCAAACCACGTCAGATTGCTCCTGTTTCTAGGCCACTGCTTATCCTTCCCCAGAGACTAAAACAGTCTTCACCAGCTGCCTCCCTCTTTTCTCTACTGCTCACCACACTCCTCCATGCTCTGGTCACCAGGAAGCCTCCCTAAGCTCCACTCCTACATGCAGTCTCTGTAAACAGTCATGGGTTCTACATAATAAAGTTTATTAGAACTTTGATTCTCAGCCATTCTTTCTCAGCTACAGAGGCTTCTACATCAACTCACTGGCTATAGCACATATCAGGACAGGAGGAGAACCACAGGAGGCAGCCAGAAGCTGTTTTTGTCTACAGGAACCATCAACTCATGCAATGAAGAATCAGAAGCACAATTCAGTCTTTACAGCCAAAGTGCCTCTTCAAAGGCCCATGGGTCAGTTTAAGATGAAATGAAGCAGGTAGGATCCATCAGATACTTAAGGTCCTGAACTGAATTTAAAATACACAAATAAGAAAGTAAGCTCTCTCTATAGATAGATAAGTAAGTAGGTAGGTAGACAACAGATGATAGATAGATAGATAGATAGATAGATAGATAGATAGATAGATGATAGGTGTCAAATAGATGATAGATAGGCATAGATACATAAATGATAGAAAGAGATAAAAAATAAAGATAGAGAGATACAGAAATAGAGAGAGAGAGACATCCTGACTGTAATTGTGAGGAGAAGACACACAATGTTCTTGATACCATGAATACTCAGCCTTGATGGACTATTTCCATTCAAATATAAACCAAAATAAATCCTTCCTCCTTTAAGATGGTTCTTGTAAGATATTTTGAGACAACAAATAGCAAAGTACAAAACACAACTTTCTAGTATAAAATCAAATATTGTATTAGCTATGATCAAATTTGTCCAAATTTGTCAAATTAAGAGCCAAAAGCAAAGTAAACATAATCAAAACTATTTTAAATTTGTGATTTAGCTATAAAAAGCATTGAGTGACCTAAATTCTAAATATTCCTAGCCCTGAAACATTCTGAGAACCAAGATGATAGCCCATGTGAAAAACTGCAGGATTGACTTTGTGTGACAGGTCACAGTCAAAATACAAGTGTCTTAAAAATATTGAATAAAGTTACTTTTGGGCTATAGTAATATAAAAATATAAAACAAACTTGGTTTTTAGACTTGGGTCCCATCCCCAAGATGGATGCATGATAGTTGTAATAGTTTGCATAAGATGTCCCCTATCGTCTGGGACACGTTAATACTTGGTCCCCAGTTGATGACACTGTTTGGGAAGGTTTCAGAGGTACAGTCTTGTTGTCAAAAGTTTGACAGTGGATTTAGGTTTTGACTTGTACCTTTTCTTATTTACTCTCTGCTTCCTAATTTCTGTTCAAGACATGAGCCTTCAGATCTGTTCTAGCCACCATGTCTGCCACTTGCTGCCATGATTTCCTTCCATGAAGGACTCTTATACCTTAAGCCAAATGAGCCAACTTTTCTGTAGGTTGAGATGATCATGGTGCTTGATCACAGAACTAGAAAAGTAACAGTTACAAAAGTGTGACAAAGTACTAAAGAATCTGGACTCAAAACCACTCTGCTCCCAGATTTAGGAAGAGGAAAAGGACGACTTGGACTTGATAGTCCACTGTGTCCTGTGTCCTACAGCTTTCAGCATCCTACCACAATTAAACTGTAGCAGAAATCATAAATTTGGGATGAGGGATATTCAGGATGGTTAACATTTTTAATTTAAATATTACTTTAGATTCAGGAATGAATTTGAAGTCCTGCCCTTGAATGATCAATTAGTCCCTTCATTATGGTTCTTATGAGTCAGGATGGGTATAGAAGGAGGGGAAGAAAATGCTAGAGTAAGGATGTAGAGGATGAGGAACAAGAGGGAGGAAAGGAGGCAGAAGATGAAAAGGAAGACTCAGACTTGATAGCTCGATGTGCCCTGTAGCTTTCAGTGGCCCATTTCAGTATAGTATAACATGAATCATAGAAATTTTCAAGTGCTAGTCATCTTAATGTTTTATTTTTCCCATTAATTTATTCACAGAAATTAGAGAGAGATTAAAAGGTCATCCTAAATAGAGAACATCTTAGATCTCATCTCAAAGCTTTATTATTTTTCTATTTCTTAGTGGGAAGCAGAGACCAGAAATAAAGTCCTTCTGAAAGTAGGAACATTTTGACTTCTTGTTCATAGACTGCAATCTCATCCCAGGATTTGCCCAAGCAAAACCTTCTATATCTATCTTCCAGGAAGATTAGTGTGCTACATATATGGTCACCCAGATGAGTATCACTGATTACTAGAACATAATTCTTGTTGAGCCACAAGATGGTGTGGCATTCCCTTTGGGGAATCTCGCACCATTTGTAGATGTCTGGTTACCCTGAATTTGGTGTGAACTCTCCTTGTGATTAGGCAATCTGTTGCAACAACTGTGTCAGACTATTCCATCAAAACAGACCCATATTTAGCATTCAGTAATGTCATAGTAGATATGAAGTGCTGAATTTTAGGTATATCCTGAGTCCAGGAGAGACCAAGCCTCATAACCTGAGGAAAAAAATAATACCACATTTCTTCATATATTCTGATGATATGCAGCAGGTATGTCTGCAACCCCTGACAGGTGCTGAGTGTTAGTAACACTATTGTTTGTGTTCTTGGTAAAACCACTTGCAGACAAACTAGGTGAAACCAATCTCAACTGGCTGAAGCAATGAAAAACGAAAAAATTCACAGACAGAAGTACAATGGAGGCCACTAGGTTCTGAGATACTATAGAAGCCATGAGTAGCAAAGCTCTGGGCTTCACACCTGCACTACTATGTCTATTCCCTCTGATGACAGTCTCCTCTCTTTTTTGGTAGACCAGATGTCTTCTGCTTTACCCAAGCTCCCAAGTGGTATGGAGCAGTTTGATATCTGTGAAAAACTGACTTGATAGTTCTTAGACCTAATATCAAGTCTTTTTAATTTTGTCTAATTTTAAAAATTCATATATATATATATATATATATATATATATATATATATATATAAACATTCAGGCATGCATGCATACCCATCCACATATGAACACATACTGCCCTCTCTCAATCTCAAATTCTCGAGAAAGAATCTAAAAGGACAATCAGGTTCAAGGGTTCCTCTGAGCCCATTAGTTGTATGCAATGAAATCAGGTCTGGAAAGAGACATAGGATAGATACTAGAAGACCCTAGTGTGAGTCAACGGAATAGGAGATATTCAATACCCATCTTAAATGTGTTCAGTGAGTCACCAACAAGATAAACACCCTAAGTTTATACACTCAGCAGTGCAGCTTTAAAATGCAGAAAGTAAGTTGCTACTTCAAAGACATGAACATTTATTAAGTCAAGGAACATTGCATTATCTTAATAAATGTCTATTATAAACTGACTTCTCTTAATGTTCACTGACTATATTAGATAAAAGTAATACAATATCATTTATTGTCCATAATGCTTTTTAAAAGGGAAATTTCATGGCTGAAGACCAGTGTGGAGATTTGCTTTTATTTTATAAGGCATCTCACACATATTGAACTGTGTCGTACTGCTTTTTAAAATTGTGAACATATGTGTGTATAAATATGTGGACTTCAGAAGAAAATGTGTGGCAGTGAGTTATATCTTCCTACTATATGCAGCCAAGGAATTAACTCAGGTCATATAGCCTAGGGACAAGTATCTATACCTACTGAATAAAACATTTTCCGTGCCATTTTCCCACCACATTTTCAAGTCACCGTCTCTGATGAAGAGTCAAAGTCTATGAGCCCCTGTGTACCCTGGTGAGGGTCTTTCTGTTGTTACTGTTATAACATCATAGCTATGCTATGGTGAGCATTAAGAAAAGATTAAGGTGGGGGTTGGAAGCGCTCAGTGGTAGAGCGCTTGCCTAACAAGTGCAAGGCCCTGGGTTTGGTCCTCAGCTCTGAAAAAAAAAAAAAGAAAAAAAGAAAAGATTAAGGGAGGGGTGGAAGCCACAAAAGGATGTAAAGTGAATAAATAAATTAATTACTGGACAAAATATTAAAATATGTAAAATCATATTGACATCTTCTCTGAATTGTCACAGGATTCAGTTCAATTTAAGAAAGCTCTTAAAAACTCCCACTATTCCAAGGCAGCCATATAAATGTGGGCTGTCTCAAAGAGTCAAATATTGAGCAGATGATCACTGGTGACATCAGTCTCTTCCACTGGTATTGTTTGAGTCTATAACTTATGCTGCATTTTTCCATGTATCTACAGACCCAATACCTGACATCTAACACATCTAAAGGCAAGAATATCTTTGGACAATCTACCTTTTACTGTTAACATTTGAGTCACTTTTAGGATTCTTTTTAGGCCTAGTTTGGTGACTCAAATCTTTCATGCTGCCTAGGCCTGGTGGCATGATTTTTAGCTACTTTGGAGTCTATCTCAGACTAAAATGGGAGTTCAAGGCTAGCCTGGACAACATAGTAAGATTCTGTGCCAAAAAAGAAAATAGAACGGGGCTGGAAATGTAACTCATGGGTAGAGTTTACTTAGCATTGAAGGGCCCTTGGTTAAACTCTCAATATCACACTCCTGGAAAGAATGAAAACTAGTGTAGGCACTATAGAAAACAGGACAGGGGTTCCTAAAGAACTAAATTAGACCAAGCTGTATGACCTGGATATACTGCTTAGGCTTTTCCCCCAAAGACTCCAAGTCAACTTGTCACAGAGATAACTAAACATCAAAGTTTTGGGCAGTACAATTCACAATGGCTGTGGGGAGTGGGTGTGGCGGCAGTCCCAAGATGGCGCCCAGGACTGCAGCTAAGTCTCATGACTAGCACCTGACTTCCTCACACACCTGAAACTAGCCACGTCCATTGTGAGAGCTGTGCAGGCGCACCATGACGCAAGATCAGGCCATGTGACGTGGACCTATGAACTGAGATTCCGCAGTCTGGACTGAGGAGGTGGAGTTGAGGGAGGATATAAGGGAGTGTGCTTGGGAGCTGGGAGAGAGAGAGAGAAGAAAAGAAAAGAAAGATTCCTGTTTGCATGTTGTAAGGTTCCTGAATAAACTGCTTTGAGAAGAACGTCATGGTGTCGCTCCTTTCTGCGGGACAGAGACAGAAGCGACAAATGGCTTAGAACTGAATCAAACTAAGTGCCCACTAGTAATGGCCTGAATAAGAAAAATGTAATGAATGGACTTTTTAAAAAATCCTAAATATTATTTTTTATTTGGATATTTTATTTATTAACATTTCAAATAGTATCCCCTTTCCCAGTTTCCTCTATGAAACTCCCTATCACATCCCCCCTCCCCGGGGGTCTGGTTGGTTGATATTGTTCTTCCTATGGGGATGCAAACCCTTTTAGCTCCTCCAGTCCTTTCTCTAATTCCTTCATTGAAGATCCTGTGCTCAGTCCAATGGTTGGCTGTGAGCATCCAACTCTGTATTTGTCAGGTTCTAATAGAGCCTCTAAGGAGACAGCTATATCAGGCTCCTGTTAGCAAACACTTCTTGGCATCTGCAATAGTGCTTAGGTTTGGTGACTGCATTTGGGATGGATCCCCATGTGTGGCAGTCTGTGGATAGCCTTTCTTTCAGTCTCTGCTCCAAACTTTGTCTCTGTATTTTCTCCCATAAGTATTTTGTTCTCACTTGTAAGGACCAAAACATCCACACTTTGGTCTTCTTTCTTCTTGAGCTTATGTGGTCTGTGGATATGTGCATACCATGTGTGTTTTTCTGTGTTACCTCACTCAGGATGATATTTTCTAGTTCCACTCGTTTGCCTATGAATTTCATGAAGTCATTGTTTTGGATAACTGAGAAGTACTCCATTGTGTAGAAGTACCACATTTTCTGTATCTATTCCCCTATTGAAGGGCATCTGAGTTCTTTCCAGCTTCTGGCTATTATAAATAAGGTTGCTATGAACATAGTGGAGCATGTGTCTTTGTTGTATGTTGGAGCATCTTTTGGGAACTTGCCCAGGAGGGGTATAGCTGGGTCCTCAGGTAGTAGAAGGTCCAATTTTCTGAGGAACTTCCAGAGTGGTTGTACCAGCTTGCGATCCCACCAACAATGGAGGAATGTTCCTCTTTCTCCACATCCTCACCAGCATCTGCTGCCACCTGAGTTTTTGATCTTAGCCATTCTGACTGGTGTGAGGGGAAATCTCAGGGTTGTTTTGATTTGCATTTCCCTGATGACTAAGGGTGTTGAACATTTCTTTTTATTTTTCCTTTTTTGTTGTTGTTTTATTAAAGAAGAATTAATGTTAATGGAGATTGTCACTGGTGAAGAGATTGACAAGGTATGGGGTATTCTCGGAGTATCCAAAATCAATATCACATAATTCATAGATGACTTTCACAAAGTTGATAGTAACCACTATTGGTTTCTAAGAAAGAGACACAAAAACAGACTATCCAAAGGATTGCATCTGAGCAAATCTTAAAGCTATTCTTGTCTGAGTCAACTGAGTCATCTGAGTCCCAGGGCAGCTTGCTGCTCCTTCTCCAGGAGTTCTGACATGGTCAGGATATAATTGCCACACTGTGTCTTGCACAGTAATAGACCACAGAGTCCTCAGAGTTCAATCGGCTAAGCTCCAAAAGGCTGGGCTGGAGGAATTGTCTACAGGCAATGTGGCCTTTTTCTTGAACTTTTGATTGTACCAAGTATTACTATTATGAGGATAAATCCTTCCAATCCACTCAAGGCCCTCTTCAGATATCTGCTTTACTCAGTACATATTGAAGTCAGTGAATGTGAAGCCAGAAGCCATGCAGGACAACTTCACTGAGGCCCTAGGCCTTACCAGCTCAGCCACAGACTGCTGTGACTGGAGCTGGGAATGGACACCTGTAGCTGTTGCTACCAGAAAGAGGATGACACAGCTCCATCCATGATGAGGTCCTGCACACCCAGTGACTATGGAGACAGCAGTGATCTTGTTTTTTGAAGGGTGTAGATATCCTTATATTTACCATCATAGACTCACATGATTTGCCTGTTTACGAGAAGGGGACATCTTAGATAAGGACACCTACTCCTGCTGCAGATAGATTTCCCATTATTTACTCTGAAGTTGCCCCAGTCTGGCTTGAGCAGTACCATATCTTTAAAACTAGTGTGCTTGCAGGGCTCAGATGCAGGGAGAAATGACTCTTGTTTATCTGGAGATGATTGATGTCTCTCTGTGTGAGTTTAAGTTGTTTCTACGTTATCACCATTGATGCTCTCAAGGTCATCCTCTTTCAACCAGCTCTAGCAGTTCCTCAGAAGTAACTTATAGAAAAATTCTGCAGCTCATTCATCAAGGACAATGTCCTGAATCACCTTCTGGAATTACTAAACAGGCCTCAACAAAGAAGTAAGGATAACTGTCACATGCATTATTCCAAAGACTGTAGGATATAGTCTGGCCTCATTGTGGTTAGTGTTCTGTAACTGTCATGTGATTACTGGGCAGGACTTTGGGAATGGGGAATATGAGTTTGGAATCAGTGATCAATACATATCTCTACACCTTGCCATGCTTCCAAAAATCTCACTGAAAGGACCTTTCTCTGGAACCCAGCTGAGTCACTACATGAAGGAAAACACCACACAATCTTTGTTTAGAATCAACAAGTAACACAATTGCTAGGCACAGAATCTAACATCCTAATTTTATAAACAAATCTGTGTTAAAAGGCCTCCAGTGGTTGTCCCTGGTGGATACACAACTTAAATCAACAGCCTCTGGCTACATACATTGTGCCTCCATGTTCTCTACTGTCCAAAAAACTCAACATTTCTTTAGATTCTTCTTGGCCATTTGAGATTCCTCAGTTGAGAATTCTTTGTTTAGCTCTGTAAGCCATTTCTAATAGGGTTATTTGGTTCTCTGGAGTCTTAATTTCCTGGGTTCTTTGTATATATTAGATATTAGCCCTCTATCAGATATAGGATTGGTAAAGATCTTTTCGCAATCTGTTGGTTGCCATTTTGTCCTACTGACAGTGTCCTTTGCCTTACAGAAGCTTTGCAGTTTTATGAGATCCCATTTGTCGATTCTTGATCTTAGACCATAAGTCATTGGTGTTCTGGTTAGGAAAGTATCCCCTGTGCCTATGTGTTTGAGGATCGCTACTTTCTCTTCTATTAGTTTCAGTGTATCTGGTTTTAAGTGGAGGTCCTTGATCCACTTGGACTTGAGTTTTGTACAAGGAGATAAGAATGGATCAATTTGCATTCTCCTACAGCTGACTACCAGTTGAATCAGCACCATTTGTTGAAAATGCTGTCTTTTTTCCACTGGATGGTTTTAGTTCCTTTGTCAAAGATCAAGTGACTTTTTGATGACTTTCATTTGAAAGTCAATTTTATTTTATATTAGAATGGTCACTCCAGCTTGTTTCTTGGGACTATTTGCTTTAGAAAAATTGTTCTAGCCTTTTACGCTGAGGTAGTCTCTGTCTTTGTCACTGAGGTGTGTTTCCCATATGCAGCAAGATGCTGGGTCCAGTCTGTTAGTCTATGTCTTTTTATTGGGGAATTGAGTCCATTGATGTTAAAAGATATTAAGGAAAAGTGATTGTTGCTTCCTGTTATTTTCGTTGTTAGAGGTGGAATTATGTTTGTGTGGGTATCTTCTTTTGGGGTTATTGAAAGAAGTTTACTTTCTTGCTTTTGCTAGGGTGTAGTTTCCCTCCTTGTGTTGGAGTTTTCCATCTATTATCCTTTGTAGGACTGGATTTGTAGAAATATATTATGTAAATTTGGTTTTGTTGTGGAATATCTTGTTTTCTCCACCTACGGTAATTTAGAGTTTTGCTGGGTATAGTAGCCTGGGCTGGCATTTGTGTTCTCTTAGGGTCTATATGACATCTGCCCAGGATCTTCTGACTTTTAGAGTCTCTAGTGAAAAGTCTGGTGTGATTCTGATAGGTCTGCCTTTATATGTTACTTGACCTTTTTCCCTTACTGCTTTTAATATTCTTTCTTTTATTGTGCATTTGGTGTTTTAACTACTATGTGATGGTGGGAGTTTCTTTTCTGGTCCAGTCTATTTGGAGTTCTGTAGGCTTCTTGTATGTTCATGGGTATCTCTATTTCCATTTTCTTTAGGTTAGGGAAGTTTTCTTCTATAATTTGTTGAAGATATTTACTGGCCTTTTAAGTTGGGAATCTTTGCTCTCTTCTATACCTATTATCCTTAGGTTTGGTCTTCTCATTGTGTCCTGGATTTCCAGAATGTTTTGGGTTAGGAGCTTTTTGCATTTTGCATTCTGCATTTTCTTTGACTGTTCTCTCAATGATTTCTATGGTATGTTCTGCCCCTGAGAGTCTCTCTTCAATCTCTTATATTCTGTTGTTGATGCTTGCATCTATGATTCCTGATCTTTTTCCTAGGTTTTTTATCTCTAGGGTTGTCTCCCTTTGTGATTCCTTTATTGTTTCTATTTCTGTTTTTAGATCCTGGATTGTTTTTGTTCAATTCCTTCATCTGTTTGGTTGTGTTTTCCTGTGTTTCTTTAAGGGATTTATGTGTTTCCTCTTTATGGGCTTTCTACCTGTTTACCCGTGTTGTCCTGTATTTCTTTAAGGGGGTTATTTATGTCTTTCTTAAAGTCCTCTATCATTATCATGTGATGTGATTTTAAAACTGAATCTTGCTTTTCCAGTATGTTGGGGGTATCCAGGACTTGCTATAGTGGAAGAACTGGGTTCTGATGATGCCAAGTATCCTTGGTTTCTGTTGCTTGAGTTCTTGTGCTTGCCTCTCGCCATCTAGTTATCTCTGGTGCTAGTTGATCTTGCTGTTTCTGACTGGAGCCTGTCCCTCCTGTGAGCCTGTGAACTTGTGATTTTATGTGTATAAGCACTCCTGGGAGACCAGTTCTCCCCAGGCAGGATTTGAGTGTGGAGAGCTGTGTCACAGAGAGAGCTCTGGAGTGCAGATAAAGACTGGAAGGATCTTGTCCCTAGTTTCTCCATGGTTCCTGAGCCCTGTGTTCTCCTGGTGGGCTCCTCTTTGGCCAGTTATTGGAGCAAAAATGTTGGTTTCCCCTGTGAAGTTAGGAGTGACAGCACTCCTGGGAGACCAGCTCTTTCCGGGTTGGATTTGGGTATCAAGAGCTGTACCACAGGGTTAACTCCAGTGTGCATATGGAGTCCCCAATATAGACTTTTTAAAGGAACAAAATTACACTGTTTTCAAGAATGTGACTACACTTCTATGGTTCTAATCAAGTTAAGTCAGTCTCAGAAAAACAAATATAGCATAGCTCCTAGTCTTTATAGCTGCAGTAAACTGTGTAGACAAATGACACAAAGGTGGAAGTAAAACTACATAGGGAAGCACAGAGGCCTAGTGGGAGGGGGAGCACCAAGGCATGATGGGAACACAGGAGATGAATGGGAGGAGAGAGAAACGTGAGAGTCCTAAAGCATGGTGAGATATGCTCAAAATATATTATTATACGCTTGCTTGGAAATGATCTTATGTAACCGCTTTTGAACAAGAAATGCTTCAAAGATGGAAGAAATAAAGGTGGTAAAGTTTAAATTAGATAATTCAGATCCATGTATCCAAATCTACTAAATTCACTTCCCATGGCTTCAGAGAAGCAAGAGCCCTAAGGAATTCCCTACCATTGTTTGTGAACACACATTCTCTGCTCTGATCACAGTTGCTCTTTATAAAAGCACATCCTACCAGCTTAAGTCTCACACCTTAAAAAACAATTAAACTTGATTGTTCCCCCCTGAACACAGGCAGACAAGTTTCTTAGATGTTCAAGAAACATGGTTTAATGGACAAAATCACAATATCAGTGTTGTATTTTTTCTCTGCTTGCATTGTAATGCTCTGAAACTATGTTATTTTCTGGAATGAAGCATAATATGAAACTTGGCTACAGATCTGTAGATCCTTCATGGCCACCAAGAAGTAAACACTTGCTGAAACATTTTCATGAACTAACTTAGAAACACGAAAAATGAGCACAGTCAGGATTCCAACCTGTTGTGTAAGTCTAGATTAGTGTGGTTCTCAATGTTCTTAATGCTGCAACCCTTTAATATAGTTCCTCATGTTGTGATCTTCAACCACAAAGTTGCTATGCTAGTTTCATTGCTACATTATAACTGTAATTTTGCTACTATTATGCATCATAATGTAAATATCTAATATCTGACCCCTACGATAGTGTTGTTTGACCCCCAAAAGTGTCACAGTTGAAGCATCAGTGAGCATGATATTCCTGTGCTAGGAATGAAAAGGGAACGTGTAGTAGGGATTGGGAAGACAGAACTCCTGCTATGTTAGGAATGAGTACTGACATTAGTATTAAACTCTAGCATTTGTGGGGGTGTGGGGCAACAGTCGAGATGGCTTGGTCTGTAAAGGTACTTGCTGACAACCTTGACAACCTGAGTTCAATCCCCTATGACCTATATAGTAGAGGATCTTGCAACCGCTATGTTATATAACACTCTATAAACTGAGGATCTTTAGAAGCCAATATTCTGGTTCCTCCTCCATACTATCTATCCTAGGAAGTGTTCAGTATACATCCCATTTATTGAGCTGTGATCTTCTTGCTGGGGTAAGTGGACATTTTCAGAAAGTTTAAAGCTTTGTCTCAGTGGATACTCTTTGACAGCACAGACGTTTTCCTATTCATTTTGTGCAAGAGAAACCATACATGCTGAAGTTAAGTGGTCATCTGGGTTTGTATTAATTTTAAAATCAATTCTAGCTCTGGAAATTATAATATTTTCCTTTTTAAATCTTGGGTGGCTTTTTTTTTACTTCTTTTTATAGAATATATTTTAATTGTGTTATTCTCTTCCCCTAACTCTTCCTAGATCCTTCCCACCTTTCTACCCATCTGACTTTATATTCTTTCTGTCTGTCTCTCAAAAAAGCCAAGAACAAAAATAAAAGAAACAACACCAAAACCCCACAATAACACAAAATTGAAAATTTAAAACTATCAGATAAGCAAGCAGTAGGACCAAAAAAAAAAAAAAAAAAAAAAAAAAAGAAAGAAAGAAAGAACAAAACAAAAACAAAGACAAAACAAAAAACCCACAAAATACCAAAACAAAGCAAAATGAAAGAAAAAGCCCACAAATACCATTGAGTTCACCTTGTGTTGGCCAGCTTCTGGGGATAGGGCCTGCCCTAGTACGTGGTAATATTTTCTAAAGTCAGGTCTTTATTAGATACTCGTGAAGATAACTCAGTATAAAATCATATAAAATTTAAATATACAATAAAAGAATACCAAACTGAACCACAGAAATGATTAATAAAAGACTTGAAAGTGAACTTTTAGCTGAATGTTCACGTTTAAAGTCTACGCTTCAGTAAAGTTCTAAGCCTGGTTACTTTATTTCTGTCTCCTTGTTCATATAAAGAACAAAAGGAGGAGACTGGAAAGATGGCCCAGCAGTTAAAAACACCTGCTGCTTGTAGAGAGCTGGATTTTAAAGTTCCCAGCACCCACCTTATCATCCTACAACCACCTGTGACTCCAGCTCCAGGATGCCCTCTTCTGCCCTCTAAAGGTACCTGCAGTCACCTGCGCATACACAAAGACATACATACACAAAACCAGTATTTTTAAAAACAATCTTTAAAAAGGTTAAACCTCAGCTATCTGTTTGAATTGATATTAAAAATTAAAAATTGATATTAAAAATTAGGTATTGATTCTAACCAGAGGACCAACATCGGCAATATTGTCTTGCAAAGGCTATGTCTGTGGTGATGGTCACACGGATTAAAATGAAAATTACACATTCTCAGCTGGATGTGTCTCTGGAGATGGCTGATAAAAGGAGTCACTCTCACAAGCTGAATTCCCTGGATGGTTTGGAAATGTCACAGCAAATAATGGAGCTTTGGAGGGATGGAACAAACCGACAAACCCTGTCAGAGCTGAGATTTTTTTTATCAGTTTCAAAGGATTTGCTGGGAATACTCCCACAGCTCTAATCGTTCTAAATAATAGATCTAGCCATTTCCTCTCTCATTAGACAAAATTAAAGCTCCCTGAAATTTTCAAAGAGCGTCGTGCTTGAGAAAGCTGATTTTTAAAACCTCGAGTTTATAAGGAGGCCTCTAAGAAAGTTGGTGCTCTCTAGAATATCTGATGTTAGCATCTGAATAACCTTTGGGAACACTGGACCACTCAGGAAGGAAGCTGAGACACCAGGCTTTGTTAAAATGCTGAGTTTCCCCATTAGCACTTGTGAGAGTTTGGGCTTGACTCATTTCCTCTGAGTTTAATTTTATCTGCTCAGTGGGCGATACACAGCCCAAGAGTGTCCTAAGCTTGAAGAACCATGCCTAGAACAGGCTCAGCATTGTGTGTGATGCTTAGGGATGATCTCAGTTGATCTCATGGCTACTTATACAGCATGTAAGGTTTCCATGCTATTGTGACCCGAGCCTAGGCAGGGCCTGGGGTTTCTAGATTCATATCTGTCAGCTGAAGGACTGTCACTCCATTACTGCTCTCAATGGAAGAATCTCATCCTCCAAAATCTAATCCTTTATGTACTAGCGTATCTTCTCTCATATATTAGAACAATCCTAAAGACATCTTGGCATTCTATGGATAATAAAAGAATATTAAGAATACCTCTGTACCTACACACTTCATAAGTGAAGTTAATAAATTTCAATACAACCTACCAAAATCCATGTGAAGAGAAAATAGCTAAGGCAAATCAGAATAAGCTACGGTATCTGAAAATGATAAATAAGTAATTAACAACTCCCCAACAGAAAGCAGCAAGTCTAGAAGGGCTTCCTTTAGGGAGAAATTACAGACTGTCTATCTACATTTTAATATCCTCCAGAAAATCGAAGCAGAAGGAATAGTTCATAATTCGTTCTATATGATTATTATTACCCTAATGCAAAACCCCAAATACATTCGTGGAGCCTAAATCTCTCTTGAATACAAAGGAAAGGCTCAATAAAATATGATCGAATAATACAGCAACGTATTGAAATAATTATGCAACGTGGCCAAGGAGTAATCGTTCCTCTCACCACTCCTGTTCAACAGAGTTCTGAAAGCACAGCCAACAGAATATGACAAAAAAAGCATAAAGCTGCCTTTGTTTCCAGGTACACTTCTCCATGTGAAAGAACCCCAAACTCAGTGACAATGAGAATAGAAAAGTCAACTGATTTTTTTTTTATTTTTATAAATCAACAATGATTGACTTTTGAAATAGAAACACATAGACCATCTATATTGGCATGTGAAAGAAATAGTTGTGTATTGAAATACTTGTAAGATATAGATGAAGAAAATTTTAAGAACTTCACTGAACTTAGAATCTAGCATTTGTTTAATTTCATTATACCCCATTTTCAGAGGCCCATTTATATTGTATAAATTAGTAACTTGCAAATGTATCCTTGGGCTGAGGAGCTGGCTTATTGGTTAGAAGTACTTGCTACTATTTTGGAGATGACCCAAAGTCCACTCTCAGAAACCATATGTTGGCTTACAACTATCTGTAGCTTCAGTTCTAAGAGATCGGATGCCCTCTCTGGCTTCTATAGGACCAAGCTTACCCATACATGCACTTAAATACTCATTCATATAAAATTAAAATAAATATTCTTAAAGTATCTATGCTCTGATGGCATTATAAAAGTATATTTACAGATAGATCTATGACAAGTATTAAGATATCCTCATTGTTTTTTCAATAAAAATAGTTTTTCCCATAAAAGATATAAAACAGCTTTTAAGTGGTATTGTACCTTCTGAGAAAAACCCTCAGCCATAGCTCTAAGTCATATGGCCCAAGAAAAGTTTGTCAAACTCTCTGAAAATTTTTCTATGAAGTGAAGTATTCATCATGTATCCCTTATTAATTAATAATGAACAATAGCTATGTTATATGATAAATACTTTTATACGGTAACCATTAGCTATTCTTTGTTTTTTTTTTTTGTTTTTCTTACTGAATCAAATATGTCCTACGACGGCCAAATTATCATAGCACCTCTACAAATGAGATATAATATTGGATTCTCTGGGAGCTATCTTTTTAAAGTTTCATTAACAGATATCTATGACACCCAAGGTCAGGGAAAATTCGAATGAAGCAAAGTTTTGAACTTTGAAAGTAGACAGACATTATCAGTGACAAAAATCCTTGTATCACGTCAAAATTATATAAATTGTTTTTTGTCATTGCGATTGGAGAAAAAAAATGGAACAAAAAAAATATTCAAAGCCACTTCTAGTGGCTCAATGTTTGAGACAGCCTGCTGCTCTTGCTGAGGACTGGTGTTCGATTCCTAGCACCCACATCAGACAGCGCACAGCTTCCGTTAATTCCAGCTCCAGGGGATCCAACAGCCAAACCAGGTTTCAGTGGGCATGCTCATGCACACAAGCACAACATTTGAAATTTAATAAAATGGTTTCTAAAAGCAAATAAATGAAAAATAGCCCACATTCACAGATTTAAAAAAAATGAGTATGTCTATATCTAGAAGTAGAGCTACAGAAACAATGTAGTTTCCTCTTAAAAGTTCAGCTCACGATTTTGCGTCAGTTTAAACCTTGTCCTAAAATGAAAATGTGAAGTCTTATAAATATGTAAAGAAGCCTAATATAAAAGAAACATCCAATAAACATTTACATAAGAACCAAGTGTAATTTAATGTGATTCATTACCATACAGCAATATAGCAATGAAGATCTTGCTAAACTGACATCGGATAGGCAGATAGATACATAAACAAAATGAACATGCTAGAAATAATTCTCACAGATGTGCCCCATTGATTTTCAACAAGTATGTTCAGTTAACAGTTCCATTATATGGTAGGAAAGAAATATCTAAAAGTCTGTTTTATCAAATGGAACTATAATACTCATAGGAAATCTAGGTAGTAGGTAGATAGGTACATAGGTATGAAGGTAGATAGGCAGGCAGGTAGGTAGGTAAATAGGTAGACAGACAGACAGACAACCACACATCTATAGGCCACAAAAAAGGAGGGGAGTCAACTGGGGCTACAACCTATATTACATGTAAAAAGTAACTATATGTACAGGCCTAGCTATAAGGGCTAAACCTACTAAGGAAGAAACCAGGATAGTTGTTCATGATTGTTGACCAGGCAATGTGTCTTAGATATCAAACAACATAACTGTCGTGCAATATATATATATATATATATATATATATATATATATATATATATATCAAAAGACATTAAACAGGAGAAAATACTCCTGAGTCACCTATAACCACAGGCAATGATAGCTGCTCTGTATGGATAATGTATGTGTATATACTACAAACTTACAATTGAATCATAAAATAGACGACAGAAGTTGGAACATGGGCAAATGATATGAGAAGACATTTCTCCAATGCCTGTGAATGGGTGGCCAATCACACATGAGAAGATATTCAGTATCGTTGATTATTCTGCCAATTATAACCACAAGAAACCATTTGACACACAGGAGGATAGCCACAGACTGAAAGACAAATGAAAAACAAATATTGGTGAGAATGAGAGGTCACAAGAACCCTCTAGCTGTACTTATTTAAGTGTCAGGTAGTTGAGACTTTGCACACAGAATTTAGCACTTATTCAGAACACTACAGGACATGATCTAGGAGCCAGCATTTTCTCTCTGTGGTGGGTACTTTTGAAGTAAGAAGTCCAAGTCTTGGAGGATATGTCTGAAATTGAAAGAATGATGGTTAATTTAGGCATTAAAATGTCGCAGGTTACTTTTATGCCTGTGGAAACGTCCAGTTGTATGGGGGGAGCAAAAGCTCATTGCATCTTTACTGACATCAGTATTGGCTTGGTTCAGTTTGTCATTGTTATTTTCCCCACTCAGAAGACTGTAATCTATATCCTATCATGTAATCAAAGTAGACTTGCATATTTGTATTTGACACCGCATCTTAGCATTGTGATAAATGTGGGACTGCGGTTTCCTTAGGTAGTTGGATCTTTGGGTAAGAAAAACCTGTACACTTTCCAGGTCTCTCTGTATTGTGATCCAGACTCCCTGATTGCCTACCTATACCTCTGTTCCATATAGAGAGTCATATTTTGATCCAATAACTGTTGTGCCCTCAAGGAAATTCACCAGCAAACTGTAGTTTGTACTGTCTATGTATGCTTCTCCTCAATCTATCTCTACCGTCTCTGTTATCCATCTCTTCATCATCTCCATCACTGCCACCCCCATCTCTTATGTTTTCTCTGTTCTCTGTCATTTCAATGTCTGGGATTGTTCATCTATTGTTGTTTCTCTAGCAACCTCATCTCTCTCATCACCTTTATCTCTGTCGTTAAATTCTGCTATCTCCATCTCTCCTGACAACATCATTATTCTTCTTATCTTCATCTCTACCACCATCCCCATCTATTTAGTTATCTCCCTCTTTCCAATCCTCTTCACCTCTCCCATCACCTCCACCTCTGCCATCATCTGTCATTATCTCTATCTTCCCAATCTCTTGTTATTCCTGTCACCTCTCTCTATCATCCCTATTTCATTTCTTTTTTATTATATGTTAGCTTTTAATCCATTACCATACTTTAGCAAAATAAAAAATATTTCATTGCATGTGTACATCTATAATTCCCAATAAACAAAATAAGTTCTAAAATGGCAGCTAATGCACATGGTCCTTGGTTCAAGTCTGTGGATTGGATCACAGTGGTGTTACTGTGGTATAGGAAACTACAACCCGCTTTAGGATAAGATGTCTTATTTGTCAAGAATTGCCTCATAACAGACAGATGAGATGATAATTTCCCAGAGTTTCTCTGTCAAGTGTTTTGGTATTTTCTCTGTGTTTCAGTGGGAAGGTAAAGGGTAAATACAACATTGGGGTCTTCTGCATAGCAAGCTAGCTGTTGAACACCACAGAGACCACCTTACTTAATGCTCATGATATCTCACACAGTGAAATTTAGTTGATCCAAATGCTATACAGGAAGTGTTGGGAAAGAACATGTCATGATCCTTAGAGCTAGGACGCACGCCCTGCCTCAGTGAGCCCCGAGCTTACACCCAGACCCCAACTCAACCCTACTCAGCATTGTAGTGCTTATATTGAAATCTACTCTGGTCATCATGAATCTTCCTGTTTTTTGGAAAGGACCTAGGGTGGACATCAAATTGTCCTACTTTTCTTTGTATCTTTTCCGTCTCTGTTGGGGTGGCTAAGAGCACATTGTGTTGATTGGATGCTGTAGAATTGTATCATTGCAATGTGCAGGTAGAGAGCTTTAAGCAGCTTACACATAAAATTTCAAACTTGTCCAGACATGTCTTGTAGCAGAAAGATTGGACATCGACAAATAGACTGTTTGTTTACTTCGTACCAACAACGTTCTCCTGCAGTATCACACTATTTCCCAGTACCCACATGGACAGAGAGTAGGTTGTCAGAGCATTGGATGAGAGCTTCACACAATCAGTGCAACAACTAGGATCATGACAATGGCAAGTGTGTATTCACTTCTTGCTCCATATGCAAACCAGACTGTAAAGAGAAACCAATACCCAGAAAAGCTGAGTAGTTTTCCAAAGACTCAGAACCAAGAATAGGATTGAGCCCCAGCTCTCTGACCACAAAACTCAGGCACAGGAAAACTCCCAATCTGTCTGCTGTGGCCTGGGACCCAGCATCAGAACAGAGACAGGAAGCTCCCAGCCAACCTCTCTATTTTGGGAATACCTTCAAGGACCTAGGAAAGTCCCATCCACCCTGCAGACTCAGTCAGAACACCCCACAGACTCATCCAGAATACTCCACAGACTGAGCCAGAGTACCACATGTGGATTAACTGATTTCATGGTCTGCATTTAATGTGCATGCTTTGTGTTGAAGAGTAGTTGGGAGACTATAGGTGGGTTTAGACTCCCGACTTTAGGTGGGTTGAGCTGCGCTGAGTGGTGCTGTCTCAAATGAGCAAACTTCCTTTTTCTCTCCCTCTTTTCTTTCCAAGGTCTGAATCTGTTGAGTTTCTAAAAGACGGACATAGTTTGCCTGTCTCTTTCTCCCACACCCACTTCTTTTCTTCTTTTGGTCTCCTCCCCCACATCCCTTTCTCATTCCCTTCTTCCCCTGCCTTGCTTACACATTCAGAATACTTTAGATCCATTCTAAATCACTAAAACCATACATCAACACTTCCCAACTAAGTCTCTTAGGAAGCTCTGTGGTAACTTGTTCTAGAATCTCCTGCTAAAACTGGAAACTACAATTATACTGATAAAAAGGTGAAGTGTTTGTTGTTGTTGTTTTGTTTTGATTTGATTTGTTGGTTTTTCTTTGTAAAGGAGAATGTCTTATTGATATTTGTACAAAATAATCCCAAGAATGAGCTTGTAGAGGGCAGATATTTAAATATTCTAAATTTGCAAGGAAAATCCATTGACCTTTCCATGAATTTGTTTAATAATCGCTCTGGCATTTTCCTGCTTAATTGAATTGGAAAAGTAGTTATAAGGTTTGTCGAGGCCACATTAACTAATTATTATATAAATTTGAAAGCCTTGTTTAAGCAATTTCTATTTTAACAAGGATGATTGTTAAAGTAAGAATCTCTTCAGCCATGAAAACTCAACTCTGGGGGTAATGTGTCCATTCCTGTCTTTCTGCTTGTCCTCGGGGTCTGCCAATGGGCATGATGAACATTTCTGGCCTGTTTCCCTGGTAATGAGCACCCTGCTGCTGGAAGACAGACGTTGTTGCAGTTCAAGGACCCAATAAAGCCCCACTCATTTCTCTAAGGATCCTCAGTGTTGAGGAGAGGTAAATAGTCAAGTGGGTTGTGTTTGGCTCTCATGGCCTGGCCTTCAGTACTTTCAACACTCCACAGAAGTGCCTCTAGCTAACAGGCAATAGAAGTAAATAGACCATAAGTGTGCTGGGAAACCAGGATGTGATGTTCACAATCAGCCACTGCTCCATTTGCTCCTAAACCTAGACATTTAGAAGAGGATTGTTTGCCTCCAGGACAAAGTCACAGCAGGATGGCACAGCAGGTGTCTGGGCTAAATCTACTAAACTTGCAGGTTTGGAGTACAAGTCTGAGGCTCCAGGGCCTTGACTAAATCCATCTGTCTATACCTTCTTCCAATGGTCTTGTCCTGGTTTTGGCTTCTATGTGGTTTCTTTGGGCAAATGCATAGTTTCTGTCTATTTCTCCTCCACTTGGTGTCCCTCTAGAACATGTCTATATTAAGATTTCTGCCATAAGAAAACACAATGGCAGGTCATCAGACACTATCACATGTAGTGATATATCCTCACAAAACTGCTCATAGGCTACTAACATCTTCGAAATCCATGAAGACTATTCGCTTCCCTCTCTCCATCCCTTCCCCCTTCCTCCTTCCTTTCCATAGTTCCCTCCCTTCTTCCGTTCCCTTTTCCTTCTTCCATGTCCTTCTCCTCCCTCTTCTCTTTCCCTCCTTCATCTCTTTAATTAAATTCCATAGTGGCAAACATTTCTTTTATCTATACAGGGAACTAGCTCTCTTGCTTTAGTTAATTTTCAGATTCATTTGACACTTCCATCAAATATTTATTAATAAACTACTATTCCCTCCGCTGTTATATATGCCCTATGATTTCAGAGCATCTTGGTTAAAATACTACCTAGTTTTTCTCCTGTTTCCACTCTCCTGGTATCAGAAAAGCTAAGCAACAATGACAGCATGCACTTTACATGTCTAAATCCACTTACTCCTCACAAGAGTCCCTGTGTGCTCCAGTACTGTTCCTACATCTCTTCTGCAGATAAAGAAACTGAGTTGAAATCCAGACTCCAAACAACCTGAGTCTAATCCCTGGAAAACATGTGCTAGAAGAGCAGACTCCTGCCAGGCCTCCATATGTGTACCGTGCTGTACCATGCACAGTCGCACACAAATAAATAAATGCAATAAAAGTTTTTTAATGCTGATTTAAAAGAGACCGTACATAAAACGAGTTTATTACAGAGTCTGGAAAGTAAGTGGCCACAAATAATGGCCACCATTACTCTCTGAGCTCCATTCAGAATGGCAGAACCATGTCAGCTTTCAATATTAAGTAAATAGCCAGTACTATTTATTCATGTTAAATATCAGCACAGTGAACGCCAGCCATATACCACACAGGCAGGCACAGCCTAAAAGCATTCTGCCGTCTTAGAGTCTCCCAGTGATCTAGATTTCAAAGCAAGAGACAAGCTGTGATGCCAGTCATGAGTCGAGAAAGTCAGTCTCTCTGAAGAAAAGACGTAGAGATGAAAGAGTGACAGTGAGGGCCTTGTCTGGAGTCGGTGTGGACTAAATATGGGGAGCAGATACCTCATCCAGCCTCCGTGAAGGAGGAAGGAGGTCTAATGGTGGGGAAAAAAGCATGCAAATATGACAGGAGAAGTGAGGAGACATCTACATGCCAAACTGAAGATCAGAAGCATGGGTGTTCTGAGGTTTGGATGCTTTGTTTCCATCACTGTTCAAGTGACATAGTTTCCACTGTGTGCCTTCTTCAATCACCAGGACTTGATGAGCTGTCTGCTTTTGTGGGTCACCTATTGGCTATCCTATTTTTTTTAGCCAGGATGAGGTGAATTTTCAATAAATACTGGACTCATCTTTGTGACCGTAAACGTGTGAATGCCTATATTCTCACCAAGTCCATGTACCTAAAATACATGAGAGTGAGGAGCTGTGGAGACGGCTCAGTGGGTCAAGCACTTGGGTCAAGAACGTGACAGCCTGAGTTCCAATCCCTGGAATCTACATAAAAAGTTGGGTTTGGTGACACACACTAGTGATCTCAGCATTGAGAGGATAGAGGCTGGTAGAGAAAAGAAGGAAAAAGAGAGAGGTCAAGAGGGCAAGGAAAGACTTGATCTTCAGGTTCCAGCAAAGCAACTAAAAATTCATTACAGAATTGTTTTATCGACCAAGGGAAGTAATTCTGTACTGGTAGGAGATTGGACACAATTAACAATAGATCCCTCAGCCTCCAATTTAACTTCAGGACATTTGCATTAAGACAAATGGGCAATAAACGATTTGGAGTTTAAAATACAGATCTATTCTGCACGAATGGAAATTGTTAAATGAGAGGGAAAGAAAACACTTGGATGCAACTCTTGTTCCACTTAATTCAGGTCCAAGAAAAACTCATTTCTGAGTTACTTCATCTTTATTCAGTGAACCTCTGAATTTTAGTTGTTTTGAAGAAAAAGTCAGTGATCCTGGTTGGTCTTGAACCTGATGTGCAACCATGGTAGACCCTGAACTTCTGATCCTCCTGCCTCTACCTCCTGGGGGTGGCTGGAGTTACCAGCACCGGTTTTCCTGAATGTTGAGGATTGATCCCAGGGCTCCATGAACACTAGGCAAGCACTCTTTCAACCATAGCCAGATGAGCTTTGCTTGTCTTATGAATACCATTGTTCTCCTAACAGTTTTATAAGGAAAATGAAAATTTTAAGAAAATGTTTCAAAGTACATTAGATTTTGCTCATTAACTATAATTGCTGATTTTCTTAAGTCCACATATGCTACTGAAAAGTTCATTTCAACTCAGTGGATTCAAAATACGGTTTCTGTGGCTGCCAATAGCTGCTTATCATCCTAAAGCTTGAAGGGATACCCGTCAGTACTTTGAAGGTTATCAGAATAGCCTGGAAAGGAAATAACTTTTCAAGTATACTTTTTGAGCTGTATATTCATAATGTCCATTACATTCGAGGAGAATTCCAATATCTTTTTATTGGATTGATACATTGCTCGCAGAAATGTCAAAGGATAAGAAGTTTTGAAGAGCCAAATGCAAACAGTCTGTATGGAGTTCCCATGGGGGCATCAACATACTTGGGTAGAGGAGGTTCCCATTTATTCTTTGTCCTGGCTGGAAGTGGTAAGCAGCAAAATTCATCAAGATCTCAGTAGATGAAAGGACCTCAGCTCCCTTGTCTCAGAAACAGCAGCTGTAAGAGAGCTGGACTTACTCATGCTAACCACACACACCAGTGGGACTATAATACTTCACTTTTGTTGAAGCTTAATATCTATGCACCCTTTATTTTGATATACATCTTCTGGATAACTCAATCACTACAGCTTTTAGTGCTGCTGTAACCTGCCACAGTTTTCTTCATTCATAGTGTAACACTTCAGATGCGGGATGTAACCCCAGCAAGCCTTCAATTCACAACATGACACTAGGAACTAGAGGTCCATAAATTTCCTAGGACCTTTTATTCTCAGTAATTGAAACTTGGTACTCCTTGACTAACATCAAGCCATCACCCCGCCCCACCCCTGGTAAGCAGGATTTCACTCCCACTTACCCAAGGCTTTGCTCACAGCTTCCTTTATCTGCTGGCACTTCTAGACTGCTTCCTGTCCTTGGTTAATTCATCTATCTTGGTAAGGGTGACTCTTTGGGAATTAAACATACACCACACCTATTTCTACCCTATACTATTTTTTAGACACCCTCACAACTTCAAACACCAAGTCTGCAGATTCACATTTAAAGGTCTTTGTGATACCTCCACCTCTACACAGAAAGCTCTGAGGCCACACTGAGTGGAAAGTTCAAATTACCAAAACTAAGTTAATCTTCCCTAATCCAGACCTTCCTCAAACCCCCCATAGCTCAGAGATTGGTATCGCCAGCAACATGTTATGCCTACCAGAAAGAAGCCCAAGAGCTAATTCTGACTCCTAGTCCTCTTTACCAGTCCACGAAACATAGCACCATGTCTAACCATTCACTTCAGAGCTAACTCCATGGTTTTTGTTTGTTTGTTTTCTTGGCCTTTGTGCCCTCATCCTAGACCAAATTACCATCTTCTTTTAACCTAGAAGACTGCCCAAACTTTCCAATTGGTCTTTTCTCTGATACTGACCTCTCTCTGATCCACTCCTCACTGAAAACTTTTTAACATGTAAATGTGCTTATATCACTCACTAGCTTAAAATCTTGTCATGGATGCAGAGTGGTGGAGCATACCAATAGACCCAGCACCCTGGAGGCAGAGGTAGGCAAATGTCCAAGTCTGAAGCCAGATTGATCTAAAGAGCAAATTCCTGGGCAACCAAGGCTACACAGAAAAACCCTGTCTTGAAACACAAAATAAACATCTTGTCATAGATCTCATAATGAAGAACAAGCATTCCAAGGAACCTTTAAATGCCATGTGATCTGATCCAGGCCTGCTGTGATCTAGACAGGATCTAGAATCCTCTAGAAAACAAACCTGTGGGCAAATATATGAGAGTTTCTTTACTGGATCAGTTGAGGCCAAAAGACTTTCCCTAAATGTAGATGGCTCTATTCTGTGAGCTGGAGTCCTTGGAGTGAGAGAGCAAGTTAAATACCAGCATCCACTGCTCTTGGCTTCCTGACTGATTTTCTGTGTTATCCAGATAAGTATTCCCTGTGAACACAGGATGTACCATTGGCTCAAAGCTACCTAGAGAATCACTTACTTTCCCATTAATGGTTCCAGCCCTGATATGCATCATTAGGAGGGGGTCTCATTTTTACCATTCTGGCAGGCATAAAGATATCCCTAAGAAACGTGTGTATTTATCCCTTCTGCTGCTAGACAATTTAAACAATAGAGTTAGAATTTCCTTAGGCATCTCATGCTAGGAGGAGGAAAGGCTGAAATCCTGGAAACAGCCTGAGGGTGATCCTGTGTCCTGGAAAAAGATTTCACATTCTGATAACTCGTCAGACCACCTCTCAAGGGAAACTTCAACAGAGACAATGCTGGGTCAGGGACATATGGACCACACCTTGACCAGGGCTTGCTTCCCTAAATATGTCTCTTGCCCTCTATTTAAACCCAAACCTCATCCGAGAACCATGAATATGGATTTGGGAGGATGACTATCTCTTTGTCCTTCTTCCCAAAATGGCCACATTGACTAAATTTCTTCTTTCTACCTTTAACTGTTATTCTATTGAGAATGAGTGGCCGAGCCTAGTTTCTTCAGGATATCAGAGCCTAGACTCTAGTCCTACAACTCTAGTAGCACTATCCACTCCTTAAATACCTTTTGTCTCTAGAATCGTCCAGGCTCTTTAGTAGGCCAGGCAAAGGGGACGGTGAGGAGGCTAGAGAGAGATGTACCCAAGCAGGGACATAACTGGAGTCTCCTCACCGCCTCCTGTAAGCTCTGGTCCCATGAAAGACACATTGGTACCCTCCATCATGAGGAGTACACATAACAATTTGAGCCACAGGAATAGATGTCTACCTGTGCTTGTGTGGCACTCTAAGACAGAAGCCACATGTAATATTAGTGCTAAAATAACCCAATGCCCCCCAAATGCATACAAACTAGCATCCACATCCTTGTCTTGTTAGAGTAGTAATAAACGTGTATTAAGGGGGAGGCAGGGAATCCTCATCAAGAGAAGAAAATCTCTTGCCACGTTCTAATTGGACCATCAATCACCTGGCCAACAGTTCAACCTTAAGATGTGACTTCACATTAAGCCATGCTAGAGATAGGCGAATCATTTTCCTTTAATGAGAGACTGTTTGTTCATTCCCAGAGTGCCACTCCTAACACAATGACCACAGTGACCATAGCTATGCAGCTTGGAAGTCTGCTCACCTTTCTAATTTTTCAGAAAAGCAAATTTTCTCTTTTTCTTCCTTCTCTTTTTTTCTAAGCATGCTTTCCTTAACCCTGTGTTGTTCCCCAATGTTTTGAACTTAATTACCCTTGGTCTCTAAAGTTCCCTTCCCTAACAGGCAGCTGCTTGTATACCATGTGTCTGGCCTTCATGCCAGCATACATCCCAGGAAAATTTTCCTTCTGTCTTCCATTCTCCATCTGTGGGAAGCTGCTGAGATTTACAGGTTGACTGCCCTGGGAGTTTTCCTTTAAAACGCTAATGAAACTGTCTTCAAACTCTCATTTGAGCTAATTCTTAGGAGTAGTTATACTGCTAAGGAGACTAAGAAGCCCAAGAGGAGATCTGGATTTTAACTTGTTTTAACTGACAACCACAAAGGAACTTTCCAAAAGTCTGGTAACTATTACTCTGTGTGTGTGTGTGTGTGTGTGTGTGTGTGTAAGAGAGAGAGAGAGAGAGAGAGAGAGAGAGAGAGAGAGAGAGAGAGAGAGAATGTGTGTGTGTATGTGTTTGTGTGTGTTTGTGTGTGTATGTGTATATTTATATTTATATGTATATATATTCTCTCTCCCTTCCTCCCTCCCTCCTTCCTCCCCCTCCCCCATCCCCCATCCCCAGTGTATGCCAGTATGTGCAATCAGAGAGCAACTTCTGATGTCATTATTCAGGCAACAGCCACCTTTTCTCTGAGACAGAATCTTTCATTGGCCTGGAATTTGGTTAGGCTAAGCTGGTTAGCCAGTAAGCTCAAGGTTGTCTCCTGCTCAAGATGTTTGACCACTGGGTCCCAAGTTGATAGAAATCTTTGGGAAGGATGTGTCCCTGGGGATGGGCTTTGAGGTTCCAAAAGACTCATAAAATTCCTAGTGTCTCTCTCTGTCTTACAGCTATGGATCACATGTGCTATTCCTTTGCCCCACAATCATAGTCTCTAACCCTCTGAAACCATAAGCCAAATCAAATGCTTTTTTGTTGCTTGGTCATGGTGTTTTATCACACCAATAAAAAAGTAGTGAGAATGTGGGCTGTCAAGAAAATGGCACCATGACCCCCTTTTTTGCTTGTATCCTGGGCATTGAGCTAAGGTCCTTGTGCTTGTATTACAAAGGGTTTACTGAGCTGACCCACTGGCCCCTGGACATTCTCTTTCAAATATACAAAATGTAAAAGGTAATCTAGAACTGACTTAGGGTGCCTTAGAGGATATGTGGGTTCCACACAAACACTGCATGTGCCTTTTTACTTGAGCCTCTGTTAGTCTCTCATGGATACCAAGGACAATTATCCTAGCTTTGTCTTTATCAGTCGAGCTATTGTGCAACTCCAGTCTCCTAGAAGAAGCTCTACCAGAGGCCAAGTGCTTCTATTCTTCAGGGACTTCAGTTTTCCCAGTACATCAACATCTATCCTTGGGGACTGCCACTGAGTTCCCTTGGGATAGTACAAGGCACTCATCTGGATCTTCTAGGAGAGACAATACAACAAATGTGATTTGTAGAAATATACCCTAGGACATGTTAATAAAGGTAAACTCAGTCATACTGAGCCTGCATCTCACCATAGATTAGCATCCTGATCTGAATTTCTTAAACCCCATATGGGCAAAGTCTGTGTATCAGTTCCTTCATCTTACCTTAGTACCTCATAATGGTTACCTAGTACCACCTAGTAGGGCTAAATTTATTTCTTTTAATTAAATTGAAAATAAAACCAAAAAGACCAAGATTATGAGTCATGTCTTAAACATGTAACTGAAAGCAATTTAGTTTTGAAAAGACAGCATTTTAATTTTAGACCAGGGAAATGGCTCCATATAGGTAGGTTTGGGCCCTTGTCACCAAGCCTGACAACCTAAGTTTGGTCCCTGGTTGGAAGGAGGGAATGGTTTCATACAAATTGTCCTCTTACCCCCACGTGTATTTAAAATGTTTTATTTATTGGTACAGATATTGTCTATGCAAATACTCCATTAGTATTTACAGGGGAGTTTTGTTTTTCATAGAAGTTGTCTTAGATTTTTATCATGGACAGAAGTCAGTGGGAAGGTTTTCCAATTCATCTCAATCCACTGACAGTGTTTTGTTTTGTTTTGTTTGTTTTGTTTTGTTTTTATCAGAATGAGGCAAATGATAATGGACTGAGATGAACTCCCCCAAGGCCTGTGTCATGGATTTTAGAGCATGGTGCTCCATAAAGATGCTCTTATTTTACAGCTGAGAAAACTGAGACCCACAGAGGCAAACGTGCAAAGTCACAGAACTCATCCTTAATGAACAACATATTAGCTGGGACTACACTTTCAGTGTGATTGAGGAAGGTCCCCAAATAACAGTGCTGAGAAGTGGGGTGGCCTAAAAGAAAGCACTGGAATCACGGGGGCCTCGCCAGCATACAGTTTTCTCAGGGACAAGATTGTTTATGTTAGTCTAGGGACTAGATGACATTTCTAGTGCCTAGATCGGGTACAGATAGAGTGGGGATCATTTTGGAATTCAGCTTTCTAGGCCTATTGTCTTTCTTTTCTCACCATGTTAAACCTTTGCTATCAGAAGTCAGTTAGAAGCCAACAACTTGGTTTTAAGAAAATAGTATTTTATTTTTGGACGAGGGATCCCGCTCTGAAGGTATGGGTTTTTGTCACCAAGCTTGACAACCTGAGTTTGGTCCCTGGTTGGAAGGAGATAATTGACTCATACAAATTGTCCTCTTACAATTTGTCACACATACACATGCCTGTACTATCATATCTGTCCTCCAGAACCATGAACTAAATAAAGCTCTTTTCTTTATTACCCAACCTTGGGCATTTAATTATAGTATTTCAAAATGGACTAAGTCAGTTGACAACTATTATATGCTAACAGTGATGAGGTTGGGGAGATAAGTGTGATTAAATTGTATACTTACAGCACACAGGGTTTGTGGAAGCTGTACCCCCATGTTTCCTTAAGCTTAGGGCAAAGCTTTCTTTCCCAAGCAGGAGACCTTTTGGAATGACCTCTGCCCTCTTTGAGGATGGAAGTGGAATGTTATGTAGTGCTTGGTGACATAAGCAAGTACCCATCGACTCTAGACCCTAAGAGTCACTTACACAGTAATATTTGAACAACCTCTTACAAAAGTTTGATAGACCAATCATTGCCAAAGTCATATAAATAACATTCAACCCAACAGTATTACCCAACCCCCACATGACTTTGAATGCATTCTCCTTCATTTCCAGTCAGTGCTGAATTATCTATGCCTGAGAGCATGAAAATTCAGTGCATAAATCAAAAACAAGTTAGGCTCTCTCCTTTTTTTTTTTTACCTCCATGCTGTTGCAGAAATATCAATTTGCCACATGATTTAGCAGCAAAGGAGAAAGCTCCAGATGGATCAGAGAGGTCTGAGCAATGAGCTTGATGACTTGGGAATAATACTTGGAATTTCTGACCAAATTGAATTTTTTTACATCTTCAAAAAAATATTCTATATTAACATGTGGAGTGAGTCCATGGTAAGAGCATACATATACTACTGTCCTCTTACAGCCTTGGTTTTAATTGCATTTAGTTTTTTAAGTGTATTTGTTTACATTCAAACGCTGCCCCCTTCCAGTCCTATCTCACAGTCCTTCCCCTATCCTCCCTTCCCCTTCTCCTCTGAGAGGGTGCCCTCCCACCCCCACCCACCCCCCCCGCTCCCCCCCCCCCATTCTGGTGCATCAAGTCTCTGCAGGATTAGGTGCATCCTCTCCCACTGGGGCCAGACAAAGCAGGCCTGATGGGGAACTGATTCCACAGTCAGGCTACAGCTTTAGGGACAGCCCCAATCCAGTTGTTGGGGGACTCACGTGGAGATTGAGCGGTACATCTGCTACATATGTGCCCGTGTTTGTTTATTTATTGACTTCTAATACTTTCCCTTGGGCTACACTAACACCACCAAAATTCCTTTCCTTTTTATTTATTTTTAAAACTTACCAATGCCTCCCTACACCAGTATAAAATCCAGTTTTCTATCATCTATTTTTTTTTAATTGACAGCTAGACACCATCTAGAGTCACCTGGAAAGTCTTCAGTTGAAGAATTCCTTCTATCAGATTAGCCTATGGTGGGTGATATCTATAAGGCGTTTTCTTGATTGCTAATTGACAGAGGAAGCCTAGCCCACTGTGGATGACACTATCACCCAGCAAGTGGTTCTAGTTCATGTAAGAAAGCCATTTGAGAAAGACAGAGAGGGAGCCAGCAGCATTCCTCCACGGTCCCTACTTCCAGGTTTCTGCATGAGTTCCTGCCCTCACTTCCCTCAATACTGGACCATGACCTGGAAGGAAAGGCAAGTAGACCCTTTCCTTCTCAAGTTGCTTTTGGTCAAAGTGTTTTATCACAGCAACAGAAAGGAAACCAGAGCCCTGGGCAAGCGTGAACCTAAGGTTCTTAACCACGCAGAGGAAAATTCCTATGCACACGTTAGTAGAAGGTGCAGCTTCCGGGACTATCTGCTCCAGAGGAAGTCTCTGGCTATACAGGGTTGGAGAGAGGGCTCGGCTTTCAGAACCAGTGCTCCTCTTGAAGCCAGCGCAGGGGATCAAATGCCCTCTTCTGGCCTCTACAGGCAACTACGTTTCTGTATACAAAACCCCACCACACACACACAACCAAATTGGAAAAGGGAAAAAAGTTCCTTAATTACTGAGATGTTTGTTAGTAAGCTAAAGGAATTTTAAGTCTAATCACCTAAACATATATGTATGCATGTATGTATGCAATATATACACACATATGATGTATGTGTGTATATATATGAATGTGATATATATATACATATATATATATATATATCACAACAGTGTTTACAAAAGGCAAATCTTGTTTAAAAAAAAGAGGCCATCTTCAAAGTTTATAATTCTCAGCAAGAAGGAGTCATTCTTGAAGCTGGCATGATAGCTAAGTCAGTATATTGCTTGTCTTGCAAGCATAAGGCCTTGAGTTTGAGCCTAAAACACATAAAAATGCTAGGTGTTAACCCCAAACTTGAGAGTTGGAGACAACAGATCACAGGGACTCCCTATCAAGCCAGCATAGCTTACAAGGAAAATCCCTGGCCAGTGAGAGATCCTTTTCATAAAAACAAGGTGGACAGCGTCTGAGGCACCACAGTGATGGTTTACCTCTGGCATCCACTCACATGCAAATACATTTTGTGCAGGAGCAAGCGTCTACATGCATGTATGCATGAGTGTGTGCGCACACTTACACACACACACACACACACACACACACACACACACACACACCTTTTTTGTTTATCTCAAAGGACAGAAGTCTTCTGTTTCCCTGAGTGCAAAGAAATGCATGGTGTGTCACACGGCAGCCCAACCCAGTCTGAGATGAAATGATCCAGGTGTCAGGATGCAATTTGGAAAGGGAAGGAAGAGATCTGAGCCTTCTCTCCTTTTCTTCATTTTGTTCACTGAAAGAGGAAGCAGAGGGGACTTTCAAGATTGTCCTTTGCTATTGAAAGTGAGATGATTTCCTTGACCCTTCGAAAGTGTTTTGTATTATTAATTTTTCACTAATGACATTTCGAAAAGGCTATGTTAAGTCCCTGCCAGAGCCTTGCTCGCAGCGGTGACAGTGGGGAGCACTCTAACAAGCATGACCCCAGTCTCTTACACTGATTGGACTCATTCATTACCCAGTACCGTAGCCAATTCCCAGCTCGGATCCACAAGAGAGTTTTCTGCAGCTGTTAGCTAAATTTGCCCTTGCGATGATTTCCGTCGTTTCTGGAGGTCTGCCCACAGTGGTTTAAGTATGCACAGGCGGCAAGAAGCAGGTGTGGGTTGCCACTCACCAAAGGAGACCAGAAGAGGCCCCTCGTCAGCTCCCAGGAAAGACCCTTACTAGGAAAGCTCTGCAAGGCGCTTTGAACTGGAAAACACCCCCCAGCCCACCCCCCACCCCCGGGTCACAGGAGCAGGCCTAAGAGCTAACTGTAAGCATGCTTCTTCGGAATTTGTAAGCATGCTACTTTACACTTTGACCACGCTGAGCCATGTTGGTGGCCCTAGGGCTTCCAAAGAGTTTGGGGCCCAAAGATCTTACTGAAATATTGTTAAAGAGCATATTTCTGGACGAAAAATGAGCCAAAACAAAGCAAAGGACTGGGAGATAGGCCATCACAGAGAGCATAGAAAACGGTAGAGTAAATCAACTCCAGATACAAACTGTACCGCGTAACGCTTTGTGTTTATCAAGGCTTAATCAAACTTTAACTTGATAACAAGATAGAGGCAAGAAATTCAGAAAAAAATTAAAATGCGGTGAAGGTATCTTACTTATTCTCATTTATATAATAAATGTTTAGAGAGTTGATAAGGAAGAAAGATAGACTATGTGGAGCTTGGGTACCCAGAACAGACCAGCACTGATTTACTTGCAAAAGCTCCCAAGTGAACCCATGGGTGTAATATCCAAAATAATGAAGCTAGGCTTCCCTGGCTTCAGGTCAGAGAATGGTTTTGCGTCTGAAAGCAGCAGGATCTAGACTCCACAGGCTGCGTGCCCTGGGCCAGCTTTATTAGGTTCCTACCGAGAGACCAAGCTCTGAAGAGAGAGTCTCATATGGAAAGTAGAAACAAGACATAGCATGGTCCCGTTTGTGCTCAAGATGTCCATGCCAGGAAGAAGCAGGTTGTCCTGTTGAGTGTGAAAAGCACAAGCAGGTTGTCAACATCATTTGGTTTGAGGACTTGTTTGGTACGTTTTGTTTTTACTCTTTTGTAGTCGTGTCTGGTCTCCAACACTTTATGTAGCTCAACGTGAACTTTAACTTCTGATCCCCCTTCCTCCCTCCACCTCTGATGTGATGGAAAGACAACTGTGTACCCCTAAACTCAGTGTATGTAGTACTGTAGATCAAACAAGGGAGCTCACACATGCTGGTCAGCCACCTAGCAACGAACTATACTCTCAGCCCCAGGACACTATTGATTAAAAATAAAAACTTAAGGGAGAATTAAACCAATATTGTCTTAGTACATGAGGTTAGTGAAGGGCAAATACAAAGAGGAGTTTAATCCACCTTCGGACTTTCAGTCTCAAGGAGAAAATGGAGTCTCAAGTGGGGCAGAGAAGCTGAGGAGCCACCTGCTGTGTGTTTTGGGGGGGTGGGGTAGGGAAGTTCTCCAAGGTGAGGCCTGCAGAAAAGTTTCTGCGCACCCTTGCCATCTGATGCAGCATTTCCTCCAGGTGGAGTAGGATCCAGCTCATCCGGAAGCTCTGCAGTTACAGCACCCAGCCTCCACCCATCCCAGCCCCTACTTGAATCACCTGAAATGAGGGTCAAATTTTGCATTTTTAACAAGCCCCCAGGTAGTCCGGGTGCTTTGATCTAAGAGATGGACCCTTTAGAACCTGTGTCCCAAGGGTAAGAGAAAAACAGGGCAAATTGAGGTGAAGGCTACCAGCAGGCCATAAAGAAGAGACTGAATACACAAAGGCATGTACCCAGACAAGGCCACAACATGGTTAAAACAGGCACAACTTCTTCTCAAGATGATCAACAGAAGGCATCAGATATATCAGATGCCCTGAGACATCTGGCTCACTCCAGCTAGTTCAGAGCAACTGTGAGGAAATGCAGAGGTTGTAAGCATAAGGCAATGGCCACCTTTGCTCCAAATTCCCTATCCTTAAACTGTCCTAAATCACTAATCACTAACATTAGTCCCAACCTACTCAGTAGCCATTGGGTCAAAACTGATCCCCTCCCCCAAAAAAGAAAAGAAATTAAAATCCCTTCAGTAAAGGCAAGGAAGGGGATTTTAACTAATGGCACTTTCTTTTTTTCTTAATCTCTCTCTCTAATAGTCTAAAAGACTAGCTTGACTGGTATATGTTTACAAGTCTTTGAGATGACGTCATAGTTTGTACATTAGCTCCACCCTCCATGAAAATAAGTTGACTCCTAAGCCCAGAGTCTCAAAACATGGCCTTCCTTATTTGGAAATAAGATCTTTACACATATCCATACAAAACCTGAAATCATTGTAGTAGATCTTAATCCACTATGACCGATGTCCACATTTTTTTAAAGGCTATTTAGACCTACAGACAGACACGGACGGAGGACTGTATGAAGACACACAAGGAGTATGGCATGTGGGACCAGAGATGAGAGCATCCGGTTTACAAGGACAGCCAAAGGCTGCTGGAGGCTGGGGGAAGCCAGAAGAGACAGAAGCGACCTCTCCTGGGTATTTCACTGTGGCCCTGCACACACCCTGAGTAATCTGTGCTGTATGTTCTGAATCCCCCAGGAGATGTACTTAATAGGGCAGCCTTAAAGCTACCACAGAGTGAAATGACAAATCTTCCCCCTCTCCCACACTCACACCTTGGCATCTGACATATTAAATATCATATCTCTATATTGTCCTCCGGCATTAAATAGCCTCTGTACTCAGAGAAATGGGCTGTCATTCTCAAAACTCAATGGCATGGAGAGACCTGTTTGATTTTGAGAAAAGGTAAAGAACACAAATAGAGTCTATGGCTGTTTGGCAAATACCTAGAAAATCATCTATTACCACCCACAACCACACAGATAGCTTAGCCATGTTGTAGTCACACCTGCCAATCAAAGGCCTACCCAGATGCCAATCATCTGGCCATCAGGCTTATTGCTTCTGTCCTCCTTGTCTTACACGGGAGAGTAGAGGAAGAATTCACCACAGGCTTTCAGAAATAATAGTGGGCAGGAAATGCTCACAATGTGTATAGGAGCCATAATGAAAAGTTGCTTGAACTTTTTAGAGTTAAGGGTCTTTCACTTCCTGCGAGTGTTTTAAATGTCACATTTAGAAGCCACGATAATTGTCTACTTTTAAAACAACAGAAGGGCTGCTGAGCGACATCCCTTGATGGTTGATAGTTGCTCAGAGCTGTTGTCCTCTGCAAAGTCATGTCCACCCATGTGAATAGATGAGCTTAAGAGATGAGGAAAGCCATGGGTCCAACCACGCTATCGTTAAATCCTTGCCATAAAGTTTGAATTTTAGCTCCCACTTCTGCTATCATTTAATTTACTCTTTTCTTTCTTGAATTTCTTTTTCTACTGAGAGAAAGAGAGATAGAGACAGAGATTGAGAGTAATATAAACAAACATTCCTGTAGAAGAAAGGCTAACTAGCTGGCCTCCTGGCCCCAAGACCGGGAAGGAAAGACTTGCACCCCTAGAAGTCATCAAAGCAAGGATGAGGGCAAACAGGATAGCAGAGACAAAGGCAGAAGGGAATGAGGCCTACACCACAGGACAGCTCCTAAGAGCACATCCTGTGAGCCTGAGCAGAGAGAGCGGAAAGCCAGAGGAGACTGTTGTTGGAGTCATCACGTCCAAGGGACTCCGGGTGGCCCTTCATTCTGGCTTGTTGAAAAGAAAACTCACAGAGATGCTCCCATCTTCCCTCAGAAAACTCCTCACTCTGACACAAGGAAATCAGATGGATTCCAGTTCGTATTGCCTGGCTGCTAACTGGCCCACATAATCCTCTAATTTTCCCTCCATAGTTTGGGGTGTTTTTTGTAAAATGGGCTCTTACATAGACCAAACAAGAACCAAATTTGATATGAAACCAAATATGACCTTGAATTTGTTTTTGTTTCCTTCCTTCTATATATAGAGTGCTGGGATGACAGATTATGACCATGATAGCATTCTCTATAAAGAACAGGACAAAGTTCTAAACTCAGGAATCAGGTTTAAATGATCTTGGAATTTTAAGACTTCCTATAAAAGCTTGAATCAGAGAAAAGGAGGAAGGTCCTTAAAGAAGCTAAACTCAACCCAGAGACATTGTCTGAGCTCTCCCTGTTTGGCCAAGTATGGTGCCATGTATTTGATCTAAACCTCTCACAGAATCCTTAAGCACAGTAATGTCAGGACTGTCCTCATTTCTTTTTCCAGATAGAAAACCCAACTGCAGAGAGGTAGTAACCTACTCAGTACCCAGTTCCTGTCATTCATCATTCTCCTTGCCACTGCAGCTAGGATCTTCACCCTAATATATAAGATTCTAGAAGGCAGTCAGTCTCTGTCCTCTGAAGAGAAGCTGGTAGAAAAAGTGCTACATATATCTAACCCAAGAAACCTGCCTTTAGCCAAAAGGAACATGTAAGCCGAAGTTTGGAGACCAGGGGATTATAATATTTAATGGGAAGCATCTGTAGACTGCTCCCAGAAGAAAGAAATCACTTTTTCAAAGTCCCTCCACCTGCAGGCTGTAAAGATCTTTGCCCCAAACCAAGCCTTCATATATATTCAAAGCACTCTCTCAGCAGATGTGGGTTAGTGAAGGAGAAAGGATGGCTAGGCAGGCTCTAAGGAGCACCCCGTGGCTTCTACCAAGCATCTTACTGTGTTTCCCATTCTGTCTTCCTTTGAGTGGCCAGCATGTTACCGAGTTGCCGGGTGTGCTCCACTGTGGGTTACAGAGCTTCCAGTTTGCTGTGAACCTCAGCCTGGAGGCAGAGAGTCCTGTGCTAACAACTTGGGGTAAGTCAGACTCATTGAGATACCTACCCTTAAACTTTCTGTCTCAATCCTCCTCCTTTTAAAATCTCCACAGTCCCTGTCTACAAAATGAATGGTCAAAACTGTCCCTTCCGAATTCACTTTCTCTTGTATTGTTCTGAATGATGGCAGTCGCTTGGGGCTCAAGTGATGAGGCTGGTTGTCCACTAATGGATGCGATGAATGATTAACCCCTGTGCTTTTCATGTTAAACCTGCCCTAGATAGCCAAGGACTGCCACACAGGCTTAAGAATGACTCTGACTGTGGTACATGGGTGATGGACGGTCCTGATGGCTTTCTGGTGTTGGAAGCCAGCTACAGTGGCTGCTATGTGACTCTGGAGGTAAGTAGATCCCAGTCAAAAGAGACACAAGGATCCCTTTACCATCAGCAAAGCTGATTGCTGTCTCTTCAGGGATCCCACTACATCATGACGGTTGGTGTGCAAGAGGCAGATGTAGCTGGACATGTAGCAGGAACAAGACAAAGACTGCTTACGTGCCCTTTGGATCTTCAGGGTAAAGGTAAAAAACATTCAGGCTGGGGGAGGGTCTTGCCTAGAAGGTGCTCTTGAGCCACGGCTGCCTCCTCTGGGCAGCAGCAGCAACTGATGGCAAAGGAGGTTTTCTAACTCTTCCCTCTCCCTATGTGTCAGACCTTAGGAAAATTAACTATAGGGAGACTGTAGCTGAGGCTGGGTATGGTTCCAGCTTGGCATCTTACTTCCAGGACCCAGGGCTATAAGTTTTGTCACTCCTTTCATTATGAGACTCTCGCCAAGTCTCCTGCCCCCAGCTGAGGACACTTGATCATTTAACTAGGAAACTCTAAGGAAGTCTTTCCTGGTGGTCTGAGAACCCTTTAATCATGATTAGAACTGATTCAAACTCAAATCTTCTCTTCCCATTACCTGGTTACCCAAAACACAGCAGAGGTGGGTGATGAGACCGACTGAGTTCATGGGCTATACTCAAACCCTACTGGGAGTGCTATGTTTGAAAAGCTGTGGTATGTTGGCACCCTTGGCAAAGCTTGATAAGTCCCTCTAAGGAGCCAAAAAGGTCATCACTGGAAGGCATGTGAAGAGTCTTGCTGCTCCTGCAACATGCTGAGAGACTGCTCTTCTCAGGAGGGATCCGTTTTAAGAGATTCCGACTAGGTGACTTAACATTGACCTTCCTTTGGGATTTAATCTGCAAATGAACAATGTCAACAGGCTTTTCTGAGACTGCCTAGATGTGCTGGATTTCTAAGCCCAGGCGCTCTGACAGGATGGTACACTAATAAACACCCAGCTTCCCAGCTTGAGCTCCTCTTCCCTTTCCTAATATCCAGCCCCAGATACACCAAGTGCTAAAGTGTGCAGTCCTGTGCCAGTAAAGGAAAGGCTGCCCTGTGCTTCCTCGACCATCTCCAGAGGAGACTGTGAAGAGTTGGGCTGCTGCTACAGCTCTGAAGAGGAAGGGGCAGACTCCTGTTACTATGGAAACACAGGTGCATGCTTCCATCTCTAAATTCAGTTGAGAAAAGGGCTTAGTAGACTTCTGGTGAGACCAGAGCAGGGAAAGCTTTAAAGTGTAAATACAAAACAACTGTCTGCTGGTAGGTTAGCATTGCTGCCTAGATCTAGAACTTTCAATGGCATTTTCCTGTTTAATCTATAGTCTTTCATTGTCTAATCTCCTAGATGTCAAGCATACAGAAAACCTGCAGACATCAGGAAATTAAGTCTATGTGACAGATACTTGTTTCCCCAAGGAACGGCCACTACAGAGGCTAATGGTCTAAGATTGTGTTTAGAGAGAATCATCCCCAAGTGATTTTTTTCACAGACCCCATATCAAGCTTGAAGGTTTTCTAGTACATTAAACACTGAGAGCCCAGTAAATCAAGGCAGGTGCTCCCACTTCTGCCCCGGTAAGGCTCTGGAGCAAGTAGTCATTGGGAGACTGTTACCAGATCATCAGTGGGAATTCCAACTTTGCTGGGGGAGCGTCTGAAGCAATTGAGTCATTAGCCTGAGATCCACCTGGCTCTGTCTCAAGAATGATCTGATCTCGCCCATCTCTGGTGTCCCAGTGACCTCCCGTTGCACCAAGGAGGGCCACTTTTCCATTGCTGTGTCCAGGGATGTGACCTCGCCACCTCTGTGCTTGGATTCACTTCGCTTGGGCTTCAAGAACAACACCACAGGGTGTGATCCTGTGATGAAAACATCCACCTTTGTCCTGTTCCAATTTCCACTTACTTCCTGTGGGACTACACAGCGGGTAAGAGCACCTTGGGGTACTGGGGTGGAAGCAGTGCCCTAGTGATTGGGAGAGGAAAAGTTGAGATTACAGTCATGAAGAACAGTCCTGACCAGTTCCTGGTATCTAGAACAATCTCTAGAACAAAAGGTCCTGCTTAGGGGGTGGACACTTCTGTGGGCATTCAGCAAATGACTCTGTCATGATCCTAGCATTCTATTGGGAGTAAATATAAGGATCGAGTTAAACTTCTGGGATCTAGGGTATTTAGGAGGATGCTGATTTGCATTTGGGTGGTCCACTTGCCTAGTCTCAGTACTTAAATCATCTCCTTATTCCTTGATTCTGCATATGCCATACATGGATGCAGTATTCAGCTAATAGTTCAAAGTAAAAGGCATCTCTTTATCCATTTTACAGATCACTGGAGACCAGGCCATGTATGAAAATGAGCTAGTGGCCATTCGGGATGTACGAGCATGGGGCAGAAGCTCTATTACTCGAGACAGCAACTTCAGGTAAGAGTCTGGTTTGACCTGAGAGGCCAGAAGGCCTTTCTCTCATAAGGCAAGAATCCTGGGGTAATCTGAGCCCACAGGAGAACACTCCTCAATATTAGGTGAATCCACCGGCTACCTTGGTTGATACTCATGTATGCTACCACTTACAATCACCTGGGTCACTGCTCCCAATTCGATCTCTGCCTCATACTCACTGTCTTCTTTTTTCTACCTCATGGGGATTTAATTTCTCATCTGAGACTCCCTTTTCCCTTGTCTAGGCTGTGACCAAAAAAGTGCCTTTCAGACTTTGCCAGGTCTCATACTTGAGCTTCACTTCTGTAGGTTAAAGCAAGAAAGTACTACTGCCGTTGTCTTTCAGTGATATGGCTCCTATGTTCCTTTCCCCTCTGAATGCCTAACGCTTTCAGCCTCACCAATCCTAGGCTCACCCTTGTATTGAGAGCCTCTATGGGCACCTTTCACCTGGGCTTCTTGACAGCCATTTTTATTCTTCATATCTCCTCACCTGGAAGAAGTTTACCCGATTTGCACTATGCCCCCGTCTCATGCAGTACAATTGTTACACGCAGTGTTTCTCATCAGCTCATTCTAGACCTATTTGCACAGTGACAACAGAAAATAACTCTAAGGGCAGAAATCGCCTCTATTGTATATTTGGACTTGGAAAATGCTCATCACTTGATCCTTGAGCGTGACCATCAGCAGGTGTGGCCAGCACACTAAAATCCTGTTTCCCTACCACAGACTCCGAGTCAGCTGCACGTACTCCATTCACAGCAACATGTCCCCAGTTAACATGCAAGTGTGGACTCTCCCACCACCCCTTCCTAAGACCCAGCCCGGGCCCCTCTCTCTGGAACTTCAGATTGCCCAGGGTAAGCTCTGCCTACTTGCTAATTCTAGCCTGAAGTCCAAGTCTGTCAGTAGGACATCAACCTCAGAATGACTTTTGTTTCCCGAAGTAGGATCTCTCATTGGCTTGGAGTTTCTGCCTCTGCCTTGCTAGCTCTAGAGTTATGAGCACAGAGCATCAATTCTGGTCTTTTTCTGAGTTCTGAAGGTCATCTTCAGGTCCCTGTATTTATACAGGCAGGTACTTTACTACTAAGTTAATTCCCTAGCCCCACTTTGATTCTGGTTTTCTTTGTACAGATAAAAACTACGGCTCTTACTATGGTACTGATGCCTACCCACTGGTAAAATTCCTCCAGGATCCCATTTATGTAGAGGTCTCCATCCTTCATAGAACAGACCCCTCATTGGGCCTGCTGCTAGAGCAATGTTGGGCCACACCTGGCTCTAATCCTTTTCATCAACCACAATGGCCAATCCTAGTGAAGGGGTAAGTGGTTCCCCTGTGTATCTGTATGAGCGGGTCCCCCAAATAAGCACATCCCTACTATAGTGCCTCTTTGCTTAGATGCCCATATGCTGGAGACAATTATCAGACCAAAAGGATCCCGGTCCAGAAAGCATCAGATCTCTTTCCATCTCATCACCAGCGCTTCAGCATCTCCACCTTCAGCTTCATGAGTGCTGGAAGGGAGAAGCCGGTTTTGGGTGGACAGGTATGGCATCTCCTTCTGTGTCCTTAAAGTCCCACAACCTTTCTAAGGTGGCTCTTTTCCTTTGACACTGGCTCATGGTGGTAACAAGAATGAGTCATATCTGTCATCTGAACTCTGGTTCTTCAGGACAATTGTGACATTAACTTAGGCACATCAAGATGCCCTTAATACTTTGTCAACTTCTTGGAAAGATGAGGTATACAGTTGGGAGATGCCTGATATAAAAGATGTCTATAATGTGGCATTTGTTTGTCAACATCAGGTATACCTGCACTGCAGTGCATCGGTCTGCCAGCCTGCTGGGATGCCATCCTGCATGGTTATCTGTCCTGCTTCCAGGAGTGAGTACCTAAGCTGTCTAAATCTCAGACCTAGGTGGAATCCTGAAGTCCTACCATGGTAGCCTCCGCCATTAAACTAAGGGTTCATCTTATTAACAAAGATTCCAGAGCTGACAAGATTGCCAGAATCTCTCAGGTTTTCAAAAAACAAACTATAATTTGATTAAGCCAGAAGCCAACCATGACCTAAAATCTGGCTGAATTAAAAAGTATACAGCTTCAGATCCAGACTTCTTAAACATGGGTTCTGGGGTCAAACTCCGGTCTTCATGTTTGCATAGCAAGCACTTCACTGACTGATGGATTTCCTCAGCCACATGTCAACTTTTTCCTCTTTTAATTTGGACTGCTCTCAAAAGTAAATGGTCATGAACCTACCTGAAGTCAGGTTTTCAATACGTCCTGAAGGTATACAGGTAAAAGAACCATAGATAATAGTATGATCTGGAGTTGGACAGACCTAGACCACCTTATATATGTAGATGTTTCTACTTGATCCATTCCCACTGGACTAGTCTCTGAATCATTTTTCCATGATTCTTGAATCCTTAAATGATTTTGATAAGAAAAATAATCAACTCCTAGTAATTCAAATCAATTCTAATAATGCCCATTATTCCCAGTTGTAAAGACCATAGATTGACTTTTTCCAGATCATTTAAGTCCTAACTAGATGGAAGATTACTGTTGCTGTGTTCTCACTTCATGTTTGAACATATGATCTATGGAATATAAAGGTAACTGAATGTTGCTGTCAGTGTTAGGAGAGGATGATGGTTGCATGGGGGGGGCAGTCATTGAATGTAACTATCTCTGTCCAATCTTGGTGAAATAACACTTTCATAGAAATAAATAGAAAATCTTAGACTTGGTTGGGTTAACACACAAACAGGTTTTTATATAGCGTAGGTCAGAGATGTGTGCATCAAGGCACTTGGCTTTGTACCTTACCCAACTATCAGCCTTGGTTCCTGTATATAGCTGAAACTTTTCCATAAATTACAAGCTCTCATCTGTCTACCAGGAAGAAGAAAATCTGAGCTTTATTTTGATAACACCACCAGCATATCTAGCAAAGGTCCTGTCATCCTCCTCCAAGCCACTAAGGACCCTGTAGTCATGCTTCATAAACGCTCAGGTGAGTGGACTGATATCCAATTGCTAGCTACTTTCCAGCTAATTTACAATCTTGCATGCTTATAATCTCGGCACTTGCAAAGCTGAGGCAGGGGGATGATTTGCTCAGTCAAAGGAAACCCATGCTCCATAGCAATTGGAGCACTATTACTTCCTTATCCTTAAAGGTTTTCTTGCCCTGTTCCTCACTGTTCAGTGTGTATTTTCCTGCAAAAGAAACCACCATTTCTGCAGATAACACACTCTGTCAAGATCTAGAAAGGCTTGGCTCTTTCTGCATACATTAACCTACCTTCCCATTCCACAGGCACCCATGCAGATTCTCCCGCTCTGTGGGTCATGGGACTTTCTGCAAGCATGGTCATCACTGGAGTTTTGGTAGTATCCTACTTGGCCACCAGGAAACAGAGATGAATAGCCCAAGCCAAGAGTCTCAATAAAACTGACTATACTACCAGCATTGGATAAGTTTATCATTTGAAAGATGATCTTGATTCTAGATGAACTCTTCAACTATCTCACCTTTCTCACTTAGGGAAGGGCATCTCATCTCACTCAAGCAAAGAGTTACATGCTGTTCTCTTACTAACTCTCCTAGATAAGCAAAACAACGTTTTCTGTAGAATATAACTCAAGGGGGGGGTGGTTTACACATACACACCTAGCAAAAATTGCTTAAGCTTTATTAACTTGAGATAAGGCTCTGGAAAAATAAGTCTAGCAGAGAAAAACTAGTCCTCAGGTAGCCACAACCCACTGGAACCATTGGTTCATTTTTGAATAGGGTCAACCAGATCACAAGGGTCTAATTTAAACCACTAACTGGAACTCATGTCTTATGCATACCTACAATCATAGCACATGGAATTCCCAAATGAAAGACAAGTTAAAGGCTAGCCTAGGCTATGTAAGAGACCCTGTCATTCAACAGAAAAGAGATGCCATAAAAGTAGCTCTGGGTTGGAGCAGCTGTCTGGCCTGTGCAACTCCTAAAAAGGTTACAGTCCTTACTTCTTCAAAATTAATTTAAGGGATCTGAACCAAGGCCTGTAGTTGTTTCAGATCTCTTAACTACTACAGCTTCTAGTCCTAAGGGAAGACCCAGGGTATTTGTGGTGGAATAGAGGTCAGTTTGCCTGGAAGACTGACCTTGACCATCACCAGAAGGCAGAACAAAGTAAGTGAAAATGTTTCAGTTTCAAGAATACTCACAGCTTTAACCCCCCCCCCACCGCCCCAGGATTAGCTTCCGAAAGCAAGTATATTTTTATAGCAAGTCTTGTGAACATTAGAATATATTGTATACTACTAGATGTTGGCCTGAGTTTTTCTCCAACACGTTTTGTTGTTTAGACTGGTTTCAAACTCTTAATATAGCCAAACTTCACCATAAATCTTAATCTTCCTGTCTCCTTTCCCAAAGTTTTGGGATTACAGGTGAGTGCCTTTGTTCTGTTTCTGTCTTGCTGGGGGTTGAACTCAGAAGTTTGTAAATCCTGAGTGAACACTCTAGCAACTAAGTATATCTCCCAACTCTATTTCTATCCAACATATATACACTTATAATTCTATTAAGGGATACCTATGTCTAAGAACATTACAGGAAGCATGAAAAAGCATTTCCTAGCAAACATGTACTTCAGGCTAACTGGGAGAAATGAATATTATGTATAGGAGAGCTTTAAACTAAAATATTTTATACCCCAGATTGGCTTAATACAACACACAACTCCATACAAATGTTACCTGAAGTTGAGTGTTCACTTTCATCCTCTACCAGCCTAACTCAATGCCCAACAACCTCTGACTCTGTGCTGACAACAGGGAACTGCAGTTTGCTCAACTCTGACATGTGGCCTGTACTGTGTTGACAGGCATAGGAGTAAGAAACAGAAAGCTACCCAGAAGCAGCAGCAAAAACATAAAAGATAATCAAGGAAAGGGGAGGGGTATTGGGAAAGGGCAACTGAGTTCTGCTCCTTCTTTAAGAGAAATAGATGGACAAGGCCAGCCAGGTATTCTTAGCTTTCTACATAAGCAAAGCAACTTGGTATAGGGTGCGCTAAATAGCATTTACCAAGCAAGCAAGGAATCCAGGCTTCCAATAGAAAAGAAGGCTCAGTCTGTATATGTGGTCATTTACTGAGGATATGCTTGCCCCTTCTAAGCTTACAATTTCATCCTATATCTCTAAGCACACACTCCATTACTGAAAGAAGTCAAGGCCGATAACCAAGGTCAAAACCTTGGAAGCAGGGGTTGATGCAAAGACCATGGAGGAGTGCTACTTTCTAGCTAGCCTGTTTGCTCCTGGCTTGTTCAGCCTGCCTAATTATATAACCCAGGACCATCTTATTTCCCTTTTTAAGGGAAGTGAGGTAGCTCATATTTAAGAGATGCATACCTAAAACGAACTATCCTGATGCTAAAGACTCATATGAAACCTCCCAGGCTAATAATGTCCTGTGGACCTCCAAAAAGGGAAGACCTTATTACTCATTTACTGTACATTGTACCAGGAATCTTTCTTCCTGGGGTGCTTTGAAAGTAAATCTTGTAGAATGAATGTATGAGAGAAAGGGGATGCTTATCCAAGGGGAAGTGTTTTCACAATGCACCACTGAGCTGAACAGTTCCTTGACAGAATTTGTAAATAGTTGAATCACTGGGACATCTGCTGGGGCTCTGATGGGATTTGTTAATTTGACACAAGCTTGAGTAACCTTGGAAGAGGGGTTCTTATTTGAGAAATTATAGTCACAGGCTGGCCTATCAGGAAAATCTGTAGGCATTTTCTTATGATGTAGTGATCCAGTCTACTGTAGGTAGGCTTGTATAAGTAAGAAGACTGAGTAAGCCATGAGCAAAAGGCTAGTAAGCAGCATTCCTCCATAGCCTCTTCATCAGCTCCTGCCTCCAAGAGGCTGCCTTGACTTCCTCCAGTGATAGAGGAGGATGTTGTAAGATGAAACGAACCCTTTCCTCTTGCAAGTTGTTTTTGGTCGTTTATCATAGCTACAGAAACCAAACTAGGACAGATCCATAAGTTGATAAACTCTACAATAAGCCAATGATGGAGAGAGAGAGCCCATATAATGAATGTCCTGAAACTATTATCACATTTACCCTTGCCCCATCTCATTTCATAGTGTTGGGTGGCCTAGAACTCACTGGTTTTCCAGGCTGGCTCTCAAACTCATGACAATCCTACTGCTTCCTATGCAATGGTTGGAAGGGTGTGAATGGACGCACCTGGCCATTATACGGTCTTATATCCAAAATCTATAAAGAATTCAACACCAAGCTTGGACTGCTGAATGCTGTGCCTCTTACCAGAACCGTCTCCTCCTGGCTTTGGTGAGCAGTGCAGCGTCTTTGCCCTTGCTGATCTGACATTGCCATAAGTGAATGCCTATCTGCCCTACCCAGGATATCTGATCAAGTGACAAGAGGTCCTAGCTGAAGTTTCTGGTTTCAAGCAAAATGGTTTGGAGATGAAGAGAGCAGAGGGATGTCTGAAAGGCAGATCTGTAAGAGTCAACGAATAGATTCTGGTAATCCTGGATTAAATGAATTGCGCCTATGGACTTTTGCCTTTTAATTTCAATATAGAAATAAAGGACTGAGTCATTTGAGTTACTAGTTCATGCCTGCTGTGGGCTACTGTGTTCTCCAAAGGCCTCTGTGTTAAAGAATGAATTTTATGGTTTGAATAGAGAGTAGTGGAAGAATGAGAGAGGTTGGGGTTTCATGGGATAAAGTTAGGAAACTGAGAGCATGGGCACTATAGACATGTTTGGACCCACCTCTTTTTGGTTTCCTTACTGTCATGAGGCGAATGTGCCGCCGCCACCACATACATATGTCACTGTACACTGTGGTCCAATGAACCCAAAGCAACAACGGGCCAACCAGGGCCAACCTTTCCTCCTTTTATATTGACTTGAGGAACAGAGGCAATGGGAGAAACTCCGATTTGTAAGCTGACTCCATCTTGAGCCTGCTTGGCCCTGTTTTAAACTCTTGTTAATAGAAATACCACAAACAATTCCAGGAAGAAACTGCCCTGGGCCAGAGCCAATCAGGAAACAGGAAAAGTGTCTAAAATTTCAGAGGTTATAGATAAATTGCTCACGCTCTCTGAAGTTATCACTGACCAATCCCTGTGTGCCAAGATACCCCTTGCCAAGTAAGGCAACTGCCAAGCTGGAGAACCGTGTTCCTTGCTCCAACTAGTGTAAAAACCCTGCCTAATTGAGCTCGGAGCTCTCAGCAGGAATCCACCGCATAGGAGGAGTCTGGGGAGCTTACGCTTGAATAAAGGGTCTTTGCTTTTGGCTATGGATTCAGACTCTGGTGGTCTTTGGGGACCCCAAAATCTGGGTACAATAGACTCTCAAGTATATATTTTCAGTCATGGAGCTCTCACTAAAACTTCAACTATTCGTGTGTGTGTGTGTGTAGTTACAGTCATGGAACTCTCATTAAAACTTCAACTATTTGTGTGTGTGTGTGTGTGTGTGTGTGTGTGTGTGTGTGTGTGTGTGTGTGTATGCCTAATTAACTAGTTTATCCATTCTTGATATAAATCCTGGGTTTCTTAGGACAAGATATTTATTTCACATTTACCAGTTTTCAGAGGAAAGCAAACCAGAGTGACATTGTTAGAGAAATATTGGCCAAAGGATTTAAGATTTCAACTAGATAGAAGTTCAACAAGTTTGTCATACAATTGCACAAGAGTTAGGAATAGACTAGAGTTAGTAGCAGTTGTACTGTGTGCTTGAAAAAAATCACTGAGTCCATTTTAAGTAATCTCACCACGTGCAAAACATATATAAAAGATATGCTTTTAAAACATGTTGCTCTGGGTCAACTCACATAACTAAAAATATTTAAGAATGTCAAGAAGGGTATTCCTTGTGTCTGTGGCAACCTTCTGTTCACTGTAGGGAGGCTCTTGATCTGGAATTTTCCCCAACAGGGAACAGCAAGCAATGGGGAACACTGACTCTCTCTGCAGATAACTTCCATGGTTGGAATGCTATGCAGATTTTGTCAATTTTAGATTATTTGCCTAAAAGTTCTCTTGTCCAGGACAAGGAGCCTGACACAGAGAAAGAGCCCAGGTGCCCTATCCTCAGTGACAGGTACCAAGGCACAACATGGTCTAACCAGGCTTCAGGTCTAACCATCAAGTGTTCAGAGAATGGATAAATTTGAACCAGATACAGCTGCACCCTATGAGGCTTCTGATTGTCAGACTGACTGGCTCTGGAATCAAGTAAAAGATTGCTGGGCAAACTTGGAGGGATTTTCTTGATGGGATTATTTAAACTGGGAAGGCCCACCCTAAATATAAGAGTCACCTTCCAGTGGCAGCTCAGCAAAAAGGGAGAAGTTTGGATAAAGGGACTTTTGCCTGCTTGTCTTCACTTTTGCCAGTAAGGCCATCTTATTAGCATTTTTGTCAAGGTTCTGCCCCCATAGTTACCTGGCAACAGCCAGGTGCCCGTGACTCACTATAAAAAGGGCTGCTTGCCCCTCTGCTCTCTCTTGGTCTTGCCTTCTTTTCTGCTTTGTCCTCTCGCCCCCCCTCCCCCTCTCTCCCCACTCCCTCCCCCCCCTCTCTCCACATGCTCAGGGCTGGCCTCTCCTCCTCTCCTCTCTCCTCTCTCCCCTCCTCCTCCTCCTCCTCCTCCTCCTCTCCTTCTCCTTCTTCTCTCTCTCTCTCTTCTCTCTCTCTCTCTCTCTCTCTCTCTCTCTCTCTCTCTCTTTCTCTCTCTCTCCCTCTCTCTTCCTTTCTCTGCCTCTATTCCCTCTACTCCCTTTTCCATGCTCTGATTAAACTCTATTCTATACTATACCATCGTGTGGCTGGTCCCTCAGGGGGAAGGGATGCCCCAGCAAAGGTCCACCGAGTCACCCCCTTACCCCATACCTCACCACACCTCCATAGAACATAACCCCCTCACACACACACTGGGCTCCCAGAGCTCTGCATAATATCTGGCAATGGGATTCTGCATCTGTCCCCATCAGTTGCTGGATGAAGTCTCTCTGGTCTTTCTGATGACAATTATGTTGGGCTCCAGACCCCACTACATCTTGCAAGCATGACAAACTGTAGATGTTGTGCCCAGACTGTAAAACTCCCAAAGAGACCCTAACCAAGAGTGCTGTGACTACAATAATACATAGGCAAGGTGGCCATCCTGTTGCCACTGGGTCTAGTTTCTTTGATAAATAAGCCTCCTGCTGTTTCCAAGGTCCTAGAGTTTGGGTCAAGATCCCTTTAGTTACTCCTCTTCCAGCAATCTGTTGAAGCTTGGAATTTCTTTTCTCCTGGATCCGAGGCTTTGTTGACTAGAAGGACTCTAAACAAATCCCTATTCAGTGTCTTTCCTGTAATCTGCACTCTTCTGCACTCTCGATAGATCCCTCTGTTTTCCCAGGGGTCTATGTGTATATAGCCTTATACATAGAGTCCTTATGACCTGTTCAGGAAATTCCAATGCACTTTTATCAATTTCCTGTGTAATATCATAGCTAAACCTTGGCCAAATTATTGTTGAGACCTGCTGAGCCTGGGGGTAAATCTGGAGATGTTCTCTACCTTCCACTGAGTCAAAGTCCCAATCTGGGTGGTTTCCCTCTGAGGCCAAGAGCCAGTTTCTTGCCCTCTGTGGTGAAGAGAAACTATAAGAGCTCTGGAGCGTGGGGATCTGCACTGAGTGCCAAAGGCACATAGAAACTCCTGCTTGTTGCTTGTCAGTGGGCTGAGTGTGGCAGGATAGTGTCAGTGAAGACCCTCTCTTTATAGCTCAGAGACCACATCTGTTCAGACAGGGAGCAAGCACTTCTGTTGGCAAGAAGGATAGCTATTTACCGAACAAAATTAGTGAGCAGAGGTCTATTGCAATCTCTGCTGAGGGATCCATCTGCCCACTTGGGCCTCTCCTGTCCAGCCTGTCCAGGCGTGGAGCCCTGCTCTCTGGGAATTCACCTCCCAACTCAGGGAAAGCCTGGTTAGGGCTGCAGGAGGTCACAGCCTTAGACCTTCTACAGGTCCTGGATGCCAGTGTGCACTGTGCCTTCACTTGGCAGAGGGGAAGGGGAAGGAGGATAAGCCTGTGTGAGCCATAAAACTCCGAGCAGATCCTGAGGAAAAAAGGAATTACCAAGTGATTGCTAGGAATTGAACTCATGATCTCTTGAAGAGAAGTCAGTGCTCTTAACCTCTGAGCCATTTCTCCAGCCACAAAACGGATGCCACTGAGAAGGGTGGGTGACACTGGCTGCTGTTGGACTGGAGTCTGCTCCAGGTGTTTGTCACCCTGTGGCAGTTTCTGTTGACAAAGAAGTGTTAACAGAGGGAAAGAGGGAAGACTTTTGAAATGCTTTATCTCTACTGCTGACAGCCTGGGAAGATGTAAGTTTCCTCCTCTGATGACTATCCAACATTAAAAGCTGGCCACTCCAAGTTGCAATACGTGGTCCTTAGCCCTAACTCCGTTAAAATGAGTCAGAATAAGATGAAGGTGAGAGACACTCTATCCCGTGGCATCCATCACAGTCCAATACAAGTGAAGACCAAACAACACAACCAACAGAATCTATTGGCACAGAACAGCCACTCAATGACTGAAAACAAAAGTGAATCTAAAGACTCAGACTCACAGATTCACAGATTCCCGCTTCGGAAACGGAAAGCAACTGACCATGGACCTCTCTGTCTTCCACCAAAAATTCCTCCAACTGACGAGCGGGTACTTCATCCACCCTGGAGTCAGGAATGTCTTCCTAACTCCCATGGCTGAGGGCTCTGACCCTCCAGCAGGTCCACTCTAAGCCACTCCTTGCTGCTTATACTCACACCTCGAGGCTTTTTCACAAAATGAAAGCAAGAGCAGACACAGACAATACACAAAGACTCAGACATTTACCTGGACAGTGCCAGACCCTCCGGGTTGGGGGTCCTGGAAGTCTGGGGTTCCCAGCCAATGCTCCAAATGTTGTGCCCAGATTGTAAACCCCCCAAAAAGACAACCAGGAACCACAACTCTAGTATAAGCACATGAGGGTCTTTATTCAAGTTCGAGCTTGGGCCACCAACTTTCTGATGGAACAGGAAGGAGAATGACCCCAGGTCTAGGGGAAGGGGGTTTATAAAGGAAAACACCACAAGTGGGCATTTCTAAGCCTTGGCGTTATATGAGAGGCTAAAGGAACGTTGGTCATTAAGCTAATTGGTTTACGGCACCTGGTTAAACAAGGAGGGACCATACATCAAAAAGGAGCATCTGGACCCGGGAAAGACTTATGTTTTCTTAGCCCACTCTGTTGTTACCAGACAGCTGAAGCTGCTGTGTCTATTTTGCAACTTCCAGGGACATGTCATGATTTTTCTCAGACCTCAAGGGAAGGAGCCATGCCTCTCTAAGGGCAAGTTAACTTAGAATGGAGTCTTAAGAACAAAATATAGTTTATTCTGCTACCCTAGTCCCTTTATGGGTGGGAGGATTTGTAGCTAGGCTGGAGTCCTGATCCCTCCACTTGCAAAAATTCTCAGTAAAATACTTGCAAACCGAATCCAAGAACACATCAAAAAGGTCATCCACCATGATCAAGCATGCTTCATCTCAGAGATGGAGAGATGGATCACAATAGAAAAATCTGTCAATGTAAGCCACTATATAAACAAATGGAAAGAAAAAAAATCACACACATTATGCTGGTTTATCTTATAAGACACTGGAAAAGCCTGGGCTGCAGTTCAGAGATCGGGAAAGGAGGAGGGTTGCCAGCCTGGCCCTGTAACAGGTAGGGACTGAAAGATGCAGGGAGAACCTGGCTGGCCAGTGTCTGCTTTGATATGTCGACTAGGCACCTCAGCTTTTCATCTGGTGTTTTAAACCTAACCTTCTACATGCCTTTGGAATGTGTTTCATGTCCAGAATTCCAGAACAAGGTCACCTTGGCTGAAGGTACTGAGTAAAGCCTTTCAGAACCGTAAACCCCTTTGTGTCTTCTCAAAGGACCAAGGAAAGCGCTCTTGACCTCAGAGAAGCTAGTTGTGCAAGAGGATTTTGATTTGATTATCATGGGATGGAGAGCAGTGTATGGTTGTTTTGCTTATATTCAGCTCCCTGAAGGACACACAGGGGTGTGCAGAAGGCTAAGCCCTGGGAAAAGATCCTTTTCTGTACCTACTCTAGGGTCTGCCTTTGGCCCCAGATTCTTGAAAACACTGCACCTCTCTCTCTACCTCTCTCCTTCAGTTTATTTCTATAGGCATGTTGAGCCTGGCCCTTGCTGTTACCCAAAAAGCTTCAGAGGGGTGATGGGAAGGAGTCTATAAACAAGGCCTTCTGTAATGAAAGCCAGGGAGTCAGCTCTCTCTCTCTCTCTCAAGGTCACAGTTGAATTCCACAAGTCAATTGGTTTGGCAGTTACCATGAGGAGGCTGTTTTCAAGCAGTCTACTGGAGTCACCTGTGTGAGATGACATTGAAGCCCTGAGTCACCTTTGGCATGACTCAGTGCCCCTGCTTTGGGGCCAATCAGTTTGAGGCTCTACATTTCCTGTGTAAAAGTCCTTCAGTTATTTTCTCTAATATCCTTTACCTCATGACTGTCCTTTGATTAGCCTTCTACTCTTTAAGAAGTATTGTCTGAAATTGTACATTACACATTAATACTCATAAGATCACACACACACACACACACATACATACACACACACACACACACACACACAGAGAGAGAGAGAGAGAGAGAGAGAGAGAGAGAGAGAATAAAGGATCCACAGTCTTATCTACAAAGATACTAAATATCATCACTTTGAGAACATAAACCTTAATTAACTGAAACTGAAAGAATGAAGATTTTAAACTATCTCCCACTGACCCTGCTGTGAGGACAAGTGCACCTCCCAGCAAAGAATAACATAACATGTTTTGGAGATGTAGCCTGGCTATAGGCACCACAAACCATCTGGCCTCGATAAGGCCTGACTCAACAGTCCTGAGAAAAACAAGAACTAGGGTCAGCTTGCCCCAGAAGCAGGGTGGCCTAGAGTTGAACTGAGCCCAAGTTACAAACCAATGAAATTGCTTTGTGTGACTGTTGCCAACTGTCTATGTAATTTTCCCTATAAATACCTTCCCCTACTTGGGCTCGGGGTCGACTCCTCTGTGTCCTGTGTGAGATACGTGTCGTCCCCAGAGCTCTGGTTCCTCAAATACACCTCTTGTTTATTACATCAAGACCGGTTTCTCATGAGTTTTTTGGGGTTGTGTCGTCTTGAGATTTGAGTGGGGGTCTTCCCCACCCCGGTGGTCTAAACACATTAGGAAAATTTCTATTATGTGAAATACAAGGAACTTACCAGCTCAGGTCAGATGGAGAAGTGTACCAGAATATACTGCTAGAAATGTAGAGTACAAAAGCAGAATGATTTCAATTATGCTAGTGACCATTATTTATGTCATGTTGACAATGGACTTGATATGCCATCTTTCCTCTGCCTTCCAAGATGGCTATAGATACATCCAGTGTTGCTCAGAGCTTTGCTTGGTAGTGAGTGGATACCTTGAGGAGTGTGCTCCTTACAGTGGCTCAGTTCCTAGAAGAGAGCCTATAGGTAAAGTTATACTCAGTTCAGGCATGGATAGAACAGCCCTGCTTCAAGTTGTCCATGGAGGGAATAGATTACGCTCTTCAGTAACCAGTTAAATCTGTTTTCCATGAGAAAGGCCCATTTACATAAACCTCCTAGCTCTTTAAAACAAAGGAACAATAAACTAAGCTACTAAAGAACACACAGGATTTGAAAAGCAAACCATCTTTAGTTTACCTAAGGCAGGGTCTGCTACAAATTGATAAGCACCAAATCCTTCACTCTGACAGAGTTCTGGGGAGACAAATGAATCTTTTACTCGCTGCCCCATTTTAAATAAGTAGGCAATGACTCCATGGGTTGAATCTGGTTCCACCAAAAACAGGGAAGACAGAAAGAAAACACGTGAGGAAAATTTCTACTGTGTGAAATACAAGAGAATGCAGAAGGAGCTTCCTAGCTAAGGTAGAAAAGTGTACCTTGTTGTGTCAAAGAATTTACAGGATGATCCTTGTCTCACATGAAGCCAAAGACCAGTGTGTTCCTTTATTATACTTGGTTTCTTGTGCTTCTCTGAGTAGGACAGTGTCATCATGGGTAGAGTCTGTAGTGTGCAGTCAAAGTTATAGGAACTGATTTACTTCAGCTTCCATTTAAACTTTAAACATGTCTCTCCTCTTACCAGCCAGCAAGAGCATAAATGGTCTTGCTAAGGCCATGTCACATTCAAAGCCTAGTATGAGAGTTTCAATAATCCTCTTGACTAATTGAGTAGTATGGGCTTGAATGATGACTAAATGAGAAAGGATGGAAGAAATCACACACACACACACACACACACACACACACACACACACACACACACAGAGTAACAGAAATCACAAAGGAAATAGCACATCTAAAGAGATGAAGCATTTATTTGTTTCAGAGTCTGGATTAGGCCTGACTACTGAAGGTCATTTATTCAAGTACAATCCTATTTAACATCAGACTTCGGGTTGGTTTATAGAACACATGGCAATTTGTTTTCTGAGTAGTCAACTCCTTCTAGATTAAGTATATCAACTTTCTAGTCTTTTTTGCTACAAAATGCCAGTGCTTTAATAAAAAATGAATTATATTCTCCGAGTGATCTTCAATTTTTGTCTAGGGAATTTCTGTCGGAGATAAAACAGTTTGTGACATGTTTACTTCTTAGGAAAGAGAGAGGATGGGTAAAGCATTTGCTACAGGAATGTGAGGACCAGAGTTCAGATCCCCAGTGCTAATGCAAAGTTGGGAGCCATAATGTGCTCCTGCAAACCCTAGTACTACAGGAAGACAGGAGAATCCTTGGAACCACACAGGCCCAGGAGCCTGGTACACTCTGCAGCAAACAACAAAAGATCCTGTTTCAAACAAGCTGGAAACTAGGACTGAAGCCCAGTGCTGTCTGACTTCCAACCATGCACCATGGCATGGATGCACCATCATTCAAACACAAATGCATGCATGCTCACATGTGTACACACACAGCATCGAATAAAGTAACAATAATTGACCCTCATTTTAGAGATTGAAAAACAATTCAAAAAGACCAAGATCAAGGAAGTTAATAAAAGCAATGCATTTCCCAGCTGCCAACATTGTAGAGTCACTCCCTTCTTTCCTTTAGAATATTTATGACAGTAAGTGGGGTTTTTGTGGTGGTGGTAGTTGTTGCTGCTGTTTTTGAATGTATTCCCTTTACAGAACTGCATGGGTAGAATTAAAGCTATAAGACAGTACCTGTTCAAGCGCATGTTTCACTGTCTTCTGCCTTGGAGTAGACCTCACCGAGAAGACTTGAAGCAAACGGTAAGTACGCCACAAGCATAGTAGCCGATCTTAACCAAATACCACAATAAGCAAGTATGTCAGGCTCGTCCAATCAAACTGTGACCTGGAGCACGCACAGGCCATGGTAATCATGTGCAGCTCTCGATTGCTCGAAGAGTGAAAGAAACTCTCACTCTGCTGCCTGCTCCTTTGTCCTCAGGACTTTCTGTGGTCCCTGCTTCTTTACCAATTCCCCAGCCTCATGTTTCTCCAAGTAATCACAAATGGCCAACTAATAAATTGATAAGCTCACAGTATATAGACCAGAGCATTTTTCACGGTGTTCAAGCCAGAGCCATGACTTAATTCTACTTCCCTTTCCTTCGTTTATTATTGGGTCTCATGTAGGGCAGGCTGGTTTCAAAGTCAGGATCCTCCTGCTTCTACTTCCGAACTGCTAGTTTGTGGGCATGAACTACCACCATGGCTCTACTTCTCTGTCTGCTCTTTCCACCTTTGGGGAGTCCATTTGGTTTGGTTCAGATTGGTCAGTCATTCATCTCCTTCTCTTCTCCCTAAAGGGACTTTACTTTTCCTTTCTCCCTCTGCTGCCCCAACCCTTCCCTCCTACCATATGTGTATGCACATGTAGAGCTGGAAAAGAAACCACCCAATTCTGATTGTAGACTAATTTGGGGTGATCATTTAGAGCCCCTGTCAGGAGATCAGGCTTCCTTTTCTGTGAGATCTACAGGGAAAGAAGACCCTTTGAGAGCAAATGTGGAAATGCTCAAGAACAGGGCGTCTGGATCTGGAGAACTTGAGGATTGGACTCGATCAGAGGACAGAGAGGCAGGCAGGGAGGGAGGAAGGAAGAAAGGGAGGGTGGAGGACAAAAGAAAAACAGTAAGGTGAGGAGGAAGAGGGGGAGGAGGGAAGGAAGGAAGAAAGAGGCAGAGAGAGAAGGAAGACTCAGAACACATTTGCTCTGTGCACCCCTGGGTCCTCGGTTATATAACACATACCATTTCCTTTTGCTTGAACGGTTCTGACTCATGTTTACTTCATTTGCAGCCAAGGGAATCTGTTTCCTCCACATCTTAAAGCCAACTTATGACAATTGAGATAATTAACAAATAATTTAATTTATGCAACATTGTGAGTTACTGGTGGCTGGATATCTGAACCACATACTCCAAGGTTATTGCTAGATGTTTAAAGGACACTGACAATCTGAAGTCTTCCAATGACTCTGTCTGTACTATTACACTATTTTAAAAGTATTTCTTTCTCTTTTTTCTCCCTCTCTCCTTCTTCTCCTCCCTCTCTTTCTCTCTCCTCCATCTATCCTCTAACATGGTTTACTGTGGTTCTAGGTTAACAGAAAAATTAAGCAGCGTGCCGGTCAGTTTGAATTGTCAAGTTAACGCAATCTAGAATCACCTAAAAAAGAGCGTATCAAGGAAGGATTGTTGATGTCAGGTCGACCTGTGAGCATGTGTTTAGTGGTTTATCTTCACTGTATTTATTAAACGATGTGGAAAGACCCTGCCCATTGTGGGTGGTACCATCCTCTGGACTTAGTGACTTGGACAGTATAAGGGAGGAGAAAACTAGCTGAGCATTACCAGGTGGGTTCTCTCTCTCTCTCTCTCTCTCTCTCTCTCTCTCTCTCTCTCTCTCTCTCTCTCTGTCTCTCTCTCTCTCTCTCTCTCTCTCTCTCTCTCTCTCTCTCTCTCTCTCTCTCTCTCTCTCTCTCTCTCTCTCTAGCTCTTCAAGCTCCTGCCACTGACTTCCCGGCTATGAACCGTAATGTGGAATTTTAACATGAGTAAATGCTTCCTTTCTTCCTTTGTTCACTGTCGGTATTTTTTTTTTATAATGATAATAAGAGAGAAACAAGGTCAAACATAAAGCATGGAGATCTCAGACATTCTCCCTCCTTGTCACACATTAACACTTTTCATTAGTCAAATAGACAAGAAGAATAGATTCACCAATACAAATTATTGTTAACTGAAGTCTGTACTTACATGAGGTTTAGTATCCACCATTACAATAACATTGAGGATAATTTCACTTCCCTAAAACATTCACTGTCCCTCACAAGTTTATACTTTTCTAGCAGCCTTTCCCCTAAATGCTCTACTGTCTCTTCCTGTACAGTTTTACCTTCCAGAGTTCCCATGCAGTTGGAGTTACATAGTACGTCAATTTGTCTCACTGCCTCCTTTCCCTTGAGGATATGCATTGAAGGTCCCTCCGTATTAGATTGTGGCTGACATCCCATTTCCTCCCATCACCAATAGGCTATATTTTCATTTAGACTGGTTTTTAATGTCCTGCCTGCTGGACAGTCTCTCAGTAAGGAGCAATGGAGTCCAAAGCTACTGTGGATTAAATGACTTTCTTTTATATCTAGCCTGTCCTGTTTTAAAAGCCCCTCTTATTTTTCAAGAACCTCTCAGAGGTCACTACCTGAAGATGCCTTCCACCCTCAGTCATACCTGTCTCCTGACCTTCACAATCATGTCACTTCCCACCTCCTCAGATGGGTACAATCACATCATCTATGGTTTCTTTCTAGCAATTTCTCACCAGAGCAAAGAGAGATGACAGGCCCTCCAGAGTGTTGGTTAGGTGGCTGCTTCTTCTTCGTCTTCTTCTTCGTCTTCTTCTTCTTCTTCTTCTTCTTCTTCTTCTTCTTCTTCTTCTTCTTCTTCTTCTTCTTCTTCTTCTTCTTCTTCTTCTTCTTCTTCTTCTTCTTCTTCTTCTTCTTCTTCTTCTTCTGCTTCTTCTTCTTCTGCTTCTTCTTCTTCTTCTTCTTCTTCTTCTTCTTCTTCTTCTTCTTCTTCTTCTTCTTCTTCTTCTTCTTCTTCTTCTTCTTCTGCTTCTTCTGCTTCTTCTTCTTCTTCTTCTTCTTCTTCTTCTTCTTCTTCTTCTTCTTCTTCTTCTTCTTCTTCTTCTTCTTCTTCTTCTTCTTCTTCTTCTTCTTCCTCTTCCTCTTCCTCTTCCTCTTCCTCTTCTTTTTTTTGCTCTTTTTTTTTATTAACATTGATCTCAAAGCTATAACAGATTCTACTGAGCTAATTCTTGTTGATGTTGTTGTTGTTGTTAAACATCCAGGTAGGGGCTTTAGTATGACATTTCCATGTGTGCAGCTAACATAGTTTTCTCATATTCACCCCTTCCATTATTGTTCTTTAAGCTCCCCCATCCCCCTTTTCTCTTAGTCAACATCTCTAATAACCTTCCTTTTATGGCCATACCCCTGCCCTGTTCTAGGAGCCACGAATGAGGGAAAACACAGGTGGTACTTGTCTTTAATCAGTCGCTTCTTCCTGACCTTGCTTAATAAGTGCAGTGAGTTCTATTTTATAATAACAAACCCTGTCAGAATATCAACTTCTATATGGTTGCCAGGGGTCACGCATTACTGCTACAGCAGGGATGCCTCAGGCCATTTCTGTGGCCAAGGTTAAATGGAGAAGGCCTTTAAAGTAGCTAGCAGAGAGCCTGCTGCCAGACCTATTCTCTTCTTCTCACAGCTCACTTGCCAGGGCAGGAAAGGCCTCAGGGCACAAACATGTTCTTCCAGCTGAGCACCCAACCAAAACCATCTGGGTTTCCCAATGCAGGACTGTACCACTCAGAGCTAACTTGCCCAGGGACTTTCACAAAAGTTGAGTCAAAAATTAAAATAAAAAAGTAAGTTCCTTTGAGCAGTACTGGCACTTGAGATTTAATTACACTGAGATTTAATTACACTGTGAGCTTTGATCTCACACTCATAACAATCTTTGCACTGCCTCCACACACACACACACACACACACACACACACACACACACACACACACACAGAGAGAGAGAGAGAGAGAGAGAGAGAGAGAGAGAGAGAGAGAGAGAGAGTGTTTAGTGGATCTACCTAATTATATTATTTTGCTAGGTCATTAACTCTGTATTTGCTAAAGTCATTTCCTGCTATCTCTTGAGATTTATATCCTAATGACAGGGAAGGTGTTTCCCTTGTGCACCTCTTGTTATATGATCATATCAAGGAATCTGGGTAGCCTTAGGTACCCATCTCACTCCCTTCTTTTTCTCTTTCCAAAAGAGGAAGTTAGCAGAAAAGCAGCTCCAAGCTATGTGTCTGTTTTAACTGAACAATGTCTGAGCTGGTTAAAGAACTGACACAGGAGGCAGAGGGAGAGATGTATACTCAGGTAGCCTGCAAGTCGATAGGGATGTGACCGACTGGCAGGAGGGAGGGGTAGAGAGAAAGAGACAGAGGAAGAGGGAAAGCAATTTCAGGGCTGAGCCTGCTGCAGCCTTCGTAATCAGGCACTTGTCCTCTGGGCATTTAAAAATCTCTCTCTTTCACACCTCTCACCTCTGTTGAGTTGTTACACCTCCACTCAAAGTGTGGGTGTGTTGAAGAAGTATGACACCATGGTTTTGCATATGAAAGATTGTGGGATGATGGCCATGAAGCACTAAGGCTCTACCACAGGTCTTTGTGCTTGCCTGGCAGGCACTTTACAGCCTATATAATCATGCTAAATAAAACAAAAACCAAGACCGTGTCTGGACTTTGAGTCCTTAAATAAGAGACTATAACTTGGTTTAGTATGTGAAGTTGCTACAAGACAATTAAAGAATATGTTTTTGTAATGAATGGGTGAATCCCAGTCCATCACAGCATCTGAGAATCCATCAGCCACAGAGGCCAACTCATCAGACCATAAGCAAATGAGGCAAATGCTGGCTTGTCACCCCTTAAGCTCCCACTATATCTTCAGTCTTCTTCCATGCATGCTGCCTCCTCGTGTTGTAGACCAGAGCTCTCTGAAGCTGTCCTGGCTAAGGTTTAAGGCAGGTTGCTACCATCTTGGTACTGTCTTGCCTATGTTGTGGTGCATTTAGTTGATGCAAAACTTGAAGGTTCCCATGATATATATTGGATCCTAGACCTTAGAGGTCTTAGTGGAATTGTGTATCCTGGTGCCTTTCTCACTATTTCTCTCAGGTGATTTCTCACTATTTTCCCAGAGGAACATAGAAATGGGGCAGCATTTTTCAGTGGACCTAGATGACAGGTGTATTAGCCCCAGAGAAGTAACATCTGACGTCACACATAAGCCACATACTACATAGCCACATAAGCAAAGTTTGGGACAGGACTCAGAGGTACATGGCCTTGGACAGGAAAGGTATCATCTTGGGGTAGCTCTAAATTGACACACAAAAATCAGTATAAGGATGTGAAGAGGCTGCTGTGTGGATGCCATCTACCCATGTCATGTCATTTCAAAGATGGTAGCAACATGTGTTAAGCCTTCTCAGACTTTATACTCATTTCCAACTGATTATGAGAATGAATATCAAAGTAATTCCCAGCACCACTCAACGGCACTCTGGTATTGTCAGTTATCTCATGAAAGACAATAGAATTCACCAGAGCCATTTGAATCTGCTTTCTGATTTCTGAAATGTGATAGAACACAATTCTTTCTGCACTGGGAAAGATGGGGAAGCCTGTGAAGTCCCAGAGATAGGATGGATCTCTTGCTTATAAATACTTTTTATTGTCTCTTGAAAGTGAAGGAGTGTCTGAGATGTCCTGAACTGATGCCAGTCCATTTTCAAACTGGGTCACTTACAACTGAAGTGATGGAGGTAGGGAAGGAACACATTCTACAAAATGGAATGGTAGTTTCCTTCCTTGGAAGCCTCTGAAGTTGCTTAGATGTGCTTAGATATGCTTTAAGTGGGACATTTTTATGTCTTCTCAGTGTGGACAAAGTAATTTTAGGTTCTGCATTTTGATCTACCAGCATGCTTGTCACATGTAGCTTGCCATGTATCTGAAGAGCAAAATATTACAAGACAGACACATATCTTCAGAAAATCTTTATAAATCAAGACCTTGATTCTGGTTAAAACCACTTCCACCAGAGTACTCAATAGAACAAAATTTAGATGCAAGTCTGTAAAAAGTTGACCTTCACCATCCAAGCTAATGAAAGGCAGCTGTGCCTTTCTGAGAAAAAAAAACCCAGCCAGCACACAGTCAGGAAGCCATTCAGCATGCACATGGTATACACATTTGGAGTTTTCATCCATACCCCTGAAGGTGATTTTAGAAAGAGTGTAAAACATTAAACAAACAGAAGGATATCAACTTCCACAGATACTCCTTCACACACACACACACACACACACACACACAACTTTCAAGGTTTTAAAATGTTTAATTATGTGTGAGTGCAAATGTGTGCATGAGTATGTGCAACTGTGTTCCTCAGAGGCCAGAAGAGGCCATTGGATTCCCTGGGGCTGGAGTTAGAAGTGGGTGTAAGTCATGCAATGTGGCCACTGGGAACTGAACTCTGGTCCTCTGACAGTGCAGCAAGCACTCTTAGCTAATGTGTCTCTCTCCATCTTGGAGAACTTCTTAAGTATATTCTAATTTCTGGAGAAGAGCAACTCTGATGGTATTGAGATCTGGCCAAAGTTGACATCCCAGTTGACTCCATGAGATGTTGGCAGAACTCAGGAAGTAAAAGCACAGGAAATGTACTCACTGGGATCTTCTCTAGTGGAGCCCCATGGGCAAACAGGCTGATGATGCAAGGTTTAATGTGGAACAAAAGTCAGAAAGGAACATTTGCAACAGTAGCCATCCTTATACCAGACATAGAGAACATGTGGTGTTGACAGAGATTGAACAAGGTCAGGGCATTGAGAAAGGGATTGCTGGAGAGTTTATTTTAGGAGCCGTGAGCAATATAATGTCAAGGTTATATCACAAGCACATCTTCATGAATTGGAGATTTGACAGCACACTATGGATATATCTGGCTGTAACTCAATAAAATTATGAAGGACAGGAAAGAATCTTATGATTTTACTCTCCTGATCAAGTAATGACTCAGAAGGTTTTAACCTTTTCTGTGGGGGAGTTGAAGATGTGACAGAAAGTTTAGGTTGCACTTGACTAAGAGGGGGTGGAGGAGACACCAGAGGTGTCCACAGAAAGTCAAGCTGCCAACATGCTTACAAATGTGACCAACTTCCTTCTCAAGTTTCTCGTAAAAGGATCTTAAAGGCAGCTAAGTAATATTTAGCTGATTTGGGTGCATTGAGGGAAAGCCATGTGCCAATGACACAGATAAGGAATTCCAGGGAAAGAACACAAGGAAAGCTTTTGAAGTTATGTGAATGGAAAACAGCCTAATCCTTCTTTCCCATTCCAGAGGGAAGTCATTTCCAGGCATAACTTTTTAAAGAATTGTCTATTGTAAAGACTTTAGTCATATAATTACACCCACCCTGAGCAGAGTTAGACAGTTAGAACTGGTAGTGCTAGAAACTATCTAAACAACTAAAATGCAAAGTAAACAGGCATTTGCTTTACTGTACTCCTGAGACAATGATAGAAACCATTAACAAATGTAATAAAAGACCAGTATCTAGAGCATAGCAAGATGTCAGGTCAAGGTGTTTGCTCTCCCAAGCTTGGTGACCCACGTTCCTCAGAATCCACTTGGTAGAAGTGAAAACCAAATCCCACAAGTAGTTGTCTTCTGATCTCCAGGTATGCACCATTTTACACACACACACACACACACACACACACACACACACACACACACACACACACAATGTAAATGTAAACTGGATGTTATTCAAGTGCATAGCAAACATTGGGTACTTTATGTGCCTATCTTCATCTAACAGAAAAGAAATCTGGGATTTAAATGGATTAGACATTTTATATTCTGTTTCATTTGCCTCTGTGTTCCAAAAAACCTGGCCTAGTATTTGGGAGAAAAACATATCTAATGAATGCATGAAAGAAAGAATACAGAACCACTGTTGAAATGCCTAATTGTAAACATTTTCAATATCTTTTCTACTACTTATCAGAAATTAGACTGTCAAATAGTTAGAAATATGTAAGACCTAATGCTCAAAATTCTCAGCAGCTAACAGGGCAAGCTATTTCTTTCTCTTAGTCTAAGCCTGTTTGTCTCTTTGTCTCTGTCCCTCTGTCCCTCTGTTCTGTTGCTCTCCCCACCCCATGCCTCCATGTATTTATATTTGTGTGTGTTAACTGGATCTCACTATGTATCCCAGGATGGCCTTGGACAAGGCATCTTCCTTCCTTGGCCTCTCAAATGCTGAGATTACAGGTCCATGACATTTTTCAGTGTTGATAGATAGGATATCTGCCAGAATATTCTGAAAACCCATAAATACATGGATCCTCAACTAGGCCTTCCTTAATTTTTTTAAGTCAAAAAACTAGACCTGAGTACAAGATAAGCTTTAAAAAGTAAGCTTACACAGGGAATGTACATCATTGGAGTAGCCACAGAATCCCAGCTTCATAAATAACTCCAAAATGGTAGTCATCTTCTTCAGTGTTACTAAGGATATGAGACAGACAGAGAGAGAGAGAGAGAGAGAGAGAGAGAGAGAGAGAGAGAGACAGACAGACAGACAGACAGACAGACAGACAGACAGACAGAGACAGACAGAGAGAGAATGAACTTACAAAAGGCAAGAGTGGGGTATCTCCAGAAAAGAGTTGTCCAATTGAGGGCTGAGAAAAAGTAAGGTCAGAATTGTGTAATTTAGACAATGCCTGCTGTATAGTCCACATCAAGAAAATGCCAATAAATAAATGGATTTATTTGTGTGTATTGATCAACTAAGCAGTCAAACTGCCTCAAAATGTTGGATATGGGTAGCAGAACGTACCACTCTGATACACGGTAGAGGAGGCAGCATCAGACAGGCATGGCTGTCCTGCTCAGGAGTCACGGATCCCCAAGGGCACATGTGCTCAAAACTTATGTCCAAGGCAAGCCAAGTTCATTTTTCCTCTCTGCACAGTTTCTTCATGCTGAAGCTGGTTATGCCTCTTCCAGTAGTCTCCATTAGGTTTGTAAAGCAGGGGAAGTCTTTCAGTACCATGGAGAGTTCTATGCTGTATTCAAAGCCCCAAGACCTGAGGCATCAACCCACACTGGAAAACAGGTAAAACCAGGACCAATCTAATAGGCAGTGCCTTTGCAAAACTGCTAAAAGGTCACAGTCAATCAGAAGATGTGTTTGTCAGACACACCTTAAAAGAAATTTAAGCATACACAACACAACTTAAAAATCCTTTACCAGTTGATGTATTAGACTGGGTTCTGTAGAATAACAGAACTAGGAAAGCACACACACACACACACACACACACACACACACACACACACACACACACACACACACTGAAAGAGGACTTAGTAGACTGGCTTACATGATAGGGTCTAAGAATGTGGTATTGCTCTGTGCATGAAGAGGGAGGCCTCAGCAGGAGAAATGTAGTGCTGAAAGCCTGGGGATACCTGGAGAGTGGCTAACCTCCAGACCATATTAGAAGACATCATAAGCTGGAATTCTATGTCAGAGAAGGCTAGGTAAACTCACCAGCAAGAAGCACATCAGGCTGGCTACAAGGATTTTCCTGAACCTCTCTCTGTGTGGGCCACATATCAGAAGAGAGCACCTATCCATGGGAAGGGTATTCCCTCCCAAGTAAGTCCTCCCTGGAATCACAAGGACCTGTACAGGCACATGACTATTAGTTGACACTGATCCTATCAATTTGACAATCAAGATTAAATAACATTAATCAACATAGCAAAAATGTAAGGACTAGTCAGAAAAACCAAAGTACCATTCTCCCGTTATTCTTCCCTTTCTCTTTCTCCTATCCTAATGCAACCTAAAAGTCATCGTGTGAGTGTCCAGTTGCATAGATCTCGGTGGGAGTGCCCCAACATGGCCACAGAAATCTGAGACTACTAAGAAGGATCTCTTCACAGGAAATGTGAGGAAGAAGGTGTGGGGAGCCCCTGGGAGGCAATATTTACTAGGCTAGAGTGTGGTGCTAGCAGGAATAACTGTCTCTGTGTGGCTGCATGAGGCATAGAAGCCCAAGGATGTAACAGCCTGGGGAAGGCATTGGGGGGTGTTCAAGTGGAAGACAGTGAGGTTATGGGCTCTAGGTTACATAATAAAGGAGTATGGGACAAATTGGTAAATCTGTTGAGGGTAAACTGTTCCCAGAGGAATGGCGTTACAAATGAGGATGAAACTAAGACTATGTTCTGCAGAGTCAGACTGGGGTTGGAGGAATCAGGGAAAAGTCATTTTAAAAAATATAGATCTATAGAAAAATAAATGTATACATATAGTCATTGCTGTGTCCACTCTACATAGTTTATCTTTAGAGTGTGTATGTCTTCACTTGCTTTGCATCAGCTCCCTGCTCAAGTTGTTGAGTAGAAAGTGCAAGAAGGCTGCAGTAGACAGCTTTGGTGATGGTTTTGTCCCTCCTTCTGCCGGCTGTACATTCCTTGGCATAGAGTATTTTCATAGTTTGCACCTCGTGTAGGTGTTTAAGGCTGAGAAATTTCTTGACTTCGTTCACAAGAGAGTACTATCTCTTTAGTGTTTTCTGCACCCATTCAGATGATTTTCTTATGCTTTGTGTTTAAAAGAAATTCCCCATTTCATGAGGTTTTATTTTTCCCTCTGTGTTTTAAGTAGCTTTTTCTGCATGTTTTTAAGAGCAGCTATGCAATCTAAACTTCCATTAGCTTTGTCTCATGTGTATCTCACTCAAACATTGTGCTGCTAAATTATTCTCTTCAGTTTAGTTTTAGGTTGTTAGGATAATAAAGTACCATAAATGTGGTATCTCGAAGCAATACTCATTTGTTATCTCATAGTTTGGGGGGGCAAGGACCCTACACCATCTATAGATTGGATGGTGTAGACACAGCTTGCTCCTTTCTGGAGGTCCAGGGATTAATCCACTTCCTGTTCATTCAGGTCCTATGAGCTAGAAGACAGAGATTTCTGTGTCCTTTATTTCTGTCAGCTGAGGTCATTCACAAATTCCAGAAGTCAACTGGACATCCCATTGTGGGCTCCCTTCTCCGTCTTCAAAGTCAGTAACAATGGCTCAAACACTCTTCATACTGTAAATTTCTTTGCTGTCTATTCCTGACCCATCTCTGGCTTGCTTTCATCCTGACAAAGTTATTCTGGGCGCTTCAGTGATATCCAGCCACAGAGTATGTTTTCTTTTTTCTTTTCTTTCTTTTTTAATTACCTAAAAATGTTTACTGGGATTTTTTATTAATTGGTTATTTTATTTATTTACATTTCAAATACTGTCTCCCTTCCCAGTCTTCCCTCTACAAACCCCCATGCCAACTCCTCCCCTTTGCCTCTAAGAGGGTTCTCCCCTACCCACCCACTCCCACCTCACCTCTCTAGCATCCCCTTATGCTGGGGCAACAAGCCTCCATAGGACCAAGTGCCTCCCTCCCATTGATGCAGGATAAGGCAATTCCCTGCTATATATGTAGCTGAAGCCATGGTTCCCTCCATGTCTCCAACTGTTTGGTTGGTGGTTTAGTCCCTGGGATCTCTGAGGGTTCCGGTTAGTTGATGTTGTTCTTTCTATGGGATTGCAATCCGCTTCAACTCCTTTGGTCCTTCCCCTAACTCTTCCATTGGGATCCCCAGGCTCAGTCCGATGGTTGGCTGTGAGCTCAGTCCGATGGTTGGTCTGCATTTGTCTTAGTCAGATGCTGGTGGAGCCTCTGAGAAGACAGCCATACTAGGCTCCCATCTGGGAGCACTTGTCAGCCTCAGCAACAGTGTTGGGGGTTGGTGTCTGCAGATAGGATGGATCCCAAGGAGCAGAGACTGAAGGAAAGGCCATCCACAGTATGTTTTTCTCTTGTTCATTTTCTCTCTCATTCTCCTCTCCTCCTTAGCCTTCTCAGGCTCCTAGAAATACTTCCCTTCCTGTTTCAAGTAAGAAAAACTAACATGCACGGACAATTCTGTTTGATTATGAAACAAAAAGACTAAAACTTAAATCCTTTCAGAAACCTCACGGCCATCTGAGATTATATCTGCAGTAGCAGTGACCCACATTTTTCTGTAAACAGAAGATCAGAAGTAAATAAGAATTGCCCAGTAAAATTTATGGTTTTCATGCCAGTCTTTTTCCCAGTTTATGTTTATTTTGGGCACTTCATAGTTTTTAACATAAGCCATGTTTGTAAAGGAGCCTATTTTTTTATTGTGTCACCTCCTTGACTCTGATATTTAATCTTGACATCTTAAAAGACATATAGTCTTACTCAAACATTTTTCATTTTTTTTGCATACCAATGACTATGTCTTATTACATCAGCAACTTATATCTATCACAGCTCGTAGAATGGGCAAATTAAGCTATATTATAGTAGTAAATAAAGCTATAGCCAAAAATTTAAATCTATCTGTTCTTCTAACTTCTCAGTTTAATCTGTAGGCTTCCAAATACAGAACACAGCAGAAGTGGAGAGATTCTCCCTCCCTGACATGAGCAAGGAAGCCAAGTGTTAGCTTTCCCTTTGGAGTCAAACACTCATGTGACCTGAACTTAAAAAAATTATTTGACCTTATGAAATCTTCTTAGTAATATGGTCAACAAGTTTTTGAGAACATATGAACTAAAACTGTTAAGGTTTGGCCTGTTGCTATGTATTATAATGCTAAATTCTGTTCTAGGCCTATACAGAAATTCTCACATCCTCGGCTTTTGTTGTGCAAACCTTGTGCCTTAATTTAAAACTATTGGTTAAATAAAAATGGATAGAGCCAATTACTAGAAGATTCGAGGTAGGTGGATTTTGAGTTACCTGCTTGGGGATGAAGAAGAAGGGAAAAGAGGATGAGAGTAGAAGACACCATGAGAGGAGAGGTACCATGAACACATGGCCAAGAGAAACAGCAAGATCAGGGAACATTGCTGGGGAAGTAGCTAGGACAGCGGTTAGATAAGTAGATTAGGGGTTACCTCCCTGCCCCCCGCCCCCGAAATTGTCAAAGTCATATAAAATAACCATAGTCTGAGCCTCATTCATTTTTATATACATGCAAATATATATCTGTATATTTTTAATTGCATTTTTATTTACATTTTAAATGTTATCCCATTTCTTGGTTTCCCCTCCAGAAAGCTGCTATCCTACCCACCCACCCACTTGTCTGAGGATGCTCCCTCACCCACCCACCCACTCCCTCCTCCTTCTCTACTCTGACATTTCCCTACTCTGAGACATTGAGCCTTGACACGACCAAGGGCCTCTCCTCCCACTGATGCCTGACAAGGCCGTCCTTTGCTACTTTTGAAGATGGAGCCATAGTTCCATTCCTGTGTTCTTTTGGGATGGTGGTTTCGTCCCTGGGAGCTCTGGGGGGTCTGGTTGGTTGATATTGTGTTTAAGCTAGTCAGGAATAAGTTTAATTTGGTTCCACTACAAAAATCACACTAATGATGATAGATTGTATAACCACAACAGTGAAATAACTGATAGTTTAGAAAACCAAATTTTCACTACAGAAATGGGCTTAGCACCAAAGCAAACTGTCTGAGCAGCATCCCTTAGAGCACAGGATTAGAATAGACTTTGTCTCTTCATTCATAAAGTGTGTGTTCAACTGTACATACTGAAGCTGGTTGTACTGAACCCCCTGGGGTGTAAGGCAGAGTGTCAGAGTGTCAGTGGGTATCACTGGTATTTACTCAAGTCTTTCCTAACTCTCTTCTTTCCCATTGAAGTCTGTAAGGTTATAAGGAGTCTATGATGGTTCACACTGTCCTGGCTGATAGAGGGTAAGAGGCTAATGAGAAAGCTACATTCTGGGGTGATGAGATGGCTCAATGCTTAGGAACACTGGTTGGTGATAAAAACAAGCTGCATCTTGTCTTGGAAAAAAATGCCAGATGTATGTCTAAGGAGGGCTATCACGTTTGCAAAGCTTTACCTAGAACCATTAATCTGAATCCATTCCATGGATCACAGAGAAAATTGTTTTCAGGAACTAAAAAGGAGATGAGAAGTGATGAAAATCTTAGTGATTTTTGATACGTGTTGAAGCTCGTGAAGGTACCCAGGGTAACCATGATAGTGTTCCTGATAATGTCTGAATGGGTGGGATAAAATATTTCTGAGAGGATGACTATCATGCTTTGATTTGAAACAGTTCTCTTAAGGCTTGAAAACTTGGTCCACAGCTGGTCCTGTGATTCTGAGAGTCTATGGGACCTTTTGGACATGGATCCAGCTGGCAGATGTAGAGCCATAGCGGTCAGGGTTGATTTCTCTGCTTCCCAACTAGCTGAAATATAAATAAACCATATAACAGCTTCCACCACTGTGGATCTATTGCCACCATGCCTTCCTACCCTGATAGACTGAACTCCTCCAACCACAAGACAAAACAAATCCTTTCTCCCACAATTCGTAGAGATGAGAAAAATACCTTACAGGATCACATCTCTTGAGTTTGCCTCAGGCAGCCTGGTGAATCAGAGAGGTAGAGTCATGATGCGTTTGAGATTCCCTGATTATTTCCTAGGCGAATAAATAATGCTGATATGGTTGAATTACTTTTGTCTTGTTTTTTTTAGCCAGAGTCTCACCCATCACAGGCTAACCTTGAACTCGCTTGTGTATCATAAAGGTATGTTTATCTTCCAGCCCAGGGCTTCTCCCTTGGAGCTGAAATTGCAGGCATGAGCCACCATACTTATTTTACCATCTTCTCTTGGGTGGCCTTCCGGTGATGTCCTGCTCTGTCAGTCAATAGTGATTGGACAGGTATGACTTGCACAAGTAGCCCACCTGTGTTTTTTCTTTTCTTCCAATACTGATGTGCTTACAAAGCCCACTGGCTAATGGAAGCCTCATTTTACCAATCCCAATGTCTCTTTCCCTAGTATTTCTACTGCCTCCCAGGAACTATCTGTCAGTGAAGTGCACAGACCTCGACAAATCTATGGCTGAATTTCCTTTATCTCTTACCTTTACTGTTGCTTTGTGTCTACCACAATGTGAACATTACAAATAGAATATCCAAATCTAACCCCCAAATTTGTCTCAGATAATGACTTATTCTCCAGTGAACCTTCCTCTATAGTGTTTCATGGCACATGGACATATGTTCTTTGGTGTGTTAAAGAGGTAACCAGATCTACTTGACTCAGTCTCTTTAGGACATAGGGTTCCATTCCTGAGAAGGCTTGGAAGCAATTTTACAGTACGCCAAGATTTATCCCTTCCCCCAAATAAAAGTGACACCAAGACAAAACCAAAGCAAGGTTTCGTAGCTCTGATGTGGGATAAGACTTAATAGAACAGATGATAACTGATAGCCCCGATGGTCTATGACACATAACACGTTTAATTTGTGTCTCTGTGTTTAATGAACTCCTTGTTTATGGTCTACTTCTCTTTCCTATTAAGATACTAAGGTGGATTGTAATTATTATGTAAAAGTTCACTTCCTTGAGCAAGGAAGAGTTCTTTAAAGTGAAAGATGTATGAAAATTTTAAAAGTGGAAAGTGAGTTAGCTCTGCTATTGAATTATCCCACAAGACGGGAAGGGGGCAAAGTGCCTAGCGGACCCACTCTCCACAGTCACAAACACTGCTATGTGTGTCTGACTGTAAAGTGTCTGAGTTTGTCCTACACACTATTAAACTGAATTAACAGCTTGGGAATCTATGATTTCCTGGTCTACGAGAAATGGGAAGAGATAGAGGAAGAACAAGGAAGTTAGTTAAATAGTTTAATTAGAGCCGTTTTACAATTCTAAAATTAACAAGCAGACTTGTAATAAAAGATCTCCAATGTACGCAGAATGACCTCGCTTCCATTCTGAACCTGTCCTTTTTAATTGTAAAGATTAGAATTACATTAAAAGGACTCAAAATGAAAAAAAAGAATAAAGAAAAACATAAAATGAATCGATGTACATGGTCACCCATGTCTTTTGACGCAACCAATGAAATCTCTGAATGGATATTGCTTCAGCTTGGATATCAAAAGATGGCCTGTCAAGGCGTCCTTAACCAATGATCACAGGTGGCCAAAAGAAAGAGGAAAACCCAAGACTACTGTCACGTTGGCGATGGTTCCAACTGTCGGTGGATGACACTGACTCCAGATATATGAGTGAGTCCACAGCTCTGTCACTATGGATGTAATTATCACGAAAGTTCTCCTGTGTTGATCAACTTGTTTCCGAAGGCTTTCTTTGTTCATTGAAACTTGCATAATAAACATGCAATGATTTATTTCTTTTGAAAGTTGTGGTTTTTTTTTTTTTTTGCAGTCTTCATTTTTCATACAAAGATTTCATAAGTTGCCACGTTGCATCAGAGTGTTTACCAAGGTGGGGAGGGTAAATGTTACGTAGCTGGATGACGAGAGCCTCCTTCTGTCCTGAGACACACCACCCTCCTTTTGAAAATAGCACAGACAGCTTTTCTTACCCTCCTCCACCAAAGAAAAGAATAAAGGGAAAAAAGAAAAAGAAAAAGAAAAAGAAACCAAAATCACAAAACCATTTTATCTAAGAAAAAAGGTTGATGTAGAGAAAAGTAAAGGTGTTTGTCATGCACATTATCTTCTGCATAGCTCAACCCACTTAGAGTAAGGCACTATTTCCCTTTGCAACTGGTGTCCATGGTAACCTGTTAAGTGCTACAGTGCTCTATGACCCTCAGACACTTCCTTCTGGGATGGCAAAATAAAGAGCCTGGGTGAGTGTGGCTGCCATGCTTGGCTGCACAGGTCTGGCAGCTTGTGGAGACTCCATGACCCTCAGGGGAAGCTGTCCGTGGGTGGTATGGTAGAGTATCCGTGATGAATTTCTCTCCAGAGTTCCTGCTTAGTCTGAACGCTTATTTGGATTGTTCTTCGGTCTTGGCTTCTCAGTGAAGATACAATGAGGTGGGGGGAGAACAGTCAGGTCCTCTGAGACTGAGCATCAGTGCCTCAGCACAGGATGCTGGTTAGTGGAAAATATGAGCAGGTGTTTCCAAGGGAACGGTGGGGGGAGAGGAGGGAGGAAAGGTTGAGAGAGAGAGAGAGAGAGAGAGAGAGAGAGAGAGAGAGAGAGAGAGAGAGAGAGAGATTGCTTTTTTGGTTCAGAGACAATCAAGGTACGATGTTAATTTAACTGGTCCTCATACTGTTTCCGGAAACAGTCTCCTGCTGGGAAAAATTCCCAACACCTCTCTTGGTACATCTTCCAGACATAAGATTCCTGTAAAGTAGAGAAAATCAGGGTGTTAACCCAGTCTCCAAAATCTATTTGATAACACAAGACAGAGCAGAAGAAAATACTCAACTCCATTGATATATCATTAAAAGTAGAAAAGTCCCATTGCATTCAGATAGCCCCACTTATATGTCTTTCAGTAATAACCGATCTTCAAATAAACAGAATGTTTTTAGCTTGACCAATATATGATGAAAATCATATTTTTTAAGTCTCTAAGGTTTTCGTTTATTATCATTTTTAATTTTATCCAAGTTCAAACCACTATCCATTTGTAGTGAGTAACCCAGACAGGGAATTTTAAATTTTCCTAAAAACTGTAGACATCGAATGTTTTTTCCCAATTACATTGTAAGCGGAAGTTCATTTGAAAGTACAGGCCACATAATAACCACAATTTTAACAGAAGAAAAAAGGATGGAATTCACAGGTAAACTTAGTATTTTCAGTTAAAAGCTTAGTTTTAAATGTTGCTGTTTCAAAGGAGGCAGTCTGTTTGATACTCATCTCATACAAGATAGCATAATTAATATCTAAAAGCAATGTTTTTTTTTTCAAATCAAATATGTATGTCTGAGTCATTGTGCGCTGGTAAGCGCAGGGCTCATGGGGGTCAGAAAAGGGTACTGGATCCCTGGAGCAGGGGTCACGGGCGGGCGGTTGTGAGCTGCTGTGTGGGTGCTGAACCTCAGTCTTCCAGAAAGCAGTGAGCACTGACTCACTAGGTCATCTTTTTAGCCCCTGAAGAAACTTCTTCCCCTTAGTGTTGAATAGCTATATGTTGTTGTATTATCTACTGTCTCTTGTCCTACAGTTTTACCCCAATGATGCTGCATAACTGGCCTTCACCCACCTGTCCTGTGTGTTCTGTTTCATCCTTGTTTATGAGATACATCAGAAAAAACCTACAGAGACAGAGAAACAGGTCAGGAGTGGACCACATGAAAATACTAGCACACATAGGAAAAAGTCTTACACATGTCTTGATAGCAATGGATTATAAAAAAGGAGAAAACATCACAAATTTAATTTCTGAAAGTTAATTACAATCTACCAGTAAGAAATAAGCTTGTCCTCTGAGATGGCCTGTCTAATTTTACACATAATTTTATATCGGAGCTACTTTAAAATAAAAAACACAGAGTTTAATTATGTGGTTGTGGCTGGCTCGGAACTCACTATGTAAAGTTCTATCCACCTCTGCCTCCCCAGTCCTGGGATTAAAGGCGCACTGCCTACCCCTTGGAGATTAAAGGGATGTACAACTCTGGATGGCCCTTGGAGGTACATTGTTTTGGGTCAGGCTCAAATCAACACTGACAAATTTTAATTGAAGACCAGCTGCATATGTTCTATTTTTATCAGGTTAATTGAGTATAGTTCAACTACATTCCTCCTAATCATGTTACTTGACATAATAATATTGTCCATCTGATGACAGAATTGGATCCAAAACTAAGGATGGTATTTTGATAAACTGTCATCTGGGTTAGTCCCAAGGAAAGGTCATAGTTTTATTTTATATGCATGCATGCACACATACATATACCTAGATGTACTTAGATACATATACATATATATATATATGTAAATCCAAATCCCCAATTATCATAACTATTAGCATAAACAACAAAACATTTTAACTGAATTTTCTGTAGTACCCAGAGAGACCTATAGGTCTTCAAAAGGGGGCGGGGATGGGGGTGGCAGTGGTATGAGAAAACAGGGTTGCAGGATGAAGAAGGACTGGCATTATCTCAGGCTTGCATCAAGAGGGTTCTTGTTTGAAATCGGAATATGGCCAGGCCTCTATACAAGGCGCTACATCACCCGATTCCTATTCTAGATCCTCCATTGTCATTCGCATGACAATAGACAGCTTAGTTATTTAAGCCCACCTACTCCAAGGGTGAGAGAACCAGCCTTTTTCTTCTGGAGTCCAACCACTGCCCTGCTTCTGGAGTTCAGAGGAATGGGAGAGAACTGGCTCCTGAGGAGGGGGAGAGCCTGTAAGGGACACTCACAGGTAGTTGGCCAGGTTGTGCTCCTGTAGAGTATGGGTTTCAAAGCCATGCGGCACTGTATCAAAGTAGTCGTTGCCTATCCCACAGATGAAGCACTTGGTCTAGAAGACAAGGGGAGGTAACAGGATGTCTGAGAAGGCACAAGATAGCAGAGAGGGAAAACACAGTCCACTGGGTTGTATAGCTGCCACCTCTGAATATAGCCAGCTACTTCTAGAGGAAGAAGAAATTCTCAGACAACTCAGGAAGCTCAGGAAACCTACCAGGAACTTAGTAGACACAGGCAACTAACCAGGCTCAAGAAGCTGAGAAAGGTACAGGTTCAATAGGCCCCTGCCTTAGGTTAGGTGAGCAGGAGGAGACTTTCAGGTGCAGCTGTCTATAAGGTGGGGGATGGGAGCCCTAGGGATGTAGCTGTCCTGAGTCATCACCCAATCTTTCAGGAATGCAAGTGCTGTAAGTCACTCATGCTCTTATGAGCAACCCCTCAACCACACTGCTATTAAAAAAAAAAACAAAAAACAAAAAAACATGCTGCTGTAAGTATCCTCCATATCCAATCCTGTAAGTAGCCCCTCCTCCATGTCTTTGTAAATAATCCCAAGGCATTCACCGGTCCAAGTTAGACTTGAGCAGACCCACGCTTTGGGCCTGACATAGGATTAACAGGCATTTGTTTACATCACCTCATAAAAAGCTATGCAGTACATTCTTGGAAGGAAGCTCAATACATGATTTCCTTGATGCCTGTGGAACATCGCCTACTGAGGATCGTGATATGGCTGTCATAACCAAATCTTGGGACTTTCCTTAGTGATATGGGTTCCAACCGGAGGATAGGACTATGATGGCCAATCAGAAATGTCTTTCCATTTTTCTTTTCTGCAGCCTATACACACCCACCTAGACTTAGAGATTGGTATGCTCATGATAAACAGTTAGACAGGATTAGTTGCATCTTTAACTGATATTCTAAACTTGCCAGCTATTTCCTGTTTGGAAAACAAGGTCCACCACCCAAACAAAAGAGGTACAAATCTTAGACCAATCATTAGGGGCTTCATCAGTGATTCGGAAAAGTCCTTCCACAGTCAGGTGCTGGTCCAGTTATGAAGTCAACCAATGAGTGTGTCTAGGACTAGGCTAATTTGCATTGCCCTCCTCTGGATTTATCTTTATGCACAGTGCAAGGTGGTCTATGCCTAGACCTGAAGACCTGTACTGTGAGCTAAAGTGAAGCAGAGCCTTCCTTGCATGGGGATTTTAGAATTAGAGGACTATGTTCAGCTTCAAATGAATTCAGTAAACCCCGGGGAACCTGGACATAACTCATAGCACCCAACAGTCAAGCCACAAATGCCTCACCTCCATGTCTTCCTTGACTTGCTCTTGTTGGTCTCTGAGTTCTCCAAAAGCATCAATGATCAAACCTAGTATTGAAAAGAAAGACTATGTGATCCCCATCAATGGTGAACAATCATTCAACTCAGAACCCCTCGGACGGATAGTTCTTCTCTGGAAAATGAAAATGCACAATCATATTAAAAGACACTTTGAACATAGGAGAGGTCTGAGGTCATATTGGCTGCTTCCTACTAGGAAAGTGACACTCTCTGGGAGTCGAATATAAAGTGACTGTGCCGAATGCTTACTGGAAAACCATTTTAAAATGAGGTGACAGGCTAGGAAAGAAAACAATGCTAATGAACTTGGCACATACACAGGCTATATTATTACTTACTGTAGGCCAGGAGGGGTAGCTGCGGTTAGTGGTTGTAAAATACAAAAAGCCCCATAAAAAATAAAACATTACTGTGCGGACTGAGAGATATGTATCAACCTCATAAACTCTCTACAATTTTACCAAAGGTGATGCATGTTTGACACGTGGAACTGTTGGGGTTTTAGCTCCTTTTTGTTCTGTGACTTTCCAATTACTTCTTCCAAATGATTTGAATTTTTTCTTCTTAAAATATTTCTTTCACTTATGTGTATGTCTATGACTATATCCATCCACGTATATGCGAGTTCCCACAGAGCCCGGAAAAGGGTGCTGGACCTGTATTTACGGAGTTGTGAGCTGCCCGACATAGCACTGACAACTTACTCTTTTGGAAGAACAGTAAGTGCTCTCAATTACCAATCATCTCTCCAGCCCAAACTTCACCTACTTATAAAGCAATATTATTTCTTCCCATAAAGACATTGCAGTCGGGTTATGAATCCTTTATACTTATCTGTGTACTTTACCAGTGTCATATCACACCTGTGGAATATGAAGAATAATGTCATGTTTACAGACATTTAACTTGAGCTGGGATAAATGTGCTGAATAGGAAATAAAAAAAAAAAAACAAGAATAGGAGTGGCTTTCTGGGAGAGAAAAAGATCTTACTGTAAGTTAGCCAGAGGAAGAGGGAAACATTGTGATTACCTCTTCTCTATGGCTGCAGGGGAAAATTCTGAATCTAATCTACTCGGACTGGCTATGGATTCTAACCCCAGCCTGGGCAGCTGTACTCTTTGGTCAAGTTACTGAGACTTGCCACAGCTTAGTTAGTTCCCATGGAGATTTTAAGTGTTGGCATAGTCCCTCATGATGTCAGCGAAAGGTAACATGAGTTACTAGACATAACTGACACATAGTAGGTAGTCACCAATGAAATGCGGTTGTACATGTTGAACTAATCAGGTACCAACTACTGTAGTGGGGACTTGAACTGATGCCCTTGTTGGAAACCTATCCGCAGTTGTAGAGCTTAGAGATTTGAATAACGTCTGGCCTATTGCCTCAGGCTGAATGGTTCACAGCTCCCCCAAGCTTTCAAACCTGGTAATGCTGCAGGACTAGGAGTCAAACCCTGTAGAATACTTTCTTTTTTTCCCCGTAAGTAGAGATCAAACAGGCTGAGAAGATGGCTCAGTCTGCTAAGTGCATGCCATGCATACACAAGGACCTGAGTTTTGATTCCTAGAATTTAAAAAGGTAAAGATGGCAGAGTGAGCCTGTAATTCCAGCACTTGGTGGAATTCCCACAAAAAGGGGACACAGGTCCCTGTGGTGTAGTGACTAGCCAGCATAATCGAAGAGGCCTAGGTAACAGTGAGAGACCCTCCTCTACAACCCCCCCCCCCAAACAAAGTAGATGACTCCTTAGCTTGGGCTACCTTTAGACCCCTGAATAGCCCATTCCTTAACTGCTTTTGGGTAGGAGCTAACATTTCATGATTAATAGATTAAAAACCTTTTGGAATCCATTAATTTAGCAGAACCCTAGCTTTCACCAACCCCAAAGCTAAGAAGGCTGTCCTTTGATAGCCTCTGAGGCCTATAGGAAAGCTTTCTCCATTTTTCTATACCTGCTTCTCTGATATGATATCCTCACCAATGTTTATTTTTGCCTTGATTTATGACTCCTATAAAGCTTTATAAAACTGTTTCCATGTTAGAACTGATGATTGGGGGTAACATAAATCTATGTTCCCAGGACATGATTATTCAAATTCGGTTCAAGAATGAACTCTTATTCCCTTTATGGTAAAGTCTGTGGGGTTGGTTGGTTTGCATCAAAACATACTTCTCTATTTTTCCCTCTAGAGATTTTCCAAGGAAGAAATATTAGAAGAAAAGGTTCCATTTGGCCTTGGCAGAAAACAAGTCATATTGTTAAGCCCACCTTGCATTTTGGCTCCAGCAGCTGATGGCTCAAGGTCAAGTTACCCAAGAGCCACAGCCGGGTGTGACTTACCTTGTATGATAGCCAAAAGGATGACAATCACAAAGAAGAAGAATGTGATATCAAAGATGATTCGGTAGATCTCGTACTCATCTCCCGCTGGGTCTTCAATTTCATCACCGATGCCCCCTCCAGCGCGGACGCCCACATACATGTGGAACATGTAACACTGGAAGGCAGGAGCAGAGACACTTCTGAGACTTGCTACCCTCCTTGACACACCACTAACACGAGTCTTTCTCTTTAAATTCTCACTCTGAATGAGAAGGATCTCTGTGCTCTGTGTCATCTGTCTGTTTTAATCCTCCTTCATGTGATTTGATCAAGGCTCTAACACTGTCTCCTAAGCTAAACTCTGCACTGTTCACTCTGCTTAGACCTTCTGTGCCACTTGGGAGAGAAAGGGAAGTGCTTCATAGGCCCTGAAGCACATGAGGCCAACATAGCATTACCATCATGTTATCGGAATACGAGCCATATAAAACTATATCGTCTGGTTATTTCCACAGTGGCACAGACACAGAACAAGAAATTAAAAGCCCAGTGGAGTGAAAGACGGAATCTTAGAAACTGAGCTTGGTGAAGGAAGGAGGACTTGCTGACTTCTTCACTTAGAGCTAATACAGTGGGATGCAGAAATCTTTCCTACTTAGTGTCTCGGCTAATGAAGAAAGATGGTGTGGCGAGATAAAGAGGATGGGAAGCTCATTCATTAAAACAAAAAGGCTGCCCACAAGTGTGAGGCAGGATGCACCGAAAGGTTTTTGCTATAATGTCTATGAAACAGGGCTTGGCTTCAGCCGCACAGGCATTTGAGGACTCTGTGATCCCTTATGATCAGGGCCATCCTCTACGTTTTAGATTTTAGGAGACTTCCTTTTTCTATATTAATGTATATTCATATCACTCATAACTTTAAATATATTTTTACTTGAAGAGAATTCAAATTTTATATACAGTTAAAGAAGATTTAAAATGAAATATACTTATCAATTAAATGAAAACTGAATAAATTAAGACCTAAAATATATAATGTTTTGGCATCTTCGCACTTGTGTAAACTAGAGCAGGAAAAAAAAATATATATATATATATATAATCTTTGCTATACATCCTCCGTGCCAGGTGGTACCCTTTCTCATCAAAACCATATCCTTCAAGAACAGAAGTGTGAAGGTCTTCCAGAGTGACACCTTCTTAGCCTGTTCTACACACCCTAATTGATTTAACGGGTGTCCCTTACCCATACCCATTACGGACTCTTTATTTGCGCCCTCCACAGCGAAGGGGAAAAGCCTGGCTACACCTCTGCATTTGGTTCATCTGCCCACAGTCCCATCCCCACGTAATCCTGTCAGGTTCATAATCAACCTGAACCACCACGCTCAGAAAGGTACTCTCTCAGCCTGACATACAATAAGCCAAAACCATGATGACATTTGTCCTGAACCCCCACCACTGTAAAAACCCATGGGCCCACCAGCACTACTCTGGAGGCTAGAAAAGGCTCTTTGTGGCAGGAAGGCCAAGAGCATCCTCTAGAAAGAGTTAGTTTAGCACCCAGGCTGGTTTAGGCCTATCTGAACACATTGTCTTCTGAGTCTGTGTCTAGATGTGAAATTTTGAAGACGGTCACTTGAAAAAACAAAACAAAACAAAACAAAACAAAATCTCTCCCTTTGGGATACTACATTGATTCCTTACAACTTGGTGGCTAAAATTGTTCACAGTGCCTTTTTAAAGAAATGGTAATATATTTTCACGGTATACTTCTGTTTTTCTATCTAAATTCTTTATACCACACATGTTATTTATTTTTACCAAGGAGAAAATGGCGGTCCCATGCTCTTCTCTGAATGTGAGTCTTCATACGTGGACCAGAGGCCACGGGGAGCAACGGTGGTGTCCTGGCTGGTTAATGTTACTGTGACGGTGGCTTTGGGTGGTCAGAGGGGCTTTCCTAGCTTAGCCTTCCAAATGGAGCTCATAATGGCCACACAGGTGAGGTGTGTGAATACCCACTGGTGTCTGGGGCTCAGCAGTTAAACTATCAGCCTTTTCCTGAGAATCAGAACCCCCTTTCTCCACATTTCTTATCCTGTACTGAGCCTAGTGAGGGCTGAAATGGAAGAAGCAGGTCTGAGGGACAAAAACACTACACTTCTTTAAGGGAGTCTGAAAAAAAATGAGAGAAAAAAAACTGGGGAAAGATCAGGAGAGAGAGGTGGGGGTGGAAGGAGGAAGAATGAGGAGGCTCAGAGGACGTGTGGCAGAGGGAGAGGTGCTACCAGGGAACCATGAGTCCAGAGCCAGAGACCTTGATGGAAAGATCAGGTTAGATCTTGCGTGTGTGAGAACTGCTAATCAACCGAGGTGATCACCAACAAGTGTGTGAGCAGCTAACTTCTCCAAGCTGCCTCTCTCTCATCATTATCTGAAAGGGGTGGGGGCTGAGGGTCCACTGGTCCTGCAGAGCATCCTGGGACATCCGTAAGCTTCTGGGCAACAATGCCCTTCTGTACCCAGGCTCCTCAGCTACCACCATTTTGCCCCCAGCTATAGGCTTTTTTTTTTCCCCTCTTTTTTGCTTACACTTTCTCCTCCCACTTTCTTGAAGAAGTAGTTCAAACCCTATGAGGAGACGGCTGGTTTAATTAGATTTTTAGACTGAAACATCATGATCTGGGAAGAAAGAAGACATCCCTGGGTGAGTCGTGGAGCTTGTAATACTTTGGCTGCAGTGCCACCTGCTGGAAGGCTGACGTTCCTGCCGATCACTGCTCTCCACCCACCGAGAGCAACAAAGATTCAGTTTTCTCTTCCTGAAAGGAGACACCAGACACCCTTCCTCACAGAGCATCCAAACACAAGATACAAACCTCATGGAGCTATGCAGAGAAGGCCTACACCATACATAGCCACCGGAAGTCCCTGAAACTGATGATTTCCAGGTTCTAGCTAAGTCAAGAGCCCACTTACTTTCCTAAAATAAGAGAGTGATGTTAAGCATGCTTGTCAACTTGATTTGATAAAGAAGCACCTATGAGTTTGGTTGCATGTCCATGAGGATGCTTCTGGAGACAAGTAGGTCAGGAGGGCTCTAATAAAAGGAATGGATGAATTGGTGGATGGATCTAAATGGTACTGAGACAAAGAGGGAGCAAGAGGTGGGGTCTTGATGGAGGAATCAGGTTCTGGTGACAGGGCCTCCAAGCTAGCTATGCCCTTCAGAATCTACTGCTCCCTGCTTCCTGGTTACCAAGATGCAAACCGATCTGCTCTGACAGGCATTCACCACCCCCAACCTCACCACCGTCTACCCTCCAAAATCGTGAGCCACGTCACACAATTCACGCCTTAAAGTTGCTCTCAAGCACTTTGAAATGGCCAGGCAAAAGTAAAATGGAGACGAGTTTCTCTGCCTTCTGTATTCACATCCCATACTGCTAGACAAGCCCAGCCAGGCAAGGCTGTGGTGTTCCTAAGAAAAATTAAGGAAGACACTAGATATGTGTGTGGATATTGAGTGAAAACTGAGTCATGTCAGGGGCCGTGACTACGGTTGAACAGTCACATGGAGCCTCATGAGAAGAGTGACTAACACAGCAAACAGACTTTGGTACATACGCACACCATGTCACTGACTGGAGTTACTGCAAGCTTTAACAATTAAATTTGATTTTCTGCTATTCTGGCCTAAATTTCTTTCTTTAGTAGGCATCGTTTTTAGACCTGTGAGCTGAATGAATTAATATCTAGCAACACAACTGACCCTTTGTGTATTGTCTTGTTTTTAATAATGTTTTAAAATTGCTTACATTACTTTTTATTTGTTTATGTGTGTGTGGGGGGGGATTGGGTGCCATGGCATGGATTGGAGGCCAGAGAACACCTTCCAGCCATTTCTTCTTCCACCATGGAGGCTTGGTTGACTTAATTCAGATTGGCTGTAGGCTTGGAAGCAGGTGCCTTCCCTACCGAGCATATGGCAGACCCTGGCTTATGTTTCTTTTAAGGGTATTTGAGACCTGTGCCAATCAGGAAAACATCCCTTCCTTATCGTATTGATTACGTTTTAGCCAGCTTATCATTCGTCTGCAAGACTCGATTTATCTTCGTTATTCTCAAAAATAATAATTTTTGACATTCATGAGTCCCTATGTTTTAGATAATATCCAGAAAGCCCTGTTTGCCATTAAAATTTATTACTTTAAGGACTCAAACCTGTCTTAATTGTTACTGACTTGAGGAGAAAGATTGTCATTCACTTTTACCATTTCCCTCTCAGAGGCTTATATATGGTCAGTAAGATTTACTGATTTTTTTTATATTTTATGATTGTAAAAAGCAACATTATCATGGTTTAATTTCTTCTAGTATTTATATGTACTTCAAGGTACTCTATTCTATTCCCAAGGAGGTGAAGAAATACCTAATTTATTATTCACCGAATTATTGGTATCTTGTTCATGCCACTCTTCCAGGACATTTCTTTTTTCAGAGAAATTTCAGGCTCATCCTATCACACCTGGACACTCATACACAACCCCACCCTTGTAGGTATTTCAACATGTGAAGGGCTCACAGAAAGACCTTGCTCTCCCCCACCAGCAACAAGTCCTTTGGCTTAGTTTTCCTCTCCCAAATCTAAATGCTCAAGGTGAGTAATGTTTGTGATTTGCACATGAAGTGTTCTGCCATAGACTCGTGTGTCTGGATACCTAGTCTCCAGTTGGTGGTGCAGTTTCAGAGGTTATGGAACCTTCAGTAGGCAGAGCCTTGCTGGAAAAAAATATGTCACGTGGGAGGGGTTGTGAAGTCACATTGTGAAGCTCTGCTTGCTGCTCTGTTTCTTGAGTATGCATGAAATGTGACCAGCCTCTTGCTCCTGACTTCATGATGTCTCTCCCTTCCCCATGATTTCCCTGTCACGATGGACTCTCTCCCTCCTCCAGAACTATAAGCCAGAATAAACCCTCTCTGCCCTACATTGCTTTTGATGGAATGTTTTCTTCTAGAAACATCCATCCATCATCAGAGAGGCAAGCTGTACAATAGTGACACATAACGATGTGAAAACTGGAACACCTGTTAACCGTCCAAGACCAAGGACCATTAGGACAAGATGTTCAATATGAAAGCAGAAGGATGAATTCTGTTAAGATACATTTTTGGATCTGAGTAACAACAGGTAAAGTCAGTGAGGTGAGCAAAGAGCAAAGGCCTCAGAACATTCTACCTGCTGCCCTGGAATGTACAAGCTAACACTTGCCCTAATTCTAACTCCATCTCTCAGCAAGTCTACTAATTACTAAGCTGAGCAAGCATGGGTGGGAAATTCACAGACGGTCCTTGATGCTCTGCTGAAATGACAATGGCCGTGTTTTGAAGAGCCTTCCATTGGGCCAGGTACTTCCTCCTCTCCTGCTCTGGGGATGAGGCAATGCACAGTGACGTGGATGGCACGTGGTTTCCTTCCAGTTCAGGGGCTTACCGTCAGCATGTCGTCACACTTCATGTCCGGCGTGTCACCATCCTCGCTTTTATTGTAGAATTTTCGGAAGAAATTGAACGCCACAACAGTGTACAGGTATACAACAACAGCCAACAAGCCAACAGTTAACACGAGCTGAAAGCAAGGGGACATTTAGCATGTATTGGGGATACAGGATATGTGACTGGTGTAACTGACAGCTGGGTAGAAGGGAAGTCCTCTACGGACACACCTGGACTTACTGACTAGAAGCCAATATGACCCATACTCTCATTGTTTCTCACCTTCTTAGCTCACAAGTAAAGTTTATTTGCACATTTTCTTTCACTTATCAGCCTGCCAAAGCATTTCATGCTGACTCCTTAATTGACTAATAAGCACACAACACAAACCAAGTAAAGATAAATTCTGATTTAGTTTCAGACTCAAATCAAATAGATATGTATTAGAAAGCAGTTTTAATGTTCAGAAAATACTATATTCTCTCCTGTAGTATATGTCAAATTTTTTATTTAGGTGATGTATGTGTGCCTGCTTGTATGTGCCTGAAGTAGCCAGGAAAGAGTGTGGGATCCCATGGAACAGAGTTAGTCAGTTGTAAGCTACCCAACATGGGTGCTGGGGACTGAACCAGGATCCTCTGCAAAAGCAGGAAGTGTTCCTACTCGCTGTGCCACCTCTCTGTTACCCGTGCTAGGAGCTCTGTCAGAATCCACCGACTGGCAAAGGCGCAGAGCACACAGGGATTCTGTCTCTGTGCCTCTGAGTTGCCATGAGCATCACAGCTTTATTCAGGCCCTGGGGCAGCATGTGTAGGAGCTTCTTGCTGGACTTTAGAAAACAAGGGATTGTGCTAATGATAGTCGAAGTACCTGTGATTGCAGGTCGGAGGGGCACTGATTAATTAAATAGACTGGACTAGACGGGCTGTGGCTCCAGATAATTAGCACAGAATTGTTACCACCAATTGGACACGCGAAGCAGCTGATAAATGAGTAGATGCATACAGATGTCTGCACAGTCACAGTAACAGAGGTCCAGCATGAGCAGCTGAGAGCCATCAGAATGTCAGTGGGATGTCTGGACCCAGACCAGCTGTCCCCTGTGTCAGCCTGCCCTTGTCAAGTATAAAATATCATTTAGACGTAGTTCAATTTTAAAAATCATGAGGATGCCTTATTAAATTAAAAATCACTAAAACTTCAACACCTTCTTGTCAATGTAAGTAAAGCATCTGAACTCCGCAACAGTTTTTGGCCCAGCATAGTATCAGGTGGAGCAAGCATTGTCTCATAAGCAAGGCAAGAACTAACATCCTCAGTGTAGTGCTCAGTGTAGATGGTCCTGAGCTGGCTGGACTTGTTCTCAACTTTCACAAAATCTGATAAGGTGTTGTTATTAATTGTACTTTACCAGAAAAAGGATTTGATAGTGGCAAATATTCGCTTATCTAAGATCATCTAGCTAAACCATCAAGACAATCCCTAAACCTGAGATAAAGGATCCTTGGATTTACTGATCATAGTTTGTAAGAGAAGACATAGACTATCCAGCCATGACAATCTTTAAAGTCACATACTGTCACATAAGGGCTGGATTTATTTTTTCAGACTTATATCTTGCCATTTTTAGTTTCCCTAAGGGAAATATGACCTTTTACCTGTTTGCCATTATGGGTAACTGAGGACAGGATAGTTCTCAAGGTCTTGAAGCCCATCGCGATGTCAAGAAGGTGGGCGGCAAAAAAAAAGTTGTTGTAGTGTCCAAGAACAGACATGGTCATATACCAGGCTAGGTAGAGGAAGGACTGTTAGGAGCAAATGGAGGAAGTCATGTCAGACAGCAGAGTACACAAGGACCAGCAAGAACTGCCACCACCATCTAGTTCCGTACAAACCCCTGCACTCTCCTCCTCTGCCTAGACTGTAATTCTTCAGTTCTAATTAGCTGGATTCGCTCTTTGCACATTTTACCTTTATTTAGTTTATTACGAAAGGCTCAGGGTAACTTTTTCTTTACACCAACTCTTCTAATTCATCCTTTCACAAATAATAGAAAGGATCATCCTACATCCTGACTGCAGGGTCTTGGCTTCAGCTTGGTGCTTGCTATTTTGCACCAGATAATTCTTGGCTATGGAGGCTGCCCTGTGACCCAGGGTCCATCAGATCCTGATGATCCATGATGAGAAAAAATGCCATCAAATGCCACTCAGGGACAAGACTGCCTCTGTTTGGCAGTTCATGTCTACAGTCACCCCACAAACCCACCAACATTGACTCCTTCCTTATCTCATTTCCTCTGGTCTCCATTTATCTACACGTTGGGATTGTTAAGACCTATTAGTTAGAATCTATTGTAGAATAGTTCCTGAGCAGTTTTATTATGGTACCACTGCACATTGCATGAACTAAAGTAAATCCCAAGAGCAATTAAAGTACTCGTTGACGTCACCGCTGTGACCTTAACTACATACTTGGTGCTGTTTGGGAAAGTCTTCTAAATCACAATTAAAGAAATTACTTTTTAATTATTTGTACACACACATATATATATACATATACATGTGTGTGTGCGTGTGTGTGCGTGTGTGTGTGTGTGTGTGTGTGTATGCAATACAATGACCTTAGAGGCCAGAAGAGGGAACTACTCTGGAACTGGAGTTAGAGACACTGTGATTGCTGGGAACTAAACCCAGGTCTTCTGCGGGTACCCTCAACTGCTGCTGAGCCATCTCTCCATTGGCCTGAATAATAATTAATGTAAATCATTTGTTTTCTTTACTGTGTAGGTGTCCATATTTGGTAGGGGCAGTGAAGATACAGGGTAGAAGCCCAATGGCTGCTTTAACTCTTGGGAGCAAGTTTCTCCTGCAGATGTGTCTTGTGACAGTAGCTCATAGGAGAGGATTAGTACTATTGCTCTGACTCTAATCTTAGAGGAAGAAAAAGGAGAGTTGGGTCATGCAAGATTTCATGGGCAACAGGGGACTGGAGCTAGGAAAAGAAAAACAGCATTTGAAAAGGACACAGGATGTAGCAGGAAGGGTTTAGAAGCGACACACTTGACATAGGACAGTAAGAAGACATCATCTCACTGGCTAGCAAGAGATGCAAAGGCTGAGGGGACACACATGGGAAACACAAGAGGAAGGCGTTGTAGATGGCTGATAAGCTAATCACGGCGTGATGCTGATTGACCCGCTAACCTTGAGTGACATGTGGAGAAAGGGCAATGCCTAGTGTAGGTACTTCGAGCATTTTTGTACTAAAAGTTACTCTTTTTGCATGATAAGAGAGGCCTCTGGGAATCCCATCTTTCATCTGATCACCCTTGTTGCTTTCAGAGACCAACCAAACCATTGAAGACCAGACAACATGAGAGAAGTGACTGGCCAAACAGAAGCCATAAAGCAAGTTGCAGGGGACTGACAGCCTAACAGGTCTCTTAAAGATGTTTGAAGGGACTCCTCCAGGGTGCCTTCAGGATTAACTCACACCCAACTTCTCTGAGTGACAGTGAATTCCACAGAAATGAAAATATGAAAGTCTGACTCAAGGGCAAGGACTGTGGTTATGCAAGCCCGACTCCCCCAGTGTGGCCCAGTCAGGGCAAGCTTACTATCTGAGTGTGAGATGGCTATGGAAGCAGGAGTTGGGTGGCTTCTGCTCACTGAGAAATTTTCCACCATTGGATGAGAAAGTAGTTGCAAGGTTAGGTATTATACTAACAGTTGACAGCTCTGAGTGGAACTTATGAGATGAGTTTTGAAGCTATCAGGAGTACCTTGGATGGTTGGGTAGAAGGGTGGGGATGGAGGGAAGAGAGCTGGCTTGCTGTCACAGACTTAAAGACTAGGAAAATGAAACATTCACTGTAAGAGCCAGTGTGAAAATTAAACAGTGAGGCACAGAGACAACTTTTGGTAATGGTTGACTATATTCAATCACATTGACATATATACCCAGGCCATATGTTTACTGTCTAACGGGTTTTGATGAAAAAAAAATCAAGAAAAGGAACATAATGGTTCAGTGTACTCAATTTTGGGGGAAAAGCAAGCACAACTATTTTTTAAAATGTATTAGTTTCTAAAATATATATAAAGTCATATATTTTCTTATGGCAATCCCAGAAATACCTTGTTTCTCCAACTGCCTCTCCAAACTCTCCATGACTAGTTTTTACATCCTCCTCCCATGCATCCTCTTCCTAGTAAAACCATTTTTTCTATTTTTATTTAGGTGTGTTTTAAATGCCTACAAATCCTCTGAAGTCTACGGTCCCACTGAAACGTAAGTGGAAGTCCATATAAACCTGTAGGTTTTTCTTACATTAATGTGTAAGGTAGGGTGGTAACAATGTCTGTGCTTGGGTCTCCTTCAGACACCATGATTATTATCTACACTGTTATCTGTGTAACTTCCTGACATAACCTCCCTCTATCTGCACGAGCTCTACAGTCTCGGGCAATGAGAGGGAAGGAGGCTTACATTGTCTGTGAACACGACTCCAAGTTTCCACATCTGGTACTTCACGTCAATAGAGTTCAATCTGGAATGACAGAAGAGAGTGTGGGCATTCACATTAACAGAAGATGTATGCTTGTGGGCCTGCTCCTGTTATGAGCAAGGATAGACAGTGTGAAAATTAAACAGTGAGGCACAGAGACAACTTTTGGTAATGGTTGACTATATTCAATCACATTGACGTATATACCTGGGCCATATGTTTACTTTCTAACAGGTTTTGATGAAAAAAATCAAGAAAAGAAACATAAAGGATAGTGCTCTGTGGTGACCTCTAAAAGGATCATGGGAAAGGAAACAAAATGGTACCATCTCTTCTTCAGTAATTTAAAACTATCATCAGCATTTATTTATATATTTATGAATTTAATATGTGTGTATGTGTGTATATGGTATGTATGTATGTGCGTGTATGGTGTGTATGTGTATGTATATGTGGTGTATGTGCATATGTGTAGTGTGTGTGTATAGGGTATATGTGTGTGTATGTGTGTGTGGTGTGTGTATATATGTGTGTGGTGTGTGTATGGAGTGCATGTGTGTGTATATGTGTGTGATATGTGTGTATGGGGTGTATTGTGTGAGGGTATGTGTGTGGTGTGTATGTGTGTGATGTGTGTGCATGTATGTGTGGTATGTATATATGGGTGTATGTGTATGCATGTGTGGTGTATATTATAATATGGGTATATATGTGTGTTGTGTTTTGTTGTATATGTGTTTAGTGTATATGTATGGGGTGTATGTGTATATGTGTGTAGTGTGTATGTATGGGGTGTATGTATGTGTGTATGTATGTAGTGTATATGTGTGTATGGGCTGTATGTGTGTGTATATGTGTGTAGTGTGTATATATGGGGTGTATGTGTATGTGTATATGTGTGTGGTGTGTGTGTATATATATGGTGTGTGTGTATGGGGTGTATGTGTATGTGTCTGTGTGTGTGGTGTGTTGTATATGTGTGTAGTGTGTAGTGTGTGTGTGTGTGTGTGTGTGTGTGTGTGTGTGTGTGTGTGATTACAGATATGCTCATCTATGCTTGGCTCTAGGTGGGTGCCTGAGATTCGAACCCTGGTCCTCTTGCTTGTACCTTGAGTGCTTATACCAGGGAGCTGTCTCCTGAGCTCTGTGTCCTCTCTTCATTGCATTTCAGTAGAAGGGTTTCTGATTCAAATGAAAACCTCATATACACATATATCTTTTTTATAGCTAACATTTAGAAACAAGAGCACTGCTCCTCCTTTTCTTAATTTCTCTTTGCAGTGCTGGGGATCATTCCCAGGACCTTGCACTGGCTCTGTGAATGCTCTCCCACTGAGCTGTAGTCCTCACCCTGCCTTCTTTGTAGTCACCTGCCAGCTCTCTCCATTTCCCTTCAGACAGGATTTAGTCTTGCCCTGCTTCCCAAGGGACTCTAGACCCTCCTCCTACAATCACTTCCAGCCTGTCTGACTCTTAGCTGCTGCTAATGCTGCACCTGCCTGGGAGCTGGTCCTGCATCCGCCTGGGGCCTCCACCACTGATCTGTGCCCTCCTCATCCCCAGGCACCTCCCCACAAATTAAATGTCTCTCAGTCAATCTGTCTCAAGTGAATAAATGTGAGCTTTGAAACTTGAGAACTTTACAAATAAGCTCATCCACGCCTGGCTCTAGGTGGGTGCTTGAGATCCGAACTCAGGTCCTCATACTTGTACTTGGGAGTGTTTTTACTCAGGAGCCATCTCCCTGGTAAACTTTAGCTTTGAACACTCACGAGAGCTTTGAAATGTTAGAAGTGCACGTTATAAAAGCCATCATTTTCCCCCAGAATTTGGCACCAATTTGGGGTTAGACATAACTTCGTCAACCTTAGACATAAAGCTCCAGCTCCAGGTTTAGCTGGCAAGTAAGGAGATGAGCAGACACAGTCTGCTGTGACAGGGGTGGTTCTCAAAGGGGCCTCTCTACACTTAAGATTCCTGTCTAATGACTTATTTTTTAAAATTATTGTCTTTAAAGAGGCCAATCTGAAATTTGAGGTGTGAGAACCAGCAGTTTGCTACATAAAGCAGATGGGGTAAGAGTCTGTTCTTGTTGTTCTCTTCTTTCTGTTTTGTTTTTCCTAGAAGGATTTCTTGGTCTCATATCTTTCTTTTTCTGAGGCAGATGTTGCTTTTCTGCCCACTCTCCTCTTAACCATTTAGGTTCTGCTACCCTGGCTTCAGGTTCCCATGCGCTGACAGACCAAGGCTGTAGTTTTTCCCCTTCTCCATGCAAAACTTTGTCTTTGTGTTGTAATGAGTTTCAGTAACACAGGGCCCTTCCATAAGCATCCCATCAATAGGCTTTGACATTTTTTCCTGAGTAGGGAAGGCTTTAGAAAGGAGAGGGACTTGACAATCTGCATGAGAGTAGCCTGACTTTCCATAGGAAATGATCTAAAGCAAACTGAGGGTTTCAGAATTCAGGACGTCTGAATTTTACATTGTAGTTTCTTGAAGCCTGAAGCTTTTCTTTTATGGTTATTTCCCATCAACCACACGCCTGGGTGGCAGCCTCACTGCTACTGTCACTAATAAGTGTTTCTTTTTGGATGTGCTCAAAACTTGTCTCTAAACAGGTGGTATCCATGCTGGGTGGAGTGGGACCCCCGTGCCCAGGGGTGTCCCAGGCTAATTGTGGCAGCTAATCAAGGCTCAGGCTCCCCTGGAAACAGGCCTTGATCTAAGAAAATCCTATAAATAGAGAGAGAGAGGGAGAGAGGGAGAAGGAGAGAGACAGAGAGAGAGACAGAGAGACAGAGAGAGAGACAGACAGACAGAGAGAGAGAGAGAGAGAGAGAGAGACAGAGAGAGAGACAGAGAGAGAGAGGAGAGACAAAGAGAGACAGAGACAGAGAGAAGGGTGGGTAGTGGGTGGGTGAGAGGTTGCTTGAAGATCCTAAGATATAAGCTTGTCTGTCCTACCCACCCCCCAAAATCCCACAAACATGTAAGCACTCAGCCTTTCTTACCACGGGGAGGAGGTGAACCACTTATTTAAACGTGTGCTTATCAAGGTGCATGGATGGATAAATGCTGTAAGTATTAATGGACTGTTTACAAATGGGCCTTGCGATGATAAAAAGTTTATAGGTAAGTGAATAACCACCACTATTGTGGACACATCAAGGTGGCAAGCACACAGAATCCTGCTAAACTTCTAAATGTTTCAGTTGAGACACAGAACACAGAAATCTTTTTTTCTGATCTTGTATGTTCCTTACTGGATCTTCATTCAGATTTCATTATCCATATTTAACAGTGATGATAACATAAGACTATTCTTGCTCTTTGCCAGCAGTCTGTCTTGAAAATATTTATTATATAAGACAATGAAAGGTTTTGCCAACTAAAGTTTTGTTATACTTATGTGTGTATATGCATGCTGTGTATATGTGCAAGTACATGTACCATGTATCTGCGTGTGAGTTAGAGAACAACTTGTATAGGAGACTCTCTCCTCTCATTGTGGAATCTGGGGATGGAACTCAGGTCCTCAGGGTTGGCAGTAAATACCTTTACCTGCTAGGCCTTGTCTCTAGCCATCACCAAAGCTAAACAAATATTCAGACCAGTCATGCTGGGCTAGGGACATAGCTCAGCGGGGCAGCAGTTGCCTCACAAGTTAAACATGAGGCCCTGGGTTTGATACCTGTTGCTGCAGTGCACACAAGCAAACACAAAAACCGAGAAAAGCTAATTTCCTGAGAAAAAGTAACCATAGCTCTTCTCTAAAACAAGAAAGTGCCCAGACAGTAAAATGTCACCTAGGTGAAGAAAGCATGCTGGACTTGCTTGCAGATATCTAGCTGGTCACATCTGCCAAGTAGGCAGGAGCACAGGCATACACTGACCCTCCACATCGTGGGCATAGGTGTCTGACAGAGGGCGGGGAAAAACTGCCTCAGTCTCCAGGGACCTCGATCCAACTCACTTATCTTAGTTAATGGCATTATTTCACAAGAGTGCCATTTCAACAGTACTTCATTTTAAGATAAGTACTTCATTTTAAAATTTCAGATAAGAGAGTAACATGGTGTTTTGGTACACTGATACTCTCTCTCTCTCTCTCTCTCTCTCTCTCTCTCTCTTTCTCTCTCTCTCATAAAGATATATGAATCTTTAAATGTTGATAACAGGAGCCACACCTGGAACACTCCAGAGGCTAGAGCAGGAAGATGGTAAGATGAGGCCAGGGAGCTATCAGTCAGTTCCAGGTCTACCTGAACTAATATATAATGAATTTCAGGTCAGCCTGGGCTACATGGCCTGACTCTGTCTCAACATGAACAACAACAATGACAATAATACATTAGGAAAATATCCCTCCACCCCAAAGCTTCAAACACTCAGGTCCTGGCTAGTTCTATGTCAACTGGACCCAAGTTACAGTCCTCTGCAAGGAAGGAACCTCAAATGAGAAGATGCCTTTATAAGATCTGGCTGTGGGGCACTTTCTTAGTGACAGAGATGTAGGAGAGCCCAGTACATGGTTGGTCATACCGCCCCTGGGGCCGGTGGTGCTGAGTTCTATAAGAAAGCAGGCTGAGTAAGTCATGAGGAGGAAGCCAGTGAGCAGCACCCATCCATGACCTCTACAGCAGCTTCTGCCTTCTGCCTCCAGGCTCCTGTGTTCTTTGGGTTCCTCTCCTGACTTCCTTTGATTGATGGGCTATGCTGTGGAAGTGTAAGCCAAATAACCCTTTCCTTCCTAACTCACTTCTTAGTCATGGTGGTTCATCACTGTAATAGAAACCCAGAAGTATGAATGACAACTTTCTCTTGGAACTTGCTGTTATCCTAAGGGAGGGAAGGGAAATCAACGAGCTAGTCCAAAATGTGTCCCTTGACCCCATCCCGAGTAGGGCAGAAGTGTCACTCACACAGCAGACAAGGAGCTGTCCTTCTTGGGCTTCTTCTTCTCTCTTGCATCGCTGAAATCCAGTGCAGCCTTATCCATGCCCAGTAACTCGCTGATTCTGTCTCTCCCATAAAACTCTCCATATTTATCCATTACCTATGGTCAAGGAAGAAGTATGTCATTGGCCTTAATAGTAGTGCCACCTATTCAAGTATGCCAGAGTAATTTTTTGTTGTTGTTGTTGTACATTCGCTTGATGGCATGGAAAACAGCCTTCTAGTTTACAGTCCATCTTCTGGGATCGTTGGGATCTGGGATCGCTATTGAAGTTCTAAGAAAATCTACAGCACTTTGAATAACTCAGCCCTGAAGAGTGAGATGCCCCTTTTAGTACAGGAGGCACAGGAAAGACTGTGGTGACGTATGAGAACGAGATGATGGGGGGAGAGGAGTGTTCTTTTACCAGGAATTTTTTCAGAACTTTTGTGACTGTCATGGTCTCTACCTTTCTTGCTTATCTCAGGTGTCTGGCAGGATGTTACCAGGTGAGCGTTAGTGTTGTCATCCCATTGTACAGGTTAAGAAACTGAGGAGATAGCTCAGTTGATGAAGAGCCATGTACAAAGCTGAGGGCAGTAGAAGGTGGGTATAACCCCACCACTGGGAAAGCAGAGAAAAGGGGTCCATGAGACTCGCTGTCCAACAAGCTGAGCTTAACTGGTGAGTCTCAGGACAAAGGGAAAGTCCATGTCTCCAAATAGGATGGACTTTTCCTGAGAAACAGTAGCCAAAGCTGACCTTAGCTTCTACACCCATCCACACATGTGTACACACGTCCTCACACACACCCGTGTACCCAAACACACACACACACACACATGTATATATATACACACACACATACACACACATACATACACACAAAGAGAGAGAGAGAGACAGAGAGCCAGAGAGAGAGAGAGAGAGAGAGAGAGAAAGCGAGCGCCTGGTACTTGGACATGGCTCGCAGCTCAGCATAAATCCCAGCATGTCCAGCTCTGTGATGTGCTTCTCCCAGGCCTAAATCCATGTGTAATGGTACCAAGGAACAGCCAAAATGGAAGGAATGGGGAGATCGAGGAAAGAAAAACAGAGTAGATCATTAATAGCAGGAGGGACAGGAGGAGAGCAAGCAAAAGATAGTGTGCCCAGGAGACCAAGTGGGAAGGCAAGAGGACACAGGGGGAAGGAAAGACAAGAGCAGACAGAGGGAACCCAGGAAGGACGGGTCTCTCAGCACGCGCAAAACAGGTTAAGTCAAAAAAAAAAAAAAGCATTAAAGCCAAGTGGCGGTTACATGACTAAGAGCACAGGCCTTTCAGGCTGACTAAGCCATCTACTGGGTACTTTTTCTCAGGGCTGAAGAGGGCGTGTGGCGGCCCGTCTCTACAGAGCATGCCCCGGCTCGCTCTTCACCCTAGAGGACACAGCAGGTACTGCAGCGGAGGAGCCAGGAGCCAGGAGCTCCTCTTCTCTCCCCTTCCCTGCTTTCTTATTTTGTGTGTGCATGCGTGCATGTGTGTGCGTGCACATCTGTGGGTGTGTGTGAAGGCCAGAGATCAGTGTCAGATGGTTTCTTTATTCCCTTTCCGGTTTGGTCTCTCACTGAACCTGGAGCTCATTCCTGTGAGGCTAAAGGGCCAGTGAGTCCTCCTGATGCTCAGAGCTACGCCCTGCCTGACGCTTGGATTTCAAGCATGCACTGGGCCAGTTCGTGTGAGTGCTGGGGGTACAAACTCAGGTCCTCAGGTCACACAGCAAACACTTGTGTCATCGCTCTAGTCCTGGCCTTGCTGTTTATTTAACATAAATGTAGAAGGTTTTATTTTTTTTTCTGGAAACACTTTTGGTTTTATATTTTAGAAACTCCCTTTTTATACCATTCTAAAAACTTCGTAGATATAAGATATTTAAATTGCCCATTTAAAATTATTTTAGAATAGTTGAAAACTCTGGTTTAATTTAGATAGGCATTTATGTGTTAGTATAATAAACTCAAAGTGACAATTCACAAGGTAACAAAAATGTACAAAGATATCAGCAATCCAAGACTCTTTCCACCACCAAGTAGGGACACACACACACACACACACACACACACACAGACACACACACACAGACAGACACACACCACACACACACACACACACACACACACACTACATACACACATACACCACACACTACACAAACATACACACACAACACACACACACTACACACACACATACACCACAAATACACACACACCACACACACACCACACACACACCACACACAAACCACACACACACACACACACAAAACACCACACACACACCACACACACCACACACACACACACACACACCACACACACACACACACACACACACACACACACACACACACACACACACACACACCACACACACACACCACACACACACACACACACACAAACACACCACACACACACCACACACACACAAAAACACACACACAAACACACCACACACACACCACACACACACACCACACACACACACACACACACACACACACACACACACACACACACACACACACCACACCCACACACACACACCCACACACACACACCACACACACACACACACACACACACACACACACACACTACACACACACACTACACACACACACACACCCACACACACACACACACACACACCCACATACACACACACACACATACACACACACACACACACACCACACACACACACACACACACACACACACACACACACACACACCACACACACACACACACACACACACACACACACACACACACACACCACACACACACACACACATACACACACACCACATATACACACACACCACATACACACACACCACATACACACACACCACATACACACACACACACACACACACACACACACACACACACCACATACACACACACACACACACACGCACACACACTGTGCTTGATTACACTTCAGTTAATTTCAGCTCTTGGTGTATGCGCCATCTCTGCATCAAGTGGTAAGACTGGGTTTCCTTGACAACCAAGGAGTTGAAGCAGCCCTGAATTGATAAAGACACAAAATATCTCTTCCCAGGACAGGTGCACCTGTGCCAGTACACAGGGAACTGGCATTCACCAGGAGACAGTGGGTGAGCTGAGCAGCTCAAAGAATCAACAGGGCGCCTGGAGGAGGCTAAGTGGGGGTGGGGTGGATGGTGAGGGAAGAGGTATCAGGGTGAGGGGGTGCCTGCAATCCCAGCATTCTCAGGAAGCTGACACTACAGTGCGAATGAAGCTAACCTGGGCTGCCTGGTGAGTTCCAGGGTAATTTCCGCTACAGTCTGAGAACTTCCCTCAAAACTACATTAGAGAGGGGGGGAAGCGGGAAGGGGAAGGGAGAGGGAGAGGGAGAGGGGGAGGGGGACCGAGAATCAGAAAGAAAATTAAAAAAAAGAAAGGAAAAAAAGAAAAAGGTATTCCCAAGCAGCAGCTCTCAGCACACAATCACTTTGCATGCAATATTTTAACTGAACCGTGTGGAGCCACCTTGAACCTGTGTGGTAGGGTGCGCAGGGATAGCCCAGCCTCTGAGCAGAGGTTCTCAACGGCAGAGCTTAGCAGGCAGGGTTGTGGCTGAAACAAGACCACTGTTCTCTCTGTTCTCCCCGCCACACTCCAGTACAATTAGAATCCGTTTGTTTTTTTTTTTTAAGGTCTTTAAAGTTATAAGACAGAAAACAAACCAAACAAACCAACAGACAAAGCCCACAGCCTGCAGCCCACACGGGGCAACATTCTTACTGATTCTTGTCATTGTTCCCTAAGGCAGGACAGGCAAGGGAAGCAAGGGCTGTTGATCTGGGGGCAAAAGAGTATGGATTTCTCAGATGCTCTTTTGAACGTCCCTATTCGATTCTCTCGCTGCCTGGAAATAGCAACAGCAAGCAAGCAATTGGAACACACGTCACATCCCATTCTCCATCCAAAACACATCACAATAGAGCCCGAAGCACCCTTAAAAAAAAGAAAAAAGAAAAAATATGGGAATTCATTCCCTCTTAGAAATATTACCTTTCTTTTAACAAATTTATCCCAGTAGTTATTGGGAAATGACCTAAAAGATTCAAAAGATACAAAAGCAGAGAGGTAAGAATAGTATTACCTTTTAAAATGACGAATGACACATAATTTGAAATAAACAAAATATGGAAAATAATATCCATTCAGATATCCTGAAACCTATTAGTAGTACAACAAATCACATAACCACTCTGGTTAAACGTTTTCTATATCGTCAACCACTCTGTTCATATTTTTTTCTAAATCATTTAAGTATACTAAATATTTTAAGTAATAACATATAAACATACAAATAGGTAGATCACATTAAAAGGATATGCAATGATATGTTAATATAATCATATTTATTTACAAGTTATTATATTATATTTATCACTTATTTATGAGTGATATATATATATGTATATATTCTTGTCATTTATTTTTAAACTTAGAATGTTTAGAAACTGTGGTTTGGGTGATGGCTTAGAGTACTTTGTCTAGCATGCTCAAGGCCCTGGGTTTAAGTCCCCCCACTCCAAAAAGGAGCAAACTAGTAGACTAGAGACCTATCACTGTGTTGCTATGAAGTCAGAGTCTTATTCCCCACTGGAAAACCTGGAGCCTACTAGAAATGGTAACTTAAGAATCAGCAATTCCAGGGCTGGGGACATAGAATCAGCAGAATATTTACAGAGCATGGGTGAGGCCTTGGGTTACCCTCAGCGAGATAAAAAAGTAAAGAGTAAACAAACCCAGCAGATTTGGTCCTTGTGGAGTATAAACACTCAAAAATACACTGCCAATAACTGTTTTTACAGAAGGTATAAGTTGGGATGGATTTATATGTGAGGGACATCACACTGTAACAGGCTGGTGGGTGATGTCCTCTGGAAGCTCGGGCACATTAGCACTGCAGATCCAATGTTCGCCTTAGATGCTACACCGCTTTCCTTGATGACTAGTTTCTGCTTCCTCTGCATTCGGATGAGACTGTGCTGCACCGTGGGGCGTGAGCCTAGTGCCGCACTCCCTTGAACACTGGGTAATGGCTGTGTAGTCCCATCAGCACTGTGGAAATAGCCTCCAAGCACTGTTTGATTAAGAGAGTCAGACCAGAGGGGCAGAAACTACAGCATCCATTAGGCTTCTCAGCGTTCTTAGTCTTTTGATTTTCTTGGCTGAATACATAACCGTTACTCGCTTGGGCTGAACTTTTAACAAACCTTCAGAAACACTAGCAGAGAATTTCTTTAAACATCTTGAAATCCCTGAGCCCAGAAATGCTTCTTATAATCCTTCACTCACTGTGTGTTGATCACCAGTCTGTCCCATTGGCCTTTGATATCGTCTTCCGATGGCTGCTCCGTAATGTAAAGCCCATCAAACTCCAACTTCCGTGCCACTTCCTTCTCTCGCTTAAAAATAACCAAGGGGACCTGCGGGTGGGAATCAGCATGCCCATGCCGACATTTGTTTAGCTGGACTGACATGTCTCACAGTCACTATCTTTACAAAACAGCTCTTGAAATTGCAGGCAAGCAAAACTTCAGTGAAAATCAATCAATTACATTCAGGAGAAAAGAAGCATTTAGAAGGTCTGGAGGAAGGCAGTACACATACACGTTCATATGCTTTAAAGACACGAGGGTTAGTGTATGATTAGGTTACTGGAAGCATTCTAAGTTCTAAAAGAGACAGGCGACTACAAAATACTCAATATAAATTTAAATGAACAGATGTGAAAAAACTTACATCTCCAAATGCATGTTTTTTTTAATCTCTTGAGTAACTCTATGCACAGCCTGTATATATTATATAGAGGTAAATTCACCAATTTAACATTGGTGTGCTGGCTGGTTTTGTGTGTCAACTTGACACAAGCTGGAGTTAGCACAGAGAAAGGAGCCTCCCTTGAGGAAATGCCTCCATGAGACCCAGCTGTAAGACATTTTCTCAATTAATGATCAAGGGTGAGAGGGCCCAGCCCATTGTGGGTGGTGTCATCCCTGGGCTGGTGGTCCTGGGTTCTACAAGAAGGCAAGCTGATCAAGCCAGGGGAAGCAAGCCAGTAAGCAGCACCCTCCATGGCCTCTGCATCAGCTCCTGCCTCCAGGTTCCTGCCTTGTCCAGTCCAGTCCTGACTTCCTTTGGTGATGAACAGCAATGTGGAAGTGTAAGCTGAGTAAACCCTTTCCTCCCCAACTTGCTTCTTGGTCATGGTGTTGTGTGCAGGAATAGAAGCCCTAACTAAGACAACTGGCAAAAGTCTTGGTGAATAAAACAAGGTATCTCTGTCATCTGTGGATGATTCCCTTTTCAGGTGGACAGGGTCTATGCAAGCATAGTAGGGACACCAAGGAAGTATCTAGAAATATTTATCCCCATGAGAAGAGGGGAACAAGAGGTAGAAAAGATCCCTATATTTCACACACTAGTGTTTTATTCTAAGCCCCAAGTTTTTCAACTATCTTATGAGACTTCATAGCCAGAGGCATAAGGCAGTGAAATAAAAAATAGATATATTTGTGCAGGTGAGGACATCCTCAAGCACTCCCAGAGACTATATTGCCATCTCAATTTCTATTCACCAAGGCTTACTGTTACCCCTGGCAGAGACGTAGGTATAAAGGCAACTTATTTTCTGGATAAAAGAGCAAGGATTGTGAGACTTGTGGATGTTGAGAGATCTGTGCCTAACAACAGAACAGTCGCACTTTACAGGTATTTAACTCTGAGAGACTGTGGGCGGTGGGGAGGGTGGCTCACCTTTGTGTGGTCAAGTTGTACTTGAAAAGGTTGACTGTATAAATAATTATCAGAAGGCAAAAGCATACTCGAAATCAATGACTGATCAGTGGAAACTCGGAGAGATCAGGTTTTCTCATCCTACTGTTGGAGATGGATGCCTATGACCACATTTTACTCTCCTGCCCTTAGCCCGTTATTTCCCCTTACCCCAGCCTGCTTCTCCCTTCTGCCCCAGTGGTGTGGATCCCAAGAGCATCCCAAACAAAATGCCACACTCGGAAATTCCACCTTAGTACCAGAATCCCCAGACAGACCCTCTAAGCACAGGAAGCCGGGGACTTACTTTCAGGCAATAGTACCCGATGATGCAGAAGAAGGAGATGATGGTGTGGAGGATGGCTAGGATGCGCAGGGTGGGTTCCATGTAGCCGCTACTCTCCTCCAGGACGTAGTGAACCGCAATGACTCTGTGGGGGCTGCTGTCCAGGCTGGTGGTCACTTTAGCGGCATCGCTGGAAGTTCGGGTAGGCAGCTCCTTCCCTTCAACCACAGAAGAAGTGGAGACCTGATTCAAACCATTTAAAATACGGTCAGTTCTCCGCGTGCCACATCGCCACGAGCAGAAAGGAACTGAAACACGACCTCTGCAGATGTGAAGTCAGAACAGGACGGTATCATGGAAAGACTATCGGGGAAAGTATAAAGAGACAGCTTTTCCAACAGCGATCACGATTAATAAATACGCATCTAAAGTTTATGCTAGGGGGTTGCTGGAGAGATAACTTGGTAGGAAATTGCACTTGCTGCCAAGTTTGATGACCTAAGTCCCATTCTCCAGAAATGACATTGATGGAAGGAAGAAATGGACTCTTGTCAGGTGTTCTCTGACCTCCGCATGCACACCATGACACGCTTGTGTGCGTGTGAGCACACACACACACACACACACACACACACACTAATTGTTAATTTTTTCAAGTTCATGCTAATCCAACGAAGAGTTATAAGGAATCCAAATTGTGCAGAAAACACTAGGTACTTTTCTTCTCAGTTAGCCAAATAATGTCATGTAAGAAAGGTTCTGTCACAGCCAAGCATCATAAATCATAACAAGTAAGAAATCCAGCTGAGTCGTCCTAGAAACACTGGGGTACACCCTCTGTAACACCCCACCTTCTCAGTCCCGGCCAGCTGAGGTCCCTCCTACTCCAATGCCAAGAGTGCACGCACCATTTTCTGTGGCATCTGTAGTGGGACTGGGCTTTGGTTAGTCTCGTTTGTGCAGATGCAGTTTAGACTCAGTATAATGTGCTCACTTGCAGCTCACGGGGAATCTATCCACTGGTATCAGTCACTTTTGACACTTATAATGGTCTCTAACCCACCAGAGCACACACACGTACCTTGTAGAAGAGCAGGATGAAATTGATGGCGAAGGCGACAAACAGGGCCAGCATTCTCATGTTGTAAAAGTTGCGAGCAAAATAGTTCTGAAGAGAGAAAGAGTTAAGAACAGGCCCATGGTAAGGGATCAGAAATGTGCAAACGTTTGAAACAAACCATCCGTTCATTTACTCCAACCTACAGACTGAGAGCCTGCTGTGTCGGTGGTGCTGGGGACACACAGCGAGGGACAGAGTTTCTTCTGCCACGGAGAAGACCACTAGTTATAACCACACCTTGGTCAGCTATCATTCAGGAACTCCAAATGGCACATTGATACTTAGGTGAGGGTTTGGGGACTGCGAGGATAGTTTGGAATGGATGACTAGGAAAGGCTTATGTCAGGAGGTGAGACTGAGCACCTTGGGGAGGCAAGAGACATGGGGAGCGTGTTAGAGACGTGGGGAGCGTGTTAGAGACATGGATAGCGTATTAGAGACATGGATAGCGTGTTAGAGACGTGGATAGCGTGTTAGAGATGTGGGTAGCATCTTAGAGACATGGACAGCGTGTTAGAGACGTAGATAGCATGGGCAGGGCCTTTAATTATAGTGGGGTTGGAGAGAGGGTTAAGTGCATTTGCTGAGAGCTAGGCTCAGTTTCCAGCATCCACACAGAAGCTCACAACTATCTGTAACTCTAATTTTGGGGGGATCTGATGCCCTCTTCTGGTCTCCAGAGGTATTACTAAAACGAGTAGTTTGTGTGTGTGTGTGTGTGTGTGTGTGTGTGTGTGTGTGTGTGTGTGTGTGTGTGTGTGTGTGCGTGCTTCAGAAGTGAGCTCTGGCAGGGGAACAGCAGCTGAGTTCTAAAGGCTTCTGATGAGGATTTGAGTTGTCCGTTACGGCAAACTGATTCAATGATCTCTAAATCCATTTACAACCTCTAAGATTATACTTTTGAGCATGTGAAGTCTGTTCTAGCATTTCCTGGATTTAGAATGTTGTAAATGACCTAACCCTTCCTGGAACATATCTTGTCTCTTCTGTAACGTGAGCACAACAGAACCAGCCTCCTACATTTGCTATGAGAATCTATGATAATGCCTGTTAGTCATTTTAATATGCTACTAATAATTAACACAACACTTCGTATGCTGCCACTGTGACGACTGCTGTTTCATTCTAGATGGGATAAGATGCTTTTGGAGAGCTAAAGAGGACGGGATGGAACTAGATGATGACTTAGAAACTCCTCTGTGGAAACAGTAGAAGCAACGGGGACTGGGTAGTATGCATGGCTGCAAAAACGAGGTAACATGAGTGGGTCTACATCCACGGTAACTGTGGACACGGAATCAGGAATCTTCAAGGCACGTTAAAAGAAGAACTGAGGGGTTTTTTTTTTCTTCGTTTGTTTGTTTCTGTACTATGCTAGAAGTAAGAAAGAAAGGACTCTTAGTGACTGAGTGCTAAGTGACTGGTGGGTATGGTACAGTGAATGGGAAGAAGTCAAAGCAACTCAGCGGAAGAGGATGTAAGGGAAGAGGCCACATTGGAAGTTACCGTTTGTTAGAACATGGAGTGAGCTTTAACATGATAAGGCCTAACCACAACGACAATGCCTCTCACTAATCTCTCCATGGATATAACCCTTCTCTGTGGGGTCCTTGCCCTGCAGTGGGATTCTGGCTTTACGGCCATGCCTAGTTATACTAGGAGTGGATGACATATTCAAAGTGGGCCAGTTATATGTATCTCCCAGCAAGTAACAAAACAGGTCACAGAGACTGAGTTATCTAACTGTGGCTTTTGTATGGGGACTGTCACAAAGACATGGAGGGGAGAGATCTATGGGCACGGGGCAGGCACCAGGGCCATGACTGGTCTGATGTGTGCAAAGTGGCAAGCCGAGGCCAAGGCTGCAGAGATGGAGAAAGAGTTATATAACTGGGAAACACAGGGACCCAGAGGAGGAAATGAAAGCACATCTCAGTTGCTTTCCTTAGGCAACAACAGAGACAGGCTCCTGGGCAACCACAGGACTGATGTGTACTGAGGAGCCTACCCAACGTCCAGAGCATCTACAAACAAAGACACCTGCTGCTATGGCAACCACGGATGCACATCAAATTAACAATTATACAGAGTTATCTCAGAAACCTTTATGTTCAACGGACTCTGCAGCAAACAATACAGGGAAAGAACCTGATTTGGGAAATACTCCTATAAAACCCTATGAAGAACTATCTTCTTTCTTTTGTTTCTTCATTTTCTCTTACCTGTCACTAAAGAAACTTTTTATAAAATGCATTTATGTTTTATCTCTATAAGTTTATACGTATTTCTTTTTAGTAAAAGGTGGGATGGTAGATTCACTAGGTTCTGGGCTGATGGGTTCCAAGGTATTTGTAGGAAGACTCTGGAGCTACTGTGGTGTCTGTCGTTCAGATGTTAAGACAGTGTGAACGTATGTAGAGACCTTGGAGGTACCAACCATGGGAAGGTGTGTGCAGGCCATGGAGTGTTAGGCATCGTAAATTGTGTAGAAGGAGCAGTAGCTAGAAAAATAGACATTTGCCTCATAACACAAATACAGTGGGCTGCAGAGATGGCTCAACAAACTGGCTGCCCATGCAGGGGACCAAGGTTTGGTTCGCAGAACCCACATAGTAGCTCACAACTGTCTGTAGCTTCAGTTCCAGGTATCAGATCTCTGGCTCCCCCAGGCACTTCCATACCCATAGTATACATCAATGTATGGACACATTCACATGTTCACGCAAAATAAAGATAAACTGTTTAAAGAACCCCAATACACTAAAACGAATAGATAAACATCTGGTTAGCCCTCTGGTTATGAAGGCAGAGCCTCCATGTGTCAAATCAGTTGCAAAGAGAAAACACTTGGAAAAAAATTTGTCCTAAATGGATACAGACTTTTTTGCTCTTACCATTATTCCCTAAACATTTCCATAACATTCAAACTGTGTTAGAGGTTGTAAATAATCTAGATAGGTGAAAACATATGGAAGGATATGTGCTCTTTACACTCAAACATTCCACTATTCGTACACAAGGGACTTGAACACTCTCAGATGTGGGTAGGAGAAGGGCTTTTGGGATCAACGGCTACACATAACCAGGGACAACCAATCAGTACCAAAAGTCTCACCAGCAGCTTCTGTTGGTAGGCTATGATTTTCTTCCAGAATGCTGACTCGGGAACCTCAGGCTCCCCATATCGATGTGTATGAAGCTGCCTCAACTTCTGTTTACCCTTATCATCTTTGGCTTTTTCTTCTTTTTCTCCATCCTCTCCCCTGTAAAAGCAAAGGAAGCCATGTCGAAGACCCGAAGAACCACACAGCTACTTCACAAAATACAAAGGGAGCAGATAAATCGCAACAGCTGTTTAGAAACTAAGCCCTCTGTGCCTGTACACATACGTTCATGTAAGAACAGTTGTGAGCTACTATGTGGGTATACAGACAGTTGTGAGCTACTATGTGGGTGTAAGCATGTGCATGTATGTGCATGTGCATGTATGTGCATATACATGTGGGATCCAGATAGAGACCTTGAGGGCCCTTCATCCTCGGGTACTACTCACAGTGATTTGTGAGAGAGTTTAGGACTGTTTCACCTTTAGGCTAGGCTGTCTGGCCAGCCACTCCCGGGGATTTGACCATCTCTACCTCCCAAGTGCTGGGATTACAAGAGCAAGCCATTCTGTCCAGCCTTTTATGTGGTTTTGGGGATCAAACTCAGGGTTATGCATTCACGTGGCAAGCATTTTAGAAACTGAGCCATTCTCTGTAGCTCCCAAACTGAGTTCTACCCCAAATAATCATAACCTTCTGGGTTTTAGATTGAGGAAAAGGATTTCCTGCCCTCCCCGCAGATGAATAATTCTGTGGACTCTGAATCAAAAGGACATTTTTCCAGGCCAGGAAGCTTTTTGTGCCCCTATTTGGCAGATTATCTTTGCTTGTATAGTAAGACATTTGATTACAAAATGGCACAACAACAAAGACATTTCTCCTGTCTCCCCAACCCCTATTCAACGCACTTTAGTTCCTTTTTATTATGGATGGAAGGGAGGCCTCGTGTATTCCCCAGCAAGTGATCTGCCATGAAGTTCCAGTCCAGTCCCCTTTTTTTACCATTAAATTGGAAACAGGGTCTCACTAAGTTACCCAAGTTAGCCTTGGACTTCCTCTGTATAACCCAAGATATCCTTGGATGTGCGGTTTTCCTGGCCAGCCTCCCAAAGGCCTAGAGGTGATTGCTTTATTTGTGTGTGGGAGGGGCAGGGCATATCTTTATGTGTGTGTGTTGGGGGCAGGGCATGCCATTTGTGTGTGGGAGGGGCAGGGCATACCTTTATGTGTATGTGCGGGGTGGGGAGGGGATGCCATTTGTGTGTACGTATGGGGAGGCATGCCATTGGGGGTTTAAGCCATTTGTGGTAGGGTCACAGTCATATACAGGGTCATTGTCATATTCAGGGTCAGATGTCCTAGTGCACTAGTGAAGGTCAGAGGACAACACGCAGGAGTTGATTCTCAACACTACAATGAAGATCTGGGGACTGAACTCAGGGCCTCAGGTTTGGCACAAGTGCACTTGCCTGCTGAGCCCTCTTGCTGGCCCATAATTCAAATTTTAACAGTCTCTAACCCCTGAGACTTAAAATCAGAGTCCTGTACATTTTGGTTTTTTCCCACATATAAAAGACACTGATAACACTAATACACTGATACTAGTAATCATATTCACTTAATTTTATTAAGAAAAATACATTAATTTTATTTAAAACAATATGCTCTTATTGCTATATTAATCTCAGATAACAATGGAATTAGAACCAGAAGTTTTGTAAGCTTCTAAGAATTAGAGTTACTCATCTATGTCGTGTGTGCACTTGCACACGTGTGTGTGCGTGGGGGGACGGGGTCAGAGGACAAGCTGCGGTGAGTGAGACAGTTAGGTATCTTCTTCTGCCATGTGGATACTGGGGATCAAACTCAGGTCTCCAGACTTGGCAAGAAGCACATTTACCTGCTAACTCACCTCTTCAGTCCCAGAAGAACTAGGGGTTCATATCAAAAACGCTTTTCATGTAAAGAAAGTAAGACTCCTTGTGAGGGCACGGATGCTGAGCTCAGCTCACGCCCAACACTGTACTTCCCAGCAGGTAAGAACGTCATGTTGACTGCACCCTGTCACGTGTGCTACGTTTACTACTCTAAATTATCTGGCCATATTTCCAACAGATCTAAGACAATGAAAACAGGCTAGTGAAGTAGCAAAGTGATTAGGGGAGATCGGCAAAGTGCCTGTTCTATGAGAACGGCGATGAGACAGGAATCTATGGTTTTCTGTTCTTCATAGCCTTTTCTAGCTGGACATGAGATTGCATATGTTTGGGGTAGGAGGGAGACAAGGGTTTTCTACTACTGATGGAAAGCTATTGTGGAGAGAGAGTTGGGCATTTCTCTTGTTTCATTCTGTGTTCCTCATTACCTACCTCCGTGTTTATAATTGGGCTCCACAACACCATATGTGCTCATGAAGATGCAGACCCCTAGGCCCATACCACAACAAGAATGTATGCATGCACATGTATGCATGTGCACACATGAGTGCATGTGTGCTCATTCACACTAGCATGCATACAGTGGGATGGGGCTCAGGAATCTGCACTGTGTTTGTGAGTGGGTGGACGAATTCATATGTGTGTGTTTGTGTGTGTTTGTGTGTGTGTGTGTGTGTGTGTGTGTGCGCGCGCGCGCGCGTGCATATATGTTCTCATGGAGGCCATGAGGTAACCTTGGGTGTGGCTCTTCAGTAGCCAATCACCAAATACTTTTTCCAACAAAGTCTCTTACTGGCCTACAGCTCTCTGATTAGGCTAGCATGGCTGTCCAGGGAGCCGGAGCTGCCTGTCTTCCCCTCCTCAGTACTGGGATTACAAATCTGCACCTCACACCAAGGATCTGATGTAGGCTGTGGGGATCGAACTAGGTCCTCAAGCTTATGGAGCAGGAGCTTTACTAGTTAACCTACCTCTCCAGCCTGCAACTTTCATTTTTAACAACCTCTAAGAGATCTCTGTTCACGTGGCCTCAGACAGTGCTCAGAGAAGCCACTACCGAACACACGAAGATGACATTGCCACATTAGTTTCTTCCCATCTTTAACAGGACATTCATATATAAGCTTCATACATCAGTCCTTTTATAGAGACACTGGGGTTTCTTCTGGTAGGGGAGAATCACACACAGGGAATGCCCATGGGAAGAGGAGAAAGACCCTAGGTGGGGGTAATCCTGGTGGCCCTATAGGAGGTGAGGTCCTGGTTTTCACATAGGTCTGAGATGGGGTCATGTGACACCTCTGCAAGGTAAGAGTGTCCCAAAGAGCAGGGGCCAGGCCAAGAGGTTCCTGGACATACGGGAATGCCTGTGGTGGTACATACTCAGCCTTCTCCGGTTCAGACTTGGTTTCTTCCTTTTCTTCCTTTTCTTCTTTTACCTTCTGCTCCTTGAACATGACAGTAGCAAACAAAAACAAAGGCAAAAACATCTTATTACTGTTGTAGATGTCTGTATATAGTGCGAGTGTTCTTATCTCTGCAGGTAGCTATGTATACACGTGACCATGCGAATGGAGATCAGAGGACAACCTAAGCCATTGTTCTTCAGAAGACTCATACCTTGGGTTTTTCAGGCAGATGTAATATTCTTCCATTAGCCATGCTAGATCGTGAACTCCAGGGACCTACCTGTCTTTGCCTCCCCCGAGCTGAGATTATGAGCCCCACACTATTATGCTTGACTTTTTCTTTTTAAAAATGTGAATTCTTTGGATTGAATTCCAGGCCTCGTGCTTGCAAATTATCATACTTAGATTCCCATTGTTGGTGATAAAGCACCATGGGCAGAAGTATCTGGAGAGGAAAGGGTTTGCTTCACACCAGTCCATCACTGAGGGAATTCAGGGCAGGGACCTTGAGGCAGGAGCTGAAGCAGAAGCAGGTAGAACACTGCTTCCTGGCTTCATCTTCATTGTTTTCTCAGCCTGCTTTCTAACATCAGCCAGGATTATCTGCCTTGATGTGGTACCACCCACAGTGGGCTGGACCTCCCCATATCAATCGTTAATTTAGAGAAGGCCTGACGGACTTGCCTCCAGGCCAGCATTGTGGAGGACTATTTTCTCAGACGAGAGTTTCTCTTCTCAAATGACTCCAGCTGGTGCCAACTGGACAGAAATGGTAACCAGGCTTTAGTGACCGAGATCTTCTCCGCTCTCTAAGCATGGTTATGTATCACCACTGTGTGCATCTGGGGAGCTGTGTAGCCACCTGTCAACTCAAAACCTGTAACCCACACAGGAGCCCGTTTGTTTAGACTGAGATAGAAATTCCATGAACACGTCTCCTCCTATCGCTCACCTTTTAGGCACACCCTCCTCTCCAGAAGTGGTGGATTAAGAACTTTCTAGGCTCCTTTCTACTGGCTTTCCTCATTTCAGAAACAACCTCCTTTCTCGTATCCACTGGGCCAAATCTTTTTCTTTCTAGGGCAATTTAAGTCTTACCTCTTATTATTTCCATCTAACTGCTGGTGTTTGCCTTGTATCAACACCCACTGAGAAACCTTTTGGCTCTGACTATCTCATTCCCTCGGTGTTCTCAGGCACTTGGAAAAATGAGCACAGAGAGTAGGGTACAACTCTCTGTTGGTGATGGTACAACTGACCATCACCATCACAACACGACTTTATCTCCACGAAGCATACATAGTAACAGTTTCAGATAATGATTCATATACATTCCTCATGGGTCCAGTTTTGCCTTCCAAAGGTTATTTTTTTCCCCAGAAACTCAAGATGAGAACAAGAGTGAGCAGGAGAAAGAGAAAAGAGAGAGAGAGAGAGAGAGAGAGAGAGAGAGAGAGAGAGAGAGAGAGTGGAGTACCTAATGGCATTAATACTGATGACTTAAAGTACCTGAAACTTTTCTTGTACCTCGGGGACAGGGATGGGGTTGGTCATGAGGTCACTGAGGCCAGCATTTGGGTTGTGAGGAATTAGTTTGTACTGCCCTCCTTCTCTCTTCAGATCCAAGCCAAATATGTCTGAAAGAAGGTCACTTTCCTCCGTCAGTTCCTTCAAGTCCGTTAGGTCTTCAGAGGGCAGGGCTGACTCTAATGGCTTCCTCTCTCCCTCCTCTTCATCTCCTCGAACCTCATCCTGAGTAGGGTCTGGCATGTTGGCAAGAAGCTCTGCCACTTTGATTTTCTTAGCACCTTCCACCAGGCTGCCCCCCAGCAGTAGGCTGGAGACAATGCGGAAGAAGCCCCTGCAGACGCTGGCCACGAAGTGTAGGAGGGTGACAAACACACTCCAGTAGGATGAGAAGAAGGCTGAGACCATGTCCTTCACTGTCATCTTCTTCATTCTCTTCATCTGCTTCTTCAGGCTCTTCAGGCTGAGCATCCTCACAAGGGTTAGGACATTGTACCTGAGTGCAAACAGGGCTGACTGGACAGTGAGCAGGGAGAAGAAGCCCATCCGTGGGGCCTGCTCCTCTGGCCTCTCCTTTTCACTCTCCTCTTTATTCGCTGACCTCTCATTCAGGTCGGACTCTGAGATCTGAGCTGCCAGCTGCATCTCAAAGATGGTGTCCTCACAGAAGTTCACAAAGAGCTCCATCTTCTCCTTCTCCCCGCCCTCATTGACCACATCGAATATGAACTGCCTCTTGGACTCCTTGACCTGGGGCTTCTCCCACTGGGTTCGGCTGGATTCGCTGATCTCAAAGTAGACCCTCTCGATGCGCTTGGCGCTGCCCATGATCTCGATGCGACCTAGGAAAGGTTGGAAGTAGTTGAGGACACTCTCTGCCAACTCCAAGAAGGTCTGCAGCCTCGTGTCATTGGGCATGTGCTCTGAGAGGTTGGTCAGCAGAACGGCGACGTTGAAGCCGATGTCCTTGGCAGGCTCGTGGAACCTTTTGACAAACTCTTCATAATCCAGCGTCTCGTTCTCATCTGTCTCTGCACAGGACAACAGAAACTCGGTCTCTGACTGGGTGTAGTGTTTGTGGCTCTCCATGGCTTTGTGGAAGTCTCTCTTGGAAATGACCCCTTTGCCATCAGGGTCATACTCTTTAAATGTGTCAGAGGATGTCAAGTCCTTCAGTTTCAGAAACATGTCAAAGAACTTGAGGATCATCTCCACGTTGTTGGATGACTCCACAAGCATGTCCACCATCTGCTTGCCTATTGTTCCGTTCACCACATTACCTGAAGGAAAAAGCATTTGTGGTTGTTTAAAAATGAGCACCTTTGACAAAGCTGGTATTTACGATCAATCAATCAATCAATGAATAATCATACAGACCTGGGATTAAACATGAACCAAAGTCACTGATTTAAATTTCCTCCTAGTGTATGAGGCCATGAGAACAGATGGATAATTATTTCTAATCTAACATCTCACGAGGTGATTAAAGAAACACTGGAAGAACCTTGATCACAAAGTAATTAGGTTTCACACATAAAATTGAATTTCTGGGCCTGGGAGATGGTTTATCAGATAAGGGTACTTATTGCTCTCACTGACAGCTTGAGCTCCCTCCACCCCCATTCCCCTTATTTTCTTTCTTCTCCCTCCCTCTCTCCTTCCTCCTCCTGCACTACCTCCTCTTCCTCTTCCTCCTCCTCTCCCCCCTCTCTCCCCCTCCTTCCTTTCCTTCTCTTTTTCCCTCCCTCAATGGAAACCACTATCTTGTGTCTCCTCCTGGTCCAGAGTTTAGAGTTAGAAAAGAGGAGATTACTGAAAAGCTTTTAAAAATGGGGTTATTTTATAAATAGGAGTTCCTTAGAAGACTGTATTCCTAGAACGTGGGGTTCCATGAACCCCTAAACAGGCAGAATGCTATGACTGGAAAGATGCCACAGACATTGCTGTAACATGGTTGTGTAGCAGACACATGTGGTGAAGAGCCTGAGGTAGGCTTCTAAGGATGCCCGTGGGGGATTTGCCTTACTACACTAACTTGTGTTAGAAGACCTGTCTTATTTGTGGGGAGGACTATCCTCTGGCCAGGAGATACTGGAGAAAGGAGCTGAGCATTAAGAGACTCTTTGCTCTCTCATTGTGGATACAACATAACCAGCTGCTTCAAGCCCCTTCCACCTTAATTTCTCCACCAGCATAGAAGGTGCCCCAGAAATAACCATTTTTCCACTGTTTCTTCTATTGGGAAATTTTATCATAGCAAGAAGAAGAAAAACTAGACACCCAGCAATGCATCAGAGCTGATGGACGTTGCTTCCTGGTGTGATGTCTCGCTACATGGCGATGCCAAATAAGAAAACAAATGTGTCTGGAAAGAATAAAAGAGACCTTGAGAGTAGCGCACACTTAAAGTCCTACCTTCTAGCATAGACAGCAGCATGACCACCATGTCCTTCTGGAGATCCATCAGTTCTTTTAAGAGCTCAATCTGGCTGGAATCCTAGAAACACAGCATGCATTTGAGAGAAGGGGAAGAGAATGTGGCAAGATCAGGTCATTTTCACAGAGAACTTCCTGGCTGCAGACACTAAGCTCCTTACGGCATTGTGGAACTAAGAATGTCAAATGTAAACACATGGCTTACTGAAAATAAGTTGCAGATGAAGTAAAGAACTTCTCTGCTCATTGTGATGTGTGTATGCTGAAGCACCTTCAAGGACATGTGCCCAGCAGGTATGTAGAAGAATCCAAGTCCTGGGGAGCCTGCTAAGGCAGGACAAGATTCAGCTCTCTCTGCATATAGGACACAGCTTTTACTTGAAGAGACATTATTTTTCCTTCGCTCTGACTTCTTTCTTCTTACTCTTTCTTATATGTATTTATTTACCTTGAGAGAAAGTGCACATGTGTGTCCATGCTCCTATGTCACCGTAAGCTTATGGAGACCATAGGACAGTTTATGCGGAGTGGTTCTCCCCTTCCACCGTGTGGGTCCTGGGGATCACACTTGGTCTCCAGGCTTGGCAGCTAATGCCTTCACCCTCTCGGTCACCTCTCTTCTGACCCTAACACATTCTTTTTTCTATCATGTGTTGGGCACCCATTACCAACAGCTATGTCAGGCCATTAGATAAGCAGCAAGATGCCCTGCACCAAAGAGGCACATTTATCCAAGGATGAGATTATAGTCTTCCTATGTATGCATCTTGAATTGGAAATGGGACATGCATTGAGGTAGGGAAGCAACAAGTTATTTCTAACAGACTTTGTGAATTAACATCAAAACGTGTTCCTTATTTATCTTTCTAACTACCGTCTTCTCTTTGACTTTCAGAGAGTTGCTTTCCTGGTAGTGTGAATGTCATCTTTGCTTGTATGTGACCCTGTAAGAACTTCCCCTCCTCGACAAGTTTATCACAAGTTTCAAATCCATTTTCAGTATCTGTGAGAGGGAAGAAAATTCCCAATGAAGGAAGAGCAGGGAAGAATCAGAGGGCTGGGACATGACAATGTCTGCCATCTCTTTCCTCCTTCACATGCTTTCTCCCTCTCTGCTCATGCATGACGTGCTTTTGGTTTGGTTTTGACGGTGGGGTGCTCAGCAGTAATGTGTCTGTCCTAGCCTCGTGGGGATTCTTCACCGCTTTTATGAGTTTTCCATATCATGGGTGGAAGCCTTTAGTGGTACAGCTGCCCATAAGTAAGTCATCCAATGGACTTTCTGATGACGTAGCTGCTTTTGAGTCACCCATCATTCTATAGTTAACAAGTTATCAGCTTGTTGGTTCACCCAAATTGGACCCTGATAGAGTATGTTCTTTGGTCAGCTGGTGCCCTCTCTGGCAGGGGCATAAAGTGTTTTTATTAAAACATTTGATATATGTGGCAGAGAAATAGCTCGGTGGTTGAGACCACTTGCTGTTCTTGCCTAGAATTCGAGTTTAGTTCCTAGCACTAACATCAGGTGTCTCATCACCATCTAAAGCTCGAGCTTCACGGGAGCCAATGGCTTTCTTCTGGGCCTTATGGGTACCTGCAGTTATACACACATACTCAACACACACACACACACACACACACACACACACACACACACACACACACAGAGGTCTTTAAAAAATCATTTACCTCAACTAGCTATATGATATTTTATTTATGGGTTCATTAAAATAAAGTGATTTAATTATAAAATGAAAAAAATAAAATGTATTTCTTATTTCTAATTTATTTTAAAAGTAGCATATTTGAGATGGAGTAAAAGACCCTGAGGGAGGGTGTGAGGAGACAGTATCAAACTTAATGGAGCAAGGGTAGTTGCTGGCAGTTCCAGTCCATGCTGTACCCACTCATTTAAGGCACTGACTTACCTGAGACAGCTTCATCTGCATGTGTGCAAATACATGAAGGAAGCCCACAACAGCATCCCAGAGCCTGCTGTGTGCCAAACTCTGCTGGTTTCCAGTACAAGGACCCTGCAGCATGAACAGAGAGACAATGATCATTGGGGATCGCTTATTTGCCCAAACAAGCTTTGGTGAAAGAATTCTCTGTTCATGCATCTCATTGCCAGCTCCTTATCTGTGAAAGCAGAGGCATAAGATAGGAGAGGTGTGGTCGGGATAAAGTGCCATCAGCAGCTAGTGTTCATCCTGCCATTATCTAGTTAAATGTACCTAAAAATGTCTCAGGGAACTTGTTACTGTATGGATATTAACACACTGGGGACGCTGATCATTTCTTCTGTTTTTAGGAAAAGAGGAGGGTACTAATGGTTTGGTTATTCAGTCAAATCGATAGTTACTGCCTTGTGGAAAAAGAATATGTTACACTAGTGTGGCAGCACAGACCTGTGACACCAGGGGGAGGGAGGAGTTCAAGGTCAACTCTGGCTACTTAGTAGCTAGAGACCAGATTGCACTGCATGCCACCCTTTCAGAAAACAGAAATAAACAAACAAACAAAAAACAACAACAACAAAACTATGCTTAGGAGGAAGAAAAATTTGTTTCTTATTTCTAAGTAGTAATACAGATACAATATTCACAGAGGAAACAACTCTTGGATGCTTTACTTGCACAATTATTTAGCAAACAGTGTAACCACTGACAGTTTTTTAAATTAATGTTGATCATTAATATCATAAATCCTGAGTCCAAAGGAACTGAATCTGTTATAATAATTTTTTTTGGAAAGCTATTGGCTGAAAGAGTTCCAGCACTGGTCTCCCTCAGAACACAAACCAAGCCACATCATTATCACATGAGCTCAGTGGTCAGGGACAAGCAGGCGACTGCTAATTAGAAGCCTTATTATTCAGCCAGTCATATATTATGTATACATAAAAAGTAGCTCCTTAAACACATCATTTAAAATACTATTACCTCCAGAAACACAGGATAAAAGTTCTCCCACCCTGCCCCCTTGGTGGAGCACTGACTCCATTCCAGGCTGGCTAGGCCTGATTTATAAATAGGCCACTTCCTGAACTCACAAGTAACTCTCACAAATTCAACTCACTGATTGTGAAACCCTTAAATTTTAATGTGGGGAGAAAGATGGTTCCATGGATACAAAGGACTCGAGTGAGCCTGATGAGATGGCTTCAATTCCTATGATCTACATTAAAAAGAAAAAGGCAGATTCAGGGGTGCACGTCTGTAATCTTAGTCCTCTTCTATGGAGGCAGAGCCAGAAAGATTGCAGGGAGTCTTGCGGGCCAGCTAGAGTGCAGTACCTTACACCGAAATAGAAACAGGAGACGGTGCCTTGCAACAAGGTAGAGGGCTGTGGTAACGTCTAGACTCAAAACAATAGATCTGTAGCGTTTTTGTTGCTATGGAACAACAGTTAAAGAATGGTGGAGGTATCACGGAGAACAGACAGCAAGGTCACTGGGAAACAGCAGAAACTCAGCTTGGCCTTCATTTATCCACAATTTCCTTTGGGGCATATTTAAGGTTCTAATTCAAAGTAAGAGTTTTGTATCACCCTGGACTAACTAGGGCTTGTGTGAACGGTCCTGATATGACAACAGTTGCCAGCCTCAGGCTGACCACCCACTATTCCCTCACCAAATGAACACTGCAGCCCGCCATTATTGTGGACTAAAACCGGCTGAAAATCAAAATAGAGTCTTTCACGATGAAGTTCCAAGTTACAAAGTCAAAAGCCAAGCTGTTAACCTGACCAGCAAATCAGCCAGAAAGAAAAGGACTTTGATTCTGAGATCTTGTTCCATTGGGAAGACAATGAGAAGTGTTTCAAACCTAAGTCCGACCCTTTATCCTGATGCTGATCAGTTACTCTTTGTACATCATTTCACCTCCTTGGCCCTGAAGACAGGCAGAGTGACCAGCCTGCAATCGACAGCTTCTTTGGCTCTTTCTGTCCTTGATGGACTCCTTCTATTTTAGCAAGTGAAGTGCTGCCCGCTTCCAGAACTGGGAGATAATGCTAATTATGACGGGTAATGACATTATGCAATTTCACCCATGTACACCCCTTAAAGCTAAAAAGAATGTAGTGTAATTTCAAGAACCTGCTCACCCTTAGGCTGCTTGCTTCTAGGAGCCGATAGCAAATGTAAACACAGGTTCTTAGATGTTACTTTTTAATTATTCCTATGCAACTTCCGCCTCCGTGTCTCTGGAATACTATAAACTATGCGTTACTGACCAGTTTCTCTTCTCTTTCCTTCCTCTCATGTTTATTGAGTGTTCAACACTTATTACAGGCCCCAGAAATGTAGCATTGCACAAACCACGCCTCTCGAGCCTCCCTGATGACCACAGTTTCACTGGGCCTAATTGCATGCCCCAACTACATATTTAGGGTGGATATTGGTAAAGAGAAGACAAAGAATGAACCAAAGGGCTAAGAGATAGGTAAGAGGCTACAAGTATTTGCTGCCGTTCCAGAGGGCCTAGGTTCAGTTCTCAGTACCTACATGGCAGATCACAACTGCCTGGAATCCAGCTCCAGGATTTCTGACTGTGTATGTGTGTGTGTGTGTGTGTGTGTGTGTGTGCGCGCGCACACGCATATATATATATATATATATATATATATATATTTTAATTCAATAGAAATGTGGAGTTTTTTCTATGGATTCAATGATAATTGGTTAAATTTTATGTCTATCTATCATCTATCTACCTATGTACCTATCTATAGGGATTGAACCTAGAGTAGGCATGTGTTTTATTACTGACCTATATCTATATCCTCCCTTTTCCTTTTTTGAGACAGGCCCTCACTAACTTGCCCAGGTTGCCCAGGTTAGCACTCACTCTGCAGTCTTGGCAGGCATTGGCTTTGAGAGTTTTCTACTTCACATCCTGATTAGTTGGAAAGACAAGTCTGTGCTACCGGGCCCAGTTCAGAAGAGTCTCTTTAAAACAGCTGCTCCTTTCTTTCTTTAGAAAGCGGAAATGATTGGCATTTACCTGGATGTACTCCGTGAGTGTGTTGAACACCTGCTTCGCCACTTGGATGGCTTTGGAAAAGTTACGCTGGCCCTGCTCATCTATGATGTCCTTGCCAGAGTAGTACCAATAGAAATCACTAATGGACTCCTGGAAAACAAAGACCGTGCTGTAGACAGGCATTAGCCAGTTCTCACTGACCTGGCCAGGCCTGGACGCCGGCATAGAGAGATCTTAAATACAGCGGCCAAAGGAAAGCTGTGAAGTAAACACCTGTCATCAGCAACCTCCCGAGAGCACAGTGTGAAAAACCCCTTTACCTCCCAGTGACAGCCCTATCGAAATTCCAAGCAGAGAACTTAGCTTTGAAAATGACAGTCTGATGACCGTGGATTCGATGAATGGAATAATTCAGGAAACTAATGTCTGGTGAGTGGATTTAGACGTTTATAATGTGAGCCTGGCAAGTGACAGGCCATGGGACAATGTTTTGGAGGTTCCAGATGTCTGCCCTCCTTTTTCTCCAAAGAAGCCATGAGTACTTCACCAAGGTGAGTCCATAGCTAAGAGCTATGGTGGCTCCTTGCTTCTGTAGCTAAGGACAGTGGCTACCCTGCTTACGATCACTGATAGCTGCAAGCCTCCTGTGAGACTGATTTTCATAGAGATGTTTCCCATCAACACATTTCTGAAGAGAAGACCTCATTGGTGAAATGAATAACATGATATTGTTGAAGATATGGACTGCATTTGAGTTTGGTGACATAGTCTTTTAGGATTTGTATGTTTTCAGAGATGCCTTTGGATATATTTGCTTCATAGGGGACTTTTCTCCCATGGGGAAGAGGGAAGAAATGAAGGTAGGGGAGAGAGAGTGAGGCAGGATGGGAGGGAGGGAGAAAGAAAGTGGAGAGGCAAAAGAAGGAGTAAAGATGAAGAAAAGAATAGAGTGGAAGAGAGGAGAGGAAGAGAGAAGAGGAGAGGATAAGGGAGGGGAGGGGAGAAAAAGGGAGTGGAGGGGGAGAGCAGGGAAGGGCAGGGGAGAGCAAGGGAGGGCAGGGCAGGGGAGAGCAGGGCAAGGGAGGGAAGATGGGGGAAGAGAGGAGAGAAGAGGAAAGACTAAACTGGCCATACTTCTTTATTTTCAGAGGAAAATAGGGCTGGCCTGGTGTCAGGCTATAACCCCAGCTGTTGATGGTAGGAACAACCCAAGACAAAAATCACAAGTTTAAGGCCCTCCTGGGATGTAGTGGGAGTTCAAGGCTTTGGGTTAGAATCCTGGTACCAGGGACAATTTCTTTCTTTTTCTCTTTCTTTCCTTCCTTCTTTCTTTCTTTCTTTCTTTCTTTCTTTCTTTCTTTCTTTCTTTTTCTCTTTCTTTTCTTTCTTTTTCTCTTTCTTTTTTCCTTTTCTTTCTTTTTTCTTTCTTTCTTTCTTCCTTCCTTCCTTCTTTCCTTCCTCTTTCTTTCTTTCTTTCTTTCTTTTTCTCTTTCTTTTCTTTCTTTCTTTTTCTCTTTCTTTCTTCCTTTTCTTTCTTTTTTCTTTCTTTCTTTTCTTTCTTTCTTTCTTCCTTCCTCCTTCTTTCCTTCCTCTTTCTTTCTTTCTTTCTTTCTTTCTTTCTTTCCTCCCTTCTTTCTTTCTTTCTTTCTTTCTTTCTTTCCTTCTTTCTTTTTTTTAAAGATATTAAGGAAAAAGCTGGAAGCTTGAATTTCTTTGTTTGTTTAATGCCGGGCCCAACTCTTTCTTTCATAGGACAGTGAGAGAAATAAAACCTGTACAGCCGCATCCCTTTAGCTCCAACCTGGTAAACCAGTTCGATGTAATTATAGTGTCCAAAGCATTTTAAAGCAACAATGTGTTGGGTTAAATTTTAAGTCAGTGAAAATACTAAGACAAGAATAAAACTCAGCTTGGGACAGCAAAGTTGAGTGCAGGGAGGCAGTGGGATAGACTTGATTTTGTATCATTATATCTCTCTCCCCAGCTACGACTCAACCTAAGAAGCAGGAACTGTGTGTCAGAGCTCTTAGCGCAACAAACGAATGGAAAATACTATTGACCACAGAAGGAGAAGTTACAAAAAGATACATTTTATAGAGAGAGTGTGTCTAAGAATTGGGGGAAGGTTGCAATCAAAGGTAAAGGCCACACGTTAGCTCTAAATCCACATGTTCAAACCCTCTTAGCACTTTTGCTGTTAGCTGACCCCAGTGTCACCGTGGCTGGCAGATGCGACCTCTTACCTGCACTCGAAGGAGGTAGTCCACAGTAGAGATGATGATATTAACTGTGGTGTTGTTGCCAGTCTGGGTTCTCAGGTAATTCTGAAAATCTACACAAAACCAAAATTCTTTTATTAACGGCTCCCTCAGATGTACAAAGGTGGCCCTACAAGTCAGCGATGCCGCCTAACAGTACCATAGGGTGGCCAAAGGTAGCGTTTATCTGATCTTTTGAACATGAAATCATCTGAATCTCCCATGAACCTCTAGTTAACTCATGGTAGAGAGCCTGACTCCTATGCATAAGACCCCGGGTTAGATTTCCAGCCACATTAATGAAAACCAAAGTGAGTGGTGATCTCCCCTAACCTATTTCACAGCGGGTCAGTATTCAGCTCCGGATTAAGACATTGCTATCCTCATCTCACATTCTAGAGATATAAAAGTGGCTGAGGGTATTTCCATCATTGAGGACATAAAATGGAAATTTTTTATTCAGGAACCTTGTGTTCTCAAGTTCTGCACAAAAAAATGTTTGGAAAACAAAGGCAACAGTAAAGTATGGTTCCTGTCTTTTTAGAAATGCAGGCTGCCCGAGGTCAATAAAAAATCAGGAAAAAAAAAGATAGCCATCCACATTACTGTGAAGGGATCTAATTTTTTACCACCACCACCACCACCACCACCACCACCACCATCATCATCACATCCCTTATTTTTACTAACATTACAACAATAGGAAGATCAAGCGAAGCCAGGAACATGGTGCACACATCTGTAATCTCAGAACTTACCAGTTTGGGGCCTGCAAAAGACTTTGCCTCAAAAAACTAGGAGGGAGAGAGGAAGAAGTACAGGGAGCTGGAAAGGGAGTAAGGAGTAGAAGAGGAAGGGGAGAGGGAGAGGAACAAAGGACTTAGGAAGGAGAGAGAGTTGGATAAGATGGATGGATGAGTGGATGATGGAGGGAGGGAGGGAGAGAGAGAGAAAGGCAGTCAGGCAGGGAAGGAGGGAGGCAGAGAGGCAGGCAGGGAAGGAGGAAGGCAGGGAGGGAGGGAAGCAAAGAGGGAAGGAGTGGGGGGATGAAAAACTGCAAAGATTTTGAAAGCATCAGTTCCACTAATCACCTGGCGGTGCAGCGCTCAGTGCCTGCAAAAACGATGCTCAAACACGCCCCAGTGGAAGCCATGGGTTTCTGCTGTTCCAGCCTAGAGCCTCACTTCCCACATCATCAGCCCCGGGCTGGCTCACACATCACCACGCACCTGAGTTGTGTCCTTCACAGAGCAGCTGCAGGAATCGGAAGAGGTCACAGGTGAACTCATCATCCTGCAGTACCTTCTCTCCTGTAGGAAGGACAGAGGATGAACAGTGACCATCCCCGGGGGCCCTCCCGCTCACCCCCACCTCCGACATTTTCACATCCAGCTAGCAGCTCTCTGCACCCAGAACAGAACCAAGTCCCAGCCACGGAGCTTCTATCCGAAGCTCCTAGGATCATGCGCTTGGCAGATAGATGTGCTTTTTCTTTATCAGAAAAGAACAGGTAAATCTTAAAACCCGGGTTTCTCTCTGTTAGAAGCAGCAGCATGGGTTGGCAACATTTTGTAAATAACCCGAAGATTGAACCTTCCTTCCCTGATACCTTGTTTTGTGAATAGTAATGAATTCTACATCTTTTATAAATATTAGACTCACTTTGCTCCTGAGGCATGATCACATGGTTCATGGCAAAGCCACTGACAAACAAAATATCGCCGAGGGTTTCTTTTAATAAGCAATAATTAAAAGATCTTCATGAATATTGTGAATCGCTTGAAATGGTCAACTCCCTTTATTTTTTCATCAATTGTCAACTAAGTAAAATAGGCAGTAGCTTGGGTGTCTCAAATTGAGATATGTCTAGGGGGGTAATGTTTTCAGAGAAATGGGAAGATTGTCCCTGTGAAACCCCTTATAAAAAGGCTTAGGGGCTCAGCTGAGAGCTGATTCCTAACACAGAAAGGTAGGACAAGCTGGCCAGGCCTCGGGCAGAAGCCACGTTGAATTATAAAAAGTACACATATGTCATGACTAATGATGAAGACTTAGGAAAGGGCTTGATCCCTTACCTATTTTGCAATTCATAGTCCCAGTTTCCTTCTAGACACAAAAGCACAAGGAAAGAAACAAACACGAAACAGCACTGCACAAATGGAAACTGATTGTTAAAGCAAAAAGATGTGTAACTGGAAAAAATGTCAAAGTTATGAATGTCTTCTTAGGAATGTATATTATTTAGAAAGAAAAATAACCAAAAAAAAAAAAGCTGTTTTGCCAGTAAATGGATGTACTAATGTACTTAAATAAAATAATGACTGTATGGGCTGGGAGGAGCTTGGATTGAGAAAGAACACTATGCAGTCAATGTGCATGGGCTCAGCCAGGAAGATGAATGATCGTGGAGACACGAGAGCTTATGGACTTACCAGTCCGTAGTCTGTGACTTTCAAAGTGAGAGGCTTCATATAATGGTAGGGGTAGGAAGCAAAACCATTTTGGTAACTAATGTAAACATTAAAAAGGTATATATAATCATTGTCACTGTTTCCCTACTCACTCCCAAGATTGTTAAAATCGCCAAGCATACCAGTCTAATGATGCAGTAAATTCAAAACCTCCACACATGGCTGATAAGTCCATTCCTCAACGCTTGGGTCCATGATAGGAGAACCAGTTTAGGCTGATAGACAAGCTAAACTCTCCATTGATGATTTTGGGTATCATTTTTCATGAGCCATATAAATCAGAAGACTCTTCAAAATGATATTGAAATCAAACGATCATGAGTTCATTCAGACATATTGGTTCTTTCCCTGTGAGCCCATTAATACTTTTTTATTTCACAAAATGAAAACGGCATTGTGTGTATGTATGTATGTATGTATGTACATATGTGCGTATGTGTGTGTATGTATTTTTTCACTGTCCAAAATGTCAATGGCCTTGGGGCAAGTATTCAGAAAAATTAACACTGAGGTAGTCCATTCGTTTGCCTCGCAGGTAATATATTATAATCAAACTTTCATAACTGTTGCCATAGTGGTGATTTCTTGACTATAAGCTGAAACACATATACAAGAACTTTCATTTATCAATAAGCACACCATACACAGCAGAAAAATGGGGAAGAGGGGAGGAGAAGGTGAGTGGATGGGTCAAGCTCACTCTCAGTGGTGTGAGGTATATCCCAGGGTGCTCTGCTTCATGAACTCACTACTATTCAGCTAAAATGCTGCCATTGCCCATGCTGCCAATATGTGGTCTAGTAACAGAGACAGAAGACGGCTTTATGTCTGCAGGTGGTGCACAATCAACACATCTGTTTTATGTTATATGCAAAAAATCCCGTCAGATGCAAGCTAATATTAAAAGTAAGTAATGAAATGGAGGTGTCAGATGGGGTTGAAAGTGCTTTTACAGGCTTGAGATATTTATAATGGTTGCACAGGGGCTGATATGAATAAGAGGAAACATCCTTCTGCTTAAGATGTCCAATGCTCTCACACGGAGGGGACCCTAGATGTTGCTGCTTGGGACGAGTTTGTTCTTTGCCTCTAGGTTATTTCCATCTAAAGAGGAGGCCACCATGTAGCCTGCCAGTAGTTCTTCATCCTCTACAGTATGCTTATAAATAACAAAGATGGGAGCAACGTCCCTGCTCAGGAGACTGCTATTTGCCCATATTTAATTGCATTTACAGCTCTTAAAAATCATCACCCTCATTGAAAGGGAGCTCATATTCACAGCATTTTAAAATTTCATTGTGAAGATCCCATATAGACCATCATTTAAAGTAAGAACGAAACAGTGATGCCATTTTATGTGATCTCATAAAGTTAACACGTTATTCCTATAGCCGATATACCTGGGTTATACAACAAAGAGTATCTGCTTCAGTTCAATTAGACATATGTGCTGGGGTGGAGATGTGTATATGTGTGTCTTTGTGTAGAACAAGGGCTTATTCAGAATGACCATGAAACCATTTGAAGTTCTTATCCTCTTTCCCTGTTAAAGCTTGGTTCAACTGCTACTAATATTAATGTTTAATTCATTGGCAATACTTATTAATAGATTTTACATTTCAGTGGCACACATGAGAATTATATTTAACATGCACATAAAAATAATTGAAAATGGGTAGATCTCAAAGACTGGAATTCCCATTGTTGTAGGGTCCTGTAATATCAACATTTCTAATAAGTATCTACATCAAGGAAGTTTCCCTACAATCTCTCATTTAAATAAATCTCAGACATGCCCCCACAGTAATGGAGAAAATTAAATTCAAACTGATTTTTTAGAGAACTTAGATATTTATTTTGTGTGATGTCAAAACTGGAGAATTAATACTGAAAATACTGTTAGGTAGTTAGAAACTTGGGTATTTTATTGCATGAGATTTAGTTCTAATAACACCTTTTAAGAAGCTTTGTCATAACTTCTGTAGTTAGCTAACTTCTTAAAAATGGATTTGCAGCACATATTTAGTAACCACAAGTTTGTGCTAGAAACAGGATTTTATTTGAGACTCATAATGATAGAAATAAAGTTGGTGTAATCTATTTTGTAATTCAAGAAACAACTTGGAATGTAGGGAACTCAACGAACACCATACAGTCATTTGCTGGTAAAAGATCTAAGCCCATAGACTGTCCCTAAGCATCCAAATGTCTCCTCTAGGCCAGGTGCCTTTCTAGGTGAACAATACCCTGAACACGAATAACCCCAAAGTCTGATGGAGGAAGCAGGAAGAGACCAGTATATTTCTAGATTTCATGGTCTTTCTGAATCCAGTGTGTCATCCCAGCTAGACTTTGTAAAGTTAGCATCAGGAACCATTGAAATCTTTGACTAACAACCATCATGCATACTGTATGTTCTTCACATTTTGGAACCCAAGGAAACCATTTCCATGATATGGTTTGGGGAAAATGTAATGATTAGCTTTAACTGTCAATCTGATGGAGTCCAGAATCACCTAGAAGATGGACCTCTGGACACGCCTAGAGTGGTTATCTTGATTACATTAAGTGATATGGGAAGACTTATCACGACTGTGTGCAGGACTGTTTCCTGAGTGAGGGATTCTAGACTGTGTCCATAAAGTAGCGACAGTAAGCTATGTATAACATTCCTTGAGCTCTGTTTCTTGACCAGGGCTTTAATGTAACCAGTAATTCACACCCCTGCTGTCTTGATTCCCTACCATGATGGACTGTGCTCTTGACCCGTGAATCAAAACTGAAAACCCTTTCTCCCTTAAGTTGCCCTGTCAGGATGTTTGATTCTGATAGAATCCAGAAAAAAAAAAAAAAGAAAAGAAAAGAAAAATAAAAGTAGTCTTTCACCTTGAATCTCTTTTCTGTGGAGAAAAACAAACTCACCTACTCATTTTGTGTTTGGGCAATCAAAATGGCTCAAACTCATAAAGGTGCTTTGAAATTGTGAGTGTGCTGATTGGTTTAAGTCAACTTGACACAGCTAGAGTTATTTTGGAAGTGGGAACCTCAGTCTAAAAAGATGACTCCTGAAAGACTGGCCTATGGGAAGCCTGTGGCATGTTTTCCTGACTGATGACTGATAATGGTAGCCACAGCCCACTATGGGAAGTAGCCATAAGCAGATAGTAGGTTGGGAGCAAGTAGCTGAGGAGCAATCCAGTAAGCAGCACTCCTCAGTGACCTCTGCTTCAGGGTCTACCTCTAGGTTCCTGCCTTCAGTTCCTGCCCTGACTTTCCTCAGTGATGGAGTATGACATGTAAGTCTATGTAAGCCCTTAGAGTATGACATGAGAGTTATAAGCTTATATAAACCCTTCCCTCCCCAAGTTGTTTTGGTCATGGTCCTTAACCACAGCACTTGAACTATGACAAGGAACGAATGTGAAGCTTCAAAGCTAGAAGCCAGGTCACACAGCCTACACTTTTGAAACAGTGTGTTTGGGTGGGCTGCATCTGTAACAATCTACAAATGCCACAGAACACATCCCTTAAAACTGAGTTAGTGGGAGACTGTGTATACAGGATGTTCCTATTTCAGAGGTCAAGACAATAAAAAGTAGAGATAGCAGAGTGACTTTGGTTATTCAAGTGAATTAAAGTAGCCACATGCAAAATTTCCAGACTTTGGTAGATTGTTCCTCTTAAGCCAGAATGTTGGCATCTCCATGGTCACTTTTCTCTTTGAAATTCTCACTGTTCTTCATGGTTTTCATTCATCAGCATGCTGGCTGTCCTCCCTCCCTTTAGACAGTGATCACCTTCATCTGCAATGCTGCCGCAACGTCCAAATGCATCGACCCAGTGAGAATGCTCTCCAGATAAACAGGTACACTCCTCTAATGATGGACCATCTACTCTGAAGATGCCTTTATAGTCTATCATTATGCTGGCCACTGTCTTTGGAGGACCCATGGTCTGTTTATTATAGTAGTGTTCCTGAGTACACAGTGTACTTTAATGTCAGGGGAGCCCCTTAGACTTATTCTTCTATAAGTGACCTTAGGGCCTTCACCCCAGGTGTGACATCTAACATTGCTCACAATGCTATTTATTTAAGATTCTGCTATGGTGACAGGAAGAAACAGAAATTTCTTGGCAGGGTTTCTTGCCATGGTTTCCCACTGTAAACTGAAGTCCTCCCTCACAACAAAAGGGGGAAGCCTGCATGTTCAACAGTCTACAAGGCTAAATGACTGATGTAATCAGAACATCTGGGATTTGTGGGGAGCTAGAACGTTTAAAGCCCCAAACCATCTCACACTCTTTCAGTCCCATAAATCACTAGTTAAGTTGACTTTACACCACTGAAATGATTAGGGAAATCCTTTGCACAAACAGACCACTGGCATCCAAACAAAATGGCACCAGATAACAGCTGAGGCCTACAGCAGAGGTTTCCTCGCCTTTCCGAAACCCACCTACATGATGTTTCCAACAGTGTATTTATAATATTCTAATCTATGGCTTTCTTTGTTCTGTAACTATTAAAAAAACTTCATGAAACTGTTACCGCACTGGGGTGTGGTATTTATGGTACTGGAATGAACTAAAACTCTTCCCAGTCTCTTAAGGTTGGCTCAAGAATCAACTCTTTCCTATTCTTTTTGAGACATGACTTGGGTTTTTGGCACTGACATCATTAACTCTCTACAGTCTACACTAATCAGGTGATCTCTTCAATCTGACTGGGTTACTCACAATTCTTGCTCCTATTCTGTACACTAAACTCTCATGTGTTGCTCCTCTACAGGGAGTCTCTGGTTTCACAGATTCCCACTTCAGGCCAGATTTCACCCCCGTTATGATAAGTCATGACCCCAGCTGGAGGAAATTCCAGCAAGTCCACTCATACAGAGAGGCCATTCTGAAATTGTTTCTTGTAAATTTCTACATAATATGGAATTCTCAAAAATCATCACCTTCCATGTCCAGGACACCAGCACATTTCAGATATTCAGATTCCACTAAGTGCTTTAGAGGTTTCAAAGGAAAGGTATTTGGTTTCATGAGCCAACATCAAAGTCTTTCGTAAAAGCAAGGGGAAGAATAAAGTACATAGGACACCAGGACTCACTTGTGAGTGGAATTTGAAGAGAGAGAAAGCTAGCACATGATGAAGCAATACGAATACTTTATATAAGAATATAGGTAGCCAATCCTTCAACATTAATAGAATCCTTTCTGCTTAATTAATTAAAAGTTAATGTTCATTACTTCAACCTCAAATGAATTTGGTAGTCTCAACAAATATTAAAACTTCAGGGTAAATAATTTTAAATTGAGCTGAGACTGGAAAAGTTTGTTTGCAATTTAATGTTCAGGGGGTATTTATTTTTAATCAAGCAAATTCTATAGAATCAGATCAACTTCAAAGCTTTTTCTTGGCTATGACATCCAAACAGTGATAAAAACCAAAACAGTCTCTTCCACTTTATTCCAGAGGAGTCTTTGGAAGAATAAAACCTACATGTTCAGGCTCCTGATGATGAGGTTAAAGGCTTCTGATAAAGAATAAGCTAAAATTCTGAGGATGGGATGGAAATATTCATATAGGCATTGTCTGCTCCTTCATTTGTTTCTTTGTTTTTCCAAGACAGGGTCTCACTATGTAGTCCTGGCTATCCTGGAACTCAGGATGTAGAGCAGGGTTGCCTCAAACTCACAGAGATCCACCAGTCTCTGCCTCCCAAGAGCTTGGGTTAAAGGTGTACACCACTATGCCCAGTTGGCAGAATGCCATTGGTAGGAACCTATATCAATATAAAAACACACAGACAGGCAGAAAGGGCAATACTGAGGACACCACACTGCCACCAAATACAGTTGCTGAGGGCTTTCTGGGTTTTATTTTGCTTGTTTTCTTTTGTTGTTGTTGTTATTTGTTTGCTTTTTGGTTTGATTTGGTTTGCTTGATTGATTTTTTTTTACCTGGGTGGTAGTGGTCTTTGTCAGAATGGGAGACATTTAGTAGAGAGCAGAAATAGCAGAGGAGGCTGGGGCAGTCGTGGAAACAATCACAGTATGAAAACAAGAATGCATAGCATTCGTCCAAAATCTTGATATATAAACCCAAAACTAACCCATCGATCCTAATGCCATTTTTCTGATTGGATCAGGAATAGCACCAATAACAGTAAAAACTTCAAAAAGGAAAGTAAAAGAAAAAGGAAGACAGGGAAAAAAGGAAAAAGAAGAAAGAATTTTTTGAAGCTTCCATAAAAAGTACAGGAAGGAAGGAAGGAAGGAAGGAAGGAAGGAAGGAAGGAAGGAAGGATGGAAGGAAGGAAGGAAGGAAGGAAAGAAGGGAAATGGCTTAGCTCATGGAATTCATAGACTCACCAAAATAAAGTGGTATGCCCACACTGCTCCCTCAGACTTGCAACACAGCTGTGTGAGATCCACTAATCAGGTCACCTTCCTGACTCATCTGTCTTCTTACCCATAACACCCTGCCCATAGCTGCCCCTACTGGAGGAACTCTGGGTAGAGAACCTTCTCTCATGCGAGCTTGTGAGTTTTGTAACTGTGGCCATATGTGGCCATATCTCCACCAGGAACAGGTGTCCACTCCATGGAAACAGTGTATTAGGCATCTGACCATTGTTCCCCAAGTGCTGAGCCTGTGCGGTGTGAGCCTCAAACAGAGGATGGAGATTTTTCACAAGGATGTCCAATTTTACCTTCTCAAAGTGCTGTGAGCTTTTCTCTGCGATTATAGAATATTAAATAAACTAATGGGTTGAGCACAGGAATAACAGACACATACCCAAGAGTGACTACAATAACTCTTGAAGCAGGGCTAGAGATGGGGCAGTGCTTTCAAAGATCAGGGATCAGTGGAATGCTCCAGAATATCTCCTGGTTCAAAAAGCCTAGTTGACATATACTAGGTTCCACTAAAAGTAAATAAATAGTAAGTATATAAATAGCCCCACCCCGTTTTCCTCCTTGTTCCTGCACTGACCTTCAGAGGTTACAAACACTGTCTCTTTGAAGTCCAAAATGGTGACCCTGTTCTGAGTTTTTTTTTTTTTTAATTGAATCTCAAGGATGAAAATTAGCTTTGATGGCAAAGGACTTTTTAAATCTGTGATATTTTTAAAGGAAGAGAAAACAACACTGTAGACGTTCTGTTGGAAGGCCAGTGACAGAGTACACTTGGCTGGTCATGGGTCGCTGCCCCTGATGAGTGCAGATTGCCATGCACTTGATGCAGTCATAAAGCCAGAGTATATTCGTGATGGACACGCCGCAGAGGGGTGGGCGCATACATCCTAGGACTTCATTCGCGAAGTTGCAAACACTGGGCCCTTGAGGACCATTGTGTAAATGAAAGAAACACAAGAGAACAAATTAAAACTATGTTATTTCAATCCTGCGGCTCCTTCATGTTTTGTATGTGAAGAGTCTTCAACTTCACGGAAATCAGACAAAAAGAAACAAAGACGGCTGCATTTATAAATGTTAAACAAAGTAACAGAATGCAGGATAGACACAAAGTAGTCTAGTGGCCAAAAACAGACACTAAAAAGGGAAAAAATATGAACAAAACAGTTACTAACAAGTACGTACACACAGGTAACCCCAGACAAAAAGCAAATAACTAAACAGCCACCTGGTTTTAATAGTTACCATGGTTACCAGGCTCATGAGTGATGACTGAGGGGAGGAAGGAGGTACACATGGCAGTGGAGGAAAGAAAAGGAAATGGAGAAGAGAAAGAAGTTGAAAGCAGGCTTTTCGTTTACTATTTGTAATGAAATAGAATATAGGAGTGATTCATTAATCCAGGTAACACGTGTGTGATATGAAAAATAATGCAGAGACAAAACCCACCTCATAATAAGAAATGTATATAAAGCTTACACAATAGTGACTACTGTCATGGCCTCTCTGATTGGGAACTAAAACCCCCCGCTCTTCTAATCTTCTAATTCACATCTTACTGACCCAGGAGGAAGATCCCTAGGTGTCTATTTTCCTTTTGTTGGAAATGATTGATTTTTTTTTCTTTTTCTACTTCCTGCTCTGTTTGTGTAGTGTGTGTGTATGTGTGTGCGCACACGTGTACATGTATATGTACTTGTCTGTGTGTGTCTGTGTACGTGAATTTTTTCATATGTGCATGCGTGCAAACGCATGTGGCGGGCTGAGGTTGATACTGGGAATCATCTTTAACACCACTTCCACTTTATTGACTGAAGCAGGGTCTTACAGTCGAGCCCAGTGATCAGCTAGATGGCTTGTCTTGCTAGCTAGTTTGCCCTGTGGAGCCCCCCGTCTCTCCCTTTTGAGGTCAGAATTCCAGGTATGCCTCCATGCTCACTCAGCATTTATGTGGGGTCTGGGTATCCAACTCAGGTCCTGACACTGGGGAGGTAAGCACTTTAACCAATGAGCCATGTCCCAGGTGCCTGAGGTGGACAGAAACAGAGAATGAAGTTGAACTAGATTTTGCTCAGGGGCTAAGGCATTCTCTAAATAAATGCAGGGGGAACTAAATCAACTTCAAATTCTAACCCAGGGAGCGAAACTTTGGTATTGTACAGTTGAAAAACACCAGGACTCTGAGATGCTAGAGGCAGGCAGGGAATCACCTTGAGGTTTACAGTATCCCTTTGTTCTCCCATGGGGCCCCGGGGCAAGAAAATATCAGAAGGTTTAGAATGGTTCTGGTGATCCTCTTGACAGGAGAAAGCTGGATTATAGGACCAGATGGCTTGAAGTTGATGGCCTGATCTACTGCTAAAACCACCACAGATTAAATATCACACAAGCCACATAGGCCTCACAGGGAACAATATGTCCCAGAGACAAAAGGCGGGGAAGAGCAAGGAGTGGCTATTTTTCCTATTGTTGAGAACAAAAATACAGACATAAAAAGATTAGTTCATTCAACGATATTTCAGGATGGCCAGAAAAATGTACAAACAACGGGTGGAACAACAGTTTGTTTGTTTGTTTGTTTTAAATAAAATTAATCCAGGAAAGAATGCAATGTTCCAAAACTAATCCTCTGCCACTGGGACAAGTCTACCTGAGATCAAGCAGACACAGCAGAAAGGAGGCAGGACTCTCCACAGACACTTAAATGGCTTAAAAGTCAGACAAAAAATAAAAAATAAAAAGCAACTGAAACAAAACAAACTGAAGATAACTGTTCTTAATAAATATTCCTAAAATGAATGAGGTACCACCTCTGGCTCCTACATTCAGGAGCACAGCAATCTTTCTGTTGATGGAAATACTTGAAGATGGCATGAATTCTGGGGCCCATCTGAATAAAGCAACCACAATTATTCAAATGTGAAAACAACTCGCTTTCCTTTTTAATCAAACAAGATCTGGACTTGAAAAGGTGAGAGAGGGGTAAATCTGGGAGAGCTGGGGCCTGGTGGGAGTGGAGAGATGGGAGGAGATAAATGATTGTCCTAAGAAGGGAGAAAGTGAGCCTGCAGCTTGCTGAAATGACCAGCGAATGTGAAATATCATCTCTTCTCAAAGGCATTTTTATGTGGTTGATAATTTACCAACAAGGGTCTTTAACTCTTTAGTCTTTTGTCTCTTTGTGACTATCCAACTAGGGGAAAGGGCATGAGAGTAGTGTCCTCATTGATGCAGAATAGAGGTTTTAGAGGTGTGGCCCGCTGGACTTTCAGAGGAGCTCTTAAGCATGGTATCTATCTCCCTGCTTGAAACTGTACTTGCAAATGAGTCCATCTGGGGGTGGGGATCCTTTCCACTGAAGTGATCAATACCTGATCCTTCCTCAGTCACCATCCCGAGTCCTTCTGCTTTGTTTTGCCTCTCAAAGGCATTCAGGTCCAGGACACTACAATAAAAAGGAAGAAGACATGCATGGGGGCAAATAGGTCATTTTCTTTATTCAGGACAGCAAACCCCTACCCACCAAAATGTCCTCAAATGGGCACTCCACGGTAACATGCTGAGAGCATTTCCTAATCCACTTCAGTCCATACTCATTTTCCTAGAGGCAGACCAAGGCTCTCTCCCCAGAGCCCACAGTGAATTGTCTATGTCAAAGTCAGTACGGGGTTCACAGATTTCAGCTCAGAGAGAACATTAGTGTTAAATGATGTGCAGAAATACAAGAGGTTGTGTTTCTGCCACTGGAACTGCTTGCATTGAGCTTGTATCGGGCTTGACGGTCAAATGTTCTCTGAATATTTCTAAATAATGTAGAAAATAGAAAGTGACTATTGCAGTGAGATAGTTAAAGATTACCATGAAAAACAAATGAGAAATGACCCATAGGGAATGACCCCAAAATTGTCAAATAATATTCAATAGAATTTTCCCTTGTCTTAAAACAAAGTTAGGGCTTATTTTCAAGTATGGAGAATGTACTTCATTCTGAAAGCTCCCCATTGAAGCCCACAGACTCTAAAGACACCCCCTAAGTAACATGGTACTTAAGATGTTACCAGTGCTCTAAAATCCAGGTAATAGGGCACCACCTGTCCACCTCTTAAAGTCTCTGTTCATGAACGATTTTTGTTTGTCTAATGACTGTCTGTAATGCCAAACAAATACTTTGAATTGTAGCCACTGGGCAAGGCAGGACCAACCGTACATCCTCACCTGCAGGACTGCATGAGGCCTGCCAGGCTCTGGAAGAAGCCAACATCCTTTTTCTCCTTCAGGTAATCCAGCATCTTCTACAGAAACAGAGAAGCCACATAGCTGCTGAGCACGAATGTGTTGTTAACTTTTTAGGGAAAGAAGCATGCAGAGACTTATAACTGGTCCATGTCCTGGGAATATGTGACTCTTGGACACAGCCTTCAGTGAGACATCCCTATCACACCATCAGGGAACATCACAGAAGAGGGCACAGAGACCTGGAGAGATCCCGGAAAGGTTAGAAGATTGGGGAGCACCATCTCCTGGCTATGTGGTGTTCTGCAAGCCCTGCCCTGCACAAAATTGGGACGGTCAACATGGTATCATGGAGGAGGTTAGGGACTGACAAAGGCCATCCTTCTGTAAGGGTCTTAATGATGGCCGGAGGAGGATTCTGCACCATTTTCTTCAGTGGTGTGGCTACTGGCAAGTTGCCTGTGTTCCTTTGAGTAATTAAACCCTAATTAAGCTCACTGGGCCATCAAAAGTCAAAGATAGAAATGCAAAGGGGGAAACTAGTTGGGAAGAGGAAGGGGAACAGAGGGAATGGGAGGGGGATGAGAGAGGGTAACAATACTGAATATGACCAAAAGATATTGTATATACATATCCATGTGTCCTAATGAAACCCACCATGATGTATACATAACATGCACTAGCAAAGCATATGTAAACAGTCAAATTATGCTTTCTATTCTCAACCAAAGAAGTCCATGCACACAAATTTTGTGTGACTATTTTCCCCCTGAAATAATGATAACGATTTAAGGTGAGACTGTTAGACACTGGCAGGTGTAAGAACAGCCATGAGCAGAGCACTGTGTTGGGAGAACAACACTGGGAATTCTTTCCTGCCTCTGCTTAAGTAGAGATTCAGATGTCTCCTCCACATAAGCTTTCGTGTGGATATTGCACAGGTTTCCAGGAAAAATCTGGCTCTGTGAGCAGCATCAGTGATGGAGACCTGGAGTAGCCTCATGCTGATGTGGTAAGAACCTCAGTTTTTACCATCTCCGCCTTAGAATCTGAAGTAGACCATGAACCACTGGCCCGTTCGGCAATTCTTCTTCATTATCAAAGTCCAGGATCAATATTTTGACTCATCATGAATTCAAAACATGCTAAAGCAATGCCTAGGTCTGTCTCATCGTCAGATTGTTACAAGCATTACAAAACTATGTCTGCAGAGTTTTAGTATAGGCTGGATTCTTTCAACTTTATGATGCACAATACAGATACACGTTCCATAGAACACATACCCTGAATTTGAGATTTTTATTCTTTTCTTAGGACAGCTATGTGCAGTATGGTGTTCTCACACAAAGCTAGGGGGCACCAAAGAACTATTGCTCTGCCTAAGAGGGACTGGGACCAGAGGGCAAATATCTCAGCCTCTAACCACACACTGGGTTGTGGAGCCATGCTATCCCATAGGACAAGGGTAATAATGGGTAGTAAATAATGTCATTTCAATATGTGATCAATTTACCAAACAAAAATCCCACTTCTAGGTGGAAACATCTATACATACATAATAACAGAGGCATACTCAAGGGATTAGGGGAAGACACTGCTCAGCTACATAAAAGTAAAGAGGTCTGTGTGGAGGAAGAGGAGACCATTAGAGCGAAGGGGTGAGGGAGGGGATAGGAAGGGCAGATAGGAAGGCAAACACTGTCATATAACATGAAGAATTGGAAAAAAAGTATCATTATAAACTTAGCACTTCATACAAGAAATATGTGGTAATGAAGTTTATAAGGCAAACAGGAAGTTATATCACATGGCTTCCTCAATGACGTTAGTTACCTGCTGCACCGTGGAGTTCCCACCATTTAAAATAGCAATGCCCAGCTTCAAAGTGGCAGCCACCATTGGTCCAGTTTCACCTTAAAAATACAGAAACAGTAGAATTCCTATCATTCCTCCTGGGGTGCTAACTTATGTTACCTCAAACAACAACAACAAAAATCCCTCGAAACCCATGCTTTAAATCCTTCTTACCCCACATAATCTCTGCTATGGAAAGGGGCTCACTGATGTGTGTACCAGAAAGCATACATGCAATCACACCACAGCAAGCTCACACTGTCAACATGTTTACTACTTTCTGTGTAATGTATTCGAGAAACTATAAAAAGAAAGAATGGGAGGAAAACTTGATTCTGGAATACCGAGACATGAAAATACTAATGCTTTCAAAGCTTACTCTCTGTTTTAAGATACCACTTAAACCAGTGTGAGCTACTTAAAGATCCCCTGATGGAAAACGGACTGCCCACTTTCAAGAGTGCATTTTAACTTTTGTCATGTCATTCGTCACTTTCAATAGAGGCGTGAACTGTTTTTATGTGGAGTGTTTTCAGTTTTAAGCTAGTAGAATAATGACAGAACATACTTGTCCATCGTTGGTTGTATTTTCTTTCTATATGTTTTACCTCTTCTTGGGGCAAGAGGGTTTAATAGTGTATATATTACTTTTTATAAAAGCACTACTTTTCCATTTTTTAATTACCTTTCCCATTTGAATCCAAGTAACATTGAAAGTGTCGTTTTCACGTCCAAACTACATTCAGTCCTTCCTCATTATTTAACCTATATACCCTGTGCTCACATGTATATAGGCTTGTAGGTAACATACAAAATATAATACATAGTCTAGAAAATTGGCTAGAAGCTGTATATAAGAAAGGGTGTGAGGCTTTTTTTTTCTGAGATGGTGTGACCTCACTTAATGTTAGACATTCCAAATCCACCCATGGACACAAGCTATGAAAGAGACTATGAAAATAATAGTTTTTCTTTTAAATTCTAATTTTGAAGTTTTTTTCCTTTTTGGTGGTAGGTAAGTGCATAAAAATATATCTGATAGCGAAAGCCCACAGAAGCTCTACCCTTCTATTCTGAGTGTACATTCTGACTATACAAAAGTGAACTCAATTGTGTGTTGTGACTGGCTAATTTTATTACGTGATTTAATTTTTGCAACTTTTAAGTTATATTTAGAAATTAAAAGTGTTTTCACAAAGATGTCACTAACATGAGAAAAATAAGTCTTTAAATGGCTGGTTAATGAGGTAGGAGATCTCTTGTTCATTTTAAATGATATATTTTTAAATTCTAAACATTTCTATCAAAATTCAGCAAATTATGGTCTGAGGACTAGGCATGGCCTCTGTCTGGCACATGTAAATAAAGATTTATCAGAACGCAAACTCTGTATCTGTATCTGTATCTGTATCTGTATCTCGTGAATGGAGCATGTGGGTGGGCGGCGGGAAGGGCAGGGATGAACCTCACTCTCGCTGGCTCTAAGCAGCATTCTTGGTGGGACTTGGATAAACCTCACCTTTCCCAGTGCTGAATGGCGCCCTCTGGGGGACAGCCACAAACCTTACCTTTGCTGGCACTGAAGGTCTGGAGAACCATCTCGGCGGCCCCGCGGTCATGCAGTCTGGCTTGCTGGTACAGAAGCTTCTGCTTTTCCATTTCCTTTTCCTGAACACAAATCCCAATCACTTATGTAGTGGCCATCAGACATCAGATCAGCTCTCTACAGACCACATTTCTAGTTATCTCTTCATGTATGGGCTCTATGACAACATTATGGACCATTTCAATACCAACAATGTTATCAAAACAGATAAGCACATATTCAACTCATGGTTTGGTTTTGTTTGTTTTTCCCTTGATATTTTTTTCCAGATATACTTTTAGTATTGATTTATCAGGATGCATTTTTTCTCAATTTTAATTGGTTGATCAGTCCAAAGCCTGTTTCACACTTCATCTTTGAAACTTGCACGTTCCGATTGATACATCTGTGCATAGAGTTGGTCATTTATTTTTGGCAATCTCCTAGGTCATGGCCATAACTTGATACTGCTCAGCAAATGGCTCGAGTTGCAAGTTACCAGTGAATTACAGAAAAAACGAAAACAAAAAGAACGTTAACTCAGACGTCTTGGAGTTTAAGCAAAATTGAAAGCTGATATGGATAAAAAAGGTAGGCTTCAACTGAGTTGTGGATTTATGATACGGATCGCCCCGACTGCCCCCCAAAGGATAAGAGAAGCAATGTGCCTTTATATTTTGTGTTCTGAGGAGGTGACAAAAGAGACTGTATGGTGTCGCTAGAGCAATGGCTGCTGTTTGTTCTTTTCCACTTAAGCTACCGCTGTGAACATAAAGAAGGAAATCGTAAGGAAAATATAAAGGCACAGCGAGTTCAAGGCTGGTATGGTCATTCACTTGAGCAATCCAGTTCGCTGGAGAATTGAGACGGAACTAAGCAGTATAAGTTGCAGAATGCAAGTTGCATAGAGCCCTGTGACAGCGCGTCCATCAAAATGGCGTGGTAGAGAAGCTTAGTCAATGGGACATGAAACGCTCAATCAGCATCATGTCCGTTAACACAACGGCCAAAACATATGTGACCTAGGGCAGTAGGTGCTGCAGCAGTAGCCAGGATGACAACTGTGCTGCCGTCAACTTTCCATCCAGAGTACGGAAAATAGACATTGAGAGATGGAAGAGGTTTAAAAAATGAAGGCTTGCTCATTACAGAATATGAGAAATAAAGAACCGAAAGGAGGGGGCGGGGAGGGAGAAATGGGCTCAAACAAATGAAAAAAAGAAAGAAAGAAAAAGAAAGGAAAGGAAACCTTCAAATCAAAAGCAACCGACACAGACATTTATGCTGTTACCAGAGAGTTCTCGCCGAGGCTGGCAAATTTGTTTCTTAAATCTTTGATAATATCGTGCTGCAAAAACAAAATTGATCAGGTGTTTTTGTTGGTTTTTTTTTCCCCCGTACTTTAGTCAAGAGCTCCTGTGATGAAAATTTTTTTTCTCTTAAATTATGTGATAGGCCTAAATGGAAGCAGAGGAAACAGAAAAGAGGCCGCTGTGCTTCATCTGTAGCCATGCTAACGCCTAAAAGGGTTGCCTTCATGTTTAAACCTCTTCCTGAGAAATCAAAAACAGAACAGAAACAAAACCACACAGACACACAAAACCGTACTGTCATTACAACACAGGTTTGAGAAAACAGAAAAAAAAGAGACCCTTTCGTCTGCTCTTCAGTCATGGTTTAATGTTCGTGATCAACGTTTGATTCTTCCTTTCAGACCCAACAATCTTTGACTTCCCTCCTGTCGCCAGAGCTGGAAATGAAACCTGCATTCAACAAACCCTAACCGAATCCATCTGCAAAAGAGACTTCGGGGAACACAACGCCAAGAAATGATCACACTGGGGGACTGTCCCTTGCTATTTTCTCTAACCAAAATGGCCAGGAAGTTAGGAAGTTAAAAAGAACCATCCTTCTACCAAATTACAAAGACAACCCTCAGAAAGCCATGAACAGCAGTGAGACAAGTTCCGAGGAGGTAGAACCAACCATCTGCTGTCTGCGCTCCCACCGTGGCAGACTGGCTCAGGGATATCCTCACAGCTCACAAAGCAAAGTCAAGCTGCTGGTATCTTCACCACTGAAATCACACTGGGTACTTGAGCACAGGGAAACTAGAGATTTGACAGGAGGGCAAATCAACTTCTTTTAAAATCATACTCCCTAGACAAAGACCACTCTCCCATTTCTCACATCTGACAACTAAATTTCAACACTAATAAATGTGTCTGAGGGAAAAACTAAGAATATTGAAAAAAACTGGACAAGTGAGAAATACTGATATAAAAGCAAAACAAACAAACAAAACCAAACAACAACAAGAACAACCACAAAACAAAAGCAACCCCGCTTGATGAGGAAAGGCTGCAAATTTTCTTAGTTCCATTGAGCTGGGATCTTGTCAGATCCATGTAGGAGTCTATTTGTTTTTGATTGTCTTTGAGAACCATTTCCATCTGTATTACTTTAATTTTTCATTGAGATATATTGTCATGCCATAAAAGAAAAAATCTAGATAACTAAGACAGGAAGATAGACTACATTAAAAGAATTGATATTTTTCCTTCAAACTGATCGTGTGTGAGCTTTCCTAAGCAAAGTTCAAATTCAGAATATGTTTTTTCTTCCTTCCTTCCTTCCTTCCTTTTCTTTCTCTTAGAGTGTACACACACACACACACACACATGTACGTGCTCTCTCTCTGTCTCTCTCTGTCTCTGTCTCTCTCTGTCCGTCTGTCTCTGTCTCTCTGTCTCTCTGTCTCTCTCTTCCTCTCTCTCTCTCTCTCTCTCACATACACACACACACACATACACACACACACACACACACACACACACACACACACGCACGCACGCACGCACGCGTGCGCGCTATAATCTGCCCTGGAATTTGAGGTACGCCTGCCTAAGTTTACGAAAGATGTGGATCCCAGCTCCATCATATCCAGCATTTGAAGTAGGCTGTTTAAAACTCTCTTACTCTTAGGTTTCTTACTCCTTGCAGATTCCATTTACTCCAATAAGGGTCTTACAAGAAACAACACTGCAATTTTGTCTTTAGTTATTCTCACGTTCCAAATGACCAAAAAACCAAAACTGATACCACAACCTGGATGCTCCCTGAGACAAAACACTCTGGTTCCCAACAGCTACCCCAACCTGTTGGTTTCTGCCATTCTAACCAAACTGGCATCTTTTCAAGATCCACTGGTGTCATAAACCAGACTCCTGATCAAACTGCCCTTTTCCTTGAATGGAAATACCAGGTACTGAATGGGACATTTTCTTCTTATGTAACTGCAAGTCTTGACAAAATGGCATCTTCTGCAGGAGACCCTCAAAGCTTCCCCCTCTGATGGGAGAAGAAAACCTTCTGAAGGGGAGATAAAGACACACGCAGTTCTTCAACAACTTTCCTTAGCTGAGAATTTAAAGAATGGTGAACTTCAACTGGTGCTTGATGCTTGAGGGAGAAAATAATCCCCAGGAATGTAGATGAGAGGGTGTTTTAACCTGAAGACAGCCAAGGCCAGACTGCTTAAAAAATTTCTCTAGGGTTGGGGATTTAGCTCAGTGGTAGAGCGCTTGCCTAGGAAGCGCAAGGCCCTGGGTTCGGTCCCCAGCTCCGGAAAAAAAAAAAAAATTTCTCTTAGTTGGACTTTGGGATAGCAGAGGCTGTGGCTGACCGATCTGTAGCCCGCGCACTGAAACAAAGAGCTCAGCTGCCTTGCTCTTTCTCCGCATTTCCAAGATTCCAATAAGGTCTTCACATATTCCTTAAACAGCCATGAGAAAGCTGCTATAATCTAGGCAAAGAGAAATTTCCAGAAACTCAATTTCTCTTAAGAATGTTTCTCATTTAGTGATGTTCCAAACATCCTTCAGTGCCTTTACACACAAGGGGAGATGGGAAGAATCGCAATTATCAGCAACTAAAAGGGAAGATGAGATCTAGAAGATTTGACAAACCAAGTAACAAGGACAACAGGGCTGAGAAGCAGAGGGATGTGCTGGTTTACAATGCAAACAAGCCAAATTAGATTAAAGAAATCCACCTGCAAAAGTGAGAGTCTTAGTCTATTCTGCAGCTAATCGTGTGGTTTTATAGAGTCAGATTGGCCTTCATAGAGAGTTGATTCCATTTAAAAAAGAAACACTTAGAAAATTATAACTTTACCTAATGATGTATGCTTTTCAATTTCCTAAGAAACAACTTGTCTTGTGTTTACCAATATAAGAGGCATGGAAGGATGGGAACTTGTTGCAATCACAAAACCAGCAAATACTTGTCATATTATACTTGATGTAGAGGAGTTTGGAAGTGTTCAAGAAAATGAGGACAGAAAAAGATAATATGGCACTATGGTACCATGTAGGTGTGACCATAATTTGTAGTATTAAAAGTGATATCTTCTTATTTGAAAAACTAAGTGAGTGGTGTATTGTGGAAATACACTTAGTTACTTTAAGCAACATTTCAATCAAACAGGACTTCAGAATTATATTAATGCAAGTGAATAATAATTACTAGATGGCCCACTTTAGTTCATTTGATATTTTCTTTCTAACTTTTATTCATTTTCAAACATTGTAACAATTTCACAGAATCTTACATCTCTGTGGGATGGGCATAATTTCTAAGCCTCTCTGATAAAATCAGAAAAGAAAAATGATGTTTTTATTCAAAGCATATTTTGCTAAAATAAAGGCTTAAGTCAACCTCACTAACATAGTCAGACAAGAGAAACACCAAGCCAGAAGTGAAAGATCCAGCCAGCATGAGTAAGGTTCTGGGGGCAAAGTTTATTGCATGGTGTGCTTTTATAGTTCATTTCTAATATGATGTGTACCTGGATTTTAGGGTGCATAATGTGACTCCTTGATTCAGCACTTTTAGAAATAATAGAACAAGTGTGTTGAATAATACATCAGTTGAAACAGTTTCTAGCATGTCTAGTCAGTAGAATCTATTCTCTACCACAGAATGCAGCTCCACTAATGGCCCATTATAATCTATGAGAAGAATAATTCTAAAGTCAAGACTTACCACATTAGCAAGATTAAGCCAATGTGGTTTATCTTGAGCACAAAATTAATTTAAAACTGCCTTCGTTTTCTTCTTGCTTTTGCTTAAAATGACTTAAATGCATAAAGGAAATGCCACACACCCTTCTTCGACTGACCAAGCCTGACAAAAGGAAAAAAAAAAGGCTACCTCCATAGTTAGATCATGTGATGGTTCATCTCCATGTCAACTTACCAGGGTCTAGAATTACCTAGCCAACAAGACCAATAACTTCTGTGACTATGGGAAGTTTGCCGTAGGGTTTAACAGAGAAGAGAAGACACACCCAGAATGTAGAAGTGTCATCTATGGGTGGGGAATCTCAAATTGACTGAAATGAAGATGACTGAGTGCTAGCATTTATGTCTTTTCTGCCTCCTGACTGGAGATGCAATGTGACTGGCTGTCTCATGCTCGTGCCTCTATGGCTGCTCCCTGACGGCAGACTGTGCCTTTCAGCTGTAAGATAAAATGAACCCTTCCTTCCACAAGCTGCTCTTGTAAGAGCCATGAGAAAAAAAATCTAATACAGATCATCATATTACTTTGTGGGGAACAGGGAGTTAACTTGTTTTTTTGTTAACAGTCCTTGTTTTTTTGTTTTATTTAGAGACCATAATTCTACAACCCCAGTGCCCATGGTTCTCCATTCTCAAATATAATTCTTATTTCTTATTTCTGTAGACTAAGATGGCCTTGAACTCACAGAGCTCCACCTGCTTCTCTGTCTCCTGAATGCTGGGATTAAAATCATGCACTATTACACCTGGCCCTCTTAATTCTAACCTAAATGAATTCTGTACAAGTGGTTGCCTCTTAATAGAGCTCCTGCTCCTAATTGTGCAATACTGCATCTCTCTATCTTACTGCATTATATATAACTACATGATATTCTATGTATCAAGTGAGAAAAGACGATACAGATGTATTCAAGTTAAAATGTTATTTCCCATATAATATTTTACTGTGAAATATCTTTATTCATACCGACAGAAATTTTTTCCTCTTCCACCTTATTCCAAGTTCTCAGACAGAGCAATAAAAAAATTGACACCTTGACCAAATAGTAAAGCGTTAGGAACTGTGAGATTGTCCTCAGAGGTAAGAATAACATACATGTTACAAACAGAAAACCCAGAAAAAAAATTAAAAGTAGGTATGACCCTCAGATTTCCAGGGCCAAGATCTTCATTTTAAGCCATCCAAGGTGGCCTGCTGAAGGCCACCTAACACACAGGCGACCACTCAGGTCTCTGGCACTGTACAGACAGCTCTACATGGCAGGCTCACTCTGCTGTGACAGTCCCTCTCAATGGACTTCTTTGATTTTCTTTAGAGAAAGTACTATCTATGAAACACAGCAATAACACCAGACCCTTAGAGAGCTAACCATATAAGAAGCAGTGTTCTGAGAGTTTTACGAGTGTTAACTAATTTAATGCTCAAAAGGACTGTGTACAGTAATATCTGTAATTTGTCCTTTTTTTTTTTCAAAACAGGGAACCTGAGGATACAGCTCACATAGGTAGGCGATGTAGGTGGGATTCGAACATGGGCATTTTATCCAAGTGTCTGCACTCTCATTGACTCTGTTCTTTCTTATTTATTCTATATAAGTTGGTCAAGGAAAAGCTTCATCCAAGATTATTTTTTAAAAGCCTTGTCAGGGGGCTCAAATTATTGTATGTGTAAAAAATAGGCCACTGTAACTTTAAGTACATGTCCTCTCCACACTGTGGAAAGGTCATATATTCAGATGCATGTGTTATATACATATGCATTGTAAAGGACTGTGCTCCCTGGGAGCTTTCTCATATGAGACTTAGCATCCCACAATTTCTCTCTCTCTCTCTCTCTCTCTCTCTCTCTCTCTCTCTCTCTCTCTCTCTCTCTCTCTCTCTGCCTTAGACTGGATTCTGAGCCCTAAAGGCCCCGTAAGAGGCGATGATTATGAAATCTCAATGTGACCACTCCTCCAACCATCCACCAAGGAGACCCCATCCTGATGGAGAAGGGCAGGCTTCAGGGTTGGGCTCTGGACAAGCTGGAGCTAAGGTGGCTCTGGCTTCCTGGGAGTTGGTTGAAAAAAACCAATGACTACCAGGAGGCATGAAGAGATAAACTTCTGTTACCAAGACAACATTAAAGACACTCATCCTTTTTCCCATCCTGCAGAAGCCACTGAGCCACATATATGCATAAGGCCTCTTGCAGGCCTCCCATCACTAAGAAGCCAAGGGTACCATTCAGCAGCTATGATTACTTCACATATTTCCTTAATTCCTTCTAGCATGTCACTTCTTTCATAACTCTTACTTCCATGGAACCATGATACTCACCCCTAATGACATGTCAGCACTCAAGCTGTTTACCAGGAGATCTGAGCTAGCAGCACAGAGTATGAGATTGACAGGTCGATAAACATAAATGAAGCTGGCAGATGGTATCCGCGTTCTATCCAACTCCTTAGCCTGTGGCCCTGTATGACTCATTTGTGATGCTTTAGTCTGTATCCTAGATGGGTAACAGCTTCCATTGGTAAGTGTTGAAAATTTGCAACTTCCTTGATAAAGGAATTGCTAGACCAATATTTCATAATCATAATTCTAAGTCTGACTCTTAGGCATTTCAGGTTCTTATTGCTAAAGAAACCTATCCAGAATTCAAATTATATAGTTCCTTGGGACAGAACATCTTTATTCAATTCAGTCTTTTAAAACTACTGAAACAAAATTGGAATTCTTCAAAGCTAAATCTTCAGAGGGGCCCAGCATATGTTATGCATCACTGGGAAGTATTATCTATTATCAGCTCATTAAACACTTTGGCTCTAAATAGATTCTTTAATCCTCTGTGTCATGTCTTGAGCCATAAGCTAGATACTGGTCTGAGTACTGCAGCACACACGATAGATACACCATTAGCTCTGTCTCAGACACAGCCAGAAGAGAACACGCAAAGCTCCTTAACCCTTACCAGAGTGCAAGCTCTACCACGGGCAAATTTAATACTTAGGACTCCACAAATTGTCCTGAATCCAAATTATAGTAGTAGTAGTAGTAGTAGTAGTAGTAGTAGTAGTAGTAGTAGTAGTAGTAAGAAGAAGAAGAAGAAGAAGAAGAAGAAGAAGAAGAAGAAGAAGAAGAAGAAGAAGAAGAAGAAGAAGAAGAAGAAGAAGAAGAAGAAGAAGAAGAAGAAGTAATAGCAGCAGCAGCAGCAGTTGTAGTAATGATAATAAAAATGGGACCTCAGAGGTACTAAGGTACCTGAGACTATGTTATCTGAGTTGGAACTGAGAACTAACAAAGGGATCTGACTTTGCATATGAGAAGGACAGCCTGGAAGAGAGAAGTCTGTCTTCTACCCTTTTCCCTTGCCAGGTCACCGTCACCAACTTAGATTTTCATTGGGTTGTAAACTGTATTTTAGAATCTTAAATGAAACTGTTTTTAGGAAGTTAAAATGTGCTTACTGAGTTATATTTTCAAATGGATATTGTATTTTTAACCTTGGGCGCATGAATACATATGCCCGCAGAGGCCAGGAGAGGGCATCCGATCTTTTGGAGCTGAAGTTAGAGGTGGTCGTGAACTGCCCTGTGTGGCTGCTGGGAACCTAACTTGGGTCTCTGCAGTCAGAGGAGCACTATGCCTTCTGAACCAAGGAGCCAGCTCCCAAGCCCAGACTATTTTAAAGTCATATCCTCAATTGCTCAACAGGAACAGCATAACAATAATGTTTCCATGAAGTCTGATAAATTTGAAAGGTAAATAAAGCATTCAACTAGAATAGTTGACTTGTTGGGTGTACCTGAAAAAAAAAGAATATGCTGGCCTCTTCCAAAGATTTAATTGCCCTTTTTTGATTTAAATATTGAAGTAACCACAGATCTAAAAATAATAATAAAGTTTGCTGTTATGGATTTAAATGGGCAGCTACGAAGCAGCTTTGTATTATATTATAGGGGAAATAAAGAACTCATTCTTAAACTTGATATGTAAGCCAGAAGAGCTTCAGCAGGACCGCACCAATAAAACACACAAGTGATGAGAGAGAAGAAAAAGAGTTGGCATTTTGATCCCCATTTACCATTTTCTGTGATTTTTTTAAAAATTTTCTTGCATTAGCCAATGGGGGGAATTTTCTTATAATAACACATTTCTTATCATAGCTGTTTCTGTACTCTCCTGGACATCTTAGCTAACTATGTTATAAAGAACTTGAGTAGAAGCTATGGCCAGTCTTAATAACCCACTGGGATAAAATTCATGTCCCACATACTTTTTAATTCTTTCCAAGCTTATGTAACATAATTTGTCCTACGAGTTATTGAAACTGCCAAGTAGTACTTCACTCAGTTTACCTTAAGGGGAAAATTCCACAATTAGATTACACAGACATTACATCAAACAACTAACTAGACACCGCAGTGTGAACATCCTCTAAAGGGATGAGGAAAATAACCGACCAGTTGTCTGGGTAAACGTGTTTCCTGTTTTTGTTCGCCCCGAGTGGTCAGCCTTGGAGTAGATGGTTTTTATAGGTAATGGATTGCATACGACTTGTTTTTAAACTGAGAAATACAAAGACCCTTATTCATATAGCATGCATATGCAAAGAGCAGCATGTTACTGAATTAGGTATAAATCTCCAACATCACACAGAAATCAGAAAACTACTGGTGTGTAAGTAAAAATACTCACACGTGGATGACTGTTTTACTTATGAGCGAGTGGCAATCTCCAGGAGCTTTAAAATCCTTTCTTAGGCTGGCCACAAGCTGCTGGCCCACTTCTATTCGAGGATTAACAATCAGGTCTCACTAGATGAACTTGACCAATGATCTAAACCCAGAAGCAGCCTTCCTTTCAGTTGGCCCCAGCTCTGTACCGTGGCTGACTCTTCTCCCCAGCCTGACCCACCTCCTACTCTCTGAACATCACGTTTGTCCTGTCAGCCTTTCCAAACATCTCAAAAGCCTGCAAGTTTGGGCCTGTAAATCAATTCCACTGGTTTTCAGATCCCTAAGACTGGCTATTCATTCGACCTTCTTAGTAATCTGTCTGGCTAGAAACTCCTCATCCTGGTCCATCTCATCCACTCCTCTTGGCACACCTATCAGGGACTCTTGCTCATAAGCACCCATGCTAACCAGGAAGCCAAGTGTTTGGTTAATGTTAGAAGGCTCTTTCATGTTTCCATCACTTAATAATTCATATGAGTTCTATCTAAGGTGAAAACCTAAATTTAAGATATTATTATTGGAGCCACCATTAAATATTATAGAAGCTCACACTGTTTTTCAGTGTGAAGTCCACCATGTGCCATGGGCTGTGGTATCCACCAGATTGGGGCTGAATCTGACGTTGTCATCCACTTGGATTTTTTTAGATTACAATGATCCAGATATCTAATAAGAACACCATATTCCAGTGAGCTATAAACATTACAATTTCTTTCTTCTAAATAGATTCTTAATAGCCATCATTCCAGAAATAAAACCATTAAGAGCATTGCCTTCCAGGAATATTTATGATCAACTTTCCTGTTAAAAGTAGCGTCATGAAAATAAAACTCAAACTTCACAGAAATCATACAAAGGAAAAACATCATGTAATTCTAGGTCGAAATGTCTTCCATTTGCAAAACTTCCAGATGAAATATTTGAAATGCCAAGAGGCAGAAACCATCATCTGGTGGTGTCCTTTTCATTTAACGAAGTGCCAAAAGTCAATGTTAAAATTATGATACATACATCCCAGGTACTAATTAAAGAACAAAAACAAAACACAAAGAAAGAAAGGGGAAAAAAGAGAAGAAAAGAAAAGGCCGTTTTCCTGTGTCTTCTTTAAGTAAGAAGTCTGGTACAAGTCACATTCAGAGTGCAAGGCTGAGGCCCTTTCTTGTACAAGACAGTTTCTAATTATACATTCATCCACTAAATGACTGGACTCATCCAGATCAATATACAGCTGAGAGTGAGCACGGAGGACACGACTTCAAAACATGAGTCATTTAAATTGGCAAGAAGAATAAACCAAAGAAGGGATGCTACGCACTACAGACTGGCAGAGCGATTCTGAAGACCTCTTCTCACAAAAGAGTCCAAGACTTTGGGTCTAATACAGGTAAATGCCACAAGAAACTGAAACTCAGACCCAGACAGATACACACATACACATGTCTTTACCTTGCTGCGTTGGGATCCTGTGACCTTAAGGAAGGATGAGGACAAGAAGCAAAATAGCAATAAACAGCTGCTCTGGAGACAATGGATAACCCGCAAAGGAAAACAGTATCATTTGCTGCTCCTGGAATGTTCTAAGTTACCTGTCTCCTTACAGGGAGGATGGACTTAAGACTAGAACTCACGCACTTTAGCTAGGATTGTATAGGAAATTAAACACGGTGTTTTGCTCAGCCAGCAATAGTCATGGGTCATTCTCAATTTAGGTTGCTCTTTTGTTTGTTTTGTTTTGTTTTTTTAATACACTGATTTCAGTACTGCAGAGAGGGTCACATTGGTTATTTCTGGAAGTGACATCAGTTTATTCCTTGGTTCAATGTGCTGTGTTCCCACCATGAGTTAAGGACTCATTGCTGGCTTCTCGTATTTCTCCAGACTTCTAGCTCAAAGTCCATATATATATGAACTAATAGGAAGAATCTATTCTCCACTACCTTCCCGTTTGTTTCTCTTTCTCGAAAAAAGTACAGCAAATAAGAAAGTGGTAGTTAACAGCTAGCTAGTCACCTACAGAGGCCAAAGGACACTATAAGCAAAGTGGGGAATGAACTTAACTGTCTTTAAAGCCGGTTAACGTTAAGCAGTAACTCAAATCATAGGCGATATTTAAAGGCTGAAAATGCTCGAGAAAATAATCATGAAATGAAATCTATCCTAGAAAAGATGCGCCTCTATTCCATGCAAGCAAACTGCACCATGGCAACCACTTACATATGTGTACTGAATGAGTGACCTAATTGGGCAGACGTCAAGAGGCCAATTGATTCAGGAAAGAACAAATGAATCTAACACCAATGGAGTCATTAGAAACCTGGTGGTGTGTTGCTCTTCCATAAGTATTTTTCTCGTGTCTATTGGCAATTACAGACACCAGCATCCCTGCCATGTGAGTAATTTGAAGTGGTATCATCTTCATGGGCTGCCAGGTACACTCATTCTGGACATATGGGCTTTACTGTACGATTCGATGGCTCTACACGGCTTGCTTTTCTCTTAGCAAACACTAGGACTCAGGTCAGTCCATTCAGCTCTGACATGCAATTCCCGGACACAATAAGCTGCAGTAAGCCATGAAGCAAGAAACACAAAAGTCCGTTATAAGCTATGAAACAATGTCTCCAAGTGGAGGAAAGGCAGTTCTAGAATGATCCATCTTACTTCAAAGCTCTTCACTTCTTCTTCACCATCATCGTCTTCTTCATCGTGACAACTCTGATTCGAGAGGGGGAAAAAAAAGGAAAGGAGGATATGAGAAGGGAGAAAATGCAAAATGTTTGTTTGGCATAAACACCAAGTGATTTGTACTGATTTCTGAACATTGTTGAAACTGAATGGATGTAAAACTTACACAGCACCATTAGTGACTTAGTAGGCTAAAATAAAACTGTATTTTATCTACAAGATTTGACCTTTGCAAAATTCAAAGACTGAATGGCCAATTTCATCCCCAATAGACATGACTAAGAGGTTCATATAAAGGTTCTCATGCTTAACATGAGAACATGAGAAGGGCTCTCTGTGCCCTTGTGCCCTTGATTCATTTAACCCAAGGTGCAAACCTTAAACATAGTATCCAATCTTCTCTTTTGTAACCCTTCATTACATACATTAAGGAACACAGACACACAGCCTGTTGTTATTTAAAATTAACACAGAATATACATTGAGTATAATGATGGGTCACATTAGCAAGATTCATCTAATCCTTTTAAGTTCATTTTATCATATGTCACCCAAGGAAGGATGTTAACTGTTTGTTAACAACATTATTATTTACACACAGAACACAGACAATTTGACTATTCTATTCTACTGACCCACAGGTATATTCTTAGTTAATTCCCCAGCTTAGACTGCTGTGGGCTGAAAAGGCAGAGGGAGACGGTGGCCAGGAACAAAACTCAGAGAGGGGAAGGAAGGAAGGTAGAGGCATGAACTCAGCAGGCAGAGGCTTGGCTTCATCATGACACTTCCTACCATTAGCTCGTCTGGCTTGGCAAGTGACTTCTCTCCATGTCTCCTTTTTATATTGACCATGAGAAAAAGCATGTGTATTCTTAAGGGAATTGTATGCCTTAATGTTTGTAAAATATTTTAGCACCTGGGAAAACTATTTGAAAATGATCTTTATGTAATAAATCACAGCTAAGAATTTGGAATACAGTGGTGATCAAAAGAAGCTGGTCATTAACTAATGTCTGTGATGAGAAGCAACTCACAGCCCACTGACTAGCATGGCCAACTATTCTACCTGATTTCTTACATTTGGCCAGTGTTCAGTACCTTGTGTGGTGCCTAGAGGCAAAATGATGGAGCACCAGCCACAATCAGAAAAGCACTTGCAACTCCAGGAGAAACAGGGCTTTGGGCACAGGGACAGAGATGGACAGGTGGATACCAAATGAGATCCCACCCCTGACTCCAAGCTAAATCCTAAAAGGCTTGTCATGGTCTCTGAAAATTCCAGTGCATAGGAACGAAACTTTTTTCCATTTGGAACAGCAAATAAGGTGTGGGGAAGAAATATGGGTTTGTGTAGAGGCATGGGACAGTTGAGATAATCTCACAATGGGGATCTAGCTCAGGGGCTCAAGCACTTTCCTTGTAGAGAGGAGGCTGTGAAGTCAACTCACAGTCATGAAAAATGAATAAAATTTAAAAAGAAGGAAAAAATGCCTCACTCCCTCTCACTTTTCAGACTGTAACTCATTTCCCACAGGTTGACACTTCCTTCTCCCCTGCTTCTTCTTCGTCTCCTGCGTGCTCAGAAGTTTTCGCCAGACCTACAGATGTTCTCAGTGCTCGTCTGGTCCACACTCCCAGACCACTGTGGATTTGCTGACCACAGATGTACTCCTCTGTAAGATTACAGTAAGGCTCGCTCCCCTTCCCCTCATCATCTCTTAGTGTCTCTGTTCTTTCAGATTTGATCGTGAGCTTGCATCTGCTGCCTTCCTCTCCTCTGGAGTGAGATTAATGAAGCCAACAGCTTCAGCAGTGATCTGATTCTGATGGTTTGGGAGAGCGAACTTAGGAGGCAACCTGAGATTCCAGACCCCAGGCACGGTAGCGCAGACTTCCCTTTAACATAGCGTGCTATTGTCTTCGAGGAGCGGCTTAACAAAGAGAGGCTTGCTTTGGCTCAACGGCATGGAAAGCCTGGTGATGGGGTTGATCCTGTCCCTCTGAGTATGAAGCTGCCGGGTATAACATGGCAACAGATAGAAAACAAGAAAGCTTGGGCAGGAAGTGGGCTGGCTACAATCCTCCAAGAAAATCGCTCAGTGATCCCCTACCATCCATGCTGTCTACCCACAAAATTCCACAGCCTTCTTGAAACACAATGCCCTCTGAGGACCAGGTGTTGAACCACATGTGTCCGTGGTTATTGTTCACGTTGAAACTCTGACACACCTCCGCGTGGCAGTCTCAGAGTCATCTTTAACGTGTCTAGGATTTGGTATGTCATCTGTGGTAATTCTGGGGCTCTCCTCTTAGTACATGGCACCCGAGGTTGGAATCTCAGGAGAAACTGGCCTCCTGTTTGTATATATCAATTCTTCTTAAGGGGTAACAAACGTAGCAAATACTGCTAGTCTAATGCCATCCATCCCACAGTTTAAGATTCCCCAAAAACGTCACCATAGCCTAAGGAACCTACCCACAATACCCTCGATAGTTCCTCTATCATCTAATTACCATATATGTAATTATGGTAATTAGATGATAGATAATATAAAAATTATGTATGGATGTGCATCTACATGTGTGTCTACACATGTACGCAGGTACCCATGAAGGCCACAAGAAAGTGTTGGGTATCCCGGAGCTGGAGTTACAGACAGTTGTGAACCACGTGCGGTGGGTGCTGGGAACTGGAATTCCAGGCTTCAGCAAGAGGAGTATGTGCTCTCACCCACAGGGCCAGCTCTTCGACCTCTAACTAGCAGTTTTAATATAACTGTTTCAAGTTTTACTTTTTAAATTTGTGTGTGTGTGTGTGTGTGTGTGTGTGTGTGTGTGTGTGTGTGTGTGTTGCATGCAGGTGCCCATAGAGGGCAGAAGTGGACTTTGGATCCTCCAAAGCTAGAGTTAAGGCAGTTGTTAGCTTTCAAAGAGATGTGGGTGCTGTGGACTGAACTCAGCACCCTGGGAGAACAAGTAAGCTCACCCACCAAGCTCTCTCTCCAGCCCCTTAACTACTCCTGTTACTCTGTTAAACTCTTCAAGTACATAATTTAAAGGACTTTTTCCCATCATCTAATCTGCAGGACCTCAATGGCTGATGAATGAGGGCCAAATAAAAGAATGCTGGGATACTGGTGATTCCTCACTCATAAGGTACGAAGCAGGAATTCCCTGAAATGCATGCACTTCATGTCTGTAACATCTAACAGTATCTTTCATGTAGACTCTTACCCTTTGGCAAATAGAAATAGCTTAATTCTTTAAACATCGAAACCAAGAAAGATATGTGCTTACCTTTGCCATAATGTCTGCATACGCCATGTACAGAAAATCTTCCTCCAGTTTGCTATGAAACCAAGCAGGGAAAGATCAGTTCTTAAGTAGAAGGCGGGCTGTGGTGAGAAACTATCCCTATGCAAAGTAACTGTCTGCCCTTTTAAACACACGTTCTTCCTTACAATTAAATGACATAAAAGTCAGACAGTAGTAAGCGTTGGCAAACAAACTATTTTATAACCAGAAAGCAAAGACCTTAGAGGTCTTCCGGAAATGCCTCTCCTGACCCTTAGAGTGGAGCCCTTCGAGTGTGAGAATAAAGGTACCCTATTATGACCATGCTAATAAATGGAACAACTAATTTCCTTCAAACCACAAAATGCAAAGAGGAAAACAAACGCAAACTTATGTGGTACAGAGCTTTTGACAGCAGAGAAATACTTGACGTCTCATGAAAGACTTGGCGAGTTATAATGTCAAAGTTAAAAATAAAAAGATGGCCAGAACAATTAAGTTTCTGTGAGGAATGTCTAACATTTGCTGAAGTATTATAGCAGGTCCCAACTTCACTGATGAGAAATACCTCATTACCTCACGAGATCAGACAGTTGTTCTACACTTATCAGATAAAGTGAGATGGTTTGTTAGTGGGGAATAATAAGAGAGAGAAAATGTGAGCCAAAGGATAGACCATGTTCAATGCTAGGAGGGAGGGATCCAAATTGCTATGGTGCCCAGAGATCACATGGTGCTTCAGGACTTGTGAGATGACCCATGTCGATGTGCATTGGTAATTAAATGATCTTCCAGGGTCTGAAGAGATAAGACCTGAGGGCCAAGGCCAGGAAATTAGACAAAGGCTCTGTAGGCTCTACCAAGCCCCACCCACAGAGTCTTTTAGAGCCTCAATAGGGAGAAAAGCCAAGGCATCTTCACTGCCTCTTCTGGGTTGAATTTGTCATGAAACTCCACAGGAGTTTGCTCTCTAAAGCTCTGGTGCAGGTGTCGGACCAGGAGTGAAGGCAAGGAAAGTAGGCAATGTCCTAGAAACAGATCGGAGAGTTACTACCAAAGGCCTCACCCAGCACCTAAGGGTTTCTTAACCATCATTTAAATGGGAGATACCCTCTAAAGGGAAGACGAGGGTCACCAGCTTCCATGCATTCTCGGCACTGGATTTCACTTCTTTTAGTCATTTTTGCTATATTTATAATGACAGCTTTCAATAAACAAAAACCTTTTGTAGGGATCAATGCAATCAGCCTAATACAGAGTTAAGAAAATCCAGAATTCCTTGGTAGATTTGGGGGGAGGGTATGGGGAGATCAATGATTGATGTGAGAATACATATGCATGTGTGGGTATATGCAGAGGTCAGAGGTCAACCTCCAGTGGCATCATTTCTTAGAAGCCATCCACTTTGGCTTTTGAGACAAGGTCTCTCACCAGAGCTCACTGATTAGCCCAGGTTTTCTGGTCAATGAATGCCAGGAATCAGCCTGCTTCTCCTCCCCTGGTGCTGGGATTGCATGCACACATGACCACGTCTGGCTTTTTAATGTGAGTTATGGGATAGAGCTCAGGTCCTTATGATGGCTAGGCAACTACTTTACTGACTGACTCATCTTCCCAGCTCCTCAGGGTAGGGTTTGAAGACCAAAAACAACCACAAAAAGCAGTGGATGCTACTCTATGGATTTATGTCAGACAGATCATATGATGTGTGAATTATTCCCTCTCTTGATAAGAACAGAATGTGACTGAGACATAAATAAATGACAGATGTTGGTTTCTTTATCACTGTCTCCTAAGTCTGTATTAACCCTCTCCGCCATACCATTTCTCTGTTAAGGCTGTGCGGCTGAACAGAAGAATAAGCTGATGCAGAGGATCAACTCTTTTCATGGCTTCATCTTCTTCTGGGAGTTCAGACCCCGGTTTCTGAAAAACAGGGTGGGGGGTGGAGCAGACAACTGCATAACATTGCCCATTTAGAACAAATGCTTAAGCTCAGCATTGAGGCTTATATCTGCAGCCCCGGCTCTTGAGAAGGACGCAGGAGGATCAGAGGAATTGCCGATTGAAAGCCTGCATGTGCTACACAGCAAGACAATGTCCCACTAACTGAAAACCCAAGCCAGGGGCGATGCGGTGAACGGCAGAGAGAATGAAAGAAACTTCTTTGTTTGATTGTTGAGCTGTGTGTGGGCGTATGTGCGACTGGGGCAGGGGACAGCAGGAGGACGTATGTGTGAGAACACAATGGCACGTATGGGTGTGTGCAGAGGTCAGAGGTCAACCTCAGGTGTCATCATTTCTTAGAAGTCACTTTGGTTTTTGCAACAGAGTCTTACATTGAACCTGTAGTTCACTGATTAGATTAGGTTTTCTGGCCACCAAACTCTAGAAATCAGCCCATGATAGTTATGTGTGCATCTATACGTATGTGATTTGTGTCTATATAATATATAATACAATACATATATAAATTTAACACATGTGCTGATTACACTACTGATGTAGAACAGAAGCATTTAATAATATTGATAAAAAAAAAGCTGGACAAAGATAGTCCACAGAATTTTAAAAGAAAACATTATTCTTATAAGCAGGATTGAAAACTAACAAAAAGAGTATTCTGAACAGAGGAAAGTTCAGCTTTAGAATGGGAAAAACATAATAAAGAATAAAATGTCACATGATGTGTGACAATTAAGTCCACACAGCAATATTTATCACATAAAATATTTTCTTGGCTAAAACAAAATGTGATAAAGAACACAAAATGGATTACTGACGGAAGTATGTGCATTTTTTCACTGTTAGTTACTTTTAAAACCATAAAATAGCATTGGATAAAATTTCACCATTGAGAAAATTAAGCATTTTTTCCTATGGAATTTACTGATCCTGATTTTACTGAATGATTTAATGGATTCTATGTTTCCAGAGATTTTTTTTTTTCCCATTTGGCCTGAATTTCTTTCTACATGAAAGGAGATTCTTACTGTGTTAAGAATCTCGATGTCATTGGTAGTTAAACTTTTACAAGATACCTAAATAGTCTGTGGTATAGCTTTGATAATGTAATGGGGCTAGGGCTAGAGCAGGGGCTCAGTTGATAGACTGTTTGGCTGGCCCGCACAAGGCCCTGGGGCAGATCCTGAGCCCAAGCACAGAATCCCAAAACTCATGAGAATGGAGGCACGAGAGTCAGGAGATCAAGGCTATCCTTGGCTACCTAGTGAGCTGGAAGCCAATCTGAGCAACATAAAAGCCTGCTTGAGAGAGGAGAGAAGGGCACTCAGGGTTAGGCTTTTAGACATTGCACTGCATTTGTTTACTATGGTTCCTGATAATTTGTAAACTAAAATTGACTTCAGATAGGAGATCTTCAACTTGGAGATCATAATGTCTCTGGTAATGCCACAGACATGTGTGGGACTTGGGCTCATAACTTCATCTAGAAACGTGGTTTAAAACAGTAGCTCAGCTTATAAAAGACATTGATGTTGCCCGGTCCTTCAGGGTGCAGCACCCACCTGTATACAGCCTCCCTCCTACCCTGTCGGATGGAAGCTCTGACTCCTGAGTACCAACTCCCTCCTCCTCTGTGCCCACACCACTAATGATAAACAAAACAAAAACAGAAAACAAACAAACAAACAAAAACACAAAACAATAAAAAAAAAAAAACCTCATTACCTGACCAGGCTGGAGAGACAGTTGTTCTAGGCTTATGGAATGAGATCGTTTTATTAGACAGAAATAATAAGGGAAAGAAACATGAGTGGAGGATAGACCACATTCAGTGTTACAGAAACCAAGAACACCGTGGTACACAGAGACCAATTGGTGCTTCTGGATCTGTGAGGAGTCACATGTAGATGTACAATCTTCTCAGGTGTCTATTTTGAAAACCAGCAATCATTTGTTAGTCTTCAAATTACTTGGTGTGAATGGTTTTTATTTTTAGATTTTATTTTGACTTTAAGTTGGAAAGGGCTTTGAGAGAGAGTTTAAGAGACTTATTTAGTGAATAAGACAATTTATACTTTTAAAGTTCTCTAAGACCAATGTGCAGTGTAATGATTTTCTTTCAGTCTTCTTCCATTTTATAATCCCATTAAAAAGCTTACCGCTAAATCTTCGATCAATTTATCCTCAAAGTAATGCTCTTCTGTTTCAATCCAAGACTTTTCATATCCCTGAAGAAAAAGATTGACAGCCCGATGCCTAAAAGATAAAATGTCAAACAAAGGGATTTTAAACATATGAACAAGAATTCTTTAGTACTTTATTACCAGATTATTTGTGAACTAAAATAAAAAATAAACTTTCTATTACAGATCCCTCTTTTCAAGGACAATTCCTTGTGACCAATAAAAGCAGTTTTCTCAGATCACATATTAACTTTGGGTTTAGTCTCAGCTCCACAATATCAATTAAGATTTCAATTTTCACAATTCTCATATTTGCAACAAGAATAATTGTGGCATTACAATATATCTCAGTCTTCTAAGAATTAAATCAAGATAAATAGCGGAAAGTGCATTAGACAGACCTTAGTTAAATAGTGGTTATTATTTCCTGGTGTGATTCTTGTTAAATAATATAAGTGCCAAAGGAAGAATTACCTAAATTCAAGGTAACTTCAAACACAGGTTCTGGCTATTCCAGAGTGGAATGTATTAAGTGAACTTTTTATAATTGTATGAATGAAGCTGAAATCGCGGAACATTGACTTTAAAAAGTATCTACCTGAAGTTGAAGAGGTAGCTCTGTGGTTAAGAGCACAACTGCTTTTCAAGAGAACCCAAGCTCAGTTCCCAGCAGCCATGGCAGTCCATCTGCTCATGATCACCTGCAACTCCAGCTCCAGGAAGTCTAATACATCCTTCTGGCCTCTCTGGCTACTGAATACATATGCAACCTCACCCCCACCCCTGTACACACACACACACACACACACACACACACACACACACACACACCACAAAAATAAAATGCATCTAAAAAAAGATGTTTGTCTATGAAGTAAAAAGTAAAAACAGTGAATACTAGAAGAGGCAATAAAGTTCATCATGATGCTTATGATGTAAGCATGAGTAAGATTTGAGTAAGAAATGAGTAAGATTTAAGAGAGAAAGGACAAGAGAATACTATGTGGATAACATATTAGAAGTAACAGAATGATACCATTGTGTGAAGGAAGCCTACATTTAATAACAGAAGTGTATTATGAAGGCATGAGGCATAATGGCTAGAGGGGTTTAAGAACCTTGAAAATAGGAGAGGAACTAGCAACACATTTGGAAACACTAAAAGTCACTGTAAATTCCAGCACACAAGAGAGGCAAGCCAAAAGATGTGCTCAGCTGTTTTTAGAACCTCAGAGTCATGCACACAACATTTAGACTTCTAAACAGACCACATATTCAGCCCTGAGGGAAATTCAGATTCACTGAGCTCAGTTCAGATGTTCCTGAAATGGTTTAAACGATGTCTTTGTAAAACAAATCCTTTCTCCAATATCTTACAAAGACACTGAATTGTAAGACACTGGATGCTGTCCAGGGTTAGGAAAATAGAATCTTAAATTTATGTTGGACCTTAAAGTGGAAATGAGAGAATTAAGCAACCTGAACACTGGACACAATGTAACAACCAGAAATTGTAACCTTGTGGTGCAAACATACAGAAGGAAAGAGCTGACTTACAAAGAGATCGGATCTTCCGAAAAGAGATACAGTTGATCTCAGCCCTGTTTCCAAGACATAATTGTGATGGTTTGAATGGAAAATGTCCCTCACAGTCGGGCATTTGGGTAATTGTCTCCAGTTGGTAGAACTGTTTGGGGAGGTATGGCCTTGTCAGAGGAATTGTACTATTGGAGTTGGGCTTTGAGAGTTTGAAGGCTCATACTATTTCCAATTTTCTCTCTGCCTTGCTCTTGCAGTGCAGGATGGGAGCTCCTGGTTTGTTATTTCATTGGCTTTGTCCATCACTTCCCCTTCACGAAGGACTCTTATAGGTCTGAAACCTTAAGCCCACATAAACTCTTTTGCCCATATGTTACCTTTGGTCCTGGTGTTTTATCACAATAATAGAAAATGAATCAACACAGTAGGGATACGGTTACTTGCGGAAAGTTAAGGGTAGCCAAGAGCACAGTGTCTTGGCAGAATACCCAGGAAGCCATAGCAAGTCACCAAGCCACACCTGGACACAGTAAGTTATATCTCTACTAACAAGTATATTGATGTCCTACTAAGAGAACAGTGATGAGTCTGCTGGGTTTGTTTATGTCATTCCTGTGGGTCAGGAGAATGTCTTCTTTTCTCTGTATGAGAAAAATTATACAAATAGCATCCGTGGCTAGCCTCTACTGTGATCAGCATACTGACAAGCACTCTGAACAGACTTGTTCATTAATCCGTCTTGGTACTCTATGGGGCCGGTCCTACCACAGTCCAGAGGGGGAAACAAAGTGAAGGGAGGTAATCAACCTCACAGTGCCATGCAACACAAAAGACGGAAGTTGAAATCTAAGCAATTGGACTTCAAAGAACGTTTCCAGTCACACTGAATGTCCTTCCCTATGGCGAGCAGATATTCTCCAACATATACCATTTTAAAATGACAGGACAAACCATGGTTCTCTAAATGAAGAAACAAAAACATTCAACAGAAGAAAGCTAACTGGTGAGTCTTAGGAGACTGATAACTCCCATTCTTCTCTGAGAGAGATTTTCATTACTGCCACCCTCCCCCATTATTTAGAGGAGAAAATTATTTTCTTTCAAACATTTAAAAGATACTAACCTTGGCAGATTGTACAAAGGGGCCATCCGGAAGCAGGCAACAACAGCTCTTTTTTTCAAACATTTAAAAGATACTAACCTTGGCAGATTGTACAAAGGGGCCATCCGGAAGCAGGCAACAACAGCTCTTTTTCTCTGCTTAGAGAGCAGTTTGTGCCACACGGCTTTCTTTGATCTCTGAGGGTGCTCCACCTGAGGAAGAAAGACACAAATAAACATACATTTACAGCCCTGATCTACCATCAGTGGTGAAGTATTAATCAGCCATTCTCTGAATTCATTTCAAAATACCTAACAATTAGTTTGGCTTGAGACTATGTCCTCAACATTATCCAAAGCTAAATTTGAGATGCTTTCAAATGGTACTTATTTTCCAAACAGCCTGTAGTTCCTAAGCCTTGTTATCTTTAAAAATCAAAGAGACAGAAAAAAAAGACATTCTACGTAAAGTCCTTATGCACCATTCTCAAAATTTTAAGTACTTTTTTAAAGTTCATGCATATGTGTGCATATCTGTGCATAGGTGCATGTACACACAGGTGAGCAGGCACGTGGAGGCTACCTTGGGTGTCATTCCTCAGTTACCATCCTGCTTGGTTTATTGAGACAAAGTCTCTCACCAGCTTGGTATTCACCACTTAGGACAGGTTGACCTGCCAGTGTGTCCCAGAGATCTGGCTATTCCTTCTTCTCCCAAATGCTGGAATTATAAGCACATACCCAGGTACAACTTTTTAAACGTAGGTTCTAGTGATCAAATTCGGATCCTTGTTTCCTTTTTCAGCACCCTCTCTTGGGTTTTGGTTTGGTTTTGCTTGGTTTGATTTTTTCTGTTTTGTTTTGTTTTGTTTTGTTTTGTTTTGTTTTGTTTTGTTTTCCTAAACAGAAATGTACTCACATATCCATCAAAATGACTCTTATTCGAAGTAGGATAACCACAAATAAAAATAGCATTAATGAAAAGCCTACTGCCCTTTAATAAAAAAAGATAACAAGGCTTTGTGAACTGAGTACTAAGAGTAAATAGAAGGATTTAATCTTACAGAAGTATTAAAGTTTATAGCTATTTTTGTTAGGTAAGATAAATGAGAATTTGAAAGTTACAAGAAATGATGCAAACAGGCTACTTATTTGAATAATGGTGCTTGAAATTCCAGGAGAAAACAAGGAGATTAATCATAAGTATTAGAAAGAAGATAAATTCATAGTATGGTTTGGTCAATTAATTAGTATTCTCTAGGCAATGGAGCACTATACTTCCCAGACTGAAAAATCGCCAGCCAGTATACTTAGATTTCTGGAAAAAATGAAAATGTTATGTTAGCCCAAAGTAAGCCAGATATATTATGCCTTGCAGTAAATGCTCAGAATATGAACACAATAATTCTTGAAGAAAACGCTAAGACTGACTGAGCCATTGCAGACTTTTTAACAGGACAATCTATCTAAATTGACAAGCACTTACTTCTCTGACCCTCTGTTCTCCATAAGATCAACTATAACTTAGTTAGTGTCTTGATGGGTAGATTAAGTGGAATATACTCTTATCGAAGGCAGTGTAGATTAAAACAGGATCAAGAGTCAAGTTGCTCAGCGAGATCCAATGCATCCCAATATAAAATTCCATGTTTGGGGTCTGAGACTTTAAAGGTAGCAGTTTTGATGAATGCATTGTGTTCTGCTGAGTACGCTGACCCATAGGTGTATATGAAGCTTTGAGCACCTAAGATACATTTGTGGAGCAGACAGAAAGGGATCCTACTGGGATCTAACATCAACATTTGGTAGAAAATTACCTAAGGAAAAATTTAGTTACTTGAAGAGGCCACTTTTAAGCATTTCCATATGTTATCTTACCAGCCACGGCAGGATTAGATATCCAAACAATATGTAGTTTAAATCAAAGTGACATGTTTATTAATGCATGATTATATATGCAAATGTAGATAAATGTTAGAGAAAATCAAAATGTATTTCTTACAGCACAGGTAGAAGGGTTCCTGGAATGGCACAGGAGATTTTATTATTTCAGATTCAATATTTATAAAGCATATCACTCTGATGTAATCTTGTTTTTTTTATTTTGAATATTTATTTCCTTCCCTAACCCTGTGTTGGAGTTACAGATACATTCCACCATATTCAACCTTTACCAGAGTGCTGGGGATTTGAACTCAGGCCCTCCTGCTTGCATAACAAGCACTTTACTTACTGAGTCCTCTCTCCAATCCTCTAATATTGCCTTGTTGACTAGATATCATGTTAAAAAGGAACATGTTTCTCTGTATTTAGAATAGTTTCATTTAATTTACCTAAACTTTATACGAGCAACTTTAGATACATGTATGCAGAGCAGAAAATTGTCTACAGGCATGTATTTTATAAGGGATTGCTTTTAATATAATATAAATACACTATGTAACCTTCTAATTGAGAGTGTCTCAAGAATTACTGCTTTGAAAATTCTTGAGTAGAGGGGACAAAATAGAGACTAAAACACACCAGAACTTGGTAGTGAAAACAGATGATTGGAAAATTACACAAAAATATCTTCCTCAGGTAGGGTTTCACTGTCCGTATATTACTCTTCTATAAATGTAAGTTGCTCTTTATCTCTGATAAAAATTGCTCAAAATTTCTCAGAAAACTAAATGTTAACCAAGAAAACACTTTAGATATTGAACCAGTGAAAGACAAAATATCTCAGGCATATTTTATGTGAAGCATTAAAAATGATATAAAATAAAACACTTGAAATATTGTACAACTCTGAGATTTTTAGAATTATGTTTAGAAGAAAATCTATTACTAACAATCTATAGGATTTTATAAAAGCTTGAAAAATATAATAAAATGAAGGCCTTGATCTCTCGAAGCATAGTATCTACAAATGTTTCTGATAATTATAATCTTGGAAATAACCAATTACATGCTCATTCTAATGAACACATATGTGGGGTTTGTGGAACCACAGTTAAAAATTAATATACATTTAAAATATTTTATGTATCTAAGGCAATTATGATTGGATTAACACAAAAATCAGACCTGTTCAAGGTGAAAAAGCACATTCGCTATATCCAGGACACGTTCCACTGTCCTCTCTGGGTCTGAGGTGTCTTCTGCCCTGTTTGGCAAGTCTTTGTATAGAGCCATCTGCCACCTGATTGCAGGGTCTTCCAGCTATGGGGAAGCAAACACAAGGTGGCAACTGAAGAGAGAAGGAATCTTACATGATCACTAACTGGGTCTACCTGGATCACTAAGCAAACACAGGTCAGTACTAAAACACCTACAGAAATACAGCTAAGTAGGAGAAGTCTAGGGAGCCACTAGACTCCATGACAGCTCTTGTAGTAAGATGGTACTACATTTCCAAAACTCGCTGAGTGGGTTTCAAACCTATATACAAATATACAAATGGGTAACTGGTGAGCAAATGGAAAGGTTAGCTTTGCTTGACTGTTATGATCCTTTCACTGTCCCTGTATATCTATGTTTTATGATGCACATCTTAAATACATCACTAAAATAAGCAAGCAAATGCTATGCAGAGGTCAGAAAAAAAAACAAATTTTTTTCATGAAATTATTACTATTGTTTATCATTTTATCCAGGGCTACTGGGAAGACATATAAGGAACTATGAGAACTATGAGATATGACCTATCTGATGGGTGATTTGGGAATATTTTCCTAGAGTAGTTAAGATGCAATTAGGAGGGAAATATGTGGTGGGCAACTGGGGCCAGAGGATGCTAGCCTTAGTGTGGTGGGAACCTGAAAACTTCATGCAATCACAGGAGCCCCTTGGGGTGGCTTGGGAAAGTCACTAATCAGCAGCACAGGGCCACGCGGCCTCACCCAAGACGTCTTGGAAACCCCAGGACTGTGTTTTTGACACCATGCTATGAAATGTCAACAAGAGTTCCAGACTTTTTTCTGTGACAGAAACTCACAGAAGTGAAACAGTGAGAATGGCTGTCTCTAGTAAAGAATCATAAAAACTGTCACCAGAAGAATCATAAAGGACACTTATCTATGTACCCCAAAATCTTCTTAGATGGTTGAGCTGAAATACTGAAGGAAAGAACAGCGTTGAAATTTCAAGATTTTGGCCAGAAGACCAGTAGGCTGCCTGCAGATGCTCTTTGCTCTTTCTGCTCCCCTGGCAGACCCAATCTTTCAGGTACATCCTTAGTAGCCCAGAAGAACACTAGCTGCAGCCTTCCTTCCCCCTTTCCCAAGCTTCATGTGGATCCTACAGGAGATCCTCTCCTAACTTCACAGCATCCTAGCCTTCAATACCAGCATGCATTCCCTATGAACATACCAGCTAGGAGGGCAATAAAACATGTGACATAGACACCATGCTCTCTTAAAGTCCAGAGAGAAAACAGAAACCAAGGAACACAATACACACCAGACAAAGGCAAACCCAGAAATCAGCCTTTAGAACTACAAAACCCCCAAACCAGATGCCTAGGTGCCAGTTTAAGAATCCAATCAGTAATGATATGTCTCTACCTGAGTACAGCTTTCCTACCACAACAGGCCCTGACAATTCCACATAGCTGAAACATAAGTAAAAGACCTTAAAACCAACTATATAAAGATGATAGAGGTCCTTAAAGAGGAAATGAACAAAGCCCTTATGAAAGACAGAAAAACATAACTGATTGGAGCAAATGTATAAATCCCTTAAAGAAAGTAAAAACAACAACAACAAAACAAAAACAAAAAACCCAAAAAACTAACTGTTGAAGGAAAGGGATAAAACTGTTAATGACCTGGAAATGAAAATAAAGCAATAAAGAAAGCACAAACTGAGGGGATCCTGAAAAATGAAAAATTTAAGAAATCAAACAGGAACTAGAGGGGCAAGCTTCATTGACAGAATATAAGAGATGGAAGGGAGAATCTAAGCCATTGAAAATATGATAGAAAAAATGAATACAACAGTCAAAGAAAATGTTAAATCTAAAAAATTCCTGACAAGAAATATCCAGGATATCTGGGACACCATGAAAAGACCAAACCTAAGAATAATAGGAATAGAGGAAGGAGAAGAATCCCAGCTCAAAGGGCCAGAAAATATTTTCAACAAAATCATAGAAGAAAATTATCCTAACCTAAAGAAGGAGATACCTATAAAGGTAAAAGATCACCAAACAGATCAAACCAGAAAAGAAAGTCCCCTCACCCCAAAATAACCAAAACACCAAACATACAGAATAACAACAACAAAAGAATATAAAAGTTGTAAGAGAAAAAACAAAGTAACAAAAAAAGGTAGATCTATTAGAATTATACCTGAATTCTTAGTGGAGGCTATAAAAGCCAGAATGGAGTAGAGAGGTATTTCTGACTCTAAAACACTACAGATGGCAGTCCAGACTACTATACTCAGCAAAACTTTCGATCACCATAGGTGGAGAAAATAAGATCCTCCATGTTAAAGTCAAATTTGAATAGGATATAACTGACAAACCCAGCTCTACAGAAAGTTCTAGGAAGAAATCTCTAACCCAAGTAGGTTTAACTACATCCATGAAAATACAAGAAATATAAATTTCACACCAGCAAAACCAAAAGAAGGGGAAAACACATACAAGCACATGCACATATACACACACAGGCACATATCACTACCACTACCACCACAACCACCACAAACAAAAACAACAAAACAACAAGAATCAACAATCTTTGATAATTAATAACTCTCAATTTAAATGTTCTCAATTCCCCCAATAAAAAGAAACAGACTATCAGAATGGATGCAAAACAGAATCCATCCTTCTGCTGCATCCAAGAAACATATTCAATTTCAAAGAAAGACATTACCTGAGGATAAAGGATTAAGAAAAGATTTGACAAGCAAACAGACCTAAGAAGCGAGCTGGTATAGCTATTTTAATATCTAACAAAATAGACTTCAAAACTAATAACAAAAGATAGAAAAGGACACTTCATACTCATCAAAGAAAAAAAATTTACCAAGATAACATTTAAATTCTTAACATCTATACCCAAACACAAGGGTACCCACTAAAAGAAACACTAATACACTTTAAATTACATATTGACCCTCACACACTGATGGTGGGAGACTTCAATACCTGACTCTCACTCATGGACAGGCCATCCAGACAAACACTAAACAGAGAAATACAGGAGCTAACAGACATTATAAGCAAAATAGACCTAACATATATTTATGGAGCATTAAAAAAAGAATATACCTTTTAGTCTGCACCTCATAGAACATTCTCCAGAACTGACCACATACTTGCCCACAAAGCAAATCTCGACAGATAAAAGAAACCTGAAATAACAGCCTGCATCCTATCACACTACCAGGGATTAAAGTTGGGCATCAACAATAGAAACCACAGAAAGCTTGCAAACGCATGAAAACTGAACTACTCATACTGAATGAAACACTAGACCAAGGCAGAAATAAAGTAAGAAATTAAGGACTTTCTAGAATTCAATGAAAATGAATATACAGCATATCCAAACTTATGGAATACAATGAAAGCAGTTCTAAGAGGAAGGTTCATAGCACTAAACTCCTATATTAAAAAAAAAGGAAAGATCTCACACTACATACCTGAAAGCTCTAGAACAAAAGGAAGTAAGCATAGCCAAGAGGAGTAGACTGCAAGAAATAATCAAACCTAGGGCTAAAATCAACAAAAGAGGACATACAAAGAATCTATGAAACAAAGAGTTGGTTCTTTGAGAAAATCAACAAGGTACATAAATCCTTATCCAAACTAGCTAAAAGATAAAGAGAAAATATCCAAATTAACAAAATCAGAAAGGAAAAGGGGGACATAACAACAGACACCAAGGAAATCCAGAGAATAATGATAATCTTTAAAACCGTCTACCCCACCAAGTTGAAAAAACCTAAACAAGATAATTTTCTCTATAATGTGCCACTTACTAAAGTTGAATCAAGAGCAGACAAACAGTCCAAATAGACCTATAATCCCTAGTGAAATAGAAGTAGACATGAAAAGTCTCCCAATCAAAAAACTCTAGGGCCAGACAGTTTAACACAGAATTCTACCAGACATTCAAAGAAGAGTTGATGCCAATACTCATCAAATTATTTTGGAAAACAGGAAAATATAAGCCCTTGCTGGGAAGGCATGGCTAGAAGCAAACAAGTAGTTGGAAGAGTAATGGAAAAGAAAGAGAGGCAAGGAGCTTGGGAGCTTGAAGAGAGGCAGGGCTGGAGACTGGATGGAGACAAACACCCTAGTATGAGAAACACCTTGATCAGCCACCAGAGGCCATGGTGCTGTCTAGGCCCTGGATGCAATTCTGGGTCCGCAGTCCTGCTGCAGCTGGGATTTGTGTTAATGTCCATGGCACACAGTACCACCAAAGATTATAAGGTTATCTGTCATCTGTACTGTAGCTGGAAACCATGTTGATATCCTAGAGGTGCACTGAGATGGCTCTGCCTTCCAATGGCCACCATATTATGGCACCAACAATATCATGGACATGGGAGAGCTGGCAGGCTAACCAACTCAATCAACACCCAGGCCCAGATCCAGGCTTTTAAGTGAGTCCACCCCAATATCTTCCCCATCTATGAGCTGTTGGAGCATGTGAAGGGGCCAGTTGTATGGATCCATCACCACAGGATCCCCAGTACTCAGGGCAATAGATGTATATCCAAGAGTATCTTTAAGGGTCTAGTACTGATGGTATAGCAGAAGTCAGAGGCCTTGAAGTGGCCTAAGGATCCATTGCAACGAACACTGGCTAACAAAGCTGTTTGGACAAACTGTGTGACACACTGAAACTTCCTGTGGCACTCCAAGGAATGGAGATGTGGGGAAGATGGGGAAGGTAGTGAAGAGAGAGGAGTAGGCCGTTGACCAGGGGAGTTGACAGGAGGATCTTTGTTGTTGTTTTATTCTTCTTTCTTTTTTTTTTTCGAATTTTTTTATTTTTATTATTATTAACTTGAGTATTTCTTATATACATTTCGAAAGTGTTATTCCCTTTCCGGTTTCCGGGCAAACATCCCCTCCCCTCTCCCTTTATTCTTCTTTCTATTTCTTTTCTTTTCTCTTCTTTTCTAATTTTTATTTTTTATTTACTTTTGAAGGAAAGCTACAAGAGTGAAGGATAGATACCAAAGGACTGAAAGGTAAATGGGGTTGGGGTGAAGGATGTAAAATTCCCAAAGATTCATTTAAAAATATGTTTAAAATTTATTCCAGAAAATAGAAATAGAAAGAACATTGCCCAATTCATTTTCTTAGGCCACAGTTACCCTGATATGCAAACCATATAAAGACTCAAAAAGGAAAGAGAATTATAAACTAATTTCTCTTATGATTCAGATGCAAAAATAATAAAATATTTACAAGTTGAATCCAAGAATACATCAAAAAGATCATCCACCATGATCAAGTAGGCTTCATTCCGAAGAGGCAGGATGGTTCAATATACAAAAATCAGTAAATGTAATTTACCATATAAACAAACTTAAAGAAAGAAAAACACATTATCATCACATTGGATGTAGGAAAAGCCTTTGACAAATCTAACACCCATTCATGATAAAAGTCCTAGAGAGATCAGGGATACAATGAACATATTTAAATATAATAAAGGCAGTTTATAGGAAATCTACAGCTAACATCAAATTAAACAGAGAGAATCTCAAAGCAATTCCACTAAAATCAGGAACAAGTCAAGGTTCCCCACTCTTTCCCTATCTATTCAACACAATATCTGAAGTTCTAGCCAGAGCAATAAGGCAACTAAAGGAGATCAAAGGGATACAAACTGGAAAAGAAGTCAAGGTAGTCAAAAAAACTAAGTCTTTGCAGATGATATGATAATACACAAAAGTTACACAAAAAGTTCTACCAGGGAACTCCTATAGATGATACATACCTTCAGCTGAGTGGCTGGATACAAAATTAACTAAAAAAAACCAGCAACCTTCCTATACAACTAACAAATGGACTAAGAAAGAAGTAATGGAAACATTTTCACAATAGCCTGTAATAATTTCAACTATCTTGGGATAACTCTAACCAAGAAAATAAAAGACCTGTATGATAAAAATAACAAGTCTTTGAAGAAAAAAGTTGAGATATCAAAAGATCTCCCATGTTCATGTATTAGTAGGACTAACTGGCCACCCTACCAATAGCAATCTACAGATTTAATGCCATCCACATAAAAACTGTAACACATTTCTTTACAGACCTCAAAAGAACAATTCTCAACTTCGTATGAGAAAACAAAACATGTAGGATAGCTAAAACAATCCTGAAGGATAAAGGAATTGCTGAGTATCACCATCCCTGATTTCAAGTTGTGATACAGAGCTACAGTAATAAACACTGCATGGTATTAGCATAAAAGCAGACATGGTGATCAATGGAACCGAATTTAAGACCCAAACATAAATCCATACACCTATGGACACCTGACTTTTTTATAATGAAACCAGAAATACACACTGGAAAATAGCATCAACAAATAGTGCTGTTCGAACTAGCTATCTGCATGTAGAAGAAAGCAAATAGATCAATGCTTATCAGCCTACACAAAACTCAAGTCCAAGTGGATCAAAGACCTCAACATAAAACTGAACCTGATAGAAGAGAAAGTAAGGAATAGCCTTGAACACATTATACAGGAGACAACTTCCTGAATAGAACATCAATAGTGCAAGCACTGAGATCAACAATCAATAAATGGTACCTTATGATGCCGAAAAGCTTTTGTAAGGCAAAGTACACTGTCAGCCAAAGTGTCAACTAAAGTGACACTCAACAGAATGGAAAAATGATTTTACCAACTTCACATCTAACTGAGGTTCAATATTCAAAATACACAAAGAACTCAAGCTGGATATCAACAAACCAAGTAAGCCAATTTAAAAATGGGGTAGAGATCTAAACAGAGAATTCTCAACAGAGTTGTCAAATGACAGGGAAACATTTTTAAAATGTTCAACATTCTAAGCCACTGGGGAAATGCAAATCAAAACTACTGAGATTCCACCTTATACTTGTCAAATGACTAAGATCAATAGCACAAACGATAGTTCATACTAGTGAGGAGAACGCTCCCCCATTGCTGGTGGGAATGAAAATTTGCACAACCACTACGAAATCAATACGGAGGCTCCTCAGAAAATTGGGATTAGTGGATGGAGGGCAGGGGGAAGCTGGGAGCTGGGAAGAACAGAGGGAGGGAAAACTGTGGCCGGGATGTACTGTACAAGAAGAATTTAATTTCAAAAAAGAGAAATGAAGAGAAGATGGAAGGAATGAGGGAGAGAAAGCAAAACAAAAAGATGCAATTAAGGCTTCAGGCTGAAGGGGAGACAAATGAAGGAATAAGATAACAAGTTTGCATTTGCTTCTTGCCTGCTCACACACTGACTGTTGAAAGATTCATTTGTGTATTTTTATACATATTGAAATGGGTCCACAACTGATTCTAGATTTACGGAGTTTACAACACAGCGAATTCTCACTGGAATAAAGATTATTGAAGAATATGAACCAACGTGGCACATAACTTTCATACTCACCCAAAAGAAATCTCAATACTGTTTTATTTCAAGAATGAAATTTTAAAATAAGCTCTTTGTTTTATTTTTATTCTTTTATATTTTTTGGATGTGTGTCTATGTGTACATATGTGCACATGAATTCATGTGCCCATGCAGTCCAGAAGAGGGCATCAGATTTCCTGGAGCTACTCTGATGTGAGTGCTAGGAACCAAACCCATTCAAAAGGACCATAAGTGTTCTTAACAGCTGAGCCAGCTCTCCTGCTGAAAAATCTGTTTATGACTCTTTTTCTGTCCTCATGCTTTAAAGAAAGGCTATAAAAACCATAAATCTGGATAGATATAAGTATCTGAGTGGGAGCATCTTTCATTTCAAAGAAATAAAATATAAGAGTCATGCCATTAAAAATACACAAAACAATTTCCATTTCTTTCTTCTCTACTTTAGAATTTCCACTAACAAACAAAACTGCATATTATGAAACAGAAATGAACAGGGATCATCTGAAACTTCCAATCCCTTAAAAAGGCACAGCTCCAAATGCCAGAAATCACTTTGGGGTGGAGATAAACTCAGGGACAGAGCTTCATATACAGATGACTTCTAAAAACTGTCCTTTGCTCAAAATAGAATGCTTTCCTCAATGATATTTTCATCAAAGGACCATGTGCCTCATTTTTGTCTATAAATTCAATAAACAGGTATTTTTGATAAAGCAGAATCTTTATATTCTCTCTCACACAATGACTCCACAAGGCTTCTTCCTCTATCTAGCATTCCTAGAGTGTGGACATGAGGCTGGAATGAGGCTGCTTCATTGTTGGGCCCAGGTGTCCATCTGGACTGTAAGAAGAGGAGCTCCAGTATAGAGAAAGGTGAGAGATAGGCCCTACATGGGCAGTCCTTACCTTAGATGACTCAATAGCACTCTTTCTTCAGAGCCTGTGTAGGTGAAGCTTTGGATGGAGTAAGGAATGGACAGAGCATTGAACCTTGGGAGAGTGTTATCATGGCTGTGTGGCTAGCCTTCTCGAACAAGGATTTGATGGGGGAGCCGCACTGTCTAGGTGGTTGCTGTAAGCTCCCGGGGGAGTATCCAGGATCTCAAAGACTGAAGACTATATGACTACTTCCTGTCATGAACACAGACCCTGAAGTAGTTCTACAAGGGTTGTCTATGTTGGGAGAGCCCAGGAGCCCAAAGTCAGGGTTTATAACATCATCTAACATCTGTGTCTATAAAAACATTCATGTCTCTCACTGCATGAGAGCTTACAGTATAAAGTCTTGGCCTGAGTTCAGCTGCAGGAGGGTTATGATAATTACAAAAGACATGCACAGTTTTCTTTTCTCTCTGAAAAAGAAACTCATTAGGAATCAATCTCCTTCTCTGGGGGATTTATTACTAAGATATGCATGAGTTCACATGGATGATCATAGAAAATTTGCTTTAAAGACTGATAAAATAGCAAAAGTGTGTTTTACCTACATCACATCTCCCAGAAATGCAGTCTATGGGATGGAATATTTTAATACACTGAAAGACTCGGTGATTTTTTAAAGAACATCCTTTATACCTTCATCTCATTTTAATGAATTAGACAGAATCCTCAGAAGGATCACTGACTACAGTAGAACCTAAAAGTAGGTTACATAATGGTTAGATCTCTTTTGTTTGCTGGGTTTTTGCTTTTGGAGATAGGGCCTTACTATGTAGCCCAGGCTAGCTACAAATTCACAATCTTTGCATCTCGAAGTCTTCAGTGTAAGAATTACAGGCATGCACCACCTATCATGCCCAGCAACAATAAGACTTCTCACATGATATATCTTATAAATAAATAAGTGATTTATTCACTGCCATTAATAGAAACTCAAAGTAAGAGCAAATACTTCCTGGACTACCAAAACAACAAACAAAACAAAAAAAAGTTTTAACAATTCCTTCAACTACTGCTGGAAAACATAGTTTCTACTCGCATTTATCTTCAAATTGATTTTCCTTTCCTTAGATCAACTCATTTTTCTTACATAGCAATTCTTTCCTCATAGCAATTCTCAGTACCTCAAATGTACAAACTTTTAATCTGAACACTAAAGGAAAATTTTCAACTTCTTATAGAACTTTGTTTCCAGGCCACCCAAACCATGAAAAGCAATTATAAAATGTATATGTAGTATTTATTCAATCTATGACATATTATCTTCCAAGTTTATAATGTATGATCCTCTGCCTTTAAGGACACACCATTTATTACCACTGATGGTGCTAATCTGAAGTCTTTTCAAGTAAAATAATGGCCAATCAAGATAACTTTATTTGCTAGTGTGAGACTGTTAGTGATATTATTCTGAAAATGTTAAATGTGATTTGGAAAAAAAAACTGGCTTACCTTGCCTTGCAAGTGTATATTACTGCGGATTACATCACGTACTTCCTCCTCAGTGTCTTTCTGTCAAGAAATACATGTTACTAAAAGACGTCTCATAATCAGTGCATCAACTGCCACAGTCAAAGAACAAATCAAATTCTCTATTAAACAGTGTACCCCTGGCAAGTGTGTTTATCAAATGCATGCTAGAAATTTGAAGCATTCTCAGCTCCTTTTTAATCCTGTGTGTGTGTGTGTGTGTGTGTGTCTCCCTGGAGATCAGAATAAGGTGTCAGATACTCTAGAGAGCCAAACTCAGTTCTTTCTGAGAGTTGTACATAATCTGAAATCTTGAGCCACATTTCTACTCCTCAGAAAATATTTTCTACACTGAAATCACCTCAAACAAGGGTGCCATCCATCTACTTGAACTACTCAGTAAGAATGCCAAGGGTCAACAGAATGACCAAATTTGTGAATGTGCAAAAACGTGTAAGGCACAATTTTTGAAAGTTTGCATAGTCATCTGAAATTATGCAAAACAGAACCAAAGAAATAACTCTAGAAAAATTAAATCCCAATGCCTGTAAAGGACCAGAAAACTAATACCTCATCTAGCCACCATGGGCACAATACATTTTGCTTTTAATGTTGAAAAATCACCTTTCAAAAATTTGATGAGAGCTCTCATAGCAGATTTTATGAAGGAGTGCATGTGCAATCCACTCCCCTCCACCCTGTGGCCTATTTATAAGTCTTATGTTTGCTTCCAGAACATGCCTTGGAGATGATTACCATCAATTAGGATAAAAACACCTTAAACATAATAGGCAGTCATTGATTTAAGGCCTAGGGTCTACAAAAAAACTACTTACTAAAAATGTAACTGTAAATGAAATAGTTATTCAAAGGATGCAGTGCCAAGTCTGCAGGTCTGATGACTACCACCCTTGGGTGACCAGGAGACTCACCAAGCTAAATCGGTTTTTGGCCAGAGCAATGAGCTCTTGGTCCCCAGGGGCACAGATGTTCAGTCCAATGGGAAGTAATCGCTTCAAAGCTGCCACAATCAAAGACGTCTGCATAGAATACCGGTCTCCTTTCCGCTTCATTTTCTTCCTCTCTTGATCGGAAATGGCTGCCTGTGGAACAAAGATGAGCACTGGGTTGCCACCCACATTTCTTTCATTCAGATCTATGATCTTCTCTGACAGAATCATGGTCCCACTGTCCTTTGTTCTTCAATCCCTCTCTTTAGGAGTCCTAACCATTCTGAAAAGGTTATCTTTCCTTCCCACCATTTTTCTTTTTTTACTTTTAGTTTTTATTCTTCCTACATTTTTACCATTAACTATTCCCACATAGTTGTTAGATAGAAAGACACATCATAATATTAGGGAGGGATTCCATATAGTAATTTCATATATAATACACTTTCTAATTCTCAATGCTTAAAAGAATTTACATATAGTAACCTTATTTTTGCTGGGATAAATGCTTTGCAATATACATGCATGCACAGGATATGTTTTATATATTCATACACTTGGATCATTTATAAACTATGTGGTTTATAAATAACTATTACAAAATTTTTTTAATGTGTGTAGCATTTGTGCCTGCATGTGGATATGTTGGGGCACATTTGTGTTTCAGTACCCACAGAGACCAAAAGAGGGCATTGAATCACAAGGACTGTAGTTACATGTGGTTGTGAGCCACCATGTGGATGCTGGGACTTGAACCTGGGTTCTTCACAAGAGCAGCCAGTGTACTTAAGTGCTGAGCCATCTCCCCAGCCCCAGTCATTGATTCATTATAAAGGACTGGTGTACTAAGTCCGAATATTGCAGTATATCATTCCATATACCGTCATGTTCCATCAAATCCATAAATTTCTGGACATTAGAAGCAAGAATTTTATATTCTACAGATATGTACTTATTGTGTGGATCACATTTTTTATACATACCACCTTTTAAGAAATTATTTTTAGTAAGTTTAGTAACTAGGAATCTGTAAGAAATTTATCCTTCATAGGTCAGTTTTATCTCTCAGTATTTACTGTACCTCATTCAAACTAATCCTAGAAACTATGCAAACAGCACAAATGCTTTTACATCAGTAAGCAATGCTATCAAACCAGCCCAAATGCCATTATGAACACTCGAAGCTTTAAAAACCCTCTAAAAAAGGTCAACTCATAAAGGAACACTGAGACAGACGGGAAGGCTTGATACCTTGGACATCTTAGACTTTGTGTCGGTGATGAGGAAGGACATGTTGTTGATTTCATTCTGCACCACAAAGTTCTGTTCCTCTCTTTTGAAATTCTGAGGTTGACAAGGAAATTTCAGTTAAAACCACTTGGAGAAAATACAGTCTGAGATACACAGGAGTCCAGAGCGTCATCGGGGTCGATTCTGGTTTGGTGTATGACTTACACAGGGACAGCTAGGTTAGGGATAACTGTTTCAAGAACAATATATAAGGGTGATCGACTTTTTCCAATGTTGGGGATCTTCAGGGCTTTTCCATACAAGGCAAGTGCTCTACCATGGAGTACACCCCAGCCTTCTTACTTCTTATTAGAAGAAAAATTCTCATTAAATTGCCAAGATTGGCCTTAAATTTACTCTGCAGCTCAAGCAGACCATCAATTTGTAAACATCCTTCCTTCACTTTTTTGGGAGCTGGGATGACAGACCCATGTCACCAGGCCCATCCTGAATAGGTATGTTTTAAAGACAAGGCTTGAAATGTTCATGTCATAAAATCATGCATTGCCAAATGACAGAATGACCACTCCAGTCCAGGGTAGCTGGGTAGTGGCATATATTGTTTCAAGGGATAAACAGTCTTTCCAGAACACACAACTTTGAAACAACTTTCTACTTCCTATTCTGATAGGTATTTCATCTAATTCTAAAAAAAAAGAAAAAATGCCATAACATTATTTTAAGTACTTTTAATTTAGAAACAGAATGCTAAAATCAATTCATCTGAAACCTTGGAGAATATATCAATATATATAAATAAATTTGATATATATGTATATATTTATCAGGGCATGAGAGATGTCTCAGCCATTAAAAGCTAGGTTTATAACCAAAAAGATATATATCAATATTCCTACTATTGAAAGAACCATTAAATGAGCCTGCTGATTATAATAGATCCCTAATTCCAAAATACTCTTTAAAACAAAAGTTTCATTGATGTTTAATGATTGCTGAGTGGAATATATATGTCAATTTTCTAGCAGTTTTCAACATGTTTAAACATCTAGTCCTTGATTCCTTCCATTTGTCCCCTTGGCAAGTGAAAATTGTGTTATATATGGGAAAGAAAGAAAGGACTGTTGATCCATCTCTGATTTTGGCAGGTAAAAATAGATTGATTCATCCCAGAATATACATTTTCCTCAAAATTACCACCAAAGAAGCCAAGTCTCATTAAAATGTGCTGCACAAAATAAGGAATCATTCATCAGGCATGGTGATACATGCTGATGGTCCCACAGAATTGAGAAAATTACAAGTTTGAGGTCAGGCTAACTCCAAGGCTAGTTTAAGCTATAAAGTGAAGACTTTTCTCAAAATACCAAGGGCTGAGGCCCACATCAGGGCATCTCTCTATGCCAGCATGTTCAAACCCCAAAACAAACAAAAAAAAGAAGTACTTCATTTGATTTAGAGGAACACAAACAACCTAAAGAAAAACTCCTCAGGTGCCACAGATATCAAACATTAATATCGATATTTAAAAGTCATTTTAAACCAGGCATATCCTAAAGGATCCCAGAACATGGAGGTGAAGCAGCCTGGGCCATATGATACACTGTCTAAAAGAGGTGGGATATAAATAAATATCTCAATGTTTATACAATACAATAAAAATTGTATCTTTTAAAGATAAATTACAGATGGAGCTTAAAAAAGGCTCCATTTCCCTAAAGTCCCCAGAGTGATCTTCCCCCTGTCCCAAACTGTCAAAGGAATTCTAAGAGACAAACTTAAATGGTATTTAGACATTGACTGCAGAGACCAGACAACTGGTCTACCTTTCCAAAGCCCTCATCACACATCGAACGATAGATAATTTGCATTCTCATACTTACGTGGGATTTGGACCAGTAAATGAAGACTTCAGCTACCATTCGAAATAGCTCCTCTGCTTCTGGGTTGGGTTCCTTCAGCCACTTTGCCCTGGAACATGTGATAAACAGGTTCTCAGTTAAAGTTAATCAAGTGAAACAACACCTCACCCCCCAAAAAATCCTTTCTACCAAAGTCTGTTTTTAATTTTCTTCCTTCCTCCCTACCTATCTTCTTTCCTTCCTTCCTTCCTTCCTTCCTTCCTTCCTTCTTTCTTTTTTTCTTCTTGAGACAGGGTCTCTGGCTAGCCTGGAATTTTCTATGTAGGCTGAACTTGAACTCACAGAGATTTGCTGACTTCTCCCTCTCTCAGGTGCTAGGATTAAAAATGTGTGCTCCTCATCATCAGTGCTGTGCATTCAGAGGACACTTTCTCGGCATGATTATGAGCAGAGATTTGCTATTTACAATACAAAACTTAAAAGTGGGAGGTGGATTGGACAGGGGGTTATGTCTGGGAAACTGGGGAAGGGAATAACATTTGAAATGTAAATTTAAAAATCCAATAAAAAAATAAATAAATAAAAATGTGTGCTCCTATGCTCAACCTGCTAAAGCCATGTTTGCTGACCACAGAATTCATAATGGTTTCATGGTATCACTGGAACATTTAAAAATTTGTAAACATTGTAACTGTCCAACAGCTTTTAAAGAGAAAGAAAATTAAAGGTTTAGTTTTATCTTGAAAAATAGTTGCTTATAATCCACACCCACAATTTTTGTATATGCTGTATATGTATATGTTTTGTATATGTATACATATTATTTGTATAATGTACACATACACACACATATATATACATATATATAAAACAATTTAAATGCATTTCTTTCTATATAATCTGCAGATTATACTCTAGTCTCTGCTATAGAAACTGGAATAATATAACAATAGATATGTTACTTGCAAAGCATGAAAGGCTCCAGCAAACAATATCATCCAGTTGTAAGCTGAAGATGCCCAATGAGAATTAATGTATGTATTAATATTTTGTTATGTTATAACCATGGGCAAGCTCATGGCTCAGGAGTCACAGAACTATGTGGTCTAAATGAACAGATGAGCGGAGCAGATCATGAAGGACTTGGGGGGGTGAGTCACTTTTACACATTGTACCTGTTATAGTCCACAAATCGGATCAAGAGTGGGTAGAAGGCATAGAGATCCCTGGCCAATGTGGTAAACTCATCTAGAATGAGCAGCTCCGCTTCGGACATGTCCCCTCTGGCTTCGGCTTTCAGGTGGTCTTCCTCGGACACTACCATGGCAGCCTTTTTCTTTAGTTTCTCCATCAAGGGTAAGAAATGAGTTTTCAAGAGCTGAGGTTTCACCTTGTTGATGATAGGCTGTGAAAATACTGTTTGGAAACAGACATTAATGTTCTACTGTGAAAACACCCATTGAAATTAGGATGAATTGCTGGAATGGTCAAATGGGAGTGAGATTCCTACCTTTTTTCTTTCAGAGCTTCCTTATGGACAAAGCCCATGTCCCTGCCATTTTTCTAGCCAGTAACCTAATTGCATAATTGATGCTTAAACATGATTACTGAACTTAATTCAGTGTGCTTATTTTTTAACAAAAGATTGATGATTTAGAATAAAAGTTTGAAAAGACTTAGACTATTAAATTTAGTATTATCATACAAAGCCCAACAATGGAAAGGAGTCTTCTAGCTCTTTCACTTTTAGAACACTGTAATATTACCATGTGAGACCTAAGGTCCCCTCAGTTTATCCCATCATCATCTCCTGGAAGGGTTAGATTATACATAACATTGTGGTCAGCATTCAGTAATAGGTCTAGATTTACACAAGCAATTTTTAAGATGGATTTTTATATTACATTTATATAATATGCATATATCTATAAATATATACATACATACATTGGGTCATGTATATGTGAGAGAAGTTAAAAAATCAATCATTAAGACACTAGTATTATGTTTTTAGTTTTAATCAACAGACACACCCATTAATTCAGACTACACACAGATTATTCTGCATTCCTTTAACATTTTTGCTTTTGGTTTCTATATTTAACATGAATATTTCCCAAGATACAAAACATAGCTGAAACCCGAATGCTTGGAGAAAATGTAATATTTTTGTAAGAGGACATACGGAAAGTAATTACCCAGGCTGCTCTAGCTGTTGGGGACTTAGGCAGCTTCCAGAATTTTAATTTAAATCTTATAATAATAAACTGAACTGTACATGCTTTACTTCATCTTCCATTCCTGAGCCCATTGTCATCAGAGAGTAATATGAAGGCATGTTGTTTCAAAATCCAGCTTTACTTTTGTCTCTGTCTACATAATCATTATTGATGTTACTATTCATTATTCTTATGATTGATAGTCTTATATAGAAATAAACAATTTAGAAAACTGAAATTATTAACTGCGTAATGAGTATCTATAATTGTCAATTTGATATAACCTAGAATCATTTGGGGGAGAGTCTCAATGAGAATTATCTATATTGGGTTGACTGGTGAGCACACATGTGGGGGGTTGTCTTATTTATGGTAACTGATGTGGAAGACTCAGACCCCTGTGGGTTACTCCATTACCTATGCAGGAAGTCTTAAACTATGGAAAAGTGGAGAAATTGAGCTGAGTAAAAGCAAGCAAGCGAGCATGCATCATTTATCTATTTTTGGACTTGATGGATTTGACAGGACTAGCCACGTTAGGCTCCTGCCACAATGATATCCTTGCAGTGATGTGCTCTAACCTGGCACGTCTAAGCTATAACAAACTCTTCCTTTCAAAAATGGCTTTGGGGGGTTGGGGATTTAGCTCAGCGGTAGAGCGCTTGCCTAGCAAGCGCAAGGCCCTGGGTTCGGTCCCCAGCTCTGAAAAAAAAAAAAAAAAAAAAGGAAAAAAAATGGCTTTGGGTCAGAATATTTTATCAGGGCAGCAAAAATGAGACTAGGGCAGTTAGCAAATGTCTGATCTTATCCATATCTTTTAAAATAGCATAACAGTACTAAGCAGTGGTAATTCTGAGCACAGAAGAAATCACTGAAGATTACTATAGGAAATTTGTAAATATTTAAAATCTTTGCTGGAAATAAGTGATACGGTGCGTTCTTTCCAGTCCTTACCAGCTAAGCGCTTCATCCAGGCCCCTTCATCAATCCCCAGGTTGTTGTAGATGATCTTGAGAATGTTGCCCAGCAGTGTGTTCATGTGCTCTGAGTTGAGCGCTGTGCAGCACATCTCAGCCCTCTCTGGATGGTTCTCAGGACCGTGCTCCCACCACCTTGACATGTAGCTGCATAACATGGGCAGTACCACCTCCATCATGTGTGGCATCTGAGTGTAACGGATTCCTGACTCTGCCAGCTCTATGATCTCAGTCATGAGCTTCTCCAGGGATGGTATATTTGGGCAGACATCCTCCACATTTGCGGGTAAACTGAGAGCTAAAGAAACACAGATAAAAATGGCGTGTGTTCAGTGTAAGAACAGGTACCCTGTGGCAGATTTGGCTTCCTCAAACAGACACCATATTTCACGTTGGGCTTCAAAACTCCAATCTGTCTGTCCTTCTCCTGACACCTTCTTCCTTTTATCATGGCTGGCTGCCATTTAAAAGTTCTTTCCGAAGGCCACTGTACTGACTAGTTTTGTGTGTCAACTTGACACAAGCTGGAATTACCACAGAAAAAGGAGCCTCAGTTGTGGACAGGCTTTCATGAGATCCAGCTGTAAGGCATTTTCTCAATTAGTGATTAAGAGGGGATGACCTGGTCCATTGTGGGTGGTGCCGTTCCTGGACCAGTGGCCTTGGGTTCTATAAGAAAGCAAACTGAGCAAGCCAGGGAAAGCAAGCCAGTAAGCAGCACCCTCCATGGCCTCGGCATCAGCTCCTGCTTCCTGCCGTGCTTGAGTTTCAGCCCTGACTTCCTTTGGTGATGAACAACAATGTGGAAGTGTAATCTGAATAAATCCTTTCCTCCCCAACTTACTTCTTGATCATGATGTTTGTGCAGGAATAGAAACCCTGACTAAGACCTGCCCACGATCCTACCATGCCTCTGCTCTAGCAGGCTCTTTGACAGCTATTCTGCCTACTTTGCAACAAATAAGATTAGGCATTCTCTTTGTCCTGCTTCTTGGACTCACCATTTTCAAGAGATCTCTGTGTATCCCTATTCACCGCTACTCCCTCCTTATCCTCGCTGTCTTCAGTCCCTGTAACTTTCTACTCATTACAGCAGTGTCCTTAACTCACTTCTTTCTCATCGCCCAATTAGATGTTGGCTTCTTTGAGGATCTATTTTTAGCCCCCTCTCTTCCTCTGCCTATATATTTATCTTGACAACTACATATACTACTGCTGGCTTCTGTTTGGCTATTACAAACCTTCTATGTTCTACTTATTCGTATTTTGGTGTCTAATCCTGGATTTTTTTTTCAGGGTCCACCAAGACACAAGAGGTATAAACTTTTGACTTAATCTCCAACAGAGTTACTCAAGCAAGATGTTATACAATCAATCACCATGGCTAAAGGCTGACAAACCTTCTTTGAGATGATTCTCCCTCCAGGAAATCTCACAACCACTGCATTGCCTATCTTTGCAGTGGGCGCTGCTTAGTCACTGCTTCCCAGGACTCAACACAGCTGAGCTGTGTGTTTACCTCCTCTACTGCTGTCCAGTGGATCTCACCGATGCACCAGTCCCTCTCTGTAGCTGGTAAATGAACCTTCTTTGCTACTGGTGTCAGTTCCCATTCTTGCTTCCCTCCTCTGGCTTCCCAGCCTTGCTTCATTGTCTGCTCACTTCTTGCGGGAGCTATCTCCAGTCAACATTTTCCCTAATGAATCAAAACTTCTGACTTCCCAATTTCAAGACTCATCCTGAATTATCTGTGTTGAGTCTTCCCAGGGGCTCTAGAATATCATTACTTTCTAGTACCCAGTAGCCTTTATTCTGAATTCTATTGTCCATGTCTATCAGTCTCTGTCTCTGTCTTTCTCTATCTGTCTGTGTCTGTCTGTCTGTCTGTCTGTCTGTCTGTCTCTCTCTCTCTCTCTCTCTCTCTCTCTCTCTCTCTCTTCCCCCCTACTCCTACCTCTCTCCCTCTCCCTCATTCTCTCTCCTACAGGTAAGAAAGATTCAAATCTTAGTCATTTTTATATCTTATCTCCCCTATTCACCTGAAATAGTTGATTAAAAGATAAATGACATCATGAAATTTAATTCCTGTTGCTATGCAAATGAGGTGATATAGAAACCTGATCAGGTATGTAATAATCAGGTAATAAATCTACTTTCTTCTTGACTTGTGTCAATAGACTAGTGATTCACAAAACCTTAATAAGATGACTCTGTGTATTATTACACAGGAAAATCAACAGATTGAACGTAACCATTTTTCGCTATTTACAAACATATAGAAACTCTGTAAAAACAATACTATTGATACTATTGCACATTCAATACCTTTGCCTTTGCTTTCATTTATTCATGAGGTAAAAGTGACAAAGTAGCCAAATTAAACAATAATTATTCAGGTCACTAAAATTCCTTATTTGGTAAGATTCACTAAAAAATAAGACAAAAAGCCAACAGTGTAACTAGGTCACAGAGAAGCAATTTCACAGGTAAAGGGGTATGTATTCCAGGTTTTGAAAACATTCTATAATTATTAGAAATCATTCAAAATCAATCGACTGAGAAAAACATTAAACAGAAAAAGTCATTAGAGGGCATCTGTGACATATTTTGCCATGAGAATTGTCTGGACTATTCTAGAGTCTACTAGAAGAATAACTGGAGTTTACTTACTTATCATTCAGCTCAACTTGCAGTCCTATTAATAATTCTAGTAGGCTCTCTATGGTAAATATCTGAACTCAATATCAAGGGAATAAATGTCTTTTTTAGATGGAGTCATGAGAAAATAGGGCTATCTACACAAAAAATGATCAGATTGTCCTGCATGGGGTATCACACATTAATCTGAGGTTCATGATATGACAACCACACACATAGATAGACTCATGAGTCTTAGACAGACACACCTTATATCTAGGTGTAGACTAAAGTTGTTGGCTAGGTTTCTCAGAATCCCAATAATAAACTTTTAAAGTGAAAAATCAGCTAAAGATAAATTTGAAACTCATGAAATGGGACAAGGAAGTTGTCATGTAACATTGACATGAACACTGTGTGTCACATGTGTGAGTATATGCATATACACACAGACATACAGACACACAGACACACAGACACACACACACACACACACACCATATACACAAAACAAATGTTTAAAAACATAAAAACAATGAAGGGTACAAATCTACCAATGAAATAAACAATACCATAACCCTTCCTGACTTATTGTAAGACTACTCAATAAGAAAGCCAATAAAACTACTTTTTTTCATATTTGCTGATTATTTTTCTGCTTTAGTTGAGAATTCATTTTTCTTTGTCTCATTAACTTAAAAGCAATTAAGCTTTTTTCTTTCAGAAGCATTAGAGGAAGTGCACATTAAAATAAGAATGCTGAATAATAATTCTTGAGAACAAAGAGACTGAGAGATCATAACTGAAAAAGGTAATTTAAAAACACTGTATTACAGGAATCCCTCTATTTAGCGTCTATGTCTATTCATTCATGAACAAGCATGGAAATTATTAAAATTATGGGACGTTTAGCCCACATATGCACGGATTGTCTCAAATTATGAACTATCCCATCTGCCAATTATGTTAAGAAATCACCCACATTCTGCCCCTTGCAACCAACTCCTACTCCCCTCCCCCTCCTCTTCCTTCCCCTCCTCCCCCCTCCTCCCCCTCTTCCTCCTCTTCCTTTTCCTCTGAAATCCAGGAAAAGTGGCTCCTCTGGTAACCTGGACTCATGAGCAATCACATTCCAGCCCACTGCTCCTTCAGAAATCAAACTTCTGGATAAATGTTCTCATTACCCCAACAACAAAAAACACTACAGAATAATTTCATATGCATCATGAAGACATGGCTTCATTTCTCAAAAGGCAAGCGTAGTTCTGTGTTACCTGCTCTTTCTCGTGAAGACCTGGTGTTGTAGATAGAGTAAACATTATGTTTGTCCAGGTGGGTTTCTAGAAAGGCGATAGGGAAGGCACCAGCAAAGGCAGCTAGGCATTCTCCGAGTGCAGAACGTTGCCTACGAGTGCAAAAAGTTTGAGTAACTAAAGGAGTAACATTGGGAAGCAGTAAGTTTAACCTACAAGAGGGATATCAATATTGCTACTTTAAAAAATTTAGGAAGAATTCAGAAAATGTCTTTTGAGAATAAAATCAGAATTCTGCTACTACCTCTGCACAGTTAAAACAAAAAGGGAAAATTGAGCTCGTGGGTATTTCATTACGAAAGTTAAGGGTGTAATCTAAACCCATCTTGTGAAAGGGTTTGACAAGTCATAACTCTGTCAGACATGGATGCTTTTAGCTGAGAATCTCTGAAGTCTAGGATTGTTATTAGTTAGGAAAATAGTCAGAAATAGACACCAGAATCGGAGGGTTGAGTGGTGTTGGGTCTTAGTTTACCTGTGGACAGCATTTGGTGAGCCACTTCTGTCTGGAGCGTGAGAAGATGAGCTTCCGGCCCACTTTGTACTTCATTGCGTGCTTATACATGTACACGTGGTTATGTGGGCATGTATGCGCACAACAGGAGACCAGAGGTCAATGCCGAGTCACTTCCTCAGCCACTCTCCATCCTAGTTTTTGAGTCAGGTCTCTCACTGACCCCGGAGTCCACCAGTTCATCTAGACTGCACTCTCAAGCAAGCTCCAAGGAGTCTCTTGCCTCTGTGTCCCCGGCCCTGAGATTACAAGCTACAAGCTGTCCTGTTGGGTTTAGTTGGTTGGTGTGGGTCTGGTCTTCAGCAAGCCTCTCCTCAGTTCTTTGTCTTTCTGATACACAGTAACAATGCTAACAGTCCCTCTCCTAAGACTTACAAGCTCTAAGGTGAAAATGTATATATTATGTTGTTATATAAAAGACAAACTATTAAATTTTATATACCATGCTCCCACTGTGCTTTATAATAATTCTTAAAGATTGTCAAGTTCCTCTTGAGGAACTGAAAAAATTAATCTGCGTTGCTTCAAAAATAAGAAATGTATACAAAATGAAGAGGGTTGAGATGCAGTTGCTGTCAGTACTGGGCTGTTGTTAGCTCTTACCTTTCCACATAGATGCTCTTGCTGGTTCCCAAGGCATACAAGCTGGTCAGAATTCTGTAACAAGACACCTGCACATCCTCCACTGAGAACAGAGAGAGTCTCCATTGAGAAGTAAACACTTGCATAGCACTTGACCCTGAGAATGTGTAGACTCAACCCAGAATTCCTCACTACAGTCAGTAAGCTTGAAACTTTGGAAAATGAAAAATAAGAACACATTTACAAAATAAAACATAAAGGCTTCTTTTCAAAAGTCTCCCCTGCATGAAAGGAGCTCGAGACACTTTAGTGAATGTGTTGTGATCATCCAGAACATTATGAGAAAAATATTTTAATAATCTTTCTCAGTATGTGGAAGGAAAGGACCTGCTCAGGAATATAATAAACCGTGAGACTGTCTGGAGGGGAAAAGAATGACTTTCAGTTTTGGGTCTTCTTCTGGAGAGAAGTAAAGATGTTCTATGTTCTACAGAGCTTTGCATGGAAAAGGTCTCTCAGTGCATACGATGTTGAATATAATAACTGTCTGTTACCATAACTCACAAATATTTCCAAAGATCTGACATTCAAATGTAAATTTCTCCAGGAGATATTTAAAGATTTTTTAATGTTTAAATTATGTATGCATTTATCTGTCTATCTGTGAGCATGGGCATGTCAGTACAGGAACTTGAAGAAGCCAGCTGGATCCTCCTAGCTGGATTTATAGGGGCTTTTAGGCCATCTGAAGTGAATTTTAGGAACCAAAATCTGGTCCTCTGTAAGAACAATATATGCTCCTAATCACTGAGCTATCTTTCCATTTTTCCCTTCCTACAGTATTTGATGATAGGAAAATCAAGCAGAGAATCTAGGAAATGTCTTTAAATCTAGGAAATGTCTTTAAATCATTGAACAAGATAGGATTAAAAGAGAAAGAAACCTACAAAATATGGCTTTCTAAATCTAACACCGCTAAATATACCCTAGTGTGTCAGAAGAAATCATCTTTGACGTAAGACCTATTTCCTTCTGTAGTCTGAGCTACAAGCAGTGTTCCTCCTGGTGAAAATAGGGTTCTATCAATGCTAGAGGAGGAGCCATAGAACAGCACAATGGTTTCACATTGTACTCTCCATCACCTGGGAAACTCAGACTATGAGAGTCCCCGAAGGTATTATCAGCTCCCCCAAAGAGCCTTCCTCATTCCGTGTTCCTGTAAGCAGCCCCAAAAAAGGTCAGGACAGCTCAAGTGTTAATTTCCCACTTTGGTTATTCTGGGGACAAACTTTTTAAAGTTAACTTCGGAGTTCTGGCCCCAAACTAGGTAAGCAAATCTCTCTCGAATCACACAGAGACCTATCCATAGAGCTATTTTTGCTTGGCATAGTCCAACAATCGAGATCATGCTAGGTAGAGATAATATTATTTGTTGGAATAATCTGTGGTGCAGTTAACAGTCTGTGTTGGACTGAGAAATGATTTGAGAACATTTAAGGTGACATGTCCCTATGCTCCAAATCCATTGAAAATGAACACTGGAAAGATGCAATGGAATTCAGGGAATTTGGTGGGACCTAGGCTTCAACAGTGCAGAAGAATCAATCTAAAACTGTGGCTGTATTCTGGGTCCATGAGACAAAGAGATCTCTCTCTCTGTCAAATGGTTTCTATCATCTGTACACCCATCTATGCAATTAAGTAACGATCCAAGCGTCTGCATGCAGAAGCCCATTGGGATGACCCTGATGGTCCTAGTTCAAAAGCCAGCTCCTAAAGACCGGAGTTACATACATATCAGATCTTCTCCAAACTGATGCTGGCCGATGTGCTCAAACAGGGAAGAGAGCATGGGCAGGAGCGCCACGGTGGTATAGTTGATGATCTGAGTCACGCCCTTGGGCTGGCTCCTGGTGTGAGTAAACTGGCCCTGCTTAAGGTTTTCCATCGTCTTTTCCAGATCCTCCGCCGCATTGTCCAGAAAGGCCCTGAGAGCACTTTTCACACTGTCCAGACCCGTCTTCATCACAGTCCTGGGAAGTTAGGAAGGAAGAGATTAGATTTCTGACAGCCACAACCAAAGAAGAAAACCTTGCCTCCCCACCCCTCTCCCTGCCACTATGCTACCTCTCCACTACAGTAGATACCTAGAATACATTCAACTTTTGTATTTTTATTGGCATCATTACTTATGTATAATAATGGTTTCTTTATGATATTTTCACATATGCATATAATATATTTTGGCCATATTCACCTCCAATTAGCCTCTTTCTTGTCTCCCTCCCACTAATCTTTCCCTCTTTCCAGAGAGTTCTATGTCCGCGCGCGCGTGTGTGTGTGTATGTATGTGTGAGTGTGTATATGTATGTGTATATAGTGTGTGTATGTATATGTGTAAGAGTCCTGGGTATGGAGGGTGTGTGTGTGTGTGTGTGTGTGTGTGTGTGTGTGTGTGTGTGTGTGTGTGTGTGAGAGAGAGAGAGAGAGAGAGAGAGAGAGAGAGAGAGAGAGAGAGAGTCTGTATATGGGATGTGTATGACAGTGTGTATATGGTGTGTGTGTGTATGTGTGTGGTGTGAGTGTGTGAGTGGGTATGTGTGGGGGAAGGGGTACTCATACATGATATATTCATAATTGGTAACTCAGTAACAAAATTAGTTGCTAGAGAAATAATAAAAAGATTAAACAACCTCCTTATGCCCCCAGAATCTAAGGACAATTGTATCCACTGTAATTTACAAGGTTTCTTTTCACTTGAACTAAAATATTCATGAAACCACAAAAATAAATAAGGATATGCAGTCCCTTTTAAAACATTCTTATGTGTCATAACTATATTAACTCATTTAGGTAAAAATGTGACTATTTACCTTGCATCCAAAGTCTGACCCAAAATATGAAGACAGTTCACAATTGAGGTGGCATCATTCCCTGAAGGGGAAATAAAACACTGTATAAGTTGCCTTTGGAGTTTCTCAACCTTGTCCTGTCCCATTAACACGTGTGTCACAAATGTCGGTTAATTCACACAGCTCAATCATAACTTAATGAGGAGGACTTTTTGAGGCCTCAAATTTGAAATCATGCAGTTTCTCTGCTTAAGAGTGGTTATGCACATGTAAGTAGACAAGCGGTGAAGCATGTCTTACCAGGTAGCAGACATGCTCCAGCAGCATTCGAAAGCATCGCGCAAACCAGAAGGAACTTTTGCTGAATTCCTCAGATACACTCCTCTCCCCACACTACCTCACTGTAACGCATACGGTATGCAGACTTGAAAGTCAGTGTGTATTCTGAAATGACGTGCGCTAAACCTCTATCCTAACTCTATTTTAATTACTTCAGAAGTCTCTGCTTTCTTATTTTATTCAATGGCCTTGGGGTGACTCAATATGCCTGAATTCCAATGTGGTAAAGTGGAATGATTTATCCAAACTTTGTTGGTCTTTGGCAAAAAAAGGAAGTTGCCTTTAAATGCATTTTTAAAATTAAAACTAGAGGTTACAGAAGCAAAGCAGAACTTAATTGTAAAGACTGATTTCTAAATATCTTTATCATGTACATCTAATTATACATGTGGGGGGAGGGTGCATATGTGAACACAGTAACTGAGGAAAGCAAGCAGGGGCATCAGATCCCCTTGAGCTGAAGTTACAGGCGGTTACTAACTGCCTGATGTGGGTGCTGGGAACAGAACCTAGGTCCTCTGCAAGAGCAGTACTTGCTCTTAATTACTGAGCTGTCTCTCCAGAATTTAAGCCAATAGTCTTTTGCACTACTCAAAACCTAATTCTTAAAAAAAGTCAGAGTCATGCACTTTGACTGCCATTTTGTAAATAAAGTACAAAATTATAAATAACATAAATGGAGTGTGTGTGTGTGTGTGTGTGTGTGTGTGTGTGTGTGTGTGTGTGTGTGTGTGTGTAATGCTTGGAGGTGGGTATTTTTTAAAGTAAACAAATGAAATGACTTTATTAAAAATAATTTGACTACCAAAATATGGTCAAACTATATCAGTCTTTGTTCTATATTTTAATCTAACATGCATGCACACATGCACAAATTCTATGAATCCTTAGGATAATGAGTCATGTTTCAATGTAAGTTTTTTTGTAGCATTTGAATGTTATTTCTTTAAATAACACTTCCTCAAATAGCCCACTTACACATCCATAGACCTGGTTGATCTTCCCAGATCAGGGGCAGGCCAACTTAAATACATCATAAGACAAAGACACTCTCAGTTCTAGATAGTCACTATCCTCAGAGGTGCTTAGGGTTTTAAAGGCATTTCTTTTTCATGGTCTATACCATGACCAACAACCCAAGCACAATCTGGCCCTTTTAGGGATAACATACCCAGATTAATTTTCTGGTATTTCTTGATAGAGGATAGCAGTAATTATTGGAATACCCGAAGCATTTTGAAGGGAGACATCAAAACTGTCAATGTAAGTCTAATCTGCTAACAATCAGGAAGAGATTACAGGTGAAACTTTCTCTGGATTACATCACTTAGCAATTACTTTTGAAACTTATCCAAGTAGAAATTTAAGATCCATGCACTGGTGAAAGCATCTTCAACTGGAAAATAGAAAAACTTGAACAAAACATATAGCTTTCTCTTAAACATCTGATATTTACGCTATGCAACATCCTCCCAGCTAACATTGTAGAGAACTGCAGTGATAGTGATCGTCTGTTCAGGTTTGAGGCCACTGTGGGGATAAACCAAAAGAGGTTTTTGGACGGTACGTTTATCATGTACAAAATGCTGAAAGCCTCCATGTCAAAAGTTTGAGACTTCTCTACTGCCTCGGGTGTATATCTTGGGGAACTGCATGCCTTGCTAAGGAAAACATTTGAGTTATTTAAATAAAGAAAAAAATCCTTACAATTTGAGCACTTACTAATTTGAGCATCTGTTGCTGTCTTCTCTATTGGGGGTCTGTGAGAGTGGGATCTGATTGGGTCTCTCATTCCTTCATTCATATTTTTATAAGGCTGCTATGTGCCAAGCTTTCTGCTTAGCCCTACGGGGACAGATGGCACACAGAAAGGCAGGAGTTTACCACATTTAAGGGAGAACTAAGAAGGTAAGCGTTGGGTGAGGGGACTCTTGATCTCATGGAGCAATGATGGTGCCAAAGCCCCTGAGCACAGATGGACATGACTAACTGCAGAAGGAGAGCGTTCGCCGGGATACTGAGGTAGCACGGCGGGCAAGGAAAGGTGTAATGGTGGGCGTGGACGGAATGGCACACAAGCGAGCCAGCGTAGGGACTTGCATGCTCAGGTTTCTCTACAGAAATGGAAAGCACTGGGCATGCAGGAGCAGGATAAGAGGCTGGTGTCTGAGCAGGACATGGTGGCCTGGGGTTCAAAGTGGGCAGAGGGGATTAAGACAGAATAGCTTCTTTGGTCTTGAGTGGCACAGGTAAAAGTGTTTGTAGGTTGATTTCAGTGTGGTAACAAAATGGAAAATTCTTCATTTCTCTATCTTCACAGCCTGAGAGAATGTCTAGCATACAGCAGAGACACAATGACCATGATGTATTCAATGATGTATTTAAAGGGCTAGATTTTTCTTTTGTGTGTGTGAACAATGCCCTTAACAGACCTAACAGGCACACAGCCATTTGCCACTACCCCTGAGATTGCTCTGCATTCATATTCTGTTCCCTCTACCAATGACTGAAGGATTTAATATGATGGGTAGGCTTGGGAATGCTTTTGCTGCCTTGAGGTTAGCATACAGATTTTATATCTAGCAAAAGTAGAAAGTAATAATGAGATTAAAAACAATATTTCTTTAGCCAACACTGGGTTCTTGGAATGGCAAATGAGATCCCCGTTGCTTGTCAAACTCTGTAAGTACAATTCCAGTCCCAACTGAATTTCCAGAATTCATATATGTATCTACTTAGTATGACTTTGAAATTCACATGGGAAAGCATGGATTTAAGCAGAATGGCATTTTCTTTCTATCCCCACCCCCACATCCCAATATAAAATACTTTGCTTGATTCACCAGGATCCGATGGTGAGAACATCTATCCATGGAACAAGTAACTTTATCATTTTCCCACACAACAAGAGATGCCTTAGGGGCCTCCAGATGAGCAGTTCACGGTGTGAGATCTGCTAGCCAATTCTGTTCTCTGGGTGTTTTCACATAAAGAAAGGACTTTTAAAAGGAAATCGAAGGCACATGCAAATGTGGGTAGCTAACTTCTGGTAATCCTCATGGTTTAGATGTCATAACAATCTTGTGACTACTCAGAAGAATTGTGGATGTGAATTTAAATTTGGCAGATAATACAGACTAAACATCCCCAGTACTAGACCTACTAGACCTACTCATCACTGTGACCCTAACAGCAAGAACTTGGTCTGTTTATTGCTCCCCCTTGGTCTCCAACGCCTAACTATGGAAAGCTAATATGTACCTTTTCATATCTTCAGTTTTGGTACCCATTATCAAATCTGAATCTGTCTCAAGTGGTTCTTAAATAAAGTCCTGAATTATTTTCAAGTATTTTTTATGTTTATATATGTGAGTCATTTGTGTGAGAGTGCCATTAAAGCCCAGAAGTGGGATCTCTTGAAACTGAAGAGGGATCTCTTGATCACAGTCATGACCTGCCCACTGTGGGTATTAGAAACTGAACCAGGGTCCTCTACAAGAGCAGTACATACTGTTAACCATTGATCCACCTTATCTGGCTCCAAATCATGACAGTTTCTCTGAACTAAGACGTGTGTGAGTGTGTGTGTGTGTGTGTGTGTGTGTATTAAATTTGAAAAATAATATCCAAATATATATGAAATAAGGTAAACTACTAAGAACAAGATTACCATGACTATGTGCAAGCATCTACTTATTAACATTTGTTTAGGTCTCTCTAGTAAAACTTGCCTCTCATGCAGTCATGGAACGGGCTATGCGAAGATGTCATGTGCATCTACCTCAAATAGCTACACTTGTACTTTATTTTGTATTTAATCTGATTTACCTAGGTAAGAGCTAATAACTAAGTTTGGATAAACCCAATAGGTAAAATCTAATGGATCAAACTAGAATATGAACACAGCAAGTTCACAGTTCCCACAATGTCTTGATAATTGTTAACTCATATTAGGTTGACTAGGCACCCAAAATCTCTAAGGTTAGTGGTGATTTTAAGCCTACCACAAACACAAAAAAGTCAAGGTTTAGGCATTCAATGTCTCTTTGTCGAAATCATACAGATGGTTAATTCTCAAAAGCAGCATGTACACAGTCAAAGCCCAATGTTCCCTCCTGGTCATCACATGAGTCTAAAGCCAGGCTATATTTGTGCTATGTAAAGTTTGTGTGCTAAGACTTAAAGACTTTATTAACAAGGCAAGTCTGTACACTGTGCAGAGAGTGTCTGATTGTTGAGACATCTTAAGACATTAAGCTTAATATATTTCAAATACAATATCCAAATAGATATTAAGATCACATAAGAAAGAATAATTTACCCCCTGCCTGGGAACTACACACTATATTACACATTTATTGTCAGTTACCCTTAGATGATATACTTGAAGGGAAAATATGAATCTAAATAACAGGCAAAAGGAATTCTTGCTGGTGGAAGATCCATATAGTTAGTATTCCTTTGGGAAAGGTTATCATTATTTTTAAAATGGTATAATGAAAGTTTCTGGAATGTTGGGAACATTGTCTTGGCCTGACTATTGACTAAGTGGGTGTATAATTATGGAAAGTTTCTTATTTTTAAAATGTATGTACTCTGTCATAGATGTCAGATATATATCATAGATTTTCTAAAAAGGGAATTAAATTACACAGAACATAAAAAATAAGAGTATGAAATATGTGGCCAGTTAGAGCTTAACACAGTGTTATGCCTTCAGGTGAGTTTATAAACATTAGCAGTAACAGCTAAGCCTCCCATAAAGGCTATCCATAACTAGACAAGATTCTCTAATGACAAAGTGGGTATCTGAACATGCCCTACCCTGGGAAACTTGAACACAATATGAGAATCTTGACAGAAGAGTTTTCCAATGAATTGTTGTCTATCGATAAGAAGTTAAACAAAAACAGTTAAGCCTAAATCATTCTGAACGCAAGTCCCTGAAAATTTAAAATATCTTAAACAATAACATAAAAACTCAGACAATTTATGTAAAATATGAATTAACTGATAAATAGAAGTGTTCTGAGCCTTCTAGAAAGGAGGACTATCCAGTAGAAAACTAGCTAGTTATACTAAAACCAATCTCTTCCTAATTTTTTAATAAGAATTATTATTTGTGTCTGTGTGTATGTATCTGTCTGTCTTTCTGTAAGACCCTCAGTTTATCCACTGTGACTTTTCCAATAAGGGCTAGTTTTCTAAATCTATAGTCTTTCATAAAACTATAAGTTAAACCGAAAGCATTTCTAGCCATATAACTCAATAAAATATCCCAAAATTATCTTCCAAACATACAGAACAAAGGGCTCAAATTTGCTTTGGCATTTATACAATCGATGAGTGACTAGGTTGTGGCAGCAGCAGCAGATTCCTAAAGTTCCAAGTAGGAAGACCTGCAAGGGTGAGATTGCCACCCTGCATGGCTCTCTGGGAGAAGTGCTCAGGAGAATGACCTTGACCTGCAAGGACCCTGGGACACATCAGAAAAAGGCTGGGTGTGGGGGAGTGATCCACAGATGTCACTGTGACCAAGCAAAGCTCTTGGGCACTATGGTCCCAATTACCAAGCTCCAGTGCTTGGAGTGCAGGAGACAAACATATCTGTAGCTGAGAACACTGAAAATGAGAGGTAAATTCCAAATCAGCTTATTGTTTAATTCCCAGAGAGAGCTGAGCAAAAAATCCAAGGGCCTGGTTTCATTTCTCTCTCAAAATAAAAATACGGTAGAACTTGCCATTTTCAGACTTTTGCTCTTTTAATTAAGTACCCTTTGTTTTTCAGTCATGAATTGGACTGGCTTAGGGAAGTCATCGCCCTCCATTTTGCCATAGGTAATGTCACTTATATACAACCTCCAGGAACTTATCTGGCCTATGATGGCCATGCATGCAGCCGTGCAGTCATGCATCCATGCAACATAACAACACACAACGCAGTGCAAAATTAGCAAAGGAAAGCCCCTGATGGCCATGCTCAGAAATTAGCAAAGGAAAGCCCCTGATGGCCATGCTCAGAAATTCCCCAAGGGTCTCCTTACCAAACAGTGAAATCCTATGCCTGACAAGAACTCCAAGTTTGCAGAACAGGCTGAGGACAAAAGAAAAACAAAAGGAGAAAAAGGGAGGGGTGGGGAAGGTAGAAAAAAGACAGGGGGAGGGGAATTTAAAATAAATTAAATAAGATGAGAAGAAGAAAAATAAATAAAGAAAAACAGAACAGCTGACCTATGAGCCGGAAAGAAAAAGCAAACATGATGTCACGCAGAAAGGGTCGGTTCTCTGAGCGGGATGTGGAGTAAGATAGTAAAGAAAGAATTTCTGCGTCTCTTAACAACATGGTTAAAAAAAGCACATATTATAAGTAAAGAAACAAAACTAAAACAGAAAGCAAAGCTCATTAATACAGAAGCCATCTCTATAAACCTCACAGAGAACGGGACTACAGGAAAACCACACGGGGAGAGCCTCATTTACTAGGCCCCTGGCACCCCTGTTTATTATCATGGGCATTTCTTATGAACAGAAATATGGTACTCTGGGCATAAAGGTTATGATACGTCTTAGTGCCTGCTCCTTTCTCAAGAAAACTGTCTCTTATAAGCTAAACTGGGCTCCTTATGTAAATACCAAGCGTCCTGGATTTTGACTTCATTAATTAGAAACTGAGTCTGACCTGATTATCTGAAGATCAGTCAGAGGAAATGGCAGATGTGGTAACCACAAGGCATCTTAATGATGATGGGTGAGTTGAGTGTCTCTCTTATCTCCCTACCTTGCGGGGGTGGGGAGGTGTCTCAGGAAATTCACAGCAGTTATCAATGGGGCATCCCAAGTAACCACAGCTTATATTCCTGAGTCAGTACCACAGCCCCAAACCCACTACCCTCATGGAGATTCCAGACCTATGAGAATAGACACAGCCTTCCCAGCCCTGTGACCTCCCAAGGGTCTTCCTTGTAGGGACCTCCTTTGCTCGTGTTGATTGTTATACCCCACTTCCTTCTTCCTGTCCCTAACCCTGTCCCCAAGACTTGGATCAGGCTGCACAGACCCCGAGATGTCCTGATGTCCAGCCTTCCAGTGGCCCTGCCATTTCTGATCCTTGCAGAAACCAAGTGTCCAGCTCTGCCATGGCACTTAATCCACCAGATCAGAGTTTCTGTCATCTGACTACCCTCTCTTCTGAGTCCTCCAGGGAACAGGCTGTCAGCAATTCCCAGCACTCTTTCCTGGAGGACTGTAAAGGTTTACCTAGACTGGGTTCCCTTAGTGGGGTCAGCTGGCTCCCTGCTCCCCACTGCCACCCCCAACACCCAAGTCCCCAGCACCAGGGGTACGAAAACACTAGAGACCAACCACACCGGAAAGTACATTTTGATCACGTAGTTCTGTGCTACCTTATACCAACATGGACTAAGTGATTGTTAGAAGTATATTTGTAGATTATTTTTTCATTTGAGACAAGACAGGTTAAACAGCTCAGTCTGGTCTCAGACTAACCAAGGAGTCCAGGCTATCCTTGAACTCATAATTTAACGGGCTTTGCTTCTGAGTGTTGAGATTATAGGCAGGCGCCACCATACCCAGCTTGATTTATTCATTGATGAAAGTTGATTACATAGGGCATTTTGTAACTTTTTCAAGAAATTGTTCATTTGTAAAGGTCTGAGTCAGATTTGAGAACGTCATTTATCAGCGCAAAATATTTCAAAAATAAAAGATCTCTGTATGTAGCTCTTGGGTGTGATATTTGATGTTGATAAGTATACTATTTGTGCTATAATTTTATTTACTAAATTTTAAACAAAAGCAATTCTGACCAAGATCCCTCATCTTCTGAGCTTCACGGTGGCTTCTCTACATGGGTGCAGCCTCACCTTGTTAAAGGGCATTCATCACCACCCTCCAGCATTCGAGTGCAGCATCTGAGCTCCTCTTGGGCTACTGAATTTATAACACTGACTATGTTAACACAGCTACTTCTGATGGATCCACACCTAGTCTGTTAGGGTCTTTTGGAAACAGGAGAGTTCCGTGTCTCCGATTCTGTTCATTCAAGGAGAGTGAGTTAGAGAAAGGTTTTTCTTCCTCATCTTACGGCTCACTAACCACCTAGCATCAGGAAGAGCAGCAGACACCAAAGGCTGATTCTTCCAGGAAGGGAAATTTCCACCTCTTTTGGGGACAGAATTTCTGGGCAAACTATGACCTGTGATTCTTACAAACCACAGTCTATACATTCCCTAACCTACTGCCTGTGTTCCAAATCTTACTTCTTCAGACACGATGATCCTGAATTTAGACACAATAAATGCTTTGGCAAGAATGTTGAGTGCTAGGAAATGAGTATCGAAAATGTCTCACAGAATCATGGGTTTGTAATTGGGGAGAAATTAACTCAGACCCAGGAAACTACTGCTAGGAGTAAAGATTAAATATTAATTTAAATGAACAGTACAGCATTAACAATGTATTTCAGTGTATGCTTGTCTAGTATTAACAGTAAGGTCAGGGTTTGACACTTAATCTCTCTCTCTCTCTCTCTCTGTGTGTGTGTGTGTGTGTGTGTGTGTGTGTGTGTGTGTGTGTGTGTGTGTATCTGTCTGTCTCTGCCGCTCTGTCTCCCTGTGTCTGTCTGTCTCTGTCTGTGTGTGTATCTGTCTGTCTCTGCCGCTCTGTCTCCCTGTGTCTGTCTGTCTCTGTCTGTGTGTGTGTCTGTCTGTCTGTCTGCCTGCCTGCCTGCCTGCCTGTGTGTCCCCGTGTACACAAGCACCCACACAGACACACAAAGTCTAAGTGCTGGAAGTGGTTGGAAGATGTGGATCCCCTGGAGGCAGAGCTGTGCCACCTAATGTGGTTGTACACTGTGTGAGGAAAACAGCTGTTAAAACTGTGTCTACTTCTTACTTGTAGTATAAATACGAAAAGGGAGGTACTTCTACAAGTCAGGCTAATAATATTTTAAATGCATTTTATTAAAGTCATTTCCCTAGGTTAGGTATCTCTAGCCATCATTATTTTTAACTACATAGTGTATTGTATCTATACACGTTAATTTATCATTACCTCATCTATTGGCTTAGGTATGAATTTTCCCTGTAAGATTAACTTCCTATAGCAGACACTAAAGCACCATTATGAAATAATCTACTTCTACTGTGCCTCCATTTGTGTGTGTGTTTGTGTGTGGGCACGTGTGTGCTGAGATCTTTAAAATGCATGTGTTTCTTTTGTGGAAATGCTAATGGGAAAAGTACATCTTACCAGTCCTCTTTCTATTAGGTGCTATTAAATGGAAGATGGCATCACTGAAAACCTATAGTGTTATGTCATTAGCAAGAGTTGTCTGGTGGCCTTCTAGGGCCACACAACTACATCATTGGGTGACAGCGCTAGAAAGCTGTGGTTCTAATTTTTTCTCCATGGGATACAAAATTGCTTATAGACAATAGGCTAGTCTGCTTCAGGGGTACGTAGTTCTATTTCTTTCTAGGTTTATTTAAGTATAATCAGCAAGAAAAACTTGTGTGTACTTAAGAATATACAACTTAGTGTTTTGACAACTGTCTGTTGTGGACATGTAACATTTCCAAGAGTAAGGCTGATATTGACTAACATGTGAAAAATGAAGAAAACCATAGAGTTTGTTTTGGTTTATTTATGTGTCTTTATTGCTTTCTCTTTGTAAATTTTCTCTTGGTTTACACCCACCAAGTGATCCTTAAATCACAGACACCCTTGGGGAACAAGGCTTCTGTTAAAAAACAGCTAAGCGGCCACAGAAAGAGCTGAAGATTCGAGGTTCATCATGCTCTGTGGGTCCTGGTTGCCTCTGGGTTTTCTGGCTGTTTGTGTGTTCTCCAAGTCCACAGAGCCATGGAACTGAAGACATTGATGAGTACTTGTGTGAAATTCTACAAGACTGCCCTTTCCCTTCTTAGGGAATTTGGGGAGGAAGGTCATGCCCAAGTTGGAAGGGGTGCAGTCCCAGAGTGGGGTGCGACTGTGCACTGTCCCCGACCCTGCTGTGCTCACAAGTATGTTTTATCAACCTCACAGGGAGATCAATATTTAAGGAGAGACAGATACTCAGACAGGAAGAGAGGAGAGAGACAGAGACAGAGAGACAGAGACACGAAAGAGAAAGTGACAGACAGACAGACAGACAGACAGATACAGTGTCTATATGTGCAGTGGGGATTGGGTAATAGAAGTTAAATGAGCTGGACATTTCAGCCAGTTCCACTCTCTCATATTATTCAAGCCTGAACTCTTCAGTCCTCTCCACCACTGATGATGGTGCCCCAGTTCCAGGAACTCACTCTCTCTCTGACATGGCAGGAAAGTCAAGGCCAAGAGAAGCCAGGGCTCTTCATACGGTGTTTACTCTCTTTGTGAGAATATTGCTCAGATGCATTTCAAAAGCTTGGGATGGCTGTGAGCAGTGTGGTGCCTGAGATCTTCATGGCCATCCATCTTTGTGTGGACTGAGTTCTAACAGAGTTTTAAGAAAATACACCCCAGAAATGCAGAAGACCTTCATATTGAAAAAAACTATAAAGAATATGTCAACTTTAAACCAAATAAGGCATTTCTAAGATGCCAGGTCAAAAGGCACAGAAAATACCAGAAAAGAATGTTTTGTTTTGTTGTATTTCATCCCATTACCATGATGCAGTTTAAAATTTTTTTAAATTAAAAGGGTCTAAGTAGGGCATTGCTTTCTTTAAAAAGCTGTCAAATATTAGATTGTCAAGAAAAATTCAAAAAAATAATGTTCATAAAACGTTCTGAAAATTTTTTCATAAATACCAGCCTGGAGATTCCTCTCCAGCCTTCTGGAGACTCTGGCTGTTATTTTGATTGGTTTATGCTGATGACTGGAGATTGCACCCTAACTATTTTGTCTTGAATGGTATTTTATTTCTTTTGTTACCGATTCCTTTAAATGGCAAAAATAAAGACCTGTCTCTAACACATACACGTTAACTTGCAGAGCCTCTGTGCACCTAGTGTTAGGCTCGGGGGAGAGAGGAGGAGACCCTTCTCCTCTACTCTAGGACCTGTGGTTGGTTCTCTGACCCAAATGTAAACATAAAGAAAAAAATCAAATATAAAGCTTTGAGGCCATCACTCTTTACCTTGTAACCATCTCCTTCTCCTTGTTGGACGCATGTCCTCCGGTGCAGAGAGGCCTGCTTGCAGCAGACAAGAAGTACAGGCGATGGTTTTTGAAATACTGATCAATTAAAGGAAGAACAACCTGAGAGGAAGAGAAAATAGATCTATGGAGTGGAGTATGATAGGAAGAAAAACCAAAACTCAGACAATACTACACCCATGCTGATTCAGTAGGTACATCTAGATCCCTTCTGTCAGCTCCATCCCATGCATGGGTGCATATGTGTATGTATGCATGTGTATATATATGCATGTATGCCTACATGTATGTATACATGTGCACATGTGTGTATATATGCATTTGCACATGTGTGTATGTAAACATGTGTGCATGTATGCATGTGCACATGTGTGTATACATGAATTTGCATAAGTATGTATGCATGCAGTGCACATGTGTGTATGTATGCATGTGTGGTATATATACATGTGCACAAGTGTATGTGTATGCATGTGGGCATGTGTGTATGTTTGTATGTGTGCATGTGTATGAGCATGTAGTGGGAGATGGAGTAGGATGTGCTGGGAGTTATTAGGAACAGCAATTTTCAATAGTTCAGAATTATTCTCCTTATTTTCTCAATATGAGACATATATGATAGTGTTCATAAAATGCAGTGCAGTGGCCAATGGGCTGTCAAGTTTCCTGGATTACCACACGCTGAGTTGCTATTATGTGTGAGAACTGCCAAGGGTGTGGTATTGGCCCGTCGTTTGTCCTACTGTCTACTGTGTGTGGCTGGTTGCCCCATCACTTATGCTTTGTAGATGTTGAATGGAAAATGAACATCCATTCAAAACCACACAATGGTATGTTTCTTTGCAAAGTCAAAGTCAATGCTATGTTCAAGTTTAGCCCCGCCCCCCTGGGTTGACTCTCTTCTACTCAGTGTATTTGTCTACATGTCTTGGTACATGCAATTTCCTGTCTGTGACAGGTACTTCTGACTCTTCACATTCCTTACCAGAAGGCCTCAGCTCAGGGGTGCTCCATTGGGTGGGTGACCTTTACTGACCTCATTAGAGAAAAATCTTATGTTCTATGCCCCTCCAAGGCATTTGTATATATAATTTTGGATAGAATAACTCTCTCTCTCTCTCTCTCTCTTTTTCTCTCTCTGCCTTTTAGGCAAAAGAAAGCAAGAAACAAAGTTGTATTTTTAGATCCATATAGTTACTTTCTGATCTCCTAAATTGGTACTTACTTTATTTTGCTGGATAATAGTGTTTTTCTCCTACCTTGCAGCATAAAACAGTTATGCTGAATGACTAAACAATTTATACAATATCACTCTCTTGAAAGTCTTTCTAAGAGCCTGAATATACTGGCTGGCAGATAGTAGAGATTTGATCAAAACAAAAGATGAAATTAAGCCACATTAAACATCTATCAGCAGCAACTAGGAGTGTTGGGTAAGTAGGCAGTTTAAAGGTGTATTCATGACACGAATATACATCATTCTGATAACTAGGTACCAAGAGGAGATTGAAAAAATGTAGTGGTTGGAAATGACTGATGTATTTCTCTAGCAGTCATCTTTCTCTCTATCTATCCTGTCAATATACCATCTATCTATCTATCACTAACAATGTCCATCCAGGCATAAACCACATCTTTGTATGGCTGTAAGAAACTCTGAGTGGAAAGAAAAGACAAGACATCCAGTGAAATGTGTAATTCTGAAAATATAACCGAAGGTTGTTAATCATTCAGAGAGCATGCCACTTGAAAAATCTATCAAGCGTGGTGCTTATAGAAATTATCTGAACTATCGCCAATGCCAGTAGAAAACTGCCAATAACAGTAAGCCTCCAACCTAACTGCAAGGCGATGTTAGGATACAGACACTTGCATAAGGGCGAGAGTAATGTATCTGTGTCAGTCCCCAGGCCAGGCTACTTCCTGACACACCTAAGGAAGTAAGTGATCCTAGTGGCTGACTGATTGGTCAAAGGAAGCGATGACTTCCACAGCAATATGGAGAGCCCTTAACAAGTTCCTATGAAATAGGATCGATTAGAATGAAGGCTATGCTCTTCCTACGAACAATTTATCCTCCAAGCCTCAGCTTGTGAAAGAGCAAGACTGAGAACTGCCACAACACAGAATTTATGACCAGAGTAACGTGTGCATGTGTGTGCGTGTGCGTGTGCCTGCATGCGTGTGTGTGTGTGTGTGTGTGTGTGTGTCTGTGTGTGTCCGCTCATTCATATGTAGCTAAGCTCATTAGCTAACAAAAAATGTACAAAATGTTAAGAAATTGAGATCCTCTACTTCCCACAAGAGAGCCATCGGAATTAGAGCTTATTCTCTTTTTTTTTTGGCATAACTAAATGGTGTGAGGAACGTGTTGGGGAGAGCGGAGTGAGCGTGAGGTAAGTACTGACTGAGAACACCACAGACAGACCTGTGACATGTTAGTCATGCAGGCATTTCTGAGCCAGAGAGTGTGTACTTGTACTGAGAGGAGCATTTATAGACAAGTGTATTCTAGAAGGTAGTGACGATCTGATGGGTCTATTTTGTAAATACACAACTGAAGCAGAAACAAGGTGCGTCGTATACTGTACTTTGGCGAAGAACTTGATCTCTTGCTCGTACGGGAAATGCTCTCCTTTGCTTCTGCTGCCACCGTCTGTGGACAGAAAAAGGGGTTGTGGTCTGTGTTGCACTTCCAGCACTTTAAGAGATGTCTCCAAAACACAGTTAAAATGCCTTCCTACATGTATCATCCCGACAAACTGAATAGAAAATGCCAAAGCATTACGGGTTAAATTCAGCAACATGGTGAAATATACAAGTTCTTTAAAGGAACAGTCATGCACAAATTAGACAGTTGCTATGGCCAACTCGTTTGGAGAGTTATAAGTACAAAAACACCGTGGATGTGTGTGCCAGTTAGTGTTCTCCGTCAACCTGACACAGCCAAGGGTCCCTGGGAAGGGAGTTTCAACTGAACAATTGTCTAGATCAAGTTGGCCTGTGAGCATGTCTGTGGAGGACTGACAAAAGGGGATTTGCTATGAGAAACGAAACCACTTTCAGTTCCCCCAAAGGTTTACAGTGTAAATACACAGGTCAGCCTTAGCATACTGGCTTGGAAGGCGGTCTCCATAACCCTTTTGCATGCACACAGAAGAGGTCTGTGCACGCATACACAGGAGAGGTAGTAACAGTCTAAGCAGCCCTGTCAATATGCAGGACTTTGTGTGGAACTAAAAGGTTCAGAGGTGAGTGTAAAGATCCAAATTTTATAAAGCTCCAAACGACTTGTGCTAGGAAAAAAAACCCTTTGCCATTAGAAATAGGAATTATGATATATGATTTAGCAAATCTTAGGTAAAAATTCAGTAAATTCTTTGGAAGACAGGTGATATTTTATGATATCAAAACAAAAAATGAATTTTTGGGGGTTTTGGGGGGTTGCTTGTTTTTTATATTTTAATCCCTCCCCTCCCCCCAACTTCCCACCCCTTCCCTGAGGATAGAACAAAGAATCCACCAAGTGCTCTACCAGTAGGTAGCATCTCTAGCCCTCTACCTGGTGTGTGTGTGTGTGTGTGTGTGTGTGTGTGTGTGTGTGTGTGTGTGTGTGTGTGTTGTTGTTGTTGTTTTGTTTTTTGTTTTGTTTGAGGCTAGCTTTCAAGACGTTATTCAGGCTGGCCTTAACCTCACTCTGTAGCCCAGGTTAGCCTTGAACTTGCAATCTTTCTGCCTCAGCTTCCCATGTAGCTGCCATTTCAAGGCCTGCACCTCCAATCTGCTAGCTTATAGATATCTTTTAAGGGACTTCCTTGTGTTGAAATATATCAAGATAGTGTTGTGCATAACCAGAACAGCAATATTTCAGGAAGAAATATCCCTTTCCACATTAAATATGTTAAGAAATATGGGAACAGAACCACAGCAACAGAAATGAAGCTGGAATAGAAATAAAGGAAGGAAGGAAGGAAGGAAGGGAAGGAGGGAGGGAGGGAGGGAGGAGGGAGGGGGAGGGAGGGAGGGAGGGAGGGGAAGGAAAGGGAAGAAGGGAAGAAGGGAAGAAAAGAAAAGGGAAGGAGAGAGGAAGGGAAGGAGGAAATGTGAAGAGTAACTGCTAATGCCCTAGGCTACAGTTCTTTCTACCCCTGTGAAACTACCATGCAGTGGCATGAAAAGGCCCTGTGAGGAAACTCTCATCACCAGAGTGTCAAATTTTCAGTATTTTTACACAGGTGTCATCACGGGCCTTTAATACCAACACTCAGGAGGCAGAAGCAGGCACATATACCTCTTTAAATCCAAGACCAGCCTATTTGATATAGTAAAGTAGTGAGCCCCTACCTCAAAAACAAAGCAAACGAAAAACAACAACAACAACAAAAGCCCAAGAAGCTCAAATATGAACCATCTTTAACCTGGCCGCTGAAGATACATGGTTCAGAAAAAAAGAGTCATTTTGTGCCAGAAAGCCATTACTAACATATTGTAGGGGAAATATTGGCAACAATCAAACTTCTGTGAGTGTGTAAGTCATGCATGTGCGCTCATACGACACTGTGTGGATGTTTTAAAGTTCTCAAATTTGACCCACTCGCTAGCAACTTGTTGTTGTGGGCTGTTACATACTCCTGGGTGTTAGCTCTCCTTTCTATTGAGATGGACATTGTGTGGGAGCAATCCCTTCCTCTATGCTGTGGACGCTCTGGGAATAGCAAGAGCTGAATGAGGAGCAGCAAGACCAGCTACGTACCAAACTCCAGGATGTACTGATGGGCCTCGTCCACATATCGGATCAGCTGCTGCAGGAAACTGTAGGCAAATCGCTTCTCAATGGAAGGTGTGTCCAGATCCAGGTCCTTGAACCCTCTGGAACAGCAAAAGTAAATAAAGGAGTGTGTGTGTGTGTGTGTGTGTGTGTGTGTGTGTGTGTGTGTGTGTGTGTGTGTGTGTGTGAGATAGAGAGCGAGATCTCCGAAGATAAAATTTTACTTTAAAAGCTACACATAAAATTGAATATAATAATATTCTAACCACTTATGAGTAAAGGGGGTTTACCTAAATGGAATATTTGCTTCTAGTATGAAACTAAAGCAAACAATCCCCAAAAAGTGTCTAAAGTGTTGCATTAGAGTTTGCTGAAATACCGGAAGGCAGCTGAATGAAAGCAAAAGGAACTAACGGAACTAACAGCTAAGGACGCTGTGTCTCCGGCATGGGTTGGGATGGTTAAACTTGACGCAACTTAGAATTCTTTGTGAGAGGAGCCTCAGTGAAGGACTGTCTAGGCCAGGCTGACCTGTGGGCATGTGTTTGGGAGACGGCCTTGGTTGTCCTAAGGGGTGTAAGAAAACGAAAGCCTGAAAATAAATAGCATTGCTCTCTGGCTGTGTAAAGGGAGAGGCTCTTTTGGGCCCTAATCACGTGTGCATTCATTATGCTCTGCTCTCCATGGTGTTGGAACAAAGAGCTTCAACCTCCTGCCACTGACTTCTCTAAAGATGGACTGCAACCTAGAATTGGGAGATCAAATGAATCCTCTCTCCTTTAGGCTGCTTCTGTTGGGTGCTTTACCACAGCAACAGAAGGGGAAGCAAGAACCTGTACTTTGAATGTACTAACCAGCCCCACCCCCACCCCTAGCCCCACCCCCAGGGTTTAATCAGACCATTGAGCTCATTTTCAGTCGGAATCCCAGTGGTTACTTGGAAAAAACATGAAATGGGTATCCACTTGCCTGGATACAGCATAACCACTGATCTGTAGGAACTTGAAGATGTCCTGGGCCTTTTCTCTGTCCTTGGCTTTCTCCTTGGCTGTCAGTGTGTCATAGGGCACTAGCAGGGGGTGGTTTCCTCCTCCTGAGAGAAAGAGAGGGAGATAGAGAGAGAGAGATCAGCAAGAAAGGAAAAAAAAAAAAAAGAACCATACCACACACTCTGAGATGGCACCCAGACAATGCCTTGAGCCTTGCAACCAGCATCTCCAGCCTAAAAAATGCATGTTTTTGAAATATCAAGTGCTGTTTATATCTGCTGTCACCATGGAAAGAAAAAAGTCAAGGGGGTTCTTTTGTTAGACAGAGCCTTAAAGTTGAGGCACGGTAATAGTCAATAAAGCAGGCATAACTGAGGAGAGATGTTAAAGGGGTTTTTAAGGTAATGCTTCGTTTTTCTATTCCAAGGAAAAAAGAAAGGAAAAAAATCTCTTCATTACAGAATTCTTGTGGCACCTACTAGATCATAGTATGCATATAAATACATACAAAATTGCATGCTAAGCTAAAAGCTGATTACTATCATGTTTCTAATATTTGAAAAATTAAAAGCTTTCAGCCAGTAGCTTCTAGCAATCACCTGGATATCATTTAGAACATTCATATTATATTATATATAATATTACATATTATAGAATATGGATATTATAGAAAATAGGTTTATGAGATTTTAAAACTCATAAGAATCTTTCAGGCATGGGAGTACATACTTACATTACAGCACCTGGGAGGTGGAGACAGGAGGATGAGGAGTTGGAGTCCATCCTCAGCTATATTTCAAGTTCAAGCTCCCCTGTGCTACATGGGATTTTGTCATATTAACAAAGTAAAATAAATCATAAGTAGGGGAGAGAGCCCCTCTGAATAGCAGGAATCCACCTCGCTCTGGCTCACGGGATGTGTAGGTATGAGTGTGTTATGTGGGAAGAAAGATATGTGGCTTAACAGAGAGTCCAGGGAATAAACAAGAGTTCCCAGGATGCTACCCGAAATACACCAATGCTTGCTCTGACTTGTGAGCTTGTTCACATCAAAGTGGAAAAGAAAGAAGTGCAGGCCTAACCCTGGTCACGGAGTTTTAAGACTTTAACTCCTCGCCTTCTATTCTTTTCCTCTCTCGCCATTAGTGTGTCCAGGGATTAACCCCAAGGCCTTGCATATGCTAGGAAGTCCTGAGCTACAAGAGTCACATTTCTACCTTGGTCTCTCATTCTCCCTTAACCTTTCATACACTCCCCAAGGGCACCAAACACCAGAGTGAGCAATAATTTTTTTTCTCCCGGTTTTTCTAAAGTAGATCCATCCATGTACAAATAGGTGCAGTGATGATAAAAAGAAATTGGAATTAGAAGAAATAAAACTGCGCAAGTTCAATGCTGAATCACTAAGGGTTTCCAACCTTAACACACAGGGAAATCTCACACACACACACACACACACACACACACACACACACACACACACACACACACACACACACACACACACACACACACACACACAAAATATGTGTACAAATTCAGGCCAAATGTAAACCATGCAGGAAACTTTCTATGTAAATTGTATTAGCTTGAATCATACATTTATGTAAGTAAATCATGAAAAGATTTCATTAGCATATTGGTACTTTTTAAAGAGTAGAAAAGAGACTGGAGAGATGACTCAGTGGTTAAGAGCACCCACTACTTTTCCAGAGGACAGTTTTGGTTCCCAGAACCCACATTACAACCACCAAATCTCCAAGTCCAGCTCTAGGGGAACTGATGCCCAATTTCTACCTCTGTGGGCACTGCATTCACACACACACACACACACACACACAAACACACACACACACACACAAAAATCAAAATGAATCTAAAAATTATTTAAAAGAAAAGAGTAAGGGGAAAAGGGCCTGTAACTCAGGAGCCGGAGGCAAAAGGAGGGTGGTAGCCTGCTTTGGGGACATAGTATGTTTACAGCTAGCCTCACATCTCGTGGTAACTCTGTCTCAAATGCAAAGTTAAAAGGAAGGCTGAGGGGATAGTTCCTGGCAGCAGCTGTCCCTAAGGCACTGGCCTAGCATGCCCAAGGCTTGAGTTCAACCCCCAGCACTAACAATAAAACTAGAGAGAGTGGGGAAAGAGGAAACCCAAGCACAGGACAGGCAGTAACACAGCTAGTGTAAACAGGAGGACTGGGGATGGGTTAGTTAGCCGTGAGGATTGTGCTTGGAGTCATATATATATATACACACACACTAATAAACAAGTGTCCAGCCCCTCCATACTAATTACGGTGTTTTCAGAATAGTATAAATCCAGTCAGCATTAAGATACAAAGAGGGAGGAGGGGAAAACTAATAAATTCAAGGAATACACACTAACAGAAAAGAAATTACAGTTTCTTGGACTCTGGATGTGGGCATGCTTGAAACATTTTTGAATAATGAAGGTACGGTGAGGTTTTAAGCACAAGAGAGAAATACCTCATTAGCATCCTATGCGCCTACAGTAAACTCTTGTGTTTTTAAATAAAGGTCTCTAGGAAATACTACCTTTGGATTCCAGCTCCATTTTCTTTTTCTTGGCCCATATGTTGTGGTAGTTTTCAGCCATCATCTCCGCCATAGCCTGCAACAGACCAAATATGAAGGAGTCAACTGATAGTTCTGTGGAAGAGCACAGAGCAGTCTCGTCAGGCAGGACACGGACATGTCTTAAAGCAAGAGAGCAGAAATTGGTGCTGAAATGAACCTAAAATGTAGTCCCACACAACCTTCTCACATTGGAAATCCGATGCCATACGGTTTTAATGATTTGAGAAATTGCATGGTAAATATCTCCACACTGTGGATTTGATGGGAATAGCCTTTGCTATTTATTATACTTAAATGTGTCTTTTGTTGATTCCCCAATGAAGCTTCAAAATAGCTCTGGGTATGAACAGAAAAAATAGACAAAAATACAAATTTGCATTTTAACTCGAAGTTTTATAAACCAACCTGTACCTTCTTAAATATCTAAAAGAAGATTCCAATGTAAACAAAGATTTTACTTCTACATCATTCTTTGTCTAAATTAAATGGAGGGTCTCAGAATACACATGTGATCTTTTCTGAGGCCTTGTGAATTTTGAGGGGAAAATTGTAATATTCTTGGGTTCTTTCATAGTCAAGATTACAATGTCACTTCAATTGGTTCTTGCATGAGCAAGAATGGAGAGTAAACAAAACATTTGACCAGCACATTAAGTCCATATTTATATCCTTAGTTCTCTTGAAGTAACATTAATCATACTGAGATCAATGTTCTACACTGACTTGGTAATGTAAGCTCTGTGGAAATAAGGCTTTACATTTCATCCAAATAATTCATTCCAAAGCATACATCCTAGTGACACAGAGCACACAGGGCTATGGATGGGACAAAAGGAATGCAATCAATTTCCATAGATGAGCAAACGAAAATATGCATTCTTTACTATGAGCAATTAAGGTAGTCATTAATTAAGGTGGTATTCATGGTTGATTATTAACTCTTTTCTCATGTATTTTTATATTTACGTGTGTTTCTCTGTGGGCACCCACAAAGGGCAGGGCACCCACAGTGTGTGTGCAGGTGTGTGTGTGTGTGTGTGTGTGTGTGTGTGTGTGTGTGTGTGTGTGTGTGTTGGCCTCACAGTGACCAGAAGAGGTACTACATCCTCTGGAGCTGGACTTACAGACACTGAGCTGCTGAGCTCACATTGAAGGAAATAAACTCAGTTCCTCCAAGGAACGGACAAGTGCTCTTAATCACCGATCCCTCTCTGCTGCCCCAAGGGAACAGCTCTAAAAAGTTGAATGGTAGCCACTTTCATCCTGAGGGGTGCTCACCAAGGCTCCCAGAGAAGACCTGAAACTCCAGAGAGCACTAGTTCTATGGGCCCTGCAATGCTGCCATGTTACGCTAGAGCCCATCTTTCCTCCTGTGTTCCATGGCTCAGGCTTCCTTGAGCTTACAGTCTGGGGCCACCATAAAGTAAAATAAGGACAACTGGACAAAGGACTGTCCTGCTCTGACAGTCAATCTGATGACCCTGACATCTACTACATGATTAAACAGGGCTCAATACACACAACAGGAGAATAGTGGACTCAGGAGAAATGTACGTCCTGGGTGGAATGGAGCAGGGTGATAAGAGGTTCCATCGTGGACTCAGGATAGGAAGTATCAACAGCAGAAGATCTCAACATTTTAAACCACAGGGAGGTCTTGGGGACTTGATTTAATGGATTCCCAAATTACATGGAAATTCCCACGTTTGCTTGTAAGACACTGCAGGTCTCTGCCCCAAACTGGTTTCAACTGGGAAATAAAGATGCCGATAGCCAATGGCTGGACAGGTAGACTGAGGTGGGACCTTGAGATTGTACTGGCAAGGGACAGAGGAAGGAGAATTTAGGTGTTGAGCCAGGAATACTGGAAGGAAATGTATGCTAGTCAGGCAGAGGATTGGAACTGCCTTGCCATTAAGCTAATCATGACATATCAAAATTAACTTGTGTGTGTGTGTGTGTATGTGTGTGTGTGTGTGTGTGTGTGTGTGTGTGTGTGTGTCTTTCATTCAAAAATCCAAAGAGCTCTTGGGCAGATGCAGAGTGGGACCCACCGAGAACAAAACGGTTTAGCAAACTCGCAGCTACAGGAGGCAGGAGGGATGGAAGCAGGTGAGGACTTGTGAGGACTCTTGTTATCAACTTTCGGGGTACTAAAAGGTCAGTGTGTAATAACCATAAACTCTGTCGACTCATCGCATGATCACCATGAAACAACACATGCTGTGAAATGCATAGGAGAACATTCTAGTTTGCTTTTCATAAGTGAGCTTTAGAGACTATTGAGAACACTGGATACTTACATGCAGGTCTCTCGAGAGGGTAACGTTACTCATGTCGATGGCACGGGGACTATACCCATGTGCAGCATCTATAGATACCTGGATGATTTGTTTAAAAAGAAAACAGTATCTCGTTAAAAACTGCAGAAAGGGCCTTCAGAAACACAATGCAAGTTTCAAAGTATGTTTTCTGAGGTAAAGACAATAAAATATCTTTAAAGCACCTTAATTTTTATTTGAGTGTTTCACAATCACTTATGATCAAATAATTAATCCTAATACCTCAGGGATAGACAGTCTAAAAATTTAATAATTAGCAGTCAACAGTATGTGAGAAATCCCAAGTACCGCAATGTTTTTCCAGCCAAGGGGCCCAATCTTGGTGAGCTACAAGAAACAAAGAATCCTTTGCAAGTATATGTGTAGGTGAGTTGTGAGGATAAACACAGATTTGAACAACTTCACCATGTAACACTTACTGGCTCACAGGGAGATCTTCAATGATCAGAGTTGCCTTATTTCTACATGTTTCCTTTTCAAAACTGGATATAAATATTTATGTTTACAGCTATGGATTTCTGCTGCTCTCAGACAAGCTCCTTTTACAGTGGGTAACTGCTAGTATATAGATTCGTGATTGATCCACTGAACCCACCACACGCACACATATACAGAGACAAAGAGACAGACAGACAGACAGACATATACAGAGACAGATAGACAAATATACACACAAAGAGAGAAGGGAGGCAGAGAGAGAGAGAGAGAGAGGAGAGAGAGAGAGAGAGAGAGAGAGAGAGAGAGAGAGAGAGAGAGAGAGAGAGAGAGATGGCTGAGAGACTATCCCAAAAGCCAGAAGGACTATAAGAGCCAAAGGATGAGGAGGACTGAGAAAGGCTGTTTTCTGGACCTCACTTGGCCATGTACACAAGAACTCTCAGTAGCTGTGGTTACCTACACAAGATCAAGTCAGCAAACATCCCAGAATGAACAGATTGAATACATGCATGACATTTTCAAATAATAATAATAAAGCATAATTTTTTAAAGGGGCTGGGAGGGATGGCTAGGTGCCTGCAGAAGACCAGAATTCAGTTCCCACCAACCACATTAGCACATCAGGTAGGTCAGGATCGCCAGCTCTGGGGGATCTGACACCATCTTCAGTTTTCTGTGAGCAGGTGTGCTCACGTGTGTGGACAGGTGCACAGACGCACACACGTAGGCACATCAAAGTAAACCAGCAATAAAGAATACATCTGCTTGTCAACGTTCAGTTTCACTGCATTCCATCCCTTATCTTAGTCTAGCCAGTGAGGAGGACATGAAGAACTCTGAGTGTTCTCACGAATCTTAACTATTCTCTTATTAGAAATAAAGAGTACATGATGAGGAAGAAGGAAATTCCGGTAATGAGCGTGTGAGTCAGGGAGAAGTAAAAAAGCTAATCATTCTTTTAGATCTCTCTCTCTCTCTCTCTCTCTCTCTCTCTCTCTCTCTCTCTCTCTCTCTCTCTCTCTCTCCCCCTCTCTTCTCTCTCTCTCTCTCTCTCTCTCTCTCCTCTCTCTCTCTCTCTCTCTGTATGTGCGTGTGTGTGTGTGTGTGCATGCGCACATGTGTGCTTGTGCTTCTATGTGTTCAGTAAGTGCATAAAACTTCATTGATGTGAAAGTGTACAATCAAATATGACTCCATGGCTTCCTAACTACATCTGAGTGTAGAGATGCCAAGCTGAGCACAGGCAAGTGAGCATGGTTGCATTCATTTCTCTGCTCTTGACTGCTGGCATGAGGTGACCGTCTCTCAGCTTCCTGTTCTGACTTCCACAGTGATTGCCTGCAACCTTGAACTGTGAGCTGGGATGGCCGTTTCTCTTCTGAGTCCTTTTGTGTCAATATATTCCATCACAGTGACAGAACTGAAATAGATCATGGTGACAGGACTGAAATGGATCGATTACCTTCCATAATCAGCCGCTCTTCTCTCCCCAATCAAATGTTAATGCTTGTCATTGTCCTCTTGCACAAGCAACTGATGATATCTTACATTGCAAGTGATATCTTGCTTGTATCTAACAAGACAACCTGCATGCTCCAAGCCAAGTCACCTGCCACTTTCAAAATTGTGTTTGCTACCTGTAGGATGCGGAGCTAACACTAAAACACAGCCTAGCTCAAAGGCGGGTGTGGCTTAGACAATGGATAGCAGCTCCTTGGCACAGGACTGGGCACATGTAAATGCTCAAGAACATTGGCTAAGAGCTACTCCTACTGCTGGCCCATCACCGACTACCTTCACCACAGCTCTGAGCAGTGAGCACAACCGGACTATGAGCGTCTTTGGGAGTCATGACTCAGTTATCTTGGTGATGGCAACCAATTAACCATTGTCTCTTTGCCATCCCCAGAATTCCTGAGTTCTTTTGCTTACTCAACAAAACTATTATCTTTCAGACACACCCTAGAATCCATGTCAATCATACCTGTTACTACCACTCCTACATTTCGTGGCCATTTCTCTCAAAAGCCTACCTATTCTCTTTCTATATAATTTCATCTGACCTGAACATGTGCTCTCTTGAAGTCAGGAAAGTTGATGTTAACTGCGAGCTTATTAGCAAGGGGTGGTCTTGGGTAAAATTTTAACTAATCTTGAGTACTTTAGAAAAGTTGATACTATCTTTTGTTTGTTCATTTGAGACACTGGGTCTTCCTCAGCTCACTATGTAGCCAAAGTTGCTCTTGAATTCCTGATCCTATGTCTCTGTCTCCCAAATGCTAATGTTACAGACATGGATCTCCATACCTGTATTTATACAGTACCAGGAACTGAACCCAGGGCTTTGTAAATGTGAAATAAGTACCCTATCAATTAAGCTACACCCAGACCTAATTATTATCGCTATCTTTGTAATTATTGTTTGAAATAGGGTCTTGTCTATATTTCCAAGGTTGGCTTCAAACCTCTAGGACTAAATGAAATTCCTGTAGCCTCTCCAATAGCCAAGTTACCACCAAGCTCAGTTTACATTATTTTTAGAAATGGGAACATGGCTCAAGGTCAGAGTGCTTGACTAACATGCATGAAGACTTGAGTAGAATCTCTACTGTGTGTGTGTGTGTGTGTGTGTGTGTGTGTGTGTGTGTGTATCTGTACATCTGTGTATGTATGTATGTGTGCATTTATATGTGTGTATATTATTAAATGACACAAGTAATTCATCTGTTGCCATGATTCCCACCTGGCTAGTCTGAGAAATGCGCCGAGTCCGGTTATAAAGGGCCATGCTGTCTCCCTCCCGTGTCCTCTCAATTCTCCAACCCCAAGCCAGCATCGTTTTTAAAGACTCTTTGATTGGCCAACGATAAATTTCTTTTTCCTAGAGGAAAAAAAATACATCAAGCATTAGTGGTATCATGAACCCAAGATGAAAATTCAAATATTTAATGGTTTGTTCTGAAACAGACTGCCTTCATTAAAAAAACAATTATGACTGGATTCTTATAAATAAAACAGAAAATAAAAAATATTCAAGGGAAATGCTAAAAGCTGAAATGTTACCCAACTAGGACTGGTAAGGAGAGAATCGACTCTCACAAGTTGTCCTCAGGTATGCACATACAAATACACATAAAAAGTATTAAAGAACAGAATAAATATTTTAATAATAAAACACGTAACAAAAATCTTCAAAAACATAATACTTTATAAAGTTAAGGGGGGGGAAATCACCTTTTCAGATAAGAGTTTATATGGCTTCATTAGTGGCTGGATCTTAGAAGAGTCTGAATATATTTCCCCATAAATCCATCCATTCGCCAACTAAAACAAACAAAATGTTAAAAATAGTGTTACATATATGGATTTTGGTGACTTTAGGTGTGCATGTGTTTAGAACCTATTTTGTAAAAATAACCCTGAAGATTAAGTTGGATTTAGAAAATGATGAAGGCCTAGTGTTTGTTTTGGTATGGCTGGGAACTGAAGTCAGGGCTTTATATGAATCTACCACTGGGCTACATTCCCAGGACTCTGCACTTTTTGCCTTGAATTCACTCAGTATCCCAAGGCCTTGGAATTAAAATTCTCCTGCCTCAGCTGCCCAACTACCTGGAATTACAAGCCTGCACCATCGTGACCTGGCTGAGGTCTGAATGTTATCTAACATAATTCAGAGATTCACTCTTAGTATTACACTCAGTAGCCTCTTGGAATGAATTCCTTTGACCAGAGATTAAATATACCCTGTTTTACTACACCCGTGCCCAATGCTTACTCTCCTACAATGAGGCTATAGGGACCAAAGAATGACAACTATTTATTCTGACACATCTTAAGCCCCAACCTATGATGTATCCATGCCTATGAAAAATTTGTTTAAAATATGTAAATCAGGAAGACCTCAGAATAACATTTCCTATTCGCTTATTTCTGTATCTCTCTACCAATGGATTCATCTTCCGATTTGACCATTCTGGATTAGCATCCTTTGCCTATACCACCATCTGATCTCAGAAATGAGGTAGCTACACTGGACCTGTTCAGGATTTCCCTCCCAAGGAATCTCAGCCCCAGCCCAGACAACTAGTGCTCAAAGCAGTCACTGTATCAACGTGACTCTTGGGTGGCCTTCCTGACTTAACTTCTACAACAAAGAATCACACCAGATATCATAAAAACAGAAAAGCATTTCTACGAGAAAGGAAGAGATGTGTGGTCTTAGCACAATGGGGATCAGAGCATGAGATTGTGCTGGTTAGTTTTTGTCAACTTGACACAAACCAGGGTCACCAAGAAAGGGGATCTTCCTCTCAGCTAAAGATCTTGACAGGCCAAAGTGCACATGTTGGGGAATTTTCTTCATTACTGACTCATATGGGAGGGCCCAGTACACTGTCTGTGGTGTCATCCCTGGGCAGGTGCTCCTGGCTTGTATAAAAAAGCAAACTGAGCAAGTGTTCCTCCATGGTTCCTGCCTCTGTTCCTGCTTAAGTTCCTTCCCTGTCTCCTCTCAGTGGTCAACGATGATCAGGATACATAGGTCAAGTAAACCCCTTCCTTCCCATGTTGCTTCTGGTCATGGTGCTTACCGAAGCAATAGCCATCACACTAGGAAAGGGACTTGCCATACCACTGGCTTATCTCCAGACATGAGCATCCTTTGGGTCATTCACTGTCTGCTTTTCACTTTCAGGCTGCACATGTATGTGTTGGGTTGTTGTACCGTGTCAACTCGATTTCTCTGTCAAACTGAAACTAAACTCAACTGAAATGAGAACATTTGCAAGTCCTTAGGTTTTCTCATTGCACTGTTTTCCTTGGAGATACATTTTAATAGATTGTGTTCTACTTTTAATAAGCTATGCAGACCTGCTTGGACATATGTTATAGAAAAAAGTCCTAAAGCTTAAGACTTCATGGGGTGGGAAAATGCCCCTTTAAGGGGGTGGGTAAAGTACTTGCTGTACAACATGAAGATCCAAGTTTGGATCCCCCAAACAAATAGAAAAAACTGGGTGTGGTAACTAGCACATGTCTATAACTCCAGTACTTGTGAGGGCAGAGGCAAGAGGAATCCTGGAGGCCCCTGGCCAGTCTGACTGATCAGTAAACTCTGGTCTCAGGAAAAAACCTTGTCTCAAATGCTAAAATAGGGAAGAAGATATCTAACATCAACCTCTGGCCCTTACATGCACATGCACACACACACACACACACACACACACACACACACACACACAATGAATTTTCAGTATTGCTCACAAAATATAAAACTACCTATAAAAACCAGAGTTTGATTAAAAGGTATTTTTTTTCCTGGGGCAGGGTTTCATTATGTAGCCTTGAGTGTCCTGGAACTCTCTCTGTAGACTAGGCTGGCATCAAACTCATAGACATCCACCTGCCTCTGCCTCTGCCTCTGCCTCTGCCTCTGCCTCTCTGCCTCTGCTTCTCTTTCTGCCTCTGCCTCTGCTTCAGCCTCAGCCTCTGCCTCTGCTCTGCCTCTGCCTCTGCCTCTGCCTCTGCCTCTGCCTCTGCCTCTGCCTCTGCCTCTGCCTCTGCCTCTGCCTCTGCCTCTGCCTCTGCCTCTGCCTCTGCCTCTGCCTCTGCCTCTGCCTCTGCCTCTGCCTCTGCCTCTGCCTCTGCCTCTGCCTGAGTGCTGGGATTGGAGGCATGCACCACCACTGCTTAGCTAAAGGTAACATTTTAATGCCGAGTCACCACTTTCCCCTAAAACCCCACATGCAAATACACGTTAAGAAATGATACTCAAAGTTTAATGACTTGATCTTTAGAGATGCTAAAATGTGAAGAAATGAGCTAAGTAGGAACATGGACAGTTTGTAACTAAATGTCTACTAACTCTTTAAAAGAGAAAGTTGGGGGTTGGAGTGTGGCTTAGTGAGTACAAGTATGACATGGTGGTGCACTTATGGCAGAGAGGATGGGCAGATGCATGGAGCTGAAATGGCAAGTCTTAGAGTCACTGAGGACCCTGTTTCAAAGGGGAAAAAATAGACTGATACAGTCAATCAAGTCAACCTATGACCACACCACCCATTTATGTTTATAAATGAACAGAAATGCACACACAGACACATACACTGTATACATGCAAAGAGGAGTTTGGCTAAATTGGATAATATTAAGCAGCAAACAGTCATTCACAGGGGCAGCCTTGGACGGTAAGACAGCACTTGCAAGCTTTACCTTGTCCATAGACCATTTATCATGGGAATGCTCCGCATACTTGTTAATGAAGTATTCCAGCTTCTCTGGAATTGTAATGCTACAAGGAAAGTAAAAGAAAAGAGTTTGGTGTTTTTACAGAACTTACAGGCAATTGCATTCGTATTTACTCACAGATGAATAATTCTCAGATTCCATTCACTCATAACTGTTTTTTAAAAAAAAAACTATTGTAACAAATGATTGCTTCTACACATTTCCAAACAATGTAAGTCAAGCAGATCACGTTCTATCCATGTCAACCTGAGACGTTGCTTATTGTGTTAATATAAAAAATAAAGGTATAAGATACATGTTAGTTAAAATATATTCAAAGATGAAGACATTGGATTATATAAGAACAGGAAACCAAATGTAAAACAGACTTACTCAGTAAGTCTGAAAACATGCTTTTCTTTTATACTTTTCCTTTGGAGTGATTCTGTCTTTTTAAACTGTGTTTGTTCAACTGTGAATGAACAGTACTGCTGATTTTTGATCTGTTGCATTTCTAAGTTAATTTCATATAATTAGTTATATATTAAGACATGATATTAGTCCTCCATATGGAAAACATTATAAAGTTACTAATTTGTGCTACAGGGTAAAGTTACTGACAGACTTATGCTTTATTATTTGACAATATTTATTCTTGATTCCTTTATTTCAATGAATATTTATTCCATTCATGTCCAGCATGTGAAATTGTTGAATGGGTCTGCTCATAAATGTTACGACTTGTGAATACCAAATGTATCTATGGAGAGAGAATTGAATACACATTCCACTCCGTAATAAATATAACTTACTAGAGCAGTTAACTTCGAGAATTAAGTTCTAAATAAAATCCCACATAATGAGATGATTTTCTGATTTTTGACAACAAAACTATCAGTTAGTAACTCAAGAAGCAATATTTAAAAAAAATCATACTCAGGTAGAAATTACTCAAACCACCATGTAAACCTAAAATGAAGAATTTCCCTAGGAAACAAGATTGAATAAATTAGCATGCACTTGTTAGTTGATTGGATTCCATTAATCAACAACCAAAACATGATGTTGCTCTTCTGAGAACCCTGGATTATTCTGTATATGAACAGAGCAGAGACTTACCCATGCAGACTGTAACCCTGTGATGTTTTGGTGACTTACTTTGAAAGAGATACAAAGGACCAAGCACATAATCCAAACACTCAGCATGGACTCCTTTCTCACGGGACTGTCTTGTCATAGCAAGCAAGTATACTTTAAAGACATTCTTAGATTAAACACATCACTTGGGTTGGTATTCTGATTGGTTTGTGTTGCTAAATTAGCTGGGCACTGCTCTGAAGCCTCAAGGTTCTGTCTCAGTCGGATTCAGAAGGGCTGGTTAATAACCAGCACGTGACTATCTTGCTAACTAGTCTTGCCAAGTTACCGTGAACCAGAAAACTAAGGAGAAGAGGCAGTTTTCCTTGCAAATTCAGAGTTGTGGTCCTACTTGAACTTCAAATACATGAAGCACCCGTGTAGCTCATTTGTACAACTTAGGAAAGTAAATGCATGTATGAAGTTTGGAAGAGATCATATATTTGATGTTTACATAAGGCTTTCCATTCTGTCCACATCTGACTATATGCTTAGTTCTTAGCGCCAACTTGATATTCCTTTCATCTCTTTGTGGTGTGTGATATTGTCAATGAAGCTTGATCCTGGCCAACTTGCTGTGACGGGCGAAATGATCTTGTCACTCACAGGAACAGGAACAGTTTGGAACTAATCTCAGTTAAAGAAGCTAGGCAGGAATGGACTGTGACTACCGATACACATTTCAGTTAAATTTTCAACTAAAGAATTGAAAAAATGCTCATGTCCTTTGTTGGGTCTCCTCCTTCTGGATATTATAATGTGACTATCCACTGAGACGTCTTCTCACAGAATACCCTAGAAGGCACACATCTATTTCCGATATTGGTATAGTCACCATTATTTTTACTGCCATCTGATAAATTCAAGGGACTCCTACTCAAAGAGGGCATGTACCAGAGAAAGTTCACTTCAGTACCTTATTCAATTTCAGACTTCACACATCATTTACAATAAAAATCTGCTGCAAGAGAAAGAGTCCATACTTTGAGGTATCAACAGGTTGTGGGTTAAAGTTCCCTTCAGAGTCCATGGATGACTGTTTTTCCATCATACTGACATAGTTTGACTCCATGTAGTCTGGAGGTAAAGCTCCCGCAACTGCACTCAGGCAAGGCAGGGCCAGTTTGAAAAGTTCTTGTTCGTATTTCTGGGGAGAGAAGAGAAACAATAGTAAACTATTGTCTATGTGAGTCCTCTTGTTGCTTGTTGATAAATAACCCCCCAGGCTCGTGTGTTTGAAACTTCATTCCTGATTGGGGACACTGTTTTTGGAAAGTCATGAAACCTTTAAAAGGTAGAACCTTGGTGGAAGGTCGTGTGTGTGTGTGTGTGTGTGTGTGTGTGTGTGTGTGTGTGTGTGTGTGTGTGTGTGTGTGTGTGTGTGTGTGTGTGTCCCTCTCTCTCTATCTCTTGTCTACCTCCTTTTCCCTAATTTCCTGACTACTCTGCAGGTCTCACTCTGGCTGTTACACCTTCTCTGCTCTGACAGACTAAATGGCTTCTAGAACTACAAAATGAAACAAAGCTTTTCTTCCTCTAACTTCTTTTATGTCAGGGTATTCCATCACTAACATCAACCAACCACATGCCTGACTGCCTACATTTCTCTACTACTTTAATCTCAGAAACAGTGTTAAGGTCACAAAGAATATGTGACAATATTGATTACTAAATATTGATGGATAAAGTATTCTCAACATGCACTATTAAGAAAGGAAGAAAACAAAATTAGGTAACTTTCCATTGTTTTGCTTTGTTGAAACAGGATCACATCCTAGAACTGAGATCCAACTGGAGTTGTCCTTGAATCTGAAATCCTCCTGCCTTAGCATCCTCAATGTTGAGAATATAGGTATTCACCATCAAACCTGACCCTATTCAGGGCGTGATTAGCAAACACATTAACCCACTATAAACATCATCTTACAGAAAACCTGAGACTTTTTGTTGCTTCGTCAATATAAACAAATCCCCCCAGATCTTCAATTACCTTTTGAGACAAAGCATCAAAAATGCCCCAAAATAATTTTCTTGATAAATGAAGTTCTTCTTCCGAGGCAGCACCAAAGTTGCTCCACCCTCCAGGTAGGCAGTAATATTTCCAGCATCTTTCATAATGATTGGTCAGCAGCTGCATGGGAAAGTGGTCATACAACTGTCAAGCTAAAACACCTTTTCAATGTTTTCATTCCTCTAACGTGGCATTCTGCATGCTCTGGTATCAGGTTCATGGAAGAGAAACTCTCAGCCCCATGTGAATATTTGGAGAACAAAATTACCTGAATTCTATGTTTCTTTCAAATCAGGCACTGATTACAATACAATGTGAGGACCAAATGTTCAACTTTGAAGGTGTAGCGAGGCAGGCTAGAGAGAGGACTCAGTAGGTAAGAACATTTTCAGCTCTTGTAAGAAACTCACGTTTGGTTCCCAGCACCTACATCAGGGAGCTCACAAACATGTATAATTCTAGTTCCAGGTGATCTATTGCCCTCTTCTGGCCTCGATTCTTACTGTACTTACATGTACACACCCACCCACATAGACATATAATTAAGGTATCTTCAACAGTATTCTTTATGAAGTTATTTAGATATTCATATCCCCCAGAGTTCTGTGTCCTTTAATTTCATTTACTTGCAATTATGTGAACTGTTCTCTCCTGGACTTCCTACAAAATTATCTCTTAGAATCCAGAGATACTGAATGGGAACCTTGCTTCTGTGGGTATTTTTGTTTCCTCTGATTTACTTATTGATTATGATGATGTCAGACCTTCGATTCTATGAGTAAACTCTGAAAATGACTCTACATTGGTTTGGTACCTACAGGTGCAGTCTTTGGTCATATTATGAACAAATCTTTCAGTTATTTGGTAGCATGTGTTTAGGATCTATATCTGCCGAGTTTATAGAGTTAGAGAGTTTATGATCCTGCTTTGCTTATGTATAGGTCTCTCTCTCTCTCTCTCTCTCTCTCTCTCTCTCTCTCACACACACACACACACACACACACACACACACACACACACACACAATTAAATCTAGGAAGTCAGCCCAAGAACACAGGGACCAGGCGGTGCCAATGCTTTCTTTTTTTTTTTTTTGGTTCTTTTTTTCGGAGCTGGGGACCGAGTGTCAATGCTTGCTCATGCTCACCTTTAGAGGCATCTTTGCATGCTCGTTCAGCAGTGGGACATCAAACACCAGCCTTCGGAGTAGGTGCTGCATCATAGAAGGTCGCAGTTGGCTGTTGGAACAAGGCAAACCTCAAGACTCACACATTCACATATCAGACAATAAAAATTAATTTTGGATATATAAACGACTCAAGATATTCATGTTAATCTCAAAGGACCATGCCATGGAGAAAACTGGCTCAGATGGTCACCCACTTACCCACATATAGAGAGCAGGCATACTTCTATGGAGTCCCGCTGAGCTTTGGTGAGGGAACATCCCTTAGAGAGTCTATATACAGTGTGTAGCAGAGAGTCAATGAGGGAAGCGTGGTGCTCTGTTCCAGCAAACAGGGGAGCACATCTCGTTAACAAAGGCAGGACAGCTGTGCAGAGGTACCGATTGAGGGCCAAGGCCATGTCTGTAGCACTTAGTGCAGCCTAGAGAGGAACAAGAGGACACAGCCTTACGTGATCAGCAGAGAACTCAATGCATTGCCTGCCAATCTCTCTGTCTGGAAACAACAACAGCATGGACATCTGGAAATGCAGTCTTGAGGTCGATTTTTACCCATGGTCCAGGTTCTCTTCACCACTTAAAATCATCAACAGTTGATTGAAGTAAACACAACATCATCTATCGTCTCAAAGGCTTGGGAAATCCAAGATCAAGGTTAGGCTATGGTAATATCATCTCTGCTAATATCTGTGATGGTAACTCTGAAGTTAGTAAAGAGGTCTATCCAACCTCAAGATACATAAAGGAGTTCTAGAGGGATATTGTGAGTTTGATCTATAGTGAGGCCAGCTCTGAAAAGACTCAGACTGCAGTAGGATGGGGGATAATGGGAGATGCCAGTGAGCACTTCCTTGTTGGCAGAAGAGATGGAAAAGAACGTGTTTGCATAACTGATCTCAGATCTGTACGTGCATTCTGAACTCAACCGACGAATGTCATTCATACGTCTACTCAGGTCTACCAGTGTCAATCATCAGGAGTCCACAGTATCACTATGTTGACATTTCTACTTGATTCAGAATGTCAATGGAGATGAAACTTCCATTTTGTCTTTATGATTTTGCTGCCATGAATTTCTTTACTCAAGTCCTAAGATCAAATGGGGCTCATTTAGTTGATAAGTAAATGAGTTAGGATGCTTTGGATGGAATCTGGTGTTCCATTTTATTCCACCATGGTTCAGACCAGCCTGATGCCAGTAATAGCAGATCCTCCATGGGCCATCTAACATATAAGGCAGATGCTACCCAATGAGTATTTAAGAGAATGATAAGCCAGGGTGTCGCTGTAACTGACAAATTACAGTGATCATTCAACTGCCTTGATACTTACTGCTTTCACCAAACAGCAAAGGCACGTGGGCAAATTTATTTATATAAATATTATTTTATTTTTCATACATATCTATTCATGTGTATATGTCTGTAAGCACGTGTGTGTGTGTGTGTGTGTGTGTGTGTGTGTGTGTGTGTGTGTGTGTGTGGTGAGGCAAGCAGTCACTGTCAGATGTCTTCTTTAATCTCTCCTTACCTTATTTTTTAAGATAGGAGTTCTCACTGAATCTAGAGCTTTCTGAATAGTTAGACTAGCTAGCCAATAATTAATTTCTGGGAATCATGCTGGCTCTATCATCCAGTACTTAGATTTTACACACACACACACACACACACACACACACACACACACACACACACACACCAGGGTTTTTTACTTGGGTTTAAGGATAATCTAAGGTCTTCGTGTTTAAGTAACAAGGACTTTATCAAGTGAGCCATCTCTATATATCTAGGACAAATAAGATAATGAACAGACATCTAATAGATATCCCTATGACCTCCCAAGTTAAGCAGAGATCAATGAACCTCTTGTTTCCCATTGCACCTTATCAGATTTCTTGCCAGCCCTCTGGGGCAGGTAGTTTCACTAGTTAATGAACTTCCTTTGGACAGGGTCTGTTTGATTTTACTTTACTCACTGCTTGCCTGAAACCAACACAGGTGTGCAGTAAATACTGGTTTTAAATGATTGGACGAGTGAGCCCATAGACGGACCTCAGAGTCAAGGGTACAAGTTCACTTCTCATACCATACCGTGTCTAGAGAGGCAGCAGCTCGAAGATCTGGCAGAAAGCCAACCTCAAGGAGATGGAGGAGGAAATCTTGCACCTCAATTCCATAGACCCTGTCAAGGAACAAAACCATGGCTGCCTTGTGATCTGGGCAAAACCCCGCGGACATGTCAGGCTCCACCACCTTCCCATCTACAAGAGAGAAGGTGACATGTTGGTGTCAATGGCCTGGCCATATGTGCGTTGACGGCATTTGGCTTTTTGCCAACCATGTCATGTTTTAAATAAATTATATTAATGAAATGTCCCCCAGTTTTACTCCCCTCACAAAGTTGTGTGCATGGCAGTGAACTAGGGCAGTGCAGCTTGAACTCAAGGTCATTTAGATGCCATTTGGGCTTCTGTTCACTTCATATTTGTAACGGAATAGTATCTGGCAGATGCCAAGAATGGGACAAGGCATCAAATAGACCTGCTAAAATGTGGCATGGAGACCATGAAAAGTTAAATATAAGTATAGGCCAAGCCTGGTGGCACATGCTTTTAATCCCAGCACTTGGTAGGCAGAGACAGGTGAATGTCTATGAGTTAGAGGCCAGCCTGTTCTCAAGTGAGTTCCAGGACATCCAGGGATGTAACACAGAAAAACCATGTCTTAAAAAACCTAGATATATAGATAGAAAGATAGATCAATAGATAGATAGATGATAGATAGATAGATAGATAGATAGATAGATAGATAGATAGATAGATAGATAGGGAGCACATTCTTCTACTCTTGTCAAGGGCACATCCCTTTAAACTTATGTGATAATCAGGGTATCTTTCAATGGCTCAGGATGATTATAATTATGAATGAAATAGCGTAATACGGAATATAGTCACACAATAAGCATAAAGTGATAGACAAGTCAACACGATGAAACCAGCCTGTATTTCATATGAAACAGACTGCATTAACCACAACATATGAGAGTCATGTCATTTTCTCTCTCAATACCCAATGCTTGAAGCCCATGTAGGCCAATGCATCCCTTATAATAATTCTTTAAGTTCAGAGGTTGGAGAGCATTAGTATGAAGAATTATGGGACTGTGTGCCAACTTAAAATCATGGGGAGCCAACTGCTCCCTATTAGATCATAAGGTAATTATGTCAAACTGGTCCTGGTAGCAAACAATAGGATGAATGGCATCACAGAGTTTTTCCACACAGATGTAATGTTGAAGGAAATAGAACCAGGGAAGGAGGACATATGACCATCACCAGACCCAAATAGCTTTTCACTTGGAGCCAATGAACAAGTAATATTTAAATAAAATTCAAAATTGATACTCATTAGTTCATGGTCATAGTATAAAGACATCTAATATTACTAATATTATCTCTGCTTTATATTGTAAGAAAATAGTTTGTAGTGTTTAACTCTGATGGGAATTAGAGATTTCTAGAAGACAGCTCAGACCCTGCATCTGTCTACACAGGCTATTTTAAGAACTTATTTCCTGCCTCCATGATGAAGCATCAGGTTTTAAAACAGAGGTTGTCTGATCCCTGGTATGAAACCAACCATGGGATCTTGACTAGCCTCAAAGACAGACAGGGAGGAGGCAAGTCTGGAAATCTAGTGACTGTGCCTCCTCAGGGTCAGATGACCCCTTCTCATTCTTCAGAATGAAGATTGGTTGCTCTCACTGTATCAAAACCTTATGTGCCAGGATATCTCCCCACATATGATGACCAACGAGGGGTCTGCATTCTCCAAGGGGCTTCATTATGATACCACTTCTTTGTGGTTTTACTCCCTCTGGGAACTTTTCTGAAGTGCTGTGAGAAGAAACTCATGAAAGGGGGACCAGCCTAACATGATCAGGGAGGTGATGGTAGTTACCTGACATCACAAATACACAATCTGCCTCATAGATGTAATGTGATTTTATGTGTTCTACCATACAGGTCCCAGGGATTGAATTCAGATGCTCTAGGGGCATTGATTTTAATATAATCACAACTGCCTGAGGTTTAAAGGCCACTAATGTGCTACCACTTCTATTCCACTATCACCGCCTCCTCAAACACACAGGACACAGTGCAGTAAGAACCTGCCCACTCCTATCAGGGAGCAAGCACCTGACTGGATGGAGGTGGGAGAGAGGCTGCTAAGCACTGATGAGCTTTTCATAAAGTACTGTCCTCCCAGCTCTACGGAGAGCACAGGACGGATGCTGGTCTTACCTTTGGCTATTGTTGGCATCTGAAATGCAATGCTGATTACACCCACCAAGTCTCCCAAGGGAATCAGGGATCGCAAAATAGACCTGATTCGGATGGCTTCTCCCTTTCCAGCATGAATCAACTAAACAGGAAGAGGAGAAAGCAAGCTTAGAAGTAGTCATGGACTCTATGTGTAGTTTTGTTAGAAAATTTAAACTGTGAGAATCCATATATAAGGCAATCGTCCGCCTTGCACATGCATAAAGCTAGCTCTCTCTCTCAGATACTGCCGTCTCAGGCATACAGGCAGCCAATCACAGCCTATAGTTCCCATAAACATGAAGAAACACTGGATTATATACACTTCAGTCTAGGCCACCTGTTTTCCAATAAGGTTTATACTTTCTTTATAATGTTTGGGGTATCAGAACAAACTGACAACCAGATAAGTCTGTGAATAATGGCCCTTAAAATTACATATACCTACCAATAACTAGAGAAATAACACAATAAGACAGCCACTATTCTGAGCCATTGAAAATATGCGAATATTAATTATGTATTTAGCTTCTTTCTTGTCCAAGGAATTAACTTTATATCCGCACATATTCTGTCCTGTTCTTGGAGGAGGGGGTCCGTTTACATGAATCCTGACATTCCATTTAAAACTTCTAGGTGAGGAAGTTTCCATGGTGCCAGTGGATCAGAACAGTTAAGCATGTTGGTAGGTTTCTTAAATAAGCCACCAATCTCTAGAGCCAGGACCAGTTACATTCACCACAAGGCAGGAAAAGCAAGGGACATTAAAGGCCTAGTGGAGGGCTCAGCTAATGACTGTAAATATGGCAGAACTTCAGCAGGGGCAAGATGGGAACAGTGAGCCCTCACTGGTCGGCTTTAGCCATTCCCAGAGCCTGAAGAGGGACATGACAATCACACCCAAAGTGTCTATGTATCATAATCTGTCTCTTAGCTCCTCTGATCTTTTCATTGAGCCAGGCAAAGGTACGCTGTGTGAGCAACGTCCATGTTTCTGTCTGCAACCATGTCCAGCACACACACACACACACACACACACACACACACACACACACACATCTTCTATCATCCTTCTCAGTTACCAAAATGAAAAATCACGCGAGAAGCAGAGGATGAGTTTGAAAAAGAATGATTCCAGGTTTTCTACTATTCTAACTGCTCTCTTCTGTGGTTCTTCTCCAGTTTCCACAAAAGAGAACATCACATAGGTTTATTTTACATAGGAGTTTAAAGGAAAGGCCTTTAAAGAACTGAAAATTAACATAGGTATCCAGGGCAGGGAAATGAACTGCATTGCAAGCCATCCACTCTGGCTTCATGTTACTCCCAGCTCAAAAACCGACTTGAGAGTTAGTTTTTTTTTTTTTTTAACATTTCATACGTTCTTTTTTACTGGCTGGTTTTGTGGGTCAACTTGACACAAGCTGGAGTTATCACAAAGAAAGGAGCCTCCCTTTAGGAAATGCCTCTATGAGGTCCAACTAGAAGGCATTTTCTCAATTAGTGATCAGTGGTGTAAAGGACCATTGTGGGTGGTGCCATCCCTGGGCTGGTAGTCCTGGGTTCTATAAGAAAGCAAGGTGAGCAAGCCAGGGGAAGCAAGCCAGTAAGTAACATCCTTTCATGGCCTCTGCATCAGCTCCTGCTTCCAGGTTCCTACCCTGTGTGAGTTCCAGTCTTGACTTCCTTTGATGATGAACAACAATATGGAAGTGTAAGCTAAATAAACCCTTTCCTTCCCAACATGCTTCTTGGTCATGATGTTTTATGCAGGAATACAAACCCTGACTAAGACATGCTTATAATGTGCCAATCATATCCACCCCTGATTCCATTCTGCAAACTCCCTCTGATCCCTCCAACACATCCCATTCACAGATACACATCTCCTTAAAGAATTAAGAACCAACCTAACCAAATTTGTGCTGTGCATGGGTACAGGGCCATCCACAAAGACATGGGAAACCTACTTGGCAGTTCCGAAAGAATATCTCTTCTTCTCCTAATAGCTATTAACTGCCTGCGGTTCCATAGCTAAGAGTTCGGCTTCAGCAGCCTGGAAGCTGTTGTTGAGAACTATAGCTGGTCACAGTGCAGAGAGTAAGTGACTCTGGAGTCCCCAGCTCCAAACTGAACATTTGTAACACAAGCCTTATACTCAAGCCTTGGGGAATAGTGCAGAAGAGGGAGTAAAGGACTTCTATGAACCAGAAGACCAAGGGACTGCTGTGAAATCAGTTTGTCAGGACACAACAGAACTGCTATCAAATAGTCTCTCAACAACTATGGCTGCCTTACAGTTTTGAAATCAATATTGCCCAGCTGTACTCAAGGAGAAATAAGCATTCTCTAAAAGGAATCAATGATTGGTGAAAACAGTGGATTTCCATGAAAAAAGAAGAAACTGTGCCAGGAAAGTATATTCTCTTCTTCAAAGGCAAGGAGGGCACATGAGTTTTAAAGACATATGGGCGACTACATATTCTATTAATGACTAGTACTGACAATCTCATTACTAATTTTTACAGCCAATGGGACATTTCCAACTAAACAAACATTTGTTCAGCAGTTAGGCCGCAGCAATTATTTTTAATGGAGCATGAATATTACTTGTTCAGGATGCTGCTGCGAGCCCTGCCACCACGATGTTTGACACTGATGACTGCATCGAGATTGCTGCCCTCAAGCTTCCAAATAGACTCACATGCATTTCAGGAGCACAGCGACCAAGCAGGTCAATCAAAGCTGCGTAGAAGGTCATGATCGCGTTCCCCATGTGGATGGTGTCATCTTCCTCCTCTTCTGTATCACTTTCGGGGGAATCGGTCCCCAAAAAAAGGAGAAAGTAAATGAAGTTGCAGTGATAGCCTTCTCAGAATACATTCATGCTTCTCAGAAATGCCAGGGATAAGTTTTTCAAAGAAAATAACAAGGCATTAAGGATCAGAATTGGGACTCTATTTATTGACAGCACATTGCAAGGGCATATTAAAATTCCTGCCTCGGGATAAGCAGAGGACAATAGGCAGAGTGTCGCTCATCTGATGGATTCTTTTCAGTCTGAACGATGTAATGTTCTTTTTAGTTTGAGTATTTGCATTTGTGTGTGTGTGTGCACAAACAGAAGGTGTCAGATCCCTGAAACATGAACTGCGTGCAGTTGTGAGCTGCTTGATGTGAGTACTGAGAACCTAACACAAGAGGGCTCTAGAAGAATAGCTCTTAACAACCAAACCATCTCGGCAGCTCCTTGCTTTCTGTATGTTTCTTTGTTTTTTGTTTGGTTGGTTTTGTTTTTCTCTGTTAATTGTGAGCTGGTGTACAAATGACTTTCTGTTGTGATAGTTTCATATTTGCAACATTGTCCTTTTCTCATAGTCATCCTCCCATCACACTGCCTCCTTCCGAATAGTCCCTTAATGCTTTTACACCACATCTAAAGAAATACATATACATATACAACATGTACACACATATGTGGCATACATATATATGTGCATTGCACTCATTTCTAATGACAGACCGCATAGTAACAAAAGATGTTGGAAAGACTATTGTCAAGTAAGTTTATGAGTGCTTTTCCAAGTAGCACTCAAGTAGAGAAAGGCTAACCAAAGACATCATGGATGATAACATATGTCAGACCCCACGTATATTGCTTGGTTGAGAGTAACATTTATAAGTGTTACTTCATGTATTCACCTATGATACCAATAACCTTACCCTCGCTCCATTAATCACAGACAATCTAGTTGTTTCTTTCTCTACCTCCTCAAGTTTCTTTCTGAAAACACTCCGTTATCTGGCTGATAGAATGCAAATGTAGACAGCCCTAGGGGTCCACGTCCTTCCATCTTGGTGGCTTGAAGGAGGTGTCCTCAACTGGACTCAAGAGTCTGCAGAGTGGGGCTGGAGACATGGCTCAATGGTTAAGAGCGCTGACTGCCCTTTCAGAGGTCCTGAGTTCATTTCCCAGCAACCACATGATGGCTCACAACCATCTGTAATAGGATCTGATGCCCTCTTCTGGAGTGTCTGAAGACATCTACAGTGTATTCATATACATTAAACAAATAAATCTTTTTTTAAAACAAATGGAGAGTGAGTCTACAGAGTGAAGTGAGTTGCCTTGTAGGTACATGCAGAAGGTCTCAAGCCTTTGTGTGTACACAGGCTAGCATTATCATGTTTTCTGAGTTCCCAGTATGTATTTCTCTTGATGAACAGAGCTAAGAACTGCATTAACCATCTGTGACTAAGTGGTAAACACTTAAGGTCTGTGCTTCCTCTACCTGTGGAAGAAATAGGGTTCCCTTATTGCAAGTCTGTTCCCTTTGAGCTCTATGTTTCATCTTCACAATTGCACTAATGTTGTAGGTGCATGACCCCCTCAGAGAACATTTACCTCCACAGATTAAAAACATGTCCATCTGCATTACCTTTCAGACCTACTAGACTAGCGTCAGTGTCTCTGACACACATCTCTCCCCAGTACATTAACCAAGCATTCTGCTCCTCTGAATTGCATATTTTCCTTGCTGTTACCATTATACTTGGGAAATGAGTTCCCCATTTCCTTACTAAAGGTCTCTTTATCTAATAATATTATAAGTGCTACAGAAACCCATCTTGGGAGGCTGGATGAATGGTTCCAGGGGAAAGAGAGCTTACATCACAAGCATAAAGACCTCAGTTCAAATTACCAGGACCCACATAAAAATTCAGGCATGGTCATGCATGCCTCTCACCACAGGGTTGGGGGAGGAGCCGATTCAGTAAGGTTTCCTAGGGCTTGTGAGCTGCTAGTCTAGTTCCTAATTCAGTGAGTGGCTCTGTCTCAGAGAATGAGGTTAAAAAGTTACAGAGTAAGACAAGCAATATCTCCCTCTGGCCCCTGTACACACACACACACACACACACACACACACACACACACACACACACACACACACACACACACACCTACAATCATCTATACTGTACAGGTATGGCCAAGCTATGATATATAAGTGTTGACACTTTGTACAGGCCTACATTATGCCCCAATGTCAAGGATACCTGGTTCTGAACTGTGTTCTTTAGCTAACCCGAAAATACCTACTAGATGCATGTCCTACATCCACACAATGTCTCCAGCTTATTTCCTAATTCATTCAGTCTATCCCAACAGCCAACTCCCCACTCCTCTAAGAAATTCAATTTTCAAGAGGGGCACCCTTCAGTGACAGACAGTGAAACAGTAAGTAACAAAATGTCATCTCCACATTGTCAACCTTAATGGGGTGATCTCATTTGCTGAGGGTTTGCAAGTAGACCTACAGGGTTTTGCTGGATCCACTGGTTGGAGAGGGGCCATCTCTAGAAGGATCCTCAGCTATTTTTATGGCTTCTTCCATGGCTGCAAGGAGACCATTACCACCTTCTCCTCTCAAGGCAGGGCCAAAGCACTCCGGTCTCCGGATGAGCAACCTCACCACAACATTTGCATTCTCTTCCACACTCTCCCCTGCAGTCAAAAGAGGAATATGGACAAAATATAGGCTTTCTGGGGACCATATGTCATAAACATTTCTCATTTAAAGAAACAGATATACCTTAGAAATATATTATAATAGTAAATTCCACTTTCAAATTACATTCACTTATTGGGGGAGTGGGGTGGTCAGGTCACATGACACACGAAAGCTTGAAAACAAACAACTTACAGGAATTGTTTCTCTTTTCTACCATATGGGTTTTAGGAATAGAACTCACATAGCCAGGCTTTGTGATAAGCACTCTACCCACTGAGTCATGTCACTGGCCCATAAATTTAATACTTAGCCCACATCACAACTTCTATGTATTGTTATGCTCTACATGCCAGATGGTCCTTAGAGACTTGCATGTCTGGATACGGGTACCCAACAGACACTGCTGTCTTAGGAGACTGTGAAAGATGACTGGGACTTGGGCCCTAGCTGGCTATTAAGGCTGTCAGTGAGGGCCTTGAAAGTTCTACCTCGAGCTATATCTTAGCTTTCATTCTTTACTTCCTGGTTGGTGCCACCCATGAAGCTGCATTGCAAGCTCCTACCAACCATGGACAAAGCCACTGTAACCACCTTTCCTGAAGTGATGGACTGATTAAGTTCCTCCCTCAGGGAGCCACTGTCAGGTATTCTGACACAGCAGTGATGAAAGTGACAGATGTGTACACTAAACAATATAAGGTACTTTCTTTGATAATATTTTCCAAGTAAAGCAAAATATTACAGAAATAAACTACTTTTTTTAAAGGAGAGAACTGCAAAAATCCAGAAGGTAAATAACAGATTTGAAGTTAAACAATAAAAGTATGGATCCACATTAAAAATGTATGAGTTACTTCCGTAGAATAAACATTATTAAATAAAATGTTTAATTTCTTATATTCTTTCTTCATGAAATGCCATGACAAATCCTTACTTTCTTTTCATTAACAATATTAATTTTTACTTTAAATTTTGCATATATACATGAATGTGTGCGCATGTAAGCACAGGTTCCTAAAGAGACCACAAGAGGATATCAGATCTCTTAGAGCTGGAGTTACAGGCAGTTGTAAACTATCTCATATGGGTGTGGGGAACTGAACTTGGGTCTTCTACAGGGGCAGATAAGTGATCCTAACCATTAAGCAACCTGCCCAGCCTCAGAACCCTGTTTTCACAGTTTTATAAACCTGCTGGCAGTTGTGTCCTACCATTACAGAAGACGGCAAATCTGAGAAAGTCAAGGTATCGTTCTCCTTCAACTGGATTCCACCCAATGTCTGGGTAACCCTTAGACACCAGCATCTGGCAGCTCTGCAGACCACAGCCGGCCAGATAGCGAACCACCTACAAATAGAAGATGAGCAAGGGGTTAGCCTTCACTTGGAACAAACATGCTCTGCTAAGTTTGGTGAATGCGATTGTCCAAGGGTGGTTTGAAACACATGCATTTCATTTATTTATGTATATATGTAAATGTGTATGAGTGTAGGTGCCCAGTGAAGCCAAAAGACAGAATTGGATCTCCTGGAGCTAGAGTTGTAGGCAGCCATCCCCAACTATTTGATGTGAGTGCTAGAAACAGAACTTGAGTCCTCTAGAAGAACAACAACCACTCTTATCCAATGAACCATTTCTCCAGCCCTAATAAAAGTATCTGTAGTCATCCATTCTATGAGAAAATAATGTTCTTGAATTCCATGCCATATACTCAAGACCTTTGCATACGAGTACCATATTATCTACCATCCCTGAATGTCTAAAGGCCTCTGGCCCAATTCAAAACCACCTGAGTGGGTCCTCCTACAGCTCACCTGATAAGGAACGGGCTATAAACCATCTGAACACAGGAACTGCCTTCTGAGATGCAAAGGCATCTTGGAGAGAATTGCCTTCAAATAATTCACCCATTCGATGACGGGACAGTTAAGAGAAGGTGCTTAAGTGGAGTGGGGCTAACTTAGAGGTGCGTCTCCCCAGCTCTGACCAGACATGTCTCACTCACGGGGTGCATCACCTTGAGGAAGTTATTTATGCCCCTTGCATCGGTGTCAGTGTCCACAAAACTTGAGCTGTACACTGACTCTTTTCAATCAAAAAATCTAAGATCCCAAAAGCTGTGAAATCTAAACCACTTTGAGTGTTGACATTAAGTCACAAATAGAAAAGTCTATATCTGGCCTCAGATGATAGGCGACTTTCAAAAGGCAGGCAGCCTGGGAACACTGAATCAGGTATTTTATTGTATGTGTGTGTGGGGGGGGGTAACTTTTCATAATCGAGAAAATGCTCTCGTCTGAATTACAATGGCCTCCAAGCATCTTGGATGGGAGACACTCAGTCTGCCTTTTGGCAGTGGCACTTTTCAGTGCTGTTGAAATTCACACATGAAAAGAAAAAATGGCCTCTTGGTTTATTTTTTAAGATACTTCACTTCATAGGCACGATAATAGTGTATAACATTTCATGAGGGATTATGATGGAAAAAGAAATCCATCCCCAAAGAAGCCATAGCCAATGGTGACAGGGATAACCTGACAGAGCTCTGTCAAGCTTAAAAATAAATGTTACAGCTACAACTCTTATGTCTGTAGCATTGAGGCAAGTGATGTTCAAGAGAATGGCCTCCTTAAGGTACTTCAATGTATCCCACATCGTTCCATCCTCCTCCCATGGTACCCTGTGCTCTTTGTAGCTGCTTATTCTGTAAGTTTCTAGCCCCAGATGAACTGCTTTCTCTCAATACAAATTAGCTTATATTTTCAGTAATATCCATACACGGAATTGTGTGGCATGTACCTTCCTCTATCTGACTTCTGTTATGTGATATGATGATTTGAGACTTGTTCCCACTGCTGCATCGGTTAACACTGGATTCTTTAGTATTGTTGAAAGGCAATCTATTGCATGTGGATGGATAGTTCAAAGCTCCCCTTACCAATTTGCACAGTGATGTAGCTGTGGACTATGATGGATTCCTTTCCCTTGAGCAAACCCCTAGGAATGTAAAGACTGTGTGGACAGTTCATTGTAGACAGTACATGTTTAAACTAGGCTTTCTAGACTCACTATGCCACATTGAATCAACAGCACCCTGGCTGGGGTGTCCACTTGCCCTACATCCTCCTTTTATATTTGGCATTATCAAAGGTCCTGATACTATTTTAAGGGGTTAGTAAAATATAGAAGTAAAGTCTTCTCCATGAGCCAGGGATGTGAAGCTTCATGATGCTGACCTGACATGGCAGGATACTAGGGAAGAACTCACGGCCTTACGCTTGCAACCAGTCCATGCAGGTGTCCCCCAGTGCCAACACCTTTTCTGAAGCTGAGCAAGCATTTGCAAAAATGCTGATGTCACCAGGAACAATACCATGAGGGAGTGTATTTTTACAAATATATAAGTACAACAATTTTTAACCTGCAGTGCCAACTGGTGATGGAGCTCATGTATGATCATGGTACCCAAAGCCTGTAGAGATACCATAGATGCCTTGTTTGGGGGCAGGAACATTCTATGATGTTTGTATCACAAAGATGCTATCTAACCGCATTTCTCAGAAAGTTTTTCCTGTTAGATGTGGTATGAATAAATATATATTGTGTACATGTAAATGTATAAGTGTGTATGTGTATAAACAAGTGATCACATAAATTAAAAACCAAATGAAATTCTATTTATCTACATATCGTGATATGCAAGTATCATATACTTTTTTTTTTTTTTTTTTTTTTTTTTTTTTTTTTTTTTTTTTTTTTTTTTTTTTTTTGAGCTGAGGACTAAACCTAGGGCCTTGCGCTTGCTAGGCAAAAGCTCTACCACTGAGCTAAATCCCCAACCCAATATACTTTCAATGAAAGAAAATAAAGCCATAAAAGATAAGAAGAGGCAAAAGCAGCATAGGCTTCCAACTTTACATAGCAGGACTTGGAGGAGATGAGCACAAACATGACTCTGGAGTGATTATAAAAAGAATATCTGACAAGCAGTCACCAGCTAAAGGGGTAAAGACATGGCATGTGGAGTGAATAGTGACCATGAAAGCCCTGAGATGGGTACATATTCTAGGATGTTCAGTCATAGTGAGATCTGTGTGGCTGGAACAAAGAGAAGGGGTAGGGGAGTGGGAGGCTATGGGAGCTTCCACACTGAGTGACACAGGAAACCATTGGGCAGCCCTGAGAAGAGGATGAGGGGGATCCTTTAAAGAGGATAAATGTTTGTAGAGGACCAAGAGACAGGGACTCTGGGGGAAGGAGCAAAGACCACATGGAAGGTCATGCTTCGGGGAACATTCCATGCATGCTGACCAACACACACGGTCAGGTATTCTTAGGAACACCCAGCCTTGCAATTTCACTGGCTTCCTCACTTTAATGAATATGTGTTTATGTGATACAAAATTTATACAATGGAGGAGAAAAATATCCTTAAGGAAACTAGAACTCTATTATTAAATAAAATATCAGATATCATGGGAAAAAAACTATGCCAGTCATAGAAAGGTGACTCCTACTTCACAGGAAATATTTATGGTAAGAGAGACAGACAAACTCTCCTAAACTTCTTAATCTTTATCCAACCTACTAATCCAGAATGGAGAACAGGATTATGTCAAATATAAGACATTACAGAATTATAACTACATGTGATGATTTAACTCATTACAGGTAGTGAAGTAAGCCCAAGATAACTCCACCAAAGGTACAGTCCAAAGACACTCAGGGTAGGAGCATGGCTCACCTTCTCCAGATCCGGCTCTCGTAGAGCAAGGGCAAGCTCATTGTTATCCATCACTGACGCTGCGGCCACGTCTAAAGGAGTTGAACCTCTCATGGCTGGTGAGGCTAATTCAAACGAAGAGGAAATAATACCTGGATTGTGCTGGAGCTAGGAGTACAGTGTAAGAAAACACACCTTTCCCACACTTCATACCTAAATAGCATATATATGATACGAAATCTATGTAAGGTCTTTGACAGTCAAAAAATGTGTATGCTTATTGTGATTGAAATAAAGGCAGACTGTGATAGAACTCAGTTGCACAAATGAACATTCAAGACTTCAAGGTCTTAATCAGGTTTAGTGATGAGAATACTTCAGATCTACTCTGATTTTTAAAACATACAATGTACTACAGCAACCATGCACTTGAGTGTTTGGGTGTTATGATCATTAAAACTGATATAAACTAGACAGTATAAAAAAAATCTTCTCATGTGGCAAACCCCTGGGCATGTCTGAGGATGCAATTTTAGAGTGAACTGAATGGTGGGAAGACCCACCCTACAAATGGTTGGTACCGTTCCATGGGCAGAGGGCCTGGAATGAATTAAAACAAAACAAAGCAAAACAAGACAAGATAAAGACAGCTGAGTGCTGCCTGCATCCTCCTTGATCCCTTGCTTCTTAATTTGCGCAGATATCAGCAAAGAGCCTCATTGCCCCAGATACTGTCATATCAGACAGTGGCCACGGCCACCAATCCCTCCTCCCAATAACACTTTATACCCACAAAGTATGAGGCAGATAAACTCTTCCTTCTTTTAAGTTTCATTCTGTCAGATAATGCAACAATGAGAAAATTAACTGATGTGCCTACTATTTAAGTCAAAATTGGTATCTTTGTCTAGGGTGCAGTTACAAGCAGTTGTGAGTCACCTAACATGGGTTCTAGGCTCAGAACACCAGTCCTCTACAGAAGAAGCAAGTGTTTGAAACCACTGAGCCATCACTCCAGCTCCTGTCTGGGTCATTTTTTCTTTTAAAGACTAAATTCATATCATACATCAACTCACCAAGACCAACACTGCTGTTTTCCAGTAAATAACTGAGATGATCAAACATGGCTTTCTGATTCTGCCTACTTATACGACAGAAGTAACAGAGAAAACGGCAGCAGTTGGCCACCATCTTGGGGAAGGTGATTTCCTATAAAGAGAGTACCTGGTTAGTTGCTGAAACAAATGATAGGATTGAGCTCTGAAGGTGAGGCCACAAGGGCAGAGTCAACCCATTTGCACCCATGAAAACCAAGCTTAGATACTGAAAACCTTCAAACAGTTCTCCAGCCACTGGACATCAGGCTGATACCCAAACCCATCTGCATTAATGGAACCAGACTAACAGAGACAAGGCTATGTATGCTACCTGGGTACATGACTGTCTGGAAAACTACATAATCCCTCTGACTCTGTTTTATACAATTCATAAAATATGGTTGCTTGGAGTCTCATAATGAGATGTTTTTATCACCATCAACTCTTGTTGTTGTTGATGATGATATTCCAGGGCTTCACAACCTGCCTGCTCTAGACACTACTTCTTTGCCAAGTTTCTGGCCAGAAGGTCCATCTGGTCATACCCACACATGCATCTCCCCTTACCCTAGAATCTAGGGTAAGTTCTCAATTTCCCTAATGCTGTGACCCTTTAATACAGTCCTTTATGTTGTGGTGACCCCCCCACCACAAAATTTTCATTGCTACTCATAACCGTAACTTTGCTTCTGTCATGAATTGTGGTGTAAATATCTGATAGGCAGGCTATCAGATATGCAACCCCTGTGGTCCCATTAGGGTTGTGACCCACAGGTTGAGAACTGCTGCCCTAGATGCTTCTTCCTGGATTCAATACATTGTGAAGGTCTTTATATGTCTGTCTGTCTGTCTGTGGGGCGGGGAAAACCTAGGCATAGACATATTGTAAAGAACACATGTTGTGATTTAAATTCAGGCATGACCTTTCTATCTCGGGTTATGAAATTGTGCTGGTTTACATGGAGTGATGGAGCACTTTGCTGTGCTCTTCCACCTAAGAATCTGGGTTTTTCAGACTTTATTGGAAATTGTATATACTTAAAGGTTAACTTTAAAGTCTAACCACAAACCCTTTCCAGAACAACCCTGTCTAAGCATTGATTTTGGTTCAGAAATTTAGACAATCCATCTGTTGTATGAATCATAGTTGAGTCTGAAGGATAGGTATGTACCTTGTACTTATGATGAGATGGGATGTAATACTGAAATATTTATATGCTCTTTGTAAGTCACTAAATATCCTTTAAGGGGACTCATTTAGGAGACAACAAATGACAAAACACAGTGTAGAAATTGCTTTTTCAATTATTAAAGAAAATCAAATAGCCAAGTACAACTCTTAGACTCAGGAATATGAGAGAGAGAGAGAGAGAGAGAGAGAGAGAGAGAGAGAGAGAGACAGAGACAGAGAGAGAGAGAGAGAGATAAGAGAGAATATATCAGTGTTTCTTAAACACAAGTTCACTAAATAAAGGTAAGAAATAATCACTCTTGTAGTTTCTTTGCAACATGGCTCCTAAAGTCAAGGCTTCAGGTTACCTTGGACTCCCCACCTCCAAGGACGTTCACCATGACTTCCATCACTGTTTCGTGCATCCCAAGGGCCCTCATGAGATTGGGATGCTGATAAAACACCTTGTTATTCATGATATCCCTAGAAAGAACACAATTACAACAGTGTTATTTTCTATTATACAGTGAAGTCTGATTTGCCTAAATGCAATGCTTACTCTCTGATGCTCTGAGAGAAACCGGATGCATGTGAAGTCAGAAGTACAAACAGACCCCCTCCTCTGATTGTGATGGACAATAAAAGAAACTACAGCAGGTGGAACTTTGAATGATTCTAAGGTCATTTCTGGTTAAAATATTATATTGTGGTATTCTCAAGGACCTTTATCCTGAACCAGAAGTAATCACTATTTGTAACTACAAAGAAGTACTGTAGACATCTATTTCAGAATCAATCAATCAACACAAGAGTTTTCTAACAATATTTTCTTCTCACCTCCAAAGCAATAAGATTTCTTTATCTCTGTCTATCTCTGCCTCTATCAAACACACACACACACACACACACACACACACACACACACACACATACACACACACACAAACTGAAATCTGTTTTTCATTTATTTCCCTGTATCATTCACATACAGGTTTGCTAACAGTACATATTTTAAGTTATTCTTTTAGACAAATGAGCTTCCAAGAAGGTAAATTGGCATTTATGAAGCATATCTTTTTTTAACCACAAAAGTAGAATTTTATTCCCTAGTAATTTTCATTTATAACACTAATGAACAATTTATTTGTTAATGGAACATATTGTTGCTAATGTGTTTATTTAACAAGTAATCTCCAAATCCTAGAAGACTTTGTTTTTCATTAGCTTAATTAAAAAAACATTTCTCATATATAAGAGGCTTCCTTAGGTTACATTCAAATATTAGGACCCAAATAACACTTAATCTCATTCCATTATAGGGATATATTCCAATAATCTTTGCTTATTGGCATAGATTTTTCTGCTTTTTAACATATCACAATTAGCACTCGTATATTTTCAACATGTACCCATCATGGTGAATGTGAAATATAATCTTCCAGTCTATTTTTATAAATTTAAATATTACTAGGCTCATGAGCAGTACACAGTATTGTTCTGTGAGATGAAAACATATATCAGTGATAACGATGCCATCAGTAATGATTCGTTTAAGTCCTCTGGATTGTGTTTCAGTTTTATACAAGAGAAAAAAGTCTTTTTCTCTTCATTATGTGTATGTGTTATGTGTGTGGGTGTACACTTTAGATGCTGATAAAAGACCCCAGAATACTTGGAATACTCGACCTTTCTGACATTTATCTAATTATGTTCTATTTGTTTTTGTTTGAGATGATGTCTCATTATGTAGACCAGGCTGGCCACAAATTGACAGATATCACCTGCCTCTCCCTTGCAAGTGCTAGAATTAAAGGTATGTTTCCATGTCTGGCCCTAATTATAATTTTCTAAGAATCTTCTACCGCTGTACATTCCAGATCTCTACAGTTTTTCTACATTTTTCTCTTGAACCACATATAATCTACATTTTGATGATGGTGGTGGTGGTAGTGGTGATGTTACCATTTTGATTTCTTAAATTAGAACCCTGACTTTAGAATACCTTTCTGTGATCACCGGGAGAAAACATGATGGCTTCACTCACACTCCTCAAGATGAGGCATCAATGTTAACCCCTAACGTTCATGAAATATAAACTCATGATGTTGAATCCTCAGAACTTGGTTCTCCCTCTCCTCCTTTTCCCAGCATCCAATGGATGGAGACAGCTTTCTTATTTACCTCCTGCTGCTAAATGATCAGCTGCCAGTGTCACAGATTTAATGTGTTTTTATATATAATTGGGCATTATTGAGGGGCTGAAAAATAGCCTAGTTGCTGTATGCCAACACTATATCAGCATCTTTTGTCACTTTTTTAATGTATTGTTCAATGTGAAAAGGTACATGTCAGTCCATTCTGTGCAAAATGTCTTCTGGATACCACAGGGACTCTCAAAAGCCATGACTGCCTGTATAAGACCTGCCTAAGACTACATCCAGTGTGGGAGAAAGCTCACAAGGCCAGAACCCTAACTGAGAAGCTCTATGAAGTAAATGACTACTGGGGAATCAAGAACCAGTTTTCTTCAGGGATAAATCCCCTCCACTAGGTTGCCGGTGACACAGTGAGCAATTTTCTGATTTGGTTTAAAAGCTTAATCTCTAGGAAAAAAATACTTGACGTCATCCTATAATCTAGTCAAAGTTATGGTATCGGTGATCTGGCATTACGAACTTGAGAAGAAATGCACAAGAGGAAGACAGCTACAGCTACATATTTACCCTAATCCACGGATCATCAGCTTCTCTTCTTCTTTGCCCATCCTCACGCTCAGCAGAGATCGGATCTGACCAAGTGATGCAAGCAGATTGATGGTGTCCTCCACAGAGACGCCGTTGATAGTGTAGGTCTTTGGCAGTGCTCGAACGAGACCCCCAATGCCATCATACTGCCGATGCAGCAGCACAAACATAGCCCTCACCAACTCAGGGTCCTCGATGACAGACTCTTGAGCCCACCGCACCATAGTCTCAGAAATGAGTTGCTGGAGGCTGGCTGCATGGCGGGTTTGTGTCAAGTAGTTAGAGAATACACATTAGACATTTTAACTGCAGAACCTCAGAGCTTTGAATTAGCATCACAATAGTTACGACACTTTAAGAACGCTTGAAATAGTCTTGATAAGTGTTATTTAAATATTATTATTCTTTACAGAGAGACCATAGGTAATTTATTAAGGATAAAATACAAGCACTTCTGACTAGATAATATTTTTATAATTAAGATGAGTTATTTCAGAATTACAGGCTGTAATGATTTGAATGAGAAATGTTCTTCATAGGTTCATGTATTTGAACACTTGGTTTCCAGTGGGTGGTGCACTTTTGGGAAGGTTATGGACTCGTCAAGGGGTAGAGCCTTGTTAGAGGAAGTATGTCACTGGGGGGTGGGTTTTGAGGTTTTTATAACCTGGTCCTGCTTCCTGTGATCAATGAAATGTGTCAGATAGCCTCATGATCCTTTTCCAAGCTTCCTCACCATGATGGACTTTACCCCATGAAAACTGTTAGGTCAACTATAACTTTCCTTAGCTTTTTCCCAAGTATTTTTGTCAGAACAGCAGAAAAAATGGGAACTACTGTTGAGAGCCCACAAATCTGTCAAACAGCACAAGGAACCCAAACTTTTACTTTCATGGAGTTTTTTTCTCTGACTTTCCTCCCAGAAGGTATGATACCACACCAGCTCTAGAGGTCCTTTGTGGGAAACTCAAGGTTGTGCTTGGACACCCAGCGAGCTCCTCCATTAAGTTGTCTGCAGCATAGATTATTACATCAATATGATTTTACTTAAATTTGGATCTAAATTGTCACTTAAAATACCTCAAAAAGGGTTTGATTGTTCAGTTTTAACTAAACTGAAAAAAATCATATCAGGCAAACAAGGCTATCTTGGCATAGTATGCAACACAGTCTCTTTTAAATAGAAATTTCCAAATGACTTTAAGTAAAATAGAGACATGAAAATTAGTTAGGGTACAAGTGGCTAGTGTAAGGCTTACTTTCTCTCATTAATATATCAGCATGCTCTAAAATGAAGCTATCTATGTTGTGCCTGCATATCATTTAAGGAAAAAAAAAACCTACCAAATGCATCCAAACAGAAACAGTGTAAACAAATGTCAATATATCCCCACGTCTCAAAATCTCATTGCCATGATAATAGGCAAAAGCCATAGACACATTAGCAAATGTGCATGGTTAGGAACTGAGAACACTGGCTGAAGACAGCCCACCTCTAATCTTGTGTCTCTAAATGATAATTTTATGAATACTCTTTTTTACTTTTTTCTAGAAAGAACCTTTCTAGAAAGAACCAGTACTGTATCTTAAAATTGGTAGGATAATTGAAATGCAGTGATAAGAATGTGATATCAAATAGATTTGGTTCATGACCCCTTCAGAATTAAAGTATACTTTTGAAGAACTCAGAGTTCAATAGGGCTGACTTATGTGGTTCCAAGGACCAGCAGCCATTTTCTTGATCAAATAGTAAACAATTAACTAGAGGTGATAGTAAATGTTTAGAGGTGATCTCTAAAACTTAGAAAAGGCTTCAGAACCAAATAGAGCCATAGTTACATATATACATAGGTATACTATATTTGTGTGTGTGTGTGTGTGTGTGTGTATAGTGTCAAAAGGAATGGCTTAACTTTATATAAGTATTTAAAAATTGTGAAATTATTTACCTATGAAGGCTAAGTTGTTCTCTTTATTTCTCTGTGTATATGTGTTTGTTTACATTTGTCTACATGTATATACATGAATATAAGTATGGTTGGAGGCCAGAGACTTATGTTGATGTCATCCTGGGGAGTTCTCTCCTTTGTCTTTTGAGTTGTGGTCTCTCAACAGCTTGAAGCTAAATACTTCAGATAGACTAGCTAGAAAGCCAAGTCCCAAGGATCCCCTGTTTTCACCTCCTAAGCAATGGGATGATAGGTGTATACTGCTGCTTTTCTGCATGGATGCTTAGGTATACAAAATCTGATCTTCATGCTTACACTGCAAGTTTGCTTCCTCTTGGTAGTCTGTGACCAAACACCTAAAATGTTAGATATGCAGGGAGCCCATGCCCTCCACAATGAGTTACCTCCCAAACTGGTCCTATGAGTACAGCTGAGGCAACCATCTACTTCTGGGTTCTATAGCGATTGACTTAAGAAGCTGATCCTTGAAAGTTGGGGCCTCCTACTGAATGGGTGTTCATTCTGAGGATGAATAAATATCTCTGAGCACTAGACCAGGACCCTACAGATGCTTACAGGACTTTCTGGAGTCACTTGAGACTGGTTTCTCAGCTTGCTTTTTCTTCAGGTAGGTCACCTTTTCTACCAGGGACAGCAGACGTCCTCTGATTGTTAAGTCATTGCTTCCATCTAGAGATCCATCTTCGTCCAGTTCAATTCCTGGCATTAACAGCAGGGGGAGCAGAAAGGGGAAGTCCTTTAAAACAGTACAGAGTTGGGAACTAACCTCAGGCTCTCCGGCTTTTCTGTCATCAGCTTCCAGTGAGGCCTCATACACCGGGCTATCTCTCTCCAGAGCACTCCAAAATGCTTCACTTCTCAGCATCTCTCCTCCCCCTCCTTCCTTTCCCCCCAGTTCTTGTTATCCCAGGACCATTAACAATCGGGGCACACTCATATTGAATGAAGAACAAAAAGGCACCATGAGGAGACAAAATCAATTCTACCCTTTGCCTGACCTTTGCCGCATCAAAGACTTTGAATACTGTTTGCCTGAACCTTATCCTAGTTGTCTAAAATTCCTAGTACTTCTATACTCCTCTCTGCTAAGTATCTCAGTGTTTTCACTGAGAGCTACAGAGAAAAGGCATAACTAGACGTCCTAAGCCAGGGAATGTTTTGTGCCTACAGCAATAATTCTGCTGTTTGGGGTAAATTTTATTGATGTTATATAGACAGCCTAATATATAGGCAAACAGGCTTTCATTCATAAAATTAATGTACAGTGTGATATTCTTAATCTCTTCCAGAAAAAGATAAGCATAAGCTGACTGGTGCCACATCTGTCATTCATATAATATGCATATGCATATGTGTATGTGTATGTAGTTAGTTCTTTACTTATATCTGTTCATCTATCTACATCACTGGAAAAATTACAAATTAATTTTCTGCCATTGAAACTCAAACTTTTTTTTAAAAGATTTATTCATTTATTATATATAAGTACACTGTAGCTGTCTTCAGATACACCAGAAGAGGGCATCGGATCTCTTTACAGATGGTTGTGAGCCACCATGTGGTTGCTGGGAATTGAACTCAGGACCTCTGGAAGAGCAGTTGGTGCTCTTAACCACTTGAGCCATCTCTCCAGCCCCCGAAACTCGAACTTTTATTACATCATGTCATAAGGAAACACAAGCCTCTGTTTGTTTGATTATTGTTATTCAACTAATTTCCTTAGCAGGTTAGTTGGTGGGCATGCCTTGACAGTCTTGATTGTCAATTGATATAGAAGTATAAGCCCACTATGGGTGTTACCATTCCCTATGAAGGTAGTGCCGGGATGTGCTGGAGAGCTAGCTAATCATAGACCTGAATAAGTCAACAAGCAGCATTTCCTACACAATTTCTTTAGGTTCTTGCTTGGATTCTGGCCCTAATTTCCCTCAGTGATGGACTATGACCTAGAACCATAAGCTAAAGCCAAATACATATTTTCCTCTCCTAAATTGCTGTTGGTCATGGTATTATTTGGCACAGCAACAGAGATCATCAGAACAAAAAGTTTACCACAGTGAGTCATCAGGTCCTCGTGGAAATCTAGGAGTTGGTCTCGGATTTCTTCAGGGCAGGGGCATTCACTTTTATCATCCTTAAAATTGAGAAGCATATTGATCTGGAAGAGGAAAACAACAAGAGAGGACCAACAAGAGAGGGAAGAATGGTGAATCTGAATTCAGGAGCCTTCAAAATCACATTTCTCATGTGCAGAGATTACTCCCCTTGATAAGTGAGAAGCCATTGCCTATCGATCAGTTCAACTAGCATCACAAAATATGTCAATTTCTCCTGGGTATTGGGAGATGGAAAATAGTTGTAAATGTATAGAATCCTCTTCTATTGATGAGTCTATTAATGTCAGACTCACATACATTTTATACCTTAAGTACAGGTGTTTTTAGGAATGCTTTCTGTCCTTACAAAGGACACCAGTTTAGTTCTGAGTGTCCCTATCAGGTAACTTATAACTTCTTGTCACTTTCCTCCAGGAGATCTGACACCTTCTTCTGGCTTCAAGGTGTTACATACACACCTATATACACAAAGCATAAACTTCTACACACACACACACACACACACACACACACACACACACACATACACACACACACATACACTCACACACATAAAATCATTTTGAAATATTTGATTGTATTCTGCACAATTTATTATGCTCCTCATAACCATTATTTTCTAACACTGGCACATTCTGCATATTTCAAAGACAGCTTTTGAGAAGGTTACCAATTCAAAGAGAAGAAAAGTTCTAAATACAATAGAAAAGCTACACAATAGCTAAGCTGATGTTGATATTCATGTTTCATTCAAACTCGGGACTCTTTCTTCCATCTGCTTAAGTTTTAGTACCAATAATATTAAATTCACAAACTAAGATAAGAGGGCCTTGAGGTCCTCCTATATTTTTCTTTTGAAAATGTTTATAGTTTATAATGTCCTTTTATTACAGATTTGAGATAATAACAGATTCATATGCTCTTAGGAGACATAATACAGAGAGATCACACATGCCTTTATGTATAATTTGGCTGCTGGTGCCAGCATTTCTCCGGTTGGGAAGAATTCTAAAGTCTTATCTCTACCCGTGTCCCTTTAATCTCCATTTACAATATAGTGATCTTAAATTATCTACACACCCAGTTAGGCAGCAAAAGATAGTTGTATAATGCCTACTTAACCCCCAAACAATATTTGGATAAAGCTGAGGTAAGAAAATATGTGTAAGCCTAACACTTTCCAGTGTTTTGTTTTGGTTTGTTTTCACTTTTCTTTCTCTATTCTCTTCTGTCATTTTTCTTTTCTTCTGATAAAAAAAAAATCTTCTTTAGCTTTTTTTTTTAAATAGCATATCTAAGATTCCCTAGCTTCTTTACATTTTATTGTATTTAAGTGTGTGTGTGTGTGTGTGTGTGTGTGTGTGTGTGTGTGTGTGTGTGTGTGTGTGTGTGTGTGTGGTGTGCAGATGCCGTGAGAGATCAGAAAAGATCATATCCACTGGAGCTAGAGTTACAAGTAGTTGCAAGCCACTACATGTGGAAGCTTTGAACCAAACTTGAGTCTTCCTGAAGAGGAGGAGGCAGACTTAACCTCCATATCATGCCTCAAGCCTCTTATCTTTAAGTGTCTCAATGCTCACTTCCTCTTGAAAGGTCTTTTGCACAGCATGCGGAACTCTGTGCTGACAGGTTTTCTTTCTGTGGTAGAGACACATCTTCCTCCTCAGGCTGGCCCCATCTTCTCTGAAAACAACCTACCGTTATTCAGACTTATCTTCCTCTGCCTGTAAGACTTCATTTCTTTCCAAACTTGTTTCTTGGCTGTATTTTTTCAGAAATTCAGCTATAATATTCATTGGTGTGAAACCCTTTGGGCTGCACTAGCTTCTTGAATCTCTAGTTTCATATCCTTTAGAGGAAGAGTTCTCAACCTGTGGGTCACATCCCCTTTGTGGGTCAAATGTGGGGGTCACATACCACATATCCTGCCTATCAGATATTTACATTACAATTCATAACAGTAACAAACTTAGTTATGAAGTAGACATGACATGATTGTATGGTTGGGAGTCACCACAACATGAGGAACTGTATTCGAGGGCTGCAGCTTTAGGAAGGCTGAGCTCAAGCCACCGCTTTAGAGAATTTGATATTTTAAGACATTTTGTTCAGTGACCTTTTTTTCGGTTTGCCTGTTGCTCCTCCTTTGCAGCTCAATATCACGCCGAGATCCTTGTCTCTCTCTTTTCTCTCTTTTCCTCCAAGGATTCTTTTGCACTGCTCTCTTCCAAGTTAAAATGCCACCTCTGCTGTCTCCATTCTGTTCTCCGGCCCACTTCTCTTCCTAGCTATTGTATTTTTTTAATCTAAAATGCCCTGGGTTCTTCTTGGCCCTTTCTTCTTTGCTAAGATCTGATTTTTCTACTAGAGAAGGTTAGTGAATTTTAGTACAGCTTTGTCATGATAGGAAGAGCTGCAGTCTCAAAGTAGGTTTCTTTTTTCACTTAACCTTCTCCTGGCTGTGGGTCAAAAGAGAGATTTTTAACTCAAATATGAACATTTTCAGTGTGGTGCAATGAAGTGTGGCTCTTACTCAAACTCCCATGTTAGAGAGCTTTCTCTGACACTAGCCAATGGGAGACCTAAAGAAAGGGCCCTGGGGCTACGGACCCTTTCTTCTACAAGGGTGCCAAAGTGAAAGAACCTAGTGTCTGCTCCTGCAGTGGAGGCTTCTATTATTTGAAGTGACCTAGGCCAGTACAAGTTGACCCGTCTATGGTTGAGTATAATCACTATTTGTGGAACCTCAAGTTGTGCCATCCTGACTTCCTTGAACCAACTCTAGTTGACCTGATGCCTTTTAGTGATTAGTTACTTATCAGATAGTATAACCATATCTCATTAAATGATTAGTAATAGTTTGTTTCGACCAGGTAAATTCTTTTGGTGAAACTGAGACTGTTGATCAAATGAATATAGCTCATTTCAACAGAGCAGAAAAGGAAAGGCCACTCATAACTTATCATGTGATTTTTTTGTAAAGCATAGATCCTGACTGCTCCAAAACTCCAAAATGAGAAAGAAGCTCTTCAATTACACTCTGGTACCTGCTCCTGTGGTGGTGACCGGAACTCCTTGGTTTTCCTGGCAGTGAGTGCGGCAGACATGTTTAAGGCTTGCATGACTTCATTATACCTGAACCGCTGATTGTCTTGGAGTTTGGCTACAAAGTCATCTGAAAAGGCTACAATGGCTTCTATCCGGTGCCGAACCTGGCAGTCACAGAGGTACTGAAGCAAGAGGCACATCTGAGAAGATCATTTAAAAGACACAGCATCAATATTTAATGTTTATCAAGTCATAACCAGTGTTAAATATTCTGTTTCCTAGTCTCTCTAAAACACAGAATCCTAGTACTTCACCAGCCAATTGGCAGAGCAGCCAATGGATAAACAAGGAAGAGTTTACAAAGGGGTCTTCTGGGAGAGTTTTCACCAGCGGTTGGAAAGTAGAAGACCTTTCCTTCAAAATGCTTTTAACTGGGTTATAACTCAATTGTTGGAGGAAGGGATGGTAATGCACCTTTAGAAGAAAAAGCATAGAGTGAACACTGCTGAACAGAAAGACACCACTGAATCCCTGATCCAGGGCCAGAATAGCATATAGTGGTCATATATAAGCTGATTATGAGGTGAAAGTTCACTGCTTAAGCAGCTAGCTGGGTGATTTCTCATAGAAAACCAAACAAATTTTAATGGGTAGAGTATTTGTTGAGAAATGTTTGTTGATGAATGTGTCTGGAGATGTGGCTTTCTGGTAGAATGCTTACCCTGAAGTATTAGCCAAGGGTGCAATTCCAAGCAACACAAGAAAACAAAACGAAACAAAACAAATGCACAAAACCTCAGGGGCTGAAGAGACGGCTCAGAGCTAAGAGAGCCTATTGCTCTTTCCAGAGGCCTTGAGCTGAGTTCTCAGTCCTGTGTCAGGTGGATGACAACTTCTTAACTCAAGCTCCTGGGGGATCTGACGCTCTAGTACAGCTTCTGTAGGTACCTGTTCTCATATGTCTATACCCCCCACACACATATTCATACATGTAAACAAAATTAAATATTTTTAGAAAGTAAGTTGCCTATAAAAGAATGAGTCTAATTTAGAAAACCACTACTATACTTAACACCCTTTGTAGCAAAAAGAAAACCTTAAAAATAAAAATCCCACATGTCAAGTGGTATGATCATTTCAACGCTCAATCTCGTCTTTCTCCTCCAAGTCTGTTGTCAAAGTACAGGGCACTATGAGGGTACTATGCCCTCGGGTCTGAACAAGTCTGACGGCTTTCTGAAAAAACAGACTCTGGGCTGCTGCATTCACCTCAGCTTTCCTTGGAGCCACCACCCGGCCTCTGCAGCCTCAGGCCCTTTGCTGTGCTGCTTGCTCTGTGTATAAAGCTCCTGGGTCCCTCTACCCAATCCCTCTGGTTGCCCCTATGGAATCTCTGCTTCTCTACCTGACCTCAGCTGAAAAATCGCCACCTACAAAGACCCTTCCTTCTCTTTCTGACAGAATTCCAAAAGATCTTTCTCCTAGCAATTCATCTTATACTTCAGACAACGTGATGAATTTTGGCAATGACATTAAAAAGAAATTCAATCGACAGGTACAAATTTCCCTAGAGATTGTGCACTTCTGGAAGGCAGAATTCATACCTGTTTCCTTCTCTCTACACCAAGCACATGGTCCGGAATATGACTTCCACTGATGCTGACTGAGTTGATGAGCAAAACTAGTAATACCAATAAACCAATACCAATGAACTAATACCAATGAATTAATGCAAATGAACCAATACCAATGAACTATTGCCAATGACTCAAATGTCAAACTAAAGTATTGAAGAGGCATGGATTAAGCAAACTCTAATAAACCTTGGCAAACACAAAGCCAGGCAATGTCCAGACTCCTTACATACATGCAGGAAAAGGACACTCTTGCCTTCTAAGCAGAGGGCATGTGCATGTTCTAACATGGACAACAGGGAAGGTGGGGAGGAAAGGAGACATTTGTGCCTCAAATTCACACAACTATCACGTGGATGAAATGCTTATGAAGAAACATGGGGAGACACACAAGTGAATGGGTAGTGAATTGTGAAGGTAAAGAGTAGAAAAGGGGTTTATAAAGAGCAGTGCAAGAGAGAAAGGAAACTGGGTGGGTTTTACTACTTTAACACTTAGCAATTCTGAAAGGCTCTCCATTTTTTTTGCCGCAGTTACCTGTAGTTTAACAGGCTCCGGGAGTTTCATCTGGAGTAAGCCTTCCTTAGGCCTTTTGCCTGCTTTGGCTTCCTCTTTGCCTTCCAGTTTAGAGTCGTCTATACTAATCTCCTTCTCTGGGGCACCTCCTTCCTCCTCTGGAGTGGCAGCTTCCTTAAACACACTAGGCTCAATCAACTGCAGGATGTGTTTCAAATCCTCATTGTGAAAGATGCCCATGATGAGCAGGGTGTAGAAGAGCTTGATGAGAGGCACAAAGAGGAACTCGGTGGTCCCGCCCACGGGATCCCGTGCGTGGAGGCTGCCCTCCTTCACCGCTTCTGTAAGCATCTGGATGGTCTTGGCCTTGAGGATGTCCAGTGGGAACTCGGGACTGTACTGATAGCATTCGTTGCTAATGCTCACGAAACTAGGGGAGGAAAAGCACATCCGAGGGCGGAGAGAGGTGCTGAGGCCTATGCCCGGGAGGCCATGTTTCTTGTTCTCATCAGGGAAGAGGGTGATGCTCTTTGTCTCCTCTGTCATCGGGACGATGAACTCATTGTTCATCATGAGCCTGGCGGTGGCGTAGGAGCTGAGGTGGATGTCAATCAGCAGGTCATAGTACCCGGCTCGCAGCAAGCCAGGCATGTACTTGTTCTCAATGGCATAGAGCAGCTGAGGTTCGTCCACGTGGCTGCACAGCGCATGCGCCACCCGGTGATTCCCAAGGGCACAGACTGCAGAGTAGAGGCGGAGGGTGTGGTAGTGAAATTGCAACAACTCCTCCTGCTCCGTCAGCTCTAAGATATCAACAGATCTGTGGGAGGGAGGAGAAGAGGGTTCAGGGAGCAGGCACTGACATCTTTTGATTTTCTGACATTTAGCGGCTTCATGGTCTTTGTAAATCACTTCTAGTTGGCTCACATGCTTTCTTACTTGGAGGATTTCAGCTGAACTTGTCTAGAACTACACCTCCCTGTAGCAAGGCTGTAAGTATCCTTTTAGATACAGGGTTTCAGCCCAAGCCTGGGAATCCCCAATTTCAAAGCCTGAGAATTCTTGGGAGGGAAATCCTGCCTTTCCTTTTACAACAAGCTAACATGATCTGAGAAAGAAGGCGTTTCCTGGGGCTATAGTGCCACTGTCTCTGCACTATGACCCCATCAGGGCAGAAATGGGTGAACGGAGCTCTCATCCTCTAACGTAAACTATCTGCCAGCATCCTGCATAGACCCCCACATCACAGACCAGGACTACCTAGGTTCCTACAAGGTACATGAAACAAAAAATGCAAATGACATCTTCCTCTTAGCAAAATAAAAGGGTAATTACCTGAACTCTATTATTATTATATTATTATTATCATTATCATTATTAATTCCTTGATAATTTTGTATACTCATGGGTATGAGGGCATCCACTGGAGTACAATAGGCCTACTAGGGACCACATACCTTTTTTTTTTGGTTCTTTTTTTTTGGAGCTGGGGACTGAACCCAGGATCTTGCGTTTGCTAGGCAAGCGCTCTACCGCTGAGCTAAATCCCCAACCCCGGGACCACACACCCTTAAACAAATTAAAACTGACTCTCCTTTTCCCAGTAGCCATCAACTGCCATTATCTCCATTTGGGGCTTTGTAAGGCCCTTCCAATCCATCCTAAAATGTTGATCGGCCTGGTCTCATGCAGGTCATATGTAGATGGCTTCGGCAGCTGCCGGGTATTTGTAAGAGCAGGGATTCAGTCCTATGCAGAAGGCTGCGCTTTGCTCCAATCTGCCCTGATCTTGGGCTCTTACAATTCTTCTACTCCCTCTTCCCCGGGGTTCCCTGAGTCTTGGTGGAGGTGTAATAAAGATGTCTCATCTGGGGGATGAGCACTCTACAGTCCCATAGTCTCTTCACTATGACTAGGCTCCCAGATCCCGCCCTCCACTGCTGTAAGTAGCATCTCTGATAGCGGTGACCTCATCTATGTGAGCCTGGGCCCATAGGTCAGCTCACTCTGTTTCCCTTAAACCACACGGCCAGGCAATACCTAACACGTCATTTCTGCTAATTCACATGGTTCCTTGGATATGTCCATACATCCATACTGAGTCTAAAACCTATAGAGAGTACACAGGAGACACTGGCATTAGAAGCAGAACCATGGTATAACCTTCATGAAAAGAAGGACCCGCTCATCCAGAAAGGCCTTCCTCCAGTTTTCTTCCTCAATAGTCAGCCTGGAAGAGCAATAGAGGACCCATGACCCAAAGGATTTGAGCCGGAAACACACGCTCACTTGAGAGCTACTGATTTCTCTAGGTTGTTTGCTGGTATGTCAACATCTGACAAATTTAACTCGTACCTTTAACAGCTTCTGAGGGAGAACTACTCCATACTTCAATAATATTCATTTATTCATCAGACATTGCTCTGGAGAACACATTAAGCACTGTGTACAGACAGTGCGAAGAGCACAAGCAAGCTTGCAGCCATTGAAGAGCTCCCTTTCCAGTTGGAGAGACAAAGCCACACCCCTCCCCATAGAAGAAAATAAACAATAGTTGCAAGGCTGGAGACGGCTCAGGAGTTAAGACCACTCACTGCTCTTCCTGGACCCACGACAGGTGATCCAAAACTACTAAAACCTCCAACTCCAGGGAATCCAATGGCCCTGTATGGCTTCCACAGGAGCCTGAACACCCATGGCTTACACACATATGAGTAAAAAGGAAAGGAATGGCAGACAGGGTGGTTCATGCCTTCAACACTGCCTAGGAGGCAGAGGTAGGCACATCTCTTTGACGTTGAAGGCATCTAGGTCTACATGGCAAGTACCAGGCTGGCCAGATCTTAAAATTAAATAACAATATAATGCGCATTCAGAAAAATACAAAATGCTGGCATATACCTACTATGATCCCCAACTTCCAATGGTCTTATGCCATTGGGGACTCTTTCCCTCAGGAAAGCAGGTCTTATCAGATTTCCCTGTGGCTGCAGGGGAGCCTGGCACAGGCCAGGTCATGACGGTCACTAAGGTCAATACAGAGGGTGATGTTGTCACTTGAGAAGTCATCTTTCCTTGCTGTGGAGCCCTCTTGCCTTCTTGGGAACCTAATTCCAATTCTTTTTTTGTCAATGCAGCTGTGGTCCTCACATTTAGGAAAAATCTCAAATCATGCTAGAACTCTAGTGGAGGTTTAAATTATTCTTTTACACAATGCATTCATCACAGACAATGTTAGCGATAAAACACCTTGTTTCTTAGCATCACAAAACATCCTAGTGTGTATAAAGTTTTCTACCAGTAGAAAGGGGAATCTTTCCTGCTCAGAAAGGAATTCTCTGACATTTTCTTCCTTCTTTTTTAAGAAAACATTATCAGTTGCAAAATTCTGATAAAAAATTACCTCATACAGAAAAAAAAGAACTAAATCAATCTAATCATCTATGGAATATGTGTATATACATACAAATATATATATATGTACAAATATATATATATTATATATCCAATAATAATAAATAAACACATCAAGAGGCTTTGATACAAGAGTGCAATCAACTTTCATAGTATCTATCACTTCCCCAAACTCCTTTGGAGTTACAACACCACACACACACACACACACACACACACACACACACACACACACACACACACACACACACCCATCCCCTTCTCAAATTCATATCCACTTCTTTCCTTATAGTACGTATGAGATGTATGTCTTTAAGTCTATATCCTACTGACTCCAACTAGTGTTGCCTGTGTACACTCAGGAGCACGGCTGACCACTGAATCATAGGCACCCTATAAAGGGCCTTGGACAGATCACTCTCCTTCTCTCACCAAACTTTGACAAAAGTCTAAAATCCAGCCTAGCTTTTAGACCACAGAGGGAAAGTCAGACTGTATAGTGAGTCTTACTTCTGTCTTCAAGCCAAGTTCGCTCTTAGTTTATGACCTAGAGTTCCCAGGTTATCTGGATACCTTACCCTGGTGCGCAGCCTAAGAACCTTAGCTCCTAGCTCACAACAGACAGCTGAAGTGAAACCTCTGTGATTTGAAGGGTAGCCACAGGGAAAGACTGGGAACCAGAAAGCAGCCTTCCTCTGAGCTCTGAGTGTCATTGCTCCCTAGAGCCCTGAAGTGCTCTCGTGGTCTTCACTCTTTTGCTTTTTAAGCTTCTTGGATTTGGTTTTTTCACATGGTTAAAATGAAGAATTTTCTAATTTTGCTCCTAGTATCTCATCCCCCAAAGCTCTCCCAGTCCTGGATGTCACTGCTTTTGCAAGTCTCAAATAATAGCAAACTGGTTGAAAGATACATTTAAGCCTGAGCTACAGGCCAGTGTTTTTTTTTTTTTTTTTTTGGTTTGGTTTTGTGTGTGTGTGTGTGTGTGTGTGTGTGTGTGTGTGTGTGTGTGTGTGTGTGTGGTGGGGTGCAGTGTGTGTGTACATGTATAGAGTTCAAAGGCCAGCCTTGGGTATCATTCCTCACAAGACATTCACTTTTGGGGTGGGGGCTAGGCTGGCTGCCCGGTGAACCCCAAAGATATGTTTCTCATCTCTACTCCTTTAGCGCTGGGATTACAAACATAGGCCACCATGCCAGGCTTTTTGCACATGGCTCCTGTACTAGACCACTCTTCTGAGACACCCAATCCACCCCTCCTGGAGACTCTAACTCCAAACACCACATCCAACAGTAAAAAGTGCCCGAGGCTCACCTGTTCTCCTCGGGGATGTGGAGGGACATGAACTGCAGAGGATCCAGACACTGCACCAGCCAGCCTTGGCGTTCACTGATTCGAGAGACGTCCACCTTGAGGAACTGGTTGGGCATCCGGCTCCACAGGACATGTGACAGGAACTGCACATGCAGACGTGGAGGACACTGGGGCACGGGGTTTTTGTGCTCGCTCTTAAACAATCCCGCTGAGAGAGGCATCACATTCTGGAGCATGGAGAGGCAGAGAGAGAAAGAGAGAGAGAGAGAGAGAGAGAGAGAGAGAGAGAGAGAGAGAGATCAGAGAGATCATTTGTTCACGTCACTTGGGGCTGCTAACACACTGACATATTCTGCATAGGAAAGAGCTGGGATAAATAAAATGCACTGTGAGCTTAGATTGTGCAGATAGAAATTAGAGAAAATTGGTTTAAAATTTCCTGCTAGGACAGATGGAGAAAAAATGTGTCGAGAAAAAAGGCTGAAATTTGGGGCAGGGGAAACAGTTAGAGGTGTGTCTTCCCCATGAGTGCCATGCAAGTATGACCAAGTCTAAGCCTGTATCTATCCATCGTGTTGCTTCACAGGGCTAGGCCCAGAGGACACTGGCAAGCCTTTTGAATTCCAGACATTCTGATTTCAGGAGATTCTACTAAGCTCTCCTTCATCATCTTCCCACTGTCGCCCCTCCCCCCATCTTAAGCACATTCTATCCAGCCTACAACATACAGAGATCCCTGAGTGGATAAACCCATCTGTTTCTCATGAAATTCAAGAGTTTGACTTTAACCAGCCCGACTTATTTTCTCCCAATCTGGAATGGGCTGTTTTAGCCAGCCTGAATTCCTCTCGCTTCAGAAGGAACGGTCTTCTGCTTTGCTCAGAAGTATCCACTTACGTATGATCCTGACAACCTAACTGCTTGTCTCCAACAGGAGCCTGTGACAACACATTTGCCACCTCTGCCACAGCCCCAGCCTTTCCTTCCCTTTGGAGAGCCCGGACCACTTCCTACCGGAGTTCTCTTTCCTGCTATTTCCTATTCCCTCTTACGACTGGGAGATACATTTACTACAGAGCTCAGGCACTGCTTTAGATACTGAGGGCACAGGCACTGTTTTAGATACTGAGGGCGTGTTAATAACACAACAAACAAAGCCCTTGCCTCTTACAGCTTCCAGTTATCTTGTTGGAGATGTAAAGAAAAGCGGGAATAGAATAGAGATCACGGATGTTTTAGATATGGATGTCATCCCTGGGGAAACAGACTTTAGTGCTCTAAGTAATGGGAGGCTAAGATCTGACTCATGATTTAAAGCAGGGAGGATCACTCAGATTGCAGTGTGGCAAGTCAAACAGCATAAAGGAACCCTCGCTGGGAGGCTGCTGGAGTCATTTCCTGGGAACTCACACAAAGCATCGGGAAGAAGGAAGGGAAATGACCTCCATCCACCCTCCTCTTGCCACGCCACATTGCTTCTGAATTTCCCATGACAGCTTCTCCTACCACTTAGTGAAAATTCTTCTGCTCCCTTCACAAAAGTCCTCCTCGATAACACATCTACACGCTCCCCTCCGCTCAAGCTGCACTGACCGTTTTGTATAGTCTTTGATTTGTGACTGTTGCAACTCAGATTCCACACACACCGTGGTGGCCTCTGTAACCTGCCTCCTCGGTTCTTCTCAAATGTTCCTGGTAGCTTACTCTCAGCCTTGCTCACAGATAACCCTTCCGTGGTTGAGTCAGTCAGATTCTCCAGCCTCCCATCTTCTCCCTCTATATTAGCATTTCCCCCACTATCAAAGATAAATCCCACCTAATCTCTGGATCACTAAAATCCTTAATCTCCAGCACAGCACATGCTTCATTCTGTCTCTGTCTCCCTGTCTTGCCCACTCTCTTTCCCTAGCTGAATCTCCAACTATAGATGTGTGTATATGTGTGTGTATGTATGTAAATATATATATATGTTCATTAATAAAATATTGAGCATAGGGTGGTAAGATTTTTTTTATCTATGCAGTCTCCCCTTCACTAAACAAATACTGAGAACGACATTGTGCTGTCTAGCAAATATGCTAAGCAAGATGCAGGTCACTGGTTCAGCCCGGAAAAACAATCTACCACATTCACCTAAAAAGTGCATGGGACCCCAACTTTACAATCACAAGATGAAGTCCAATTTCTTTCCTCAGTTTCCACAAGCTCATCTAGCTGTGGTGTGGACATTCCCAAATCACCCAAACTAGAATGAACTTTTAAGTATTGAGCCTTGCTTCCAGTGGCCAAATCCACTTAACCAATGTTATTAAACCATTCTGTTGTCAAGCCTTATTACCTTCTCCCAGGAAGCAATGTGAACCCTTTGGTTCCTCTCCATCACGAGTCTCAAGGACCTCATCACAGCTCCCATGTAGACAGTATCAGATCACCGGTACGCACTCATCAGTGCTGCTCTCCATGTTCCTATCCATGTACTATCCCAGGACAAAACGCCCCTCTTCAAATGTCAGTAAACACCTCGACGTAATGTGTGCCAACTTTTCACCATAGTGTGTACCACGTAACTATCAATCCGAACCTGTCTCTCTCTACCCAGGCCCCAGCAGAACTCCTTGACTTCACGAACTTAACTCCCATCAATTTGCTCTTCGAACTTCTGTTTTCTCTCTCCCTCTCCTACGAGAACCTGCTCCTTGTAAATGATTAACAGTAATCAACCTGAATATCATATCCTCCTCCTCCACCCAGTGTAGGTTAGCTATTCTCCCATTCATGTTTCCAGGGAACCCCACAGGTCACGCTCTCATGAGAGTGTGGTTTCAAGGACTGACATGGCGTTACCACATCGATGGTTACTTTACTGAGGTTATTTTTTTCTCTATAAGCTTTGCTTTATGGAATGATATATTCAAAACAAACTGAATTATATTATCATAGTAACCTAAATTTTTCAAATGTGGCTGTCTTTCTTCTAAAAAATATCTATATTTGTGATTAGCTATATCTAAATATAAATAAAGTAATAAACAAAATGTACATTGGTGATAATAAAACACTGCATCCGGTTTAGAAGTGCGTGCCAAGCACAAGTAGAAATTATAGAAATGCAATGCTATGAAGGAGTCTGTCTGTCTGGGTTTTCATTCTCATCTTGACACCGCCTAAAGTCACCTGGGGAAAGGAAAGCTCAGCTAAAAGCATAGACTCCAGGTGGAGTGTTACCTCAGCAGCCAGGAGTGCCTGAGTTTGGGTCACAGAACCTAGTTTTAGTTCTCCGGACTGACATGGCAGCTCACGACACCTATAACTCCAGTGCTGGAGGATCTCATGCCTACTTCTGGCCTCTCCATGGACATCAGGCACATGTAAGTATTACACATACATACATACATGCGGTCAAAGCACTCATAAATTATTTTCATGTGTGTGTATGTATATGTGTGTGTGTTATATGAATGAGTACTTACATACGTGTATGAATGAATAATTGTCTTCACAACGGACTTATCTGGTATAGGAGTGCCTAGCATATTGTGGGTGTAATCAGCACTAGGCTCTTGGCCTGTATGAGAGAGCTTTCCGAATGAGCCAAAGAGGAAGCCAATAAGCGGCATTCCTCAATGGCTCCTCCCCTGACTTTGCTCAGGGATGCACTCTTACCCGGAAGTATAAACTGAAAACGAATCCTTTCCTCTCCAAGCTTCTCTTGGTCAGAGTGTTTTATTATATCAACAGTGGAGATCTGAAACGGGGTCCCTCTTACCTTTATTCTGCCCAACTCGAACTGGAAAACATTGGGACTTGTAGCTTGCGCGAAAACCGCAGGAAATAACTTCGTGCTTGGCTCCACCTTAAATAACAAGTGAGTGCGTCACTGTTAGTAAAGAGAGGAGGGGAAGATAAAAGCGTTTTGTCTACAACCACCAAGGGGCAGGTGACAGAAGCAGACTGGAGACTTTCCCTTCCATCTTGCGAAGAGCCTTTCAGTTATCTCTGGACTCACAACAGCTTGGGAGGGAAATACTGTTAACTCTGAAAGGTTTGTGGTTCTGCAAATGCGCAACAGAGACTTGCACATGTCGCAAGCTCATTTCTGGTTTCCTCCTCTCTTAATTTCTGAGTTTCTCACCTTAGGAAAACGCATTTCCCTTTAGCAGAAGTGAAGGCCTAAGGCCGCCTCTGATGCATACCTGATAGTAAGTGCTCAGCTCCTTGCCGTTGGCTATAAATGTGAGCAGCCCACTGGCAGCGTCCACCACACAGCCAATCTCCAAGCCATTGCTGTTGTTTCGGCCTTGCCCGGGGCTCATGCTCTCTCCCGCACACACCATATAGCAGTTGCTGCGTTTGATGCTGAGTGAAAGAGAAAGAACGGCCCACGTTTGTATCCTCCGTGTCCGAGCACAGCTAGGACAGAAAGCGAGTGTGTCTTGCAAACTAAGCCTAATTTATGCTGTGCAGGCAACAAGCTCATGCTGTAATGGGCGAGATGCAAAATGGGCCCGAGTCTGCGATCCCGAGCAGTACTTCATTGACTGCGGGGACAGTCTGCATCGGGTCAGCCGCGTGTCCAAGTCTTACACCTAATGGAGACAGGCCAACGAGCTTGGCACCAGATAAGAATTGACCTGTCCTTCCTCTGCAAAACACAAAACAAAAAAAAAAACAAACCAAAAAAAAAAAAAAAAAAACTAAACGGGACCCTTTTTTTTCCTGAGGTTCAAAAAAGTTTAACTATAGAAAAATCACCCAGATTTGAATTTTTCACCCCCACGCACCACTACTTGTTCTGAGGCTGAGAGAAAATGCATCCTAAACACTATCAAAATCAAATTATATACGAGCCACGAGTGCAGTGATACATCTGACCAAGATGATGTGCCTCTGTGGGTACTTTCTGGTGATGCCACAAAGAACAGTTAAGTAGGTGACGCTGACGATAAACTCCAGCTGGATCTACCTTCACCAGAACCCTCACTGGAAAGTTCTATTCCATTCTCTGTGTTCGCTCTACAGCCAACACATCACAGACTAGCAAGGAAAGGCCGGAGGCAGGTAGGAGGTGGGGGACAAAAACAAAAAGGCTGGAATAAGGTCCTTTTCGGATTGTCCAAAATGCACTTTGCATTTCTTTGAGCTAGGCACCCTGTACCCAGTGGTTCTCCCTCACCCTCTGTTTCCAATGCTAATAACCTGTAGTCAAAACGTTCTACACGAATCGGGGTTTTCCTTACGTCAGTGCTATCCTTGAAAATGTAACACATGCCATCTGGGGGTCCCATGCTGATACCAAACACTCTTTAAGGCTTTCTCGAAAGCCCTCATCTGTCTGCGGTGCTGAGGGAGGGGCAGCGCATTTCCCAGATCACCGAAAAAGGATGGCTCAGCTGACGAAGTAAAGCGACACTATGGAAGACTCTCTCTGAGACCTGTCACTGCGGCAGATCAGAGAGGATCGCATGGGCGCACGGGGTAGAAGCGAATGGGAGGATCTTCCCTTGTCTTATTCTGCAAGGAAGATGGCCTTCTTCGCTTTTTTGAAGGTTTGGTTTGAGTTCGGCGTTTTACAAATGAGAAAGGATGGTACAGAAAGGTGTAACTGACTTACCCGAGGCCACACAGCGAGTCAAGGGCAAAGCTGAGGAAAGAACCCACTGGTCCTCAGTCGGAGGTCAAAGGTGCCCCTGGTATAACCCTAAGCTACCAGCCCACTCTGTCTCCAGACTCTCCTCCCCGCCGCACAGCCAGTCCCAAAGGTCTATCAGACCACAGACACTCCACCTCAACTCACCCATTTTTCCTCTACAATACAAGGGCCAAGTACTGGCAACCTAAGTCCTTAGTTGTACCACCTGGAGAACATATGATTCTTACCCCAAAGGATGCTGTATTCTTATGATATGATTTTTTATTTTTGCTCTTAATATGTTTAGATTCCTTGCTGGTTTGTATGGATAAGAAAAAGGGTCATTGACATCAATGGCTTAATGACATCAACCTACAGATGGAAATATTCCAAGTACAAAATCCAAGAGACAAGAGTGTCTAGGCCTATTGATACTTTTTTTTTTTTGAATCTTACTCTGCATAAAAGTCTGTAAGAACCAACCTCTCGTGCACTTTTCCTTTTTCATCTCCTAGGGTGACCGTCACTGTGCGCACTCTGTCCAAATCGAAGCCTGTGTCATACTGGTGGAAGTCAGATGTAATCCAGCCCACCCAGACGTTAGCTGGTTCTTGTCCAGGAAAGATCCTCACTGAGTAATAGTACTATGGAGACAGAGGAAACAAGAGTGGGCAGGGTGAAGCAAGACAAAGCAAAGTGTGGGTGTCCTCTGAGCCTTCGGATTCTCCAAGAGTATACTTCTTTACTTAAGATCGCTTGGCTGAATGGGAATGGTATAGGCAAAGGGGGACAGTATTCGAAAGGGATTAAGATTAAGTGGTCATGAGAATTTTCTGCTCTTCAAGAAGACCAAGAACCCATATTAGATGGCTTACATCTGTCCATCACTGCAGCGTCAAGTGCTCTAATGCCCTCTCCTGATGTCCACAGACAACCCCCTACACACAGCCTTCTCTCTCTCTCTCTCTCTCTCTCTCTCTCTCTCTCTCACACACACACACACACACACACACACACACACACAAAACACACACACATCTAATGAAAATAATCATCTATGACAATAATGGGAGGTTTTACACTTCTAGGTAAAACATGTGTGCACATGTACATTGGAAAACATATGTACACATATATAGAAGATAGATAGATAGATAGATAGATAGATAGATAGATAGATAGATAGATAGATAGATGGATAGATAGAGATCTAAATTTTCAATTTTCTCAAATGTCTGCAAGCACATTAGAGTGTCACCTCAGTCACAGGCCTCTTTGCAAATGTAGAGTTTCTCTTTTTTTTCTTACATGTAACTTTTTTAAAATCTGAAGTCACAGGCATGGATCTAACACATGAATATCATACTCAAACATAGAAGTACTCAGGAACTTGAAAGACAGCTCATCACTTAAGAGCATTTGCTACTCTTGTAGAGGACTTGGGTTTAGTCCATAGCACTCTCATTGGAGAATATAACTGCCTGTAACTCAGTTCCAAGGGGTTCAATGACCCCTCCCTTCTGGTGTACATCTATCCCATATTGCTCCATACATATCATGTACACATAGACAAACAAGCAAACATTTATACACATACAATAAAAACAAATAATCTTTAAACACAGAACCACTCTGCAACAGATACAAACATAATTTTTTACTACTTGGCATTCTAGATACATAGTTCTGAATAATTATTTGGCAGAAAATAAAAGTTGGACTCCCTTGTAAAGTACAATAGATAGGCTGCTCTCAGACAGTTTGTTAAAGTGAACTAAACTGTATGTCAAATTTCACCAGGAAATAGGACATCTAAGCCTTAGTTATACCTGTCTGCAAGAACAACTACTTAAAATAGCTCTCATTTCTTAACAGATATCACAATACAAGTTTTGTTTCAAAATATCCATCCTCCAAATATGCCGATAATGTAAGCAAATATTTATTTTTTAAGATGCTATTCAGCTGAGTATGTGGCACATGCCTATAGTGCCTACACTACAAAGGTTGTGGCAAAAGGATCATTAGTTCAAGGTCAGTTTTGACAACATAGTTACTGTCTCACAGAACAAAATAAGGACTGGGGGCATCTGGTAGAATGTTTGCCCATCCTGCAGAAAGCCCTGGATTCCACCCACCCCCAGCACCTTATAACCTGGGTGTGATGGCACTTGCCTATAGTCCTAGCACCTAGGAAGTAGAGGCAAGAGGATCAGGAGTTCTGTCAGCTACAAAGGGAGTTCAAAGCCAGCTTGGGCTATAGGAGTCTGTGCCTACCAAAAAGAAAAACAAAGGGAAAAGAGCACTGCCCATGACAGTATATCAACATATAGTATCTGAGGTGGGAAGTGCACTAAGTGCTTGGACACGTACTGTGGATGTCTGCATCAGGTATTCATAGTCATCCCGGTCACCAGCAAGGACGTCTTCAGTGAGTCTTGCAGAATGGCTTGTGCTGTAATCTGGCTTGGTCCTTCTAAGTAAGAATCTGCAATGTGTGAGAGGAAGAATCAGCAACAAAGACATGTTCTGCCCATTCCAGAGACCATTACCAAACGGTCTTCAATGGGGCAGCTTTCTTCGTGGAGAACACCTGACAATACCGGGAGATGTCTCTGGTTGTTACAACATGGAGAAGGGAGCACTCTGACATCTAGTAGGTATGTGTGAGGAGACTCACTCAACACCATTTAATTCCTGAGATGGCCCCCATAACAAAGGATAGCCTGACCAGAGTGGCAATAACACTGCACTTGAGAAACACTGATCAATACAGGAAGGGATGCCACACTAAGTTGTCTATCTGAGCATGGAAGATGATATTTAGAGGGAACACTCTCAACCAAGAATATAAACAGAGATAACTCACGAGTTTGGGCTCATGAGTTAGAAAAACATGAGTTGTGTTATGTTCCTCTAAAAATCATTTGTGAATGGATGAATGAACAGATGGATGAATGACTGAAGAGTAAGAAGTATATTAAAAATCTTTTATCTACTCCAGATTGGGCCATGTGAGAGCCATGTAACTTAAGGGCATACTGTAATCGAGCATTCGCAGGTGTTCACATCTGAAATTGACAGCACATGAAAGGCTGAGCACCAGAAAGATTGGCATGGGTTCCACACCAGCCTAGCACACAGAGAAACTGTTTTCCACACAAGCGTGAGGACCTGAGTTAGGTCTTCAGCATCCATTTAAACAGCCAGGTGCAGAAGTGTCTGCCTGTAATCTCAGAACTGGAGAGCCAGAGCCAGGGAGATTTCTGGAGCTCACTGGACAGCCAGTCTAGCAGAATTGGCAAGCTCCAGGTTCCCTGAGGAACCTTGCATCCAAAAATAATGTAGAGAGTGAAAAAGAAGAGTCATAACCGGATAACCACCTTTGGCCTAAACAAACATATATGCATAAGTACATACATACACACACACACACACACACACACAAATACACATAAGCAAGTGCATGTACATTCACATACAAACACATGCAAACACACACACTTTCTCTCGAATGTAAGTGCATCTCCACACAAGTGTACACACACACACACACACACACACACACACACACACATACACAGACCTGACAAGCCATCACACTGTCTCTGCTAATCACCTTTGCTTTAGGCGTGAGGGCTTTTCCTGAGCATAATCTTTGTGGTTATTGAATTCTGGCTTGGGGGTCTCTTTGTCCTTGTCCATGCGGTCGGGCACAAGATGACCATGAGCTGTCTTCATCAGAACCTCAAAGTCAGAGTCCACATCAAAGTCCTCCAAATCATTCTTGGGCCCATAGAAGCCGGCACCAGGGATCCCTCCGGCCACGGACTTTGAGAAGACCTCAGCACACTCAATGGGCATACTCAGGCGGTAAAACATGATGTCTGTGTTGCTGTTCTGAGAACCAAAGGACTTCTGAGTGACCTTCAGACATGGAGAACTGTCTATGGTACCATCTATTCTGGTCACCTAACAGATGAAGAAGCCAGTTAGTTTTGACTGTCAACTTGACACAATGTTCAGTCACCTCCTGGGAAAGGCAATTATCTAGACTCTATTGGCATGGGAGCACATCTGTGAGTAGTCTTTGCTGGGTCAATTGAGGTGGGAAGACCTGCCCACAGGGGATGGCACTATGCCTTAGACGAGGAATCTTGTCTTATCTAAGGATGGAGAAAGTAAGATGAGCAGATACATGCATGCAACCACTGCCTTTTCTTCCTAATTACGGATGTGATAAAACCGACTCCCTCAAACTCTCACTGCTGGAACTTACCTTCTGGGATGAACTGAAACCTGGATTTGAAACCCAGAGCTGTGAGCTAAAATAAAACCTTCCTTCCCTAAGTTGTTTCTGTAATTTTATCATGGCAACAAGAAACAAAAACTTAGATACCATAGTTCCCATTCTAATCAACATTGTCCATCTCCTGGTCTTAATAATAACCAATTCATTTCGGGGAGACAGACATTGAAGATGATCCACACCAAGTAGCGTTTTGTAAGAGATTATGAAACTAGAGCACCATGGTATGGCTATACAGTTAGACCTGTGTATCCACAGGTTTCATGTCTGTGGTTCGCCTGAAGACCTAGGCAAAATATCTGAGGAAATATTTGTGCTGAATATGGCCACTGTCTTGTCCTTATCAATATAATACAAGTATGTGTATGGCACTGACATTGCATTGTACATTATAAATAATTTAGAGGCTTCTCGCATTGCATAGGATGACTTGTGTAGCTTCTGTGGGAATATTGTCATTTGTGTGAGGAACTTAGGGATCTAGAGATGGTGGTACCCAAGATAAACACACAACCAATTCCCTGTAGCCCTCAAAGGATAACTATAACGATCAAGGACTGCCCTAACTCTAAAGACGGATTGAACCTTTCACATCACAGCTGTGCACATCCAGGTCTATCCCAACGCTGTCTTTGCATAAGACCCAGCTGCTGGATAAAGCACTGGAGGAGCTGTTAAGCCTTTGCTTAGATCCCATTACTATGTATTGGGACCCCATGCATTTTCCTGGTGTAACAATCACTACACAGAGGTTCTCATTCATAAGATAATGTCCCTCTAGTTTTGAGAAAAGGCTGATTATGAAAGGAAAGGCAAACCTCGATGTGTTCGTGGTTTGAGGGGACCTGGAGGAACTGAGGAAGCCGCTTGCTCAGCCACATGGTGATGTCCCTATTTGTGTTAACTGCAAATGGCTCGTAGCCCTCTTGTAAGCCACAGATGGTAAAGTACTTCAAAGTGCTGACGTCCTTTCCAAAGTTCATCCTGCCTACTTGTGCCACCCCGAGGCTACACACAGGGATGAATCCTGGAACAGAAACAGAAAACCAGGTCTTCAGCAGTGAAATTAGAATTCTCTTAGCACAGCATAATGAGCGGATTGCTTCACGGGTCCTGGCTTTGAGACAACCATCAACCTAGAAAGCACACAGAGAGTAATGAAGAAACACCAAACTTAAGACAGTAAAGGTCATGACACTGAGATTTGCTATCTATAGACCTCCACTTGACCTATAAAACTATACTTGGCCCCTGGGAATCTTGGAGTGTCCATTCTTACAAGGACCTCTCCTGTCCATTGCCTCCACAATCATCAGGAATTTATCCCTCTTTCACAAAGGAAGAAAGGAAGGACCGAGGACTGAGGACCCAGGGCAATGTGGCTCCCTTTGCTTTGTTCTTCAGTCAAAGGGCTTGGTGTGTCAAACATCAAACATGGTCAGTGCTACTGAACTCTTCGTATATATTCTCAGGGAGATAATGGCTGGAAAGAAACATTTAAAAGTTTTCTGGGGCTGGAGAGATGGCTTAGAGGGTAAGAGCATACAGTGCTCTTATAAAGGACCTGGGTACAGTTCTTAACGCCCTAATGGGAGATCACAACCATCTGTAATTCCAGTTTCAGAGAATGGAGCACCTGATTGTAGACTCCCTGCGCACCAGGTACATGTGGTACATCCACATACGTGCAGGAAAAACGCCTATTCGCATAAAATGAAAATAAACAAAAATTATCCATAGATACTCTCACCTTTGAAGAGATTTTTTTCTTCTCCTGGGATAAGTTAAGACTAGACAGAGGGAAATGTGTGTGTGTGTGTGTGTGTGTGTGTGTGTGTGTGTGTGTGTGTGTGTGTGTGTGTGTGAGAGAGAGAGAGAGAGAGAGTAAGAATCCCTATCCCTATACATGTGTGTACATTACTATTATACATAGTCAAATATGTGCATGTACAGATATAATATGTCCAAGTTATACAAACACTTATGTACAAAAACATATAGACAATGGGACAGAAACTAATAAAATACTTGATTGACTAATCTAGCAAAAGGCAGATTTAGCTGATCTTTCCGTTACTAGACAAGAGACAAAACTGTCTTAATTCTGCTGTTTCTTTGAGGTCTTTGGAGTCAATTGTGGAGGATGTTAGCATTATTATTACATTCTTTGCAATAGATGCAAGATGCCATTTTCCAAGGGAAAAGTACCCTTTACACTCCCCATTTCTCATCATTCTGCTTCGCATTAATGTTCCCATAATGGGTAGCCAGCACGCGAGCAAAGTTCATAGGGATGCAGAGAACAGCTTAGAGGGTCCAAGTAGATTCCACAAGAAAATGGTGTTCAGTTAGGATTCACACTTCTTTCCTTGTACTGACACTTTCAGATTAGACAATGCTTCCATATCAAGAGACAGTAAAAGCAACATCAATGATTTCCCATGTTAGATAACGCATCCCTTTGCCAGAAAACAGTAAAAGTCATGTCAGTAATTCCCCTGGTGTCAAAGAGAAGACTCAGTGGCTAAGACTCTGGTACTGCTCTACCAGAGGACCTGAATTCAGTTCATAGCAGTTACATGGGGCAGCTCACAACTGCCGATATTCTGAGCTCCAGGGACCCAACTCCGTCTTCTTGCCTCTTGGAACACTAGCACACTGTTGACTTGCACACACATAGACATCAACAAACATACAGATGAACTATAATAAAATAAAGTTTAAAGTCATAACATCCAGTGTTTCCCTTCCAGTCTGTTTCCATCAGTACCAATGTGAAAGGACGACTGTGCAGTGGCACTGCCACCAAGGCTGGGGGAAGGACCCATCCAGCTAAGCACCAAGAAGTGTTAATGATCACTTTGTGATTAAGTTTGAACCGGCTGCAGCTGTGCCTGACAGCCCATGCTCCAACAGTCAGGAAAGTCACCGCAAATAAGGGTCCCTGGGAAATCAAAGGGATGGATGGGATAAATAGAACCAATCGGAGACACTTGAAAGTCATCCGTGCCGATTAGAAAGTGTAACCCACTATCTGACACCACTGAAAAGACAATAAGACAGAATCAGCTCCTTGGATAAGGAACATCTATTTATTTCTGATCACTGTGTTCACGGCAGCATTATCAGCCTTGAAGATACTAGAGACTTGCAAATATCTCCATGGTAGACCTTTGGGTGTTAATTGTACTTCTCTGATTTTCATTGTACATTTAAAGTAGTTTCATTAAAAAATTAATCTAATTTAGCAATATGTGCAAATATATATACATATATGTGTGTGTGTATATATATATATATATATATATATATATAAAACGAGAAACTAAATCTCTATTCACAACTCTACATTGCCTCTCGGATGGAATAAACATTTGATTTTGAAAGTTTATTCTTTAAAGAATCATCTGTACATAGAAAAACAGTCACATACACGCATTTCATAAAACAAGCACTCTGTTTCCAGGCAGGAAAACACCAAGATGGTTATCCAAAAGCTTCAGAGTTGAAAAATAGATTCTGAGCACTTTTGGATCTCTTTTCTGAAGTCCTTCAACGAATTCCTCCCAATTAATGTGTTTTGTCTTATGGAAACAAGGGATAGACCCCATCACTTCCCTTCACTTAATAAAACAGTACCTGATGACATCCTTTCCAGGAAGGATGTGTTGGAGTGCTACAGATGCACTTGCTTATATGGCTCGTTCTTCAAGCCTAACTCTCAGTGCTGTGTCCACTAAAAAGACTCTGCATCAGAAACCCTGCTTATCCCCCTGAGCAGTTGTAAGATTTACGTAGACCATCCAACTTGTATTCATTGAGAAACCTCTGGCCACATACGTCTTTATGTGACAAATATCAGCTGCCATGTGCCAAAAACTAAAAATAACACAGAGATACCAGCTCCAAGCTGCTCGACATCTACCGAGGGGCTGGAAGATATGGGAAAAGGTTAACCAAATCCTGTACTATTTTTCCAAGAATGTGGTATTTGGTGCAGAAAAGGGATGGAAAGGGAAGATTCGGTAACTTCTCCAGAACAGTTAATATCTAAGATCAGGGCATTCAGACAGTAGCCCTGTGGAGGGTTTGACAAGAGACACTCTGAAGAACTGGATGTAAATCTTAGTTCCATTCCAACCCTTAGTTCTACTACTGAACCCTCTGTGTACTATATACATTCCCTGAGATTCAACCCTTTTTCCTTAACACATACATGATAGGAATTTTTTCAGTAATTAAAGATTTATTGTAAATAACTTGCAAATCAAAACCATTGAAGAGCAAGATTAGCCAGCTCCAATGTTTGTCCATCTCAATGATCTTCTATGCATTCAGATCAGTTCTGCTGACTCCTGAAGCTTCCAACTGGATTTCACACTTTCACTATCAATATATTTTATGTTTTTATCAACCACAAAAGGATGAAAAGTTCATGACAGAGTTGAACCTAGAGAAATAATTAACTTTAATTATCTTTAATGATTCAGGTGTCCATTACCTGCATTCTGTCCTTCCTCATCAGTAAGATTGTCCCTCTTCAGTTCTTTCTACATGTTATATTATACTTACACATATATTATAGGGCAGGATCTGCAACTGAGGGAAAATATGTAGCTGTTTCCTTTCTGAAAAAAATTCATATTTCTTTTGCACTGAATAGCATTTCATTTTAAAAATGAACTAGGTTTTCATAATCCATCTGTTGATGGACAGCTAGGTTGGTTCCCTCCCCATTGTGAACAGAGCAACAATAAACATGGATTATGGTTCCAAAGGAAAGCAGGTCTACAACTTATCATAGAAGTTCACTGGATTTAATTATAGATAGAAAAAGAAGTAGAAATCAATTTACCCATAGGAACAGAATGATTACCTTTGGTATATACACAGGATGAAATATGGACAGCCATTAAAATTCATCTTATTGCTCTCAATAAAGGCATAGTTGGGGAGAAGGAAAATGACTCAGTCAGTACAGCAACTGCTGCCCAGGCATAGGGGCCTGAATTTAAATGGCAGCCATCTACATAGGAAAGCCAGGTGTGGTTGGACACGTCTGTAAGCCAAGCACTGGAGGGGCAAAGAGAAGACAGATCCCGGAGCTACCTGGCCAGCCAGTCATAGAAGTCAGTGAGCTCTGGGTTCAGTGAGAGGTCCTGCCTCAAAGGATATGGCAGAGAGCAAGTGGAAGGTACCCCATGGCTTTCTTTGGCTTCCAGACAGACGTGCAAACACACACACATGAACACACACATGCATATACACACAGAGGGAGACACTATAGACACAAAGAAAACAAAACAGGAAAGAACAGTAAGACTAATATAGCAATGCTGCAGATTGAATCCTTTCAAGTGAAGAGTGCACAAGAGTGACTATACCATTTCTTACACAGTTTTAGAGCTAGCATCTCTCAAGGAATTGGTAAAATAATTAAATTCCATTTGAAATGCTTATGCCTTTGAATAGCTTTATAATAAGCTGAAGGAGTTTATTTCCGTAACATCATTTTTAATTCTTTATGAAAGTGATATTAAATATCAAATTTCTCTAGTCTTTATTAATTTTATAAAGTGTTTTTTAATATTATGTGCGTATGTATATTCCTAAATAAATTTATGTGCACCACTTGTGTCCAAGTGCCCACTGAGAGCAGAAGAGGATGTCAGATCCCTTAGAATTAGAGATACAGGTGGTAGTCAGTCTTCTAATGTGGATGGTGGGAACTGAACTCAGGCCTCCTTTGAGGGTAATAAGTACTCTTAATTGATGAGCCATTTTTATATAATTTTATTCATATCAATTATAGAAGCAACAAGTAAGTATAAGTCATTTTCATGGAATTCATACTAATAAATGGAATATATATATGTGTGTGTGTGTGTGTGTGTGTGTGTGTGTGTGTGTGTGTGTGTATTTTAATGTAAAAGTACCACAGACAGAAGGCAAATAACCGAACATAGTAAAATAAAACTTTATTTATAAAAGCAGATGATGGACAGGGACTTGGTTCAGTTTACTACTCCTTGCTCCTGGTTACTTTCTTATTTCAAATACTACCGTTCTTGTCCCAGCAAATCTTTAGTAAACACCAGGACATGCTCATGATCTACACACTGGGGCTACAGATGTGAACAAATTCAAAAGAGCCTTTAACTGGGGGCACTTAGCAACGAACACACAAACATAAAATATAAAATAAGTAAATTAGAAAAGAGCCACGGGGTGAAGCTTGGAAGATCACTCAGTGTCTAAGGGTACTAACTGCATCAACACGAGGAACTTAGTTCAAATCCCCTGCATTCATATAGGAAGTAGGCCTGACCACACACATCTGCCTGTAACTCCAGAGCTGCAGGGATAAAGACAGGAGGATCCATGAGGCTTGCTGAAGGCCAGATAGCTCCCAGTTCAGTGAGAGACACTGTCTCAAGTGAACAATATCCCAGCACAATGAAACAGATTTCCATAAAGCTTTGGACACACCCAACATCTATAAAATGCTGGCCCCACTTTCCTGCCCTTGACATTTGTGATCCTCTAGTCAGTTACCTTAAGTGACATTCCACCAGTAACAGCCTGGAGATATGTTTCTAAAGAAAGTCTTTCTGGCAGTGGGTCTTAGCATAATTAATGCAAATGAGTTCTTCAACTGATTATATACGTCTGAGACATGCCCACCCTGTTTGTAAGTCTGTTCACACAGTTTATACGTCTTATGGTGAAGTTGCCTCTTGTAGTGTAGGACAGATGGCCTTGACAAGATTTTGCTTTCTCTGGTGTGAGTCTCTAGTCCCAAAGCAGAGGTTGTGTGACGAGCATACAAGCACAGCCTAGAAGCTAGCAGCCTCTGGGATGTAAGACAAAACAGCCATGAAAACCTAGAGCTGGGGCTACAAACCAAAGAAGCTACAACAGATGGTGAGCATCTCCTAAGGATTAGCAAACACCTCGTTCTTTACCCTTCCTCAAATACACATGGGAAGCCACATATCCAACCTCAACAATATGGGACAAATTTGATTTCATATAAATTTAAATCAAAAGCTAATGCATGGGTCCTTTTCTAGCTTCAAGACATATATAAAACTAGCCTCATGTTCATGCATGTGCACATATACAAATAATAAAATCCCACACATGAAAAAGAACTTGTCTTTCTGAGTCGGGGTGAATTTTCAGTTCTATCATTTTTTTTCTTCAGAATTCTTTTTCTTCTTACATCTGTATAAAATCCCACTGTGTGTATATACCATATTTTCACTATGTGAATAGAGCGTCTCTGTGGTGAGACAAAGAAGTCTCTGAGAATATCCCAAAAGTGATATAATTGGCTCACATGGTCATTCTATTTTGTTTCTTTTTCTTTCTTTTTTTTTTTAATGTTTTACAAAACCTCCACCCTGGATGTCTTTATGGTAGAATTTACCCACTGTATAGAACTTAAAAGTGTCAACCTCTCTGGCAAACAGCAATCTACAAGGAAATGAGACCTGTCTTTTAGTCACCTTTGTCACTCCAGATTCTGAGAGAGGGACTTCCTGAGCCATGCCAGATTCTCATTCCCTTTTGGTAAAGTTAATGAGTAAGAAAATGCTCTAAAACCACTGATGAACCAGGGATATCCTGAATGAAGCGTTAATGCTGTGGGACACGATCTTAGTGGCCACCATTTCTTCTGTTGTACACACAGACATTCCAACCTCATCAAAACTAAGTAAGTGGGGTAGGTGTCATTTCTGCTGTGATAATCTCAAGGGTGTCTGATCAGATCAGCCACATGTCACCATAGTGCCCAGAAACTTACAGAGGCAACTCATATGCCCACTCACCCTAAAACTACTACCAAGCCTGGTCGTGAACCAGGGGGACAAACAGATGCATTGTATTGAAAACACAAATGGCTAAACACCATGGCTCTTACCATCACCAACATCAAAGTCCTTGAAAGCCAGCTCGGAGCCTGAGTCATCCAGCAGGATCTCACCGTTCAGAGTGAACATCATGGTGTGTTCGTTCATATCAACCATGCAGCCCACGACATCACCTGCTTGCCAAGAACGCCCGTAGTGTTCATTGCCCTGGTGCCACCGCTGGGCCTATGGGAGGTAGAAGAGACCGCAATAGAAGATCAGCAACAGAAGGATGATCTTAGTTGGAACTACCAGTCTAGAGCCAGGCAGGGGGTAAAGGGATGTCTCGGGAGTCTAAATCCCTACAGTGTGCACAGGAAGAGGTATTATAGACAAACCAGATGCTATTTCATCCTTTCAAGTTGAGCTAACTGTATGTACTATGGCTATGGGTTGTTTTTCTATAATATCACGTGTACAGTTAAGAAAGAAAAGAAGAACGAGAGAAAGGAAACCTTTCTCATGTTTGCCTTTCTCACAATAAAATCACTCTTCTTGATATTACTTAAACAAAATGAAATTCTGGAAACTTCTCGGTTCCTTTGTAACATCATCAAAGCTTCAAATCACAACTTAAAAATACTCTGAAGGTATCTGTGAAAATGAACAAGCCCCAAACCAACCCTGGATACCAGCCCACTTATAAACACACTTAGATACAGTTTCAAATGTCAGCTTGGGTTACACTCATTTATAGGTAAAAAGTCACTTGTATGGGTTATTTTGTCACATAAATCCTTTTAACTTATTTGGAAGTACCACCTTCATTGTGATTTGAATACAATGTGTTTTTTATACAAATGTGTTACTGCATTTATATAAAATACTGATAATAGCCTCGATGTAACATATCGCTTTAAAATTTTTAAACTAAATGATGCATCAAAGTCGTTACAACTCAGAATTCCCCTTGCACCTCTATTGTCTCCTTACCCTACTTGTATCCTCAAAGTTAAACTTCTCTTTTTATCTGTAGGCTCTGGGTTCGACAGGAATAGAACTCCAATTTCTGAAGTTTATTTCTGTCTCTGGTTCACTAGGTCTGGTCACGAGCAAGAATGATACCAAAGCCGCTTCATTTGTTTGTTTGTTTGTTTGTTTGTTTGTTTAGATAAGGTCTCTCTACATGAAACCCAGGTTGGGCCTGAGCAAATGATCCTCCTGCCTCAGCTCCCTTACTGCTGGGATTAAAATATGCACCACAGCACCTGCTTCTTTGCCATTTCTGAGAGACAAGGAAGACCTCACTCTTTGACAATCTTTTGGTAAATTCACTGGATCTGTAGGACAGTAAAGAGTCCTGAGACGACTAAAAAGACATATCCAAGGTCTTCTGTGAGACCAGCAGGGAATCTGGCATTCATACATACAAGCAGGGTTAGGCCAGGTTTCAGCAAGGCTACTCACCTTAAAGCCATCAAAAGCAAAGGCACGTTCATCAGAACCCAGTTCTAGATCCGGTTGGCAGCCTGGCCTGCTCCAGCCCACCCTCATGTCTCCAGCAGTGACGGCCTCAAATTCAAAGTACCAGCGCCCAGCCTTTACTGCATAGGTCTTCTCTGCCCTGAAGATGCGGAACCTCTCCCCAGTACCGCTGCACACCTCGGCTCTTGAGGCTGTAGGTTTGAGAGACTGGAGATCATTGGGTGGGAAGTTAAGAGAAAAAAAACAGGGCTTGACCTAACTCAGTCGCAAAACCCACAGGGAGGCTGACTATTGAATTCCGCACCTTCTCCTGCTTCAACATCTACCTGAGGGTGTGTCAGATGGAACCATCCAGGACAGTAGAAAGCCAGACAGGACTTCCTGAGAAGGTTGGGGAGGAGCTCCAGGACTGACCACACAGGTGGCCTTCCTCTTGCTGCCCCTTTCAGAATGCATTTCAGAGAAAAAGCCATCCAGTCCTGGATGGTTTAGAAATGGAAGACTACAAGAACACATTCCTTTCAAATCTTAGGTGAGAATTTAAAAAGAATACATTGTTCTAAAAGAAAAAAATCATATAACTACCCTCCCTGCCTTGTGCCCCTCCTGTTGGCTACCACACTATTCAAACAATAGATCACCAGAAACGAAGGTACTCCAATCTCCTCCTAGGAGCAGAAAACGTTCTGGGGCATCCAGAGAAAGAACTTCTGTCTGGGAACAAGATTTACAACTTAACCTGGTATCCTGTTGGAGGGACTGAACTGTGAAGATGCTGGAGGGGTAGGGGTGTACATTCCTGGGGCTGCCTTGGTCTGCCTGTCACTTGCCTTCTTTTGAAATTCAGATGCTGACTATGGTTAAGGCCAGGGGCTGGATCTATTTGTCCCTCCTCTCAGTGGGGTCACATTAGATCAATCTTTCTCTTCTGCTTTTCACCATTGGTTTGTTTCATTGGCTTATTAAGGACAGGTGCTAAACTATCTTATTGGGACATAGGCTATGACCTGAACACTACTAAAAAGTAGACATTTATGAGTGAGTATGGGGATGAAGAAGACAGAGAGAGCAGAGAATGATAGGGTGAGAGGGATAGAGCAGACAATGACTGCCTATGACTATATTTTCACTACAGGGGGGCTAACAAGCTCTGGTCTACCATGAAGGAGTTTACTGTTCTTCCACACTTTCAAAAGAGCCTGCCACACCAACAAATGTGCCTAGAAATGGGATACATACAGTTCTGTTGGGTCCTACCTTGGGGTGTTTCCCTGCCCCCTTGCTGAGCTTTTTAGCCTGCTATAGCAAGAAGTTGTTTACACCCTTGGCAGCTGCTCTTAGGCCCTGATTTGGGGCCCCGACTTTCCATGGCACCCCCCCCCCACTGAGCCTTCCAGCTTGTTGTTGTTAAGAAGTTGTTTATGCCCCTGTTTGGGCCGGGACTTTCCACCACACAGACTTTTCCTGCTTTCCTGGTTGGGGATTTTCACCTGCCTTGTTGTTTTTCCACAGCTTTTGCCTCAGGTATATAAGGAGATCTCAGTAAAACCTTGGTGGCACTCTCTGAAAACAGGTGACCCGTGTACGTGTTTTCTTTCAATCCCACAGACCAATGCCCGATATTCACACACTGGTGGTTGCGCTGTCACAGTTCAAGATCAAAGCCAATGGAGTGCAAAGTGTGAAATACATGCTTGATATTCTATACCTGTACTGTCGGGGGCGGGGGGGGGGGTTATCTGCTACCTGTGGGTGTTGAGCACTTGAAATACTGTTTGTGTGACTGACACGCAATTCACTTTTCTCAGTTTGACTCATGTGGCCAGTGCCCACCATACTGAGGTGGGCTTCGAAGAATACCTGCTATTCTCCATAGAGATGGATATGTCTGCATATATGTTTGTTAGTGAGTGTGTGTGTGTGCTGACTATGAGACTGAGAGGACCAAGAAAAGAACCACAGACCACCTAGGCACCTGAAACCTACAGCCAGAGTAATCCTGAGAAGTACAATCCACATTAATCTCAGAGACCTGGGCTAAAGATCTGATCCACAGATACAGGAGGCAGTTAAGGGAAGAGATCACAACTGGTAAGGCCTGAGCTGGACCCCAAGGAACAAACTACAGTGACTTCAGGTTTGGGACACAATGCATAGGTGGCAGATTGGGGGACTCATTTAAAGCTACAGCTCTCTCTTCCCACTCAGTTGCTGGCAGCTGGCACGGAGTTAACAGGTACCAGATAAATACCTGCTTTTCATCTATTCCCATTCGAAGATTTGGGCGACATTTATAAATTATAAGAGTTCAATAAGTTGTCTATTGAGAAAAAATGATCAAATGAAACAGCAAAAGTAAAACTGAGTGTGGCGGTACACTACACACTGTAATCACAGCACTCAGGAGGTACATAAAGAACTAGAGGCTAGCTAGAGGCTAGCCTCAACTATATCACAGCACCGTGGAAGGCAGAGACAGGTGGAGCTCCATGAGTTCTAAGCCAGCTAGAGCCACATAGTGAGATCCTGTCATATTATAAATAAATAGATGATAGATAGATTGATAGATATAGATAGATCAATAGAGGATAGATAAATAGATAATACATAGATCAGTCTATATAAGCTCTAGTAGGCAACAGTAGAGACACAGAATAGCATGAGAGTAAAATAAAGCAAGAGAAGAAACACTGGCTGTCATGTCAGGTGGCTTCCTATCGTGAGTTGGATTAACCTGCTTTTAGAGTAGCAATTACAGACAGGGGGCTGAAGCATCTGCTGGCTCAGTTTCCAATAGCTAGTATTAAATACACTAGAGAAATGTCTTTAGTTGTACACCCATTGTTGTGATCAGTAGGTCTCAAACAAAATGAACAGACATGAATGAGAGGGAGGAACAGGACTAGGGGGGGCAGCGAGATAAAAAAGTGGGTGGATAGTCGTCGATATACACTGTATACATTCAGGAAGTTGTCTAAAACAAATTTAGTTAATTAAAATTGTTCATGTCAGTTGCTGAATAAGTACATTTCTAAGGCAAAACATCCAATTTTGAAACTTTAAGCAGCTTCCGTTGGGAGGTCACTAGTCCTCCATTCTGTCAATTCAAAACAGAAACAGTCAAATAAAATTAAGAATTCATTTTCTGAGCATTCAGGAAGCTGATGCAGGAGGACTCCTCCAAGTTCCAGCTTAATTTGTGCTACAATGAGTTTCAGGTCATTTGAAACTCTTATGAGACCTTGTCTCAAAATATACTCATGTATCCTGAGGAAACAGCTTACTAACCCTTTCTTAAGTAATGACTGCAGGCACATTAATCTTAGAGATCTAGAAATACAGGGTGATGTTCACACTTAGAGCTTCTTACTAGAAGTCTCCTGAGGTTTAGAATAAAACCTAAGTGTCACTGATAAATTCAAGCCATGCTTTTCCAAGGTACGGGATAATCCATTCTCTAGTCAACCAATTTACTAAGGTGTCCTGGAGTCATTATCTATCCCCTGTTACATTTCTGGGACATCAGAGGTCATAACTATAAAGTTTAGGGTTTAGGAAAGCAAACAGAAACATTCTTTGATTAAAACATTCCAAATATTTGGAAGCCAAATTTGACATAAAAACTTATGACAGGATCTGGAGAGATGGCTCAGCTGTTAGGAGCACATATTTCTCTTGCAGAAGACCTCAGTTCAGTTCCCAGCAGCCAAGTCAGGGGGCCCACAACCAATTATAACTAAAGTTCCAAAGTATCTTTCTTCCTCTTCTGGGGTCCCTGGGCATTGACCGCATGAGCTCAAGCACTGCTGAGCTGGCTTGAGAAGCAAACAGATCTTCCCCCAGCTTCAAGCACAAGACCCAAGGAAGGCCAAAGTGTCACATCCCTGTCAAAGACACAGAACTCCATTCCAATAAGAAAAGCCACACACTGTGCTTGATTCGCAGACACTTAGTATGTAGCTCTAACCTGTGTGAGTTTGACAAATGATGTTTATATCGAGATAATAAATAGAATACATGACATAAAAAACAAACAAACAAACAAACAAACAAACAAACAAAAAAACCCAACCCTTCAGCGGGTACCTTTCTCCTGGACATGATCAAGGTTATTGGGACTCAAATTAAGACAGTTGGGAAATAGATCTGATCAGAGACTGTGTTCCCTGAACCTACAGAGCTGGCCAAGAATAGGTACATGGTGACTGATCAGACAAGAGTGAGGGTTTATTCCATGTCCAATTTTCCTCACCAGACCACAGGCTTAGAGGCCACCAACCACTAGAGGGCAGTGAGACCTAACTATGTTTGAAATTGACAAATTACACCCAGCAGCAAAGAAGGCAGCTATAGTCTCTTAAAAGTTTTATACATTATCTAGAATGTGCCAGGTGTGTTTATATCATACTTTAAAAATAATTGGTACCGAACCAGCCACCCTTTCAACTTCCTCGTATTACATTTAGTAAAGTAATTCAGATCTCAATAAAAATCTTGTAGTGAGTAAGAACATATTCCACTTTCAGAGGTTTTAATACATCATTGAGAACAATACTCCTAAATACCACAACTCAAATACTGGTGAGCATTTCAGTCGGAATAGGTGAGCACTCTCCTGAAAAGTGGGGAATAAATCAGAGCTATGGGAAATTACACAAAGTTAGGCTCGATTTTTGCAACCTTTTCTACGTTTAACTTAATCAAATGTAAGCCACAGCAGAAGAGGAAGTTACAGACTAATGTTTCATTTTTTTTAAAAAAAATCTTTATCTATTGTTATTAACGAGGGGGTAACATGTGCCACTGTGCACATGTGGAAATCAGAAGGCAGCTTTGTGAAGTCTAATTCTCTCCTACATTAACAGGGGTTCCAGAGACTGAACCCTAGCCCTCGAGCTTTCACAGCAGGTGTCTTACCCATGAGCTACCTCTCCAGACACAAATTGATGCTTTTAATCGTATGTAAGCAATCGCTAGACTGATGTGGTCTTATACCATAAAAACTTTCACACCTCTTAATCTCTACTTTAGAAAAATCACAGTTTTCCCCAAAGGCTTCCCAACTAGTGCCTCTACCTCCCAGCATCCTCCCCCACCAATCTGTCCCCACTCTCTGTTACCATAGTTATGTTTCTATGGTAAACTGGGATGGCATTGCAAACTCCTGCCTGACAAGTTCCAAGGGCTGGTACTCTCTGCTCAAATATCTCCACGAATCTCAGTTAGGGTTTCAATATATTCCTTGTTTTGCCTTAATTATCTTCCTGTTGTGCATGACTACTGCCTTCTGACCTGTGCCCTACTTTTGGTCCAAGGACAGAACCATTTCTCGTGTCTTTCTGTGTGCAATTATGCCATACACACTCTCTGTTTGGATGAAAATGTCTCCCTGTGATTCCAATAGCTAATGTTTCGATTGGTTCAGATTCTAACGCAGAAAATGCTCTCTCCCATAAACGATACCTCGAATGGGTGAGTTAATCCTTTGTACCCACTTTCTGTAATGTGTTATATGTAATCTTCTACGAGGGAGACATATTATTAGAAACATCTCGCCTCCCTTTGCAACAGAACACAACCCTTGTCTCCTTGATTATCACTTATGTGACTTCACAAAGACAAAAGGTTGTCATCTGTTTCTCCATGTGTTTGTATGTATTCACATGTAGATGTGCACATGGTGGGGGATTCGTGAGTATGCTCAGGAATGTAGCGCTCAGATGTCACTGTCCAGTGTCTCCTTTTATAACTCTCTCCCTCATTTTCTGATGCAGGATGTCACACTGAACCTAAAGCTCTCTGATTCAGTTAGACAAGCTGCCCAGCAAGCTTCGAGAAGGATCTATCTCCATCTCCAGGCTGTGGTTAAGAATATCAGACCTCGGTTCTTGCCTGTTTTATGTGGGATCTTGGGATCATTGTTAGCTTACAGAGGATCCCTTTGGATCCTCCCAGGGACCCAGCAATGGCTTGGGTTATTGTTACCTCATGTTGTTAGCTCTGTTTTAAACGTATAAGCTACAGGAAACCCACTCAGACCTACCTCTCATGGACCAAATAGACTCCACCCAGATAAGTCCATCTGCCTAAAGTTCCCACTGACTACCTATTCCAAAGGGTGGGATTCCTCTGGGTTTCAAATGTACATCTAAAAAAATTCTTTTTCTTCCAAATGTGCTTAATCTTACTCTACCTATAATAAATATATATGTGTGCGTTCCAGCATCTTGTCAAGTCCAGGTGCTTACTACACCCAGGACAGCTCCAGAGAAGCGACCTCCAGATGTTCCAATCTCCTCTCACAGACACAGATGCTTCTACTGGACCTGTTCCTTCTGACCTGTCCTCAGATGGTTCCATAGACACTAGACAACAAGGAAACAGCCAACTCAAACATCCCATACCCACTTCTCTAGGTTCCCTAGAGACATGTTGCCCGCAAAGCAAGCGGGAAGTAGTCAGAGATCATGACAACTCTATTCCTGTTCCACCTTTGCCTCTTAACTTTTCTTTTTTAATTAAAACTAAATGGGGAAATGTTGATATTCTGTCTAAGCTCCACCCCCACAGCTACCTGGCAACAGCAGGTATGCTCCACCCAACAGTTGCCTAGCAACAGCCAGCTGTACCTGACTATAAAGGGGGCTGCTTGCCCCCTCCTCCCTCTTGCTCTCTCTGCTCTTCTCTCTGCTCTTGTGCCCTCTTCCCCTTCATCCCTTCTCTTCCTACCCCTCCCCCTTTCCTTTCATTTGCTCATGGCCAGCCTTTGCTTCTCCCCTCTTCTACTCTTCTCCTCTCATTAAACCTTTCCATGTGGAACCATGTTGGCTTGGTGTACTCTGTCTGGACGCGAGCCGAGATTTAAACCCCAACAGTCATCACCTGCACCACAGGGATCACAGAGGAACCTGTGGCAGTCTGTTCTCTCCTTCTACCATTTCCACCATGTGGGGGCTGGGTACTGCGCTCCAGTCATGAGTCCTGGAAGCAAGAACATGTCTCACTGGTCCCAGTTCCCTCTTTCCTTCCTGAACTATACTATGTTCTTCATTTTCTTGCCTCATGATCTATCTCCCTACCTGCTCTAAACCTTAGCCAAAACTCTAAACCAGTTCCTTGCTCTGCTGAGTTTTCTGGAAACAGGCATGCACACACACACACACACACACACACACACACACACACGCATGCATGCATGCACACACACACACACACACACACGCATGCACGCACACATGCACAGACACACAGGTTGGTGCCTCTATGAACACCGTCTCTACATTTCATGGGACCATGAATGTTTCTCTGGAATCTTCTCATCTATTTGCACTCTTCCTTCTAACCTTTGCTGCCGATGCCATCGCTTGAGTAAAGAAAGCTCAGAATCCTCTGCTCCACTGATCAAGGAACCACTCATCCCTCCAAAGTTCAGAGAAGTAACCATTAGCATCTCTTCTAGGCTTCCACCCTATAGTTACCTAGCAACAGCCAGGTAGGCCTGGCTGCTATAGAAGAGATTGCTTGGCCTCTCTTCACTCTCTCTGCCCCTTTTCTCTCTCTGACCCCCCCCCCCCTTTCTCCATTACTTCCCCCTTCCCCCTCCCCCCTTCCCCCTCCTGGCTGGCCTAGGCCTCTCCTCTCTTCTTTCTTGGTCCTTTTCTGTCCCCTTTCTCTGCCTCTACTCCCTTCTCTCCCTGCCTCTAACTCCCCTTCCCATGCCCCCAAATAAACTCTATTCTATACTACACTGTCATATGGCTGGTACCTGGGTGGGACTTGGGGAGTATTAGCATTTTGTCTAGGCTCTGCCCCACAGTTACCTGTCAAAAACCAGGTATGACTGACTCACTATAAAAGGAGCTGCTTACGTGTGTGTGTGTGTGTGTGTGTGTGTGTGTGTGTGTGTGTCTCTCTCTCTCTCTTTTTCTCACTCATGCCTTCTTGCTCTCACTCTGTCCCTTTCCCCCCTTCTCTCTTCATATTCCCCTTCCCCCTCTCTCCATGTGCTCAAGGCTGGCCTATACTCATGTATTCCTCCTCCCCGCCCCCTACACTCTCAACTCCCCTCCCCATGCCCTGAATAAACTATAGGCTGGTCCCTCATGGGATGCCTCACCCCCTTCCTGAATACTTCACCACACATTCTCCAAAATATATTCTTCCTCTCCTTATCTTTTTATAAACACAAGAGGGGGAATGCCTCCGCATGGGGCCGCTAAGACAACCCCTCCCACCTTACCATATCATGCTCTGCTAAACATATACTTGGTTTTATAAAACATATCAATAACCTAAGGTGACAGTTCCCAGAGCATAGACTCAGATATTTTTACCACGTCCATCCGCAGGGCCCTTTCTCCAGCTCCAAAATACACTGAAAAGCAACAGCCCCTCAGGCACAGAAACAAACCAGCCACCCACAAGTTTCCAGGGCAAACAGAAGGGGGCAGAAATGCCTCCAAAGGCCAATTCAGAGATAACTGTCAAGATTTTACCTCCTAGTTTACATCTCACTTGCAAATTCTCTGTATTCCACCTGCTTTAAAAGTTAGCTCAATGTAAATCTCTTCTCCACGGGGACAGTTGTTAGAGCCAGCAGGGGCAATTCCTTCGCATAGCAGCTGCTCAAGGTAGCCGGTAACTTTGTAATAAACAACAGCTGAGCAAACAATATGACAGAGACACAGGGCAGGAGCTAGCCACAGCAGGATGAATGGGGGGGAAAAACTCATTTTCCTAGAAATCTACAGAGTTGTGCTTATGTTCCTGGCTATATGTATAATTCAGGAAAGACCTGACCAGAATTGCCATCTGGCCTTATCTCTGAAAGACCTTGAGGCTGTGAACAAGCAGTAAATGAATGCTAAGGTGAAATTATAAACTCTTCCATAGAATGTTAGAAGCCAGTTCCAAAGGGAAGCTGAAGCCTCTCCCTAGAGCCTCTTTCCCTACTTAAGGAAGACTCAGTCTATCCCTAGCTAAGGGACCACTCTACAATATGACAAGCACACTCTACAACGTTAGCTCTGAAAAGGTCCCCAAGAAAATGGTTACAATGTACACCATAACTAAATCCAGAGTTGCCACAATATATCATTTAGAATGTCCAGCTTCTCACAAAACTCCTAAGGTATGCAAAGACCACAAAGTATAGTACTGGATACAGGAAGAAAGGGACAGACAGCAGAACTTGACTCTAAAGAAGGCTGGGTCCTAAGAAACACTAACAACTTCAAAACGGTTTAAGAAAGTAAGGAAAACTATGTAAAGAAACGAAATAAAAGTGTAAGAGCTAGCAAGATGGTCCAGGAGGCAAAGGGTAGGGGCCGTAGCTCAGAGGTAGCATGCCTGACTAGAATGCTTCGGGCACTCTCCAGTGCCAGGATAAACAAGAACTGAGCAACCATCAATTTGAAGAGATGAGGCGCTGTTAGCAACAATCCGATGGCCATTAAAACAATGATACAGAGACAAGTGGATTTCCAGTGCCAGCAAAAACAAGAACCCCACAACCATCAGCTTGAAGGAGTGGGGTGATGCTAGCAATAAGTCCTACAGCCGTTAGAACAACAATACGGAGGGCAACTCTGTGCCAGTAAACACAGCTAGTTCAACTGTGCAAATGGGTTTATCGGTGAGCATAACTCTTCTTCTCCTAAGATCAACCTCTGGGCTCAGAGAGTGTCCATAAAAAACTGGTAAAGACTATGGGAAAAAGGGGGGAAAAGCAGAAACAGAACAGATGATTCCTCCAGAAGATAGGCAGAGGGGCATCCCTACACTCTGCTCTGGGGCTGGTTTAACAGTGTATTAAAACACAAGGATATCCCAAGAGATTCCGACACCAACATTCCTTACGAAGATGGATGTGAAGATTCTTGTATGAGTTATTAGCAAACAGTTTTAGCTGTACACAGGAAAGGGAGATAATATATCAGGACTAACTAGAACTGTTCATAAAAGAATAAAAGAGAAAATAAATACCCTTCTTCGCAAGAGACAAAAACATACATATTCAACATTTCACAACTATTTGTGGCAAACTAGGAGGTCTGTTCAGTGTGGTGAATGACACCTATTTTTAAAAGGAAGATTTTCTTAGCTCCTGAGAGTCCCTAACTCTAATGGCTGTTTCCTGCCCAGACAATGCACTCCACAGCCTTCCCCATCTTCCACAAAGTTCCTGAACTTTAGAGCGCCCTTATCCACCACTTCTTCTCAGCACTGGGTCTGCATAAGAATATGCTAGTCAATAGTCAGGTATGAATGGAGAAGGGGTCCAGGGATACTATCCCTCTCTGTTGAACTATTTACTATTAGTAGATTCAATGAAAGGGGGACCATTGTGTACAGTTGTGTACCCAATGACTCTACTAGGCTCCAATGGACGAGTTCCAACCCAGTTGTCACAAAGGCAGCCCTAGGTAAACTGAATGGGTCACAATGTAAAAGTCATGAGTCTAGGACAAGAACTGAGAGATGAGAGTGTGGGTAATGATGGGGGGGGGGGTAGGGAGATAAGATGGCAAGAGTAATCCTAAAACATGTTTATGAAATTGTCAAGTAGCAAAACCAATCAATTAAAAAAAAAGAAAATATATTAATCCAGAGAAATAATTCAAGGATAAAGAGTTTTGTCTAGAATGGACAATGTCTTGAGTTTTGGTCCTGACATGGGAGAAGAAAAAAAAGACAAGCAAAATCTTATTTATTGTTAATACCATTCTAACAATGAAATGTTAAAATGATTCCCTTAGACTGAGACTAAGCCGGGCTACATCTCTTTCCACTTCTATTACACATTGTTACGAATGCCTCACATACTCAGTAATTCAAAAAGTAAAATGTAATTATTATAAAAGGAAAACAATGAGAACTTGTTTATAAAGAGAGATCTCTTTGAAATTTATAAAAAATAAACACAGCATACACACTCACACACACACACACACACACACACACACACACACACACCCCTCCAGATCAGCAAACATAAAATCAACCTACAAATAACAACTGTATCTCACCTTATAGAACACCTACTAACTGTAAGAAATATATATATATATATATATATATATATATCCTTTATTCTAAAAAAAAGTCACTAAGAGAAACTAATAAGAAAGTATGTAGGATACCATGTTCATAAATGGGTGGACTATTGTTAAAAGGTCAATCTCCCACAATCGTTCTTTAAATTTAATTGTCATCTCATCAAAATTAAACACATAAAATAAAGAAATGCCAAGCAGAGGAATAACATTTGACTACATGGGAAGGTGAACCCTGCAGAGATGATGCACAGCCCTGAGCTACCCATTGAGAAATAGATCTAATCCTTCAGGGGAAAATCCATATAAACTGTCAGCCTCAAGTGGACACCTAGAGTAAAAGAGGTATCCTTGCCCCGCCCCCTTTTTAAGTGTTCCTGTAGCTTTGAAAACCCACTACAATTTTGCAACCACCGGTGACAGCAAACCCAGTACCGTGGTCCTGATCAGGAGCTTCCAGGTGGTATCCGTAGCCCAGCAGCGTGCGCACTGCTTCTCGGAGACTGTCTTTGTTGGACTTCTTGGTTCTGTCATCTAGAAGAGTGTAGGGAACCAGACGAGGGTTTCTCCTGTTCTTCACATCCTGTATCGGGGAGAAGGTTTGCGGTCATCTGAGCCATGCAGCAGGGCTAGGGGGTGGAAGGAAGACTTGGCACAAATGAGGCAAGTGCTGTGTTACAACCCCATAGACAAAGCCTCCATTTTAAGAAGGAATCAGCAGTTTCTACCATATCTTGGCTTAGGAGGAACTATGAAGTGGTGAAACCTCTCTCTCTCTCTCTCTCTCTCTCTCTCTCTCTCTCTCTCTCTCTCTCTCTCTCTCTCTCTGTGTGTGTGTGTGTGTGTGTCTGTGTCTCTCTCTCTCTGTGTCTACATACACACACAGACATACACACACACACACACACACACACACACACACACACACACACACACACACACACATATACTCTGTAGGGAAATAAATCTAAGCCTGCAGACACCTGCCTGTAATCTCAGGACTTGGGAAATTGAAGAACGAGGATTTTAAGTTCAATGTTATCCTTGACCACACAGTGAGACATTATCTCAAACCCATGGGGGGGGTGGGGGAACAAGCTAAAGGGCTGGACAGGTACAAGGAATTCTGTTTTGTCTCTTCTTTGTCCCCTTCCTCTCACAGTTTATAATGAATGCCTGACCATCCACTGCTATCTGGAAACAAGTCATGTGGGTTGTTTGTGGGGACAGGGACATTCCAAAGCTACCCTCTCTCAAAACAAGCGATACCCCAGGAGCCTTCCCACCAATACAACTTCAAACCCTATGGCCTGTTCCCCTCACTTCTGACAGGGTGCTGAGTTCTTCTATCTCAGCTTCCCAATCTAGAACCCTGTGAGCCACATGAAGTCAGAGTGTGTGGACTGTCATTAGCAAGAGTCTGACCGCTGACGCAGTTCCCCTGGTTTCTGGGCACACGTGTGCTTTAGACCAACTGTGAGAGAATAAACAAGGGAGAAAACTACCAGCCAACTCTCTCCAAGAGTCCACAGCCTACTACTGAGCCAGATCATGTCACCAAAAAGAAAGTGAAAACTCAGAACTCAGTTCATCATTCAGACATTACGTTGCAAACATGTGGGGCCCAGTAGAAAAGGTTTTACACACACGCACACACACACACACACACACACACACACACACACACACACACACACACTTCATCAAAATGGTAAATATATTTTTAAACAATCTTTTAGTCTTTATATGGAATCACATTCTAAGTCTTTGAGCAATTATCCATTTTTCCCCTGAAAATCTTCTCATACAGATGTTCCACCATGAGCTATCAAGAGGCATCCTAAGAAGAAAGTGAAGGTCTTTGGCTGGTGTCAGAAGACTTGAGCCTAGTCCTGTTCTGTGGCCTGCTGGCTGGACAGCATTGAGCAAAGTCTTGTCCCTGGGGTCCTATGTCTACTATGTGTGAAGTGGGAATGAGACTCTTCCTTCCTTGGTGGAAATGTGAGTTACACACGGTAACTATGAAACTCTAAGCTTGGTGGCAGCGTCTAATAAAAATATGGTTGTGGAATGTGTCCATTGCCAGGCACTGCTATTGCCCTTTGCATTACACAGTGAAGTCAGATATTTTGTTAATGAGAGCACAGTAGTACACAGAATTTTAATAGCAAGACAGATTAAGATGTGCTTAATGGGTGAAGCTAAATTTTGCTTTCTCCCTCTGCTGTACTGCCTCTGCCTCTCCAGCGACTTCCATGAGTTCTTCTATTCAGGAAATACTCCATGATCACTAAAAAAATACTCCACTCAAAATCTAGAAAAATTCTGAACATGTGTTTTCCTCCTACATTGAACAAAATCTCATTTGGTGTCCCAAACAGATGCAAGGCTGTTCGTTCACAGACTTTACTGATTCTTTGGGATGTCGTCATACCCAGATGGCACTGGAGGAGTAATTTACAGTGTACTGCCCCCCACAAGGGCGTTCAGTAACATGTAATACATCATCTTCCTACTCTGGAAAAAAAAACAAAATGCAGAACAAAGTCTTAAATGGAGTTCTGATGCTCAGAGTTGGACTCAGGAACTGTGGATATATTTATTATTATTTTAGTTCAGTCTTCGTATTTCAAAAGTCCCTTCTAAACCACCTCAAGGAAGGGAATGCCCAAAACCACACTACAAACCGCTCTTGTAATATGATCCCCTCGGTGCAAGTGAAGGGTCATAGCTCGGCTGGCTGTGATGACCACACAGAGCTATGGTTACCTAATTTTTTTAATGTAATTATTATTGTTGTACATATGACTGGAGGTGGGGTACTGCACACCACAGTACACAGTGGAAGTCAGAGGCCGACCTTGTGGAGTTGGTTTCCCCATTCTACCTTTACCTGGGTGGCGGGGGTGCAGCTCAGGTGGTGAAGCTTGAGAGGGCAGCGCTTTAACTACTTTACCCACAGAGCCACCTCAGCAGTTTAGTGGTGCAGGGTTTGTCCAGATCGGTTAGCACACTAAGGAGTATTGAGATGAGGTATCTGTAAAAAGCCATGACTTCATGTCCTCGGTTAGAAAGGATGAGAGTCTACACTCAGAGACCCCTGGGTACCTGCTGGATGCCGTAAGTCCAGCCCTGCCGGATTCGGTCCCGGGCCCACACGTTGTGAGCATTTTCAGCCAACTTGTCCACCATTGCTTCCTGAGACGGGGTAAGTTTTATAAAGCTCAGATCCATCGGGGCAGGCTTGTATCCACTGGTCAGCTGGTAACTGCAAAGCAAACAGAGAAATTTCAAAATGCCCTTTTTGTTGAAATCCTGTGACAGTCCTGTCCTGGTCCATCCAATCCCAAGTGTTCTGCTGAAGACTGTGGTGACCAGACCTATAGAGCAGTCAGTCAGCAAGCTCAGGCCCCTTTTGTTTCAGCTGCTGCCTAGGTAGCTAGGGAAAGCCACAGAGTCCTTAGGTTTCTGTTTATATGCCAGCAAAATGTAAAGGGAGACCACTTACCTATATCTGAAAGGCACAAAGGACCTACAACTGTGTGTTCTTAATAGTTGACACTTTGGGTGCTCAAAACAAAAATATTGATTATTTAAAATGAGCAACACTTAAGGGCTTTGTCTTCATGTAATTTTTTTTTTTTTTTTTTTTAAGATTTAAAGAGGAAGGACAGTAAGTAAAGAGAGGGAAGGGGAGAGGAAGGGGAGAGAGAGAGAGAAAGAGAGAGAGAGGAGAGGGAGCAGGACGGAGAGAGAGAGAGTAAGAGGGAGAGCGAGGGAGACCAAGTGCGTGAGTGTGAGAAAGAGAGAGAGACAGGGAGAGAGACAGAGAGAGAGAAAGAGAGACAGAGACAGAGGCAGAGAATGCACAAGTAACAGTAGAGGTCAGGTAAGATGATCAGACTCCCTGGAGCTGGGCTTTCATGTGGTTGTGAGCTGCCTGACATGGGTGCTGGGAACCACATCCAGATCTTCTATAAAAACACGATGTATCCTTAACCATTGAGCCATCTTTCCAACCCTAATACTGTTTTTCATCAACTTTTGGTGTGTGTGTGCATGCGTGGGTGCATGCATGTGTGTGTATGTATACGTGTGTGCGTGTATGTGTGTGTGTGTGTGTGTGTGTGTGTGTGTGTGTGTGTGTGTGTGTGTGTGTGTGTGTGTAGGAGGCCTACAGTGATGTATCTTCATGTATCTCCATCTTGTTTTTGAAACAGGGTTTCTCAGTAGACCTGGAGCTCACTGATAGAACTAGCCTGGTTGGCCAGTGGGCTCTCAGGGATTTAACTATCTCTCCACCTCCCCACTGCTGGGATTCCATGAACACTCCAGCAAACCACTTCTAAGTGGGCACTGAGGGGCCTAGACCTAACTGGCTATCAGCAAGGGCACACAGATAATAAAGATTGAAGACGAATCTATAAATCACTGACTAAAGCCAACGCTCATGCAAGCTATCCTCAAAGAGAAAACGATGGCTCTGGGAAAATGAAGCTAACAGGAAGCTTTCGTACTAAGGAAGCTCTTTTGATGGTTGGGAGGAGAGAGAAATGCCTTTTTAATAAAACATTATAGACAAGTTCTGTTCATGAGAAACCAGATAATCCTGACAGTTCTAGTCCTCTTCCTAAATAAAGTTTCTCCCCAAATTGTTTTGATCTGTGAATTATCTCAGTGAGAAGCAGGAAGCCTTGTTTACATTTGTTAATTTGAAGTTGAGTTCAAACTAGTTGACTCATTTTCAGGTGTAGACTGCGTGCACTTGCACACACACGCATACACACACACATACACACACACACACACAAACTTATGCACATATATATCTATGAAGGATAGATGTCATTACTCAGGTGCCATCCTCCTTGGTTTTTGATACAGCATCTCTCACTGGCCTGAAACTCACTAAAAAGATGAGGCAGGATGACCAGAAAGCCCTAGGAATCCACCTATCTCAGTTGACCCAGGTCTCTGTTTATAAGTGTACACCATCTTGCCCAGCCTTTTAAACTTGGGTTCCAGGAAATCAAACTCAGCCCTCATGCATGCAAGGCAAGCAGTTTCCCAACTAAGCTGTCATCCCACACTGTAAACTATAGTTTATTTTACCTGAGTTTCTATCACCCCGTGCAAGGAAAGAAGAAAGGTAGCTTTAAAGGAGTTTCTTTGAATAACTAATAATCTCACCCAAACTAAGGCACCATAGTGGCTATTCCTGGTTGTCAACTTCACTATACGTGGAATGAACTACAATCCAGAACTGGAAGGCTCACCTGTGATCCTGATCTTGAGGCATAGTGACTGTGAATCCCGGGACACTAAGGCAAGGAGATCTCTGAGTTCAAGGTCATCTGGGACAAAGCAAGCCCAGATCCAGGTGTGGTGGTGCACACCTTTAATCTAGGGCACACCTTCTGCTGGAGACCTACATAAGGACATTTAGAAGAACGAAGATTCTCTCTTCTTTACCTGCCTGCCTTGTGGGACTGAGCAATTGCTAGATCTTTAGACTTCTATTCACAGCTGCTGCTGACCATTGGGGAATTGGACTACAGACTGTAAGTTATCAACAAATTCCCTTACTATATAGAGACTACTCATGAGTTCTGTGAATCTAGAGAACCCTGACTAATACAGGTACCTACTACCCTTTCTCCCAAACCTCTTCACATCTGCTTGTTAACTTCAAATCATCTCACACAGTAAAGATAAATACAGGTGCCTTTGAAAGTCGTACATTCAATGGGCTAGATTTGAGGCTGCTGACATAACACATGCTTCACAGGGAGCTAGATGCTTTTAAAACCATTTTCAATCTGTAGTCATCCTAAGAAAGAAACGAGGATGTGAAGAGGTTTGGGAGAAAGGGTAGTAGGTACCTGTATTAGTCAGGGTTCTCTAGAGTCGCATCCTAAGAAAGAAACTCGTGGATTAGGGAGATGGCCCCATGAGTTAAAGTGCTTGCTGTGCTAGAGTAAAGACCTGAGTTTGGGTCCCTAAAACCAGTAATAAAACTGGATACAGTAATACCCATGTCCATAATCTTTACACTGGTAAGTAAAGGAGGAAGCAGAGACAAAAATAAGTCTCCAAAGATCATGGGCCAGTTAGCCTGGTGCACACAGTGGTGGACGATAAGAGAGACCTTGCCTCAAACAAAGTGGAGTGGAAAGACCCGAGCCTGAGGTTGTTCTTTGACCACTACATGTATGCTTTAGCACACGTATGGCCACAGTCATATATGTGAACACACACACACACACACACACACACACACACACACACACACGTTAAAGCATTAAATCAGAACGTGTATGTTAAAGAAACATGTAAACGAACTTTGGTTTCAAATGCCCATTTCCTCGTACTCATGCTCTTTGATAAGGTACACAACGATCAACCAATAGCTGCCATGAAGTACTATCTTGAAAAAAAAAAAAAAACCCAAAGAGCTCAGATTTTTCAATAAAAGGAAATAGATTGTTAATCTTGGAAGCTAAGTAGCTTGAAAGGAAGCTTCAGCTTGATTGCTGAAAATTCACAGGCAATAAAGAAGTAATTTTTGTAACAATTCTTGCAAAGCAAAATCTTGTAGCCTGTCAATAACAGACCTATCTATACAATGCACACTACCTTCTAGAACTCTCTGGAAAAGGCCTAACAAAATCAGCTACTATATCCATATCTCCTTTCATATAATTGTTGAACAGTAGTTTTTAGTACACCTACTTTACAGGCCTACTCCCTGTGACAATAACTTTATTAAATTAGCCCATTAGGTAGATATATTATATAATATATAGATAGATAGATAGATTATATATTATATATAATCTAAAATTAAGCATATGTGTAACTCAAATCCATTCACCTGACAAAGAACGAACAGTGTTTTGAAATTATTATCTTCTAGTTTTATTTTGACATGTATAAAATCTAAGAAAATAAAATAAAATAAATTACAGCCTAGGCATTGGTTTTCTTTGGAGTTTCTCTTTTAAATACTCTGTGAAAAAGAGAACAAAAGCAAACCAGACAAATCCTGCTGAGCTGCCCATTCTACTTGCAGCAAATCCCTGAAGCTGTAAACAAAGAAAACCCTTACTATCTCTTGGATGAGCAGAGACCCCCATGCTGTTACATGGCAGACCAATTGTATGCTCCATTCCCAAAGGACCCATAGACTACTAAGGGGTGCAAATGAGGCTGAAAGAGACCAACTAAAGTGTTGTAGCCAAAGCATGACAGACCACCACCACCATTCAGTGAGTCCCCCAGTTTCCCAGCCACCCCACCCTGCTTGGTATGAATCAAGTTAAATGAACCAGGGAAGTCACTATGGGATGAACACTACATGGTAAATGTGAAAAGATGAAGTCTGGGTTAAATGGGTGTTAGCTTTCAATTTCAGGAGCAAATCCCCTTTCGGGGCCTTGAAACAAATAGGGCCACTCCATGTGACTGCACAGTGGAGATATGAACAGCCTGTCTTGCTGGAAGCGTGTCTAGAAACGAATGCTTGGCTGACATTTTCATGGAAAGGGTAGAGGGAGTTCTCAAACAACGCTCTCCAGAAAACAACTAGAGCAGAAATAATGTGAAACAGAAATTAGAACTGGGAATGCCAAGGCATATATTTTTTCTATTATTTAATTTATTTGTGTTTGTTTTAAAGTAAATATCGATATGGTGAAGTCCCCCACCACACACACACACACACACACACACACACACACACAGACACACACACAGACACACACACAGACACACACGCCTTGGTTCCTTTTTGCTTGGAGATTTTCCTTTACTCCTTGGCAATCTTGAGTCAAGACTTAGGGCCATTTCAAGAGGGAAAGACTGATCATTAAGAACACTCAGCAGACAGCATCTTTTCAAAGAGAGGCCAGAGAACACAGTGCAGTGTGTGCAGACGAACTGGAAATGAAGTTTTCAGGGAATCAAACGGAAACAATAATTCTCAGTAGATTGTGATTTGGATGTCTAGGCACTATAGATCCATTTCCATGAGATACATAGGAAACAGGAAACAAGTAAAAGGTATCACTTCAAAACACAAACACAAGGTGCTGGGGCAATGGCTCAGTGGGTAAAAGTACAAGCCCAATGACCCAAGTTTGGAATCCCCCATAAACTGGGTGAAAGCCAGGTATAGAATGCAAGCATCGGGCTAGAAAGATGGCTCAGCGGTTAAGAGCACTGACTGCTCTTCCAGAGGTCCTGAGTTCAAATCCCAGCAACCACCTGGTGGCTCACAACCAATCTGTAATGAGGTCTGATGCCCTCTTCTGGTGTGTCTGAAGACAGCTACAGTGTACTTACATCTTAAAAAAAAAAAAAAAAAGAATGCAAGCATCTGTGATTCCAGTGTTCCCTACTGGGAGATAAGACATAGAGAGGAAGAGTCTCCAAGAGTTCACAGGCCAGTTGGCCCGATGTATGCAGTAGCAGGCAGAAGAGGCAGAAAGGTTGTCCTGTAACCATGCATGAACCTGCACCACATAACATGAACATGTACACACACACACACACACACACACACACTCATAATGTGTACATATGTGGTGTATGTATAGGCACATGTTTCTATATGTGCACAGATACCACTTGTGCATGTACACATGAACATTTGTTTGTAACCCGAGACTGATGCCCAGAATCATCCTCCATTCCTTGTTCATTTTGCTCACTGAGTGAGACAGGCAGGGTCTCTCAATAAAAACAAGAGTTTACTACCCCTTACACACTTGAAGGTAAGTGTTTTGACTACTAAGCTGTCTCCTCAGTCTGTGTAAAGTTTTGAAATCTGCGCTGCATAGCCAAGAGCACGGGCCTGTCTGTCTCCTCCAAGGTTCATTCCAGCGTGCTGAAGATACAGATCAGTTACCAGGTACGGGCCAGCCATTCAACTTACTTCTTGGGCAGCTTCATTTTCTTCACCTTCTCTTCAGCATGTTCATCCGCTATACCCACGTGACATCCTAATGCCAGCAAAGTCCTGGAAAGCAACAACAACAGAGATGAGCTTGAAGAACCAAGTCCCTACATCTGAGAGCAGCCAGAATTAAGACCATGCAGGAGTGAGACCGTATCATCCACCGTGCAAGGAGAGTATGAGGCTCTCCTTCCAAAGGTAAAGGAAACATATATCCACCAGTTTACTTCCAGGTAAAGGGACAGACAATGAACAATGGAATGGCTCAAACCCTTAGCACTAGAAAGCTGACCCCCCGCATGCGTGCACGCACACACGCACAGCCTTTTCTAATAGCTCTGTTTCTGTCTCTAAACATCCAGTGTTTCCAGTTCCTCTGTGTGGTGCTGAAGTGGAGGTCTCCACATATGGCAAATCAGATATCTGGGTTTGCACACGAGGGCTGGCACTACCGTGTTCTACTTTTTACCCCAGTAAGTATATGCAGGAGCTATTTCTCTGTAAGTTGATATTCCCACAGTCTACTATAACCTTCCTGGCATTGTTCTATCCCATAAAGCTGATAATGCCCAAAGTGATTTGTCTTAATGCATGTATGTGTACTGTGTGCATGTCTAGTGGCTATAGGGGTCAGAGAAGATATCAGAGTCCCTGGAAGTGGAGATATGGATGGTTGTAATTTACCATGGGGATGCCCAGAACGGAACCTGGATCCTCTGCAAAAGCAGTTATCTCTCTTAACTGCTGAACTATCTCTCCAGACCTATTTATTGTTTTTTAAATATTTTGTTTGTTTGTTTAGAGGGACACACGTGAGTAGAGGTCAGAAAAAACTTGGAGAAGTCCATTTTTTCCTTCCGCTGTGTAGGTCCTGGGATCAAATTGCATTTGCCAAGCTTGGTGGTAAGTGCTTTAACTGCTGAAACATTTCATTACTGAAATAGGCTACTTGTTATTGTTGGAACCATCAAAATATTTTAACGTATTTCCTCTTAATAGTCTTTCAAGGCAATTTTCAATCTTTGCCTCAAACAATGCTAAAATGAATACACTTAATACATACTAAAACCCAGGACCACCTGATCCATCTGTCTAGACATGCGCATACATCATGCCTGTCCATATATTTTATCTAGTCATCTAGATAGAATTGCATGGATGGGTGGGTGACTAGAGAAACATTATTAATAAAATAAAGAGTTTAACAATTAAAACAAGGCTAACCAGCAACAGAAGAGCAGAAATTTGTCAAATGGAGTGGACCCAAGTTGTATTTACACAATAACAGTATCCTGAGGCAGAAAGTGTGTTAACCATTGTCCCCTGCTCAACCCTCCATTCAGTAAGTATTTGTTAAATGCCTGAGTGCTGAGTCCAGTGCAGTGGACAGCAGAAACCTATGATCCAGGTCTTGGGATCAATGAAATGTGAAAAGAGCTAGGAAACCTTCAACTGGGAATGCCAAAACCAGCTCAGACAATAATATTTGGATTTATTTTAAATTTAGGTGATCAGCCTGTGAGTACATGTTCACTAAGAAATCGGATTATACCATAATTCCTAAGCCAGTGCACGTGTGGATGTATGTCCTATATGAACTTTAACAGCTCTTATGTTTCTATCGAGGAACTGCAACGTTAATTACACTTTGCAGAGATAGGGGCTTTGAGTCTATGCTGACAAAGTCACATTCGATGATAAGATTACAAAGGCCCCTAACCCATGGAAAACTCAGTTGGTATATGCCATCTTCTTATGGGCTTTATTCTTCATAACTATTTTGTTTTAACTATGTGTCTATGTGTGGGTTTTCCACAAAGCACAGTACCTAGAACTGGATTTACAGGAGGTTTTGGATCTTCTACGGGAGATGTATGTATCAGTAATTACTGTGCCAACTCTCTAGCCCTTTCCTATGGGCTCTAAAGAAAGCCAATGGCTTCTGCAAACTGTGGTGTGACCTTCTCAGTAGAGACTCATGCAGCCTTTTAATCCTCTTCCCAGCAAGCCCTTCCTAGAGAAAGTGTGGCTTTATCTCACACAGAGAGTAGACTATCACAGGGCCGGGCTTGAACAAAGAGACACAGGGCAGTGGGGATCCACCGGGTTTAGCGCTGTGGATAAGGCATGCTCCAAGGTACAGAACTCCTGCAGCTCCCAGAGTGCGAGAGCTAAAAGGTGCTTACAAAGAATGTCAGTAAAACCAGATAAAGTTTAAATTGTGGAAAATTACAATTTTTTACAATAACTTTGAGAGCTATCATAATAAGGATAACTAGTACCTCAAAAATAAGGCTCTGTTGGTATAAAGGGTTAGATAAGGACGAAAATACTCCAGGCAGACAACACAGCCAAAGTCTGGGGATATATGTGGTGGGGAGAACAGACCTGAACAGACAAGATGGACATTTGTAGGTTACAGGTAAAAAGAAATCCTGGACAGGCTTGGCATCTACTCTAAGCTCAGTAAATGTCTCTTGCATATTGACTTGTTAGTTTAATTTGTTCACTCCAGTGAGTCACATTATGCAGATATTTTGTCAAACACTATTCCAGATCATTCCAGGAAGGTGTTTTTGGGTTGAGAACAACATTTAAATAGACTGACTTTGGACCAGGTGAAAGCACAAGACACACACACACACACACACGCACACACACACACACACACACACACACACACACACACACACACACACACACACACACAGATTCCAGGCAAGAACTGTGTTTCGGGAAGAATGCAATGGACTCTGAACATTGCTGTTTGATTCTGTGGGGTAGCCCATTCCAAGTACATACACACCTAACCCAGTGTATGTCTCTGTCCATGTCTCTTTCTCTCTGTGTCTGAATATTTCTCCATGTCTCCATGTCTCTGTATATGAATATTTCTATGCCTCTTCATGTCTACCCCTGAGGGTTTGTTTGTGTGTGTGTGTGTGTGTGTGTGTGTGTGTGTGTGTGTCTATCAGTCTCTCTGTATATAGATAAATCTGTTTGTGTCTCTGTCCACCTTCTTCTGTGTGTATATGTATGTGTCTCATGTGTACGTGTTTGTGTGTGTATGTGGTGTGTCTGCCTGGTCTATCTATCTGTCTCTCTCTCTCTCTTTCTCTCTGTGTCTCTACATAAGCATGTCTACTGTTTTCTTCCTGCCTGCTTCACTCCTCTTCTTATAATGATATATTATGTGTGTCTCTTGAAGCAGTTTCTCTCCTACCATCTTCTCTTGGCTCCCCTGCTCTCTCTCCCCTCCTCTCTTCTTCTGCCTCTCTCTCTCTCTCTCTCTCTCTCTCTCTCTCTCTCTCTCTCTCTCTCTCTCCTTCCCTTCCTCCCTCCCTCCCTCCCTCCTCTCTCTCCCTCCCTACCCCTCCCACTCTGAGTGTGTGATATAGATGCATGTATTCTAAGAACATGGAGATCAAGCTTTTTTCTTTACTCTGACTTTTGAAGAAATCATATACAGGAACCCAAGTGAGCTGTGAGATGCAGTAAGGGATATGATCAGAATAAACTCATGAGCAGACTCATTAGCATTCCCTTCAGGGAAAAACACTACACACAGGCGTCTACTGATTCATCAAGCCAGCCACTAGGAGCTGTTGGAAAGGAGATTAGATTATACACAGCAGTCAGAGGGTTAGCACACTCCGTGCAAATTTGTACATTTCTACACTCAGCTGGCCTAGTGATCAATTGTTAAAGTGAGAAGGGATGCACTGAAAATTTAACTAAATTATACTGTAAAATACGAAACAACAAGCCACCATGAATTATGGAACAAAATGTATGAATGCTATGTCACGACTACAAACCAAGGCCAGAGCTGCAGAGTGCCAGAGATGCTCAAGGTGACACAGAATACATTCCTTAGCTCAATTAGCCTGGTCATAGTCTGCCTTCAATAGGTTCTTCATTGACCCGTGGTGCACACACTCCTTCCAGGAAGTGACCACACAGTCTAAGATCACTCCTAAGGTGTGTCTATTTCCATGACATCTAACCTCATTGACTATATGTGGCATGCCCTGAGCACTAGCCCAGCATAGGAAATGTCATTAGGGTTTTATACTCTGAGTATGTGGTAAGCAACTTCGGTGTGAATTACTCCTTGTTCTTAGCAAACAGGAAACAAAAAGACAAATACAGCAGCAGCACGTTAATATAAGGGAACAATTTGACTGAAACTAGTCCTATAAAACACTAGAATGATATGAAGATGGGAGAGGATATTGAGGTTGGAGACATAGCGCAATTAAGAACACTTGCTATTCTCCTGGAGGATGCAAATTCAGTTCCCAAGACCTAATTCGGCGTCTCACCACTACCTGTAGTGTACCTCCAGCTCCAAGGGTTCTGACACCTCTTCTAGCTTCTACACAAGCACACATTCACATGCAGATACACACATGTACACACTACAAATAATAATAAAAGTTACACAATTTTTCAAAAATATTAGAATTTTAAAATAAAATCTGAAAGCATTTCCACTTATTCCACCCCAGCCAAACTATTTATTCCTAGGAAGATGGCAAATCCAAAATCTCTACTGGCCAAGTAACAAAAAATAAAAAAATAAAGATTCTGTGGGGGCGGTGAGATGGCTCTGAGTCGAGTGCTTGCTTTGCAAGCATGAAGACTTCCCTGGGATACTCAGAACCCACGTTTTTAAAGGCCTGTGTGGCAGTGAATGTCTGTAAAGACAGCACCAAGGAGACAGAGAGAGGAGAAGATGCCTGGGGCCTGCTGGCCAGCCAGTCTAGCTGATTTGGTGAGCTCTGGGTTCAGTGAGAGATGGGCTCAGAAAATAAGGGGAAAGTACTTAAGAAAGGCGTGGGTGCATGAGTGTGTTAGTGCGTGTGTGAGTGCATGAGTGTGCATGTGCATGTGCGTGTGTGTGTGTGTGTGTGTGTGTATGCAGAGATATATACACATATACTGTACACACATATACTGTACAGCTCCCTTTACGAAAGCCCATCATCAAAAATGAAAGTCTGGTTAACTCCTATAAGTAATTCTCCTAAATATATTAAATCGGTGCTCTTTGAAATAACTGTGGTAAAGGGCTAATTTTCTCTTCATTCTATTTTATCAGTCTGATGCTATGGTAAATAAATATAATAAAAACTGTTATATAAAATTAAAGCATTTAAATCAAGATGTATGTACCTCTATTTTTAAGTTGTTACATTTATGAAGGTTTCTCCTTTAAATTGTAATGAGTATTTTCAACCATTTAATTTTCATATCTAAAACCAGCGTAGCCCTGTAAAGGTTTGTGACTAGCCCAGTCTCTGGTTCACACTCCAAGCAGTGTAGTTAGATTCTAGAACTCTTGTATCCTTTAATTCCCTCAAGCAATCATAGGCTTCCCTTTGGGAAATACTGATGTACAACAAGAATACATAAAAATAAGAGGGGCCACCGCATCTCACAGAGCCTTCAGTAGAAGCCATGGAGCCAGGGTGGGACCAGATCTGACCCAGGTGAAGGCCCACAGGACTGTGTGAACTTTCACAGTTCCTAACTGCCAAAGCTGAGGACCCAAGGAAGAATGCCAAGTGGTTCAGGAGTTAAGTCCACAGGCACAGGGCAATCTCTAGCCTTCAGCTCATTGTACAGACCCAGGGAGGATGTCAGAGCTGACCAGAACAGTTCCTAACCCTCTGATACAGACTAGGAACAGTGCTTCTGTCTACCCATAATCATTCTACATAGGAAGAGAACACTCTACCCTACGAAGACTTGCCCTCTTAGGAACATTATAAATACCCACAGATAGAAGAAGTTTGAATTTGAAAAAAGATGATGGATAGATAGATCAAATAATAAAAGAATAAATACGTAAATAAGAAAGATTCAATCACCAAACAACTATAGAGCCATGTATGAACAAAGAAATAAAACCAACTCAAAGTCAAATTCCCAACGAATATTGATCCAATCCACCTGCACTTTATGGAACTTTCTACAGTAGAAATAGCTTCCTGGCAGAATCAAAGTGATAATGTCAATACTTGGCAACCTGAACTTGATAAAATATAGAGGCACTCACTTGAGGGTTTCCAGAGACATCTGCAAATTGTAGTTGCGTTCCTGTTCCGGAAGCTTGCAGAACTCCACCAGACATGGGTGCTGTCTCTTGTTGTCATCTCTAACCTGAAACAAGAAGGGGAATCAGCATAGAGGAGCCTCCAGGGTGAAACATAGCTGTGTGGGGATAAATGAGGAGGTAGAACTCCCTGACAGCTGGCCCTGAGAAGCTTCTAGAATCTTCAAATGTCTATTGAAAGGCTGGCATGATCTACACTCCCTACTCTCCTCCCATTGGCGTAGCTTAGTTCTCAGCTCCACACACTTCTGCCATGCTGGCTCCATGAACCCATGAGCATGCCCACTAGGTTCCTTCCAGAATCTGCTCAAATTTTTCCATGAAGTTTACCCCATCTGCCTTCTTAATGTAGTGATCTGCCCACTGACCCTACTGACAATTTTTTTTAATTGTGCGTATTGCATGGAAATTAATTAGATCATTTGAGAGAGAGGAGTTTGCTTAGTAGCCCAGAGCAGCCTTGAAATCACTAGGTAGCCCAGACAAGTCTCAATCTCAGATCTCCTGCCTTAGGCTCCTGTATGCTAGGATTGCAGGTCTGCAACACTATACCTAAGAGAGTAGATCTTTCTTTGATTTATTGCTCCTTTCACTAGAAATCAAAAGCAGGCATTCTAGCTAGCCCTTGGATCATATCCATGCCCCTGACACATGGCATTAACTTAGAAATTAACTCCATGAGACGATATGGCAATGACTTTAGATTTACTTAGCAGCGCCTTTTCCATCTAGAATCAATCTGCTCAGGGACATGAATAAGCAACATGACTGACACACATAAACTCTGAGCTGATTTTGGTTGCTCGTCTCAGCCTTCACAGTAACCTTCTGAGATCACGAATGAACCTTAGCAGATTGATTAGCACAGTAAAGACTTTCTTCATAGAAATCTTTGCCAGTGTCCCTTGATGTCTACTGGGATCTGGGTGTAGGATCTTATCAAGCTTGCTAGAACCCTGATCCAAAATTACCCATTGATGCTCAAAATCCCTTCTCCAAGATAGCAATGTCTGTATACATAGACCATGGGATGTATGCCCTCCCCATGCATGTTTTAAGTCACCTCAGAATGGCTTCCCACACCGGAAGAACTCAAACTTATCACCAATGTGAATTGTTTTTCCAGTTTTTTTTTTTTTTAACCTACACATGACTGAATCCAAGAATGTAAAATCCCGTGGTAAAAGCCAAGTGCATTAGTGGTCACACTACATTCAAGATTGCAGGAAGGAATTAATGAAGATGTCTTCTATTCTTGGCTTAGTAATTAAATTTTTGTAATCTTTGTAAAGACCTAAATTACACAGGCATCCCTGCCCCAGTGGCACCTTGATGACAGCCATAAGCTGTGAGGGAACAAATTACTCCATGGGAATAATTATCGGGTTCTATATATGCCACTGGAAAAGTGTGCAAACATGAGGTTTTTCTTTTCTCTTTTTTCTTTCTGCAGAGCCAAATTAGAAATCATGACTTTATCCCTTTCTTTCTTTGGATCATTAGAAATGAATAGGATTTGCAAATGAAGCAGAGTTACAAAACTGAACTGAAGACTCTATTCTTGAGTCCTAAATTCTAAACATGAAAGCAAAAGTGAATTAGCCCTGACACAATCCCCTGTTCTCTGTAGTCTCCTACTTCTCTACCCTAGGCCAGAGAAGAGATAGCACTGCCACGCTTTCCAGGTGAAGAGAATGAGTCTTCCCTTGCCTATCCCTCCCCTCTCTTACCATAGCCTACTCTTTCTTGACTTTGCAATGTCTCACCACCCACTTCTAGGCACCAGGGTATCAGAAACCCATCTCCCCTCCAATACCTGTTTTACCCTCTCTGCCCCTGCCACATTAACCTCAAGCTTTCATACCATCAGAGTTCTTTGAGGTTTTGTCCTCAGTGTGGGGACAAAAGCATGTCACCTCTCACCACTTTAGCCCTCTATAAAATAAAATCACACTGTAAGCAAAGCTCTTTGTCACGTGCCTTCTATTCTCATGGCCAGAATCACCTCTCTTCCTCTGTACCATGGCCCCTTGAGTCAACCTGTGATTATACTGTGCCACTGGCAGGTCACTGGAAATGTCCCATTTCTTCTTCCACCTCCTTTGGCATATGCAGAGTCTTTGCCTAGATCATAGTCCTGGTCTCTGCTTGCCAAATTATCTCCTGTGCCTAATATTTGAGTTCACCTAGAAGCCTTCTTTGATTTCTAAAAGGAGGATCTACATTATTTCTTTTTCACTCTGAGGTTGTATGTCTGTCACTCAACTAAACACAAAGTCCCCAAAAGCCAAACAGAGTCAAACCTACTGGTTCAGGTGTATCATCTCAGCTACCAAGAAGCTAAAGCAGGGAGATTTCAAGTTCAAGATCAGCCTAGGCTACAGAGTGAATTCAAGGCCAGCTAGGTCAACTTGGTGAGACTCAGGCTCAATGGTAAAAGTGAAAAGAGGACTGGAGGATGCACCTTAGCAGGAGAGCATGCTGTTCCCTTAGTACCTGGAAACTCGGAGGGCTTGGCATGTAGCAGGAAGAGCATATGTGATGTTAAATGGAACTAGATTTAGCCAACGTGTTATGAGAATTATTTCATTCTGTTGTTAAACAAAACACATAACTAGAGTTTCTGGAAACCATTTGTCTGAGGTGGTCATCTTGAAAAACCATCTCATCTAAGCACAGGCCCAGTAAATGGCTGTCAGTATGTGGGAATTCATTATGTCTTTTGCACAAACTCTTTCTTAATCCTCCAAGCCTGTAACATCCTTGTTTTCACATTGAAACTTTTGGCTAATTTTGCCCATGGCTCCTCTGGCAGCTGACACATTGATAGCCTTTCTCCCTGGTGATTTCAGCCAGTGGTCCAATCCTATATTTAGCATTTATCTACTTCCTTGGTTTTTAATGAAGCCAAACAAGGTGGGTAACTCACATCTGTAAGCCTAGCAAGTGGGAGTTTAAGGCAGGAAGATGGACATAGGGTTCAGTGCCAGTTCAGGTCACACAGTGAATCCCTACCATCTCACAAAAACTAAAGCAAGCAAAGAACGAAAAAGCCAAAGAATGAATCTGTCTTTGCCAGTTTGAGCAATGTCTGAACATTATTTTGTGGGGGATGGATCTTGATTTGGAACTGAGTTTCAGAAATTATACAGTAAAAAAAAAAAACTAAGAGTGTCAGGCCCTAGTAGCTGAGCTAGTGTGGCACACTGCAGATCTCTCCAAGAGTTTCCCCAAATACACAGCCTAGAGCTGCTGTTCTTGGTGGCCCCCTGCCCATCAGAGGTATAAAGTAAGTCTATTGCTGAAGACAACATGCCCTTCAGAAACACGGCCCAGAGACCCATGAGGTGGACTCGACATGTATGCTTCCTCCCTAAGGACTAGCGTTCATGGTACCAGAAGGCACCATGTAAATTTCCAAAGTAGGAAGGCCACTAAAACTGTACTCACTCATGAGATCTATGGAACAAATCAACAACTAGCATGGTATGCTAATCAATCCTACAGGGCAGTAGTGGTGCAAATAGTCTGGTAGTAACCAACAGCTCTGTAATTAAGACTCAAGAACTAGCCAATAAGATCAAAATCATGCCTGGTACTAGACACCTAGCTAACTAGTCAGTGCTAGTAAAGTCATGGGTATTTAAGAAGAACCTACAACTACTGCTTTACTAAGCCAGCGCAATCTTTAACAACTTACCTAAACATCTGTTCTAATACCCACAGATAAGTGTAGTCTTTACCCTTTATCCAGAATACTTTCCTTTGCAATAGTTTCCTTCACAGAAAACTATAGCCAAACAAAATGCAGAGTTGTAGAGACCAGCCCCAATGGATACATCTACAAAACACACGCATCTAAGGTGCAGGGAACATTGTAGAATAAGGGGCACAAAGATTTTAAGAGACAGAAGACCAGGGAGTTTGATGTGAGTTTGTGGAACTATAGGCAACTAAGGGATGCTGAGTTCACAACAAAATGTCTTACCTAATACCAAATGGTCAACCTTGAAAATATACACTCTAGTTACATTATACAGGCTACACAGGTTATACTTAGGAACAAATTCATCTACACACACTTGTTTTCCATATATAAATATATAACATATATAACAATATATAAAAATATATAACCATAATTAATGGGGAAAGAGCTACATATTTGAAAGAGAACAAGGAGAAGTATATGGGAGGAAAGAGCAAGGAAAAATGATGTAATTGTACTCTCAAAAAAGTGAAAAAAGTAAAGAAAGAAAAACTAGGTAAAGTAGAAGGCAGAAAGTGTAATCTCCAGTTGATGAGCTGTTCTCATAACTATGTAACTTCTGCCAAGATGACCATAGAAAATTTCTGCATGACTCCCATTAAGGAGACTAGAATAATGACCAGAGTCCAGTGCTCTGTAGCAACAGCCCAAGTTGATAGTCTTTATACGAGAGACTAAGTATTTGTCAAAGGACAAAATACTACACATACATGAACAGTTAGCATGACTACCAACCATAATCACATACGCCATTCACAGCTCAACATGACACACTGAATCATGGAAAAGCATGCCAGCCTTTGGGAGACTTAGCACGGTACTACTCTAAAAGCACAAGATCCTGGCAAAAATACATTTATCACAAACTGAGATGTCATAGAGTTATATGCTATTCCAAGCAAAGTTTTACTGACAAATTATAAAGTAAAATCATTTAGTATTTAGAAACATATAAACTATTATTGGCCACATCGCTCTCAAATCATAGAACCAACTGTGAACATCTACCCACAGGTCTGGGCTGCTACATGTTCTGGGCTAAAAGAATATCAGAGAACAAAAAGAAAATGACGTATCTATTTTCATTCCAATTTCGACTTTTGTTTCTGCTGTGTTCTAGCTTGGAAATGAATGCTCATTATCTATATTTAGCTTGATTTTTTAAAGTAAAACTTTCAATCCATACCCTAGTAACTTTCGAGTCAGGAAGTCTGCCATTACTGTATTCCCTTTGGCTTTTAAAAAGACAGACACGGAGCTAAGATACCTCAAAAACAAAAATCAATTCTATTGATTCATGTCGCACTACAGCAGGTTCAACAAGAAAATGTTATCTTTCCAAGTGATTTATGAACAGCATCTGAGAATAAATTTCAAAATCATATACCGGACCATACTGCCAGCCAAGCTCAATTTTATTCATAACCCAGAGCTCGTGGATATTTTCTGCCAGTCTTTCTCTTATCCTTTCCAGGTGAGGAGGCAACACAATCTGGAAAAAAGGAGGAAAAAACGCTCATAAGAAACAAATGCTGGAAGGTACTGTGCCAACTACCCTTGCTCAGCACCAAAAGAAATGCCTCACAGAGCATTAAGATACCACAAAATCACTGGGCACTTATCCAGCTATTTCATGGTTTGTGTGTGTGTGCGCATGTGTGCATGCGTGCATACATTTAGGATTGCAAATAAATGAACAGACACAGAGAACAGGGTAAAGTACAATAAGGCAGAAAAGACCAATTATTGGATGGTGATTGATTGACTGATTTCGTGATTTACCGGAAGCACTACTCTCACTGCCTATTTGCCAAACATGACTTCACTTGCTGCCTAGAACAGAATGACCTGGAGAAAGAGCTAAAATGGTGGGTCGTTGCCATTAACAACCCGCTGACTGCCACACGGGCTTCTGTAAAATCTTGCACCTTGCAATTTTACAGTATAAAATGAAAATAGGAACTGGACCCAGCCTTGAAGCCTTTCAGGAGCTGTCCTGGCTTCAGCCTAGTGGCGACATCTCCTTTCTTCCACTCTCCTTGGTGTCAGTCAGGGTGCTTCTTCCAGAAAAATTCCCGAGAGCACAGTGGTTGAGACAACTGAGAGATGAGAGTGGATATGGACCAATACCAAAGTGTGCATCAGTCAGAAAAAGAAACCACTCCAGTACTCTAACGCAACCCGGCCAATGTCCACAGGCCTGAGTGTAGGGCAAGTTGGAAGGCTGCAGATAATCCCCTGGCTCCGGAATCCTGAACATCTGACAACCATGACAGGTTTCCACTAACTCTGCTGTGCCCCTTTCAGTGTGTCCCCAATATATGCTCAAGGAGCAGAGCAGGCCATCCCTTACACTTTCCCATTAGAGCTCGATAAACACCAAGGTGCACATGAGTGCATTCAGGCATGCATGTAGAGGTCACAGAACAATTTGAAGTAATCAGTTCTCTCCTTCTTCTATGTGGGTACCAGGGACTGAAGTCAGGTCATCCTTGGTGGCAAGTGCCTTTTACTGGGGAACTGTCTCTCCAGCCCCAACGCTAATTGCTGTAATAAAACTTTCAAGACTACCCAGAACAGAGACTTAAGAAAAATAATGTAACACTATGATACATTACAGCATAGTAGGTTGAGACACTACTCTACAGAATGCCAAAACACAAAGCAGAAACCATACGAATGGAGGACAAAGAGGGGCGCTTTATTTATGAGACCCATCAGTTGCATGGCTAAAGATGCGCTACTGGGGGCTGCAGCACAAGCTTGCAAGCACCTGCAATTGGGCAGCCACCAGTGTCCCTTTCTGTACCTGGCTGGTGTCCACAGGAACAGGTGTGAAGGCAGCTTGGGTCAGGGACACTGTAGGCCCCAGCAGGTCTCGTGTGTATGTCCTCTCTTGCTTATATTCTCGGCTGTGTTCCACCTTCAATTTCTCTTTGGGCAAAACAGCTTCATAGCAAGCTGCATAGCCCGGTGGAGGGAGAAATTTGAATTCTCCGTGTCTCCCCCCAAGCAAAAAGCGAACCCTGCAAAGGAAGCAAATTTGCATCAATTATATCTTTGATATACATATGTATGCTTTCTAGTTGAAAATATTGGTAACATTTGTTAGTACAGAACTAACATCACAAGCCACATACTACCCAGATATGGCTTAAAGGAAAATTGCCCCTTGTAGCCTCATGCATCTGAACACATGGTTCCTAGCAGGTGACACTGTTTGGGGGAGGTTTTGGAACCCTTAGGAGGTGCAACCTTGGTGGAGGAATAAATGCATTGCTGGAGATGGGCTCTGGGGTTTACAGCCTCACCCCCATTTCCTGCTCTGGTTCTGTTTCCTGTATAGGATAGAAATGTGACCATTCACTTTCTAGGCCATGCGTTGCCTGCCATTATGAACTCTAACCTTTGGGACTGTAAGTCAAAACAAACAGATCAACAACAGCAAAGTAACTAATACAATATCATAATAGTCTTATCACCTTGGAATTGAAGAGCCTCTCCCTATAAGAGGTTAAACACAAGAGCATCATTATGACCAAAGCAGAAAACATAGCTCAAGTGTATTCATGGGGCATTGATGACCCAGTACTTGATGACCTAGAGAGAACAGTTTCATGATGGAAGATGCATTACTATATTTCCATGAATAAGGGACATGTTTTCAGCCACTCCATGCCCCAAGGCCACCAAGGGCTAATCAGACAGAGTGAGGATGACACCTAACTATCTGTGTGCTTAAAAATGATAGGATCTGGATGATTGTTAGGAAAAAACAGGCACTGTGTTGAATCTGATTTCCTAGAGAAACTCCCCAAAGAAGCTCTAAGTTTCACCTCTGTTTGCTGAAGAAAGCAGGTGACCATAGTTATAATACTTTGCTAATTTCAACAACAGCAGAGTACTCACTAAGATTTTGTGCCCGTTATGTTCAATTAAAAACAATGTGAGCTTTATTGAAGGAGCTTTGAAACAGCCACGTGACAGTAGTGATCTAGGTATTCAGCTTACAAAAAAAATAATAATAATACTTTTAACTCCTTACGATCAATCTTCTGTTTTTTCATTTCTATTCCCCAAAAGGAAGTAGGATAAAATAATGTAAAACCTTTAAATAATCTGCAAACTTAGAGAAAGAAGCATAATTTGTGTAAGTACGCCAGAAATGGCTGCATCTTCATGGATAGCTAATGCATCTGGATTGCTTTTCTTCTTTATGCTGCTTTATAACTAGAAATATCCCTTGGAAATTATTATAACTTAAGAGCAACCAAAGCAAAAGAAGACAGTTGGTAGGAATAAGAGAGTCTTTCTTATTAGGGAAACACACAAATACAGTAACTAGTAAAAACATGAGCATTTGCCATGTTTCCAAGCCATCATGGAATTCAAGTGTTCTTTTTTTTTTTGTTTTGGTTTGGTTTGGTTTTTTGTAGAATTTCATCTATCCTCCTTTATAAAACTCCATGGTAAATTTGAGAAATGGGCGTGAAGTTTCAGGTCACTAAAAGTAAGAAAGCCCCAAAGTGTTGCACGGGTCAATGAACATGCGGGCAAGAGAAGGGACTCTATGGTGGACATCCATAGGTAAACAAACATCTCAGAACAAAGGACTAAGGTTAGCAAGGAAGAGGAGAGTCCTCTGTGGAAGCCTGAGAAGCAAGAACAGAAACAGACCAAGCAGCAGAGAAGCACTAACTTTATTCCTGCAGAGAAACTGACAACCGGAAAGAACAGGCCATCGATATTGAAGTTCTCAAACATCCCTTGCACAGGTTGTCCATTAATGCGAAACGAGATGCTCGGGGCACTTAGATCTAAGCAGCAACTTATGACGTCATCAGTTCTCAGTAGGTGCTGGTTGGGGGAGCTCACCGTTCGAGCTATACAACCTGTTGGGGGAAATGGTAAGTAAAGTGAGGTTTAACATGAAGAGTCATCCTCAGTCATACAGTAAGAGTGAAGGACCGAAACCAAGGAAGAATGCACTGTAGAGGTTAATGTGTACTGTCAACTGTGCAGGACTCAGAGTCACCAAAGTAACAGGCCTCAGGCATTACCTAGACCTTAAAGGTGGGCAGCATCATCCCCTAGGCTGAAATCTCAAACTACATGAGGAGTACAAAGAGAGCTGACACCAGCAATGATACTCTTTGCTTCCCGGCTGTGCATGCAGTATCACCAGGTACTTCCTGCTTCCTGCTTCCTGCCTTCATGCTTTCCCTGACATGATGGACTGTACCACCTGGAACTGTAAGCCAAATGGATGCTTCCTCACTGAAATTGTTTTTTGATGGGTATTTTATGTGAAGCTCCAAAATAAGCATCATGTGATATCGTGTGCTAAACTCTGGGTCAGGAAGAAAGCAAACTTTTTTCTTTTTTTTTTTTTTAAATAGGAGCTAGAGAACTTGGGTGGAAAATGGGCCTTGTTGTATTTAGAAATTTCTGCATGCATATGAATGCTATTTGATGCAGAAATTATCTCAGGGAAAATAAAATAATATCAGAGGATATCTAGAAAAGCATCTAACTTCCAGTAGCACCCAGCCATCTACCACTTGACTTGTATAGCCCTTGGCAAATGACTTACCTTCTGAACCAACCTGCCTGTCTACCTACCTACCTTCCTTCCTTCCTTCCTTCCTTCCTTCCTTCCTTCCTTCCTTCCTTCCTTCCTTCCTTCTACTTATTGTTGCAGGTTTTTTATGCAGGTTTTTTTGTTTTGTTTTGTTTGTTGTGTTTTGTTTTTCAGGACAGGGTTTTTTCTCTGTAGCCCTGTCTATCCTGGAACTCTCTGTAGATCAGGCTGGTCTTAAACTCAGAGAGCCATCTGCCTGTTCCTCCTGAATTCTGAGATTAAAGGCATGCACCATCATGCCTGACATTGATTCATTACAAGCAGAAAACCAAATGCTACTACCACCTTTTAGAAATAGTATGGTGAAAAAGTAATGATTTAGAAGCAGCAGTGTCAGGTGCAGTGATGGTTGGTATCTCTTCTGACATACCCTTGTAATTTTTAAAATCCAAAATAAAGCCAGGATAGTGAAAGCAGGAACTGTCACTGTTCTTGCAAGCATATTGCTTATCATGAGAGAATTAAAGGCCAATTTGCTTTTGTTTTATAATAAAACTTATTTACACATGGTTTGAGCTGGCTTTTTGGTCCAACAGGATACACTCAGAGGCATGAAGTTATTTGACAAATGTTGTACTTTCTACTGGATAACCAATGGTATCATCCCACTCTTGATGACATCACAAGTCCTCAGCTAATTAGTTCCGAGGGGCATCCACTATACATAGCATACCACAAAAAAAGAAGTTACTGGTCTCCTCATAACACAGGCTGACAGGCACAAATATATCCACAATTAGAGCAAAGATAAAAACAGTCCTCATGACTCATGCTTTGCTTTAAATTTTTCATTTCATTTCTCATTTACTTAATATGTGTCTATTTGTGGATGTTATGGTGATTTGAATAAAAATGACCTCCAGGGGCTAATATATTTTAATGCTTAATTATCAAGGAATGACACTATTTAAAAAGGATTTGGAGATATGGCCTTGTTGGAGAAAATGTGTTATTGGGGGTGAGCTTTGAGGTTTCCAAAGCCCACAGCACACCCAGTATCTGTCTCTTTCTGACTGCAGATCAGAATGAAGTTCTCAAGTACTTCTCTAGCATCATGTCTGCCTTCCATGCCTGCTGCTATGTTCCCTGCTATGATGATAGTGGACTAAACCCCTGAATTATAAGCAAACCCCCAATTAAATGCCTTACTTTATAAGAGTTGCCTTGGCCTTGGTGCCTCTTCACAGTGACAGAAAAGGAACTAAGACAGATGCATGTGCACACATGCACTCAGACACAAGCGTGTGCGATGATGTGTTTCTGGAGGTTAGAGAACAACTTGTGCCAATGTGTTCTCTCCTATTGTGTGTCTGCTGGGGATCAAAGTCAGGTCTTCTGCACCAAATCCACCTCCATCCCTCGTCCTTTTCATAAGCACACATGCACACACACACACACACACACACACACACACACACACACACACACACACACCCTTTTATTTCTTGCATGTGCTCTAAAAACACATTTAATGATCGCCTCTACTTTCTAAAATGTGGACACTGTTTTAATCTTATCAATGTGCAACTCTTCCAGCATCAGAATCATTATTAGGTAAATCTTCTAGATGAATATTGTAAGGGCAGCTTTAAAAACAAGAAGAACCAAAAGCATGACAGCCAAGCAGCTCCTGGGAAAATGTTGATTTCCTTGTTAATGTCAAGACCCACAGTTAATAAGAATGTTTCTATTTTAGACATGATACTAAAATTACACATCTACTACAACCCAATATATTGTTCAGTTTGATGGACACTGCCATGATAAGGCAAATGAAAACTGAAGGGTCATCCATGTCCTTTGCTCTGGAAAGTCTGTAACTAAGGCAGAGGGTCAGTGAAGAACTGAGGCTACGGCTTGAAGGACACACATAGTGTGGAAGGTGCTTGGTCACATCTCTAGGCAGAGAGCCTCTCCCTGCATACTCCGCTGGACTATCCCCACTTTCTGCTTTAGTCCACAGGGAGGAACAGCAGGTAGACCCACAGCCTTGGGTGATGATTCCAAACTGATTTTTCCAGTATACATCACAGCCTCCTCCATAGATGTTTTTAAATTTCAATTCTCTAAAAGTACCCAGAGCTTTCCAGTCTTGTCCTAATCTGGGATGGTTCAATAACAGTGGTGTACACATAAGTGAGTGTCAGAGAATAAATGAAGATGTCACTCAAAACTTGACTTGGAGTCAAATCCCTGCTCCTAGGAATACTTGTCTCCAATTATACAATGTTCAGTTGTAAAATATGTGTTCTCCCCTAGAAACTGCCAGTTTGATGCCTTAAATCCTACAGCAACCATTAAAAGGAAGAAAAGTATGAGAGCAGATCCAGGAAGTTGTCTCAATTGGTATGAATGTGACGTAGAATGCAGGCAAGTTCCACCAACTTTACATGGGTCCTTGTTGACAGAACAAATTAGTAAGTAGAATAAACATAACTCATTACAACCATAACACTAACTCGTTTCTTCACACCTCAAAAGATGGACAAGGGGCTGAGGAAATGGCTCAGTGTTGACAAAGGCTTGTCACACATTCATGAGGACACAAGTTTAGATCCTAAGAACCCATGTAAAAAGCAGACACAGTAGGATGCATGACTGTCAGACCAGCACCCCTATGATGAGACAAGAGAATCTTTGGAGGGCTGTGGGTTATACACAGTAGTAATGAGACCCTGTCTCAAATTGGGTGGAAGGTAAAGACTAACACACACACACACACACACACACACACACACACACACACACACAAGAAAAAAAAGCAAACAAACAAACAAAACCCCTCACACCAAGAAAAGATTTTAAAGTTAAATAACAAGTTCTCCTAACTACAGAGCTTCAGTATAAATTTCTCTAGGCAGTCTGTGACCTGCCATCTTTCCTGGGGCACATCCACACAGCCATTATGCTCTGTCCTTATTTTTCCATTTAGTGCTTTGCCATAAGGGCCTAAAGCACAGGTTTCAGTTGCAACAGCTCGAAGCTCTTCTAATATGTCAAAAGGGAAAGTCTCAAGGTGAATGTAAGACCAAAAGTGGAGAAATGCCCAATAAAGTAGTTTGATGATGTATCATCTGAGGAACACTTCCCCCCAACCACTGCCCAGAAGAAAATACCTTAACATGGTTCATTCATCCAGCAGAGGGCCCATTTCCCATGAAGCCATTATTCTCGGAAGTGAGGGAGATGGAGTGCAGAGCTTTATAGATCTAATATACCATAAAACAGAACTCAGCCCTATGTTTGACTGAGTACTCTCTTCCTGACCTTGGGACCACACAATATTACTATGGGAACGAAAAGGGCATTGTAGCTCTGATCTGATTGGTTCATGCACCTGAAAGGAGGCGATATAAGCTATTCTGCGACCTCTAGCCACAACTCCAAGAGTTAGATGAGCTATCCAAAACACGGCTCTCTCGTGACATTTGAACTAGAAAAAAGAGGGCCAATAACTCTTTATTATGCAGCTGTAACTCTACAGAGGGCTTTGAATTCATTTATCTCATTACTATCAACTCTTGGATTTAGTTCACGTAAATATTTAAGCCCCCTTTCCAGAATTTGTTAGGCCTCTACACTCTAAATGAATATCACTCACAACCAAGAGATAAAGTTCAGCTTCTACAATTTAAGGTAACTTTCTGTGTCTCCTACACACTAAGCGTAATTTATGTCAAGGTCACTCCAGAACTGACTTAAAATGCAACTTCCTGAACTGAACATGCCTGCAACAATCGAGGTGAACTCTAGCATCTGAAAGCAATCATATTATGCAAAATAATACCATATTACTATGCAAGAAATAAGCTTCGACATAAACCTAATTATACCTATTTGTGATCTGGAGAAAGAAATTTTGAATGTCTAGCATCTGCAATAGGTATTCGGTACTGAGAATTGGCAGCCAGCTTCTTGACTGTTCATGCAGTTTTAAGTTTTCCACGTCTGTCAAGCTATGTCATGCATGGACTAATCCCATAGAGCTTCCATGTGACTGGCTTCTGCTTTTATAGTAACTCCCAGGAATCTAAACTAGCTATTGTACTATATGACTTTTGTGATGAACACTGAACCTTTGCACATACTAGTTAAAGTGATTCGGAAACACAGGAGATTCCTGTAGGTCGTTCATGCACTAGAATGCCATTTTGAAACATGCGTTCACAAGCTTTACAGCCCCTCGGACATGGATTACTCATACAAGTGTTTTCTTTTTTTCTGCAGGAAATTGTTTAAGGAAAAGGGACAGTACCTACCTGACCAGAGGTGAAGGCCATCAAACCCATAGGAGAAGAGGTCATCACCAACGCCATTGCCACCCCACTCTTCACCCCCACCTGGGTACGGCGAATACCCTTCAGTGGAAGCCCAGCCCACTCGCAGATGAGTGGCTTCTGCAGTCACAAAGGGTTCCGTGTGGTCCACCATGAGCTCGTAGTACCACTTTTTATACTGGGCTGATCCTTCGCTGACACCCAGGAAAATATTAGGCCTCATGCTTTTAGACAGAAAAGGACAAATAAAACTTCCATTGGTTTCCTTATCCATTATTTCAAATATTATTCCTGATTCTCTATGACATACACCTATGATGCCCCACATTGTCAACGTGACTGCATCTAGAATCACTTAAGAGACCAACTTCTGGACATGTCTTAGATCATGTTTCTAGATTTAGTTCATTGAGGTGGGAAGCACCATCCCATGGGCCTGGGGCATGGGCTAAATAAACATGAGGAAGCAAGCCAAGGGCCAGCATTCATCTTTCTGCTTCCTGAATGCAGTGCAAAGAGCTCGTCCATCTCATAGACCTGTTGCCATGCCTTCTCCCACCTCTACCCGCAAACTGTCAGCCAGAATTAACCCTTCCTTCCCATGTTGCTTTTGTCATGTATGACAACAGGTAATATGACCCCAGCTCCAGGGAACCTGATGCCTTCCTCTGTCTTCCAGGCATGCATGTGGTGTACATACATACCATATATCCAAACTCATAAACTGGAAATGAATAAATCTATTACAAACTGCTACACATCTAGATGCTGGATATCTAGATCTCATACCACCTCTGTTTATAGAAGAATAAAGTAGCCAGAAACCTCAGAACGTCCCTAGTTACTCTACCACACATTCTGTTGATTCTTTTTTTTTTTTTTTTTTTTTTTTTCTGGCTTACTGACTTCCTTCTAGAGAGATAAGGATAGCACAGCATGGCTCTCACTAGCTCAGCTTCTGCAGATAGACCCAAGAGCTACCTCAGCCCCACCCTCAACATCTATAAAAGTTAGACAAGAGCAGTACCAATGAGAGCTCACAAAATACAGACAGCACAAGCCAGAGGCAAATTACAGCACTAAGTAGCCTGTAGGTGACACTCATGACTGTCAGATTCCCTAAAAGGCAGACCTGGTGGAATGTGCCATTTGATCAGCTATGTAGTTTGAAATGTCTGAGGCTTGGGAACTACTGTTTTTTAACACCTGTAGGCACATTCATGAGCTACTGAAGAACAGTTCAGCTACAGCCTACTTTTTCAAAGTCCCAGCGGCAATCCATCATCTACACATGGAAGTGAACAGAAACTCTCTCTCACACCTGTTTCGGGTAAGTCCACATTTGCACGGCTCTTCTATTGTTTTATTAACCCTTGGTAAAAACAATACTTGTTCAGTGGGGTGGGGGGCACCACTCCTTAGAAAAACAAACAGACCTCCTGCCAGCTTCCTAGGGAGAGGCTGTGGTGTGAAGAGAGGACAGTGTCTGGGGACTTGCGTACCTGCTGACATGATTCACAAGCCGGGTCTGCAGTAAGAGGTCTCGTCCCGGCAGGAGATTATCACAGATGAGATGCTGATTAGAACGGACGGCAACTCCATGGCACACGCAGAGCGAACACAGCACATCCAGGACCTGAGGAATGATGGCACTTCCGGCTGACCGTGACTCAAGCAAGCATCACTTTCAACAAGGCAAACCCAACCCTAACCATGACTGATTTTATTTGCCCATCTCTGTCTGTCTTTCTCTCTGCCTCTCTCACTCTGTGTGTGTGTGTGTGTGTGTGTGTGTGTGTGTCTGTGTGTGTGTGTGTGTGTCTGTGTGTGTGTGTGAGAGAGAGAGAGAGAGAGGTGTGGTGTACATACATGTGTGTATGCATGTTCAAGTGTGTGTACATGCAAAAGACAGGTTGATATTGCACATCTCCCTGATTCATTCTCTCTACCTTATATGCTGAGGCAGGGTGTCTCACTTGAACCCGGAGTTTACCAGTTTGACTACTCTAGCTCTCCAGCTTGCCCTGGAGGTGTGTGTATGTGTGTGTGTGTGTGGGGGGGTCCTATCTCTGCCACTCAAGCCCTGTGGTTACAAGAAGCTGCACACTTTCCCAGCATTCCTGCAGATGAGAGGGGTCTGAGTGCTGGTTCTCGCGCATCCATGAGCACTTTATCATGCCTCACACGTAGCCTCAGCTTGGTCATTTTAACATGATAGTGGGTGCCCTGATGACTCCCTAGCTTCCTTTCACACACAAGGCAAGAATTGCTTGTGCTCCCACAGTTGTGAGGACCACACACTAGACAATCTTACTTCATGGAAACTAAGGATAGAAAATACTCATGACGATTTCGACACATCTTGAAATCATGTTACGTTGTCATAGATCTTAATTTACTAATTTATTTTTAACTGATACAGGAAGATGAGAGCCACACTAGTATATAGGCTACCAGGCACTACTTAGAAGCATGCATATGTTGTATGATGTTCAAATCATGATAATCCCAAACATTTATCATTTATTTTATCAGTACTGTCTTGTTTTCTAATTATAAAGTAGAAAATTAGTAAAATTCTCAACATAACTGTTAAATGAGGGAAAAAAAGATTGTATTGCATTTTTCCTTGTTTTAAATCATTAAATCACGTGTTAGGTATTTTTGCCTCTCAGTATTTTATTCCTTTTTGGGCTTGTTGGAGATTTATTCTATTTTTCCTCCCTGGTCTATATGTATTATGGCAAAAACATTTAAAATCATCTCTTCTAGGCTTTTGCAACATATGCTCCACTCTTCACCATTTAATGATTCTAGAGTTCACTCATGGAACCAGACAGCCAACCTACCTTGTGGTTTCTCCCATGCTTGTCTAAAAGGGAGATAATGGACTTGATGTGTCCTTCTTTGATGATATTCAGAGCTTCCGGGCTCTCCACTAACACACAGTGGAGGACCTCCAGGATACCTACAGACAAGGAAAAGCAGAAAGAAGGTCGACGTTTTGGGGAACCAGTTACTTTTTTGTTTTTTGTTTTTTTTTAACTCAACTGCACTCTCTCTTCTTGCCATGTCAGTGCTCAATCTGCTTGCCACAGGGCACTGTGGGAAGCAACAGGTGCCATTTGCTAGAACAGACAGACAGATATCCAAGGATGACAAACCCCAGTGGAGAGAGGTGTGGAGAGTAGCTGAGGAGGGTGACTAGAGGGAGCTGAATAGAGAGCAGTGTGGCAGGCTTGGGGAGCTCGGCAAATGTATCCCCCTCCAGACAGTCACAGAGAGGAGGAGGGGCCAAAAGAGCAGAACAGGCCTAAGTGGCAGGCACACAGGGTGGGCCAGTATCCCAGAGAAGCATGGATGGATCCTGAAGCCTTTTGGCATTTAAAACATAATTCTACAACAGCTAGATGGATCAATGGGTAAAGCACTTGCAGCCAAGCCCAACTGACAAAGTCGGGTCCCCACCCCCGAACCCCGCCAAAATAAGATGCATTTAAAAAAACAAAACAAAAAAATACAGTGTAGAAATGAAAAATACAAACTATAACCATCACAAAAGTAGAATATACCTTTTTCTGTTTTTTATAAAAGAGCAAAGACAAAGTGGGCTTCATTTTGAGAATGTTTGATGTATACCTGGAAACCACGTTCCTTTTTTTTTTTTTTTTTTACTGTACTGTCACTGGACCAGCTAAATGGCTCACTCTGATGAAGGCACTTGCTGCCAACCCTGAGAACCTGAGTATGTATCCTCAAATTGTCCTCTGACCACTACAAGTACACTGTGCCATGCCTGACCACACGTACACGCACATGTGCACACATAAACACAGTCTAATGTGATCTCAACAATAATTAACTAGCCATCCAGTATTGCTTATCTCTGTCAATAATGAAGGTGCCAACTGTCTGTAACCATAGCATACAGAGCTCTGGCTCTCTCTCCATCTCTCTAAGAATGGCACAGAATTGGGGAGAAGCTTCTAAAATCCTGTAGGAAAGTTCTCATGTGTCAAGTGAATTCACTTCCTTAGAACAGATGCTTGTGAGGTCAGGTTCACAAAAGGCTGTAGAAGTCATTCCCTCAGTTCTCAGGAGCTACACCTGACCCAAATCCTTGTCCTGTGCAGATAAGAACAATGGATGGTGGCTTCTCTGCTGTGAGTTAATCTGTTAAAATATCCACCAATATTCCATTTATAGAGTACCTCAAACTCTGGGGCTAAATGAGCAGTTGTCCAACAGCCTGATGAGAATGAAAGAAAAGAAATTAAAGGAAACAGAAATTCAGGAAGCCAAGTCTTGAAATAGAGATGCTGACATCAGTGTACCAAAGCTGCCCATGGCTGTCACCATGATCTAAACTGCATGGATAAAACAAACTCATCATCCTGCCTGCATAGGACATGATACCGCGGATGGGAAGGCACTGTTGATAGGTTTCCCACACTGCCCTGGTGGCTTATTTTTGCCTCCATTATTTATTGCTACAGAGCACGTGGACGCCTACTTTTATTAATACAGTTTCACTGGGCTGTCCTAGTGCACTCATTCACCGACTGTGGCTGCTCCCCACTACAAATCAGAACAAGAGGATGTACTTGAGATGTGGGGGCACACTGGCTCTAAACTATTTATCTGGATGCTATAAAACCTGAAGGAATCAGGAGAGCAGATTACTTCACAGAGGAGGAACGCTATGGGAGAAGGCTTGTCCTTGCCACCCAGGAAGGGGTGTGCTGTCTATGATAAGGAGATCCAGATATACAACCCAAAGGGCCTGTCCTGATGCCTCCAGGGTTTAGAACAGTAACACATTTCTGGGACTTGTAGTCCTCTGAATCAGCAGCCCAGACTGCTTCTTATGGGAAGTGGGCAGCAAAACCAAAATAAATGGGCAGCAAAACCAAAACCATTATAAAAAAAATAAAATGAAGCACCAGGAAATGGAAGACTCTTAGCAAATAAGGGCTTGCAAAGGCTCACTGCAAAACCGGATGCAAAGGCATATACGTCTAGGTCTGGATGCAAAGGCATATACGTCTAGGTCTGGAAATGAGAGGACAAAGCACTGACAGCAAGATGGAACAAAGCTTTTAAGCGCTTCCTTAGAGGCACATGGGTCAGCCATACTTGTAAACACAGTGGTCAACCGTAAAGACCACCATCTCAAACAAAGGGGGAAATGGAGGACCAGTACCTGTGGAGACTGTCCTCTGCCTCCACATGCATGCCCTGGCATGTGAACACGTGTACTCAAGCACACAAACACACACACATATACATACACTTACACACCCCATAGACATACGCAAAGACTGAAATAAGAAGGGATTTGAGTTTCAGTATAAGATAAATAACTAATTTTTTAAGTCTTCTGGCAAACAGAAAAGGAAAAAAAAAAGAAAGAAACAGGCTGGAATTTTCTTTCTTTTTGTTACCAAGAGCTAAATTGTAAAACAAATGGAAGTTATCATGAGTAGGGTTTCTAGCTCTTACACGAATGGAGAAAGAAATCATTTATATATCACATTAGCACTCAAATTCATAAAGTTTAAAAAAATGTGATCGCAAGAGCTGTGGCTTCAAGGCTAATCGATAAAAGACGACATTACATATATTTTGAACTTTTCAGAACGTTTTTGAGGCCAAAGAGGAAAATAAACTCATTATTTCTCAAGTTCATGTGATATTGAGGAGGGGGGAAGTTGACAAAAATTAAGTTTGAAAATAGAACACAGATTTGCAAGATCAGGGGGGAGGTGAAAATGGGAGCCAGCCCATAATCTTCTTATGCACACAGGTAACAGAGCTCACCCAGGGAGAGGAGTCTGCGAAACAAAGGAGCCAGGGAGAGACACTAACTTTAGAATTGGAAGGTGAGGGAGAGCCTCCTGGAGTTAACTTACTAAGAGAAAGAACAGAGAGCAATAAAACAATAAGGAACAGTTCTGACAGCGGCCCCCTTCAGTTCACAGGGGCCAGGCTTCAGTAAGGCGGTAGAATGTGTGGTCAGCAGGCATAAGCCCGGGTTTGGTCCCCAGCACTTCTTATAACCACACCTGTTATCCAATCTCTGCACTAGGGAATTGGAGACTGCAGGATCAGAAGTTCAAGGTCCACTAAACAGTGAATTGAAGGCTTGCTTGGGTCACGTGAGCTCAGAGAACAAAAGCTAATCAAATGTTCAGTGATAACCTGAATCACAAACAATACCAGACGTTTCTATGCTGTTTGGCTTTAAAATCAATTGGCTTTAATTGATTTTCCCCTATCAGTTCATCACTGAGCGCATCCAGTGGGCTAGTCTCTGTGAGCTCTTGGGTCTGAGCAAAATGCAAAAGGAAGATGACACTACTCCAGAGCTCACGGTGTTGACACAGGCTCAATTCTCCTTTGCTTCCCCTTGACCTCAAACAAGTGCCTGTAAGTGCTTGGCCTCGCCTTCTCCATCTTTGAAGGGAAATCTGATGGTATGATGGCAAGGATTCAGGAAGACAGCGTGTTCAAGGTGAGCTCCCTTTACCTGCAACATCAGGACCAGAAGTGTTCTAGATTCAGGAGGTTTCTTCATTGCCATTTTAGGTTGGCATACATGTAAAGAGATATTTTAAGGACAGAGTCCAAGTCTGGACATAAAAACCCATCATGCCTCACATACATTACATATGCAGTCTTGAAGTACTTTGCTTTATCTTAATGTATATTAAACTTATTTTTTTCCTTACTGTGTGTATGAATGGGCATGTATACTGCAACATGTGTTGCAAAAGTCAGAGGATAACTTTGGGAGTTCTCTCCCACTGTGTGGGTCTGGTCATCAGGCCTAGCGGTAAGTATCTCTACCTGTCAAGCCGTGCTGCCAGCCTAAAGGCTATTTTATACAATGGACTAAACAGCGTTTCACGTGGAATACTGACAGCATGCCACAGACGAAAAGGTACAAGACCTTCCTCCAGTAGACATTGAGTAAAGTGCAAAACACTGCATTCTGGCTGTGACCCAATATATGAAATCAACCATCCAACTTTCAACTTGCAGCGTCTCGTGAGTGACAAAGATAGGGCCCAGGGGACCACAATTCATTGGTTCTTACTGCTCTCCAAACCCTAAGATGTACATGAGGCAGTCCCCACAACTGCTTATGTCAGATCAAGTTCTTAGTCTTGACAATTTCATACATTATCATCTCCACCACCATTTCCTCTCTGGCTTACCACATCCATTGCAACACAGGCCCCTCCTAACTTCATGTCTGACCATGGACAGATGTGGGGACATCTATGGGTACATGGGAATCCAAAGGAAGGAAGGAAGGAAGGAAGGAAGGAAGGAAGGAAGGAAGGAAGGAAGGAAGCAGGCAGCTGCTGAGAAAGGTACAATCATTCCTGTCAACTGTCAATAACTCCTTTGATAAGCAATGGGGCCCAGGCAGCACATTCCCATTCTATGCCAGAATGCCCAAGCTAGCTTGATCTTGTACTAGTCTTGTGCAGGACAAAGATTCTGTGAGCTTATGAGTGCAGGGGCTATACTGCAGTGGTTCCTGCCATACTAGTAGATCTGGAGGGTATCCTGTTGGCAGCACCAAGAGTTCTCAGAGTCTCAGCCTCTCATCAATGTTTAAATAGATAAGGAGTAAAAACTGACACTGCTCACAGAACAAGGAAGGTTTTCAGGTCGTGCAATTACCCAATTGGGGTATCTGTTACCCCAAGAATCAAGTAGGTTGCACACAGCACATTTGCTACTGGGCTCACCCAAATGTCCTTGGCAATATAGAAAACAAGCCTATTTTCTTTCTAAAACTCTTTATAAAAGAGAAAGAATAAAATAATCATGAAAGATCCCACTAAGTTAGAAGTAGAAACTATACAAGTGTAATAATTCTACATAGGAAACTCCTGCCCATTTGAGAACTTGCAATCCTAATGAGTAACAAAGTACATTCTAGAAGCCATAGCCCCATCAACCATTGAATAGTCTCAAGTGTGACACCCACGACTGAGCCAATCAGGAAACATCCCCACCTGAAAGCCAGAATCCAGCAAGCCTTGCTATCCCATCACCCTTACCACGACAGCTCAAAGTGAACAATGATTTTCAAGTAACCATGGAAAGTGATTATAAAATCACTCAGCTACACATTGTGAGGCAGGGCACCATTTATCCTTGACTCCTTTAAAACAGCTGGAGAACTCTTTCATTGTAAGAGCCATTTTCTAGAAATATAATTTGCCTTCCCCTCTTCTGCACCTGCTTTAAGAAACGTACTCTGAGGAAGACAAAGATGTCGGGAAACATAGTAGCATTGGATGTTTCTTTTACATCCCCCCTCCCACTGGATCCCTTCTGTTTCATTTGGAGTTTGCTTTGAGGGATTCCCCCACTTGCTACATATCATCTTGTTGATAAAACACAACAAAACACAAGAAGCCTTCTGAATGAAGTAAAGACTGTTCCTACTCGACTCTGCCTCTGTCGGGCTGTCTCTTCCAGCCTACTTGCAATTAATATTTTGTGGTGAAAGGAAATGAGTGAAATGGCATCTCCTCAGCAGTAGTGATTCTCAAAAATTAACCTAAGGACCTTGTCTCTTTTTGACTCAACATGCTACATCTAACCGTGTATCAAGGAGGAAGACTTCATAGGGCACCAGAGTCTGAGACTCTCTTGTACAGAGAGGTAGAATTAATGTCTCTAGAATATGAAGAGCTTCAAAACTCCACAAGATCATTAACTATGATGACTTCGGGCACTTGAAGCATCCCGTGTCCAGGAACTGAACACTTGTTTCATTCCTCTGGCACCTGAAGCCCCCCACACACCCCCAAGAACTCTTGCTCTGGCTCTGCACTGGAGGGGAGTTGTCAGGCTTCCCAAGTAAGAACTGCAAAGCTGTACAGGTTCACAGTGTTCAAAGGAGAATGCAGCAGAAGCCCACCGTGCCCCTGAATAATAGGCTGCCTTTCTTTAGCCGACTTGTCCCCACAAACAGTACTGCCAGAGCTGAGATCACCCAAAGCAGCAGTTCTCACCTGTGGATATGACGCCTTTGGGGTCGAATATCAGATATTTGGCACATCAGATATATACACTGAGATTCATTACAGTAACAAAATTACAGTTATGGGGAAGTCACCACTCCAAGAGGAATTGTGATAAAGTGTCACAACCTTGGGAAGGTTGAGAACCACTGGTGATGACAAACAACTTCATCTTCACCCACCATACTCCCTCATGCCAAGCCGCTGTCTTTTCCATGAACTCTAGCCTACTAGGCATAGATGTACGTATTTGTGGTTTAACCCACACTGTTTTAAAGAACAGACAGTGATATTTAATCCCTTAGATTCCAGTTGCTTTCCCATGTGGAAACTAAAACGACTGAACCAGGAGCAGAAAGGACAGTTTTATCAGAGTCTGGGAACAGGGAGGATGGGGGAGACACTGGTCAAAGTTAAGAGATTTTCAGAGTTCCTGCCTGGAACAAAAGTCCTCTTTTGTGGACAACCTTCAACTGTTTACAAAACCTCTTTAAATACACTGTATCATTTGGGAAACTAAGTTCCCACATTTACCTAAATATCCTTGCATCTACAATTCTTTGAATAAAAAGGAAAAAAGTAAGAATCTTAAAACCTAAAGATTAATTTTTTGTATTGAGCATATCAGGAATCATCAGTTTGAATAGAAAGAAGAATTCTATCTCTTTAGTTGACTTCAGAACTTTATCCCTAGCCTTATTTTATTAATGTAAAAGGACAAGATTTTGCGGAGATCTCTGTTGTGAATCAATGTTCCCTGTAGAAAAAGCTGTGCCTCCCACTGGCCCTTCTGCAAGGCTGAGTAACGCCTGGGATGTCCGAGACTGTGCAGTGGTTGGAATGGTGCAGGTCCAGAGCTTAATTATGATTTATCTCGTGCTATCTTCAGCATCTTTAATAGCCATTCAGCCACTTCTCTGAGTCTGACTTGACATTCCTGTACCTAACAGATAAAACCTCTCATAACATATTAACTTAACAAATCCCTTGTGTTAGCATTCCTTCTAGGCTCTGCCCCACAGTTACCTGGCAATAGCCAGGTATGCCTGACTCAGTAGAAAAGGAACTGTTTGCCTGCTACTCTCCCTCTCCTCTCTCACTCTCTTTCCCTTCCCCTCCTCTTTCTCTCTCCATGTGTTCATGGCTGGCCTCTACTCCCCCCACCCCACCTTTCTCTGTCTCTACTCCCTCCTCAACTCCCTTCCCCATGCCCTAAATAAACTCTATTCCATACTATATCCTTAGTGGGAAGGAATGCCTTACCATGGGCCCTGTCTTAGTCAGGGTTTCTATTCCTCCACAAAACATCATGACCACAAAGCAAGTTAGTGAGGAAAGGGTTTATTCAGCTTACAATTCCCCATTGCTGTTCATCACCAAAGGAAGTCAGGACTGGAACTCAAGCAGATCAGCAAGCAGGAGCTGATGCAGAGGCCATGGAGGGATATTACTTACTGGCTTGCTTCCCCTAGCTTGTTCAGCTTGCTTTCTTATAGAACCCAGGACTCCCAGCCCAGGGACAGCACCACCCACAATGGACTAGACCCTCCCCCCTTGACCACTAGTTGAGACAATGCCTTACAGCTGATCTCATGGAAGCATTTCCTCAAAGGAGGCTCTTTTCTCTGTGATAACTTTGAAGTTGACAGAGAAAATCAGCCAGTACAGGCATGCAGAGGTATCCCCTTCCCCACACCCTACCACGCCTCTATCAAACATATCCTGGTTCTTTCTTTTTATAAGACACAACTCCTTGTTTCCACCAACCCAAAGGCTATGTGTCATCAAACAGGTCTGCTTTCCCTGCCCCGCTGTTAACTCACCTACTCCATGTTTCTTTTGAAGCATGTGGAAAGTGCCCTGACACATGGCTCTCTTTGTTCTGGTACTACACCAACTTAGAAACCACTTCTACATTGGCACATAGGCTTGGGGCAACCTAAACCTGTGTCCTCAGACCATGCTGACTCACATGTGGCTCTAGAATGGACCTTTTTTCTTCTTTCAGGATCGCCATTGTTGCATCAAGACTGTTTAGGGACAGCCTAGGACATCGGTGGCGACGTAATATAAATAAAAAAAATATTCAACCCATTAAAAAGGAAACACGTTAGCACTGAACTCACACGTTTGCTTTGTCTCAAAGTAAACAGGGAAGGACACCTTAAGCGTCAAGGCGGAAACTAGGAACATACCAGAGGACGCTTCCAGTCTCTCCAGTCTGCTGATCAGCCAGTCGAGGGAGCCAGAAAACTGAGCACAGTTTTTACGATTTCCTCTAATTAGAGCCGCTGCAAAAGAAGAACTCGCATTAATGTGATTTTCAAGTTCAAGGACCAAGGTAAGGTCGCAAGAGGCATGAACTGTGGGAGAGAACAAAGCACCTCCCAGCCTCCTCTAAACCGTATGCAAATGCAACTACAAACACATCCACATACACATAGTGTGTGTGTGTGTGTGTGTGTGTGTGTGTGTGTGTGTGTGTGTGTGTGTGTGTGTGTGTGTTAAATGTCTTGGCTTCTCCTGGAGGGGACTGAAAACTTCTCATTAGAAGGCAAACAATTTCAGAAAGCAGGGATTCACACCAGGAGGTGTTAATGAAGAGGGACAGACACCAGCTCTCTGGAAGTTTCCCCGCTTGGATCCTAACACACATTGCTTTTAATTAGCCATCAGACTAAACTATTTGATCTCTCCAGAGCCCAATTTTCACACATATACTCCAAAGGAATTAAGGACATATCAGATTTCCTGAGACAAAATAAAAGGACATATAGTGCTAGCAGCTGTGATTCTAACAGGTGTGCTGGGAGACGCAACTAAAGGAATCATGGGGAAAAAAAGACAGGGCCAATTGCTTATAAAGTCATAAGGCACTACTATGAACTTCTCATCATTTAGATATCCCCCACCATATAAAAATGGTTTAGAGAACCTGTTTTAACTTTGCCTAGGCTTGTGATATCTCAACTTCTTTAACCAAAGAAGAATCTCTCACATGAAATTCTGAAATGATATTTATTTCCATCCAGAATATCTACTCAAAAAAATTCCATTTTTCCCATTAAAAACTGAGCAGATTCAGTTCTGAGACAGCAAGTTAGTATTTTTTCCCCAGTGTGAGTGCTCATAGGTGTGTGTGTGAGATTTTTGAATAGCATGATATTTAAAGGCAGAAAATATGTATACAAGGGAAAGTCATTATTCACAGTCTGGTCACACTGGGGGGTAGGTTGAAGGAGCAGAGTCTGAGGCTCTTGCCTGGGACCTACTACTTAAGAACAGGAGGGTGAAAAGCCCACGGTTAGTGTGTGTAAGCCACAGTGAAGACGCCCTTCATGTCTCCTTCCAAAGTCAGTCAGCAAATAAAGCTGAGTCCTGCTCTGACAGAAAAAGAGAAATACAAAAACAGGAAGACTTTTCTCCCTCTGCCTAAAAGGGAGACGTAGGAGTCTCAGGAACAGGATAAAGGACATGACAGGGTCTGAAGACAGGTGCATCCACCAAACTTGCCAACCTAGGTTTGATCCTCAAGACCCATATACGGTAGAAGGAATGACAGGTCTGTAAGCTGTCCTCTGACCCCCACATGTGTGTACCGTGGCATGCCTATACCTCTCCTACCCACAACACACAATGCACATAAATAAAATGTAAAAAAAAAAAAAAAAGAAAAATCAATAAAGTTAAGAGTTTTGATGGCATCACACTAGGCTTCATCTGATGACCATTCTCATCTCCAACGTACAGTGTAAGTTTAATGTGAGCAGAGCACTACGATACAGAACACAAGACAAAACCCTTTCCCAATGCTAGAAAAACACATCCAAAAGCACGCTCTAACTGCTGCCTCACTGGCTTTCATCTTCCACAAATGCCATTTCCCTCCATTGTTTAAGAATTGTTGATGTCAGAATATTGGGCCATGTGTGGCCCTGTGAACGCAAGGAAAACAAAATATGAACGGTATTGGTGAGATGGCTCAGTGGATAGAGGTATTTCTTGTTGAATCGGATTCAGGTCTTGTACACCTTCCTGTGCTGAATTTTAAGTTCTTTTAAATGTAATGTTCTGCCTTAGTAAATGTCTTCACAATGCCGAAAGAGTAGAGATTTCTTAGCCACACAAATGAGTAAGTGGTTGCTTGAGTGCACGATAAGAACTAAATAACTGTAGTTCATACGCAGCTAAAACAGTCCAACTAAGCTTGTAAGAAGCAAACGCAAGTTCACAGAACTAATTTTTACAATGTTTGAACAATTAATGTTCTTTAAACTTTTATCTAATCAGAATGGGAAAGTGAGCATTATTAGTTTTCTGTGTCTGTGTCATCTTGTGTCTTAGGCCTTGTGTCTGGGTTATTTTGTGTCCTGTGTCTGTGTCATTTTGTGTCCTGTGTCTGTGTCATTTTGTGTCCTGTGTCTGTGTCATTTTGTGTCTTGTGCCTTGTATCTTGTGCCTTACATCTGTGTCTTGGTTCTTGTGCCTGTTCCTGTGCCTGTTTTTCTGTCTGTGGGAGTTTGGGCTATGCCACCCTGCACGTATTGGCATTTGTTTCCAGCTTCTAATTCACCACAATTCTCCCTCCTCAGCCTTCCAGGTGCTGGGTTTATAAGCAGATATTACCATACTCAGCATCATTATTGAAAACTAATTTTAAAAGTTGTTATTAATGTGCTGGTGAGATGGCTCAGTGGTTAGAGGTATTTCTTGTTGAGTCGGAAGGGTCAATCCCCGGGACTCACATAGCAGAAGGAGAGGTCAGAGTTGCCCTGACTTCCATATGTACACTGTGGCACATGAGCCCACATGGATATACACATAAAATAAATACATGTAATAACAAAATTCTTATTATACAACTTGGTGGCTTGAATAAAAACATCCCTATCAGATCACGTATGAGAATGCTCAGGCTCCAGCTGGTGGTGGAATTGGAGGAAATTTGGGAGAGGTGGCCTTGTTGGAGGAAGCAGGGTCACTAGAGGTGGGCTTTGAGAGTTTAAAGACTCATTGTTTATACTTGGGTGTCTCGGCTTCATGTTTGTAGTTCAAGATAGTCATTCTCCTCATCCTGCTCCAGTAGCCATACCTGCAACTTCCTGCCATGCCTTCCTGCTGTGATGAATGCTTCTAGGCCCTCTGGAACCAAGGGCCCAAATAAACTCTTTCTTCTAGAAGTAATCCTGGGTATGGCATATTATCACAGTAACAGAGAAGTAACTAACATATACAAGTACTCAGTTACTCATTTCTTAGCTCATGTGAGTCCCAATCTAAAATAGTGGAACTGACTGAAACCTTCTTGACTTAAAGAAAAAGTAGCATGAATCTCACAGAAGCAGTGCTTTGGATTTTCAATATACTGTACTTTCAACTTATGAAGACGTGACTACCATGTACCTGGTGACAGTATTGTGACATCCTGTCTTTATACTCGCATGTCTCTAAGCTTTGACTGAGATTTTCTCAAAGGAATGACAGGCTCAGGGAATTACCAATGGATTGACACTTTCCTGTCAGACCTGGAAACTCTCTTACTCTTCTGCTCTATTCAGCTAGCACCAAGGACATGACGCATCCCATATGCACAGAGAAGGTGCTGGGAAGCAGCCCAGAGTCAGAAGACAGATATCTCACTAGCCTCTCACACTCACTATCTGCAAACCCACAGCTAACAGAATCTTCACCGCATAGGCAGTGGGGGACAAGAGAAGCAGACTTTGAAATGTTTAGGAACCAAGTTCTGATACTACAAAGACACTTTGAGATCCACTAGAAACTGGAGTTGAAGAATTTAAGAAACTCTTGGAGAAAATTCAGACACTGTCACTGAGGATGGGGGAACCTTGGCAACTACAACCGGGTGATTCCTGCAGAAAGATGTTGTTGTGTTTATAAAAATATAAAGAGAGGAGAGATTATGTTTTATGGAGGTATGATGAGGTATGGGAAAGGGGGTACCTCAGCAGGCCTATGCTGGGACATCCCTTCCCCCTGGGGCACCAGCTACACAATGGTGTAGTATAGAATAGAGTTTATTCAGGGCATGGGGAGGAAGTTAAGAGGGTAGTAGGGGCATATAAGGAGAGAGGAAGAGAGGGAAAGAGGTAGGGGGGAGAGGAGGAGAGGGGGAGAGGGGGAGAGGGGAGGGAGAGAAAGAGAGGTAGAAGAGTAGAGGCTGGTCATGAGCACGTGAAGAGAAGGGGGAAGAGAATGGGGAGAGAAGGGACAATGGGGAAGAGGGGAAGAGCAAGAGAGAGCAAGATCAAGAGAATGAGGAGGGGGTAAGCAGCCCCTTTTATAGTGTCAGGCATGTCTAGCTGTTGCCAGGTAACTGTGGGGGTGGAGCTTAGACAGAATGCTAACAAGTACCTGTGGAAGCAAAGATGCAGAATCCCAAGAACATCATGCTCTTTCTCTGAATCACAGGGAAGGAGTGGTCCCCGGAGGACATCCTCCCTGACCTCCTGTACTACATAAGAGTACACAGCCATATAACCAAGTACTGATAGTGCGATCTCCCTCACCACCCACGACAGATCAGGAGCAGTCTTCTGAAGAAACAGCTGCATAGAAAGGCGACACGCAGGTCACGTTTGGGCTTACAGACACAGGGCCAAGCCCACATGCAGTCAATGGCTTCCAGAACCATTGACTTCCATGAACCATGGCTGGCATGCACCAGGATCTGTGCCTTCTTGCTCAACTGCCCAGCCTTCTGAATGTGTCAGGAGTTAGTGGCTTCATACTTGGGTGATTGCTCAGCAGGTAAAGGTGCTTGCTGCCAAGCCAGACACCCAAGTTTGATCTGAGACCAACATCTACAAGTTGTCCTCTTTCACTTGTAAGCTGTAACATGTGTGCATGCATGCACGTACACACACATAACCAGATAAATAGTAAATATGTAAAAAACTTTAAAAAAGTAAGACCCCTACACGTGTACAACCATATTGGGCGAAATCTAAATGTTCAGATAAAACAAAGTCTGTGACAATCATTACTACTTCACGGAGATGAGACCGTGACAAGAGAAAAACAGGGAACGTGGCACGCCTTGATTTAAGGGGCAATACTTTTCCAGGACTGTGGGGCATGAGACAGAAACACCTCTGCAGACAAGCATGGGGTGACTGTAGTTGATGTCTCTATGCAGGTGAGGGCTGGCACCAGTTAGGTCAAGGCCATGATTGGACAGTAAAAAAATAAGGCAGGGACGAAGTTTTTGTAAGGTGGGAGAGAAGGAGAAGGTAGGAGAATCAAGATGGAGAATCAAGAAGGATGACCAGATCCAGGTGGTCTTGAATTGCCAAGGAAGCTGGGAGGGATATCTGTAGGCAAATTTATCTCTAGGTGGGTGGTTTATATCCTTATCAATTGGTTTTAAATTTATTGTGTGGATGCATTGTGGGTTGAGAATTTAACACATAAATCTGATTGTTGGGTTGCAGTTTGTTGAGTCTTGATTTTAATGGGTTGTTGGGAGTTTAGACCTTAACTATTAGGGGGCAGATGTTGGGAATGCAAACAAAGCAGGGGCAGAGAGTTACGAGAGGGTAGCAGTCACTGGGACCAGGGGCTGGATGCTGGAAATGTGTGAACACAGTCCACGGTAAGAGAGCCGTGAGTAGGTGACTGTATGAAAAGGGCGTGGTAGCAACCTGGCTGGGTCAGAGAGTACTAGGGGCAGCATGGAGCTCCTGAGATAAATTAGCGCTAGTTCCGATGGCCCAGTACTCACAGGAACCGTTCTGCCCCCACCCCTTTTTTCTTAACCACAACAGGTGACTACTGTGTTGAGGCTCTTGGGAAGGCCAGGCTCTTGGTTTTCATTGCTTGCAGCCTTACCTGGTGTCCGGGCATCCAGGAGGATACACGTCCCAGCAACACTAAGAGACGCTCTAGAGGTGTTGAAGCTTCTAGCTGCCCCATCCCCCTGAGATAGTCTCTATCCATCGCTGTGACATAGCGGCAGAGGTAACAGTTTGAAAGGAGGTGAGATTAATTTTGTAGCCTGACTCCACTATTTTTTATGCCTGTGACAAAGATAAACACACAGTAGCAAAGCAGCCGGGAAAGCTGCTCCTCCTATGGAAGCCAAGAAGCAGAGAGAAAGGAGGAGGGGCTAAAGATGAAGTATGCCCCGCCCCCAGGACACAGCCCCATTGGCCCACTTTCTACCCGGGCTTCTACTGCCTTAAACGATGCCCTCGTGGTGCTTAATCTTGTCAGCTTAGCTGGATCTGAAACGAACTACAAGACAAGCTGCTGGGGACGCCCATGAGGGATTCTCTTGGTCAGGCTACCTGAAGTAAGAGAGTCATCCTAAATGTGAGCAGTGTTTTCCAATGGTGGCCCAGATATCTGGAGATTTCCCTTTCTGCTATCAGAGCCAAGAATCTTCTGACTTCCAATATACACTGAAGACCAGCAGCTCTCTAGGGATCCTTCAGCCCCAGCTTGGGACTTTGAATGCACCCAGACTCATGCACTGAGCAGCTACTGGGTTTTCGGAATCTCTAGTATGAGGCGACCATGGTTGGATATCCCGACCTGTATTGTGTGAGCCAATCGAATAATTGCCTTTCAAGATACACTTATTCTATTCTGTCCCTTTCCTAAAATCTGTTAATAATACATCACAAATTAGGATTCCATTTGAAATCCACTGAGTAGGTCAGAGTCCCCATTGTCAGATAGATTCCAAAAGTCTTACACTGGGAACTAGGCCTTCACCTTCCCAACTGTCCCAGGATTCTGAAACTGGTCACTTCTGCTAAACAAGGAAGAGTGGCAGCCTGCTCCATTTGTTTTATGCTTCGAGTCTTCAGCAAATGAGTATTCATAGCTTGCCAAAGGCCATTTCTCAGACATCTTTAGAAAGCCATGCTGGCTTGTCTGCATCCCACAGATTAATTATGTGGATGTCAGAAAAGACGTATGAATGAGGGCCACAGCAATGTTCCTCCAGCTCCAAATCCAGGACGTCTGTGCCACCCTGATGTCTTCCCAATGGCAGTTCATAAATCCACCTTCATCAATCTCTACCTAAGACCCAGCCTGAAAAGCTGATGGCAGGCACCAAATTGTTACAGATTATCACTCTGTCTTCCCTGTTTGCTCTCTGTATGACAAGGACCTCAAAGAAGAGCATCAACAGTAGGAATAAGTCTAGGAGAGGAGCCACTGTCCAGCTACTTGGGGTTGGTTTTTATTCTGTGCTTGTTTTATTCTCTCTCTCTCTCTCTCTCTCTCTCTCTCTCTCTCTCTCTCTCTCTTCCTTCCCTCCCTCCCCCTCTCCCTCCCTCTCTGTCTCTGTCTTTACTCTCTGTCTCTCTCTCTCTGTCTCTCTCTCTGTCTCTCTCTCTCTGTATGTATGTATGTGTATGTCTGTCTCTGTCTCTCTCTGTCTCTGTATCTCTCTGACTCTGTCTCTGTTTCTCTCTGTCTATGTCTCTCTGTTTCTCTGTCTCTCTGTCTCTCTCTGTGTATGTATGTGTGTGTGTGTATCTCTCTCTCTGTGTGTCTCTGTCTCTCTCTGTTTCTCTCTCTCTCTCTCTCTCTCTCTCTCTCTCTCTCTCTCTCTCTCTGTGTGTGTGTGTGTGTGTGTGTGTGTGTGTGTGTGTACACTGAGCATAGGACCCCGGCTCTTACACGGGCTACACAAGCATGCTACCCATAAGGTATGCCCCCTGAATCCTGTCTACCTCTTTGGAAGAAGCAGGGAGGGAGAATCATGAATTGAAGTTGATATTTAAAGTAAATCTTTTGAGGCCTGAAAATGGGCTGCGTAGGACTGTGACATAAAAATATATTACAGACTGTGGCAGAACAGAAACTCTTCTGAACTGAAATATAAACTCACATGGGCTAAGTCTGGAACCAATGGAAAGTCCTGGAAGTTGGCTTTTAAGTTTCTGAAAGTCAAAATGTAATCTCTGTGTTCACTTCTGAAATGTTTTCCTGGCCATGAAACCAGTGGTCACTAAAATAACATAATAATGGAAATAAACCAAAGGAACACTGTAAACCTAAAGCTTCTCATAATTCTACCCACCTAAAACGCCTCTAAGCCATTTAAGGAATCATTTTCACTGACAGATAAATGTTCTAAGGTTTTTAAAAATTAAACTGAAACCAATATATAGTTTTTTTTCCTTTTCCCACCACATATTTAAGTTGCATGTGTTACCAATTTTGTCAATTATAAAAGGTGTGCATGACAATTGATTATGAATAAATGTGTCCCAGAAGTAGAAAGAGGAGCCAAAATTCAAAAGCCAAGAAACAGCCATGCGACACTTTTCCATATATTCTTACAGAATGTCTACTGGACAAAACAAATTCATTCTATACATCTCTAATTTTATCTGTTGAGATCTTTTTAAAAATAAGATTTTATTTGTGTGTGTGTGTGTATGTGTGTGTGTGTGTGTGTGTGTGTACAAGGAACTTTCAGCCACCCAAGGTGGGTTCTAAAAGTGAACTGGGGTCCTCTGCAAGCATATTCCACTCTTCTACCCACAGAGGCATCTCTCCAAACCTCACAGATGGAATCATAATCCATACATAAGTATGACCTTCTTGTTCCTTCCCAGGTAATGTCATACCACAGGTCCCCAAAGAGAAAGAGAGAAACAATTTGGCCTGCCTCACACAGTTTTCCAAATGATAGATTTATCTCAATTTTCAGTGATTCCACAGAACTACACCACATAAGTATACTACAAGCTCTGGAGCCAATCCCCCGTTGATATAAAGATTGCTTCCAATTTTATGCTATTTACAAGTAATTCTACAGTGGATACTCTTTTCACATTTATACAAACACACCTATAGAACGTGTTTCGTAAAGCAGAGGACTTGAGAGCAAAGGATCACAAGGATCTAAAGTTTTATATGTGGTCAGAGCAGGGTTGGCTGGGCTGTTAAAATTCATTTGTGCTCCAACCCAGAACACATCATCCAATCATTTCCCTAATAATAAATACAATCAAAATTATTTTCTGTGCCAACCTAGTCAATACACAGGGTTCTTACTGATTATTTTAACTTCCATTTATTGCCATTGTAAACTTCTTTACTATTTCATTTACTTTCATGTTAGCTGTCCCTCCTACCTGCTGACTATTTTCCAACTAGCCATTGTTTATTTTTCTTTTGTTTATATAAGACACCATATTTTAGGGGAATTAATTAGGATTTGACTTTCAAGAAAACTTTGGAATATTTCTCCCAGTTCTGTGGCCTTTTGATTTTGCAATGATATAATCTATCATACAAATCCTTTAGTTTATGACAGTGGTTCTCAACCTTCCTAATACTGTGACCTTTTCATGCAAGTTCCTCATGTTATGGTGGCCACCAACCATAAAATTATTTTCACTACTACTTCCTAACTGTAATTTTTCTACTGTTATGAATAATGATGTAAATCATTTTTTTAGAGATTGAAGTTTATCAAAGGAATCAGAACCCACGTGTTGAGAACCTCTGTTTCATGTGATCCTACCCAACTGGTCTTTGGTTAGTCACATATTATCATTATTTAATGATGATGTAATGAGATGGTGAGGCAGTGCTGTCAACAGCTGCTCACATCCTTGCTGGCTTTGTGATTTCGCTGTCCATCTTCCCCCATGCCATGCTAAGCTCCTTAAGAACTTAGACAGGCAGTGTATTTTGGCTACCCCTGTCCCTTACTGCCTACATCAGAGCATCTCTCAAAGCAGATATTTAATGAATAGTTAACAAATTCATGACGTCTGTGCAATGGTCTGAATATTGGAGTCAAACACATGTTACAATCTTAATCCTCAGAGATGACATTAAGAAGATGGAGTCATTGGATTGGGATAAGGTCATGAGAATAGATAACTTATCAGAGGGATTAGTGTCCTTCTGGATCTTAGAGAGATGCTCACCTCTTCTTTAGAATACAGTTGGAATACATCTTTATTAAATTGTCTCTCAACATCCTTCTGTAGACACAGAGTGTGCTGATGCCTTGACTTGGACTTCTGTCTCCCAAATCATGGGAAATTGTCATTGGTCATGGAAACTGTCCTGAGACACTGTCTATATAACTTACCCATTTTGTCACAGCAACTCACACCGCATGAGAGCTGGTATTGGCATGGAGACATACCAGACTCTAAGCCCATGATCCTCCAACATGGGCATCTCTGTTGTGCAAGGATGCCTCATCTAGAGGACAGGCAAGAACCTAAGGTGCTTAGGGTGCAGGCAAAAGGGGAACCTTTCCTGAGATGAGGTATTTAAATAAATATATAGTCAGAACAATCTAGAAGAAATGGGTGTAGAGGTAGCTTAACAAAAGACTCCAAGAACAGCAACAGAAAAGGCAAATGTCAAGAAGCATGAGCACACTGGTGAAAATACACTTTCATACTTTATCTTTTGCTGCTTTGAAATCCAGTTTATTTTTTAGTTTTATTTATTTGTGTGCATGGGGAGTGCATTCACATGAGTATAGCGCCTATAGAGCCCAGAAGAAGGTGTGCGAGGCAGCTGGAGCTGGGGTTACAGGCAACTGAGAGCTGCCTTATGTGGACACAGGGAACCCGACTTCCACAAGAGAAGTGCATGGGCTTGACCAATGAGCCATGTATTGGTCCCAAAAATTAAATTTACAAGTAAAATATATTCATGAACCTGAAACTATTCGATGAAAATCTGTTCTTAGTACCTTTCAGCTATTATACTGGCAGGATGTAAATTTTCCAGAATTCTAATTATGTCAATATTAAATAATATCACCATCAAATCCTTTCTGAATCAAATGAGCTATAAATAGTTACGGAAGCATGTATAGACATTTAAGAATATTCAAACTTTGCAAATATTAATTAGTAATAGACATTCTGAAAGTATAAATCTTGACTGGAGAAAGTACTGGAAGGAGGCAGTGTAGAGCAGCTATGAATGGTGAGTGAGGTTAGGAGGTAGAAAGGAGGAGAAAGATCAGACATGGGATGCTATGTTCTAGGAAACATAAAGACCAGTGTTAGAGTCAACAGAGATCTAGAAGGACATGGTAGAGTATGTAGGCACCCTAAGGTCTGAGATTAAGAAGGGAAGACAGGAGGACCAGAGTTAGAGATAGTAAGCAGAAACATTACAGTATCTCAACATCCTGGAAGTCTCATGCTCAGTCACCCCTGGGTGTCCTTGGTAAATCAATACCATCCATCCCAACATTCTTAGACCTCCAGCATCCTCACAGAACATGATGTTCTTTCACACACAACCTGTGCACATCTTCCCCCACACACACATTACATCATCTCTGGCTTACTTCCATCGAACTAAGTGAACAGTTGTTACCCCGTATTGTTCAGAGAATGATGACAAGAAGAGAAATCCAACCATGTTTAGTTCAGACAGTGTTCTTCCTTTATTTTCAGCCTATAGCCACTTAAAACTGTGGGTGCCACGCCTGTGAATACAGAGGGCCGACTATATTTTCTTAGAAGCAGCTAGGCACAGGATGCGGCAGGTACGGCTGTGGAAAATAGAATCACTATCCTCGGAGAGTAAGGAGACTAAGAGAATCGAAAACATTTGGTACGGCAGGAAGGGGAAGAATGTTTCTTCCCTTTCTTGATGTGAGAACCAAACCCCACTACCTTCTCAGAATAATCTAACTATAAAATCCTCTACTTGTCATGTCCAGATGTACATGGGTTTCTTTCTAAGGCATGCTTGAACTACAGGAGAAGATAAAGTCAAAAGTAATGCTGTGTTAACAGGGGGACGGATGAGTACAGAAAGTCACCGAAAGGAAAGAGGTGCTGGGGATCCAAGAGGAGGCAAGAAGAGAAATACCACCCTATGCTAAGCACAGCACATGACGCGGAAACCAAATCCCAGCTGCCCAAAGCCAGTTCACAGACATTGCTCAAAACAACAGGTGCCAGCAGTTACCTACCAGTAGTTACCCTGGCCCGGTAACTCATGGAATTGGTGGAATAACACTAGAAGCAGGGGCCTTTACTTCCTCCATTTTCCCAGTCAGGAGACTGAGTTTCATCTGTGTCCAAAGTCACATCGGAGGCAGAGTCTGGAGTCTGGGGAAAGGGAGAACTATTTTCTCAGGAGTTGCTGGCTACAGATGAGACCAGGCTTTCTCAATGAAAGAGCCAAATAGAAAAGAAGCGAGAGAGCTGTCGTTTTTTAAATAATGTGAACTAATGGCTGTATCCACCCTGCTACCAAAAATCAATGGGGATCTTTACACGTGTTTATTAAATAAATTAAATTAACGTTGATTGAATGTGACTCTGCCCAATGCACAGTGTGAGGCAGAAAATAAAAGCACTCTGCTTAAACCCTTGGTTCATTCTAACTTTCAGTTGGAGGAAGCTCTTGAACTACATCTATGATGGTAGGAGAGTTTTCTGTGTAACCCCACTCTCCAGCAGAGAGCCATGAAGGGCAAGGGCTCAAACTAGGCTTCAAATACTGGCAGGCACTGGTAAAATCCTACCCACCTACTCCTTTGCCAGAATGTTTGGTTTAGGACTTTGAGATGGCAGGTGTGAATTTCAGAGGACTGAAGGAAGCAGTGTGCTCTTTTCCTCAAGATAAGACTTCCTTTACCTCCCCAACAATACACTGTAAATACACCACAAAGTATGTAAGATGAGGGACTGACAAAAGCTAGCTCGGGTCCTAAGAGGATTATGGGAAACTGACCACACGCAAGGCAGAGAGAGAAGACAGGGGAAAGAGGGCATGAGAGAGAGAGAGAGAGAGAGAGAGAGAGAGAGAGAGAGAGAGAGAGGCAGACAGACAGATGGATTCTCTGGGTACAATGAAGACTGTTAAATTCTATGTTAGACTGACATTTATATGAGGCTTAAGGCATAGATACATCACTCTGCTCTTACCACCTCTGCCATCTCTCTCTACTTGAACAGGTACCATTTAAAATCACATTTCTCAGCACTGGAAGAGCTTGAAGGGTCTCGAGACTCCATATGAACAACAATGCCAACCAACCAGAGCTTCCAGTGGGGACTAAGCCACTACCTAAAGACTATACATGGACTGACCCTGGGCTCCAACCTCATAGGTAGCAATGAATAGCATAGTAAGAGCACCAGTGGAAGGGGAAGTCCTTGGTCCTGCCAAGACTGAACCCCCAGTGAACGAGATTGTTGGGGGGGGGGCGGTAAGGGGGGGGGGAGGGGGAGGGGAACCCATAGAGAGGGGAGGGGAAAGGGTTAGAGGGGTGTTGGCCTGGAAACCGGGAAAGCGAATAACAATCGAAATGTAAATAAGAAATACTCAAGTTAATAAAGAAAAAAAAAGAAAAAAAAAGAAAAAAACACCAAAAAAATAAATAAAATAAAATAAAATCACATTTCTCACCCTGTTCCAATCAAAGAAGCCACAAAACTCATTACAACCAGGAGTTACACCTTGTCGTATGGGACTCTCAGCATTTGGTAGAGTATGCTAAAGCTATTTCAATCAACTCTACAATAATCAAATTAAAATCCCCCAAATTCTGTGCCATTATAGAGAGTACACCGTGAGAGGTTTTTAGGGTAGGCTAAAGTGGGTGCTTGGCTGTAAACTTGAAACTTGAAAGATGACTTCCCCCAAAATACTATCACACCCAGTGCTCATTACTCATGGGAAAGTGATCACGTGACCTGATGAAGGAACAAATGAGACATAAGGAAAATTCTAGTGTCTGGATGTATGTGTGACTTGTGACATGCTTTATAACACACCTCTGGCCAGACAGCTAGTTGGTCTAAGTCAATCCATATTACACCATGTAAACATGTTACTCTATGTGTTTAAAAGACACCAAACTAGGTTAAAAACACACCAAACTAAAGGATTTTTCCCTCTGTCTCTTTGCCTCCCTTTTAAAAAGAAATTAATGGTACTGCTATCAATTCCAAATTTGCAAGAAAATATACTCTCTAGATTTTGGGTACCCCAATATCTTTATCCTGACAATAGCCTCAATACCTCTGTTCTTGTTCAGAGGAATGTAAAACCCAGTCCCAGGAAAGCACCAAATTGCAAGTGCTTAATTTTAATGACATGTCAATGTGTTCACCCAAAGAAAACATTAAAAATTCTAGCAGGAACAATTATGAATAGATTGTCTTATGACTCTATAAATTTTAATGAAGTTTAATTTTATTTAAAAGGATTTCCAAATATTTTGACTACCCGCTCTTCTTCATATTAAAAATTCTTTATTCAGAAATACTTTCCTCTTCCATCATAATTCAGTCATTAATTAATATCGATGTATTAAAAGATATTGGGTATCTACTCTATGCCAGGCATTAAACCAAATGACAGAGACACAAAAATCCAGAAAGCTGATAGTCCTGCCTTTGAAACCAACCTGAGTTATCACTCAATAGGAACTGTGATGAAAGTTATCATATAGGTCAGATACTGTTGTGAAACCAGTTTGTGATAGGGTAAAACCCGACTGACCTAAGTTCTTGGCAAGAGACCCAAAGACACTACCGAAATAGTTCAGGTCAAAGCTAAGGAAGACTGTTATAAAGCTCAGTTGTTAGAGCATGAGACTCTCAGTCTCAAGGTTATGGGTTCAAGCCCCACTCTGGACACCCACTTCCAGGTCTGTGATCATGTCAGTCTCCTCTGATGTTTCCCAGCAAAAGCTTTCCTCCTTCTTCCCAGGGTTCCCTCAGAAGTCCCTCCTTCCACTTCTTGCATAGTTAATTGGCCATCAGATTTTTATTAAAGCCAATCTGCCTTAGGAAGGGGAGGAAGGAAAGAGACACGATTTCACACAGGGTACCCCACCATAAGACCTATGTTTGCGCGGCACCAATGGGAATGTGTCATAAACCACTTCAAGAGTTGCTCAAAATAAAATATATCTAGAAGTTGCCAAATATTATCATATAAACACTATTGAAGGACACTATGAAAGCCCCTGGCAAGCCAGAGCTGAAAGAAAATGGACTCCGTAATACTAACCTGAGAACCAAGAAGGACATAAGTAATATTGGTTATTATAGGAGCCCTGCAAAAGCTAACTCCCTGACGAGGACAAAGATACTTCTGTGGTGGGTGGCCTTCCTCCCACAGAGAACGGATTATGCACAAAGCATCTTTGGCTTTAGGTTAACTTCATTAAAAATTAAATCTCTGGACTGAAAAGCATGCTGTAAAGTTGCTGCCGCTCTTACAAGATCTTTTCAAATTCGCCATAGAAACTCAGCCATGGACCTTACCCAGCAACTCATACAGAGAATTCAGGATGGATTTCCAAGACTCCCCCGCCTCTCGTCCTGCAACGTCTGCAAAGTGGGCTGCACTGCTGTAGACGCGTGCAGGCGGTCGATCACTCAGAACCAGGTTGATCATTCCCTGGAAGAGGGGGTTAAAAACAAAGATCATCTGACACCAATTCAAGCATGGGAGTTCACCTGAGCAATCTCAGCCCTCAGCAGGCAGAGGCAGGGGGATAATTACAACTTCAAGGATAGTCTCGGTTCGAGAGTAAGACTCTGTCTCAAAGGACAGAAATTAATTATACTCAGGCCAAAGAAGAAGAAAGGGGAACGGTTTGATTTTTTTTTTTTGAGAGAAAGTCTAACTTAATATCATCAGTTCATTGTAAAGAAAACTAAGATCCTTTAATCAAAGAATAAGAAGAAACATGTTCGCCCAAGAAATTAAGTATTCTTCATATAACTTGGGTTTTCAGTCTTGGTTTCCATTCTCAAACAAAAGTGAATGAAAGTTGTATGAGAACATTCTTCACTCTGACAGGGTTTCACTGGGGTTGGCATGAACAGGTCATGAGTGGTGTTCTACTGCTAGTGATTCACCCTTGTTTTTAATAAGCATCACCACAACTATTAAAGACATAATAGGTTCAGTGAAAGGAAACCACCGAAAAGAAATTTTAAAGCAAGTAAAAAATTGACTTGTAAGGTTCTTCAGGAGGCAGCCTACATCGGAAATGGTGCCTTCATTGTTCTTGCTGCATTAAGGCTCTTAAAATGAGGCAGGGTCATGAAAGCCAAATCTATGAAATATGGAATAGTCAAATTCACTCGCTAGCCTCCTGATGTGGATGCTGGACCGAATTGTTAGCAGCAGCCATGAGCTTTAGAACACTTCTATGTCCATTCTGCATAGTCTTGTGTAACAAAATGACAAAGGAAAAAATCCTTACCCATATTGGACTGAAAATATACAAATTCATATTTTAAATGTTCACAAGTTAATATTTAGGTTGAATTCCCATCCCCCAGATATAAAATACCTGCGGTACAGCAATCAGTCCAGTGTTCTAGCATACATGAAGATAAGAACTCCCTACAATTAATTCCTCTTGTTCTTAACATTGGCTTGGGTTGACATTCCCATATTTTTGTGCCTTTATGATCACAGATTTTTTTTTTAACAAAGAGAAATAGCTGCAAAATCTAGTATCAGTTTAAAAAGCACTGGAAAGGGGTTGGGGATTTAGCTCAGTGGTAGAGCGCTTGCCTAGCAAGCGCAAGGCCCTGGGTTCAGTCCCCAGCTCCGAAAAAATAAATAAATAAATAAATAAAAAAGCACTGGAAAACAAAACAGCTTTAAAAGTACAACATAGATTTTCAGATTATTGAAACTCAACGACATCCTTAGATGTTCATAAAGGTGCTTCTTTCTTGTAAGAAAAGAATGAAAGAGAAAGAGAGAAAATGAGAGAAAGAGAGAGAAGAAAGAATTGCTTTTAATAATATGCATACACACGTCTGTGGGTATGGCATATGCATGTAAATGTACTTCTTTCAGAGGCCATGACATGGGACCTTACCCCTTAGAGTTAGACTTAGAGGCAGTAAACCTCCTGATGTGGATGCTGGGAACTAAACTCAGCTTCTAGGTGAGAGCAGTACATGCTTATAACCTCTGAACCATATCTCCAGTCGAAGTTAATTCTTTCTTTAAAAAGAAAATCACTCCTATGTTGAGAACAGTGAGCATGGAAATCCTGTTGAGCCCCTAGCTGGCTCGCTTGAAGCCTGTCATGCTAATATTGATACTGCCTCAGGACGTTAGTCAGCCAAAATGGTGTCTTATGTGAGTTTTTCAAAGCAGTGGGACATTTGGCAAAAATAAACCATACACACAAAGGCACACAAGAGACTGGAGACAGCACCATGAAACATCGCTCACTCGTGCAGCACACAAAAGCACCTGGGTTTGTCTCCAGCACCATAAAAAAGTAATAATATGCAAAAGGAATGGTACTCTGTTCATGAAGGAACCTAGAGCTTATCTTCCTCCTTAAGGGTCATTTCCCTTGTCACTTCTATTCCTGGCCCTGAGCCCCCTTGTCCTGAGGATCCTTCAAGGAATTTGCTGTGGCATACTAAATAGTTTGCAAGACCTGATAAGATGTGAGTGAGTGTGTGCGGGTGTGTGTATGCATGTGTGTGCATGTGCGTGCGCGTGCGTGTGCGTGCGTGTGTGTGTTCTGTCTGTATGGAACCAATATAAAACAGTTGGATCAAACTGTATTCCTTTGTTCAGTTTATTGGGGCTGTTTTAAAACCCATAACTTCAAATGTATCTAAGAAACAGCTTCAAAATAATATTCTGCAAACCCAAAACCATTAGAGTCTAAAGCAATCACAAAACAGATACCACTAAATAACATGGCACTAACACTGGAGTCCACCCAGCAGTGCTCTTACTGCAGGGATAAAAATGGCCCAGCGAGAGCTGAGGGTAAGTGTCCCTCGTCAGGGGAATGACATACAAGTAAAAATGATGACCATGTTTCCCCCAAGCCTGTCCCTCTGCTGAGTAACACCCCTGCTCCTCTCTGCTGGGATGCGTAAGACGTGGAATGGACAGATAATTTTCTTCAGTACAAAGTCATTTTCCCAAGGGGGCGACGGAAGAGGAGCGGGTGTGATCTCACCTCTTCCTGAAAGAGATTCTGCCGGTTCTTCAGGGCTCGCAGCCTGTTCTGCTTGTCCTCATGCTCCAGGTGCTCGTCTGGGGGGTGGAAGTAGCCGATGAGGTCCTGCAAACTCAGGCTCACAGACTCGATGGGCAAGTCAACAGTGGGCAGCTTCGCTTTCTTGCTGAGAGCATCCAGGCCCCTGAATCATAGCAAACACTTCCCTCGGTTAGTGATCCACAGTTTCAGCTCAGCTCAGCGTCTTTTGACTGGCAGGTGGTTTGACTTTGACGCCCTCTCTAAAGAAGGCACAATCAATGGAATGTGTAAGGCATCCTTTCTACCGGCCATAATGGCCATATTCCCAGTAGAAGTGTGTAACACAGCATCTAAGTATCACCGTGTATCCCAGACTGCAGCATCCAGACGTACCTGTATAACACACCCTGTTGGGCCAATGGAGAAATGGTCCGAATACAAAGCCCACTGATAGCCCTTCATAGCGCTAGGCACCTTAAGATGTAAGGATGCATCTTCTTCCTTCAAGCCCTGGAGTTTGCTTGTTTGAGGTTGGTTTTTGGTAAGATTCTTATAGGCTTTTACTATCGTCAATACTAGCTGCTACTCTGATAGTTTTTTTTTTTTTTTTTTTTAAGAAATTGCACATGTGAGAGCTGAAGAGATGGCTCGGCAGTTAAAAATGCTAATTAGGCTCTGTGCTAGCAGCTACATCAGACAGCTCACAACCACCGGTAACCCCTGTGCCACTGGGGGCCATTGCTCTCTCCTGGCCTCTGTGAGCTCGTGCCCACACATCCACAAACCCCCACATACACACCTAACTGTTTTAAATTAAAACTAAATCTTTGCAAAAGTTGCACTTGTGAACTCAGCAGTGAGACTATTTACATAAAATGAGGCCCATGGAGATCCTATTATGGATACAGAAGGGTCTCAAAGAGACCCGACCCCTCCACGAGGAGCTACCGGCAGTTAATGCCTGTTGCTGCTGCTGCTGGGATCATTTTACACCCTGCTGTAGCACTGGTAAGTTTTCCACACTCCCACTGCATTCTGGGTCATTGGGTCACAGAAAGAATAAAAACAACAAAGAACAAAAAGAATAAAAATACATGTATACGGATATACAAAACTATAGAGATGTTTAAATCAATATTTTTAAATTGCTAATGAAAATTAGCTTAGCTTTGTATATCATAACTTAAAACTTTTATTTTAAATGCAAGGTCATTCATATGAGGACTGGTAATGATATTGGAATAGTTGAATTCAGCTTTCCAATCAGAAGAAATAATGAAACAAAAATTATTCTTGGGTATTTCTCTGAAATTGCCTGGCACCTATGCCACCTTACAGGTAGTAAGGGGAGCCCTGGGTGGTTGAAGTCCTGAGTGTATGTAAATTGTTGATATGAACACAGCCATGTCCAGGACTCCAAGTCTTCAGCCCCATGGGAATGGCAAATCTTCCCCAGGCAAGGTTCAGTGGGAAGTCAGCGCTCTCCTCAGGGGAAGTCTGAGTGTGAGCCATTATGGAGGATTGATCATTGTATGGGGAGACTAATAATGGCGCTTTCTCCTCCTGGATGCTTACTGCTGGCCTGCAGGGACCTCCTATAAGACTACCCTCCCCCTGTGCTACAACTAATAAAAAAGCTGTGGTTCCAGTTTTCAGTAGCATATCTCACGTGTGTGTGTGTGTGTGTGTGTGTGTGTGTGTCTGTCTGTCTGTCTGTCTGTCTGTGTGCCTATCCTTTCTTCATTCTCTTGATGCCCCAGCCAGGGTTTCAGAACCCAAGCTTCAACCCAAGTTGGGTTGTGGTACCACTAAATCACTAGTCCTTAGTTTTATCCCCACTACGTGGTTTTCAGATTAATACAAGCAATTGGTATTGTGCAGAATGGTGTAACAATATGAGTAATGCCAAACGGAAATCCAAATGGTAAATGCAATGTGAGGCTGCTTCCCACCTCATCCCTATGACCTACTCAATCTGATGAAATTCAATTTTAAATGAGGCAGACAATGGAATGAGTATTACCTTATACATAGGGTAAAATCTCTATGTATTTTGAGACACACCTCTGCACATTCACACTTATACACATGTACAATGGAACAGTCAATGAAACAGAAAATAATGAAATTAACTTTAATATAATCTGGGATTGGGAAGGTCTTTTGTTGGGAAACGAAAGGGAAAAGATTGATTAAAGCAGTAACTATGAAAAATAATTTAGAATTATTTTTCCAAACAAATAAATAGGGAAAGATACAATTACACAGGAAATTAATGTCTCTAATGTGAAGGGTTATTTTTTTTCATTAATTAATTTACTTTACATACCAATATCCACTCCCTTCTCCTCCCAGTCCCCCACACACAACTCCTCCCCATTCCCCTTCTCTTTTTCCTGTGGGGCCTCTCCCTTCTCACAGGTAAAGGGTTGTTAATAATCTAGTAATAATGCTAATAAATAATAGGGTAATTAAAAAATAATCATGAGACATATTTATTCACATAATTTGCAATTTTAAAAAAATGTTAAATCATAATACGCACATGCTTTTAAAGTTTTTAATCACACTTAGTCATGTACGTATATGCATATAAATTTGTCTATTTATAGAAAACATTTCTTCTAAGAAGTCTGCAAACTTAAAGAAACAGAGAGGCCTTCTTCATCCAGGTTATGTTGCATATTTCCATGCTGTTGCCAGAAAACAGGGTGGCCATAGGTTGATTTGTTTCATGGGTAAGCAACTGATTCAATTATTAAGTAGAAAAAATTGCCTATTTTAAGAATTGTAGTTTTTGGGGGGGCTGGAGAGATGGCTCAGGGGTTAAGGATCACATAACTTTATTTTTAAAGTTGCTCAGAATTTGTCAAGTATTTACATCTTCACTATAACAGAATTTAAAAACATATTCCAGCAAAAATAAATTATAAAATCGTCACGACCCATTGCTGTCTATGACAAATTCACATTCTCTAAGCTGCAGGTTTGATTCTACTCTGGGAGCCTATCAGAGCATATATTTATAAGGCCAGTGTACTTCAGAATGATCCGTTTATTAATCCAGGGAGAGAGCCAAAAATAAAGTATCAAGCAACTGTCTCTGTGTGCATTACCTTATGAACCTATTGAAGAGAAACACTGTGCTGCGGATGACGCGGGCAGTGCGGGACTCCTCGTGCTGCGATCTGGATAAGTTCAAGCCGTCATCCATGTGGCCTTCGTGGTGCATGATAGCCTGCAGGGGCATGGGGACAGAGTCATTTCTCCAGAAGGACAGACTGAAGAAGATATGCTCTTGCCCTGTGTGGAGGCACGCCCCTGTAACCTCAGCCACTCACTCGGAGAGCAGAGGCAGGAACAGTGCAGAAATGGCTCGAGCCTAACCCAGGCAACTTAGCGAGAGTCAATTTCAAACTAGAATCATAGTGAGAGGTAGGGAGTATCCTCAGTGGTGGAGTGTGCCTAGCATTCGAAAGACCTCAGTTCAGTCCCAGATACTCTTCCTTGACAAAGAAAACTCAAAGAGTAGAGCCAGGAGGAAGGGACCTGGAAGGAATTAGAATCGGAGGAGTGAAGGGGAAATCTGAGCACAATAAAATACAATTGTGGATGAGAGAAAACGTGAGTCATAATAATAGAATCAAAGCCAGGCAAATTACCACTGTGTTTAGAGTAAATAACAGGCAAAGCAGCCATGTAATAACTGATCACGTTATTGTCTGCAAGGTGCTTCAATAAATACATTGAGTTGAATGAAACAAGAGTAAATCGTTGCCCCATATCTGCATTCAGTGATTTATCCACAGCCTAACAAACTGTGAACCAACAGAGAAGCCAGCACTGCACCTTGCATCCCATCGCTATGTAATGTCACCAGCTGCATTGTGACTGAACACTAAGTACTAACCACTGACCCTGAGGTAGGTAAACGATGAACATACACACACCACAGAGACACGCACATAAATAGGCACAGTCACACATATAAACACAGATACACACATACACACTCACATACACTCACCCGTGCACACTCACATAAATATATCCACTCACATACATGCACACAGAAGCATACACACATACACTCATATATGCACACACACATATACACCCCACTTACACACATAAATACATCCACTCACACACATACACATTACGCAAGCACACGCATAAATACAATCACTCATACACACATAAGCACACATACACTTACATGCACATACACACGCGTGCGCACATACACACACACACACACACATGCATATGCACTCATACACTCATGTCCTTTGTTAATTTTTATATTTTGAACGTTCCAGGGAAGCACAGCATGGAGAGGCATGTACACATATTCTCAGTGCTCAGATCAATGGATTTTCCAGAGTGATCACACACATGTGCACCAACATGTACATCACAAAAGCAAATACTAGAATGGTTTCAAATTTCCCCAGGGCTTCCTTTCTGTTCCATCTGCCCCCGCTTTCACTAACTTCCAGACTTTCAATGGTTCCAGTCAATAGGCTGCAGAATGTCTGTGAGGAACCATGCCCAGGTCCCTTCTGCTTCCTTCATTCAACACTAACAGTGAGGTAACTCAGTACCATGAATCGATTGTATGAACCAAAAATTTATAACAGGAACTGAAATTATCAAATACCTTGAGTTAAGAGGAACTCCTTAAGTAAAAATCAATGAGACAGAGATCTGCACTCAAAGCAAGATGCTCTCCTGCTTGCCTTTATTAACAGGGGAAAAAAACTAGATAATGTATAAATCCTCTCACAAAGTAGAAAAATGGAGTTGATGAGGATACAAGATGAACTTAATGAAATAGAAATAAGGCACCAGAAAGGGTGAACAAATCTGAAACTCGATTCTCTGAGAAGAGAGAAACAGACCTCTCATAAACTTGGCTGAAAATAAAATAGAAAGAAAAACATAGAATACAGGAACTCAATTATGATAATACAGTACTGTGTGGATCTCAATGGCAAAACAAACAGCAAAAGGCCTGGCTAACCCAGAAGAGTAATCAGTAGAGGTAGCCATGATAACAATTCCTATAGTCCCAGCAGTTGAGGCAGGAGGATTGCTGGAGCCCAGAAGTTCAAAAGCTAGCCTTGGAAACAAAACAAGACTCAAAAACAATATGAGCCCCAATATTCTAAAGGAGTTCCATTCAACTAAGCATAAAATAACCATTAATTAATAATTAATTAATTTAATTAATAATTAATTTTCAGAAAACACCAGAAGGATAATTTAGGGCTAACTAGTTAGAAGTCCTTAGGACTGCATACATGACTGCTGATACAGTTTCAAAGAGCAGACATCCCAGACCATGGGTTGGCAAACCATGTCCTGTCATCTGTCTCTGTAAGTCTGTGGTCTGGGAGAGATCATTCCTCCTTCACGTGATTGAAGAGAGAGACCAATGAAGAGTGATGCTTCAGCACATGTGGAAACTCATAAACATGCAAATTATATGAAATGAAAACTTAACTACTCATAAAGAGAATTTAATTTTCCTCATGAATATATGTAACAATCCTGAATAAAATGAGTTAATTAAATCTAGTAGGATTTTACTGGAATAATGGGCTATGGTCAAGTAGGGTTTAATTCTATGGATGTAAGGATTCTTCAGTAATTAGACGTCTGGTACTTTAATTATATGAACAAATTAAAGGAAGCCAAACCATGTTTTTGTTTTATCAGCTTTAACTGATAGAACTCAGAAATCATTACTATATTTAAAAAAAGAAAACTGCCAAAAAGTTTTAAAATGAGACTTGGGAATAGAAATAGACTCAATTGTTTTAAGGATGCAGAAACCAATAACATCTACAAAGTGGGAGCAAAAATTCACGGTAAGGAAACAAATAAAATGAATCAAATAAAAATAGGATGAAAGTATACAAAAGATAGATGAAAAAATTTTTAAAGGAGGATATAATAATAAAAAATATTAATAATAAATAGATATAAGGAAATTTAAATCTCAAAACAACTGAAAGAAATACAGAAGTTTACTTTGGAGGAACGTGACCAGGACAGAGAAAAGCAAGCGTGTTCATGAGAAAAAACTGTGCACACCTACTGTGATTCCAGACAACACAACCACAGTAGGTGCAGCAAAGATGGAGTGATGCCAACAGCCAGAGGACTCAGCTAGTGAGTCCTGACCATGCAGCATGCCTCATGCCTCCCTTCTCTGGCTCTCCAGAGGTGGCACCAGCAATTCCGACTCTGTGACACTCACCTGTGATTGTCAGTTTGCATGGATTAAGCACCTATGGTCTTAATGAGGCATGCCTTGGAGTGTGTCTAGAAAGGCCTTCCCAGAGAGGATTAACTTGCAGGACACTTCTCATTCAAAGCACAATCTCACAATTCCAAGTCAATGGAACCGCACAGGGAGTATACATTTAGAAAGCTCTCTATAAATGCTTTCAGAGTGCAAAGTACATACAGTGGGCAAGCTGGGAAGGCAAGGACTTCTAATGTGATCATTTAAGTTTAAATGGATAAACCTTGGGCTGACAAAACAGGAGTCGTGCACTAAAGAAAGAACCTATCCAAAAGCTCAGGCATGAAAAGCTGCAACTTTTCCGAGGGATGGCGAGAGGCATGCTTAAGGGACACACTGGCTCAGAGAAAGCTGAGATCTAGAAATTGAGGAAAAGAGCCAGGAGTGGAAGGTAGTACATGCCTTTGATCTCAGCACTTGGGAGGCAGAGGCAGACATAGCTTTGTGAGTTTGAGGCCCAACCAGACTACACAGTATGACAACTACCGGAGCTATATAGTGAGACACTCTCTCGAGGTGGGGGAGGGGGGTGGGATGAGGGAGAAGAAGGAGAAAGAGGAAGAAAGGAGGAGGAGAAGGAGGAAAAGGAGGAGGAGGAAGAAGAGGAGGAGGAGAAGGAGAAGGAGGAGAAGGAGGAAAAGGAAGAGGAGGAAGAGGAGCAGAAGAAGGAGGAGGAGGGGGAGGGGGAGGAGGAGGAGGAGGAGGAGGAGGAGGAGGAGGAGAGAAGAAGAAGAAGAAGAAGAAGAAGAAGAAGAAGAAGAAGAAGAAGTAAGTAGTAGTAGTAGTAGTAGTAGTAGTAGTAGTAGTAGTAGTAGTAGTAGCAGTAGTAGTAGTAGTAGAAGAAGAAGCTGACGCCAATGAGAGGTTTAGGAGAATGGAGGTGGGCCTGGAAGGGCACCACTACCAAAAAGCATGATGGCCAGCTTATGAGCAAGAAGAGGGAGTAGCAAGAGAGAAGGACAAAGGAAATGAATTGCAAAACCATAATCCTATACATCACTGAGAAAAACCCTGCAAGGGTTCACCATTTTTTTAAAAAGCCTATTATGGTGGAATTGCTACACAGGATTCAAGAGACTGGAAATCTCATAATTCATTAATAGTAGTCACTATTACATTCTCAGATATACAAACGGGATCCGATAAATTGGACACCAGGGTTGCATGCATTGGCAAACAAAGTCATTTCACAATTCTTTGGCTGAAAATTAGCAAATGGTGGGACCTGACCTTCAGAGTGTAATAGAGAGCCCAAGCAGGTGGCTGAAGTCTCCACTTTTTGTGTTTGTATTTTTTCATTTACGAATGTGGCTGTGATAAGCCACGCCTGTGTGTGACCTTACCTTACGCTGTATGGATCCCATTCGTGCTGATTTGACATCCACGGCCTGGTAGGTTAGCCACAGGCCTGTGTCCACATGTTGTATATAGCAAATGGAGTCTCCATACTTGATTTCTGAGGTTCCCATGCCATCGACTTCTTTCCTTACACCTGCATCCAACTTTTCCTGTGTATAAAAAGGGAATAGCATAGATTTAGAAAAAAAAAAAAAACACTAGTCCATATCAACACAATACTATCTTATAAAAACATTCCTTCTCACCGAAGTTCACTTCAGTTATGACAATGGCCGAATATTATTTTTTAAAGATTTATTTTTAATAATCTGCATGTATTGTATCTGGGGTATGTGTAGAATGTCACTGGAGAGCAGAAGTGGGCATCAGAGTTCCTGGATATAGAATTCTAGGTGGTTGTGAGGCCCCTGACTGGATGTTGGAAATCAAACTTGGTTCCTTTGGAAGAACAGCCTTGGCTCATAACTACTTAGCCATAACTTCCTGGCATAGGGTCCAGTTTTATGATCTAGAAATAAAAATATCTCCCCTTTTTTGTCCAGAACAAAAATGAAAGAACACTTGAAAAGCTTTGAACATACCTTGAATTTAAAATCCAAAACCAAAAGAAAAGAGTCCCTTTCGTCAGCCTGAAGGACTTTGGCCATGACACCTGCGAGGTGTTCATGACGCTGTCAGTAATCACTGAATCTTCTGTCTCTCGAACTAATTAAAGCTGTGGTTGCTGCTCCTGCAGCTTCCGAGGTGAACTGCCCAGGTTTGTATTCCTAACAGGAGCTGAGATTCAGGAAGTCACCAGGCCAAATTCTTCAAAGTTCTTTTTGTGAAGGTGTGTATGGATGTGTATGTGCACGTGTGTGTATATGTGGTATGCACAAATCCATAGGTGCTCTGAAAGCCGGAACAAAAAAGGGCAATGCATCCCTTGGAGCTGACGTCACAGGCATTGTGAGTCACCTGATGTGGGCGCTGGGATCTGAATCCTTGACATCTGCAAAATCAGTAAGCGCTGTGGTTGCTGCTACAGCCGCTGTTCTTTGTTGGACCTGTGTGTTGTCTGTGTGCTAGATACTGTCCTCAGATGTGGGCACCCCCCTGTAACCGAAGTTACAGACAGCCGTAAGCCACCATGTGGGTACTGGGAATCAAACCTACACTCTGGAAAAGTAGCCAGTGCTCTTCAGCACTGAGGCCCTCTCTCTAGTCCTATGGTAGTCCCTACATGACAGTCTCAAAGCTGAATGGACTCCTTCCTGTTTCTCAGTCATGCCTTTGCTGATTAAGTATCCCCGCTAAGTTGCAGTTATATTCTAAGTCTTTGGTTATTTGATTATTGATTAAATTGGGGTGTGTGTGTGTGTGTGTGTGTGTGTGTGTGTGTGTGTGTGTGTGCTCACATGTGTGTATGTTCATGTGTGTGGGTATGTTTGCTTGTAGAAGCCAGTGATAACCTTCATTATCAATTTTCAAGCATCCCCCCCACCATTTGTTCTCTAAGACTATCACACTGGTGAAGTTTACCAAGGAGGCTGGTCTAGCAGGGCAGCAAGCCCCAGGGATCTGTTATCTCTGTGTTTCTAATACTGGATTGTAAACACAGGCCACCACACCCAGATTTTCTTCTTTTACAAAGGTTCTGAGAAATCAAAGTCAGGTCCTCACATTCCAAGGCGAGCACTGAACTGACTAAGACCATCTACTATATAAATGTGTATTGAAGAACAAGTTGAAGTAAAAATTATTTGAGTTGTGGTTTTTTGTTTTATCTAAAGGATCCATCCAATCAAACAAAAGAGAAGGCCTAGTCTGGTGCCAGGGCGACATGCCTATGCCTATCTTATCAGTGCTTGGGAGCCAGGTGCAGTAGGATTGCTTCAAAGACTAGGCCTGCCTGCTCTCCAGAGCAGATTCTGGGCTAAGCTAGGCTACATGGGGATTGCCTTGTCCAGCCTTAATATGAGGGTCTGGGCCTAGTTTTATTGTAACTTGTTACGCCACGTTTTGTTGATATCCCTGTGAGGCCTGTTCCTTTCTAAAGGGAAATAGAGAAGGAGTGGAGGAGAGCAGAGGTGGAGGGGAAAGGAGGAAGGAGAAACTGTGGCTAGGATGCAGTGTATAAGGGAAGAATAAATAAATGAATAAATAAACAAATAAATGATTGCAGGGAAAATCAAAACAAAACAAAATGTCACAGATTCTTCACGACGTCTGATTTTTTTCCTTTGTATTGATAACTAATGACCCTTTAATGACCCTAAAGAGAATGGGTAGATAAACTTCAAATTCAAATGAGCTTCAATTCTCAATACCGAAAGGTCAAGGTCACCTCAGAAGCATACAATTATCAACTAAGTTGAATCAACTATTATGCAAATAGCTTGGAACAGTGTTCTAAGAATCAGCAATAAAACAGATAAACTATTGTAATTTCATTCTATCAGATGGGATAGAGTACTAATCTACTTATTCCAACCCTGTCAATGGGAAAATTAAATTCTGGAAAATATAACAATGTAATTATCTCTTCAGAAGAAGACAATGAGCCTCTAAAGTTTTTTTTCTTTTAGCCGGGAAATGAGTTTATAGCCTAATTATTTGTGTTTTTGAGAAGTCTTGCACTCATTAGCTGCACAGCGAGGTTTTGTTGGTTTCCCATTGCAATGACCCACGGCCACTTGGAAGGGGTTTTAATGAGGAGATTTCCCAAGTCCTGCGGCTGGTATTAATGGTGACCTTGAGTCAGGTAAGAACATGTGACAGAAGAAACTGAAGGAAACACCCAGGGTCGTGGCTGTTCTTCCCTTTGTTCATTTCCTGTAGCTCAGCTTAGGAGAAATTCAGACGAAAATAATTAAGCATTCCAGTGCAGGGTCTGGGCTGGGTAGCTCAAGGTTTTTAGTCTCTTACTCTGAAGGGACTGAGGTGGCAGAATAAACTCCACTTTGCTTTTAAGACTCTATTCTAAGTTAACTTGCCCTTCGAGTGACACGGCCCCCACCCTTGAGGTCTGAGAAAAATCAGACCTCAGTTGCAAAATAGACACAGCAGCTGCAGCTGTCTGATAACAACAGAGTGGGCTAAGAAAATGTAAGTCTTTCCCAGGTCAAGATGCTCCTTTTTGGTGTATCGACCTCCTTGTGGTTTAACCAGGTGCTATAAACCAATTAGCTTAAAGGCCAACATTCCTTTACCCTCTTATGTAATGCCAAGGCTTGGAAACCCTCACTTGTGGTTTCTTCCTTTATAAATCCCCTTCCCCTAGACCTCGGGGTCGCTCTCCTTCCTGTTGCATCAGGAAGGTTTGTGGCCCAAGCTTAAGCTTGAATAAAGACTCTCATGTCCTTGCATCCGAGTTGTGGTTCTTGGTGGTCTCTGGGTTTTTTGCAATCTGGGCACAACAACTCAAAGGACTGAAACTAGAGCTCACAAGGGTTTGCAAAGGTATCTTTAGTCACTGTGATGGTGGGTCAGAAATGCACTGTGTGGAGGATCCAGCACATGAGCACAGGCGTGCAGGGGTCAGAGAGGGCATGGATCTTCCAGAGATTGAGTTCTAGGCAGCTGTTAGCCTCTCAAAGCTGTCTGAAGACAGCTACAGTATATGTACATATAATTAATAAATAAATCTTTAAAAAAAAGATAGAGTGTCAGAAACCAAGAAAATGGCATGGCTAAAAGCTTCCAACAGAAAGTAAGCTCACATACAGTAGAAGCAGCAGATTAGGCAAGTGACAGCCAGGCAAAAACCCCACACCAGCTCACCTTCCTCAGATCAGGGTCTTCAGTTGTCACATTGAGTTTTAAATGATATTTTTAGATTGAGCTACTACACTTTAGAAAATTGACATTAGTTGTACTTCTCATGGATAACTATTATAATATTCAGAAAAATCCCCCCCCCAAAAAAAACAGGAAAAAAATGGACAGTAGAACTCCTTAGAAAGACAAACATCATTTAGCCTGGCTTACAGGCACCAGCCTTTTCCTCAGGGTATACCTGGCTCTGTAAGAACCACTCAGGCAAAAGGAGTCAATTGTCTCTCTGACTTGAGGTATCAAAAGTGACACACTCAGATGCAGAGGGATCCAAAACCTTTACAGAAACCCATCCAAATTCTTGTCAACCCATGACTTGTGTATACAGAGAGGAGGTTCAGAATAATGGCAGCCGGTGGAACTGAGAGACTGAGTAGAAAGGCAAACAACTGTTCACTGCCAAAGACATGGGTTTCAGTCTAGCAGGGTCACATGCCTGCAAGGCTGAAATAAGTCTCCCCAGGGTGTCGTTTCTGATATCCATTATACTGTCAAAGGGAACATCATGAAAAGGAAGCAAGGATGTGGGGAAACGTGTAAATGTGGATCCTGATAGTACAGCTAAAAGACAAAGACCTTAAGACAGCTATTTTTTTTTTTCTTTTTTTTTTTGAGCTGGGACCGAACCAGGGCCTTGCGCCTAGGCAAGCGCTCTACCACTGAGCTAAATCCCCCAACCCCAAGACGGCTATTTTTTATGTTTCTATTTGTGTGTGTGTGTGTGTGTGTGTGTGTGTGTGTGTGTGTGTGTGTGTATGTGTGTGTGTATTTACATGTGTGTGAGCACATGTGTGGGTATAGTTACATGTGTGTTCTTGTGTATGTGGAAGTTTATGTTTGATGCTAGGACCTATTCTTATTGCTCATCCACCTGATGCAATGAGGCAGTCTCTCAATCAAAGCTATAGTTCATTGATAAAGTCTCCACAGCCACCTTGCTCTGGAGATCCCGGTTTCTGTCTTCCCAGCCTGGAACCCACCAGGCATTTATATAAGTTCTAGGGATCCAAACTCTGGTCCTCATGCATGTGCCCCAAGCAAGTTAACCACTGTGCCCCCTCCCTATCCACTAAAGCATCTATTATACATATAAAATATACTGAAGTGCCAAGAAAATCCTTTACCCATACAAGGAATTCACTAATAAGTGATCTCTGTCAGAAAATGCAGTATATATTTAAAGCATACAGAGAGAGAGAGAGAGAGAGAGAGAGAGAGAGAGAAGAGAAGAGAAGAGAAGAGAAGAGAAGAGAAGAGAAGAGAAGAGAGAGAAGAGAAGAGAGAGCAATAATCAGAATATTGGAGTAGCTGGATAACACTGGAGCTAGAAGACAGAAGGTCAATGAGATTGAAAATAACAGCAGCAGTATCCAATCTGAAAATTATACTGATACCAAAGGCTCTCTCTAACTGCGAAACATGGCAGCTCAGACATGTGACCGCAGCAGTGGGATTATAAGCTCAGTGAGGGGACTGTAGTGAGGCTGAGGCCAGCTTCTACCATGCACAGTTATAAGTTCTAGACAAGTCTTGAAAGTTCAGAGCAATATCCCATCTCATGCAATGCAATCTGAAGCAAATCAAACCAAAACACAAGCTAAGATACTCTGCCATTAAATAGAAACTTTCCCCAAAAGGCAATACACTTTAGTTTGCACACCTAGTATCAGGCACCTGTTGTAGCCAGTTAAAGAAACCCTAATATCATTGCTATCATCTGGGCATTCATTCATTCATAACTATTTTTGTCTGTTTTTAGATCTTGGGGACTCTGATTTCTCAAAGAAATATGTTCAACCCATTATTGTGTATACATGCTATTTCTTCTCCTTTTACTTATATATTGGCATGAATACTGCCTTCCACTACCAATCAGTGGGCTCTTTACTGAAATTAACCAAAATTGTTCTGTGTCCTCAGAACCTGATCATGGTCTGCAAATGTCAGGTTCTTTAAACGAAACCAAAAGAATTTTATTTTTTAATCGTGTGCACTTATGTATGGGTATGCCCAACTCAATGCAAGTATCATGAAGGCCGGAAGAGGGCATCAGATCCCTCAGAACTGCAGTTAGAGTTTGTTGTGAGACGTCCCGTGTGTATTCTTGGAATGGAGCTCCTGCCCTCGGCACTGGTATTCTTAAATTCTGAGTCATCTGCCTAGGCACATAAAAGGCCACTTGTCAACAACAATGTCCTGCATGAATAAATTAAGGACTACATATCCCTTCTTATGTCCCACAGAAAGTGTGCCAACAAACTACTCAAATAATTCCAATCAGGAAATGGCTTTAAAAATAGAAAGAATACCCCCAAAATGGGCACACTAATCTGGCTTGTTATGAAGTGGAAACTACTTCTGCGCCAACGGTGGCCTTTAGTAAGTGGCACAGAAGTGCACTAAAAACTAGTGCTGTAAAACTGCTATCTGGACTCTTCTAGTTCTGGCTAAAATCCATCATATTTCTATACCAGCACTGGATAACCAAATGAGAGAGGGAAACTGACAGGTCCTTAATCTTGGTTATTGACAATCTTACTTGTTTTTAATTACACATTAAGTTATCAATAATAGCTTTTTAAATACCCATCTCCTTAGGACAAGCAGCAGCTAAAGTTAAGAAAAACTAAGAAGTCAAAAGAGAACACACAGCAGTGGAGACAGCTCAGCAGGGGAGGTGTTTACTGACAAGACTGAGGACCTGGGTTTTAAGCCTGGAACTCATATGGTGGAAGAAAAGAACAGTTGCCAAAAGTTGTCCTCTGATCTCCATATGAGTTCTGTGGCACATGAGCATACACATACATACACATACACACACATACACACACATGCATATATACATACATGCACAAACACATGCACATATACATGCACATACATACACATGCATACATGTACACACATGCACAAACATATACACATACACACATGCACAAACATATACACATACACACATGCACATATATACACATACACACATGCACACACACATTGATACACATACATACAGGCACACATACATATATACATACACACATGCATGTGTACACATGTGCACACAGGCACACACATACATACATATACACACATGTAAACACACGTACACATACATGCTCACACGCACATGCACACACACATATACACATACACACATACACACACTAAATAAAAAAAAGGGTAAAGATTTAATGTGTTTATTTTATGATACCATAATATAATGAGGATAGGTGGTCACTGGGGACTGGGAAATGGGTCACAAAATTATCCCATTAACCAAACTGCACTATGGGTGTTGTCCTTCCTTAGCCAGCCCTCAGGTACCAGCAGACACAGTTACACAATCTGGTCCTAAACATATAGGGCTCCCCCCGATTCTGCTTCTCTGACTGCGAAGCCTCTCATCACACAGGAGGGTCTGAGCTGTTCCCTCTCATGCTGATGGCCATTGGAAAGAACTGGCATACATGTGACCAGATCTCTCTGTCTCCTGGGAAAACCATCATTTCCACTACGTTCTCTTATTTTCTCAGCTCCTGTCTGCAAAGGTCCCTATATGCAGCTCCCTTTAATTTAATCCTGAGACAAGCGAAGTTCATCTCCATTTAAGCTTGGAGATTGGGGTTTTCCATTACTAATTGTTTAGATAGCATGCAAAGTACTAGGTTTCATTAAGACATTCACACACACACACACACAGACACACACACACACACACACACACACACACACACTCTTACACTTTGTTCTTATTTCCATTTCTCATCTCCCATCTGTTATACTCTGTTTCTTCCTTGGTGCCCACTAATAATTTTATATAGTTGTTTTTATGAGAAAAGTAATGCAAAAATAAATCTCTATTTTACCTATTTTTAATTAACTAATTTATTTATTATATATTTCATCTACATATATTATATGCATATACATTATATATATGTATATATGTGTTCTATCTGCATACAGATACCATCTATGTAGCATGTACACCTGCATGCCAGAGAGGGCATCAGATCCCATTATGGATGGTTATGCCACCATGTGGTTGCTGGGAATTGAACTCAGGACCTTTAAAAGAACAGCCAGTGCTCTTAACCTCTGAGCCATCTCCCCTGCTAATCATTTTTATCTATTTAATCCCCTAGTCATAGCAGACCTCTGAAGTACAGACAATGACAGGTGAGTGATTTCTCTTCTCTATTGGCTAAGATTTATCACTGAGGCTTAAGTCCAGATCCTGGATCTTCCACAGAATTTAATAAAGCTTCAGTTGCTACCATTGCCTAATGAAGATTTAGAACAATCTCTAAATGTCACAAACTCATTCTAGATCAGAGCAGCAAACTTGGTAGGCAGATGATACGGCGCACTATAAACTGTTAAACTTCGCTCTTTATTTTCTTTGGGTGAGCGTGTTTGCCTTGAGGGCTGGGAGGCTGCCTTCCCACCGTGTGTGAAATCCTGGGCTGGCTCCTCAGAAACGCATCTACCAGATCAGAAGCTCAAGTCACCCTCAGCCACAGGGCAAGCCTGAGGGAAGGTAGCGTGGAAAGGGAGGGAGGGAAGGAGAGAGGGAGAACTTTGAAATTCGTTTGTCCGAACTAAAAAGTAAAAATCTTAAGTAAGATACTACACGAAGAATCTCAGCCTAGAAAGTTTCCATCTATTTTTTGCCCTCATCACCACAGTCCTTTTAACGGCATTGCTATCCCATTTGGGGCTGTCATTCCATCACCTCGATGGCAAAAGACTTCTATTCATGGCGCACGAGGGAGGGAAAGCGGGGAGTGTGCTACCAAGGAGCATGTCAGTGGCATTTTAAGCTTCAAGAAAATTACACTGGCGTACAATACATATATATCTACCTGGCAGGACTACCTTATGATTAAAACTGACATGGAAAGGCATCTGTGAGAGCCAGTCAAAGGTTCTAAAAGTAGAAAATATGCCTTAGAAAACCTACAGGTGAGAATGCATTCTTCATCATATCGACTCGTTTCCTTAACAGGGAGTCCCTGCCGCTTACATTATGAACTGTGTCCTACCTGATCCAATTTCTTCTGACTACACAGGGCTGTCAGCAACTGGTGATTTCTCTGTCAACTCCAGGACTTGAGACTGGCTAGTGAACACCCACATTCGTGTCACAGGTACTGCTGTAATGACCCCCAAAAGACACCTTTCCTGTCAACTAGTAGCATGGGTCTTAGTTTTTTGGTTTGGCTTTTTGTTTGTTTTCTGAAACATTTTTTAAAACCCTTAATTATCTTCCTGATCTGCATGTTTTGAGAATATGGCCTTGGGGTGTGGGCCTTCAAGTTGAGCCGCTCCTGTGGAAGGCAAGGAAGACTGAAAGTTCAGTATCTTTGGTTAGGGATGTTTGAGGGCAGCCTGGAAAACTAACTGATACCCTTTCTCAAACTTAAAGGTCAGAAGAGACCCAGGAATGTGATGGTGCCTAGCGGCAGAGCTCAGCAGGACCAAGGCTGTTCATTCACTGGAAAGACGGGATGAGAAGAATGTGTCAACCAGGGACACTAAAACACCACTGAACTAGACATAGCTTCGTCAGAGTTGAGGCAGTGCTGGGATCGAACCCAGAGCCTTGTGCATGCTGTGATGGTGCCCCACCCTCCAGCTATGTAACTGGTAGAATTATGGAACCAACGAGTCCTTTCCTCATTTTTGTTTTGTGAGTTAGGGACCAGATTGGCCTAGAACTCAATCTGTCACCCAGAATGGCCATGAACTTCTTCCCTCCTCAGTAGCTGACATAACGGGCTTGGGTCACCAGGCCAGACTCAGGGTTGATTTTCATTTTGGAATTCATAAAGCTGAAGAAACTAACAGTCTAAAACAGAAGTTTATCATTTCCTCTCACATATAAGCGACATGCTTACTCTTTCATTCACAGCAACACAGAAATTGTATCCATCAAGCCATTTAGCCACTGCAGACCTGACACATACCTGAGCTGCAGACACATTGAAAGAAGGCATTTTTGTCTTCCAGAAAGGAAGTGCTCATTTTTCTTACTGAAAACAAGGAAAAATGCAACATATATTCCCTATCTATCACTGCGCTCTGAGAGGGGGGATATCTCACATCAGGTATGGGCATGTAGGGGCAGGGGAGCTCGAGTGATAATTTGGGTGGTAATTTACTTGTCTTGCAGACATGAGGACCTGAGTTCTGTCCTCAGAACCCACAGCTGAAAGCTGGCAAACACTTGTACTTCAACCTCTGGGAGTAAAGGCAAGTAGATCCCTTGGGCTCACTGACCAGCTAGCCTAGCTTACTCGGTAAATTACAGGCCAGTGAGAGACCCTGTGATGGATGGGAGGACAGCCAAGATTGACTTCTGTCCTCCACAGGCACGTGCACACCCATGCAAGCGCAACTTCACTACCATGAACCTGCACACCTGTGTATGGGGTATTTGTGTCTTCATGTGGGTTCACATATATGTGTTTATATGTGAGCTCAACATGTATCTCAAAAGTACAGAACTGAGACCAAATTATTACTGATGAGAGAAAAGATAAAACTATGCATTCCGTTTTCTCTAAAATTTGATAATACAAACACCCTTATTTTGTTTCCATCGGTTTAATGTGTCTTTATCATATAATAGCAGTTAATACTCTGCACCATGAATAAACTTTAATTTCATTAGGCTTCTTTCCAGCGAAAATTCAGTATTTTTAAGTATTATAATCAACACTATTAACATGTTTAATTTTTTTCACAGTCTATATGTGGGAATGTATTTTTAATGTATATTTCTGTGACATTGACTTTTCCTGGGATTCTCATTTTTATACTGCTATTTTATACTAAATAAAAACTAAGGGATTGGGGATTTAGCTCAGTGGTAGAGCTCTTGCTAGGCAAGCGCAAGGCCCTAGGTTCGGCCCTCAGCTCCGGAAAAACAAACAAACAAACAAACAAAAAAACCTAAGCTATCAAAATAGCACTCACTGCTGGAAGTGCTGATTTATACCTATAACCCCAGAACTGAGAAGGATAAAGCACAAAGAGCATGAGTTTGAGGCTAACTTGGGTTATATACTGAATCCCAAATCAATCTGGGCTATATAGAGAGATCCAGCTTCAGAAAAACATAGCATATCAACTTCTGGACATCAAAAGGCATGTAAGTGGACTTTTCTTTTTAAATATCAGAAACATCTATTTCAAAAAACATTTTCTTCTAATCGAAATTACATAAACATTATCCCAATATTATGCCCTGCCTTATCCCTCTTCCACAATAATACTCAAATGTATTCATAAAAGTGTTTCTGTTAGACAAAGTTTAATTCTAATTACAGCTGTACTTCCCATATGGTTACCGATAAACTTCTGAACATTTACAATCTGTAATTAAAATATTTAAAATAAGTTACACGGAGGAGAGACTGGAGGAATGGCTTAGCAGTTAAGACCGTTTACTGCTCTCATTCAGCATAGAGTTTCCATATTGAATGGTTTACAACTGCCTGTAACTCCAGAGACTCCAATGCCCTCTTCTGACATCCATGGGCAGACCCCACATATGTGCATATACATACACACTCATAAATAAAACTAAGTCTTTTAAAAAACATACAGTGGACAGAGTTGTCGTGTGTTCTAAAACGACTGCGTGATCCAAAAAAAAAGCACTGACATTTTGGTGAAGAAGGAGAAGTAAGATGTAATAACAGGAAACACAAAAAGGTAGATGACAAAGTAAGTCACTTCTCTACTTTTGGACAACACAGAATGAACATCTCAGTCATCCAGTACACACAAGAGTCTTAAGAGCTAGGAATTGATGTTGGGAGAAAAATGCTTAAATCTCAATAGTCAGAGACAGGCTGACGGAAAGACAACATGGTCAGGTAGGCCCAAGGCTTGGCAGGTGGAAGGTGTAAGTTTGGAAATTAGATCAGCAGATCTACCTGCAAACTGGGATTTGAGATAACTCTGGAAATGTGCCCAAGCTTTGGACTAAGTTTCTTTAGTCAGCCTAAGTAGAGTCTGGCAATGCCTTGCTTCATTCAGAGTTGCTCTGTCTGTGTACATTAGGAATAAGAACACAGTTGGAATATAAAGAACATATGATGCGATCTCACACACGGAAGAAGAAATCTAAAATAATCTGGAGAAGAGTCTAGACTAAATGCTAGAGGTACTTTCTAGGAGATGCTCCAAGGCACGAATTCTAGGAGACAGACAAGGAACAGGAAGGTGTGGTCTAAACCCTTTTTCTCAGAGACATCAGATCCTAACTGTCAAATGTGGTATATGCTATCTCTCACTGAAGTGCTGCAAATGTTAGGAAAATGTCTTTAAAATGACGAGCTTGAGGCAGGAGAGGCGGCTCAGCCTGTAAAGGCATTTGCAGCACACATCTGGTGACGAGTTCAATCCCAGGAACCCATGTAAAGGTGGGTAAGGCAGACAGAGGGAACAGACTTAGAAAGGCTGTCCTATGCCCTCCATAGGCATGGACCTCCCCCAATGACAGTAAGTTAAATATACACTTACAAAAACAATTTTATAGCTGTAAAAGGTAACATTCATAAGCTAGTTCAAAAGATGTAATTGATTTTTATCGAAGTCAACTCTCTGTAGTTTCTAAGATCGAAGTCCCCTAAAACTTTCCTGTCCTTGGATCAAAAACAGTTCAACTTCCAAAAAGGGAGGAGTCACCAGTATTTAAAGACTTTCAGTGTGAAAATAACCCAAAATTTCAAACGCAAAGCAGTTGCTAAATGCACCATCATCAATCTAAAATACAGAATGTTGAATCGCCCAAGTTTCACTATAAAAGAAATGTTGGAGAATAAGACATTTTATTAAATATTGATTAAACCCAACAGAGTACATAATTAAGTTTGTTTACTGTTAACATTTCTTAAAAGTTGTAATAAAGACAAGGGGTTATTTTTGAATGACAAATTCGAGTGATAATTTCGAAGGTAAATTATCCTAATTTGCCCTTGTCTAAATTATTGCATTCTCTTCTTAAATTTTCTCATTCGTTTATTGAGTGTACATGTGTGTGGGTGGGCAGGTGCTTGCAAGGGCATCAGCAGACAACCGTGAGCACTGTTTCTTTCTACATGAGTCTAGAGGATCAAACTCAGTTACGCATTGAGCCAACATGTTGGTCTCTGTTTTTCAAATGTACTGTGACAGCTGTTTCTGAACTACGTACTAGAATGGGTGATTTTAAACAGAAATAATATTGGCAGTTGTCTGTACCCCTTGGAAAAACCTGTTACCCTCCAGCAATATTTAAATTTTATTATAATTTTTAAAATTAAGTATCTCGCTGCATTCTAGCTCTCCTGCTTGTCAACCTCTCCTCACGCACAGTTGCCACTGAGAATTCCCTATAAAGAGCCCGTGTGTGACAACAGGTTCTCAGCAGCCTGCAGGGCTGAGTGGTGCTGTACACAGGGGATAGACAATGAGCTTCAGAGAAAAAGCTCATCACCACCATGCTCAGACAATGGCCTTGCTGCCTTCAGTGGAGGTGGTAGCATTGTTTGACTGTCGCTTCCAGAATGAGAGTTCCTGAATAGAAACCTAGGCAGAGGACCTAGGCAGTAAAATGAATTAAACTACAATATCAAATCCAACACCGACAGAATGTTAGGAGGGCCTTGGAGGGAAAACATATCAAGACACGTTTACAAGATGCACCAAGAGCTTGCAAAGTTAGTCTCAGCTTGTGAGGCCCAAAGTTGGCAATGTCATGTATCTGTCTGCTTGTATCCCTTTCCACTCCCTCTCACTGAGGCATATTCTTTTGCCTGAACCCAGAGCTTATCAACTGACCGGTCTAGCTGGTCAGCTTACTCAGGGATTCTCATCATATTCTCATCCTGGACCTGCCTCCTGAGAGCTGGGATTATGGGTGTCTGCCATACCAAAGCCCAATATAAAATCTCCCCTCCCTCACTCTTATTTTCTGATCTTTCTATAGTTTGTGAACTTGAAAGATTAGCATATATTCCTCCACTGCCCACACAAAGGCACAGACTTGGCATTCGTTTTATCTCCTGCAGGTCTATGATTATCAAGATCATTAGTGATTTGGTACATCAATTTTATAACTTCCATGTTTTTTTTTTCACTCTTTAGTACCATGAGATGTGTACATTTTGTCACATGCAATATTTTTATTTACCTGAATCTTATCCCAGTGTGCATTCCAGTCAAGCTCCCTTCTCAATCTTACCTCATGCTGTCCTGGTAGTCCAGCAGCCACTGCTTGGCTCTCTGAATAAAGTTTCATTGTAGGTCTCTATCATGGCTTCGATTTCATGACCCAATACCAACTTATTTTCATTTAAAATTACAGTTTTCTATTCATATATATTGATAAAGTGAATGTAGTGGGCCAGCCTAGCACAGCTTGGGTTCTCTGGTTTCCTCTTTGTTTGGCAAGCTCTGTGCTTGTAGTTCTTCCTGGAAAGTTTCTCATTAGTGTAAGGCTGGAGTGTGAACTCAGCATCTTCTTGCTCACCAACCTCTCTTGTATTACTTTAGTTAACACTACACATAAGTTTAATGCTTATATTGTTTTATCTGTATTTCTAGAGAATGGTTTCTCAAGTTGTTGGTATATTTGAAGAGCGTCTATCTAGTCTAAGCTAGCCTTGAACTCATGATCTTCCTGCCTAATTCTCCCTCAACATCCCTCTGCTTCTACCTCCCAAGCGCTGAGATATCATATACATACTGTGGTGTTCAACTTGATCTCTCATTTTTAAAACCTTAGAGGGGACAATGAAAGTTAAAAACAGAGTGGGTGGCAGATAAGGAGTGGGTGGCAAAGCATGATTATGTCAATTATAAAAGTGTCAAAATAAAACCTGTTATTTTGTATGCTAACTAAAAAAAATCAATAATTCTAAAAAGAAATATATCCATAGCACAGAAGATCACTATGACTCTATCTCACAGGAGTTGACTATAACACAAGAGATCACTGTGACTCCATCTCATGGGAGGCGACAATTACACAGAGGTCACTATGATTCTATCTAATAGAAAGTGACCAAGTGTTTCCTCACTTTTCCCTCTTTCCCACCAGCTTTGGAGACATGAATTTTGCATTTGGAACATTAGACTCCAGAAAATATTTTTAGATTTTTCAAATGTAGTTGTGTGGAGTATGTATGTCTCCATGTATGTCTATCTGTGCATGTCTGTGTGCCTAGGAGCACCTGCTAATAACACATCTGTATGTGAGGGATCTAAGAAGCAAGTCAGTGTAGCCATTGAATATCTGACAAAATAAACCTCAAATAAAAACTAAGCACATGAGATATGGATGGCTACTACATATTCATCTAATAAAAAAACACATCAAGAAGACACTGCAACTCTTAACATCTATGAAGCATACCCAAGAGCACCCAAGTTCATAAAAGAAACACTACTACAGTTTAAATCACATATTCACCCTCATGCACTGATAGTGGATGACTTAAAAAACCCACTCTCACCAGTGGACAGGCCATCTAGACAAAAACTTAATAGAGAAATGCTGGAGCTAACAGATGTTATAAACCAAATAGACCTAACAGTATTTATAGAACATTTTACCCAAACCAAAAATAAATAAATAAATAAACGCTTTCTCCTCAGCAGCTCAGGGAAATTTCTCCAAAATTGACCACATGCCTGGACACAAAGCAAATCTCAACAGATACAAGAAAACTGAAATAACACTGTGACATCCTAGCTGACCAGAACAGAATAAAGCTATTTATTCACAATGGAAACAAGAGGAAGCTTAAAAGCTCATTGACAACTCTCTCCTGAATAAAAACTGAGTCAAGACGGAAAATAAAAAAGGAATTAAAGACTTTCTAAAATTGATTGAAGATGAATATATAACATGCCCAAACTTATGGAACATGAGGAAGGCAGTTCCAAGAGGAACGTTTATAGCACTAAGTGCCTACAGAAAAAAAAATAATAATTGGAGCAATCCCATATTAGGAACTTAACAGCACACCTGAAAGCTCTAAAATAAAAAATTACATCTAAAAGAAGGAGACAGCAAAAAAAAAAATAATCAAACTCAGGGCTGAAAACAACAAAATCAAACCAAACAAATAAAAAGTAAATAAAAAAATCAGGGAAACAGAGTTGTGGATTTTTTTGGAGAGAAATCAGAAAGATTGGCAAACTCATACCCAAATTAACTAAAAGGCAAAGAGAGAACAGAATGTCCAATTTTAACAAAATTAGAGATGGAAATGGGGACATAACAACAGACATTGAGAAAATCCAGAGAATCATAAGGACTACTTAAATAAACCTATTTTCCATTACATTGAAATTATAAAAGAAATTGATATTTTCCTTGATATAGAGCACCTGCCAAAGTTAACTCAAGATCAGATAAGCAATTTAAACCAACATATAACCCCTCATGAAACAGAAGCAGTAATTAAGTCTACCAAACAAACCAACAAACAGAACAAATAAAAACCCAGGGCCAGATGGTCTTAGCATAGAATTTTACCAGACTTTAAAAATATTTTTATATTTTAAAATAGTCTTCAACTTATTCCACAAAATGGAAACAGAAGAATGTTGCCCAATATATTTCATGAGGTTATAGTTACTCTGATATCTAAACCTCATAAGATACCACCCCCCGAAGAAAGAGAATTATAGCCAATTTCCCTTATGAACATAGATGCAAAAATTCTCAATCAAATACTCGCAAACCAAATCCAAGAACATATCAAAAAGATCATTCGCCATGATCAGGTTAGCTTCATTCTAGAGATAAAATAAGTATGAATCAACACACATAAATCAATAAACGCAATCCACCATACCAGCAAACTGAAAGAAAAAAATTATCATCTCATTAGATCCACCTTTGGAAAAAGAAAATCCAACAGTCCCTTCATAATAAAAGTCACGGAGAGATTAGAGAAACAGGAAGCATACTTCATAATCAAGGCAGTTTACAGACAGCCCATAACCAACATCAACTTAAATGGAGAATAACTCTCAGCAATTCCATTCAAAGCAGGAACGAGACAAGGTGTCCGCCCCACAAACTGACATCGTGGCGCTACTGCTGATGATAACACCAATACAATTCACCGAACATGGAGAAGTCAAGCTGGTGTTTGCACACAGCCTTCACCCCTATGGGTTAGCATCTTTGGTACAGTTAGGTATTTAGCATGCTACCAAAAGAGAAGCATGAACACCAACGTGACCAGAGACCCTTTGATCTACAATACTCTCCTGCCTACAAGATATCTCATGTGACAGGGGCACAAAGCTTCTAGGAGTAACCAACCAACAACAGATTTAACTTAAGACTCACTCCACAAGGTTGAACCTGTATCCAACACTGCTTGAGTGACCTAAGAACCCAAAACCAGATAACTCAGGTTCATAAAGAAAAACCAAATAATACTGTCTCTTTTTTAAATAGCAATAAAGTGACTCCTGATAACATTCTGCTATACTCATAGGTCAATGCCTTGCCCCACCATGACCAGAGAAGCTTCCTCCTGCAGCAGATGGGAACACACACAGAGATTAACAGCAAGGCAGTATACAGAGAATGGAACACTCAGAACGTCTCCATCAAATCCTTCCTCTCAAGGCTCGGGGGACTGTGTGGTAAAGAAGGCGGAAAGAGAGGCAGAGGGAGTGGAAGACATTAAGAAAACAAGACCCTCTAGATCAACACGATCAAAGCTCCTATGAACTCACAGAGACTGAGGCAGCATGCACACGGCCTGCCTGGGTCTATACCAGATGGAGTCATGGAGGTGAAAGGTCGAATGGACACATACCCCAATCTCTAGCTCAGAAGCTGTCTCCAACTGATAACCATTTGCAAATCAAAATTTAGCTTCCTCCCAAGGAGTCTCACTGGGAGAGCAAACTGTTCTTAGGGCTAGGCTGTGTACCCAGGAGTAGAAGCCAAAAGAAAAGGAACTCAGTGTTATCATTGGAGGTGTCTTGTCTCATGATGTGATGTCGGGGCTCTTCCTTTTTTAATCTTTAATTTCTATTATTTTTAAAAAAATTGTATTCATATATTTTTCTCTCTTTTTAACCTACATCCTTTACATTGTGGCTCCCAGTTAAGTGTCTTTTCTGGGATTCCTGAGCATGCAAACCAGCGGGTTCCCGCATACATATCTGTTTCTGGGCTCTTTCTTTCTGTTAGTTTTGTCCTATTCTGCTGTGTTAATTTTTGTTCTACCTTAATATATTTTATTTTACAATATTATCCCTTAAAAGCCCTTTTATTTTCCAATGACAGAAAGGTGATGGGTCTGAATTGGAGGGGGTGGGGAAGGAACGTGGAGTAGTAGAGGGAGGAGAAACCATAATCTGGATATATTATTGAAAAAAAACCATATTTTTAATAAAAAGAAAAATATAGATCTTTATAGTTTAAAAGGAAGAAAAGTAAAGACATCCAGAAGGAGCTGGAGAGTATGCTTTAACTAAAACAGGAAATTATGAAGCCAGCAGGCCATCTCAGGGCTAGTTTCAGTAGTTTTGGGAATCTGACTTGATAGAGAAGTTGGGGAGCTGGGGATGAGAAAACTTCGCACCTGTTCTTCCTTTGCTCCCAACAACAAAGAAACAGAGCAGGTCAGAAACCGAAAAATGACAGTTTTACCTTGGAAGACCGGAAGGCAAATGCCGTTGATTTTACATCAGCTTTTTCTTTGTCCATGAGTAGAAGGTTCTTGTCTTCCATGAGGCTTAAGTATTTTCCTGTCGTGACGTGCCGGAGTCGGAATGGCTGGCCCCATCTTATGTGGCTTCCACTCCACCTGGCAAAACAACCAGAACTTGATCCAACACCATCACCATCAGAGAAGCAGCCATTGAAATGTAGGTGTGTGATTCTTCATGTGTGTGCACACAGGCGTGGATAAACACTATGAGTGGGATGTACAGACATATGCTACACGTCTGTATGTATAAACATCTTAGAACCAGGTGCAAAGGGAGGAGACAGACTGAGAAACTGCAGGGAAACTCACAGCTTTTATACTTATAGGGAGAAATGACTCTAAATATGTAGCTATACTACTTCCCTTAATTTATATACTATAAAAAGGAGAGCCTAATTTGTATGTATGCAGATGCATATCTAATAAAAATTCCCTTTTAAACTTAGTAATTTCAAAGGTAGAGGTGTTTAGGTGGATTTAATCAATGTAATATTTATATCAAAGACAATTTTTAATTATTAAACAATAAATATTGTGAATATGGAATGTTTTATGGTATAGGCTAACAGAACGATATAAAGGTTTAAAAGAACATTTTGTTGCTAGAGAGAATGCTAGAAGAAGGAAAACTCAGGTAATCACAGAACCCACCACTCTGAAGTAAAATCTCTCCAGGGACTCTTGCAAGGGGAAAAGAGGAGTAATAAGCACCCTTCACCATGAATATGAGTTTGAGTGTTCTTAAGTAAATGAAGGTGAGTGTTAACTCATAGTCACTTGATTGTTTGGAAAGCAGAAGTGAAGCCACTTGATTTTAAACCATCACTTCTTGAGGCGAGGTTTCAGAGTGCATGACTTTAATCCTAGCACTTAGGAAGCAAAGACAGGCTAATCTCTGAATTCAAAGCTAGCCTGGTCTACACAGCAAGTTAGTGGGCAGCCAGGGCTGCCCTTTTCTCAAAAAACAAAACAAAACAAAACCAATACCCCTTTAATATATAGGAGGTTATTTTCCACCCATCGGTTTAAACTCATCAGGATAATATTGAGAATGTGTCATGTTTTCTGAGATTACTGTTTAGAATACCCGAGCAAAATGGCTTCAGACACTAATTATTGTATTCATCATTAAATAGGCAGATGGCTCACATTTTAAAAATCTACAGACACTGACTCTGGTAAAACAGTCCTGGCCCTCACCCAAGGAGTCTGTATCTACAGCAATTAAGTTCTTTTAGAAAATGTAATATTTTAGAAAAATATATTGACAACTTAGTGCATTTGAAACAAAGATTAAACCTTCCAATTATTTTTTAAAAGTTCTTACTAATATAGTAGAGTTGTCTGAAACAGTTTAAAGCTCTACCTTTATCAGTGATGCAGCATTTAAACAGACTAAAAGGCGCTCTTTAGATAACTTCTAAACATACCAGAAATATGCATACATCTGTGGGCATCTGAATTCTTACTGCTATGATGAATACTGTGGTGATTTTGGCTACTATACAGAATTTCCCACTCCTGTATCAAGCTACTTGTGAGTCAAGTTCATAGTCTCTGCAAATAGCTGTTGAACTGTTCGTATCCATGGACACCTTTAGAAGTTTAAATCCATAGTCTTTCAGGCTTCAGGTGAGTGACAGGCTTGCAGATAACTTGTCCTGCTTCCAAATCTGACATCACTCTATCCTAGCAGTGCTTTATGCCAGGAAGATGCCAGGTGTGGGTGAGGCGATGTTACAAAGCAAGAGAGACCAAAGGCAAAGGCAGGCTGTATGCAATTGTGAAATGAGACTATTCTTGGGTCCTGCACCTGGTGAATCAATACAGAAGAGGCAGAAAGAGACAAGAGGAACAAACGGTTGGACACTACATTTGTCTTCCATGTTGTTTGCTGCTGGAGCTAATAGAACCATCTCACCCTGAATTGGAAGCCAAAGGCATTGACCATCCTGTACCCTCAGAACTTTAGGCTGGGTTTAGAAGTTCTACTTACGCGACTCTTAGGGTCTCCAGTCTCCAGAGGGAGCGGGCATGAACTGATACAGCACCACCTTCATAATGGACTGTTCTGTTGACATAAAAAAAAAAAAAAGTTTAACAGGTTTCATTCCTTGAACTCTACTTTTTAAGCAAATTGAAAGAAGGCAGGGTGAGGAAAAGGCTGTAAATGTTAAAGATCTACTGTGAGGCAGGAGATAACACAGCTGGGAATAAAAATAAATTAACACTGATCAATGTAAGTTCTTTCTTATTAAACATTTATTTAACCATATTCTGTCCCCATTACTTACCCATATAATATTAATGTTGTTTCATAACTTCCCTCTATAGGACATACTTTTACCAACTTTGGCCATGGAAGTACAGGCTTAACAGCTTAGGTGTCGTTTTATATATTATTATATAAAGATATGCACATAATTGTTCATGGCTCTGAATTTGGCTTTCATTGTTTAAAATACTTCCAAGAAATGTAAAAGGGTTGACTCAGTATTTTAATACAGTCGTCTGTAATTTACACCCATAGGCAATGCATGACAAAATATAAACTGATACATAAAATATAAAGAGAGGGAGCTGGAGTGATGGGTCTGTGGTCCACAACACTTGCTCCTCTTGGAGAGAACCTAAGTTTGGTTCCTAGCATTCATGTTGTATGACTCACAATTTCATGTTCCTCCAGCACCAGGTGAGTTGACCACTTCTAGCATTCATAGGCACCCACATGCACATGCACATACACATAAGTACATAAGTAGAAATAAAAATCTTCAATATATAACTTGCACATAATGATCAAATTATGTGCAAAGGTACATCTCAGGATGTCTATCACATGTACCCAAATGCCCAAATACTCCTAATAATATAAGATGTCAAGAAACTTACATAAATTAGCCAAACTGGTCTTTATAACCACCTTTCAACACTGTTTCAAGAAAACCAAGGATTGTGAATACACCCAATGTCTTTTCCCCAGGGCTTCAGCCTCCTCTCTAGAATATTTCCCCATGATCTAAACATACACAGGAATGCTTTCTTTCAAACATAACACCAACACCTTGCTTCTCCTCTCCAGCCTCCCTCTCTGTCTAAGTGCCATCTACCTCCTGTTGGTTTTTCTTGTGATCCAATGTCACTCCCAGACCTGTTCCTCTATGGAAATAGAGTTTGCTGCAGCCATTAAACAACCTTCCTGTCACCAACTCCAATAGACTTTAAAAAAAAAAAAAAAAGATTCTGAAACTCCTTGCTATCCAGGCCATGTTTCTATCACCTTCCTTGCCTGCTTCTCCTCTGTATCCCTTTTGACAACACTTTTTATTCTATCATTATTGAAGAATTTTTTAAATATACACAAAAAAATTGAGTAAACAAGCCCTTGCACACCCAGTTTAAACTTCAACAATTATCAGCATGGGACCAACCCTGCTTACAGCCTCTAACAACCTCTCCACAGACAGCCTTTGGCATTATAAAATATCTGGTCAATTTTCAAATGTTCTAAATTATCTCACAAAATCTTTTCTTCCATGGCTTTTATCAAGATTCAAACAAGATGTTAATATTGGTTAGCTATCCTCTTTATTCTAAAGGAGTTTCTCTCTCTCTCTCTCTCTCTCTCTCTCTCTCTCTCTCTCTCTCCTCTCCTCCTCCTCCTCCTCCTCCTCCTCCTCCTCCTCCTCCTCCTCCTCCTCCTTTTGGGGTACATGCTTTGCTTGTGTTGTTTTGGTTTCTTCCTTCTTAATATTTATCTTATGAAAATTTTTGTTCCATTCGTCCCATTCAACTTTCCATAATCTGATCTTTCTAATGTGTCCCCATGGTGCTGGAATTACAGGTAGTTGTGAGCTGGGAACTGAACTCAGATTCTCCACAACAACAGCAAGAGCTCTTGCCATGGAGCAACCTCTCCAGTGTCATGGTGTCCTTATTTCTAAATCTATGTCTAACTATAACTGCTTATTCAATTTAGATTTTTTTTTAATAATAGCACTTCAGAAAGCCATGTTTCCCACTGCCTGTGATAACACAACCATCAGAGAGAACATAACACCTAGATGTTCATTTCTTATGATCTATCAACAGGTTCAGCACCATCCCCAGCTGTCTACAGTAACCAGAGGGGCTTTAGATACAACAGTGAACACTTTCAACAGCAGTGACTTTCTGACATGGCATATGCAATAATCACGTGAGAAACTATCAAAAAACGCTATGCCATGTCCCCACCAATGCTCAATAAAGTAGATGTGGAGTTTGGCTCCTTTTAAAGTCTTCATCCAATGAGGATCCAAAACTTGGACCCCATGGTGTAGATGGGTATCCCCTTGGCGGTACACCTGCTGTGTGGAGTTGGACATATCTTAGCTACAGGGGATTTTTCCTACATTATAGGATATCTACAGCAATGGCCCCCTTACCAACCAAATGCCAGCCTCCCATCAGTTGGTACAAGCAAAACTGCCTCTCACATTGCTAAATGTCCCTCATGAGACAAAAGCAACCCTAGCACAGCACTACTGATGCAGGTGAATGAATATTAACCTTTAGTGAGGTATATTTTTTCCAAAATCCTCTTAAAGCACAAGTTGGCCCTATGGCTAGAGTTTCTGATTGAGGTCAAGGGTGAAACCCATGCATCTACTTTTCCCATAAGCCCCTGGGTGAAGTATATTCTGCAGGTTGACATTTTGAGAGCTATGGGGCTATATTAGTTATTTCATTGGGTTTCTTAACCTTGGTTATATAGAAGAAGCATGTCAGCAGCTTTAGGAAATTTTAGGCAGAGAACACTCAGGCTAAGAAATCAAAGTCTTCAGGTACATGCTTAAAACATAAATGAAAAATAATCTGGACATTCTACTTCACTGTGTGTATAAACACAAATGATGAGACATTGATGGTAGATAGGTAGATAATAGACAGATGATGATGATAGGTGATTGATAGATGATAGTGATAGATAGATAATAGATAAATACATAGATGCAAACAGAGGCTGAAAGATGGAAGATAGAAATATGATAGATAGAGATAGGCAGGTAAAGAGAAAGATGGCAGGCAGATAGATGAATAAAGATTAGTAGATAGATGGTTGATGAACGATATATAGATGATAGAGTTTATATAACTCTGACTTTAATAAAAGTCTTCTGTTTCACCATAAAGAACAGTCTTAGATACATTTTTAAAATATCTGTTAATTTTTTTATGCATATGGGAATGTTGTCTGCATATATGCCTTGCATCCCATGTATTCCTGGTACCCACAGAGGCCAGAAGGGAGCATCAGATACCCTGGAATGGGAGATAAGACAGCTGTAAGCCATCATGCGGGTGTTGGGAATTGAATCTAAGTCCTCGCAAGAACACCCAGTGTTCTTAACCTCTGAGTCATTTCCCCAATCCTCTAGACTCCTTGTCATATTTTCTTCTAATGGTTAGCAATGAAATTTAGAAATGTAATTTTAAAAAAACCTAACCATTTAGAAAATGAAGAGACTTTCCCAGGATCAAAAGAAATTGAAGATTTATTGTACCAGGAACAAAATGAAGATAGGACCATTTCACAACATCTGTGATTGCATGGAGATTCTGAAAAGCCTATAGTCTACAATTCCTCAATTATTAAAAAAAAAAAGGATAATAAAAGAAAGAATTCTTGTTGGAAGAGAAGAGCACAGCAGTCCAATAGAATGCAGAATGGTGAGACTCTCAAATGGGTCTAAGTATAAAGAAGACAGGAGCTGTCTTCCTTTTTTCTCTGTTACAGTGAATAAACACACTGACTAAGGCATCTTATGCAGAAAGGGGGATTATTTGGCTCACAAGCTCAGGAACACCCCACCAGTGTGAGGAAATCAAGATGGCCAAAACTTGAAGCATCTGGTATCATCACAACCACAGTCAAGAGAAGAGAGAAATAAATTAATATAGGTAAGCATTTATGCTCTTTTCTGCATGCAGTGGAAGCAATGTGATCAGTTCTCTCAAGTTTTTGCCACTGTAACTTCCCGATGATGGTGGATTAGAACCTGGAAATGGGGCCTAAAATAAACACTTTTCCTTCCCCCTAAGTTATATTTCTTACAGTATTTTATCACAGCAACAGAAAATAAAACTGAGACAGAAATATAAATTTTCTGTACAATAATAAATCACTATGAATATGTCCTAAATATGCAAATATGCAGTTCTTAATAAGCTTAGAGAAAGATGCTGAGTAATGACCCTAACATGTTGATTAAACAGACTGTTACAGAGAAACCACAAGGTTGGAAATAAAATGTGCTTTAAGATACAAATAATACAGATATGGCTGTGTAAAATTACGCATCTATAAAGGAGAAATGTTCAAACATTTTCCTTCATAACTTTATTTTCAACTTAACAGGTTTTTTTAACTTTATATGAGTAGAAAGTTAAAGGTAAGTTTAATTCAGATTTTTTAAAACACAAACATAAAGTTGAAAGGAAAGTAAATCCTACTTCCTCTCTGAAATCTTTTAGCTTTATCTCAAAGATCCTTCTGAACTGAAGTCTGTATTTGGAAAGTGTTCCAACAGTAGGTATAAAACCTTAGGGTCTTTCTCAAGTATTGACAGCTGACCAAGGGAACTTGGTCACTTACTGGATTCCACATAAACAGTTATTACTGTATAGAAGTTGGTAGGGTTTGGGTCTTTTTTTTTTTTGTTTTTTTTTTTTTGTTGTTGTTGTTGGTGTTTTGCTTTTTGTTTGTTTGTTTTGTTTTGTTTTGTCAGGAAGTCTCTGTGGGCTATTTAAGGATAATTTTGATGCTTTTGCAAAACCTTAAATGAAACACAGAACAAGGTCCATCCTATACGACTCAAATGGAAGTTAAGCTTATATAAATTTGGTCCACCCGGAGGCCTGCACCTCTTCTGTGAAGGGAGTATCACTTTTGCCCGCCATGTATCTCAGGCATCAAAATCAGAATCCAGAAAGACTTTTTTTCCCCCAAAGTCAAAGTTTTCTACTCCTGTGAAGAGACACCGTGACTGGAGTTGGGGATTTAGCTCAGTGGTAGAGCGCTTGCCTAGCAAGCACAAGGCCCTGGGTTCGGTCCCCAGCTCCAAAAAAAAAAAAAAAAAAAAAAAAAAAGAGACACCGTGACTAAAGCAACTCAGGAAAGAATTTAATTTGAGGACTCATGGTTTCCAAAAGGCTAGAGTCCATGACCACCATGGCAGGAAGCATGGCAGCAGGACGTGGCACTGAGGCAGAAGGTGAGGGCTCACTTGTTGAGATGACAACCATGAGGTAAAGAAGTGGGCCTGCGATGTGTTTTGAAATCTCAGAGTGAGATACATCTCCTCCAACAAGGCCGCACTACCTAATCCCCACAACGCAGTTCCACTGAGGACCAAACATTTAAACATATGAGCCCATAGAGGGCCATTCCCATTCAAACCACCCCAAAGTCCAACAAGTTTACCAAATGGTGTCAACATCTTTATACTCAGACAACCCAATGGTTATCTCAGGGCAATTAATCTCTTCTATATAGAAGACTGGAGGGGGAAAAATAAAACCTTCTTTAAAAAGGTCAAATGACTTATAAAACACTGCCCTTGGGGCTACCACTGGGGACTTCAACGCAAGTGCTAGTAAATTTGTCAAAATTTAAGGAAGATGAATAGCTGTTATGCTGGAAAGTTTTACATCAACTTCACACAAGCTAGAGCCACTGGTGAAGAGGGACCCTCAATTGAGGAAATGTCTTCCTAAGATCCGGCTGTAGACAGCCTGTAGGACATTTTCTTGATTAGTAGTTGATGTGTGGAGACCCAGCCTATTTTGGGCCCTCACCCCTGGGCAGATGGCCCTGAGTTCTATAAGAAAGCAGGCTGAGCACATTATGGGTAGCCAGCCAGTGAATAGGACCCTCCCATGCCCTCTGCATGGACACCTGACTCCAGGTTCCTGCCCTAACTGCTTTTGATGATGAACTGTTATATGGAACTGTGATAAATATATAAACCCACTCCTTACAATGTTATAGCTCCTTGGGGGGGAGGGAGAAAATAAGTAAAAATAATACAATTGATAATCACCCTAAAAACTATTACTGTGCAGATTTGAGGATTGAACCCAGGATTTCACATACAACTAGACAAACACTCTAGCACCCAGTTAAATCTCCAGACCTCTTTCTCCTTTAACTTGCAACAAGTACCACTACATTGCCCAGGCTGACTCTGAACTCATCCACAGTCCAGGCTGGTCTTTACCTTGAGATTTTCCCTGCCACAACCTCTTGAGTAACTGAGAAAACAAATCCCAAAAAGCTGGTACTAAGCACACATTTCTTTCTTTGTTTTTTTTTTTTAAACTGGATATGTTTCTTTATTTACATTTCAAATGTTATTCCCTTTGCCTGTTTCCTGTCCATAAGCCCCTATACCCTCACCCTTCCCTATAGGGGTATTCCTCCCATCGATCCCCCTTCCCCCTCCTACCCACTCCCTACCCCATCCCCCCACCACACCCCCCGCTAACATTCCACTGCACTGGGGGTCTAACCATGGCAGGACCAAACACACATTTCTTAAATGGAAACGTCTAGATCATAAACTAGAAAAGCTGAAGTTGCTGCAATTGCATCAAACAGAAACTTTTAAAATGCACATGTCATAGCCAATCATATTAGCTCATTGAAGACTACTTGAAAAACTCCCAGGCTTCTGACTGCACATTATGCCTCCACGACACATCCTTCTCCAAGACGATGCAATTCATTAGAGAACTCTTATTTCAGGCTGACCACGTAAGAAGAACTTTAAATGTATTCTAAGCACAAATTCTCCCCACAATGTCATCAATTCAACTTCTCATGGTTATTAAACATTGTCCACCAAAACATAAGTAGTTAGCTCTTTTGGTTCTGGGAGTCATAAAATACAATTTAAATCTTATCTCAATTGTTCAACCACTCATTCTCTGGGTAAAGAGCAAGTGCTGTGACAGCTAGCGTATTCATCTTTAGAATCCGAAGCCCAGAAAATACTATATTAGCATGCTAATGAGGGCACAAATCTTTACAAGCCTCTCACTGCCTGACATGGGAGTATTTATTCACAATAAAATTTTATAGGATACACAATTCCAATTAGTGAGCTTCAGGGCATAATCATAAAACATCATTAATAAATGACTGGGCACTATGAGGAGACCCATGATGGCTACAAGGGTGAGTTCTGACAGAGGGCACCTTCTCCAGATGACACTATAGCTATGAGCTAATTTTTTTTTGGTAGGGCACCAAGAATTTGGCAAGTCAATTTCAAATCTCATTGTTATTAACTTTCTGAAGACATCATCTCATTGTTCAAAGCTGGACAGGTTGCTGAACTCTACTTTTTGCTTTAAGATGTGTGTGTGTGTGTGTGTGTGTGTGTGTGTGTGTGTGTGTGTGTGTGTGTGTGTGTGTGTGTGTCCCTCAAGTCCAGAACTGGGTATCAGATTCCCTGAAACTGGATCTACAGGCAGTGGGGAACAATCCAACATGGGTAGTGGGAAGTGGGAAGTGGGAAGTAAACTTGGGTCCTCGGCGAGATCGATATGCACTCAACACTACTGAACCATCTCTTCAGACCCTGACTCCTTTCCTTCAACCATTTTCTAGGTTCCTGTGAGGAAGTTAAAAATGATACCTCTATAGCACTGGGTTGAGCCATCTGAGGATTCAAGTGACAATACTCAGAGTTTGCAGCCAGCCCTTCTGTAGTCATAAGTAAGGACTCAATCACTTTGACCTGAATTGAGTTGCCACAGTCAAATCCACAGTATTATGGGTTTCCTGACCTTGGTATAGCTTGGATCTGAAATACCCCACTTGGACTTGTGTTTTGAATGCTTGACCCCAGACTATTGTTCTATCTTGAAGATTGTGTAGCTTAAGAGAGGTGTAAACTTGAGATTCGGTCTTTGGCTATGTATTGTGATGCTCAGTACTGGCCTCTAAGGCCTAGATGCCCCCAAGGATGAGAGAATCTGCATGTAGACCCAAGTGATGTTATGTGACCTTGTCCCCCAAGTTATTCCTGATTGGTGAATAAAGATGCCTACAGTCTATAGCAGGGCAGAATTGAGATAGACATGGCATGGGGTTCCCAGGCTTGTGGTCTAAGGAAAACCACAAGGAGAGGGAGAAGGAAGATGCTATGGGTTCAGTGAGTCATAAAAGCATGCCCATAAGAGCTGGCCAATTAAAGTTAAGAGCATCCTAGATAGAACATGGCAAGTTATAATCTGGGGCTGTTAATGGGGAAGGAGATTATAATAGCATGAAGGGTAGACATCTGCCCAGCTCTGGTGTTGATTAAGACTTATTATGAATATAAAGGTTATGTGTCTTTTACGGTCTAAGGCAGGGTAGAAACCCTGGATTGAGATTAAATATTTTCTATAACAGAAACTGGTTGGCAGAAGTAAAGTGGGCCTTTGAATAGACCACTCACTACTGCCTCTGCTTCCCATCCTATAGCCAGGATTTGAAAAATCTTCACTACATGGCCGGGCCAACCTGCCCTGCCTGCCAATAATGAGTCCTTGAAACCATGAGCCAAACTAAAACACTTCTCCCACAAGTTGTTTCCGTCAGGCATTTTGTCACAGACATAAAACTAACATCATATTCGAAGGCATGAGTCATCTTCTGTTATAAATGGTGCTTAGGAAAACAAATTAATCTTTAAGTCAGTCAACCCCATGCTAGCCTCCTCCTGAGGGTCAATGCTGGAGCTGGGTCTCAACATATTCTCATTGAAATTTTTATATAACCTGTCACATCAACAATAACATAAAACTCTTGAAATCAATTTAACCCTGTAATAGACAAGCTGCAGGATACTAAGGTAACGTAGAGAACCAATTGGGTTGGCATGGTGGCTCATGCCTGTAATTCCAGCACTTAGGAAGTAAAGGCAAGAGGAGCAGAAGTTGAAGGCCATCCTTAGTCATATAGCGAGTACTAGGTTAACTTGCATTACACGAGATCTTAACTTAAAAAAATAGACCCAAAAATTAAAAATAAAGAAAAGTAGGTATAATGGGATAAAGAAAACAAAACTGTCTTTGTTTATGACCCAGAAATAGATCCACACAAACAAAGTCAAGTGATCTTTGACAAAGGAGCAGAGATACTTCAATAGATTAGGGGTAGTTTTTCAAGCACTTGCAAAATCAAACATGCAAAAATATCCAGGAAGATCAAATACTGTCACAAAGCTGACAAACATGGGTAGCTTCACCCTTGCCTGTGCTGGAACACAGGAGGGTGCCCCCTTATAGCAGTAAACTGGATATAGTATCCTTCTGAGATTGGTTCATCTAACTGTGCAAGGTCACAAACCATGTGCCTCTTTCTAAGCTAGACAGAGAGACACTCAATTCATTCTACGAAGACCATCTCATGATTCATCAATTATTCACAATGGCAGCTCTTTGAATCATCTTCATATTACAAAGGCCATAGGAGTAAAAATACTGTCATGCATCCATGCAGCATAGCTTGTGTCTACTGAGCCGTACTCCAGAAAGCAAATATAACATCTATTTCCATAGCATATAAGGTACTGTGTCTTCACTGTCCTGCTTGAAAGGAATAAGACAATGTACGTAGATTACAGAAGCGATGCATGATCAGATGCAAACACTGAACAACCCCCCCACTTCCGCAGGACATGTAATACTCACACACTCTTGGTTCCCTTCTGTCCTTTTATTTTTCCCCATCACCTCTATTCAGTGTATTCACGTTACGTGCACATGGGCAATGTATTCATAATTGTGAATAAACATGTTTATTTTTATTATCACTATAGAATGTGCCTCGAGAGGGAGACACTGTCTTTTTCAACACAGCTCAGAATGAGACAGTTGTTCACAACTTCTGTAGAATGAATTCGGCTGTGCAAAAGATATCTCATAAACCTGTTTTATGAACAACATTCATCCTCTACTGATTTTCAAACTAGAGACTCAAACTAACACTCCCTAACATAACTCCTTTAAAATCTATTAACTCGTTGGAGATGTCACTCAATAGTAGAATGCTTGGGTCTCAGGTTCAAAACCTGACACAAGAAGAAATAAGCACAATAAAAATTTATCACCTTAAAGGGATGGCACACTTAATCCCTGTAGTGCACATTCTGATCATAAATATATGTGTACGGAAATAAGGGATTTGTTGATATTTTATTACAATCACAAAAATTCATGGGAGAAAATAAGATATATTCGGAGAAAAATCTGCAACAACAACAAAATCTATTGTGCTGCAGATGAAATTCTGTCATTAAAACTGAAGCCTCCACAATGAAAGTCTATGTTAAAGCAATTATTAAATCTCCTGTGGCACCTGATTCTCTTATTGACTGTCCCCCTTATCTGGAGATCATTCCCCCAATTAACTCTGAGACACCCACCTGACTGCTCACACCCTCTACAGTGTGCATCCACCCTCTACCGTGTGCATCTCGCTGGTCCTACGGGATACACACTAGAAGTTTTACAGCTAAATTCCTACCTGAAAAACAAAAAACCTCAAAGAACTTAAAAGAAACAGTGATGTGTAATTCCTGACCCTGTCAAAACTCGATCTTTTAAGTCAGGTGGGCAGGAATATCTTTATAATTAAACCTTGATAGCTCATTCTCTGATTCAATTCTGCTTAGTTCAACAGCACAATGGAGGCTACTCTGCCTATATAGGTCTTATTAGCACTCTATGAGAATGAAGACGTAACATGGAGGATGAATCTCGTGAAAAAGTTGAACAAGTCCGTTGATATCCAGAATTACATGTCTTGTCACTGAGCAGCTTCCTCTGTTGCTACAGTTAGAGCTACAGCTATTAAATACCTGGCAGAACAAGGTAAAGCCAACAGTCAAGGAGCCTAGCACAAATAACCAAAATATTCCTGGATTGCTCAGAAGCAAATGTCCCTGCTGGCCATCTCCTCAGTCATTTCTACTACCTAGCACAAATCTCATGTGACAGTTGATCTTTAATTTTAATAACAGGAAACAACCAATGGGCATGGCTAGGTCAAAACTACCAGCAAAGGCCTATAGAACAAAAAATGTTATGTTTTGTTTTATTTTTACATATTTCCCTGCTTAACCTCAATACTTAAAAATGATAAAAACATTTTTAGTTTATATGCCTAGGCCATCATTATGTGTTTCTTCCCCCTCAAACAGATGATATTAATTAAAGAAAGTGCTGCTTGTGGGCCATTGCCTTCTCTGGTTCTCTCAGACATAGGCAATGGCTTAGGGGACAAACAAAGGAAGCAATTTTGAAAGTCTATGTCATGACATCAACAAGATTCAAAATCAGAAGGCTTTCCAAACACCTAATTTAAGGAAGTCTTTTTTTCTATTATGTATATAGAGTTGCTCAGTTTCACAATTTAATCAAGATACACATTTCTTCCCTAAGCATCCCCCCTGAGGCTCCATCCTGCCTAGCTCTGACTCATGCTCTCCCTACAGTCATGATGTGAATCCACGACATCTAATTGCACCATGTCAACATGCTATAAAAAGATATGCAAACAGATGTATTCTCGCTGCCTCCATGACCTTGTAAGTGTCTCTCAGTATGTTCAGGTGAACACACACTGAGACTCAACTGGCAGGAAAGTTATCAGAATTCAATCAAGGTCAGCATATAGAGTTGCATTAACCCAGCATCCAAGTCTCTATCTTCTGAAGGCACTGGTGAATGGCTGGCCGAAATCTGCTCCCACAGTTCCTCTCCATTGGACTGAGCATGTGACTGACGCCCTTTCCCTCAACTGTCCTCACGCCCCTGTGCTTTATATTCAACACACACTTGTTTTCTGGATCAGACTCAGACATCCCAATTTCTAGCTTCCTGCGCTAAGACCCTCTGAACTCATTAAGCATAATTTTAACTTAGCTCTCATAAAAAAACAAACCCAGAATTGTTCCTGTCCTGAAGGAAAGGCTACCCAGAGACTACCCCTACCTGGAGATCTATCTCATATGTAGCCACCAAACCCAGACACTATTGCTGACGCCAAGAAGCGCTTGCTGACAGAAGCCTGATATAACTGTCCCAAGAGGCTCTTTCAGAGCCTGACCAATACAGATGGAGGCTTACAGTCAACCATCAGATTGAGCATGGGGACTCCAATGGAAGAGTTGAGGGAAGGACTGAAGAAGCAAAAGGTGGTTGCAAATCCCATAGGAAGAACAACAGTATCAACCTACTAGATCCCCCAGAGCACCCAGGTACTAAATCACCAACCAAAGAGTACACATGGAGGGACCCATGACTCCAACTGCATATGTAGCAGAAGATGGCCTTGTCTGGCATCAATGGGAGGGGAGGCCCCTGGTCCTGTGAAGGCTTGATGCCCCAGTGTAGGGGAATGCCAGGGTGGGGAGGCGGGAGGGAGTGGATGGGGGAGCACCCACATAGAGGCCAGAGGAGGGGGCATGGGTGGGGGGTGTTGGGGACGGACGGGAATGGGGACAACACTTAAATGTAAATAAATAAAATAATCAATTATTGATGATGATGACAATGATGAAGATAAAAGACACTGGCTGCCAGTACCATTCTCACACCAACTCTCTCCCCTGAAGCCACGAACAAAATCCCATCTTCCCTCCTCGAAGAGTTCCTTCTTTTGACATAACAACGAAGAGTAACTAAGACAAGGGCCTTACTTTCTATGACGGGATCCTCACGATCTCCAACTCTCTAATGGGTTCCCCTGCCTTGCACACTTTTCTCACCTTTAATCCAAGTGTCTTTTGCCTGTCGCACCTATGATGATTTCAGCCCAGCCCCCACAAACTCCTCCCAGGCAGCACAGGGGAAAAGCCAGGCCATGAGCCTAGAGCCAACAGAAAAATGACAGCAGCGGATGCACCGAGCTCCTAACCTTTCCTTATTCTCTCTACAACACTTAAGGAAAAGGAGAACTGCTGTTTCAGAACGTATTTTCATCACTCATGCTGACTCTCACGTTTGGCCTTGTGTTTGGAATTAATTCCTCAAGCCAACTGCCTTTTAATGTCCCGTTCACCGTTCTAAGACCCTCTCAGTACCATCTGCATCTTATTCTGAAAGCAACGTGTACTGGTTACGTTTTTGACACTGTATGTAATGCCTGGCATGGGCTACTTCATGGTTCAGAAGGTAAAGGCAGTTGCCACCAAGCCTGATGACTATTTGATCCTTGGCACCCACACAGAAAAGACTGACCACACATGTACACTGCAGCTTGTGTATACACACACACACACACACACACACACACACACACAAATAAATAATAAATAAATAAATAAATGCAATAAAACATAATTAAACAAACGAATAAAACACCTGGCTGAAGCACTTTAAAAGCAGCCAACTTATTTAGGTTCATGGTTCAGGGGCTGTGTTTGTCATAATGGTAGAGGCATGGTGGCAGGAACAGCAGGTGACCAGAGCTTGCTCACATCTGAACGGACAGGGAGCAGAACTGAGAGAGTGTGGCAGGATTACAAATCCGAATGCCTGCCCCCTAATGATCCCCTTTCTCTAGCTAGGCACTGAGGCAGGAGACTAGGAAATGGGAAGAGGAAATGTCAGAGGCTAACATTCAAGAGGCAGCAGGTGAAAGACCAGCAGCTTTTAGTCTGGCCGAGCTTCACTGAGACACAAGAGCATGCTCTGAAGAGCTGTCTGCATTTTATGAATTCAGGAGAGGCAGATACTAAGCTAATGACCCAAAAAAGCTTACTGCAGACCTCGGCTCACCCCTTTCTGCCTTCTTGGAGCCAGGTCGCTGGTAAAATATGCCACTTCATAGACCCCTGGGTATCTTTCCATTAATACATCATCTCCTTCCTTCTAACTAGGCAGGCTTCTCTGTTCAATTTCTTTCTTTCCTTCTTTCTTTCCTTCTTTCTTTCCTTCTTTCTTTCCTTCTTTCTCTCTTTCTTTCTTCCTTTCTTTCTTTTCAAAGATTTATTTATTTTATATTTGTGAGTATACTGTCACTGTCTTCAGACAAACCAGAAGAGGGCATCAGATCCCATTACAGATGTGGTTGCTGGGATTTGAACTCAGGACCTCTGGAAGAGTAGTCAGTGCTCTTAACCTCTAAGCCATCTCTCCAGCCTGTGAGTCAACACACCTGGAAACTCCAACACACCTACCCTCCAGACTCAGACCCATACCCATGATACCTCTGCCTCCCTAAGATCCACCCATCCACCCATCATCCATTCATCTATCTATCTATCTATCTATCTATCTATCTATCTATCTATCTATCTATCTATATCACACCCATGGACAGACATAGAGTTGGACACACACACACACACACACACACACACACACACACACACACACACACACACACCTCTAAATAACACCACTGAGGACGAAGTGCATTGTGAGGAGGAGTTTCACAGTTGCAAGTGACAAAGCACTTGAAGCTGAGGGAACTTTCCTAGAAGCTGTGCTCCTCTTGACCTTAAGCTAGGTCAGCCCATGAGAGGCAAAACCTAGGAGCAGGCTCCCAGTTAAGTCTTCCAGAGCTACTGAAGTGGCTGCCGATTTTCTAAAGACCCTGCTCTATCTTTTTACTAAATGAGAATGGTAAGTATCTATTGAATGAGCTACCCAAATACCCAGGTTAACATCACGAGAAAAGCCCACTCAGAGGTTTAAAAGCATATAACAAGCCACCCAGACAGCTCTCCTCTTCTGTGTGGCTTCTTCTTAGTGAACTTTAGCTTACGCCCCTTGTTAATTAATTCATGAGGCAAACCGCAGCACTGGATCACACTGGCACCTGTTTACCTCTATCAGTACCTGCAGGCAATTTCAACGTGGTCTCCATGTAAAGTTGGAGGGAAAGTGGTCAACTTCTTTACTTTCCAGTAAATGACAGATGACAGGAAAGAATACTGAGAACTCTGAGACTGACTGGGTGTGCGATTAAACCTTGCAGAAATATCGTTCAAGATCAGTGAGCATTTAATGGCACCTTAAACAGTTTAGCTTCATGTTTTCTCTCCTCCCTCCCAGTTTGTTTCGCTTGGTGCTTCTTATGTGTTGTAAGTAGATGGAGACGTTCAGCTCTTCTGGCAGTTAAGAAACTAGAGAGCAGCCTTCTTAGGCTGTGGAAAGTCGCAGTGGAAATGAATGTGTGTAGTCTACTTTGGATGATGCTAATGTTTGCAACAGACCTGTTCCTATGTACAGAAAATTCTGTCATAACAAAGAAAACAGAATGGGTCAGTCTGGGAAAAACATTTCGTTTTCCTATCAAAGGTAGTTAGCCCAACAAGGGCCAATATTTCCTTAATCCCATTCCACCCCACCCTGCCTTTCTCTTTGGGCCAATTAGCCAATTGTGAAGTCAAAAACTCACTAATGGGATGAGACCCAGTCACAACCTACTTTAGTGTTGAAAGACAGAGGTCACTCTGCCCAGCATGCTAGCTAGCAGGTCTGGCTTCTGATGCACCATTTCTGCAAAAGGAAAAATGCCTTGCCAAATTATCTTCAGTTTGGTTGTGTGCTACTTTTTGAAACATCAAGATTATTCTTTCCCCAACAAATACATCAAAGCTAGTGCCACATGCCAGGCTCAAGTACCAACCTCCGCTGTTCTTCACCATGTTCTCCTGAAGGAACAGTGAGACATTCATCCATGTGTCCATGTAGCAGCCGGAGAACATCACCACCAATGAGATACCCTGTAAGGATTCAAAGTCATTTGTGTTCATAATATCATGGCCAGAGGCTGACAGCCAGACAGAGCATCTGATACAATCATCGACTTGCACGGGCAGAGAAATATTGGACTAGAAAATGGTGTTGGGCCTGTGACCAAATCACAAAGGTGGATGGCATTGGCTGACCCGTTGAGCCCTGCAGTTTGATATTTTAACCAGGGGGTGGCCTCACGCTCATAAACATCACCATTAAATATACAAAATGTAGGGCTGTGGAGACGTTCAGTCAACAAGAAGATCCCTGAGACTCAATCCCTGGTTGACCAGCCTCAACTTATCAGCAGGATTCAGGCCAACGAAAAGACCCAATCAATCAATCAATCAACCAATCAATCAATGGAATGAACATGAACATGTGCACCAGCATACCTACACATATGCAAACATACACAAACACACATGCACACATACATATGGCAGAAAATAAACAACATCCAACCATCTTGACTTCTAGCCTCCACTTGCATGTACATACACATGCATCTCCCCCCACACACACACACATGTATACATTCATACACACATAAACAAGTACTGGCTCATATCTGAATCTACTAGGCACAGGAATATAACGAGAAAGGATGATATTAGACTAACTGAGCAGTACCTCAAGGTCTCACAAATGGGGTAAACAGCCTATAGAAAGCTAGTACATGAAATCACAGAACCAGGCAAAGTTGATAATACCAGGAAAATAAGAGAAGATGAAATCTAGCACGGGCTTCCCTTTTACATAGCAGTTTAGGCAAGATTCTAAAATGTCATGTTTCCGCACGATAGAATATCAGGACATGAAAGGTCTCTAATTAGCCCTCAGCTCATTATCACAATTTCAGGGATAAGCATCAACTCTGTATCAAGGACAAGCCTTTTAATTAAAGTGGATCTCTTACCTTGGGCTGCTTCACTTCCTGAGCTGATAGGGGCCACGCTCCAGAGGGTCTGCTGGAAGGCTGCGTCTACACGCCAGCTGCTGTTGCCGTATGACAAGTGCTGCAGCAAGAGGCAAGAGGAGGCAGTGCTGTGAGAGCCTGGTACAAGGAGCTCTGGCAGCCTGATGGTAACGCCGCTGATTTGGAAGTGTGCATAGGGGACATGCACGTCAGCCTGTTCCTCAAAGGTTAAGATACTAGACAGGCATGGTAGCACAGACACGGAATGTCAATACTCAGGGAAGATTCTGAGTTCAAGGCCGGCCTGGACAACATGCTCTGATTCAAAAAATAAATGAATCTAAACAAGATAATTAAAACATGGGCAGGAAAAAAGAATAATAGAGATTATTATTTGTTCCTAGTTTCCTTTCTGTTGTTGTGATGAAATACTCTGACCAAAACCAACTTAGGGGAGGGAAGGATTTATTTGGCTTATACTTCCAGGTCACAGTTCATTGCTGGGAAAACTTGGTGCAAGAACTCAAGCAGAAACCATGGCAGGGGTTGTGTGCTGGCTTACACCCCAAGTCCCATTCTTGGCTAGCTTTATTATACAGCCTAGGACTACCTACCGTGGGAATGGTGCTGCCCAAGGTGGGCTAGGCCCTTCTATATCAATCCCAAATCAAGACAATCCTCTGTAGATAAGCCTAAAGGTCAGTATGTTCTGGGAAACCTCTCAAATGAGACTCCCTCCTCAGGTGATTCTAGGCCAACCTGAGTTGACAGGAAAAGCTAACTAGAACACTGTGTAACTTTACATACTTTTCAGTTTTACCCCAAGGAGTTACTGGTAAACCAGTAATCAGAAAAACACACAGATAAATAACAAATACACAGAGAAAATTTATGTGTCCGGAAAAATTTTGTCTTAAGATTTGATAGACAGAATAGTATTAAAATGGGTGCTTGAAATTATCAGTCGCTCTCCTACATATGACACTGTGACAGTTTATTGACAAGCCATGATGCCAATAGAGCCCTTCAGTGACTTCTTGGCTGCAGTTTGATCTCCGAGACAATAGACGATGATGACAACTCTCCATCAACAATTTCACTCTTCCTCTCAAACCAAAACCACTGGATAGAGAAACTGCAAGTCACATATATGAGAGAATTTTAGTTATCCATAATGAAGAATTATGTTATGGTATCTGCCAGAAAACAGATCAGTATGAAGGAGAGCTAAGACTGGAAGATAAACACTTTATGTTTCTCTGAAAGACAAACATGTGCACTGAAAGATGGTATGCATCCATGCATACATACATGTATGTGCACACACGGGGCTATGAGAGAGGAGGAAAAAAGTCTAGACAGAAGGAAGAGAAATGGACAAGAGTATAGGAATACTCTTCGTGAGAACAGAAGGAGGGAGGTAGAGAGAAGGAGGGGTCAACAAGTGGAGAGGTGGGATTAGGGGCAGTACAAACAGAAAGATAAACTAAGTATAAAAGGTCTGTCTGATATCTGTGTGTGAATGTCACAGTAAGATCCATTTCTATGTATGATAACCAAAAATCAATTAAAACAAAAGACTTTTGAAACTGACAGTGTAAAATACGCAGACCAACTTGATCAGTAACTGCACCAATCAATAGATTCAAAGTTTCCCAGGTAATCATTGGGTTTACTAATCATTTTTCCATTTCTCTCAAACCCCAGCTGTCACTTGTCTTCATGAAATCCCTGAGTCCCCCAGGGTCACCATTCCTATGCCTTGTCCCTCAGCCCCCTCCCAGACTCCTTTCTTGACTTACTTTTCTTTCCTCTGATGTGGAAACACTTAGAGTGCTAACAGATCAATCCTATCCCATCTGCCCCATAAATAAGAACAGTATGTTTTTCCTGGTGATTAGCGCACAACACGCTTCTTTGACTCATTTCTTTTTTTTTCCCTTTAATCTGCCTGACACGGGTTTCACAAGGGTGTCCATCCAGTGTGCTTGCTACTCAATAAATAAGGAAAAGATGACAGTCAGACCTTTAAGATCAAAACGGCAAAACTTTTATCAACAATTCTCATTCATTTCTTTTTGTGTAAGTGTTGGTGTCTGGTTGTCTGTCGTATGTTTGTATGTGAACACTCTTGTGTGTGGAGGCCACAGACTGATGTAGGATGGCTTCTTCAGCTGTTTTTCAATGTTATGTTTTTGAGACCAGGTCTTTCACTGAACCTAGTCCTTACCAATTTGACTAGACCGGCTGGGAGGGAGCCCCAGGGACCTTCCCACCTCATCTCCAGCTCTGGAGCTGCGGGTACCACTGTACCTGGCTTTCTCTGTAGTTGCTGAAGATTGGGACCTAGGTCCTCTTGCTTGCACAGCAAATACTTCATTCAGTGAGCCATCACCCCAGCCCCCAGTAAAATCTGAGTTATGTCTATGTCAAAAACAGAATGTAACATATGTCTATGTAAACAGAATTGTGCATATCTACATATCTATATCCATATATACAGGTGCATACACACACACACCTATTTTTTTTCACCAAATCTTCTGAAAAGAGTTCATAATACTAAAGCTTATATTTGATTTTGATTTTAAACCAAGTGAAAGTTCATACACAACAGATACCCATTTGTTAATTCATCACACATTCATTCAATGTGTTGTCTAAAACATTGTGCTGAATATTATCAGAAGGACCTTCTGACCCCAGGGTGCTTGTGATCTTATAGGGAGAGATAAGGGGGCAATAAAAACTGCCATGCATTGGTATATATGTATTCTATTAATGGGTAAAGTATATTAAAATGCTTTTGAATTTGATTATCAAAAGAGAATATTTCTAAATAAACAGCTGGAACAGGCTTCCATGCTGAATCTGAAGGGGACACATTGATTCCATGGGGAGAGATAGGAGCTCTTATGCCAAAGACTTTAAGGGAAGCAGTGAGAGTATGTGTCCTGGACCTCCTATTTGGGATGCCGTGTCTCTAAGTAAGTAGATACAAACTTCATATTTATACATGTATAATATAGTTAGGCTATAAATGTTTCAAAGATAATACAAATTTAATAAGCCAGTTTGGATTTTTCATTCTAATATATCTGACTACTTGGTATGGTATTGTAGGCTGGCTAAAATTAAAAAAACAAACAAACAAACAAAAAATAAAATAAAATAAAAATACCCCTCTGATTATGGCCAAGAAATGTCATGAGGAGTCATGAGGACACAGAGTGCAGTGCAGAATCCTCTCTTTGAAGCTTTGGGCACACACTGAAGAGGGAGTGAAGGACAGACTTACAGACAAAGAGCTCAAATTTCAGGCAGCCAGGAGCAGCTATGGCCAAAATGTAATGTGTGACTAAGGGAACTGAAATGTGATGTGTATATTGCATACAAGCACAAAGAGGAATCACGCATGGAGAGGGAGGGAGCGAGGGAGGGAGGAGAGAGAGAGAGAGAGAGAGAGAGAGAGAGAGAGAGAGAGAGAGAGAGAGAGAGAGAACGAACTGTATGGTCTGTTAGAAGGACTCCTAACCATGTCCTTAAGAACATACTGAGGCCACAGTTATCTAAATAAAACCTACTTTTCAACAGAAACCATCTCAGCATGCACTGCCCCCTGAATCGTCTACTTAATTTTGCTGCCTAAAAACAACAAAATGGAAATCTGAGTAGGAACAGCACCGAGTCAAGCCCGTCGCTATTAAATATTCAGAAGGCAGCAACAGTCCAATTACTGAAACCAAGGTGAGTAGTCCTTAAAGCAAAGATGGATGGTAGCAGAGAAAGCAAAACCAGCCTCAGGCTAACAATACGCCCAGCAGGGCACCCACACGTAAGATGGCTCTGTTAAGCCACAGTGTCAGGACTCAGGGTGCCTGGCTCTGCAATCAAGTCTCACCTTTAACGTAATGTTGTTTTCTTTGTGTGTGTGTGTGTGTGTGTGTGTGTGTGTGTGTGTGTGTGTGTGTGTGTGTGTGTCCGCACGCACACATGCATGCGTGTGCACATGCGTGGGTACTGTGTGCTTGCCTAGTTCCTACAGAGCTCAGAAAAGGGTGTCTTATCCCCTGGGATGGAGTTGCAGACGGTTGTGAGCCATCACATAGATGCTAGGAATCAAACCTGGGTCTTCTGCAAGATCAACAGTGATCCAAACCACTGAGCCATCTCTCCAGTCCATGACTTTCCTGCCACGTGTTCTGGAGCATAGACCTCGGTTACTCATGTGTGCTCTCCAAGCCATTTACCCACCAACCCATCTGTTTTAGCCTATGTGTTTTAACCTTTAAAAAATACAGAACAATTGTCTGAGCAATGTGTCGAAAATTAATAGTAAAAAATAAAGGACTTTTCCAATTTAGGAGCAGTAAAGCAGGATCCATCAAAACTGCTGATCCTAAAGCTATGAAGGAATAAAATATTATATGGCAGAAACTCAGAATCCCAGAGGCCTAAGTGACCCACCACTCTCCTGAGATCTTAACCCAAATCCCATAGAACGAGGTGTCTTCTGACCCTTTAATTTCCCTTCTAATCTTGTGAATTCATTTGCTGCATCCCAAAAGCTGCTTGGGACAGCAGGTCGGAATCTTTATCACATTGCCAGAAGGCTCCATGGCCCCAACATTTTTCTAAGATTCTCTGCATTCAGCCCTTGTCTGATGCAGTTTTTCATTCGTTTATTTATCTCTTATTAAATGTCAGGCATTTGGGCCCTGGTGATACAGCATTCCAAATAAATTAGCATCCGGGGACAAGAAACATGAGTAAACAAGCTATCATAGCCCTCGGGCTGCAGCTTCTTCTTTGGGGGGGAAAAAAAAACAAGAAAAGATAAATGGGAGACAAAGACTGGGTAGTTTTTTAAATGTACTATCTGATGACTTCCTCACCCGCGCCATAGAAACAGAAAAGGGGGCTCAAGGTAAATTAACTAAAATTTAAACAAAGGGACTGGACCTGATGACTCAGTGGCAGGGCATGTGCTTAGGGGTGGCCCCTAAATTGCACTGTCATAATAAATCACTCACAAATTATTAAGGATCCCTGCCTTCTGTTGACATAGAATCTATGTAGATATAGGAAATCCAGCAACTTGTTATTCAATCAAAATGCCTTTCTTATTTAAAAATCCAAGGACCATGGAGGTAAGTCAGCAGGAAGGTAAAGGTTCATGGGGCCAAGCCTGAAGATGTGAGTTTGGACCTTTCTGGTACCATCAAGAAATACCATCTTATTTCTAACTCTCTGGAAGCAACATGCATTGTTTATTTGCTACTGATAAAATATTAAGCCAGGGCTAGAGAGAGAACTCAGAGGTTAAAGACTGGCGACCTGAGTTCAAACCCTAGACCCCACATGGTGGAAGGGCAGAACTCAGTCCTGAAAGTTGGCCTCTGTGTCATGCTAGGACGCAGGTACAGAACCCAGGTCCCAGGCAAGAGCAGCAAGGGCTCTTAACTACTGAGCTCTCTCTCCAGATCCTTGATGGTTCATTTTCAGTAAGTTATTGGGCTACGGTTTTATGAACCCTGAGATTCTTGTAGGTCTGCAAGTAACCTGGACAACACAAAAATCAATGTTTCCGTAAGTCACGGATGGGAAGCATCTATGCGGACCAGGGAGGTTTTACAACTGACACATTAAAAATGAAGTGCCATGTGACTTACCCTGTCTTATTCCATTTGAAGAGGATACTAAGTGACACCAGTTTGCCCCGCTCTCTCTATACTAAGATTTTTTTTTTCCTCTTATATATAAGCTGCTTTAGGAAAAGCCTCTTTAAAAGACAAGTTGTCCAATAGGAGCACAGAAAACCCCCTCTGGACAGTCCTGGAAAGATTAGGATGTCGTTTCACATTAGAACACCAAACAGCAAAAGTAAAGAAAGACAGTGTCGTGTGAGTAGCTTACAACCATTCTTACAGCCAAGACCCCTTTATTCATTGGGGATTGACCTGTGTCCAACCTGCAAAGCTGACAGACAGGATGAACATCCCTGACCACAGCGCCCTCTTCTGTCTGGGAGGTTCTTTTGTAGATGGGAGGGAAGAAAATTAGCTGGCTATCATTCACCACTACAAGGGCTTCCAGCCCCATTAGTGTTCCAAATGTACGACTGGATTAATCTTAAATGATCTCAGGAGAGGGAGAGAAGTAGCTCATCAGCCACGGACCTGAAGAGAAAAAGTCAAAGGCTAGAGCTTTAATTTTCTATGGTCACTTTTAACCAATGCATTTTAAAACAGAAGTTTTAATTATTTCTTTCTTTAATCATGTCAGCATCTCGGAATACAGACAGACCTTGCTTTCCTACAGTAAGTCTTTATTTAAGACTCTCTGTAATAGTCCTCCTCTCGAGACCAGGTTTCTCTTCCTTAAACTAAATACCAGTAGCTTCCTTAACCATTGTGCAGGGGCACCAACTTCTCAAGCAAACACAGGCAGCTACTTACTACTCAAGGGCAAATGGCCTTACTTGGATTTCAGCATTTGATTCTCCTAATGCCCCTGCATCAGCTGAATGGTTCATACTTCATCCCATCCTGCAGATGAAGATACTGAGGACCTAAGAAACTATGCATGGGGCCTGGGGATGCGGCTCAGCTGACAGAGTGCTTGTCTAGAGCGTACAAGACCTTGTGCCCAAATGCCAGTACCGCATAAACCAGGCACGGTGCCACGTCTGGAATCCTAACACTTGGAAGGTAGAGATATGCAGGTCGGAAGTTCAGCGTCCTTCCTGATTTCACAGCCAGCTCAAGGCCAGCCAAGGTACTCAGAGTCCATTTACTACACTTCTTCATTTTCATCCATTTTCTAAAAACCTTCGCACTGAGTCCACCATATACATCCGTGAACCCCTCACCACAGTGCTCAATGAGGATGTCTGTCAGCATCAGCATCCTTCACTCACCCAGTAAACGGGTGGTCCCATTACTGTTGGGAGGAATCCTTCCGTGGTGGAGCCTAGAGGGACGGAGTTAGGTGATTGGGGTTGTGCTTTTGATAGAGAGAATTCTTGCCTCTTTCTACTTCTGTCCCCACTGCCCTGAGATGAGCAGGCTTGCTCCCCCACCCCAACCCCCATGTTTCCCCTGACAGGATGCTCTGTCACACCACAGGCCCGTGGCAATGGGGCCTAGTGGCCACAGAATGGAATCTTCAAAACTCTCGAGTCAAAACTAGTGTTCCCCTATTTTAAGTTAGCCTGCCTCGGGAACCTGTCACACTGGCAGAAAGCGGACCACATGGTTTGGTAGCAGCATTACTTGTCTGAGAGCAGAAACTATGGACAGTGTGTTCTTGGAGATTCTTCTGTTCTTTGCGGGGTTCTGTGGATATGAACAATAAAAGCTCTGGCCTCATTAGCGCACGAGAGTGGAATCTCAGCCACGTGGCCTGCTGCTCTGTTAACCTCTATGATGGTTACCCAGAACTGAGTTTAGTAGCCGATGCCCATGAGCCTAATACTCGGGAATTGAGGCAAAAAAAAGAAAAAAGATTACCGTGAGTTTAAAGATATCTTGGCCTACACAATGAGTACCAAGGCCAGCGGTGGCTATCGAGTGTAAGACCATGTCTCAAAATCACATACACATACACACACACACACACACACACACACACACACACACACGTTTATATTTATATCTAAATAAACTAATATTTATGCATTTACATTATAGACCTTTTATATATTTTGCTTTATATTATCTAACATGTATACAAATTATTTATGTATTATATTCCTAATATATTTTTAAATAAATATATTATTTATTAAATGTATATATATATATATATATATACAGACATACATACAGGCTATTCAGTAAAGTGAAGTTAAGTACTTGGATAAAATGCAGCTTGAGAACTAGTAGTAAATTTTAATGAATCAGGTTATTTATTTCCAAAGGCCGGGAACTGCATGTATCATTTTTTGTCACTTGCTCCTGGGGTCTTTTCTCATTCAGTGAACACTCAATTGCCCTACCTCATAGCCTCTCACAGTAAGGTTTGGACTGGGTGCTCCCATGAGCACTAAACTTACTTTAAAAACAGAAAATCCGGAGGCCAGGGAGCTAGTTCTAGAACCCACACGGTGGATAGCTGTAGAGGGGCCCTAGATGCCTAGCTCTTTGAGGTTCTGGCTATTCCTCTGATGGATGATGAGACCACCCTATCAAGTCAGTTCTACTGCACAGCGTGAAGTACAAGCTGGGACACCACAGCAGATAGGAGCTGTCAGGTCCAAGTCAAACGAAAACAGGTTTGGAGTGTTGTCCTGAAGGAGGCATGAGCTGATCTCTTCCCATTGGGTTCTCAGCCCTGCTAAACTTCAAATGCCCATCTTCTGCTCAGGGTGCATCACCCTCGTGGCACAGCTCTGGTACACATCAGGGCCTTAATGATGCATGTTTTAATAAGCTGCACAGTGGCATGGCACTAGAAACTTACACAGGGACAACATGGACATAAAAGTGAAGGACGGCTCCAGGCCTCCTACCACTATGCTGGGGCAAACTCACCTAGCAGTGCCATTTTTCCTGTCCATGACAGGAGGCTCTGTTAAGCCATCCCGCTGTCTCTAACACCACCATTCTGTACACAGGAAGCCAGGCAAGGCTCGTCTCCCTAGAAACACTTGAGAATGAATTGAACTTGTTGGTACACTGAAAATGACTTTGTTACCAAGCCCTTTCTCCCTTTCTGTTTCAGTTTGTGTGTGTGTGTGTGTGTGTGTGTGTGTGTGTGTGTGTGTGTGTGTGTGTGTGTGTTCATGTGGAGGTCACAAGTTAACTTCATTGCCACACATCAGATCAGATGCCATCCATCCACTCTGTTACTGGGATAGGCTCACACTGGCCTGAAGCTCACTAAATCGGCTACACTGTCTGGCAAGCAAGCACCAAGAATCTGCCTGCCTCTGATTCACCATATTTGGGACAAGTGTGTTATCATGTCCTGATTTTTTTATGTGGATTTTGGAATCTGAATTCATGTCCTAAGTTTCCACACAAGCACCTGATGGACTGCTCTGTTTCCCCAGCTTCTATTACCATGTTTACAAAGCAAAAGGGCACCCTAAAGACTGATCTACGGTGTTAGAGGTTCATTGCCTCTCACAGTAGGCTCTTTAATACAATGATTACTTCACAGTGACCTACTCAGTGTCATCTTTCTTTCCTTTACCATCTATTACTCCCTCTGGGATACTTTATGTTGGTATTCATGAAATCTTTAAAAATGTTTTTATTTTCTATTTCTCCTAGCTGGCACCAGCTGTCAAACTGACACTGCTCAGAATCATTCAAGGGGATCCCAACTGGGAATTGCCTTGATCAGATGGGTCTGTGATGTATCTGTGGGACATGACTGCTAATTGAGGGTAGGAGAGCCTAGCCCGCTGTGGCAGTGCCATGTCTACAAAGGTGATCCTGGGTTTGTTTAAGAAAGCTAGTTTAGCAAGGAGTCAGTGGAAGTAAGCCAGGAAGCATTTTTCATTCATGGTTTCTACTTCAAGTTCTTGCCTTGCATTCTCTCCATAACAATAATGGATTGTAACTCTCTAGGGTGAAATAAACCTTTTCCTCCTCAAGTCGTTTTGGTGTTTATCTCAGCAACAGAAAAGCAAGATAGAACAATATCCAATTAGTGGTTCAATCTTTAGAGGGCAGTTCAGTAGCAGAGTACTGTTCAGTAGCAGAGTGTTTGCCTAGCATATACTGGGAATGGGCTGAATACTCAATACTGCAAAAGAGAAATGTACTATTTAGCTGAGCACGCTGGTGAAGGCCTACTTTGCCAGCAATGGAAGATAAGGCAGAAGGATGAGCCCAAGGCTAGCCTGGTCTACACAGTAAGACCCTTTCTCAAAAAAAAAAAAAATTACAAAAAAAACCCTAAAAATATTGTATACATCTACCTTTCCTTGGATCTCATTCTTCTATGAACTTCTGTACAGGATTACTCTTTAGATTAGAAAAACAGCGTATTAAATAAAAAAATATATATATCCAAGGATTCACTAACATCTTCATTCTCCTACACTTAATTAACCACCACCCTTTGAGTTGAGGCAGTGCTGCTGACAGATGAGCTGTTGCTTAATGGTGTCTCTCACACAGTCAGTTACTGTCACCAATATCAAAATATGGACCGAGAACCTACATGATACAACCTTTACATGGGGCAGGAAACAAAGACCAAAGAATTTGAAATCCCCAATCAGACTCCTTTACATTCTATTAATAAAAGACCCCAAGAGCAGGCACTACCAGCCTCATGAATATGCATATCAAGGTGGGGCATGCGGAGGAGGAAGCCTGCTCAGAGACCCAGGGAGCTATCCTCTGCTAAGGCCATAGGCATCTCCCTCTCTTCCCTGAAGTTATTTATAACTCACCAGCTAGAGGCAGGAGCCTTTAGGAAGCATCTCCCTATAAGCTTGGCTTGCTCATAAGCACATTTTCTACCAAGCATCACTTCACCTCTGGCTCTCAGCAGAGCATCAGCCCTCAGCCCTGTCCCCATACTTACCAAGTACCTTTCTGAGGACACGCTGACCAATATGAGGTCGTCCCCAACCCGCACCTTTTCTCCTTCTGATCTCTGCTTAGAGGCAGGATGTATGGTCCACCAGCAAGCCTCCCCTGCAAGTGACAGAATTGAAACATAGAGACGATTCAGTTAATCTAAGATCCATTCCCTCTGCAGGTGATGCCACTCGTGGGACTTTCAGAAATACATGATGTCATGCAAATTAATCTCTTGGATCATGGGAATGAGAGGAAGTCAGCCAAACTCACCAAGAGTGGGACAAACCGAAATGCAACCTTTCTCTTAATGGGAAATGGGTGTGACAGTTTGGTATCTTTTCCCCAATAAAAACTGCTGGAAAGGGACATTTATTTACATATGTTAACACGGGCCTAGATGTTCCAGTTAGCCAGGGTGATTTCATTCCCTAAACAAGCTTATTAAGAATTAATATGTATTTGCGTGATATTCATCAAAAGGAATTGAGGTTTTCTGTTGGGTTAGTTGCATTTTAAGTGCTCTCTTTGTTGATTCAATAATGACACAAAGGATTGCTATCTTAAAAGTCTCATTACCACATCTTCCCCACTTTGCTTTATTTCCTTATAAATTGCATTATTTCCTATTAATCTAAGAGACTCATAGTACAAACAGATGTACTATAAGAGCTGGTATACATTAAGACAAATCCATCTGAAATGAGTCAAGCAGCCATCAAAAAGCACACATCCATCTGCCTTCCTTAGCCCCGTCACCCAAACCAGAAGCAGCCAGGCGGCTATCCACGGTCCCTTGTCCTGAGCCCGTGATCTCTGAGAGTTCCAGCTGGGTTTTGGTGGTTCCTTCATCTCCAATCATCTGTCCCCTCCCCTACCAAATTCCATTGTTTTTCCCTGTTTTGGGCTTATTTCATTTTTACTCACTTGTGCATATATACCACAAGCCATATCATGTGTGTGACTATATCGGAGGACACAGTTGCAATCCATGTACCAGGTGGGATCTGGGGATCCGACTCTAACTGTCAGGCTCACTACGCCGTCTCCCCAGTCCTTTATTATTTTTTCTATAGTATTTCTTCTTCTGAACGAACTCCCCAGTACCAGAACATGTGTGTCTTCTGTTCCTTGGGGTTTTCCCAGGTCCCTGCCACCACACTGCAGTGCTCAGTGATTGATATTATGCGGATGAGTAAAATGATCTGAGATACATCCTAGGAACTCATGCACTCACTGCAGCCATCCCAAACCAGTGAGAATTCTTCACTTCCATTCACTGATCTGCATCTTCATTCAATTCTCCCCAACATTGACAGGGTATCCACTCTTTCTGAGTCACTGCCTCAGTAACTGAAAAGTCATCAGCACAAAAGAAAAAGAAAAAGTCTGCCTTGTGAGTTTCATTCTGATGAAGACAAACAGGAAACAAAGGGCAAACACCGTGGAGCTTCAGGAACTCACAAAAAAGCAGAGGGTGGGGAGGAAGCAGGGTAGAATAAAAGCTCAGGGTTCAGGGGCAGACTCTGGGTGTAAAGGAGGACTCGGCATGGAAGGCTGATAACTGCTATTCTATCATGAGATCAGTTCAGTATATAAAATACATGTTCTAGATCATGTGTTTTAGTCTTCAAACTTAAGATTGTTTTATTTAACCATTTGCTGTAAAGTTAAATAAACTGAGAAACTAGAAAAATACAGAACTGAACATACAGTTGATAAAGTAAATATATGAATATTATATTTATCTTTTTATGCCCAGGATTATAAAAGAATTATCAAAAGCTAACTGGGTTCATTATATGTTATTTTCATTTTCATCATTGCTACTTTGTGAAAATTTAATGGGAAAACCCACTTTTAATGATTGATTATGTAGAATGCAAACTTGTACCTTACATGTGGGTACCATGTGCTTGTTTTGCTATCTGTGTGACAGGCGTAAGCTTATATCAGGACGAAGACCTCTCTCCTCAAGCATTCCTAACCTTTGTGTGTGCAGAAAAAGGTTTCGGTTCTTTCCCTCTTCCTTGCTGAAGTTTGCAGGACATAGAACTGTTATCAGTAGTTAACCCCTCAAACTTCACGCATGTGTGTGACATAGGTTGTTTCGTGGTGTTAGGGAGAGAATCCAGGACCTTGCACATCTCTGCACTCTACCGCAGAGCTACATCTTCACTGAGAACATCTTTAAAAGGGATTGTAGTTTGCCCTGAAGTTATCTGTATTTTGATGTTAATCCCACTGCCCCAAGGACAGCTGCCTAGTCACATACTCAGGAATCAGGTGACTTCACCAGAACTTTCTCCCCATTAAATTTGTAAAGTACAGGTGAGGGGCAGGTACAGGATAGAAGGAGGCCTGTCATTGGAGGAGAAGGAAGGATGGGCAGGAGAGAAGTTTGAAGGAAGAGGAGGTGACTAGAAGAGAAAGGAAGAGACAGGATGGAGAGAGGGGAGAAGCCATGGCAGGTGATGTTAAGATTCTGCTCTGTGTATTTACAGGTTGTTATTAATGTTCCTAGGGACGGATGGTACCGGGCTTTGTATGTTTAAGTGGACAATTATATCTTATCAATTGGATCTAAGATTATTGTGTTGTGTGTTCTTTTATGTGATGCTTTGAGTGTAGGAAAGTGTGCGGCTGGGATGTGTTTCCGCCAAGATATCTAGCAGATATCTTGGGGCACTGAGGTGCCGGACCTAGAGCGGGTAAAAGACAGCTATACCCTTTTTTATTTTTATATTTTTACAGCAACAAGGGATAAAATGGGGCGAGCAGTGGATGGACCATCTGGTCCCTACCATGGAAGAACAGCACAGTCAAAGTTGGATTCTGTCCTTCCATACTTTTTCTTGATATCTTACTTTGTTATTTTATTTTTATGATATTGAGAATTGAACCCCGAGTCTCCTCACATGGTAGGCAAGCGCTCTACCACTGAGTAACATTCCTAACTCTGCCACAAAATCTTCATTTTCAGCAGCCATGTTTTCTCCTGCTCGTTGTAAAAGACAAAACGATCTAATGGGGCACAGCGAATCAGTGGAGAATATGCAGATAACAGAGAACAAGAATGCGCCAAAGCATTGTATTTGGGTTCTGCAAAGGGATAACTGTGTTTGCATATTTCATCCTTTCCAAAATAGAGAAGTGTCTGTCTGTTTGGACACAGCGCATAAGAACCCCGAGGTAGAGCAGCAAAGAATTTCATGTTCTGCTTTTGTGTTTTGAGTGCTGAAGTTGAGCACACAGTTATCTTATGCCGAAGGATATTTTAAGATGATTAAAAGCTATGCATTGATACTTTACACAGTATTCAGTGAACATGGGCAAGCGTCACACAACCAGTCCATCATTCAGTATGGACTGGCTTTTCCTCTCTCAATCCATAAGAAGAAAGGACGGGAAGTCAAAATTTTATATCTCACCACTTACCTAAAAGCAATCAAGCAGGAGGAAAAACACACTCTCTCTCAATCTACCAAAAATGCCAAAAAGGAAATCATTTTCCTGACTGTTATAAAAACAGCCATCTCCCAAGTCTCTTTCCATACCTAGACAGCTTCTTTCAGAACCGTGTTTCATTACAGTACGTGGTACTCACCTGTGGTATCCTCTTGAAGGCCAACATCAAAGGCCAGTTTGTCGGTGGAAGACCGGGAGGTGGAGAGACAGCACAGATACTGAAAACACAAGATCAGGCATCACCACAAATGTTGACAGTCCTACTGAGACTACAGTGGTTAACACAGCACTAAACACGGATGAACAAGGACATCTATGATCTATGGACTAGAATCTTAAAGGCATAGACCTATACATGGTCTACCTGAGCCATAAAGTCTTTCTACTTGTAGCTTTTTGGAGGAGACTCCACACTGATTTCCACAGTGCTGTGTAAGTTTACAGTACCAGGACCAGCACGTAAGTGTTTCTGTCTCCCCACATCCTCATGAGCATTGGCTGTAATTTTTTTTCTTGATGAGAGCCATTCTGACTAGGGTGATGGGTGATGCTGGAGGGCATGAAGTAGAAGCAGGACTGTAAGAAGGGTAGGGGACGTGTCAATAAAGGAGAGAAGGGAAATAACAGTAATAGGATCCATGTGACATGAAGGCAAAAGGGGAAACTCTTTGGAGGAAAGACCAGCCAGGGCAGGGGAAGAAGAGAGAAGAATAAAACAAAGAATAATGTACATGTGCATAGTGTGCACATGTGTATATGTGTGCACATGTGCATATGTGTGCATGTATATCACATCAAAACCTTCTATTTATATAACTGAAATTAAGTGACTTTTTATAATGCATACAGTCACATAGCATCCAGTTGGGCAAGCAAGGTGCTATCATCTACCTCCGATTAGAGTTTTCCTCAAATTCTTGCTGCTCCTGTGAGGAGTGGAGAGCTTCTAACACCTGAGGCACAGCGACGTTTGCACAGCAGGCCCTCAGAGCAACAGGATGAAGGAAACACAGTCCTTCTGCCCCTCACAAAAGACTAAAACATGAGCTCATCAATACAAGGAGACAAGAGAGTGGGGACATGTTTCTATCTATCTCTCTTCATGTGATATTCATGGTCCTCTAAAAATGTACATGATCTGATTAGAAAGCTGCCCACCCACCCCCCAACAAAAAGGAAAAACCCAGAATATACTTGGGAGTGATTGCAGTTCTTCATCCTGCTAAAATGAGGGCAGCATGAATATACATGTACACATTTCTCTCGGGGAACTCTGACTATCAAAACTGCATTGTTTCATCTGCTCATCCTTGGGTTGCCTCAAGTGTACATACTCTTAATTTAAATTTTACATCATTTTCATGCCAACCACCTCCCAACTTCAAACACCTTGCTAAGTGACATATGAATGAGAAAAGATGATTGTGGCAGAAGCTTAAAATACCAGAGCATCTGTAGGAAGCAAGTCCTCTGCCAGCAAGAGAAGGAGCCATCAGAGGAAATCCAGAAACAGTTTTGGGGATCAAGTGAGGCTGGGATCCTCTGAAGATATGGATGGTTTATGCCAACACTACACCAATCCCCTTAGGCAGTGGTTTCCAACCATCCTAATGCTATGACCTTTAAATATAGGTCCTCATGTTGTGGTGACCAAAAATCTATTTATTGTGCTATTTCATGACTGTAAATTTTCTACTGCTATAAATCATAATGTAAATATATGTGTTTCCTGATGGTCTTAGGTAACACCTGGGAAGGAGTCATTCAACCCCCAAAGGGGTTGCATCCCACAGGTTGAGAACCACTGCTCTTATAGACTATAGCACATCTGAATAACTGGGTGTTCATGGGTGTACAGAGGGAGATGAAGGAACGGGCTGGATGATCAACCACTGCAGGTGGAAGTCAGGACCTTAGAGCTGTGTCACTGGATTGACCTGGAGACTCAATCTGCATCCTGACTGCCAAGCATGAACTCTCAACGTGACAGACAAGAGGTTCCAAGGATTCCCACAGGGAGTATTCCATCTTATATTTCGGAAAGATATTTTATGACTTATTTTATTTTTTATATTATGTATATGTATGTACACATGAACAAAAGTAACCTTGGAGGCAACAAAAGAGTGTCAGATTCCCTTAGAGGTGGATATTTAAATGTATTTATACATTAATAATTTAAAACGGAGTTGGAAATGGAAAGTAGTTAACATTTAGCTTTTTTATATTTGCCCCTTCCTAAAATTTGTCTAATGTATTACAGGTGTTAAAACTCTATCAAAGGCTTTAAAAATAGGAACCATACCTGATATGTCTGAATCTAACCTTCATCTCATGAATGAGAAAATTGAATGGGGCACAAGGGTATTAAACATTATTATATCAAGTCAAACTCATTACTATCACTGCTGAAGTGATACTGTCAAAACTCCAGACAGTCTACCTGACCCTGGATCAGCGTGGCCACACGAGAGATGAAGTCAGGATGTCTACTCACCATACCACTGTAGGAATGGCGTAGTAGTATGGCGTGTCCATAGAGGAGTGTCCGGTGGCCTCCACCTTGAGCAGTCTGAGGAAAGGGGAGAGAAAGGATAGAGTGGAGGAAAAGCATGAATGAGTAAGCAACAGAGTCAATAAAGTGTTCTTCTGTCTTTATGGAAATTTTAGGAAGACACAAAAACGTTGGAAAAGCAAACCCCCCCTCAAACAAGTTTCTTAAACACTAGGGAAGCTGTAAGGAAGAACGAGCCATAGAGCGAGCATCTCATCCAGCTCTGGAGAGGTCAGCTGGCCATCCGTGAGGAAACCTTACAACTCTAACCACTCACAGTCTGCTCAGTCACCACCTATGCTTCAGCTATACACAGCCTCTACTGGACAGGGAGCCCAGGTTACCCTATGTCTAGAGACCTGATAACCACCCAACGCTCAGCAATCACCAAGTAAGTTTTATTTTGACAAATGAGTTTTTGCAAAACCCCAAATTGGTCACATGATCTCAGGGGTTTAAAGCTTCTCATTCTCCCAGGTTGCCTTTCTTGATTAGAGAAGTTGCTAAAGCACAGGGTCTTGGGTTTCCACTCAGATTTTGACTAGAGATGTTGGGCAGATACAGACACACTTCATTTGACAGGTTTTTCCATGGAGTCATTGCGCCGAGGATTACAGTTGGAGACGGACAAATACAGAGGACCTTGTACCTCAGTCCTCTCTGACCGTCTCCTAACCTAAACGTATCTTTTCCCTCCATGCCATGTTGATATGTCCTGAAATCCAAGATTCACTCCATTGTCTTCTCTGACTTATAAGTGATGTTTCCAAACTCAGTTGATCAGCCACCTCATGCAAGAAACTCATGCAGGTTCCCCAGTGTTAGCCCCTCCCCTTCCCCCTCTAAGGCTCTTGGCTACACCTGTAGCCTCATCACTCTGCAGTCAAGAACTGCCTCCCCTTGACCACACTGAGAACCCAAGGACAGTGACTTTGGTTCATCTCTAACTCTAAGCAAAGGTAAGAGGACAGTAAGTAAACAAACATTTGTTAAGTGAAAACCTCAACTGGATGGGTTATTTCAGGCTATGGAAGTGGATGTGTATGTGTACAAAGGCCCCTACCTCAATTAAGATGCTTAAGAAAGAAAAGAGGGGTAAAGTAATGAAATTCTGCATATGGGGGTGACCTGTATTTCTTAATGGGAGTCTCAACCATCTATATTAAAAAGATGAAGATTTATAATTTAGGAGGACCCATGATTTAATGAAAGGTAAAATTTGACTTTTAAAAAGATCTGTGAAAATGGTTACGCCAGTCATATGCAAGGATTCGGGGTGGGGAGAAGGGACTGGCCTCATTCCCATAGAGGTGACTGACAGAGTTAATATTACAAAATAATGTCAGATAAATCCATGAAAGATGAATGGATAAAAATGTCCAAACCTTCAAATGAAATCTAAGTCATCTAAGAAAAGAAACCTCCTCACATAAAGTTCACGTCATTGTAAGACAAATTTAGCATCACGGGCCTTTGTAGTGCTTTAGATTTCTAGAATCATGTTACAAACAAACAAACAAAAAGAGTCCACTCTGGGAAATCACACTGTAAACCGAGGTGGCAGTGTCCACACTTGGGTGTGAACCCAATGTACATTCTGTACTTACATATCTTTAGAGAAATATTAATAGGGGTTATCTATCTCTTATCCTTTGTAGGATAGGGGACCCATTGGATTTCTATAGCTGTACTTGAGGTATTACTGTCATGAGCTTAAATTTACAGGTTAAAAAAAACCCACAGAAATATAAAATCTGAATGGTAACAACAAAGACCAATTAAAGTGGATTACCAATACATGAATATTGCTGATTCTACATTCCTTCTTCAGTGTTGCTTTTTACAACATATGATTGCAATATATACTGGCTCATTAATCTGCCTTTTATACTATTGATAACGGAAGCCATTAAATTCACTATAAAATGTCTAAACATCTTAAGAATGACTGTAATAGGCCATTTCACTTTAGAAGTTGTGTGGGCATAAACCAGGATGTGAAGGGAACGTTTTCTCTGTGCAGAAAGTCTCTGCTAGCTAATTCGAAGCTGTCATGATATGAAGTTTTTGTTTAAAAAAATTAAAGAAATCAGAGCTGCAGAGTATCCCAGTGGTAGAGTGGTAAGGGACGTTACCACATGCAAGCCCTGGGTGTGATTCAGAGGGAGGAGGGGAGAGAAGAGGATAAATCAGGGAAGGGGAGGAGGGTGCAGAGTAGGGATGGGAGGAAAAGAGGAAAGAGGAGAAGAAGAAACAGAAAGAAGGTGGTGAGAAGAAGAAAGGGAGGAGTAGGGGAAAGAAGGAAAACTCATTCATGTGTCATGTGACTTTACAAATCCTGCGATACAGAACCACGGCCTCAGCAACAGACTATACACACAGCAAGGAGAATCCGTGGTAAGATTTCTCTCGCACTGTCTAGACAGTTAAGTGGAGAAGCTTTTAAGTATATGTACAAATATTAAACATCTTATACGGAGAAAAAGTAGCTGTTTTGTGGAGAGGAAAAATAAAACAGAGAAATGTCTCTATGCCCGACCGTCCCTGTTTTCTAAGAATGACCAAAGGCAAAGACGAGCAACACCCAGCACAGGGCATCAGGGCCAGCTGAGGTCTGTCTGTGTGTTGTAGACATGGGTTCTAGCTACCAGGAACTCTGACGGTCTTGTAATCCCACAAAGTGATCCTAACAGCATGAAACATGGCTCGTCCAACCCAGTCAAACATTAAACACATAATCCCTGATGGTGAGTGACCGGCCTATGCTGGTGTGGAGACCACAAGTCTCCTGAACAAACTACCAGGCTTCAGATAGCACCAACACATGGCCCTTAGCAGCAGCAATCACAAGCAGGTCTCCACGACAAGCATACATCCACCTGGCTGAAAACTAGGATTACAAGATAAAAACTGATCCTCTTCAGCCATCTTTCCTTATTACATGACTCAAACTGTTCTAATTGCATACATGTGGCCGGCTTCCTGAGACACTAGCCTTTCCTCAATGCCCAACGTGATACACTCTGCCCCACGCTTAACAGAAATCAGAGCCCAGTTTTCTAGCATTGAGGCATAACACCTGGAGTTAACTGGTTGACCTCATCTTTCTATTCACACGGTCTTTATGAATCAGATCCTGTAAAGGAGCTATGAACGGATTCGGTTGATTACTGTATACCTCTGTGGATACAGCATTGTTTAGGGGCTTCGGTAAGCAGTAAATGACTCAATGAAAATAGTAAATGCATATTCAGCAACAAAATCTGAATTTTCAACCCAAGCTCAGTCTATTAATATCTGCAAGGAAATTGTGTATATGTATATTCATATGCTTATCATAACTCTACAACCCAAAGACTTGTCATGATATAATAAAGCCCATAGAATCCTTTGCTTATCATATAAACTAATGTTTTCTCCTGACAAATAAGAGCTGAGTTACATGAATTTTGGAAGACGCTCTACATCTTTGAACAGCAGTGGCTTCAAAGATATAAATCTGGGCCCTGTTGTCTGATGTACAGTGTCAAGTTCTCGACTATTGATTAGGGGGGCCAACCTGGGAAAAGCCACAATGCCACCTTGCAATGGGTACGAAAGCCTTAACTAACTCAGTCAATGGATGGGCAAGAGGTCTCTACTTCATTCCTTTCCTTTTCAATCTATAGCCAAGCTTCCATTCACATTTCTGGAAGTTTCTATCTTTTAGAACGATGTTCTTTCCGGGTACAGGTTGTATTAAGCCTTTACAAGCTGAATACAAATAAATGCCTTTATTGCTTCTGAGGTTTTGGAACAAAACATCAAGCTTCCTGAATATTACACGATAATGTGGCTGAAACCACAAAAGCATTTTCAACTTCCATTTTCCTCTTTCTGTGTCTAACCTCTTCCTTCAGGGACATGGCCATGTGCTTTAACCTCTTCGTGTCTCCCTTGAAGGGCCTCTATTTGTCTACTTTAGTTGGCTAATAAAGTAGGGCTGAATTATTTTCACGTCTAGAGCAACAGATGCAGCTGTGGGTGCCTGTGCTGGTTTGAAGGAGACGTTCCGCCAGGCTGGAGTATTAGCTTGGTCCTCTGTTTGAGGAGGTTTCAGTTGTGCAGCCTTCTGAAGGAAGTGCGTCACTTGAGGCAAGCCTGGAGAGTGCATCGCCTCATCCTGCTTCCAGCTAACTCTCTGCTTCATGCTTATGGTTGACATGTGATCTCCCAAGTCCCTGCTCCTGCCACCACACCTGATGCTTGCTTGTCATGCTTCCTTCCCCCGCTCCCTCACATGACGAACTCTAACCCCCTAGAACCATAAGCTAAAAGCAAACTCTCGTTTGTGCAAATTGCCTTGGTCATGGAGTTTTATCTCAGCAACAGAAAAGTAACCAATATGGAATTTCTACTAATTTTCCAATGTTAAGGTCCTACTAGATTTACACAAGTGTCCTCCAAAGGCAAAGAGCCAGCATCCCTACAAAGTGAGCATTCTAATCAGGTAAAAGAACTTTAATAGAAGAAATTCCTGAAGGTGACTTACTAAAAGTAAATCTGGTGCTTTATAACCCCAAAATGTCAAAAGTTGTTTAAGTTAGAAAATCAAAAAAGGTGATTTACGTTTAAATGTTTACTATTTCATTTCATTTAAAAATTTTAAAGGAGAGCTATTGTGGACCCAAACATAAAGCAAATTCATATAAACATCCTAAAACTTATGAAATATCACACATAGCTATCTTGAAGCTTATGGGATATTGCCTATAACCATACATAAAACATAATACAGGTGTGCATGATGATGCATGTGCTTAATCCCAGCACTCAGTAGGCAGAGGCAGAACGATCTCTGAGTTTAGGCCATCCTGGTCTATAAAATGAGTTCCAGGATATCCAGGGCTATAGGGAGAAACTCTGTCTAACAACAACAGCAACAACAACAACAACAACAACAATAACAACAACAACAAACAAAACAAAATGTAGGAAGTATTTCAAATACCCATACTAAGATACATGAATTATCACATGTACCCAAACTAAGACATGTGACTCATTACATATACCCATACTAAGACACATGAATTATCACATATACCCAAACTAAGACATATGACTCATCACATACACCCGTACTAAGACAGGAACTGTAACACATACAACAGAGGATCAGAGCCTCACCTTCATCATGAACTTCTGTGGAGACATAAGGAAAAGAGAGAAAATTATTAAATACAGATCATTTCAAGGACTTAGGTTTTTAAATAACTTTTTATCAAGACTCCAATGTTCTAAGTGGAGCTGTGCCAACAATAAGCAGAAAATTCACGCTGCTGTTGCAACAGAACTTATAGTCAACTACATGCTAGAAAAAATGCTATAGCAAGCAAACTCTTTCAAAGGGAATGTTTACATTAGTTCAGCTGTTTTCTGTGAAAACATGCCACACTACTGAAAGCCCTGACAATGTACAACACCCAAGCACTGAGAAGGCAGTGTAATCTTCCATTTATTATCTAAAAATGCTTAAATAGAAAACCTTCATTCCATCTCTTTTGGTGTAAATGCAGTGATACAAGACAACCCTTCTAATTTTAGTACAGCGGGTGGCAAAGAAGAACTGAGTTGGGAGGATCCAAAACATGGACCTCTGCACCCTTCATGCAAGGAAGAGGAAGCAGTCTCTTAGATGCTGCCTATGGTGAGAGATGCATCTTCCCTTGTGTTGACTAGATGTCCTCCAGTTTCCTGGATTTGTTTCAGGGAGGGCACACGAATGATAAGTATTCAAGAAGAGGGAAACTGTGTGACTTCCAAACTTAGAGGTGAAGTAAGTTCTTATGAACAGTTCTAAAACATATTAAGAAAAAAAATACAGACATATCCCCATTGGGTTTAAAGAAACTATCAAGGAAACCTTTTCCAATATAGATGTTCATAAATATTAGCTGCTTCCCTGAAACACACACAAAAACAGAAACGTATATGGAAATTCCACTCGGAGTGATGTTTCTCATTTTCAGTATTCTAAGTCCAAAGACATCTTTAAAGAATGTTCACTCTTTTCCCAGCTCTACTTCCCCATTGTGATTAGGGCTGCTCTGAGCTGTCCCCAGAGGAGCTTACTGCAGGTACAGCAGGTAAGGCAGAGAACCACAACAGGCCCAAGTGGAAGGATAAGCGATAGCGGAATGGTTCTAAACAGTTATCCACCTGCCTCTGGCGTTCAGGAAACATGGTGCAGGTGGGCGATGCAAAGAGTGTAAGAGCTGGGGGATGAGGAGTTGTGAAACAGAAAGATGTCTCCTGGGCATGGCATGGCCATTACACTCAATCTGACCACCGCTGTGCAGCTCTGCACAAGATCTGCATAGGACTGGGTCCACCAACATTTAATTATGGATAGGGAGGGGCCCATGTGGCCCACCCCTCCCTGAAGGAACACTGATGACAGTTAATGGTTTGCAGGAGGACTGTTACATTATTCAGTGGTGTAGCCACTGGATAAGTTGCCCTTGATCCATTAAATAACTTTCTAACCCTGCTTAGTCAAGCAAATCTAATTAAACCCTGTAGACACAAAAGTAGCGCTCGTGTGTGTGTGTGTGTGTGTGTGTGTGTGTGTGTAAATATACATGTAATTTTCATATAGGTTAACACATAATTTATATATATATGGAAAAGGTTTTCAGTTAAAAAAGGAATGGGGTATATTTGACTTACATGTATAAATGTAGGGAACTGTCCAACAATAAAATGTAAAAAGAATTTTTATTTTTTTCACTTAGAAAATGCAGGCAGATAGTTACAAAAATGTAACTGATATTAATGGTGAATGGCAGCAGAAAAAGTACTTTCCATACAAAAAACAAAAACTATATACCTTCAAGTTATCTGACAATATTAGATGTCCTGGTTAGCCTTCATTGTCAAGGTGACACAGCCTAGGGTTATCTTAGAGGAGAAGCCTCAGCAGAGAAATAGCCTAGGCCAGACTAGCCTGTGGGTATTTCCATGAGGGATTGCCTTGATTGTTAATTTTTGCAGGAGGGCAAGACACTATGGGCAGCATTATTCCCTAGGCAAGCGGTCCTAGGCTATATAAGGAATCTAGTTAAGCATGAGAGAGTGTGAGTCAATAAGTAGCCTCCCTTATGGTTCTGCCTTGACTTCCTTCTGTGATGCACTATGACCTGGAAGTATAAAATGAAGCTTTCCTCCCCAAATGTTTTATCACAGCAACAGAGATCAAAATGGAAATATCACCTAATAAGGGAATGGGGGAAGTCGTTTTCATGTTATAGTTGGAAGAAAGAAACAAAAACATCCAACATTTTTCTATAGCACGTGGTTATGATCGGTATTGCCTGTGGATTTTAATTGGGCTAGATTTGGGAATTTTCCAGTTTGATGTGGCCAGGTCCCTAAGTTAACTACTTCACAGTGGCAGCAGATGTTTTGACAAAGTGTCCAGCAGACACTTTGCTCAGGTCTGATGGTCAGAATACACAGGTTAAATGACACCAAGCAGAGTAAGTCACAGTGCACAGTCAGGGGAATAGGAATGGACTAAGAGAAGGCAAGAGCATCCTTCTGGGGAAGGAGGAAGAAGAGCACACGTGATTGACACGCAGCTTTCCTGAGACAGCCAAGAGTGGGAAAGACTGATTATATCATATCGAGATAACCTTCCTTTTTTTTTTTTTCAATTCTGTTGGATATTTTGGCTTAAGTTGTAACTATTAACAGGTGATAGCATTAGAAGATAATCTAAAGTGGTCACTCATGGGCAAGACAAATAGACAAATGCACTACAAGAGGAATGATGTATTAGTTAGATATCCATCTAAACACTGCTTAGGTCTAACAAAGGCAAGAGCAACCAAATCAACTAAGGAAAAGCTCTAAAACGTGGATGACGCAGTGGGAAAGGGTGAAAGGCAACCGAGGCAGAAAGATGCATCCTCTCTCGGTGCTGAGACCATCAAGTTTATGCTTAAAATAAATAAAATGAAAGATAAGCTGAATTAAACTCACTTGTGAAAACCTCTCTGGGCATGAACTGAAATGTCACTAAAGAAAGCCGAGGAAGGGCATTCGGCATGGGCTCATCCTATGGGTCCTGAAACTTTGGGCTGGAAAAGCCATTGAGTGCTCAAAGCACGGTGAACATTTCTGTGCGAGCAACCCAGTAAAGACCGTGGCCTCGACATCAGCTCCTGCCTCCAGGCTCCTGCCCTGCTTGAGTTCCTGCCCTCACTGTGGTTTTGATGATCACAGTTTTTGAACTGTGAGTGAAATAAACTCTACCACAAAATGTGCCCCTAATCATGGCGCTTCATTTCAGCAATAGTAACACTAAACTAAGAAACTGTTTACATGGAAACAGAAAGTTTTGGGTTTTGGCGTGAAAATGTATGTGACAGTCATGCGCTATCTAATCTGGGATTAGCTCAGTTGCTTCAGATCTCGCAGATGATGGGAAAGCTCCCTCCAGACAGCAAGAGCTGAGGCAGAACTGCCCACACCTTCACTAACATAAAACAGGGAGAGAAATCCTCTCAACAGACAGAGATGATGCCGTTGGACAAATGGCTGATTGAACCCCACAGAATCCCCTGTGGTTACCAAATGCCATAGATCTGAAAGACTCTAGATGGTGTTCTTGAGAAACAACAAATGGATGCCAGGAGAAAACTAAGTAAAATGCCAATGTTTCATGCTGATAGCACTACACACACACACACACACAAAATAAACAAAACACCACAAAATTATGCTAAGTCTTGTCCCCAATGTAAAGCAAGGAGCAGTCACTCAGGGAACACATTCACTATCGTGAGGGCTTGAAGCTCACTCAGCCTTGCTCTTTAACTGATATTTCAGCTTAGTAATGTGAAAACAGCATGATGGCCATTCATGGCTGTCAGCTACATCTGGAACTAAAACCCCAAAGTGAATACACACTTGTGAGGGATTTTTGCTTAATCTAAAGTAGAAAGATCCACATCTAATCTGGATCTCTGAGGTAGGAAGACATGTTTCTAATAGAGATCTTCTGAGCTGGAAGAACAACAATCTAACCCAGATCTTTGATCCAGTTCTAATCTGGCCCACACCTCCTGCCGGAAGCCTATATAAGGGCAAGGAAGGAGGAAGCCTTTGCTGTTTGAATGCTTGCCCTCGCCTTGCGGGCAAGTCTATCCCTTCACTGGCATTAGAGACATCACAGCCAGCCACTGTTGAATTAGCTGTACTGCAGCCAGGAAGTGATGCTAATATGTATGTATGTATGTATGTATGTATGTATGTATGTATGTATGTATGTTTGTATGTATACATATATGTATCTATAGCTACATACATACATATAAACAGGGACTGGAAGAAGAAGAGGGAGGGTAAACTGTAGTCAGGATATAAACAAACAAACAAACATCAATAATTCTGGGCCACTGAGATGTCTCAACAAGTAATGATGCTTGCCACCAAGCCTGACTGTTACAAAAAAGAATGGATTCTATGTCCAGATGGAGGCATGCCCTTGTCCCTCCCTCAGGAGTTAATTCTGTTGGGCAGGTTCCCCTAGAAAGGTTAGTTTTCCTTCAGGTAATGCACTCTGCCCAAGAACCCCACCCCCAGTGCTGCTTCTACCAGTCCCCATGATGCTTAGCTGGGTCTGCCTGCCTTTCTAAGTCCTGACTCAGAAAAGCGTAACTATTCCTTGTTCCTCTTATTTTCTTTCTGATGCCTGCCAGAGCCTATTGTGCTTTCTCTGGTATGTGAGGTTCCTCACTCTCGCTAAAAATCCCCCTCACCACCGATATCCCAAACAAATAGGCATTTTCCCTTGTCTCTGTTCCCCTCTTTTTTCTTTCTTTTTTTTTTTTTTTTTTTTTTTGGGGCTGGGGGCCGAACCCCGGACCTTGCGCTTCCTAGGTAAGCGCTCTACCACTGAGCCAAATCCCCAACCCCTCTGTTCCCCTCTTATGGGGAAGTTTTGTGATTTATAGCTTGCCTGCCCTGAGGCTTTTTTTTTTTTTCTAATGTTCTCAACTTCTTTACTCTTTCTGTAAAGTTCCCCTGTTTACTATGTGGCTGACATGTAGTTGACTGTTACCATGTGAGCGACCTCCATGTTGGCTCATCTCTGCCATTCACCTCCTCAGTCATCTTCAAATTCACAGTGTGCCTTGCCCTCAGGAATTCTTTTAAATTCTGATGATTTATCCTTGAACTTCTGCTTGACTTCCAGCTTAATATTGTTTTATTAGTGTGACTAAGAACCCACCAGAGCGGACTCTGATTTCCCAGGTATCACTGGTGATCACACTTGAACTCCCCAAGATTTCCAGTCATGCTTTTTTTCCTGCTTCTTAATTCTTTAATTGTCAGAGAAAGAAATCCATTCTTATACCCTTAAGAGGAAAGTGTCATCCAGAATTAAGTTTAATTCCTGGGACAGAACCAGTTCCCACCAGTTAACCTTCACTCATGCACTGTGGTGCTTGTACCCCGCAACACACACACACACACACACACACACACACACACACACACACACACACACACACAAACACACAAACACACACACATACAAAATGAATGAATGGATGAATGAATGGATGAATGAAACAATTATTTTTAAGTTATTACTTACAACTAAGAATCTCTCTTATAATCTTTAAGTAAATTTTTAGTGGAAGATGCCCCCCAAAAGTGTCTAGACAGAATGGCATCTGAGGAACATGTGCTTGGGAGGCTTATTATTCAAGGGATCTGAATGTAAGTCTGAGGGAGGTGTACACTTGGGAACAGTTCTATATGGGTTCTAAATCTAAGACATCCTGCTCCACCCAGAAGATGCTCATTCCAAGTCAGTCCTTCATGACATCTTGTCCCTCCTCCTATGGTACGATGCGAGGATTTGCCATAATATTCCACTTGTCACCTCTCTCCTCTTCCCTATCAGGGAAGCAGCTTCACTGTGTTGAGAAAAAGGTCCTTCAACATCAAAGACTTTGGTGTGCCAGTGGCTGTATTTAATTAATGAGGCTTATAATATGTTTTAGAGTATAAACATTATGTAACATGAATAAGCCCAAGCTCAAAGCTTACCCCTCGCATATCACAGAATAGCATCTGCAGATGCAGTACTTGTGGGAAATGTCAACTACTTCTCTTATAAGGAACATATTTCATATGCATTGTTGACTTTCTTCCCTACTGAAAGTATCTAATACTTCACGATAAGAAGGGCAGGTGATTACATGCTCTAGGGAGCATCAGAGCAGGACTCAGCTTCAATCTGTAAAGAACAGTTATACACAGGACCCATCCCACAGATACACTTCTGGGTCACTCACGTTGCCATCACCATGTCACTTATTAACATCTGGTTGAGCACACATGTGGGGATATGCTTTAAAAGAATGCAGCATACTTTGGAGCAGATATGTGTCAACTATTGTCTTTTCCAACTTATCAATAACTCAGTACAGACAGTATTTAAATGATCTGTTTTTGCTTCTGGGTGAAATAGAATTGACAGATATATGTTTTCATAGTCGCCTACTTCTGCTTCAGCAGGAAATAAATGGTGCTGATCAGTGAGAGTAAGACCTGGCATTCTGTCTCAGCGATACACGTGTACATTCAAGTACTCAGGAATACCTGAAATATGAAGTCAAAAGCTACCTGCAGCTTTCTCCTTTTCCCAGCTTGTCTCAGAAGAGAATTTTTCTTGATCTGAAACACCACAGTGACCCTTACAGAAGATACAACTGAAGACCTATGAAATCTTAGCTATATACCAAGATGGCCACAGACAAACCAACAATCATCTACCTCAAGAGATGGAATAATTTATACATTTTGAGAATGAGTGAACCTTGATGAAGTTTTTCACATACCCCATATGATAGCTGTGTGTGGAACAGATTATGTTGTGAAGATAGAAACATTTTTAGTGATTTTATATTTTAATGTCTATAGCAATACAAATGTTTAAAAGGTAGATGGAAGGATTCACCTGACCTACAAATAATATATCATAGGTGACAATTCCAATATGTTTCATTCTCTCCTTATCCCCTCCCACAACCTGAAGTCCTTGGCTATCATGTTGAAAACAAACACCAAGGTTAGGAAAAGGCCAGAGTAGGATGGGGTAAGAGAAAATAATAGTTAAATATTCTCTACACTAAGACACAGAAATAACATTCTCTTTATAAAATGTGAAGGGTTACATTGTTTAACTCAGTGGATTTATGTTTAAACAAGTACAAAGATGCTCCAAAGGAAAAGGGGATAGGAAGTTGAAGAAGGAAGGGAGAAGAGGGGAGAAGGGGAATGAAAGAAAGATAAGAAGAGAGTCAAGGAGTGACAAAGCAAAAGAGGTAAAAGAAAGAGAGGGAAGAGGAAGTGGACAGAGGAAAGAGGTGAAGAGAAGAGGCAAGGACAACAGAAAGGGAGAGGGGGAGAAGAAGAGGAGGGAGAGAGAGGATAGGGAAGGGAGCAAGAGAAGGGAAGAGAGAATTAGAAGAAAGGGAGAGAAAGAAACAAGGGAAGGGAAATGAAGATAAATGGTCAGAGGGAAGGAAGATGAAGGGTAATAAGGGAAAGCAGAGGAGAAAGGGAAGAAAAGAGAGAGGTAAATGAGAGGGAAGGATGTAACAGTGAAGGAAAAGATGGAGGAAGGAAGAAAAGAGAAGGGGAGGGGGAGGGAGGGAAGGAAGAGGAAGAAAGGAGAAAGGTGAAGAAGGAAAAAGAGGGGGAAACAATAGGAGCACAGGGAAAGGATCAGAGAGAGGAAGGAGAGGGAGAGAGAAGCGGAGAGAGGGCTGGAAGACAAAAGGGAGGAGTGAAGAATAGAGGGGGAGGGAGAAAGGGAACAAGTTCCAGAGAGGAAGGAGAGGAGTAGGGAAGAGGTGCTTGAAACTTGATGAAGCTATTCAGGTTTCTAGTAGAAGAAAATCCAGAGTCACCATCTTAATTTCTATAACTCTAGAATGTGTGTGTGTGTGTGTGTGTGTGTGTGTGTGTGTGTGTGTGTGTCCTCCTGAAGGCATGATATGCAAGCCAGTGTAGTATATATGAAGATAGGGAACCCATGTAAGGAAAGAACAATGGCATCCTTCACACTATTAAATACCACCTAGTAAGGTGCCAAAGAAGCATGGTGAGAATCCACCTGCTTCCGTCAACTGACCATCTACTCAGCAGGCTGTCAGTGGGCAACAGGACAAAACGATGGCTTCTTAGAAGGAGAGGTATTAGGCTGGGAGTCTTGCCTCCCTTCAGGAGCATTACAGTGCCATCACCACAAGCCAAGTAGTGTCAGGTTCACTCTTGTCCCCAGGAGCTGGAACCCAGAAGACTAGTGATTCATGAAGACCAAAGACTGAAAAGATCCACATAGTTCCTATGAAGCAGCATCTGGGAACAGACTACATTAACCACAAATAACTTGGGCAGCCTGGGCAGCTCTAGCTTAAGATTGTTCTAGGATGCACCAAGAGGGCTGATCACACAAACAAGATGGAGTAGACACATGAGACTGCAGCAGAAGAATCAACATCCATGATGGAAGCTCCCCAAAGATGCCCAACAAGGCCCTGGAAAATGAAATGACTCTGGAATCAGAAGCCTTTCAGCCAACCTTGAGCTCTTCTCCTCCCAGCACACATGGAAAAGATATGGAACAGGATCATGAAAACCTGGCAGGGCACAGTAGAGGTTACTTCCCATGCCTGTTGCTTCAAGGATGTGGTCAGAGTGACCTAGGATCCCTAACTAAGCTAAACTTCAGCAAACCAGAGGTTTGTCCCAATAGGATATCATGATGAATGCCATGATGAGACTAGTGTGATAGAAACAACAACCATGGTACACTACATCTGTGACTATGAGTAAGGCCATCCTAGCTGGATTCAAGGAGCATAGAAGAATGCATGCCACAGAGCAATTGTGAGAGGATCCTAGCTGTTGTGTATACCAATTACCTCCAAGATATAATACCCCCATCCTGCAGAGGAAGCTGATTAAAAGGCAGAGTTTTCTAAAGGGAGGTGAGGCATTTCATCCTGCAGGAAAAAACACCTTAAAACTCAGGAAGTAAACAACTCAAAGCCTTTAGGAAGTTCCTGAAACTGAGCAGATTCTCTAGGTCCCTCCCTCCCAAAACATGTATAAGTAGTAAGACTTGCTGAGACTCACTCTGAGATCATTGGAGCTGCCTGGAAGAGACTCTTTCTAGCCTGCAGAGCTCCCTCCTCTGAATTTCCAGCTTTTCAAAGTTGTCATCCATGCTGGGTAGGTTTAGGTGATGCATCTTTGAGTCATTTCTATTCCTCTAAGCAATCCAATGAAGCTCCCTGTCTGACAAAGCTAGACTTTGATAGCATTGCCATCAATTCTCTATCAGAGGTGAACAGATGAGTGTTCCCTTCTCCCGAGAACAGTGTTGCACAACACCAGGGAGTTATTTCCAACTGTCCTTCCAGTATATCTGTTACAGTAGAATCTCGAAGTTCAAATGACCAGTGGGTGAGGTCAGAATTATACAGAAAGAGGTCAACGAAAGTGGCCATTAGGGTCTGAACTCTGCAGAGGCTGCTCCCTCTGACTGCACATCTCAGCAAGAGTATGTGTAACTCCTGACAGTGTGCTAACACTCAGGAATAAGAAAAGACCACATAACTGGCCAGCACCCACACCAAGCCTGGCGATGTTCAGCTCAATGGTGTTTCCATGAACTCCTCAGAAGGAGGAGACAATTTCTAACATAAAAGTCACACCAGAAAGTCAATGTTAAGATGAGTAGTCACTATGGAAAAAGAAGGCACCATGTGAGCAGGGAAGTAGATTGAAAGCAAATGAGCACATAGAGTACCAGCTGCAAAGGCTTTCAAACAGCAGGGATCTGGCAACTCTATTTATGTGTCTCTCTATATGTACTTTACTTAGCTTTCAAAGAATTAGGAGTGGCTCGAGTGGATACTGAAGAAAGTATCAGTCTAGACACAGCACAGAATTGCTGCAGTAGAAAGGAACAGTACAGGTACACCAAGAAAGAGAAATGTTTTAACATGCTGATATCGAGACAATGGGGATTGCACTGGCTGGTTTTGTGTGTCAACTTGACACAAGCTGGAGTTATCACAGAGAAAGGAGCTTCCCTTGAGGAAATGCCTCCATAAGATCCACCTGTAAGGCATTTTCTCAATTAGTGATCAAGGGTGGGAGGGTCCAGCCTATTGTGGGTGGTGTTATCCCTGGGCTTGTAGTCTTGGGTTCTATAAGAAAGCAAGCTGAGTAAGACAGGGGAAGCAAGCCAGTAAGTAACATCCCTCCATGGCCTCTGTATCAGCTCCTGCTTCCTGCCCTGCTTGAGTTCCAGCCCTGACTTCCTTTGGTGATGAACAGCAGTGTGGAAGCATAAGCTGAATAAACCCTTTCCTCCCCAACTTGCTTCTTGTTCATGATGTTTGGGGCAGGAATAGAAACCCTCCCTAAGACAGGGATTAATCAGGGAGGTGTCATAGCTGTGCTTAGAAAGAGTCTACAGGGGGTTGGGGATTTAGCTCAGTGGTAGAGCACTTGCCTAGCAAGCACAAGGCCCTGGGTTCGGTCCCCAGCTCCGAAAAAAAGGAAAAAAAAAAAAGGAAAAAGAAAGAGTCTACAGCCCACCAGGAGAAGTTTGAGCATGGATCAGAATTCACCATGGAGGAAAGTATAGATACAATATAAATTTTGGAAAAAATAGCCAAGTGTGATGGTTTGTATATGCTCGGCCAAGGAAGTGGCAGTATTAGAAGGTGTGGCCCTGTTTGAATAGGTGTGACCTTTTTTGAGTAGGTGTGTCACTGTGGGCATGGGCTATAAGGTTCTCACCCTACTGCCTGGAAGCCAGTATTCTGCTAGCAGCCTTCAGATGAAGATGGAGAACTCTTGGCTTCTCCTATGCCATGCATGCCTGGGTGCTGCCATGTTCCCTCCTTGATGATAATGGACTGAGCCTCTAAAACTGTAAGCCAGCCCCAATTAAATGTTGTCCTTACAAGAGTTGCCTTGGTCATGGTGTCTGCTCACTGCAGTAAACCCTAACTAAGACACCAGGCAAGACTGCAGTAGTTTAAGATATGGTAGATTTTTAAATTTTCCTAGGACTATATATAATATGGATGTTCTCAAAGAGCAGTATAGATGTCATCAACATGGAAACGGAGAAGTTTCATCATTAGAAACTGTTCAGACATAAATGGCTGCAAGAGAAACAAAAGGAGGAAGAAATTGGGACCATCCCCATGGACACACAGTTCTCAAGGATCACTTTGAAAGTCCCCTGGGCAGGGTGGGCGAGGTGAGGGAACAGGAAACACTGTATTTAAAGAAGCAGGTCCCAAGATAAGGCTGGAAAGAGCTGGGCCCCGAGATAGAGATAAAGAGTACCAGGCCCAAAATAATGATGGATGTCGATGGCAAAATGGAGTAGCAACTTCAGTCTGTCTCGAGACCCCTCCTATTAAGTTAAAAGCAGGTTAGAGCAAAACACTAAGAAAAGTTGTCACTGCTTTGAACTGGGGGACAAGTGGAGTGGGGTGTAAACCCTGCTGTGAACGATCTACCCTCAAACCTTGGAGTATTAACAGAAGGAACATGGATCCTTTTGTAGATGTATCTAAACTGATTCCCCGCTCTTCACCTCCCACTCTTCTCTTCCCCCTCACCCATAGCTCCGTCCCTGTATCTCTTCTCTTTCCTTACCAATTTCTCCTAACAGAGGAAGAAACAATACCAATGCCATTGTACTGTAACATAAGCCGCTAACAGCAAGAACCTCAGATTGTCTCGGGACATCTGTAACTACCCTTCTGTATGGCAAAGCCATTCCCTTTTCATCTTCGTTTCTCAAGTTTGCAGGAATACAGGAAAAGCCTTGCAGCTTTCTCTTAAAACGTGGACGAATATTAAGGCTGCACTGCGGCACTTTCGAGATGGAACATTCACTTCTGTTTGACAAGACATATTGAATGTGAGTTAGCAAAACCCTTCCTGCGGCCAGAGACACACTGACATTTGTATAATTAAGGCCAATTATATGAAACGATCTGGTTTGGAGTGGAAGAGTCCTGTTGATGGTGATGATAATTCAGAGACACAAAAGGTTCTAACTGGTGACCTGTGAAATGTATTCCTCGTAGCCGAGCAGTTAGTTCAAACACTAAAAGAAGCTATGCTAGGAAGCAAAATTAAAAAGCTCAGAGGCAGCAGCTAGCATGCGCTTTTCAACCACAAGTCCTTTGCAAATGCAGGGGAACACATACCCATTTTTCCACATCAACCTGCTGTGGAAAGAAAAAGCCAAAAATTTTTTTAAAAAAATACAAAACAAAACAGAAGCTCCTAACAATGTTTCCAGTAGCTGTCTAAGTCAAGTAAATGTGACCCCTGACTCAAAATCCACTTCCCATTTTAAAGAACACACAACAGTGTTCAAACGTTTCATTACCAGCAATTCACCTCAGTGCACAAAAGCAATCTCACTTAATCAAGGAGTCCCACAGGTATTCTGCTAAAAATGAGGCAGGTCCAGAAGACAGCCCAGTGAACTCAAGGGTGGGCTGAGCTGAGCTGTGATGGGATTCTCAAGCACAATCTGCCATTTTGGTGTTAAGAAGCCCTCCCACCAAAATGCATTTAATTACAAAGGGCAGTAACAGTCTGGACACGTAGCGCTTCATGGTAACTTCCCTTACAACAGTAAAAGCAGAATTTCTCTTACCTCATTCTTTTGAGCACAACATAAAAGTTCACAGTGGAAAAATCAAAGCATATTTTGTCAAGTAATTCTGACATGACACTCAGATCGATTTAAATTATTTTTATTACTGAAATGAATAGTATTCTAATCATAGTGTGACTCTTTAAAACAAGCAAAATAGGTGACATTAGTTATTATACCCTCAGCATAAAAAGGGGAATAAAAGCAAAATCACATGTCAACAAGAGTGTTGCCTTTCAGAATGTTCTTGGATTCCATTCTGAAGGGACATACTCAATTCTAAAAGTATTCTAAAATCTCCACCACTCAACCCTGGGATAGAATGTATGGTTTGTGTCCGGTGAAAACGGATGTTTACTACCTACCCCTCATACATAAATCTCCATGCATAAATTACTTTAATTTTTTTTCTCCTTAGAAAATTTCATCAATCAGATAAAGAGCTAAAGCCATTTAAGAGGAAATCCAGGGCGTGACTAAGTAGCTCTTCGGCTTGTAAGCCACATTTGTTAAATGTTATAAAATGATGTTAAGGCTGAGAGTGGTGGCACAGTCCTTTAATCCCAGTACTCAGAAGATAGAGGGGCAGCCAATGTCAGTGAGTTTGAGGCCAGTCTGGTCTACATAGTGAATTCAAGGCCAGCCAGAGCTACATAGTGAGACCTTGTCTCCAAAGAAACAAACAATAAATAGAAAGAAAAATCAACGTAAATAAAGCCCTTACAAAACGCCAAAGATCTTTTAGCACAGAGCATCCTGGCTGTCTGAGGGACGTGTTTAGTTGCCAGAGGCATCTGCTCTAAGCTAACTCCCTCATTTACACTCTAAAGAAGTACACACTGCTCTTCTGAAGGTCCTGAGTTCAATTCCCAGCACCCACAAGGCAGTTCACAACTGTCAGGGGTCTTCTGGTGGACAGATGTACATGTAGACAAAGTACCCATGTGTGTGTGTGTGTGTGTGTGTGTGTGTAAATTAAAAAAAATCTTTAATAAAAAAGAAGTCTCCTTCTGAAAAAGAAACAAACAGACCCCCCCCCAAAAAAAACCCTGTCATAATGAAACCCAATTCTTTGTAAGGTAACAAAGGAAGAAAATTGTGGTTCAGCTGTCACAGATTGTCCTGCCTCCAAATGGACCAATCTTATATTTGTATTCTTATAAGAAAAAAATTAAATCATTATTTCTTTTCCATATTTATCAGGAAAATTTTAATAGTGCAAAAAATTAACAAAATATACGTTACCATCATGTTCATATTTAAATGCTAGACATTCACACCGCGTACAGGCTTGTATATACCAGAGGAAAGATAAACACTATAGGATTTCTCAGACCCAGGGAATCAAGTCATAGTTAACTGCAGCTACAGGAGTTTTAATAATTATACATCAGGAGTTGGTGAGGACGACACAACCCATCCTCTCTCCAAATACCCAGAGGCAGACGCTTAACAACAGCAAGTGCTAGGCAGTGAACAGTCAGCTAGACACACAAGACGAGGACCACAGGGCTGAAACAACACACAAGCCAGACAGAGTGATTTCATGACAGAGCTCTTGCCAAAGTCAACATTAGTCACTTTTTACAATTCCTGAAAATATCAAGGAGAGAGGGAAAAAAAAAAAAAACAATTTCCATGAGGGTAATCCAAGAAATTCACACACACAAAAGAAAAAAATCTCTGAAAACCTCATCAGTTTTAGAATCTAAGCAGCCACCAAATTCATAAAAACATAGGAGAAAAAATGGAAGAATGAACATTTTTCTGAGAACATATTATATTGGGGGGAGGATCATTATTTTGTTTTTTGTTTTTTAAGACAGATTTCATATAGCTCAGGCTTGAACTTGAATCCAAGCATGTCCTTGGTTTTCTTTTTTTTTTTTTAAGATTTATTTATTTATTATATATAAGTACACTGTAGCTGTTTTCAGACACATCAGAAGAGGGCATCAGATTCCATTACAGATGCTTTACAGATGGTTGTGAGCCACCATGTGGTTGCTGGGATTTGAACTCAGGACCTCTGGAAGAGCAGTCAGTGCTCTTAACCACTGAGCCATCTCTCCAGCGACCTTAGATTTCTAATCCCCCTGCCCCACTTCCCACATGCTGGGTTTATAACCTGCTCAGTTTATTCAGGAATGAAGTAGAATCCAGGGCCTTGTGCATGCTAAGCTAATCCTTAGCGCCGATTGCGTGGAAGTTTAAAGAATATATTAATCCTATCATGTTAGAGGAAATACTGTAATATTTGTAGCAGATTATACTAGGTGTTTTATCATACAATCAATAATAAAAAGGAACAACTTCACTTTTAAAACAAAACAAAATTCTCTTAGAAAAAATGCTCATTTAAATGTCATCTTGACTTAGCACAGGACACAGCCAAATACAAAATAACTCATGCTGAAATTGGCATCGTTAAAGGAAAAAAAACATAATTCCTATACCATCTCTGTTTTCAGTTTCTGCTTTAATTACAAGCGAACACACAAAGGGACGGAAATCACGTAACCTTACACAGTTTGTTGCTGCTGCTGCTTGGAATTCTCTGTGTCATTCTGTTTGAGATGGTGTTGTGCAGTTACTCCTTCTGGTCAAACACTAGGTTCCAAAGAATCAGGAAGCTAGTGAAATTTACAAAACACAGAAAGCCACAAGACAGACAGGCCCTCCCCCTGCAAAGTATAAAAGGTTGCTGGGAAGACAGTCCCAGAGAGCTTCCTGCAAATCTACACCCTGTCAACTGCCCTCCGTGTACAGTAACAGTTACTATGACAGTTGTAGTCTTAAACCCATGGTTGACTGACTTAGGTTTCCCTCACCATTGTGCCTGTCTTGACTCACTAAGTATCTATCACCAGAGTCATAGAAATCTATGATCATTGCATGTGTCCTACAAATCGCCTATTTCCTGCCCTATCACTCCTCCGTCAGTCACATTGATACTCCGGCCATGCACACACATTGTCAGACTACTGCTTTTACTTTTCCTGTAATTTAATGGGCTCAACAGCATGCATTTGTCAATCAAGAAACAGAAAAGGCAGGATGCAGGCCTCCTGCATGTTCAGCCTCCTTAGCCCTAATTCAGGAATTTTAATCTGAATATTGTATTCACTTACATTTAGCTTTATTGCTACATTATATTTATCACTGTATTTGTATCCTGTTGGTCTCCTGGTCTTGTTAAATTGTTACCAAAACCTGACTTACAGAGTTAGGGATAGATCTCAGTGGCAGAGCTCCTCTGCCTGTTACATGCACAGCTCCTAGCTTGATCCTCTATGCACACCACCCACACCTGCCCCCAGCAACTATACCACAGAGAGAAGGGAAGAGGAAATAGGGAAAGAGAAGGGAAAGGAAGGGGAGGGCAGAGAGGAGGGAAGAGACTGAAACAATTTACATTTCATAATTTTGCCTATGAAGGCACACAATTAGCAAATTCTTTTTTGCCATATTTAGAGAGCAGAAAGCCACCGCCACAATCTAAATTCAGAGCAGATTAAATCCCACTACGTTCTTAAGTCTTTTCTTTTCATTCTTCTCTTTTATGTTAATCAAATATTTGGATTCCATTTCCCTAAAGGTTGCTGAGTACACCAGTCTTCTCCACGCTAAAGATGACTTAGGCGTGGAAGGCATTTAACATTCTAGTACAAATCAGTAACTTCAGCAGGTTCCAGGAAGAGCAGCTTTTTGTCTTCCCACTTTTCATGCTATCATTCATTTCAACAGCAGGTATATATTTACTATTTTCAGTTATGTGTACATATGTTCATATCTGAGTGTATGTGCACCACATGTATGCAGGTGATTGTATTAGAGCCCCACTGTATGCTGCTACACTAGTACTGGGAACTGAACCCAGGTCCTCTGCAAGAATGGCCATTGCTCTTAACTTCTAAGTGATCTCTCATACCCCATAGCGCATATATATATATATATATATATATATATATATATAATATTAAACCCCCAAGGTTCTGGAAGTGTTAGGCATACCTCAAAGGACTTCTTTTGTGCTAGGATTCTTGCTCCATATCCCCTAGCTACCTTGGATGTTTCCATTGTCTCTGAACCATATTTCTTATGTAACGTAATACCTCTTATTAGAGTGAACAAATTCTAAATTAGTCAGTTTTAAATGTTCCTAGTTTAAGGCCTTTTAAATTTTTATCCCCAAAGTCACAATACTGGTCAACTGCTCTCTGGAAACAGAATTACTGATTTTTTTTTCCCCTCTCCAAATGTTTCCTGCTGATTCTGACACAGATGGGAAACCATGTAAAACAAACACCGCTTAGGTTTGTAAATTTCTTTCCCTGTAAAACTTGCTATGTATTGTATGTGGACTCTGTGATACCAAATATTTCTTAAATGACCCGACTGCCAATCAACACAGAACTAAAAGAAATCCACATGGCTATGTTAGAGTACTAATGCTTAACAGTTCAAGTTCAGAGTTTTTCCCCTGAATGGAAAAATTCTACTTTTTACTGTGGACCTTCTGTCTAAGGCTTTCCAGCATGCTTTCCTGCCTACTGGACACAACAGCCACGAAGGAATCTTTCAATTCTCGTTCTGAACTCATCTTTTAAACAAGTATGTATGTGGGTGGGTCAGTGCTTGAGAGTTCAGATGCCCAACAAGGTCAAAGGAGTGAGTCAGATCGCCTGCAGCGGGAGTCACAGATAGTTATGAACCTCATGGTATAGATGCTAGGAACTGAGCCACGATCCTCTGGAAGACCAGGATCATACTCTCTCAAGGGCCGTCTCCACACCTACTTCTTCTCCACAGTAGTATGCATTTTATTTTATTTTATTTTTTAAAAAAAAGGTGTATTTACTTTTATATGTATGGACATTTTATCTGCACGTATGTCAGTGTATCATATATACACTTTATACCCGTTTATACCAGAGGTGGGGGATGGATCCCCAGGAACTGGAGTTAACAGACAGTTAGTGGGTGCTAGGAGCCAAGTCTACTTTCTCCACAAGAGCAGCGACCGAGCCATCTTGAGCCTCTTATTGCATACTTCCAAATGACAGAATCGGAGCATCCTTAGACCTCAAACTGAGGCCTCTGAAGTGTTTCCAGGAACAGGCCAAGTAATTTCAAAATGGAAAATGCAAAGCAGTAAAGGAGACCACATAGACGCAGCATCCTTATTAGAGAGATTATAAACGCTGAGGCCTTATCTGCCCCTGAGAATCACGGCTGTGGTGTGTATTTTTAAACTGCATGAGACTGCAAAATTCTGCTGTCAGTTTGAGAAAAAAGTTTTTTTTACCATAAATTTAATTAAGCAAATGAGGCCACAAAAGCAAGTCCAGTAATTTGCTGAATTATATACATTAGCCTAACTTCTCTTTTCATTCTGCTTTGTATTAAGTGACCCACAAGGCTTCCATTTTGCCAGATCTGTCAGTCATGACTAGTCACCTCAGGAGTCCTGGACCCTCATGTGTGACCTAGTTCAGCAAAAGGTAATCATAATTTTTATTCAGCAACTTATTTTTCCCCCTCTTAAAGCTTAAAGCAGGCAGTAGAACACTGAGATCTCCTCAATTATCCCCGTTATAGAAGCAGGATGGTGGCTTTATTGTTATTTAAATGATCCCTGAATTTGTCTAAATTCAGGGAAATGTGTACACTTTAAGCCAATACTTCCTCTTATGAAGCAATGAGTATGTCAAAGTGGTTCTTGCAGAAGACTTCATGTTAACAAATTCTAATGGTGGGTCCCTAAGTTAATAACAGGCAGCTGGCTGCTGGGTGGGCAGTTTATCAGGATTACTAAGCACAATTAAATGCTACAAGGAATCTCATTTGAGACAACTAAAAAAATTAGAAGAACATGAGAGGGGAAAATGCAGCCACTTAGGATGGACCTCATTGGACGGTGATACATTTCTATAATAAGCGATCATTGTTATTTGGGGACTAATAATAGACACACTTGTGTGGCAGAAGGCTCGGCTTTGCGTCTCAAGCCTGGGACTGTGTGTATGGCTTTAATGCATTTTAAAAGACTTGATAAGCAATGCAAAGGAAGAGAATCATCAGCCATGGATAATGATAGGCTGTATTACTTAACTATTAGGGAAAAGATCAACCTTAAGGAAACTTCAGGTCTACTGTGAATACCCCTAGACATCATGAAAAAAAAAATCCTTAAACCCCAGCTCTATAAACTGTGAAAAAAAAAATTGGTGTGTGCAAAGGTGACCCGTGGTTTTACGGTGGCCGCAGCCCTCTTCCCTAACTCCTGGCCCTCTTCCTTTACAACTAGACGCCTACACATGCCAAGAAGGGCAGAGCTGCATAGACCAGAAGATGACTTATGAATTCACACTCACATTCACAGTACTCAGGGGATGTGCATCAAGAGTCAAGACCCTAAGGCACTCCAAGGGATCCGGGCATGTGCAGGAAGCATGTGGGGACTTCAGATGTGTGCACCAGGCTCTACTTAGAGATATGGGCTTATAGGAACAAGAAATGTCCCCTATTATACCCATATGGGACTGTCTAGAAAACATAATTAAGATGAGGAACTAAACCTCTAACCTTGATTATCATGGTTATCATCTTCTAAAGAGCTTCCATCGGTCTAAGTAAGAACTAACTAGTAGCTATCAGATAAAGTCGAGACACTGACAACTCCCCTACCCACTCAGTAGTGGTCTAACAGAAATCCTGGCACGTCATAAACTCTCTCTTCCGTAAGGAATCTTTGGTCACAATGTTTTATTATCACAGCAGCAGAGAAGCAAACAATACACCAGCAATTCTGCAATAGATCATCACATGAATTAATCCTATTGTTTGTTTGCTAGGAAGTAGCTATATATAAATATCCATATTTATATATAATAATAAATAAGTATATTTATAGGGTAAGCACACAAGAAATCTGAGAAAATGTCCAAATCGAATGGTTCTAATCATATCAAATAACCTATACATTCAGATTCATAATCTAAGACAGCCCATAACTCTGCCACTGTGATTAAATTATACACCGATTAAACTGACCCCCTTATTGAATTTGATGCTGGAGTCTGTGAACTACTTCAGTCAAATACAGACTCACACAGCCTTTCCTCCTGAATATAAAGAAAACAATGTCTACGAATACAAGATGCACATTTCAACCACAGGCTTCCACATTCTATACATGACAAGAAAATAGGTGAGGATCAGCAAAGCTGTGCACCTGGAAGGTGGTTTAGGAAATTACACTCCCGTTTATTTTAAATTACAATTCCAATTCTGTGTGTGAAGGAAAAAAATGTGTTCACATACATGGGCTTTTAGACACAACAGAGAATGACACATCTATCAGGAATATTTCCGGGCTTCTCCCTGAAATGGTTGTCCTTAGTTTTACTTGAGAGGGATGTTCCAGAAATCAGATGTAAACAGAACCCAGCCCTTCAAGACACTGTAAGTTACAGTAGACATCTGAGAACAGAAATTTCTCATACAAAGAGGTAGTGACATGGTACTAGCTACTACGTAAAGCATGAGTGCATTAAGCATTTCATAGATACGAGGGTGGACTGGAGGAGGTCGTGCTGGGTACTCGGAGCTTCCCCTTGTATTTTGAAGAATGTATAGAAATATTGAATGTGATGGCCACTACTAATTGTCAACTTGAGCGGATCTGTAATCACCTAGGAAACAAGTCCCCAAGATCAACTGAAGAGGGTTCTGATCATTAGTATTTGGCCTTGAACGAGATGGGGTAGTTATCTTAACTAGATTAAAGTGGGAAAACTCACCCTTTGTGAGTGTCACCATCTCATGGCTCCAGTCCTGAACTATAGGTTAGTGGGGTCCCATGTCCATTCCACCACAAGACTCAGGTGGCTCTGGGGGACAGGACACGGGAAGTTGACTGCGCTTACCCCACGGGTAGGTGTTAGACTGTAAGGAAGCCTCGGGACACTGTTCTAGGGGTGGAGAAGCACAGTCTGAGAGAGGGACACAGCCAGAGCTGGCTCAGGGGTCCACGGGCCTGCAAGGAGACCATGGAATTCTCAGGCTCTTGGGCATCCAGGAGCTGCTGGAATACCTAGGAAGAGCTGAGAACAGAGTGGGAGCCCTTAGGCTGGATCTAGGCTGGGGCCGAGGGGGAAAAGTGGATGAGTAAAACCACTTCTCAGAGTGGTCCTGAGATTAAATACCTTTTGCAGGGAGGAGTGTCTGGAAAGAAAAGGTGATTGGCTAAGCCTCCAGGCCTTTAGGTACCTCATTATAAATAGGATACGTCTTGAGCCTACTGACCTGTGGTCACATCCTCTACCTGTGGAGGGGTTTGGGGCGTTGCCCTTACGTGACTGATGGTCACAAATCTATGGACAGCTGTGGACTAATGACAGGCCTGGTTTCCTGGGAGTCAGGCCAAATGCCTACCATCCCTTTCAGGGTCACTGGGTTTTCAAACCTCCTCAACCGGGAACCAGGGTGCCTTTCACTGTCCCTCAGTGGACTGAATAAGAGAAGTGAGCTGAACACTAGTGTTCATCATTCTTTGTCTCCCAATTGTGGACGTAACCTGATCTCCTACCTTCCTCCCTGCCTCTGTGCCTTCCCCGCCATGGTGGACTGTACCACATACTGAGTCAAAATAGACCCTTCCTCCGTTAGAGTGCTTCTGGCTGATGCCTTTACATGATAACAAGAGCTTTAACTAAACACACCTGATTACACTCACCTCTGCTTCAGCTCACAGAATTAATAAACATGGGAGTTCTAGGAATGTAAGAGGATAGCAATGTGTCAAGCCAGTGCGAGACAGTGGTGGTCATTTGTTTGAAGAGACAGAGGGAACTGACAGCTGAACCTGTGGATATTTGCTGTTCTGAGTGAAATGATGTGCTGATCCAGATGTCATTGAACTACTCAACAGAGAAAGCATACAAATTCATGAACACACCCTAAAGCCTCCCGTGTGTGTGTGTGTCTGTGTCTGTGTGTGTGTGTGTGTGTGTGTGTGTGTGTGTGTGTGTGTGTGCAGGGGGGGGGGAGGGGAGCATGCCCTGTGTCTGTCACAGATTTAAGTCTCATGACTTCATGAGGGAGATGCTATTGTTTTGTCTCACTCTATAAATAAGGAGACTACGGGGCAGAGAGATTGCTCAGTGGCCTACCAGGATTTGGACTTGAATCTGCTGTATAATCTTAGCACTTGGTAATTACAAGACACAGCATTAGACTCCCTGAATTTCACCTTTTGATCTTGCACAGGTACAAGATCATTTTTTTATGCAATTGCTTATCTGAAATTGGTACCTCAAGGCTCAATACATGTACTCATAAAAACTCATTTATGGTGCTTTGATATTTTTTTAAATGTATTTTAAAAAATTCATCTTCCAGTGAGTTCACCTAGTAGTCTTTTCATGCACCTTTGAGTATTCTCAGAGTACACGACTCAAAGAGATGAAATTTTATGAGAATAAAATTTAAAAGTTGTTAATATGTCACATCCTACAACTCATTTTTTCACACAAAAAATACAGGATCACCTTACATCTGCTAGCTTGACCAACAATTAAGCCACTGGGGTGTCCCTGTCCCTTTCCTTAGAAGAAGAAGTTATTTAGAAACAAGCAGTATGCTTATAGTTTTGTATTGAATAAACTATTTGAGTAAATGGAACCATTCATGTGACTTTAAGAATACCTCTGAGGGGTTGGGTATTTAGCTCAGTGGTAGAGCACTTGCCTAGCAAGCGCAAGGCCCTGGGTTCGGTCCCCAGCTCCGAAAAAAAGAAAAAAGAAAAAAAAAAAAAGAATACCTCTGAACCAGGTGTCATGGCTCTCACCTATAATCCTAGCACCTAGGAGTCTGAGGCAGGAGAATTTCTGTGAGTGTCTATTATCCAAAGTGATTTTTTTCCTCAGAAGATAAAGAATATTGATGAAAATATCATATGTTTTCATTCCAGAAGTTCCATTTCCTACATGAATTCTAGAGAATAGCATAATAATTATTCCTGGAAACAAACTTGAAATTATCTCATGCTAGTAGTTTTAAGAGTAATCCTAATTGCATGGAGGAGGAGTTTAAAACTAAGAAAAAAAGTCAGAATCAGAAATTAGAAATCCTATATACTTAACATAGTCCTCAAGAAATGTAGTTATTTTTCTGACCTTGCAATCACAGAACCATCAATGGCAAAACTCACATTAGTCACTGTTAGATCCATAGGGACTTTATATGTCATAGCTTATTTCCAAACGTTAAAAAAATGGTATTAATTAAATGAGTGACTGGAATTCAATTCATTCAAGATTCATCTTGATATTATATTTTTATAATATTTATCATCTCCTAATTTTATTTACTTTAAAAGCATCACTTGTAACCTATAGTAAACCACTAAGATCCACAGTGAGATATGCCTACCATGACTTAAACTGAAGAAGTGACAGAAACACCAACATACTTCCCCATCTGAGAAGAGGCTATGTGGGCAAACTCTGGCTAATTCTAATTACATCTTCCTAGATTATGCTATAGTTACTTTTTAGTGTCTAATTTTAATATTTGGCTGAGAACTTCATACGTGAATACTGCATCTGCTTGACTTCCCCAGCTCCTACTACATACACCCTTCTTCCCAATTCATTACTACTTCTTCTTCTTCTTCTTCTTCTTCTTCTTCTTCTTCTTCTTCTTCTTCTTCTTCTTCTTCTTCTTCTTCTTCTTTTCTTCTTCTTCTTCTTCTTCCTCTTCTTCTTCTTCTTCTATTACTATTGTTATATGCATATGTAAATATGTACACAGGTATATACAACCTACTTAATTCATTTAGCATTGCTGGTAATGAATGCAGGGCTGATCACTTGGGGTTGGACAAACTATGTGGGAACTGATCCCCTGAAGCTCTTCATCTAGGGGTAGGACCTTCTTGACTATCCCCTGCTCAGCTTGTCATGTCAACTGGTATTGTCATTATGTTGGTTTGTTCAACCATAGCTTAAGATTTGTGGGTGCAATTTCCCTCTCATGTCTTGGGGCCACTATCTAGCAGCAGACATCCTCAGCCTCTGACCCTTATTTCCTCAACTTTCACCTGCATTTAAGGCTCACAGAAAACTTTACATACCTTGGAATATAGTATATTCCACATAGCAGTCAAATAGTCATAAGTCAAGGCCAAAATGGGCAAGGTTCTATAGTCTTCTAGAACCAAAGACAACCAATACCAAATGACAGAAAGGACAGGTAATATAAAGTGTTTTTTCTTTAAAAAATGCATGCTCCAAAATAGGTCATACAAGTTGTGTGTTGCAGTTGTGGCATTAAACAAAGGAGAAGCCTTCGCAGCAAATGCTGCAAATATTGTTAGAAAGAAGCTTCAGTAAATCTCCTGAACAAGCTCATTCCACCACTGTGTATCACTTCTCACTTGGCAGGTGTGCCCACAGAAGCAGGTTTCAACTATGTGTTTAAAAATGAAGTCATATAAAAAGAAGTGTATGTCAACTATTTTTTTTTGTAAGTTAGCCAAGATGAAACCAACCTCAAGAGCAAAAAGTTAAACAAAGGGTTAAACTCTTTGAAACTAGAACAGCAAGCGCTGTCACTGTGTTTTTAACATGATGACATCATCATTAAGCTGCTCAGCTCTGTGTGGCAGACCTAGGGTGTGGGAGTAGCCAAGGTTCCATAAAGGAAGGAAGCCACCATGATCAGAAAAAAGGTAGGCAGGGATGAGTTCCAGGACAACCGTGTGGGTTGCTCATGTGTGAGAAGTAAGAAAAGGGTATGAATAGAAATCTGTATAGAGACAGGATATCACATTGTAGCCCAGACTTTCTTGGAATTCACTATGTAGCCCCAGGCTGGGCTCAAACTCAATCCTTCTGCCTAAGCTTTCTGAGTGCTAGGATTTTAGGCAAGCCACTTTGCAGTGACTACTAACTCTTCTACGTCCAACATCATTTGGCCAATACTCAAACTTGAGGACGAAGGCACACTTCCCTCTGTGGGAAGACAGTGCTGAGATATGGCAGGGTTGGGACCCTCACGCTCTGCCTCTGAACGCTGTGCTAGAGCAATAGCCACAAACTGATCTGTGAAGAAGCAACCCACCCTGGTGGGTTCAGAGGCAGACAAGAACTAAGAACCACAGGAAATCCAGGACTCGCAGAAGGATAAGAAGGAAAGATGGGTATGTATAGAGGTCAGAAGAAAAAAAAAAAACTAAAAACTTGAGCAAGACGCAGCAGACACAGCACAACAGAGGCAGCCTTCTGCAGCCTTCTGCAGCCTTCTGCAGCCTCGCTGGGCTCTCTCTGTTCTCAGCATCTTCCGACATCTGTGGGCAGCGGCTTGCTGCCCTTTACTGTCGTGATTCTCTGAATCGCAAACACTGATACAATTCATCGAAAGCTTACTTGTATCTCAGATCTCTATCTCTGTTTTCTCACACAATGGACTCCTATCACCGTGGATGAAATAATCCAGAATGCTTTTGGTTTAGAGAGGTGTTACATGGCTGGGAAGAGAGGAATGCTTATGTGCCTAGTCCAAGAGACTCATTTCCTAGGGCACCTGCCAGTTATACGGCCTAACCCTGAGCTGATGATTGACTGGGGATATATATATATATGTAACAGGGCTGTTTAAAGGAGACACTGCTATCACTCAGTTGGGAAGGCTTCCTAACCTAGACCTCCTCAAGGTCCATTGTGATGTATCCCACACTGTTCACACCACCCCAACATCCTGTACAGGACAATGGTTCTCAACCTTCCCAATGCTGTGACCTTCTAATACAATTCCTGATGTTGTGGTGACCCCCAACCATAAAATTGCCTTCACTGCTACTCCGTAACTCTATTTTTACTACCGCTGTGGATCGTAATGAATCTGTACTTTCCAAGGGTCTTAGGTACCCCCTATGAGAGTGTCATTTGATTCCCAAAGGGGTAGTAACCCACAGGTTGAGAACTGATGCTATGGGCGAGTCCTACCACACTCTACTTCCTGACTAATGCTTGTGGCAACCATGTGGGGCTTTGAAAGATGCTGATCTAACACCTCACACGGACGTCTACTGTAACTGTGGTAGACATGTTCTAGCTAGAGAACGACTCAAAACTCGACTTAGTAAAAGCACTGTGGCAGCGATGTGTGTGTGTGTGTGTGTGTGTGTGTGTGTGTGTGTGTGTGTCCAGAATTCTGACAATAAAAAGTTAAAAACACAACTCCTTAAATGCTACTTTAAATTGTTTCCTCTGGGCACGTGATATTGCCTAGTTCAACCTCATGGATTCAGCTTGTGCAAAAGCGACGTTGAGAAAAAAGCGGCTTTGTAACATAAATTTTTAATTTAGGGCAACTGAGGTAAGCCAGAATCCACAACAATGGGAAAGCAATAATGCGCAAACGCAGATAACTGCTTAGAGTTTTGTTTGTGAGGGCAGATTCAAATTTCAGCATTGTTAGGTCTTCATGTTATTTTAAAGCCATAAGAGGTTGTTCCAGAAAGAAACCAGCTTCACCTTTTCATAACTTAACACCACTGCAACAGAATGGAAAACCTTGACAAAGGAAAGATAAATCCTAAAACCTTCACACCTACTGATATGGGAGGTCTGTGTTTTGTAGTCACCAAAAGTGACTTCTGAATAATATGAAGCGGGTGACATGTCTGAGGGCTGGCAAACCAGCTTTCTGTACAATGGCGAATGAAGTCACCATTCTTTCCCATATTTAGTCATTATGTTAGAACTTGTTTCTCTTCAACATACTCATTTTATTTTCTCAGGATCTATACCTTGTAGTGGAATTGCTAGACCATGTGACAGTTCTATTTCTAATTTTTGGGTCACCTTCGAACTGTCTCCCACAATCACTACAGAAACGTTCACTCCCACCAACACTGTGCAAGCACATTCCCTCTCAGAATTTCTTGAGATTTAATTTTTAAATCAACTAAATTTGTTACGGAAAAGCAAAATATTGTGAGATGGGTACAGGATGGCCATGCTCACACTCGAGCTCTGACTTGCGCCTAAAACGGAAACTAAGACACAGAATTGTTCCTGGTAAGACTTTTTGTTTCCCATTTTATTCCGAAGAATTTCGGACAAATATAAAACTCTCAGGACAATAGCCATAAATGGTTTGTCCACGTTGGTCACACATATATCTCATATGTGAAAAATTAATTTGGAATTGAGGGAAAAAAACCAAAAGTTATAAGATGTGTTTGAAGACCTTAAGGATAAAAGAATATAGCATAGCTGATTGGTCACCTTGTGAAACTTTATGACAATATTTTTTAAATCTCTTTATTTATACAAATTAAAAAGGGGGCTAAACGATGATAACACCTAGTTAATAATGGCAAAAGGAAACGCCAGTTGAATTCCCGGAAACAAATAGGTTTTTAGACTTCGAAACACCTTGGTAAGTGGGAAAGTGTGATGGCCACTTACGCTCCTGATGATCTGAAAACTTTAATGAACTGATTAAGAACAGGCAATACTCCAAAGAGCAGCAATCCTGTGTCTTCCAAAAAAAAATTAATTAAAATAATCCAATAGACTTTCAAAGAAAAATATCTCCATGAGGAGAGAGAATAGGAGTTTTAATTTTCAGGAGATGGTTTTGCTTGTTTTCAAAATTACAGATTACAACTCGCTGAAGCTACTGCGGTAGTTTCGTCATTTAAAATACAGAATGGTGCCATGAAACTGTGTTAGTTACGAAGATGCTTAGGGATGTTGCATGGGGGAGGCATCTGAAGAGGCCACAGAGCTCAATGATAAATGACCAGGCACAAAATCAGACTGTGACACGGGCACATGTAAGGAGACACACAAATACTCACAAGCTACACACATAAGCAAGAAGTAGATGGAGGCTGGATTGTCTTTTTATATGTCTTTAAGACATCCTAAGCCTGCTAGATAGCTAGATAATCAAATATAAGGAACCCACTTGTAGAAGCCACTGACTTAGAAAAAAAATCTTAATACCCAGGCAAGCAAAGATGCACACACAGCTAAGTTCAGTAAAAAAGACCCCAAGACTACAGAAAATAAGTACTCACCCCTTCTGACTTCTCCACCGTGTTGGCCAGCATCTCCTGCAGGGCCCGTACTGACAGGGACTGCTCCAGCACAAAGGTGCAGATGGACAGGTCCGGGGGGACATTCTAGGTGAGGAGAGAGAGAGAAAGCCATCAGGAGGACATCCTCCTCAAGCATGCAGCCTAGAGAATGTCTAAAAGCTTCCCTTCCTTCCCTTCCCTCCCCTCCTCTCCCTCCCCTCCCTCCTCTCCCCTCCCTCCCCTCCCCTCCCTTCCCTTCGTTTCCCTTCCCTTCGTTTCCCTTTCCACGGGTCACCTCTCACCATCTTCTTCCTATGTAGTATGCGTTGTGCTTTCTGTTCATAATCAATTCCTTACTGTGTGTCTATGAGTGTATGTGTGCATGTGTTTGTGTGTGTGCTGAATATTTTATGTATTTACATTTCAAATGTTATCTCCTTTCCAGGTTTCACCTCCGAAAATCCCCTAACCCATCCACCTCTCCCCCTGCTTCTATGAGGGGCTCCCTCCTGTCTACCCACTCCCTTCCACCTCCCTGCCCTGGCATTCCCTTACACTGGGGCAGCCTTCACAGGACCAAGGGTCTCTCCTCCCACTGATGCCCAACAAGGCCATCCTCTGCTACATATGGGGCTGGACACATGGGTCCTTCCATGTGTACTCTTTGGTTGGTGGTTTAATTACTGGGAGCTCTAGGGTGTCTGGTTGGTTGATATTGTTCTTCCTATGGGATTGCAAACTCCTTCAGCTCCTTCAGTCTTTCCTCTAACTCCTCCATTGGGGACCCCATTCTCAGTTCAATGGTTGGCTTCGAGCATCCACCTTTGTCTTTGTCAGGCTCTGGCAGAGCCTCTCAGGAGACAGCTATACCAGGCTCCTGTCAGCTTGTACTTCCTGCCATCCGCAATAGTGTCTGGGTTTGTTGACTATACGTGGGGTGGATCCCCAGGTGGAGCAGTCTCTGGATGGCCTTGCCTTCAGTCTCTAAACTATCTCTTCAGACCCATATACCTTTTCTTCATTAAGGCAGGGCCTCTCTTTGGTCTGAAGTTCTCAAGTAGTCTAACCTAGCTGACAGTGAGTCCAGAAATCCTCCTGTCTCTGCCTCCCCAGCACTGGGATTACAAGTGTGCACCACCATGTCTGGCTAATTTTTACTTGGGTCCATTTTAGGACCCAGGTTTCTCCAGCTCTCGCATATCCACTTCTAGCTTACCACACTGCCTAACAATTACAAAGATGTTAAAAAGACAAAAGTAACAGTTGCTCAAATTAATATGGAGTTATGCAAACAGAAAAAGTGAATTGATATAAAATATTCATTGACACTGGGTAAACATTTATATTCCTGTGGCTGGACTCATATTTTGCCTTCAACTTGGGTCATGGGGATTTGGCTCCTGTCTACACAGAAGTGTGTGTTGCATTCTCCCATTTATTTGTATTTAGGCCTATGTTAACTTCAACTGTTTCCAGAAAGTTAAACACATGTATGTAGAGATAGAGGGAGTTTTAGTTCTGGCTGTGGGTCTGTGTCTCATTTTGGTTTTCTGTTAGGAATCCTAGGTTCCCGTCATGAAGGCAAACAAGTTAGTTTAATTTTCATACCTCCTTCCAGTATGTTTCAAGCAACCTTCAGGGAAACATGGAGGTGATTCAAAATATGTTTTTAAAATGGATGCCATTTTTCAATCTTGATAGCTTGACAGCAAAGAGAAAAGAAGGGACTCGGATTTGAGTTCTGATGGGTGATCAGGCAAAAGCCATATGGAAGGATTCTCGGGCTTCCTATCTATGGACTGAAAGAACCCTCCTACTCCATAGAGTCACCAAGACTCAAGGATTTAAAAGCCTGCCATCTTCTAAGCTGAAAAGAGCTGCCAATAAAATACAATTTTATCTCTCCAACTTAAGAAAAGCCTCACAGAAGGCTCAGAATCTCAGAGGTGCAAATTAAGAGAGAAGCTGCTGGCCAGCCGAGACATAGAAAGATACCCACACGCTTTAAGACAGAGCAGATGGACTGTGTCTGAGGAGAGCTCTTGAGTGCTTGGCCACCCATCTGCTGAGCAGCTTCTGGCAAGGCACCATGGCCTCTGAGGGGGAGGGGGAGGTGGTCAGCTCCTCCCTACATTAGAGGGGCATCAAAGTGGTGCAGTACATTGCTGCTGCTAATGTACTGACTAGACAGAGACCTGGCAAGATTTCACCCACCAGCTGGTGAAAATCATCGTTCTGATGTTTATATGTTCCCTCGGTGGCAATATAACCCTGGGCTCATGACCAATGACCTTTGGTACACATTGTGAGAGGGAAATACTAGTCAGAATATACCAAAAAACACCTCACTTCATGGTTTCCTCTTTACGTGGCTTCAAAGCCTCAGTTATAATATTGCCAGTCTGGAGATACTCTTTCAAGGTTTGTGCTTCTCAATGGATGTTTGTCACTCCATCATACATCTTTTTTTAAGTCTATTTTTTTTTAATTTGTACGGGTAAGTGTATATGTTAATGTGTGTATGCCTGTTAGCATGCATGCTGATGTCTTTCCCCATCACTTTTCATATCATTTTTGAGACAGGATTTCTCTTTAATCCTGAAGCTCACAGACTACTGGCTCATGAGCTCTGTGATCCTGCCTAGGACCTGGATTTTAACGTGGGGATCTAGTCACCAGAACTCAGGCCTTCACACTTGCACATCAAAGACTTTGCCCGCTGAGCCACCTCCCCTGGCCCATTTTGGCCTGTTCTCTCCCCTCTACCCCTCTTTTCCACAGAACCTAATATGAGCACCTTGGCAAAACAACTGTTCCCGCGCCAATGAATTCTGCATGTCACCTCTCTGAAAGACAAGGGTAAACGTTCGCTAATTAATGAAGCTGGTACACCTGGGTATCCCCAGGCACTCAAATTGTTCAGAAAAGCTGGAGGCATTGAACTACGCTCACTGGACCACAACAGGGTCTAGGTAGGAGAGAGGCATTAGCAGGTTTAAATGAGGGATGATTAGCAGGACATTACCACCTCAAAGGCCACAGCTGTGCCGATTTAGCACTTAATTATGAAAATCTCTCATGAATTAGTGGTGGTTCAAAGGGTTTCTGCTCCTCAATATCCATGTTTATAGTACAATACCCAAGGACTTCGTGGTGCTACAGAATCATGTATCCAAGATACGACATCTTTCAATTCTAATAGTACTTAGGCAGCGCAAGCCACTTTTTAAAACTCTTTTTCAAAAACCAAAGACCAACTGTACCCATGCCAAACTTATGTGGGCTTGCATCAGGGTCACATTCCTTCCCACATGCCTCTTTGCCTTTAATGTCACACAGTGTATCACATCAACTGTTCACGTGCATCAGGAGTGGGAGTCATACCTGACTAGCATCCTTGAAATTGGGAAGAGCAACGTGCATGCACGCGCGTGCGCGCACACACAGGGGATGGGCATGTCACTCAGTTGAAGGAGTCCTTGCCTAGCATGCACAGAGTTCTGGGCTAACTGGCTTCAGGTGGTACCAAAACCCAAGTGTGGTAGCACAATCCTATAATCCCAGCACTGGGGTAGTGGAGGCAAAAGATTGAAGGTTCAAGGTTATCCTCAGCTACTTAGTGAGTTCCAAGTGATGCTGAGCTATGTAAGACCCTGTCCTACAAAACACAAAGAGTTATTTATGCATCAGGTCTCTTAAATTATCAAAGCTGCATGGATGCAGAACACCCAGGCACCCGTGCAGCTCCTGGTTTCTCACACTGTCAAGGCCAGCCCACTGCAAGCAGGGTGACGTCTATCCTATGAAATATATAGCAGTACCGACTTTTAAATGGCTTTTACTCATGTGCATATCTGTGTGAACATATTTTCTGTGTGTGCAGTTGCCCTTAGAAGCCAGAAGGTAGCACCAGATAGATCCCCTAGAGGTGGAATCATGAGCAGGTGTGACCCACTCCACCTACACCCTGGAAACTACTTGTAATATCACACAGTGGAACTCATGTTCTCTACAAGAGTAGTAAGCACTCTTAACCAATAAGCCATCTCACCATCTCTACCCTATTATTTATGATCTTAAATAGGAGGGCATTATACCAACCATTCAGACTCTAGGGATGGCCCACATACTTGCTGCATTTAAAACCCATAACTTCCAGTCATTTGCTTGCATATTGGAATAATGGTCTGAGAAGAAGCTCAAGGTAAATAAATCTATTACTAAAAAGTTATGGGGTCGATGAGATGGTTCAGTGGGTAAAGGCTCTTTCCCACCAATCCCTCAATGACCTGAATTCGATCCACCTGACCCTTATGGTAGAAGGATAAAATTGATCCTCAAAAGCTGTTCTCTGACCTTCACACCCATGCCATGAGAAGCACCCACACATATGCACACATAGATAGATAGATAGATAGATAGATAGATAGATAGATAGATAGATAGATAGATAGATAGATAATAGATAGATAGATGATAGACAGATGATAGATGATAGATAAATAGATAGACAGACAGACAGACAGGCAGATAGATGATAGATAAATGTTTTTGAAGTTTTCATGGTGGCACCCAAATCTCAGAATTTAGGACAGTTCAAGTAAAGACATAAAAATGAGTGAATACATGGAAAAGACACAAATTAAAATAAATAAATCTTTTTTAGAAAGGGATATTTTAGGAAGATAACTCTAGGGGATAGATACATGATGAATATGGCTCACGATTTTATATCTGTGTTTTGCATACATATGTATACATGTATATGTATATACTGTATATAGATATATACTATGTATTATGTATCTATCTATTTATATGTATGAATATATATGCAGTCATGCATATTTTTAAAGGTCTGATGGGGATACATTAAAGAAAGATTTATGAGGAATTCCTTTTTATGGCTGAGGGAGAAGGCTAGTATATCCACTGTCTAAAATAGAAAACTGAGTAAAGCAAACAAACAAATGTCCAACACTTGTCCATGAGGACACTTACATACAAAAATGTGAGACACATCCATAGCTTAGTTAGCTGCTGAACTGAGACATCTGTATTGTTCCTTCCTGGCATCCCCTACCCCTGCCTCTTGTACTCCTGTCCATACACATAGATGTACATACATACACACACACACACACACACACACACTCACACACACACACACACACACACACACACACACACACACACAACAAGTTCCTGCTCAATTGATAAGGAGCTTTGTTAAGAACATGGCACCAGCTAGGTTGTGAAGAGCAGAGGCCCTGACATCCTATTCAAGGAGCTACCACATCAGGCACAGTGTGACGGTGACAGGTATAGAAGGTCTCATATCTCATGGGCCTGACTCCACATATTCTCACTACAATTGCACATGTGAGACACACAGATGGCCCGCAGACTCAAAGACAGCCCGCAGTTACTACATGTGTACTCTCCTATCTGTAATTATGAGGTCCACCTACAGGGTGTGGGCTCCCACCTGCTCTAAAATGGCACATGTTCTCTGCGCCATTGATGCTTGACTCTAACCTACGCACAAACACTCACCTAGAAACTCTTCTTAGAATAAAAACAACTGTTTAAACTTTGACCAGGAACATTAATATCCACAAATTAATGATTTAATCCAGGAAATTCACTCAACAGTGAAAAGCTGCATATACAAATCTAGCCAGAACAGCTTTCAGCAGGGAGGTACCTGAATTTAAAATCGCTATATTTTCTAAAATGTACAGCTCTAACTCAAAATTTTGGCATAGGCAAAAAAAAAAAAAAAAAAAAGTAAAGTCTAATGAATACTGCAGTGATAAACTGATCAGGAAAACAAATCACTAACTTAGGCTTAGTGGCAAAGCACTTGAAAGCAGGTATTATTTTCTTACGAATATAGCTTTATCAATGGAAGACAAGGCTGGTCTAGACTTCAGTGGGATAACACTTGCTTCACATGGGTGGTTTGTCATCAAAAGTACAATTAAGTGAAGAAAAAGAGAGAAGAAAGGGAATAAAAAGATAAGTATATCAAAAAAGAAATGGAACTGAATCTATACACAGTCAGGTAACACCACACACACACACACACACACACACACACTCACATTCACATACATACACACACTCACACACGAATCTACCTTTCCTAACAAAGAAAACCAAGATCAACACACAAAATTCAACTTTCTTTCTATGTTTATGTGTAGATCTGTCTGTGGTGGGCAGTGGTGGTTCTCACCCTTCCGAATGCTGAGACCCTTTAATACCATTCCTCATGTGGTGATGCCCAACCACAAAACTACTCCATTGCTACTTTATAACTATAATTTTGTCGTTACACATTTTAATGTAAATATCTGATATTCTCAATACCTTATACATGATACCAAAGGGGTCAAGACCCACAAGTTGAGAACAACTGCCTTAGAGGCCAGACAATAAGGCCAGATCCCCCACAGCTGGAGTTCAAGGCAATTGTGGGCTGACCAACATGAGTGCTAGGAACTGAACTCTGGTCCTCTGTGGAACAGCAACACACTCACTTAATTTAACTGCTGAGCCATCTCCCCAGAACCACAAAACTCAACTTTTATACCAGTAATATAAATGGAACTTGGAACAAAACATTATTCACAACAACATAGGTGAGAAATAAATATATTTTAAAAATAACCACTGACTTAAAGATTTGCATGTACCCGAGCTTAAGCTTTTGTATGTTTCATTTGCCCACCAGGTTAAAAGTCAGAACATCCAGGTGACTATCACAGACCATATGCCTTGGAAGTATCTGGCCATTAGCAGTATTATTCTGATATAGGCTTGTCTGGTCAAATGCATGTCAACAGATATCAAAAGGCTGTTTGACTTGATCCGCTCGGTAATGAAAGGGTTTCTGTTGTAGGTGAGATGTATCAATATATGAAAATCCTTGTTTCCACTTCCATTCGCTTTAAGACATCAGCCATTGTAGGGGAGGCATTGGACACAAGGACTTGACAAAACCACAAGAATGCTCTAAATTTAGATTGTGCCTGCTATTATGGCTTGAGCAAAGTTTAAATGGAATTCCCCCAGCCCAACACACCAAAGATTCATGTGCTGAGGCACGGTATTAATGGGAAAGAAAGCAGAATTCAACAAACATCAGGACAGAAAAGGTAATATGGGAACGAGGCATTAATCCAGAACTTGACACCTAACGGCTGCTAAGATGTGAGTACTACTGACTGAACCAGGGGATCATGGAAGACAATGATGTGAGTGTGGAAGGCCATGGTCATTATGTTGAGAACATGCTAAGCTTCAGAATAAGCCAGCCTTCACGGGAAAACATCAGACATGCCGAAGTGATACCTATCTGGTCAAGGAGGAGATGAGATTGCCTCCCACAATGGGATGCCAGCACGCTAGGTAATGCTACGTATAGAGTAACAGCTACTGTGGGACCCTGTCCTCAGCAGGGTCATGCTGCTTACGGCCATCTTGAAACAGAGGAGCTGTGACGTCAACAGGAACACTCTCAAGTTCTGTCTTGGCATCCTTCTTGGGCGACAGGGATCGGGGTAGTGCTGTCATGAGACCTCATGTGTGACTCCAGTCATTCACTCCTTCCTTCTTGCCTTTTCCCAGCTCATGTAATCTTTCTCTAACTGTGTGGTCTTGGAAGTACTAGAGCATATGAAGGGGAAAGTTGACTGGGGACGAGAGACTTCGGGGATTCAGCTTCTGTGAGTCATCACTCATGATAGCTAGCAGGTTAGGAAGCACAACTATCCAAGTCACCCATATTCCCGCCAGCAACTCCATTTAAACCCAGAGGGTCAGTACTCTAGACTTCGATGTGTGCTGATCTGTTTTAAGTGTTACCTTGCCACAACCCAAAGCCACTTTGGAAAATGGCCTTAATTGAGGGATTCTCCACAGCCTACGGGCATGTCTGTGAGGGACCGTCTCGATAGCCGAGTTGTCGGGAAGAGCCAGCCCATTGTGGACAGCTCCATTCTCTTGCCTGGTGGTCCAGAATTGTATAAAAAATAAAGAAAGGAGTAGGGATCCATTCTCTTCTCTCTGCTCTGGACTATGAGTCAGGTGTGATTAGTTGCTTGACTACCCATCAATGATGGACTGTCACCTGGCTTTATAAGCTGAATAACCCTCCCCCCAACCCCCTTATTCTGCTTTTAACCAGCTGTTTTATCACAACATCAAGCAGAACTGGATTGGGTAGAACCGTTTCTCGGATCTGTCATCCCTTCTCTGTATGAAGTGAGTAAGAAGAGAGTCGCCAGGAAAAGTCAGGCAGTGTTTACCGCCTGAGACCCTGCAAAACAAAAACTTATGAGACAGAAGGTGTTTGGGGTGAAAGAGAAGGAAGAGTTGACATTAGGAGAGTCGTGAAGAGGGTGGGTAGTGAAGTGACCCAACGATGATTTAAAAAAGAAAAACGTAGGTCCTGAAGAGACAGCTGTCTCAGTCAGCAAGCAACTGTCACACAGGTGTATGCACCTTTGGATCTGTTGCTCGACTAATTAAGGCAGAAGTCTGCCATTGTCTGGACAGCCTTCTGAGATTGGCACAAAATAGCAGACTCCCTTCGCCAGCAGGGCTTCTCCTCTTACCTTGTCTGGAGAGCTCAATCCCCAACCCCCATACACCTCTACCTGCAGAATGGCAAGTAGCCTTGGTTAGATTACAGGTTCAGCTTCCTTTATCCTGATAAGGACCCATTCAGCAAGCGACTGAGATCCCTGGAGTGTCTCCCCACAGGATGAGGTATCCTGGCCTCCCCACGTGGATGAGGTATCTCAGTACCCGAGCCTTCAGCCAAGGACCTTTGGCCACCCTGGATATTCATGCTCCCTCCTCCCTCTATAACCCTCCATTCACCCCAAGTAAAGTTGATCTTTCTCCCTGAAGCTGATTCTGGTATGCTATATCTGTCATACTCCCAGGCTGTACAAAACCCTCAAACTCTGTTTATCCATTCTGTTCCCTTTGTCCTGCAAGACCAGTAGACAACAACCACGGGAGAAGGGAGACACACAGGGTCTCTGAACCCATATCACAGAGCTAGGCAATACACCGAGTGTCTGTAATCCCAGACGTGGGTGGGTAGAGACCAGAGTTCACTGGAACTTGATGAGCTCCAGGCTCAGTGAGGAGACCCTGGAGCAGAGAGTTACCAGAGGAAGACATCTGACTGCAGCCACTGGCCTCCACACAATGTGCATGTGCACCCTCATGCTCACAGACTCGTGCACACAAGGAAGATGAAGCAGGAAAATGTGGTAGGTGGGTAGCTGATCGCAGGAAAAGAGGTGCACCCCATTTTCAAAGGCTCCAATCCAAGCGTAAGCCCAAGAAGGGTGAAGAAGCCAGAGACTGTGAGTCTGATGACTAAGATATCACCAAGCATAGTTAGGGAGAAGTTTAGTAGAAGTGAAATGAAACGATTCTATTTCAGAAGTTCCAGCAAAGATGGGATTTTCTGTACCACAGCGATGAAAGAAGGGAAGGAGAACATAAGAAACTACCACCTTCAGTGGTACGAAAGACGTTAACACCAGGACAAATGAGAGGGCTCAGTGGTCAAGGCACTTCCCACCAGTCCTGACAATCTCAGTTCAGTGCCTGGGAAACACGTAGTTTGAGGAGAGAAATGGGCTGGAGAGATGGCTCAGTGGTTAAGAGCACTGACTGCTCTTTCAGAGGTCCTGAGTTCAATTCCCATCAATCACATGGTGGCTCACATGTTCATTCAACCTCACTTTCTGGAGAAGCTGACTTCTGTAATGGGATCCGAGGCCCTCTTCGGGTGTGTCTGAAGACAGCCATGGTGTACTCATATACATTAAATAAATAAATCTGAAGAAGAGGAGGAGGAAGAGGAGGAGGAGGAGGAAGAGGAGGAGGAAGAGGAGGAGGAGGAAGAGGAGGAGGAGGAAGAGGAAGAGGAGGAAGAGGAGGAGGAGGAGGAGGAGGAGGAGGAGGAGGAGGAGGACCAACCCAAACAAGATGTCCTCTGGCCTCTGCATGTGCATCATTCACACCCATAAACAAATAAGTATATGGACAATTTTTTAAAGAAAGCTAGTAATATCCACCTCCGTTATGGTAGCTTTCCTTCTGAATTCCCCGAGCTAAGCCCAGTTTATGTTCAGTTTATCCATATTGCACCCCGGTTTGTTTATCTATCTGTGGTTGATGATATGAGGATGAAGCACGTGTCTGGGGCCTGATAAAACACCTGTTCGTTTAACCTCACTTTCTGGAGACGCTGACTTCGATTTCTCCATTAGCCAGTACCAGGCCACGGAGAGGAAAGAGGAGCAGCCCGGGAGATGTGCTAGCAAAGAGATGAACCACCTGCCTCTCTGGCCAACGGAGGAAGATCAGCACCCCCTGGAGCATCCTGCTGCTTGGTCCATCTCAGTGTCATACAGCTCCAACCCTGAGAAGCTTACACTGCTCCTGTGGAAACCACCCATACCCGATCAACTAACGACACATTTTCACAGCACGGGTGGCCCCACAGAGCCGCCTCAGAAGTGGAAAGCATATACGTTCTGCTTTAGCAATGTCAAACTTGAACATGCTCTAAGAAGATATTTGAAAGCTTCTTTTGCCTCTTAAGTACAGTTAGTTTTCTGAGCTGTGAAACCAAGACCCGTGAGAGTGACTGGCCTCCAGAAAAAAAAAAAAAAACCCAAAAAAAAAACCACATCAAAACACGGGGCCTCTTTTTTGCTGAGTAGTCACCTTTCCAAATGAAATTTTAGCTATTAAGCTCTGCGTGCCATCTCTCAAAATAACTGAGAATTATATTTGCAGTAGGGCACAGTGATCTGGTCCAGACACTCCTGGAAATCTGGTAGACAGCCAGAAAAGAGAAAAAAAATAAGTAAATGAAAGAAGAGGAAAGAGGGAAGGTGAAGGGGAGGAGGGAGAGAAGAGAGAGGAAGAGAAAAAGGAAAGAGATGGGGGAAGAGGAGGGGAAGTGGGGGAAAGGAAAAATAACAATTTCCTACCATGATATTACCCAGTTTATATTGTTCCCCAAAGGACTTCGGGTTCTCTCTTCCACCAATAAAGGTCGCAAAGAGGCACAGAAATACTTTCTCAAGGATGGTACATGTTACATAACACGTCATCTAGGTGCTCAAACACTTGGTTCCCAGGAGAAGCTTTCGTTGTTTTCCTGCTGTGCTGGGACAAAGCCCAGGCTTTGGGCACACTGGACTCTGCCTCTAAGCTAAATCTTGACCTCCGATAAACGTACACACGCATTGGTCTCTGTTGTGAGGCATAGATCCGTAGGCAAGATACGTCATTAGCAACATAAACTCACATATGGCTTCCCAAGAGACCTGAATATCTGGGGCCAAGCTCATGTCAGATCTAACTACTGTCAAGGTCTGAATTCTCACAGCACAGCTGCCAGAAAGTTAAGAGAGGATAACACAGCAGCTGTTGATTTTTTTTTTCTGTGTATACCTTACTAATGAAGTAACGTGTGTTTCTCAACAGAATCTCGTGAGCTGTGTGCTCTGGAGCAGAACTGAGTAGGACTAACTCAAACATTTAAGGGTACCCTCATAATAATGGGAGTACCATCACCCGATTTCTGCTTCGTCTGCCTGGGACCGGTCTGAGCATTTGACGTGTGTTAACTCAGTTCACACAGGAGCTGGTTCTCAGCAGATCCCTGCTAACCCAGATGAGTATGTTGTTGTTATAACTCAAAAACGGACACACTCCCAAAGGTGGGATTGCGGCTCACCGGCAGAAAGCCTTGGGTCACTTACACAAGGGATGTTATGTACACAAATGTCATTCAGAATAACCAAGGGAAAGATAAGCTGAGGAAAAAGTTCTGACGTGCCGATGGCACCGCATGCCGTTCTCACCTGTTTTCAGATGAGAATTATAAAAACCTGTTAGGTTTTATCTTCTCATACCCCAGATACTGAGATAACTCCACACAGATGCAAAAGGAAGGAAGGAAGGAAGGAAGGAAGGAAGGAAGGAAGGAAGGAAGGAAGGAAGGAAGGAAGGGAGGAGAGACAGACAGACAGACAATGCTAGAGAGATGGTTCAGAGGTTAAGTGTGAATTACTCTTACAGAGGACCTATATTCAGTTCCCAGCACTATCAGACCTCTCATAAACCCCCAGAATCCCAGTCCCAGGGAGAACTACTGCCCTCTTCTGGACTCTGCAAGCCACTCCACTCATGCAGGAAACACATCACCCTTAACCAACACCCCCCACACACACATACATACATGTATATACACACAATTTTAAAAATAAAATAAATAGTTTAAAAGAAATAAACACACAAGAAGCTGGAATTTTTGGGTTTTTTTTTATTTTGTTTTTTAAGGCTGGGTCTCTCTCGATACCCATAGCTACCCTGAAGTGACCCTGTATAGACCCGGTTGACCTTCCACTCCAAAATCTACTTGCCTCTGCCTCCCTAGAGCTTGGATTAAAGGCATGTGCCGCCATGCCCAGCAAGTGCTTTAATTTCAACTGAAGGCATCCTGGTTTCAATAGTGATGCCTCTGGAAGCTTAGACTCAATCCCTCCAGCATAAGGGTTTAATATTATTTCCTCGGCCTGAGACCACTAAGGTAATTTGTGGGTAAACTGTAAGGACGTGGTTAGCTACTCTATAGTGAGATCAGTCTGTAGGAATCAGGGGCACTGGTCACTAAACCGTGAGCTGTCTGTAGGGCTGATCTTGCAAAAACCAGCAAGGCTTGTAGTTGGTCGTGTACATTCCTTCAGAGGTGCTGAACCTGCACTCAGAATTGTTTTTTGGTGTGTGTGTGTGTGTGTGTGTGTGTGTGTGTGTGTGTGTGTGTGTGTGTGTGTGTGTGTTCTTTGACCATAACACCAAGTCATAATACCCTGCTGTCCACTGCTATTGCCCATGAATGGTCCCTCACAGGCTGCTGTTTTGAAGAACTGTTCTGTGCCAAAGGTGCTGTATATCCCTGTGCGATGAAAGTAGGCAGGGCTGGTTAAGAAGAGTTTCACTGGGAGAGGGGGGAGGACGAGAAAGAGTCATGGAGATAAAAACAACTAAGACTTCATTACGTGCGTGTGGGAAACCACCACCAAGGAATAGAACCCAGAAGTTAGTTTTGAAAATATCAGTGAAGACACTGTCTGATTTCCGAGTGTCGTTCTAACTTAGAGAAGAAGAATTAGTAGCTCTCAGTTTACAAAACAATCAGATGTCAGTGTCAGCCTGCTGATGGGACCTGACAAATGGCCTCCCATCTTGAGAGACTGAGCCCTCAATACATATGATCTGAGGCCAAGCCAAGGTGAAGAGTGTAAGAACTGCGTTAAGTCATAGCATGCCTAGCTAGTGTCCCTGGAGAAATGCCAGGTGTACAGAGACAGCCTTCCACCCATCTGGTATGTAAAGTGCCATGTTGGCTGTGTGAGGGACGAGAAAAGAAAGGTCCTGCTTTGTTGTTGTTGCCATTGTTGCCATTGTTGCTGTTTTTCAAATCAGCTCTGGAACCCTGACTTACTCTCGTCTCGGACTTTGTGAAAATTGGGACTTCTAGTTAAAATACTCGAGTAAACTTTAGCTACTAGAGGTCAGAACAGAGAGTAGGCTAACACGGCACCCTGCTAACACTCAGGAATTGCAGTGTGGACCACCACACAGATCTCCTCAGCTCACCTCTGTTCTACTTTTTAGCAAGTTTGCCTCCTGTATCTCAACGCCAAGTTTTAACTGCAACGAAATTCCAGTAGAGCAACTTCTTCTGGAGGCTTTGAAGGTGCAGCCTTGAAAGCGTACATCTAATACTTCAGAAATGCGTGCACGTAGATTATTTACGGCATTAGAGCTTCCTAGATGAATTGTTCGAGTGCTGCTCATTTAAAAATATCTAGCTGCAAATCAAGCATCATTGGAGCCATTGCTGGATGGCGTCCTTCAGAAATAAAATACACAGAGTTCTGAAGCTGAAGAGGCAGCTTGGCAGCTGAGAATGCTCGCCGGTTCTGCAGAGCACCTGAGTCTGGCTCCTAGCGCTCTCACGGGCTCACAACTGCCTGTAACTCTAGCTCCAGGGAGTCCAATGTCCTCTTCCAGCCTCTGAAGGCACTGTACTCAGCTACACATATACATACATATGATCTTTAAAATGTTCAAACACATACACAATTCCGTAATCAGCACCTATGTCCTAACAGCCAGCTAAAAATTAAATCCTTTCATACAGAAATGAATCAAAGGGCCCAGCCTAGCTTTAATTCCATCCTGAAGAAGTAACGTAATTTCTGCTGAATTATTGCTTAACATTGTGAACACTTACTCAGATATTGCTACGTGTATATCCTAATTGCCTGTATAGAATTAGCTTGCTTATATTAATATGACATGTATACTACAACAAGGTATGTGTCTCTATGTACTGTGGGTTAACTTTGAGTTGATTACTGCTGACGTGTACTTAACAGCTTCAATGTGCATGACTTGAATACACTCTAATTCAAATCTGCTGAATACGTAGAGGTATCTGTTGGTTGTTTAGCTCGTTTTCCAAATGTATTGATCTTTCTATTGTAATCTTACACTCACAATAATACTAAGAAAAAGGTGGGAGAGGTCCCATGTATTCCCTGCCCCTGTCACTTGCAGCTCACCAACAGAAAAACAGTCCCACTGCCCAAGCCTCCTGTTCTCTTCCTGTTCACCCAATTAACCCCGGCAACCTCAGATCTATTCATTGCCCCCTCAATATTGTTCCTACACATATTCTCTCAGATGGATGGCTCATTTCTGTTTAGTGTAGAATCCCACTCCACTGTATGGATGTACCAAAGTTCATCTGTTTACTTCCTGAAAGACAAGCTGGTTTCTTCCAAGGTTGGAGCACTGACTTAATTGAGCTTCTGTGAGCATTCAAGTGCAGGTATCTACAGGACCTTGCGTTTCAAGGCATTTTCCCAAGGACTGGGGTAACTGAATCCCATAGTGAAGGCATGTTTAACTGATGTAAAGGTGTCACACACCTGGTCAACACACTCGCTGAATACACACTGTGTCATGCACCTGGTCAACACACTCTGTGTCACACACCTGGTCAACACACATTGTGCCACATACCTGGTCAACACACCTGGTCAACACACCTGGTCAACACACCTGGTCAACACACCTGTTCTATTTGCCTTCCCACCAGCCATGCACAATTGTTCCCACTGCTCCACAGCTTCACCAGCACGTCATCATCACCCAGGCTGGTTCCTTCTAATAGATCTTGGTTTTCTATTACAAAGACATTGACAACAACATGGTGGGTATGTTTTCATGGTCAAATATTTAAAAAACCTGGTCCAGGACAAATATGTTTCTATGCAGGTCTCTAAGTGACTGTGGAGTGTTCATCCCTAATGGAAACATCTATATCATACCCTCTTCCTCACAAGGCTTGGGGAACATGGTAGAAAAAAGGGTGGAAAGACTGTAAGAGCTAGAGCTTGGGCACACTGCTGTGAAGCAGTGTCTTCTAGACATGGCAAGACCATTACACACATTTACTCACATCAGCTGTGGTTGCATGTACAAAATCAAGCAGGTCAGTGTTCCAGTGCAGAATGGGGCTCAAGAGGCCCCATCTCTAGCTGAGGACATACTGGCATTTGATGGCTGCTAGGTAACATAGTCAGTTTTCCTCAGGGGCTGTGGCCCCTGGTAGTTAGTTGTCTGTACTCTAGTGGACGGTCTCACACTCATGTGGATATAGGCAGCACTAATTGAACCTTGAACCCAGCATGTTAAAAATAGAGGGCATGGGAGGGAATTGCAGTGAGGGTCACAGAAGAACTGGTGAAAAGTAGGAGAGTGGAGATTGTCAAATACATTGTAAACATTTATATACACACCCCGTGTGTGTGTGCGTGCGAGCGTGTGTGTGTGTGTGTGTGTTGTGTGTATGAGAGAGAGAGAGAGAGAGAGAGAGAGAGAGAACTTTTTAAAGAGGTTGTATAGATTTACAGTCCTATCAGAAATGTATGAGAATTCCTATTGTCACCGTGATACACAACCTTCGCCAGTGTCACATGTGATTCACCACACTGTGATTTCCCTTCTCTCATTGATCATCATGAACACTGCCAAACATCTTTCAAAACATTAGGGATCTGTGTGAGTTCCCTCTCTTAGAGACACTTCAAGCACGTGAAGTGTCTTGTCTACTCAGATGCCCTATTCTCATTATGAACTCACGGAATATCTGTTGATTCCACAGGGAAATTCATATTTTACTTGTAGAGTTTAAAACCTTGTTCCCCAATCTAATCTTCATCCAGTTCTTTTGTGTGCTTGTTTTATGCATTATGGCACTTGTTCTGTTTGTTTCTTTTATGATGTATCATGGTATCTGTCGATATCTGGAAGTCATTCCTTTCCATGTTGTGAAATAAAGTTGGTTTTGCTTTCACATTTACAATTCTTGGAACTTTTTTTTAAAACTCAGCTTCACTTAAGTATAATTCACAAGCAATTAAACTTTACCAACTAAAGTGCTCAATCTGATGGGTCTTCTGACTTTTCTATTATCATTTAACTAACATCACAAGTGCAAAGTACAACATGTTCATCTATTTTAGAGAAGAAACATGTCTGCATATGTCTACAGAAGTTAACCAAGAGTAAATTGCCAAGCTATGTCATAAAACTTTAATTTTATCAGAAATAACAATTTTTCAAAATGATTGCTCCATTTTGTATTGAAATGTAACTTCATGATCTTCCTTATCACATACCAATGTTTGCAGCTAAAATATCTTATGCAGATAATAGAAAATTATATTATCAAAAATCTTAGCGTTTTATAATTATCTATCTTCAGAAATTTTCTGTAAAGCCTTTTATTCTCTACATTATGTATTACGTAGAGAATCATATTGTCATAGTTAGCATGTGTTTGGCCCGGGGAGTGGCATTATTAGAAGGTGTGGCCTTGTTGGAGTGGGTGTGTCACTGTGGGCATGGTCCTTAAGACCTTCATCCTAGCTGCCTGGATTGTGCTAGCAGCCTTCAGATGAACTCTCAGCTCCTCCTGTACCATGCCTGCCTGGATGCTGCCATGTTCCTGCCTTGATGATAATGGACTGAACCTATACACCTGTAAGCCAGCTTTATAAGGCCAACTAAATGTTGTCCTTATAAGAGTTTCCTTGGTCATAGTGTCTATTCACAGCAGTAAAAACCTAAGACACATACTTCATATCAAGTAGTAAATTAAATATCACTCCAAGTGCACTGCACCAAACCCAGAGTCAATCTGCACAGGAGTAAGCATTCTTGTAGCCACAAGTGTGCTTGCTCAGGTCAAACTAAAGACATTCAGTTAATTCCGCAAAGCAGAATGCAATCCCTGTGTACTTTTCAAAGCCGAATGAACAGATGAATTTTTCATATATATATATATACATATGTATATATATATCCCTCAAAAGTATGTCAGTTCCCAAGAGTTGAGACAGGTGAGTACTTTCTGGACTAGAGAAAGCGTGGAGAACAGGACCATATAACTCTGTAACAAGGCGGTAGAGCAACAGAAGGAATTCACCTGGTTGGGCATGACTAGAAGGACAGAGATGGGGGTTGGAAGAAGTCAACGAACAAATGAGCCAATGAGAAAGAAAGAGACAGAGGAATGAAAGGGAAGAAGAGAGAAGGGAGGGGGAAGAGACAGGGAGGAGGGGGCCTGAAGGGGAGTGGGGGAGGGAGGGAGGAAGGAGGAGAGGACCCAAGGCTTTGCCTTGCAGAGGAAGGGCCTGCAATGCAGTACAGATGTGGGGAGGCTCACAAAGGAAATCCTGCTTGACAGCTGAATGAAGAGGAGGAGGCTTCCTCCAAGTGAAGAGGGTGCCACTGTGTTCCAGGAAGAGAGAAAAGTGAAGCATATTCAAAGGCACCAGGTTTTCCTTTGTTTTCAGGAAAACCGAACTGGATTAGTTACACTTGGGGGATGTAGACACGTGTCTCAGAATACCAAGTCAGTAAGCAGAAGCGAATGAGACGCAGTGCAGCACTGGAAAAAGTGCCCGCTGTTTCTTGTCTCCCAGTTAATATGCTGGAGACGGGGAGTCTGAAGACCCACCATACCCCTCAGTGGAACACTTGGCAGTTGCTTGCTTCTGCACCACACTCTATTTATAATCTATACAACTTCAGTTTTCCCCATTAGGTCCCATTTCAAATTTCAAAAACATTAATTCCTCAATTGCTCTCCATCTAGAAGATCCACCGAGCCCTATTTCTCCATTGTCCTAAGACTCAACTAACACTTCAGGCCAGAAGGTTTACCTCTCTCTTAGCTTTAAGGTGGAATAAAAAAATTTAACTGACATAAACATTTCCTCTGTTCTACTTCTGAGTATTAGTCTTATGGAATTTGTTCCAGATGCTTCTTACAAAGGTAATGCTTCCTAGGTATTAGAGCAGACGCAGCCTGCTTCCCTGAACCAGATCTGGCCACTGCATTTTTTTTTTTTACATCTCCTAAAATGAGGATAGTTTCTTCATGTGTGTGTGTGTGTGTGTGTGTGTGTGTGTGTGTGTGTGTGTGGTGTGGGTGTATATGTGGTGTATGTGTGTTTGTGTGAATGTGTGTATGTGTGTGTGTATGTGTGTGTGTGGTGTATATGTGGGATATGTGTGGTGTGTGTGTGTGTGTGTGTGTGTGTGTGTGTGTGTGTGTGTGTGTGTGGGTGGGGTGTCTTGGGAGATACCTCAGTGCTTGCCATGCAAGCATGAGAGAGTTCACATCCCCAGAAGAGCTAGGGGCAGCAGCACATACCTATAATCCCAGCACTGGGGAAGCAGCCACCAAAGGACAGTCAGGCCAGTGAACCAGTGGGCTCCTGGTTCAGTGAGGTCCTACACCAACACACACACACACACACACACCACTTTCACTCACACACACACACACACACAAGAAGTTGGAGAGCCACAGGAGAAGACAAGTGACCTTGACCCCTGGCCTCCACCTGCACGTACACACACATCATGCATACCCCATGTGCATGTACCCATACATGTACAAGACACAAACACATATGCACAAAATGTCTGGAGTATGCATTTCAGCACCCATCAATACAATCTTTAGGCTCACGGCCAGGTTTATCTATTTGAATACTGTCTACAGCTGCTCTGGGGCTAAAGATCAAAGTTGAGAAGAAAACATGACCCAAGATACCTAAAATATTTACTCTCTGGTGCTTCCCAGAAAACGATGCCAAGCCAGCTCTGCCGGCTGCCATGTGTCTACTACAGCTAAGCCGCACTCTCAGATCTAGAAAAGAAGATGCATGAAAGCCCTGAGCACAACAGGGCCGTTCTGCAAATTCAGGTTCAAGTGTCAAAGACTGACAACTTCAGGGTAGGGAGAAAACAAAGTCAGTGGTTTAGAGCTTCCCAAGACTGGGTCCTGAGTTCAGATCCCATGTAAACCCTGTGTAGGTGTGATAGCCTGATTTTAATTCCAGTCTCGGAAGGGAAAGATAGGGAATACCCAGGGCATGCTACTTATGGAGACTATGTGTAAGAATATACATTCCAAAGACATGTCTTTAACAACCCTACATCCAATAGAGGGCTGATACCCAAAATATACCAAGAACTCAAGAAGTTTGAATCCAGAAAACCAAATAATCCAATTAAAGAATGAGGTACAGAGCTCAGCAAAGAATCCTCAACTGAGGAATCTCAAATGGCTGTGAAGCACCTAAAGATATGTTCAACATCCTTAGTCATCAGGGAAATGCAAATCAAACCGACCCTGAGATTCCACCTTACTCCAATCAGAATGGCTAGGACAAAAGTCAGGCAACAGCAGATGCTGGTGAGGATGTGGAGAAAGAGGAACACTCCTCCATTGTTGGTGGGATTGCAAGCTGGTACAACCACTTTGGAAATCAATCTGGAGGTTCCTCAGAAAATTGGAAATAGCTCTACCTGAAGACCCAGCTATACCACTACTGGGCATATACCCAAAAGATGCCTCAACATATAACAAGTGCTCCACTATGTTAATAACAGCCTTATTTATAATAGCCAGAAGCTAGAAACAGCTCAGATATCTCTCACTGGAAGAATGAATACAGAAAATGCTATACATTTACACAATGGAATACTACTCAGCTATTAAAAACAACAACTTCATGAATTTTGTAGGCAAATGGATGGAACTAGAAAATATCCTGAGTGAGGTAACCCAGACCCAAAAGGACATACATGGTATGTATTTACTGACAAGTGGATATTAGCCCAAAAGCTCAAAATACCCATGATACAACTCACAACCATATGAATCTTAACAAGAAGGTGGGCCAAAGTAGGATGCCTCAAACCCACTTAGAAGAGGGAACAAAATAATCATGGGAAGCAGAGGGAGGGAGGGGCCTGGGTGGGAAAGGGGAGGGGGAGGAGAAGGGGAAGGGCGGGACCATGTATGGGAAGAGACTGGAGAGAAATCCACAGGACCAGGAGAATGAATGGAAATAAGTGGCAGTAAGGGGTGGGGAACTTGGGGAACCACTAGAAAGTCCTAGATACCAGGGATGCAAGAGGCTCCAGGACCCACTGTGGATGACATTAGCCAAAGTGCCCAATAGCAGGAAATGGAGCCTGAAGTGACCACTCCCAGTAGATAGACATGGCCCCCAGTGGAGGGATGGGGCCACCCACAAATCTCAAAGTTTTTAACCCAGAATTGTCCCTGCTAAAGGAAATACAGGGACAAAAATGGAGAAGAGGCTGAAGGACAGGCCATCCAGAGACCACCCCACCATGTGATCCATTCCATCGGCAGACCCCAAACCACAACACGATTGCTGATACCAAGAAGGGCTTGCATACAGGAGTCTGATATGGCTGTCCTGAGAGGCTCTGCCAGCACATGACTAAGACAGATAAAGATACTCACAGCCAACCATTGGACTGAGCCCGGGACCCAATGGAAGAGTTAGGGGAAGGGCTGAAGGAGCTAAAGGGGATTGAAACCCAATAGGAAGAACAACAGTGTCAATTAACCAGACCTCTCAGAGCTCCCAGGGACTAAACTACCAACCAAAGAGTATATGTGTCCCAGTTCATAGCTCCTGCTACACACGTAGCGAGGTCTACCTTATCTGGCATCAGTGGGAGGGGAAGTGTTTGGTCCTGTTGAGGCTTGATTCCCCAGAAAAGGGGGATGCTAGAGGGGTGAGAAGTAAGTGGGTAGGAGGTAGGTGAGCACTCTCTTAGAGGCAAAGGGGATGGGGTGGGGGATTCGTGGAGGAGAGACTGGGAAGGGGATAACATTTGAAATGTAAACAAAATGATTAATAAATTAAAAAACACATTCATACACATGTACAACATATCACGTACACACAGAGAGACACACACACACAAATACACACTCATACACACACACGAAAAATGGAAAAGTTGGAACTAGAAGCTTCTCTTTCCCCTACAACTGTCTTTTCTCTGGTGTTGGGATACACTATGATCAAATACCCAGTCCCACCCAAGCTCCTAGAAGGCTGTGCCCAGAGGCCTTTAGCACCTATTGGTCAGAACCATGGCCACTAGTACCTAAAAAGCCATCCTCATCTTCCTGATAACCACAGCCCATACCTCCAGGCAGACACTGAGCTGCTGGCCAAGGTGGTAGGACCATAACCCTGTCGTTTACTTCACGTTCCAGCATCATACCTAGGTGTGTCCCAGACAGACCAGGTGAGTTATGGCATCTGCCAATCTTGTCCCTGTGCTTGGGGGGACTCCATAGGCAAGAGGAGAGCCCCAGGGAGGATCTGTTCCAGGCAGTCCCATCTGCCCCATGGTTAGCAGAGATCTCCACCAGATGATGGGTAAACTTGTTTCCTCTAAAGTTTCATTCTATTTCATTTTCTAAGTCTTACAAGAAAGCTTACAAGGGAACCAAGCAGCCCTTTCTTAACCATGATGAGGATTCTTAAACATCTTTAAAAGTCCCTCAGAATGAATCTTCAATTCATAAGGCTATGCCGACGTCACATTTGATATCTATGGATTCCACAAAATGCTTCCTAGATGGAGAATTTTGATTATGTCGTCTTATTCTACAATTATGTTCTCTGTAGCCATCCTTTCCTAACTGGGTAGCAGCATCAATGAGTGTCTAAAGTCTAACAGGAATTATTTGTCTATAACTCATAGATGCACACTGTTCTATTCTATCCCAGTGAAGTAGTCTGTCCCCCAAATCAAATGTTACAAGCCACAAGGGCATGCCATCTACTCATAGAATCAATTATTCTAAATTTTCTTAGGTGTGTACACACACACACACACACACACACACACACACACACACACACACACACACACACACACAGCAGGCACACACGTGTGTGACCAGAAGACACTCTTGGGCTGTCATCCTCAGAAGCTGCCACTTTATTTTATGAGACAGACTCTCCCTCACTGGCCTAGGGCTCACCAAGTAGGCTAGTCGAGCCAGACAGCAGGCTTCAGAGCACAGCCTGCCTCTGCCGCCTTAGCACTGGGATTGCAAATGTGTGCCACCATGGCCAGGTACCCCCCACATCTCCGTGCAATGAGTTCTGGGAATCAAACTTGCAAGTCAAGTACTTTAGTAATGGTGTCATCTCCCCAGCCCTCATGGAGGTATTTTCTTTCTTCCAAGCACACTGCCTACTTTTCTTTCCTCTTAAAATACTGGAAATGAGTAGCATCTAACGCAACACTTGGACAGTGGTAAGCAAAAGTGATTGCTGGGAAAGTCACTTTCTTCTGAACGTGCTGGTCTTTTGTGTCCCTTCTGCACAAACAGAACCCCCTAAAAGCTGAAGTGAATAAACAGAACGACAGTAATCCTAGTATTTGTTTTCCTCTAGCATGTTTTATTATTTCAATTAAACACTGGAGGAAGCATGCTGTGAAAGCCTCTGAAGTTTAAGATGTTTCGCACACCTCATTTCAAAGCCAAGCTTCCTTACATCACCTAGCATTTATCTCATACTGACATTTTTATTATTCAAATTTTCCCACTTGAAGAAGAGCGGTTCATCTGGAATAGCACAACTGCCATGCATCATTGATGGCCCCACATGCATTATTGATGGGGTGAATAATATCCTGAAATGAGAAGTCACCAGGGATAAAATTCTGCTTTTTCATGTCCCGTTCAGGGGAAGAAATACTTGTGATTAAAGCGATGTCAGGGAAACTGCAAGAAATAGAGAGCTTTCTTTCTCTTTAAATGTCTGGGTATGGATGTTTTGCCCGCATCATACGTGTGTGAACCACGTGTGTGAAGGGCCTGCAGAGAGGCCAGAAGAAAAAGAAGTCAGAGCTCATGGAACTGGAGTTTCAGATGTTTGTGAGCCACTGTGTGGGCTGCTGGGAATCAATCCTGAGTCCTCTGCAAGAGCCACAAACACTCTTTATCACTGAGACACGCGAAGAGCTCACTGAAAAGTCTTGAAAGCATGATCAAAATTAACAGTGCTGTTTATGTGTGCTGTGGACAAGGGCTAGCCTAGGCAACATAGAGTCTAAAGCTGCAAGGAATCTATAAGACCAACACACTGTCTATGTCACAACAACAAATTCCTGGTAGATGCCGTGTCTCAGTAAGACCATTAAATAAAAGCGAGTCCTCATTACAGTGACTGCACTACTCTCTAAACTATGGATTACATTTTTATAACAATGTTCCCCAAACTGTACTCCTGTGGAGTCCTAGGCTCCATAGATCTACTGTTTGGGGTAAAATGATTTCCTAGTGTTGTGATCTTTCTTACTGTTTTAAATTCCTATACAGCCAAACGCCTGCACTCAAAAATTGTCCTCTTTTTTATGATATGTTTTAAAACTTGGATTGCTCTGATACAAACTTAGATACATCATTATGATTTTTTTGAACCCAGAGAGCTCTGCCTGCCTCTGCTGCCCAAGTACTGGGATTAAAGGCATGCATGACCACCACTGGACTTCATTATGATTTTTTTTAAATTTCTATTACATTTATTTTTATGTGTGCATGCCAGAGTCATGACAGCTTTCAGGAGTCATTTCCCTCCTTCCACCATTGGGGTCCCAGGGAAAGAACTCAGCTAGATGGCCAAACTTAATTGGCATCACTCTAACCTACAAGTCACCTCACCGGCCTTCTTCATTAGGTCTAAAGTGCTTGCTGTCATGACGTTCAGTCCCTAAACAGGGTGAAGACAACAAACAGTTCATATGAGAAGATAAGAACTCGCCATGGCATAGAACTATACACTGTCCCCTGTCGGGAACCGAAGAGCCAACCAGATCCGTCTCCAGTGAAACTATAAGACCAAATACTATAGAAAGCCCTCGCAGAGAGGCTAGGGGTTGGACCATATGAGTTGGTTATTGCTATTCTGATCTTCCTATGTAAATTTGGTTTTAGTTCTCCCATGGTTAAATACACTTGGGCTCAGCTACGACATCAGCCATGTGTAATCTCTCCACATAATTCAAGTCAAGAGCATGGAGCAATGCAGATTCACGAAAGGCACATCCAGTCAACTGGTTATCGCTTAATGAATTATCTTGCAGATCAAGTCGTAAGTAAGTGGAATGTCAAAACTGTCACATTTCCTCATAGTGCCCATCTGTAAGCTACTCCGGTCAGACATGGGTTTTCTATTACAGTGACCAGGGCATTGGCAAAGCCAGCTAGGGAAGGCTGGGTTCTGTAATGAAGTCTACACTCCACACGCGGATGTCTTCTTTTTCACAGGACTGTGAAGACCAGGGAGATTGAGCAGGGCTTGACATGCAGACTCCAGGACCTCAGGCCAATCCCTAGAATCCACACAAAGAAGCAGGACACAGGATTGCACCTTCGCTTGTAATCTTTGAGACAGGGTCTGACTCTGTACCCCAGGCTTTCCTTGAACTCTGTAAGTAGCTCAGACTGACTGGGAGCTTGCCGAAATCCTGACCCAGCATTCTAAATATTAGGATTTCTAGTATGAACCACCACATAGGGTGATTCTATTTATATATTTCAAATAATAAAATAGGGCCCTAAGTGTGGTTGAATCTGTAGTCCCAGACTCAGAGAGAGGCTGAGGCAGTGAAGTCAGTAGTATGTGGCTAATCTGGACAACAAATGATTAACATCATGAATATCCTAAAATTCATTAGTATATAAGTAGATAAATGTTTCCTTGTGACTTAATTTCCTGTGTTTGAGTTATTAATCCCTTTAATCTATATGTAACTTACTATTAGAATATTTGAGGTATCCTTTTTTATTAAATTAGTCACTGGTTTTTCTACTGATTTTCTTTCGAAGAATTAGTTTTTAAACTATCAAACCCATCCGTTAACCTTACCACTCCTCCATCTTGCTATTTTCCTATGACTATTTTATACTCTTTTCTTATTTGCCCACTTAGTTGGTTTTATTTTCCACTTTTAAGAACTTGTAAATTTAATGCTGTAATGTCGTCTTCACTTCTTTACTATACCTGCCATATTCTGAAACACCAGGCTTTATCACTGTGTTCAAGAAGCAAAATTTCATATTCCTTTTACTTTGCTTCTCCTTTGACCCAATATTCATTTCCGAGTGTATTTCTTAATAATAGGGACTAAAGGCCTGACTGCTGCTTCGTGGAGGTATGGGTAACCAACCCTACTACAACCCACTCCAGCAGCCACACGAACTCTTAATCATGGAGCCACCTCTCCAGCCACTAAACGTCTGAAATTTTAACGACTGACTTCTGCCCCAAATTAGAGTCCAGCTTCCCAATTGTATAGAGGCAAAGATGAAATGCCATTTGTATAAGGAATAAACAGCAAATACCTGTCATGCTGAAGAATGAGGAATAACAATCATGTCATCAGATGTAAAGTCATAGACATTTATATTTTCCTGCAGGAAACTCTACCTTGATATTTCAAATCTTCCCTTCCAGGAGAAGATGAGCCTGAATAAACATCTTAGGAACATAATGCTTAAACTCCCCCAATAAGGCAGTCCTGCCTTTGATGGAAAGATGCTATCCCTGGCTTGAGCTATTTCTGGGTCTGCTTCCAGGCGTTCATATATAATTTATAGGGTCTGACTGGTTATTGCCGACAATCATTCTATGCTCCTTAGTTCATGATAAATGCAGGAGATGCCAGTTGGAGAAGGGGAAACTACGTCCCACTTTTTCTACTAGTTAAAGTGAAATCCAGCTCCATGCAGGTGAAATACAGCACTCCAGCTGTATTAGAATCATGAACTGAGCCCTGCAGTCCTGTCCCTTTATCATAACTTGTTAAATGTTTCTACTTCAGGGTACCGTGCTTGTCACCAAAAGACAACAAAGGAGTTAAAGGTCCCCCAAAGGTCCAAGGTTTCATATGCAGAGGCAAGGGGAACAACAGCATAGACTCTGGAAAGCAATGCCGTATAAAGATTCTCAGGATACAGACCAAATGGTACAGAAATACAGACAAAAATAACCATTAAAGTGGGGGTTACAGTGGTAATTTGGGAAAGGAGACCCTGAAGAGAGGCTGTTTCATGGGGCTTTGATAGGCAAGCCCCTTTCCCTTATTTTTAGCAGCAACAGGCATCTGTCCCAAAGTTACTAAAGTCCTAAAACCAATGTTCAGAGTTCCAACTCTACCCGAAAAAGGCAAAGAGGAAACTCCAATGGAAGAAAGAACATGGGGACAAGTGCATATCTAAATGGTCATCTGGGATGGATGGAGAGGGAACTGGGTAGGGGAGGAGGAGAGAGGGAGAACAGAGATGGAGATCAGGTATGAGGAACAGGGGTAAGAGAGGCCTGAGAGTGAGAATGGAAATGGGGAGTCTCTGGTGACTAGCTAGAGACCTAGGGTGAAGGAAGATATGCGGAGTCTACGTAGGTTACTCTAACTTAGATAGAGAGACTAAAATGGCCACCTCTTATAGCTAGGCAGGATTTCCAGAGAAGTGGGGGGAACAACAATCCACCTACAAAACCTTCAACCCAAAATTTGTCTTGCCTACAAGATGTGTAGGCTTAAAGATGGAGCAGAGGCTAGGGGAACAACCTAACCAATGACTGTCCCAACTTGAGACCCATCCCATGTGAGAGAGCCAACCCCAGATGCTATTAATGTTACTCTGCTATGCTTGCAGACAGGAATCTTACATAATTGTCTCTTGAGAAGCTTCATCTGGCAGTAGATGGAGGCAGATGCAGAGACCCACAGCCAAACATCAGGCAAAACCTGGGGAAGTCTTATGAAAGAGTAGGGAATCGAATTGGGAAAGTCAGAGGGGTCAAGGGCACCACAAGAAGACCTACGGAATCAACTGACCTGAGATTGTGGGGGCTCACAGACCCTAGGCCACCAACCAGGGAGCATGCGGGAGCTGGACCTAGATGCCCTACACATGTGTAGCAAATGTGCAGCTTGGTCTTCATGTGGGGCCCCTAACAAGTGGGACAAGAGCTGGCTCAGTCTCTGTTCCCTGCCATTGGATCCCCTTCCCTAACTGGACTCCCTGGTTGTGCCTCAGTGGGAGAGGATGTGACTAGACTTGCTGAGACTAGATGCTCCAGGGTTAGGTGGTATCCAAGTGGGGGTTCTCCTTCTCCTCAGAGAAGAAATGGGAGGAGGGATTTATAGGGTAGGACTGGGAAGAGAGGAGGGAGGGGAGCTGGATATAAAGTGAATTAAGAAAAAATAAAAAAGACTTTAAAGTGAAGTAAGGTAAGGACAGGAACCAGCCTAACATGGTGGACCACGCAGCCACCTGAGGGGTTTACGTCATAACAAAATAAGAAAAACAGCCCAGTGTTCTGCCTGACATCAGCTTTATCTTTAATTCTACACTCTAAAAACACAATGCAACTTTTTCATTCTTTGCTTCTAGAAATGACTGAAAGACACCATGAACGTAAATGGATTAGATGTTCAGTCAATTCAGTTATCTATAGCAAATACAGAGTCAAGTTCCCCTGCTAAGAATTAAACAGTTCACCTAGGCCTACGAGAATGCTTGATTTTCATTTGGTACACTGTTATTGAATAGGAATATTAATTAGAGTGTAATTAACTATGTGAGGGAAGCAAAAGATACCTTGGATATCATTCCTTAGGTGCTGTCCACAATTTTTTTTTAAAGTTTTGAGACAGGGTCTCTCACTAGTCTGCAACTCTTCAACCAGACAAGTCTATTTGGCCAATGAGCTCAGGGATCTACTTGTCTCTGACTTCCCAATGCCCTAGGTTGCAAGTATGTACCACATGCCAATCTTTTTGTAAATGTGGATTCTGACAACAAAACTCAAGTCCTTGAATGTGCAAGCATTTTTACCACCTAAGCCATCTCCCTAACCCAGAATATTAATTTTTAGTGTCAGAAACCAACTACCTTAGTAAAGAATCAAAACAACATCATCTCACACAATGTTTGATGTAATGAGGAGAGTCAAATGCCCAGTTACTAGGCTGGACAGATGGCTCAGAGGTTAAGAGATGCTTTTCCAGAGGACATGAGTTTGGTGTCCAGGACCCATACAGTGGCTCATAACTGCCTGTAACTAAATCCCAGGGGATTTGATGCTGCCCTCTGACCTTCAAGGGTATCAGGCTCAAACACAATGTATATACACAAATGTAGCAAACACACACACACACACACACACACACACACACACACACACACACACTTTCAAAAAGCCAGTTAACCCAAGTCACCACAAAACTGAAAAACCAGAGAAAATGGTAAATTTGAAAATGCTAGTTCTTGAAGAATAGTTTTCATAATTAGACCTATCATAGTAAATTTTACAAAGAGAACGTTCTAATGAGATTTGTCAAATTAAAACAAATGTAACGGAGGATTTGGGATGAACTCACTCACATGAATGTTTACTTAGCATCCATAAAAACCTGAATTCAAATCCAGTCCTGTAGAAACCAGGTGTGTTGGTGCACACATGAAATATCAGCACCAGGAGATAGAAACAGATGCATCATAAGTTCATGGGCATCCTTAGTCTACCTGGCAAGTTCAAGGCCAGCCTGAGCTACATGAGACCTTTATCCAAAAAAAAATCTGAGGAAGAGTATACTATACTTAACATGTACTTAACTACATGAGTGCTTATCTCAAAAAAAATCTAGACAGGTGTATAATACATATAACACTGATTGTTATAATGTTAGGAATTTCACTTGGCATAAAACACCATAGTAAACATTTCACATATATACCCACTGTCATTTTACAGAATAAGAAGACGTGTCATAAAGGATTAATCAAATATTTGAAGCCAAAAGTTTACGCATCGTTTGTTCCACAGAAAACAACAGAGTACTCATACACACACTCAGTTCCATGAGTGGAACTAGATTACTCCATCAGCCTTGAGAGATTTCAACCCACCTTAGAATTGGAAGTAGACTCCAAAAAGCAGAGTCTGTTGCCAAATCCTTCTGCTGCCAAGCACAGCTTCTGCTGCTCTTTGTGGATGGTCGCGGTGCACTGTAGAACCACCTCATCATCCTACAGAAAGAAACAGAAGGAAAGATGAGATTCCTCATGGGCTAGGTTAAGTAAGGTCTAGAAACATAGGACTTTATCACCTATTAAAAGGAATCTCAGCTGTAGGGGGCTGAAGAGATAGCTTAGCAGTTGAAAGCACTTGATGCTCTTGCAGAGGAACCACGTTCTCTTCATAGTGACCAAACGATGACTCACAACTATCTGTTATTCAAGTCAGAGGATCTAGGGTATTGGCCATCATCTCTTGACTACCAGACACACTGATGGTTCACATGCCTTCATATAGGCAAAACACTCACACGGATAGAATAAAATATCTAAAATGAAACAACTAAGTATGAGCGAAGCTAGTTAGTTTTGACTGTCACCTAGACACAAACTTGAATCACTGGGGAAGACATTCTTTATGATGAGTTATCTAGATCAGGTTAGCTAGTCTACGGGTATGTCTTCATTGTTTACTGATTCAGGAAGAGCCAGCCCATCAAGGGAAGTACCATTCCCTAGGCAAGAGGTCCTCAATAGTGTAAGAGGGGACAAAACTATCTAAAGAAAACCATCAGGGAAGGATGTGTTTATCTTTTCTTTGCTTGACCTTTGGATGTGATGAGTCTAGCTGCTTGGGTTCCTGCCTTGACCTCCCCCAAAAGATGGACTAAAACCTGAGGTGAAAGACTTATAACATCTTCCTTTCCCTACATGGCTTTTGGTCAGTGTGTTTTTATTGGTTTGTTTGTTTGTTTTTAATCACAGGCATAGAAAGGAAACTAGAACATGAGCTATATGAAGAAACTGACACCAAAAAGAGCTATACAGTGTCAGTTCCTTGGGTACTGGCTGTTGGAGAAAGAGAAGGGCCAAAGCCATTCAAGGCCATCAGTTTTCTCACTTGCCCTAGTAACAGAACCTGTTAAATGATGATACTTCATAACAAACAACCCTCCCACCTCTTACTCTTCTTTGTGGATAAGTGAAAGGTGGGATTTTTCTCGTTCACACTCTCATACACTGCTTCAGTCAACAGCACTGTCAAGAAACATCAAACATCCTCCAGAATGAAACAGGTCCTACAGGATGGCATGCATGTCAGTCAAAACTAACATAAGGAAACATGCTAATAACTGAGGTAAGTCACCATCATTCCACCACACTGTAGCAATTTGATTTTGGGATGTTTAAGAACACAGAAAGACCATTGGTTAGTTCAATACAACAAAGGATTCAAACCAATTACTGAAGCAAAATTACAGGCACATGTATACATGGGAAAAGGTGATCCACAGGATGACCTGACACAGACTATGCCTTATCCCAGAAGGGTCTTAGAGTTGAGCAGGAGCTTAAAGCCAGCCTGGATTAATAGCAAGATCAACTAGCTCACTATCCCCTGCAAAAAGGAATGAGCAAAATTGGCCACCCTGACTCTGCCATATACTGGCAGTCATGTGATCTTAGGCAAGGCCTTCAACCTCTGAAATAATGTTGCATGACAAAATGTCACCACAATGACTGAGGGCCTGAAAGGCACAGAGTAAGAGGGAGGAGGGTTGTTTGTAATGAAGTATTGTCATTTAACAGGTTCTATTACTAATGCAAATGTCTAGAAAATGCAACCACTTGTCGGATGTGTGTATGTGAGTGCATGTGCATGCATGCACGCATGTGTGGAGGCCTGAGATCTAATCTGAACAAGATGTCTTCCTTAATCCATCCTCACTTTAATTTTTAGATAGGGTCTCTCACTGAGGCAGGAGCTCCACTGACTCTGAAGGCCGATCAGTGAATCCCATGTATCCTCTGTGTCTACCTCTTCGATGCTGGGAATGCTGGCATTTGCTGCTGTACCTGGTTGTTGTTTTGTTTTGTTTTGTTTTGTTTTGTTTTGTTTTGTTTTAAGATGGGTTTCGAGATATCAAAGATGGTCCTCAACTTAGCCCGGCAAGCACTCTATTGACTCATCTGGGTCCCATCACTTGCATTTGACACATCAACAGCAAAGTCACAGAAGGATAGATACATAACAGAGAATAGAATATATGCATCCATCGATCCCTTCTGCAAGATGTCACATGACAGAGAGGTGTCCCAGAAGCACAGCATGGAGGACTGCACTTGTTCAGCATCCCACTGTAGAACAGAAGAGTCAGGATAAGGAAGTGGGGTGAGTCTCCGGAAATAGAAAAGAAGTTGTGCTGGTTAACTCGAAGCAAATGCTGTGTTTATCTGAAAAAGCACAATTCTACTTTGCATTTAAAACCTTTCTGGTGTTTGCTGTTTGCCATTATTTTCTAGGTGGCAGCAGCATCGTGAACAGCCAGCAGATAGCGCCCGCCACAGGCCAAGGCCAGTTGTTAACATCTACCCTCTGAGTCCATCTCTGGGTACTCATTAATGTGAGTGAACATTTATTTTACTTGAAAAGCCATTTGCTGGGGAAAAGAAATAGACTGATTTCCCTATAAGTAAGAGAAAATGTAAAATTCATGTGCTGAGTAGCAAAATAAAAGATCGGGAAGTGCTTTACATAATCTACTACAAGATCAAAGCTGTGTGGTGGTTTCCAAACATGCAGAATAATGAGAAATCTGGAAATGGTGCTGACATGCTTGCAGGCCTAGAAGATCCCAGAGGTCTCTTACTATTTTGTCTTACATGTCCTATGGACCCAGCTCTAATGTGTAAACAACACTCTAAGGTAAAAGAATCTCTGAGGAAAGCTGGAGACTGCCCTGATGTTATTTAGTGAATGATTATTTGAATGTGTGAATTAAAGACATAGAAATGAACAGAGGGAAGACAGTGAGAGCCAAGAGTATATAGGAGAAAGCACAGCACAGCGCAGGGGACACATGAGAATAGCAGCTGCAGTAGGTGACTATGAAAATAGAGAAGACATCCAGTTTCCAAAGGCTGGGGCATTCGTGTCCCTCACTATTCCCATTTGATATAAAGACTAGTCACATACATACATACATACATACATACATACATACATACATACATACATACGAGGAAAAAACGGAGACACAAAGTAATTTTTCCCTCACTAGGACCTGTCATATACATTTCCAGGAACTGAGTCATTCAGTCTAATGCATTTGATCTGAAAGCCATCTCCACACCCTTTCTACAGTGAACTGCTTGTTTTTACTGTGCTTATTACCAGTATTGTTTCTTCAATACATGCTGACACCCCTGGATCTTGCTAAGAAAAACAGCTTTGGGCTGGACTAAGCATCTAAGAAATGCCAATGTTAAAGGCCATTGATTATCCAGGATCCGGAATGGGTCTCACACAGGATATGGACCCTAGGAGACATGGGTAGTCTTCTCTAAGCATAAAGGAGGCCAGCAAGAAGCAACAGAATATTAAAATAAGTCTATAGTTTGGAGATGTGTAGGTCAGTTGGTAGAGAACTTGTCAGGCATGTATCAATGATACAGGCTCCAAGCCATGTATCAATTCCTGTTCCTTCATAACATTTAAGTGGTGGCACACAACTGTAATTTCAGCCCTGGGGAGATGCAGGAAGAGGAGTCAGACGTTGAAGGTTCCCAGGCTATAGAGCACGTTAAGGCCGGTATATGGTAAAGAAATCAGAAATGTAGAATCATCTGGGCTGTTCTCCAACGTGGTGTGAACACTAGGGATGTAAGGGAGTAAATGAAGCTGAGCGGTTCTCACTCAGGAACACCACTGAACCTCCGTAACAGGCCTCTGTGCGCAATTCCCCTTCTATGACGCACCTTAAGCTTGGGTGACAAAACAACCCAGAAACCACGTAACACAATGTTCATAGAAGCTCAACTACACTACCAAGGAGACAGGCTATAACCAGGCCTGCCGGTCGTGATTCGGCTGGAAATGACGGAGCCTAACCTGACAGCCCCACAAAGCTTTCTCTAGTATACACGAGAACAATCTCTGATTTACAGCCCTAAAAGTGACGGCTTCCCATTTTTGACAGAAAGTAATATATGCCAAACACTTGATGGACCAAACAGCAGAACGCAAGCCACCTGCCAGCTCCCTTTTATTACCCATCATTCATCCCCCTACAAACACTTTCTCCAGAGGTAGAAGGGCCTGCAGGCTTTGCAGAAAGAGCTGGTAGGGAAGGTTCGTGGTTTTCTGCTGATTTCCACCCATGTGCAGCAACTTCCGTTTCATGTAACGTGGGTATGATATGTGAATGATGATCTATTTTACTATTCATGTATATAAAACCTAGTTTCTATCCTGAACGCTGAAGACCATCATTGCCTAACACAGAGGAGATCCAGGATGCTAACACAACAAAGGCACAAGGGAAGAATGTCTGAGTGGGTCACAAGGTTAGTCTTCCAAACTAACCTTTGAGACTTCTCTCCTGACGCTAAACCTTGAATTCATAGTTCTTACTTCTGAATCTGGTTATGTGCATCGTGTGTGTCTAAGGCACACAAGTGGCAGCCATCATGCCTCCTGCCTTAGCACACGAAGCTCAAAGCACCTTTAACATTAGTTTTTACATTTGATAATTTCATACTTTTATACAATATATGGAGGTCATATTGACCCCCATCATATCCCCTGCATGCCTGCGGGCACCCTCCCATTTAGCTAACCCCCTTCTACCTTTTTTGTTTACCTTATCTAATGCCTGAACTTGAAAGATGGGCAGGTGTTATTTGGAGGGACAACAAAGAGGGCAGAATATTAAGGATCTATGAGAGCATCAGAAAACAGGCAGTTGGTTGGAAATGGTTCCCTGGCTACAAATCATGGGACATCTGCCCTAGACCTTGCTAGAGCAACACCCACGCTCACTTCACAATAAATCATATGCCATAAATAAATTACTATAAAATGGATTGATTCAAAGTAGTTATCCAGTTATTAAATTGAGACTATTTTTATTTAGAAATATAGCTCCCAAACTATACTGCCAGAAATGAAGAGGGAGCCAGTGAACATGAATCCATAAATGTGTTCAAAAGAATGTCAAAAATGGAAAAAAAAAAAAAAAAAATGAAAATTTCTAATGGTGAGTACCGCCCTTTCCTCAACTCACAGAAGATATTGCAATTCAAGAGCTAAGCTCAGCATGGAGTCTTTCTCAGCGCTGAAGGAATCCCGCTTTACCACAAACACAGCTTGGCAAAGAAAGTGGGTAAGACACTGAGGAATGCCTAGGGGCCTCACGCTGGGGTAGAACACACACTGGATGATCCCAGAACCGTGAAATACGAAGATACCTTTGAAGAGTCAGTACATGCCAAGTGTGCTGGAGACGAGAGCTACAGGTTGCCAGAAAGTGAAGGGCAAACATTGAAGCTAAGTTTAGAAGCAGAGACTCTAGAATCTGATGCACAGGGGAGGTGATGATGAGGAATGGGAGGAGAGAAAAGAGGGTGAGGTCTAGAGCATTTACCCAAATTACCCTCAAATTCACATCCTCTCAGCTCTGCCTCCCGAGTGCTGAGATTACAGGTGTCAACCACCATGCTCAGCAGGATCTAGCAATTTTTTAACCAAATCTATCTTGGATGTGGCTCTTGTGTGCGTGGGGCACAAGGAGAGAAAACCACTTCCTTCTACAGTGTGCCAGCCCAGCACGGTAGCCCCTGTGCTGGAAGGGATCCTTTGAGCTATCCTTTATGGAACTTCTGTTTTGTGTGGGAAGTATAAAATGGAATACACAAGATACAATTCACAGACCACAGGAAGTTCAAGAAGAAGGAAGACCAAAATGTGGCTGCCTCAGTCCTTCTTAGAATGGGGAACAAAACATTCAGGGAAGGAAATACAGGGACAAAGAGTAGAGAGGGGCTGAAGGAAAGGCCATCCAGAGACTGCCCCACCTGGGGATCCATCCCATATGCAGCCACCAAACCCAGTCACTATTGCTGATGCCAAGAAGTGCTTGCTGTCAGGAGCCTGATATGGATGTCTCCTGAGAGGCTCTGCCAGAGCCTTACTGTTACAAATGAGAATGCTTACAGCTAACCATCAGACTGAGTACAGAGACTCCAATGGAGGAATTAGAGAAAGAACTGAAGGAGCTGAAGAGGTTTGCAACCCCATAGGAAGAACAACAATTTCCACCAACCAGAACACCCAGAGGTCCTAGGGACTAAGCCACCAACCAAAGAGTATTCATGGAGGGACCCATGTCTCCAGCTGCATATGTAGCTGAGGATGGCATTGTTTGGCACCAAAAGGAGGAGAAGTCCTTGGTCCTGTGAAGGCTCATTACCCCAGTATAGGGGAACACCAGGGTGTTGAGGTAGGAGAGGGCTGGGTGGGAGTAGGTGGATGGCAGGGAAGTATCCTCATAGAATCAGGAGATGGGGGGATGGGAGCCGGGGAAACTGGAAAAGGGGATAACATTTGAAATGTAAATAGATAAAATATCAAAAAAAAAGTCAGCACAAAAAAAATAAAAAATAAATAAAATGGAGACTCCATTTTTTTTCAACACTAGCATGGTAAACCTTGTGAAGAATTCAAACATAGGTCTAAATATTTTATTCATCTTTCCTCATGTTTTCATATTCATTTCCCTGCTGCTGTTGAATAACCAGAAGCAGAATTCATAAACCATGAGAATGATAAGCTTCTTGTGGATAAGAATCAGCTCTTTCCAGCTACTCTGGCCGCACACTGCCTGTTGGCAGATGTGCCATGGTAGGAACAGCTGTAGGAGAGAAAGAACAAGTCCTGACTGGCTTTGGGTCTACCCCCAGGTCTCATTCTGTGTTCAGTGAATATAATATATCCTAGATGAAGAGTTGTGGATCTAGACCATCTCTACTTTTCACAAATGTGTGCTGCTGTGCCAACATATGGAATCACCTACCAATACGGCCAAGGTAAGAGTCTACTTAATATTCAAGTAAGCTGAGTCATCAATGACTCCAGTAAGTGATGTCATGATTTAGTGCAGTGACTCTCAACCTGTGGGTCTCAATCCCAGTAGGGTTGACTATCAGATATCCTGTGTATCAAATGTTTATATCCATATTTGTAACAGTAGCGAAATTACAGTTATGAAGTAGCAACAAAATAATTTTATGGTTGGGAGTCACTATGAGTAACTGTATTAAGCAGTTGCAGCATTAGGAAGATTGAGAGCCACTGATTTAGGGGCAGCCAGGAGACAGGTCGACACTGAAGGAAAATTACAGTGCCTGTATATTACAGATGCAGCAAATCTTACTGTAACATATACATCCACAGCATCAACACGAACCCATCCCAGTTACTTGAAAAAAACCCATGTAGTCTCTAATCCTCCTATTTCCACATAAATACAATAAAACTTTGATTATAATTACCTTTCTTTTTTTTTTTTTTGGTTCTTTTTTTTCGGAGCTGGGGAACCCAGGGCCTTGCGCTTCCTAGGCAAGCGCTCTACCACTGAGCTAAATCCCCAACCCCTTATAATTACCTTTCATATACACTCTACATGAGTCAATTATAGAATACTTTTAAGTTAATCTTAAAAATATGTATTTTATTTTACTGGAGGGTACATATGTGTACATGAATACAGTGCCCATGGAGGCCAGAGGAGGGGGACAATTCTGAGAGAGGGAGAATTATGGGTGGTTGTGAGCTGCCCAATATGGGTATTTGGAACTGAACTCAAGTTCTCTGCAAGAGCAGCAAAAGGTCTTAGCCTTTGAGCCATCTCTCCAACCAGTGTGGTGTACTCACTCTTTAAAAAAGGTTTATTATTTTATTTGTATAATTGTTTGGTCTGTATATATGTATGTGTTTTATGTGAGTGATTATTACCCATGAAGGCAGAAGAGGCAGTCAAATATGCTGTAACTGACATTACAGACGGTTGTGAGCCACCACATGGATGCTGGGAACTGAACCTAAGGACCTCTGCAAGAGGGGCAGTGTTCTTAGCTACTAAGCCATCTCGCCAGCCCCCTACAGCAAATCCTGAAAGATCAATTGATATCCTTAATAACACTGGAAGACTCAAAGCCATTCTTCATGCCAAGTATTTTACATAAATTTGTCTTAGTTTATCCAGGTTTTGGCTTTTGGTTAGAAGACTTATCTCTATGTTACTTTATGTTATGCAGAACATGAAGGGTCAGTTAACTAAAAACCTTACCTTATGGTTCAGTTAGTAAGCATTTGCTATGAAAGCATGAAGACCCAGGTTCAAAACCCCATAACCCTAATAAAAAAGCTGGGCTTGGGTGCACCTACTTTCCTAACACTGGGATGTTAGTTGAGGGGACTGCACATAGGTGAGTCCCTAGTGCTTCATGGTCAGTCAGTCCAGCCAAATGAGGGAGCTCCAGGTTATGTGAGATACCCTGTCTCAATAATTAAAATAGACAGAGACAGATGACCCAATGTCAACCTCTGGCGTCCACACACAAGTACACATGTGCATACACCACATCGAATATATACAGACATATGGAAAGAGAGACAGACAGACAGAGGGTATGACCAGGAGATGACACGGATGAGTGCACACATACATGCATACTCACACTCTGTGTCTTATCTTGTAGCTATCTGTCCAAGAGATAAATAGAAAACAGGTGCCCCATGGAGATAGATGTTTTAGGGGCTAGATGCTTAAGATGCTCTTCTTTCAAAGGACCTAAGTTCAATTCCCAACAACAACATGGTGGCTCATAACCATCTGTAAACTATAACCTCAGGGCTTCTGATGCCTTCTTCTGTCCTCTATAGACACCAGGAACTCAAGTGGTACACAGACATACATGCAGGCAAAATACTCATGCACATAAAATAAAGAAGGAAGGCTGAAATACGCACTGTAGTCAAAACCTAAAACAGTCATGTCCTAGTTCACTTTAAACCACAACATTTATTTATGGCTCAAAAAATATATACACAGAGTTGGATCTCCTCTGTTCGATTCTCCCCTGCACACCTTGGGACTTTGAAACTTATCAGAATAGCACCAGCAAGATGACTCGGGAATACTACTTGCCACCAAGACTCACACACAACCTGAGTTCAATCCCTGGACCCCATTTGTGGAGGAAGGTAATAGATTCCAGAAGATGTTCTCTGACCTTTATGTGTACCTTGGCCTATGAGCTCCCCTGCCCACCCCTACCCTCTGCCCCCAGTATTCCACCATCAGTAAATAAAATAAGCAAAAAATAATTTTTACTTGCTAAAATATTTTTACTTGGAGGTGTGATTTTTTTTTAATGGGGAGAAAGGCCAGAGCTAGAATCCTCCATTGGAGGCAAATGTGTGACAAGTTAGTAAGACATGGTTTCTCTAACAAATGATGCCAAGTCTACTGAAACAACAGCCAGAAAAGAATTCTCAAACGACAACATCAACAGCCTCTTTCAAATGTTCATTCATCATTTAACAGACACTTGGTTGGGACATAAATATATGCTAAGAACTGTTCTAAGTGCTTGAGATAAATTGCCTGGTACACCAAAGATCCCCAAACTCATTATGCTTACGTGCTGGCAAGGGAAGAGATCCAATAACAGAAACATAATAAATGTATAATCATGTTAGAAGATGAAAAGTTCTATAAGGAAGAAAAAGAACAATCTAAGGGGGGCAGGAAGTGCTGCAGTGCTGGGAGGGACGGTCAGGGACTTGCTGGGGGTGATTTCTGAGCAAATACCTGGAAGGAAGGATGATGATCCTGAAGGCTGTGTGGAGGTGAAGCCCTGGGGTAGGGGGGTTGGGAAGAGGTGTTCAAGCCAGACAATAGGGTCTTGGCAACACCCAGAAAAGCACTGCCTTAGAGCATAGCTCAGGGGTACACTGCAGGCCTAGCATGCTTAAGACCCCTAATTTAAGCCCTAGCACAAAGAATCGAGGAAGAGATGTGTAGAGGAGCAGAGAGAGAGGCAATGGAAAAGAAGGAAATTGGTAGAGAGACAAGAGGAGGGGAAGGAGAAAGGGAAGAGAAGGGAAAGAAAGGGAGGGGGAAAGGAAGAGGGAGAAAGGATACTGGAGTGAAGGACCTTTTGGCTAGAGCAGACTCAACCAGTGGGTATGTTATTCCAAAAGGAAGCCAGCAACAGAGCTGGATCATGAAAAGCCTTGAGGTCAGCACAGAATCTCATATGTATTGTAAGACGCTGTGTACTGCTAGGCCAGCCTGTGTAGTCAATGAAAAGGACAGGACAACCTAATAAAGGTTATCAACATCTACAGGCACACAGGGCTCCAGCCGGGTCTGCAACCCAAGAGAAGCAAAGAGACCAGAGTTTGCAGAGATACTGCCTGGATGCCGGTTCTGTCTTGAGCTCCTCACTACCTTCCTAACACTTCATCTCATTTACGTAGCCATTGCATTACGCTGTTCTGGCATGTGGCCAAACTAAATGTTAACTTCACATCTCCCCCCAACACCCCAACAAAGAGAGAAACAGATAACACATGAGTGCAAAGAACTAAGAAACAAAAGTGTGTGTGTGTGTGTGTGTGTGTGTGTGTGTGTGTGTGTGTGTGTGTGTGTGTGTGTGGGGGTTATGGTTGGTGTTGGTATCAGAATTTACCTTTAGCAATGACACCCTTTGGTCACTGTTGCCATGGCAATGGCCATACATTCCCAGAAGACCTTTTGGCTCAATTCACACCTTTACATCACATCCCAAATAAAAGGCAGATTCCCTGCCCCCTAGGTCTCTTTTCTCTTCTTTCTCTCGCCCCTTCCCCTTGTCTCCTTCCCCCATTAAAATCCCATCACGTGGAACCGTGTTGGTATTGGTCTGGTATGCTCTTTCTCCATGGGTGCGGCCGATATTATTAACAATTGATATCTAGTATTAATATCTGAGATTAAATAACAACATTTGTGGCCCCTGTACTCGGCTTCTGATTCCCCATGACTAAGACCCTTTCCCCCAAACCCTCCATCCTAGCCCACTCCCCATTCCAGCCCACTCCCCATCCAAGCCCGCTGCCCTGAGCCAGCCGCAGCAGCGACAGACCTAGAGGACTGCAGTTCAGTTCGATCTGCACCGCTCACTGCACTTACAGTCCTTAGTTTATGTGTTAGTAAAGGTTTATTTCTGACATTCCTTGAGAAAATTATCACTGTTTATAATTGTTATGTGATATTTACAATTTTTGACCAAAGATTAAAAACTCTTAATCATACGATTTATAAATGTACAGAACGTTGAAACAGAGGAAATAAACTTAATTTAGTATACTACAATTTAAAGCATTAGAAATACTGAGAGTCAGGGGAATTTCACTTCCTTGTAAAACACTGATCAAGAACAGTTGTGTGGAGCTCATCCGCCCACCGCTGAACTTCCCAGGAGCTACAAGCATCAAGTGCAGGCCTTGGTGAGAAGACAAACTCAGCTTCAGAACTTTCTGTGTGTTCAAGAGGGGAAAATACCTCTAAAATGTTTTGCCCTGTGCCTCCTCCTCTTGGACACGGCCTTCCTGGACACTGGCTGTCCTCATTTACCAGAAAGCCATCTCCGCTGTTCCTCTGGCTGTGTGTGGAGTCTTTCCAGAGTAGTCAGGTTCCCGCTCCACTTTTCTTCCTTTAACCTTTTTGCTCCACTGGAACTTTTCTTCTAGTGGTACCCCTTTTCCCTGGATTCACTTCATCCATGCCAGCCAGTTCCCTCTGGTTGGTTTTTATATGTTTTCTGTGCACCAACCAACAGGGACCCCACCACACTCTGCTGACTGTGTGTGATGTGAAAAACAGATCCAGAGAGCTGCCACTGACAGAAAGTGGCTTGACACCTCATGGCATGTGTCATGTGGCTCGATGGTGACTGGTATTCACAGGTTAGTGATACTACAGAAACCTTAGGGGAAATCTAGGGTTTTTAATGTTCTTGTGGATGTTTGTTTCTAGATGGGTTCTTGTGTAGCCCAAGTATCCAGATGACCTTGATCTTCTGTCTCTACCTACCACGTGATAAGATAAGTGTGCCACTGTATCGGGCCTTCTTGGGTCATTTTTATGGGCAGTGAGTGCTATCACCCTGTTTAGACTACTGGTGTGACTGCCTAACTTCAGTTCTCTGCCAGCAGTGAGCTCAAGGGCCTCCAATGTCTCTTCCAGCGCTCACATTTTATGGATCTAAGAGAAAAGACAAATGAGGAGAGAGATCCTCCCCCGTGCAAGTTCAAGGGGAGTAATTCAGTGTGCCTCTGATACTCTACACTGACATCCACATCTGGCTTTGTTTTCTATACAGGGGACTAAAGAGTTACTAGCTTTCCTTTCTGGGTATGACGTGGCCTGACACAAGGTATTCCAGCTTCATTCTGTTGCTGGGATAAAACACTCTGACCAAGCAAGTTGGGGAAGAAAGAGTTTATTTGACTTCTACTGCCAGGTCATGATCTATTATCCAGGAAAGGCAGGGTAGGAATTCAAGGCCTACCCTAGAATAGAAACCATGAAGGAATGCTGCTTGCTGACTCCCTAAGACACTTGTGTTCAACTCACTTTCTTATACAGTTCCAGACCACCTGCCTAGGGACAGTTCTGCCCATAGTGGGCTTGGCCATTCTACAGTGCTCAAGACAATGGCTCACAGACATGCCCGCAAAACAAATGGACTGAGGCAATTCTTCCATTGAAGCTCTCTCTTCCCAGACAACACTAGGTCGTAACAAGTTAACCACAGCATTTTTGATCTCACAGACAACAAGGGGCAGGAGTAATCTCCTGCTCTATATGGGTGACTCACAAGAAAGTTTATATACAAGATGGCATGTAAAGGATTACAGGCTGTAAGGCCTGCAGTCACCCTGGACCTGGGTAACGTCAGCCAAGGGGAGGGTAGACAGGAACATCCAACTTCCAAGCTCAATGGAGACGCCAGCCTCTTACTTTCCTTCCATCAGCCAGAGATGGCCACCAGCCAGCCAGAAGTCCGAAGGCTGAACTGCTCTGAATATACACAACATTCTGGCAAGGCATTTCTCCTCTATCTTTAAAGCACATTCTTTTATCAGAAAGGAACTTTGCATTTTCTTCCGAAATTAGGACATTCATCAGGGCTGAGAAAATTTACTGCACCAATAACATCCAGGCAGGCACTTTCCTCCAGTTACCTCATTGAAACCTTGATGGTCTCCTCATGAGCCATGAACAATCTCCAGAGAGGAGAAGGCTCGGCTTCCTACCATCAAAGACTTAGCAAACCAAAAGGCTGAGGTGTCAACACAAAAGGCTTGTGCGCTTTTTTTTTTTTTTAAAACAAACATTAGAGGAACACAGAGATAGGAGACAAAGCTCAGATACACCATCTTATCAGCACACAGAGATCCTATCCTTTTAGTCCTTTTTAAGAATCACACAGAACCCAGGCTAGCCTCAAACTTGCTGTATAGGCCAAGGCTGGCCTTGAACTCTGATCCTCCTGCCTCCACCTCTGAGTGCTGGGATAGCAGACATGTGCCACTACCCCTGGTAGGGATCTGTACTTCTCTTGGAATTTAATACACCTAACGTCGATCGTTCTGCTGTTCGTCAAAATACTTCCATTCACCCACTTGCCATATCTCAACAAGTGACATTGTCAATCAAGCAATAATCAATACCAGACACTTAGGACTCTCCTTTAGAATCTCCTCCTAGCTGTCTTCAACAGTTTGAATGTGAAACGGCCCCTGTAGGTTCATGTTTGGAGATTATAAAGCCTTTAAGAGGTTTCTGCTGGAGGAAATAGGTCCCTGGGGGTAGCTTAAGGCTTTATAGCCTGGGCTCACTTCCTGCTTTCTCTCTGTCTGCTTCTTGTGTGGAAGAAATGTGAGCAGCCATCTTGTTGCTGCTGCACTGTGCCATGCCTTCTCAGCCATTACAGTCCCAACCCCTCTGGAACTGAGTCAGAACAAACCGTTCCTTCTGAAAGTCGCTTCTGGTCATGGTGTTCGTCACAGCAAGGGGAACATAGCTAACCAAGTGCCTAGGCCCTGCAAGGTACGCTGCCTGTTTTCCAACTGCTTCTCCACAGGCCTCGCTCGGCAGGAGCCATCACCTCCTCCATGTGAGCATCCGTTCATATCCTGCTCCAGGGGTCATCACAGAGAATGACCTTTGTGGTGAAGGAACTGAGAGGACAAAGGTCGGGCAGGCTGGCAAATACCCCAGGAACATAAGGAACAGAGGGGGCAGAGATCTGCAGAAGAACATTGCTAGCAAGTTGGTCCTGAAGTGCAAAAGAGCAGAACTGCATTGACTGAGGATGTGTGTGTAGCTGTCTGGCAGTGTCCAGCTGTCTGGCTGTGTCCAGCTGTCTGGCACTGTGCAGGTGTCTAGCACTGTACAGTTGTCTGGCAGTGTGTAGCTGTCTGGCACTGTGCAGGTGTCTAGCACTGTACAGTTGTCTGGCTGTGTCCAGCTGTCTGGCAGTGTGCAGCTGTCTGGCAGTGTGCAGCTGTCTGGCTGTGTCCAGCTGTCTGGCAGTGTGCAGCTGTCTGGTAGTGTGCAGCTGTCTGGCTGTGTCCAGCTGTCTGGCAGTGTGCAGCTGTCTGGCAGTGTGCAGCTGTCTGGCAGTGTGTAGCTGTCTGGCACTGTGCAGGTGTCTAACACTGTACAGTTGTCTGGCAGTGTGTAGCTGTCTGGCACTATAGAGCTGTCTGGCACTGTGCAGCTCTCTGGCAGTGAACTAGATGTGTCTTATCTAGTATTCCTAACTATATGACAAAAAAACTGAAGATACAATGATGAAGCCCCTGAAACATAACAAAATACACATCCTGATAAACACCAAAGTGGAAGAAAGAGTCTCAGAAACCTTGAGCCAAAGGAATTCCCTTTCTTCTTATAAGTTCTTGAAACTAGCTTACATTTCTGAAATAGTTTAACAGCTGTGACAGCATGGAACTTGGGGTGATTAAAAGATAGAGGGAGGGCCAGGAAGACAATTTAGTGAGTAATTCATTCACTGAGCAAGAATAGATTAGAGTCAGATCCCCAGAACCCAGGCAAAAGCTGACTGGGTGGGTAACAATTCACCTGGAGTACCATGCTGAGGCCGAGACAAGGGATCCTTCGGAGCAAACTAGCTAAAAACACTAGCCAGGATAGCAAACTCCAGGTTTAACAAGAGACCCTGCCTCGATATAGAAAAATGGAGAGCGTCAGGCCTCCATACACAGGTGTTCACATATGCACATGTCAACCTCAGGCCTCCATACACACACATGCTCACATATGCACATGCACTCAAACACTCTCACATGCAAACACACACACACACATGCACACCACACACAGAAAATTAAGACCTAAACTAGGTTAGATAATACATGTCAACTCACTGGAAGTACCTTTAGATGAGCATTTAATTAGATCTTTCTTGAAAGCAGTATGTTTTCAGTAGTATTCTACTATAAGAGAATAGGAAGGCCAACAGCATCAACTAACCAGGACCCTTGGGGGCTCTCAGAATCCGAACCACCAACCAAAGAACATACATGGCCTGGATCTAGTCCTCCCTGCTCATTTGTAGCAGATGTGCAGCTTGGCCTTCATGCGGCAGGTCCTGAACAACTAGAATGGGGTCCCAAAGCTGTTGCCTATATGTGGGGTATGTTCTACTAGCTGGATTGCCTTGTCTGGCCTGAGTGGGAGAGGAAGCACCTAGTTTCTAAGAGACTTGAAGTACCAAAGTGGGGGGGATATGCTCAGGCGAGCCCCTACTCACTCAGAGGAGAAGGGGAGCAGAGAATACATCTATTTCTACCTTTCAACTAAAGGTGGAATGAATCAAGTAGCCACGTCTGTGACCTTCATTCTCTTGGTGGCCTGCATCTCTCACCCGGCACTGAGGGCTCGTCCACTTATCAAGACCTATGTTATACTCATCTTCATAAATGTGCTGATTCTAAGGAAGGTATCTGACCCTCTCACACCTACAAGTAGATCATAGAGATGACAACAGAAAATGTGTTTCTATTCATGCATAAAAGCTCTACATCCACAGAGAGACACGCATAGTAGTTTTGCCACCAATACCATCTCCACCCCCAGGAGAGCTGAAGCATAAATTTTAGTTTTTGAGATAGGAAAGAGCAGATTTATACATCTGTAGGACATGAATAGGAGGGGTGCATGTGGCTACAAGAGAGTGAGGTAGACATGGCCTATAGCCCAGGCTTGCCTAATACATTGTAGCCCAAGGATGACCTTGAACTGCTAATTCTCCGGCCTCTACCTTCCCAGTGCTGGAATTACCATCCTGAGCCAGGATGCTGTTTATTTGGTTTGCAGGTTGAATCCGGGGCATTCTGAATGCAGGCAAGCACTCTGCGCACTAAGCTACAAACTCAAATTCTCAAAGTATTAAGATAGCAAAAAACAAAACAAATAGGTTGTCCCTTTAGTGCCTATGTGTCTATTCTGGCAATGTCTAATCCACCAACTGCTATCTGTTTCCAAACAAACTAAACTTATTTATTCATAGTACCTTGAAATATTTAGTATCTATGCAGAACAAATGGGACATATATATGGAGCTTATGAATATGTGTACATGTTATACATATTAGTTTAGGTATACTTATATTTTAGAGGCGATTGTGTGTTTAGGGTAGTATGGCCATTGATATATGCATGTTTTGGATTACTAGACACCATCCTGCTCACCTCAAAATACTGACAGAGCCCAGAAAAAGCAAGTGCCAGGAAACTCTACGGCTCATCTCCCAGTCACATGACACGGTCCATGTTAGAATTCCGAAAGGAAAACTGCGTATACTAATTAACCCAGCATTTTGAGTGAGGATTCTGAGAAGCCTTCATTTTAATGAAGAATGCTAATAAAGGCCCAATTTAAGGAAGGATGCTGAAGATGGTTCATTGCCTACGTAGAGACTGTTCTACAAAAGGATGTGGAGAGGTTAATTGTAGAGGCAATTTCTAAGATCTGAATCTATGCATCTGAAACTCATTCTTTCAAGATAAGGCAATTTAACTTCTGAGAACATCATCCTCTCTTGTGTGCACAAGACAGTGACCTTCAGCAAACATCTCTCTCTTAGATTGCATGAAGCAAGGACAAATGTTCAGGATGCAGTAGATAATATAACAGTAATTCAGACAAACTGTAAGAGGGGAACCAGCAAAGAGCTTTCAACAAATGCAAGGAGCTTGATCTAATCCGATTGAATATAAGGGTGTGTGTGTGTGTGTGTGTGTGTGTGTGTGTGTGTGTGTGTGTGTGTGTTTCTCTCCAGGGCATGTTCTGATGTTGGTCTTCTCACTGCCCTGTGTGTGAGCATAACATCTATCTATTCAACCATAGCTCTGTGCATGGGCACAACATTATCTTTGCATACATGGCTCAGTGCATGGGCATAGCCCCTACCTGTGCTTCTATAGCTTAGTGCATGAGCATAGCCTTTCCCTATGCATCCATAGCTCTATGCATAGGCATAGCCTCTACCTGTGCATCCATAGCTCTGTGCAGGGACATAACATCTATCTATGTATCTATACCTCTGTGTATGGCTGTAATCTCTATCTAATCATCCATAGCTCTGTGCCTGGGTATACCCTCTACCTAGGAATCCACAGCCATTTTCACAGGCACAGACTCTATCAGCACCCACAGTTCTGTGCTAACCTCCACCTATGCATCCATACTCTGTGAACAGGCACAGCCTCTGTCTCTACATTCATAGATCTGCTTTGGGAAAATATAACAAAACAGAAGTTTTCCATCCGAACATTTCCATGCATTTCTGCTGCTGATGAAATTATGAAATTTTCTCACTAACAATAAATCTAATTATTTAATTAAAATGTTAATGACCATCCAGTGTAGCAGCCACTACAACTCCCGCAGTTTCATTGTCTTCTGAATTGATGATCTTTTCTTACAAACAGTAAACATTATTGATGAGGGCTTTTCTCTGGCCTGAAAATCCATCAGTGATCTAGGAGCTTATATCCAACCCTAATCTGTCTATGCTAAGAATTAAGATGGGGCAATGGTGCAGTAAAAACCAGTCCCAGTTAAGAAGCATGTTTCTACTTGGCTGTTTTTCTTGGGTGTATAGTGACACTGTGAGTATCAACTAAAGGGCAACTTGTAACACAAGGAAAATTCAGGGTATAGGTTTTAGAATTGAATTTTCAAAAGTTTGGCCTTGAAATCAGGAGTACTGGCTAGTTAACAAGGCTCAAATAAAATGGACAGAAACATAAGAAACTTAATCACACATGAAGATTCTCTGCCACTGAAATCTTGTAGCTTGGCACAAGGAACCTCCTGGGGCCAAATCAGGGAGCTAGGTTTCGAACCCTTGCCTCCCCATCAGTAGCGGGAATCTGTCAGGGAAGTCCTGAGCAGAGAGTCTACTGCTTTCCCTCAGTGCTCTCACTATCAGGCAAAAACATCATCCCATAATAATCCTTCGTAGTCACTTATCCTCAGTTATAAATTAGCAGATCAAAACAACACCCATTAAGTGAAAAGGGCATTGCTCTTGAGTGAGCTAAATCCAGGGTTCAAATCCCAGTACCTCCCATTTCCCTTTGTGGTCACTAGGGCTGTCTGTCGGTCTGTCTTTCTTTTCTTCCTTCCTTTTTTCTTTCTCTTTTTTTCATCTATGAAAATAAATGAAACCCTGTTGTTGTAGAGGATTGCTTTAAGGAACTACATTAATCATGAATATAATTTGTACAGAGTACCCAAGACATGAATATAATTTGTACAGAGTACCCAAGAAATGGTGCCCAGAATATAAAAAGATGATAAATAATTGTTCCCTCCTTCTTCCCATAGTTGAAAGGATTAAATTCATTTACTAAACACAAAACAAGGCAAAATTCGTTTACTAAACTCCTTACAGCCAAGGAGTTTACACTCGGGGAAGGTGTTGACATCAAGAAAACACATGGTTATGAAACTGATTCAAGAATAAAAGTAACCCAAGGTGGAAACATCAAGAAAAATAAAGGGGTAATGTTATAGGGTAGCCAGAGCTGACTTCTCTACTGGCACTGGCCATGATCTATACAAAGCTTCAAGTGAGTGTGTGAAACATCTCAGCTGGAAAAGCACAATAAACGTAGTGTCCGGCAAGGCAAAGGACCCAGGGATTCTACAAGGGGAGTGGGGCACTGAGAGGAGTGAAAGGAAATAGGTCAGAGACGAAGCGGTATCCTTCCAGAGGGCTTGCACACCACGGAAAGACCTATGGCAACCAAGATGAGCATCGGCATCAAACAGAGGAATAGCACACCTAGCATATGTCCACTCTACAAGCCTCACTTGGCCTGCCATGCTGTGTGTAATAGAACTTGTTCCTATGTCCACATCAAACAATGGCAGTACCTAATGTAAGTGTCACATTTATATGTGGTGGTAAGAGGTCATTTAAAAGTGAAATCAACAGGATTTGCTGATGTGGGGGTAGACAGAAAGGAGAAAGAATGATCACAAGGTTTTATGGCCAAACACCTGGGTAGAGAGTGACACCATGAACCAAGAATGAGTGACACCTGGGAAGGGCATCTTGCATTCAGGAAGATGCTGAAGGTCAATTTGCATGTGACACATGAGGCTTGACATCCAACGGAGAGGCCAAGCAGGTGTCTAGATTCACAAATGTGGAACCCGAGGGGAAATGTCATGGCAGCTGATGAGTTTCTTCAAGGTAAAGAATGTAGTTAAATAGATCATAGAGGAAAAGCATTTCTCATGAGAACTGTCTACATGAACCCACAGGGGTAACCAAGGGAAAGGTCCAAGACACATAATCTCAATGTGTGTAAGAGTAACCATTGCTATACATGACGTCTGATGGGAGAACACCTAACAAGGAGAAGCAGCCCATGATGCAGGCAGGAGCTGTGACTCAGGCATCTGCACCTGGCATCTACAGCCCAGGTGGAGGCAGCATCCTAAGACAGATGTCATGATGTTGGTCTTGGGAGTTTGGTTGGTATAGAGTGGGGAAGAAAATCGAATGCATATGGGAGCAGAAGGAAGACATCTTAGCAATGCTTCTCAGTCAATGGGTCATGATCCCCAAAGACCGTCAGAAAATACAGATATTTACATTACGATTCATAGCAGTAGCAAAATTACAGTTATGAAGTAGCAGTGAAAATAACTTCATGGTTGTGGGTCACGACAACATAAGGGACTGTATTAAAGTGCTCAGCATTAGGAAGACTGAGAACCACTGCCTGTACAGAAGAAGAGAGGGTGAAGCATCAAAGGAAACAGGAACATCGAGGCCATTAGTCCTACATACCTCACTTCTGCAGGGCCCCAAATGCTTTGTGAATATGCATTATCAGCAAATCAGAGAGGGTGGTGTTGAATAGAGGGTCAAAAATATCACAATTGTGTGAACGGACTGGATACTTAAAAGGCTGCCAACTAGTGACCCCCCCACCCCAATTGCTCAAAAGCCACTTGGGCAGAGAAAACAAGTTGGTTGTTGATTGTAAGGGCCTGTGTGCTATATGGTATGACAGATCAGGATAAGAGTCTAGCAGCAGCAGGGAAGCCATGCCATGAGCATCCCAATGAAGCATTCTCTCTATTAAAGTCCATGAGCGTCCCAGTGAAGCTCATTGCAGTGCATTCTCTCTAGATTTTACAGTCACAGACTCAAAACCTGCTGTCCCTCTAACCTTCACTCAGATTCTCACATCCCAGCACTCATGAACAGGTGTGAGAAGAGACTGTATTCATTCTCTAAAGACACAAATGTCCAGAACAAATTCACCCCATCAGACTGGAGTTATGCAGACGGGCTTGTTTATGGGGACTGTGAGTCGGCATGTTCTGCATGACTCTCTCCACAGCTCTCTCCATCTCAGATTGTATTGTTTGAGAATAAAGTTCATGTCTCATTCTCATTGCACTTGTGTCTCTTATCATATATGTAATGTAGCTGGTATTTGATAAACATTAGATGAATGAATATATAAAAAGAGAATGATGAAAATAATACCCACAAATCCTTACCAAGGGGCTGGGAAGAAGGGTCACTTGTAAAGCACTTTCTGTATAATCGCGAGGAGCCAAGTTCAATCCCTAGCACCCACATAAAAACCAAGGTTGGTGATGTGCTCTTGAGATCCCAGCATTGGGGATGCAGAAGCAGGTGGAATTTAGGGCTTGCTGATTAGCCAGCATAGTTTGCTATGCTATATTGGCGATCATCTGCACAAAGAATAAGAGACTGAGTCTCACACACTCACACACACACACACACACACACACACACACACACACACACACACACACACACGGTCCGTACTCAAACTAACCAGCATATACACGAACCTGCATACACACACTTGAACACACGCATCCACACATGATACCTGCACACACTTGAACACTCATACACATATGCATAGCCACCCAAAGAAACAAAAAAATTAACTTGTTCCCTTATCCTCACCGCCTGGTTATCACAAAGGTGGAAGTAAATAGAGCACATGGAATTATGAAATGCCTCCCAGGGGTTAACAATTTCCAACACCTGCATCCAATACCACAGACTGACAAAGAAGGAAGTCACAGACACTCTCTGCAGCATGGCAAGCTAGCAGGGCTGATGTGGGGTCCTGAGGAGGTCCAGAAGCAGTCACAGCAGGCAGACAGGCACTAAGGAACATGTCACTTAGAGGGAAAAAAAAGAAAAGGCCACTGTGAGCAGCACAAAAGCTCTAATCTCAAACTTTTCATCAAAAATTGAATCAGCTCCTGCAATTCAATATCTGATCTAAGACGTGCAGTCCATCAAAGATCTTTTTATCTTGAGATTAAAAATATTGTCCATCAGGACACTTCATGCCTGGCCATCTTTCTATCTAAGTCCTTAAAAATGCAAATGATTCATGTGTAGAAATGCTGGTAATAAGGTAATGTCCTATCTGCCTCTTTCTCTGTCATGAAAACTGGGTCCCTTCCTTCACTCATTTACCTGGATTATAGATCAAATAAAGAATTCTGTTAATTCCTACTTCTCTAGCAATAGGTGTGCATTGCCAGTTGATACATTAACTGTGACTGTTAATGGTGGGGGTGAGGATAAAACTAAGAAAATATCCCAGAGTTCATGCTGCAAACAAAAAGTCTGTAAAGATGCTATCGTGGTTGGTGAATGGCACAGAACCCCAAGTCTGACTTCTCCTCTGAAATGCATGGATTTCCCCCCATCATTTATTTTTTATTCACGTTACATCCCAATCGCAGTCCTCCTTCCCTCCTCTCCTCCATGTCTCACTCTCACAAATCCCTTCCCCGATTACACCCTGCCCTTCTCCTCAGAGAAGAACCCCCCTTATGTACCTACCATACTACCCTGGAACATCTAGTTCCTTGCCCACTGAAGCCCAACCAGGCAGTCCAGGATCCAGTGGCTGACAACAGAGTCAGAGACAACCCAGGCTCCAATTGTTAGGGAGCCCACACGAAGACCAAGCTGCACGTCTGCTACAGATATGTAGGAGCCCTCGGTCCAGCCCCTGCATACTCTTTGGTTAGTAGTTCAGTCTCTGTCAGCCTCCAGGGGTGCAGGCTAGTTGACCGTGAAGGTCTTCTTGTGAGTTTTTTCAAATGAATTAATCCTTCATTTTTAACTTTCCAAAGGCCTATAATCTTTATGCTCCAGGACTTGCATGTGCGGTGTGTCAAGCCTTACAGAGTCTGCAGTCTGCTCAGCTCGGTGGACTATGGTGCAGTTGGCATTGCAGATCCACCTAAAATACCAGCAAGTTCTTCAGAAACCAGCAACAGATCCCTCTCAGTGGGACTCTCTCTTTTCCTTCCACTCTACCAACTTAGGCCTTCCTTTTTCTAGTTACCTAAATGGCTGCCCAAGGAGAGGTCTTTATTCCACAAAATGATCTTTTATGTGGCCTCTCACGGTGCTGTAAATGGCCAGCAAGAGCTGCTAGTTAGGCTGTCATCAGAACCCTTTCCCTAGTCAACTGTGGAAGGTAGATGGCTGGTGACAGCAGGAGGCAGGACACAGTGGGGTTTGGAACCCACCAGCAGCCCACTGGACTGTGACATCTGAGTGGGCCCGAGCTTTCTTTCCTTCCCTGTAGAGTTACTATAACTGCCTTGTTCAAGATCAGCCCCTGACAGGACCCCATCTGCAATGAATGACTGAGCCAAAGTGGGTGCTATAATCTTGCAAGCCTGTTATTTAAATCCTGAAGAGCAGGGAGGGGAAACCATATAAAACCTGAGATCAAAAGAAAATGACAAGAAAAGTGTAACTTGGCTACAAGGATTTTAAAGAAACAAATACTTTTCAAAGCTATGAATGCCTCCTCTTCCGAGCTATTTAATTCTTTTGAGTAATTCTTTTCCTTTTTTATTCCTTCTTCCTAAATATTCTCGTTAAAAAAAAATGAAAGAACTATTTATGACAAGGGACATGACATGGTGCTAAAGACCTTTTCTTTAAAATTAAAGGGGTGTGGCTTAGTGTTCTTGTCCAAGGTGTACCAGGTCCTGGGTTCAGTCCCCAACCCCACCAAACCCCCAATGCAACCAGGAAAAGAAGCAACAACTGATCAAATTAAAATAGGAAGCAGATGAAAGTTTAAAAAAATACTTTTACTGGTTTCAGTATTAAACAAAATAAAGATATATTTTAGAGATAGCTTTTGATTAATAACCAATTGTAATCTAAAAATAACATGCAGGATCATAAAAAATAAAGTCATAAGTTAAGCAAATTTTTGTATTTATGTTCAGCTAAAGCAGGCAATCGAATGCCCTGGATTCTCTATTGCATGGCTGGCTCTACTGACTCAAAAAGCACTCCTTAAATCAAACCATCCGAACATACATTTGTTTTAAAAGGAAAGAAGTGAGATAGGATAGTGATTCTATGTTAAAAAAAATCAAACACAGGGAGAAAACAAGAACTGAAAACTACCAGGCTTAAAAAAAAATACAGAAAGGAAGATGCAGCCACTGTACAGGTAAGAGGCCACTGGTATTACTGGATGATTCAAGGGCTTCATAACTCATGTCCCTGTGTGCAAGTGAAGGAGAAGAGCACCAATGGTTCCCAGACAACTGACTAACCTACTAGCATCCTATGTAGAGGAGTGATAATCAGGAGAAGTTTGGGGGCCTAGCTAGCGTCAGGGAACTCATCTAGCACTCACCAGGCCAAAGATTCCATCCCCAGCATGAAAGGGAAGAGGGTAATCAAAATTTTCCCAGCACAAAGAGATTTCATACAGAAGCCACCTCTGGCTTTAAAAACAACCAGTGGACCACTGCTGACTGACAACCGATTTGGTTCCTATCGATAAGTAGAGAAGATATTTTTGAGTGTTAAAGTCGCCCACAAATCTCTGATCAACACTACCCTTTATCCACATTGTGATTCAGGAGATTTGCCTCTAGTCCAATACCCGTCTTGTATTTTGTATATCTCAATTCATATAAAACCCGAGTCTTTTTTTTTTTTTTTTTGGTTCTTTTTTTTTGGAGCTGGGGGATCGACAGGGCCTTGCGCTTCTAGGCAAGCGCTCTACCCTGAGCTAAATCCCCAACCCCATAAAACCCGAGTCTTAATGCATGTAGACATTTACTGTTCAAGGCACGATTGCTGATCTCCTTCTAAGTTTTAACAGTAGTGGGGGTATCCCCAGATGTTCTAAACTCCCACTCACTGGCCCTGGGTCCCAACACTGAGCTTCACTCCCACACTCTCATGTGCATGACTTCCCCTGAAAAGTCTGTAGAAATCTTCTTGAATAACCACTTGGGGAGCCAGGTGTCATGCTATCATTTGTAACAGAACCAAAAAGGCTTCTCAACGGGTCAGTTATCATACACATTAGCCATCTCTCAGAGTTGCTGATGCAACGGGCAAACACTGAGGACTGGAAAACCAGTTAAAGGCTGGGTTTCTAGGAAACAGTAGTAAAGCTATACTCTACGTGTTCTGACAGTGAGAATCTCTGCATGGATCCTGCAAGCAACTTCCTGGGATTAAAGAGCCACAAATGCAGAAAGGTAAGGTTCTTCTAGACTTCCAAATGCTACTGGGTACATGATGCATGTGAACGGCAGCATCCAGGCAGAAGGGAGAGCCTATCTCTTGGACTGGTGGACTGAGGAGTGCTGTCTCCTCTGGCAAGATACCTTGATATTCATCTTCAAGGGACTCTACCAAGACTACACAAATAATTTGAAGGGTGATGGTGACCCCCCCAACCCCTCTGGACCATGGTCAGAACCTCCCTCTTTATGACACACTTCTCTCCTTGTCATGACAGAATGCCAGTCATAAGGCACCCGACAGATTAAAGTGATGAGTTAAAATGAAGAACCAAGGTTTAACAGACAATAAAGAAACGTGGCTTCCAACACATACAACACAGAACCAGATGCCTTGCCTCCATGAATTCTCCTCCATCCTCGTGGGGAATCCCAGAAGCATTCTCTTCATTCACTGTGTGCTTAGTGGGAATAATTTTCTTTTTGTATTCCTTCCCCTAAAGGGTGAAAATCTATAGAAATAACCTCAAGAGGTAAATTATATACCGCTGTTATCACTTCTGCAACTAACTACAGGGCAGCATCAATAGATCTCTATGTTGGGCTCACCACTAAGACATAAACATGGTGACCAACTCAATATAGCATATGACCGTAGAGTAAATCAAATTCCGCCCTGCTATCTGAGATAAATCAGATTCTGTGTGTCCTGAGGCACATCACATTCTGACATATTAAAGCCTTGGATGCTTCACCTGTGGATGGCATTCTTCACATGACTCAAGAACAATGACCCCAAAGTCTGGCACTAGAGAAGACAGCACTCCATTCCTGGACCTAACACATGGACTTAATAATCCATATTCCTTTTCTCTCTAATATCAGGGTTGTAGAGAAGTATGATTTTCTAGCTAGTGATCTATCTCCTTCTTCAAATGCCAGCATCCTCGATTCTAATGGTTAAAGACCTGATGCATCCCCTGGTGCTCATTCTGTCCCATTTCCATCTGATCTAGAATGGTATCTGTAAATGATCTTTGAAAGGCTATGTCATCTTAATACGGTGGTCATGTCAGAAGCAGTGTGATTTTTCATTTGTTTACTTGCATACAGATGGAATTATTTTTCCATAGGCAGCAAACCCATTGAAAAACAATACCCTAATTTTAGAAATGATGCTTGGATGAAATTGTGGAGTTGGAAGGAAGCCGCAAGGTTGTTACCCAACTTACCCATGAACCTGGGGGTTGTCGGAGCCACTGTTTTTGAACTTTGGCCAGGGGTATCACTAAATCCCTTAGTGTATTAGGAATCAAACTAAGAAATGATAGATTTGCCTTCTAAGGTCCAAGAGGAGCCCCCTGTAACTTGCTCATTTCGTCATTCTGGACCTTAAGCTTAATTTAGACTATTGTTACTATGTATGTTTAGTAAATTGCCACCAAAATTTTTCTACCTTAAATAACCTTAGATTCAGGATTTCTTAGGCTAATAGAAAAGTATCTAATTGGCCTGTGTAAACCAAAGGTCACAATTATATTTGGCTTGGAATTTTTTAAAGACTTATAGAATGTTCAGAACTCTTTCAAGAAGTCTATGCCGTGTAGAGATATCCAGAAAAGCTTTGAGGGCATTTCTCAACTTCTTTGGAAAATATGATAGACTTTCAACATAAGCAATCCAAGAGGTGAGCTTTGCAGGAGAGTGGATAAGGGCCAGGGAGGTAGCTCAGTGAGAAACCACGATGGAAACCTTCCACCTTAATTTCAATTAAGGTGGCTAGTTTTATGTCAACGTGACACAAGCTGGAGTCATCAGAGAAAAGGGAGCCTCAATTGAGAAAATGCCTCAGTAGGCATGCCTGTAGGGGATTTTCTTAAGAAGCAATTCATGGAGGAGGAACCAGCAAATTGTGGATGGTACCATCCCTGATCCTGGTGATCCTAAATTCTACAAGAAAGCAAAGCCTCTGCACCAGCTCCTACCTCCAGATTCCTGCTCTGTTTTAGTTCCTGTCCTGACTGCCTTTCATGATGAATAGCAGTATGGAGGAGTAAACTGAATAAACCTTTCACTCTCTATGTTTACTTGGTCATGGTGTTCCATCACAGTAACCCTAGATAAGACACTAAACAAAGTTTGAAACATACTTAGAAGTATATCCTAATACCCAGAAAACTAACCTTGAGTCATCCTCCCATTCTCCCCCCAATTCTAAACTCAGAGCAAAATGAAAGTCTATTTATAGTTAGGAATCTGTTTGCAACATTTAAATTTACATATTTTAATTCATCCCCCAAAGTTAAGAAACTTGAAATTATTCCAATATGAAACATGTAAAGATTTTAGCACTCGAAAGTCAGCGACATACCATCTCCCACTAAACATTATTGCAGATGCAAACCTGTATGTATTTTTACTAGATCTCTGTTCAGAACATCTAATGCAGGTATTCCACACTAACACTACAACAGCCAGACCTACCAACTAGAAAGGCTGTGTAGCTGGGGGGAAAAGCTAGGAGGCAGGGACTGGTGCATGAGTAGGTGTAAGGCTAACTTCCAAGGGTCCATCCAGCTGCAAAGTGCAGCATCTTAGCCGTGAAGAATGTATGTTAGTGGGATGAAAGCACGTGAGGGATGGGACTCTTGCTTCTTCATAAAGTCTAAAGGGTTCTGCCTGTTGACCAAGGTTGCTTCAGAGAGCCTAGGGGGAAAAATGTTTGAAGCTCAAGTAACCAAGGAAAATACCTCAGTATGTCCCATACAAGCTCTCTGGAGCCACTTCTGTAGCTACCCATGGGAATATCCCCATAACTGACCAATATGCTTGGTATCTTATGGTCCTTAAAGAATCTTAATTTAGGGATACTTTTACTTTTATTTATTGGATGTTTTATTTACATTTCAAATGTTATCTCCTTTCCCAGTTTCTAGTCCATAAACCCCTATCCCATCCCCACCTCCCCCTGCTTCTATGAGGCTGTTCCCCCTCCCCAACCACCACCCTTTCCTGCCTCCCTGTCCTGACATTCCCCTACATTGGGGGGGTGGTCCAGCCTCGGCAGGACCAAGGATTTCTCCTCCCATCGGTGCCCAACAAGGCCATCCTCTGCTACATATACAGCTGGAACCATGGGTCTGTCCACGTGTAGTCTTTGGGTAGTAGTTAAGTCTCTGGAAGCTCTGGTTGATTGTTATTGTTTTTCTCATGGGGTTGCAAGCCCCTTCAGTTCCTTCAAACCTTTCTCTAAATCTTCTAATGTGGACCCCATTCTCAGTTCAATGGTTGACTGCTAGCATTCACCTCTGTATTTGTCATGCTCTGGCAGAGTCTCTCAGGAGACAGCTATATCAGGCTCCTGTCAGCATGCACTTCTTAGCATCAGCAATATTGTCTGGGTTTGATGGCTGTATGTATATGGACTGGATCCATGTATCAGTGAGTGCGTACCATGTGTGGTTTGTTGTTTTTTGTGATTGGGTTACCTCACTCAGGATTATATTTTCTAGTTCCATCTATTTGCCTATGAATTCATGAAGTCATTGTTTTTTATAGCTGATTAGTACTCCATTGTGTAGATGTACCACATTTTCTCTGTCCATTCCTCTGTTGAAGGACATCTCGGTTCTTTCCAGCTTCTGGCTATTATAAATAAGGCTGTTATGAACATAGTGTAGTATGTATCCTTGTTATATGTTGGAGCCTCTATTAGGTATATGCTCAGGAGTGGTATAACTGAGTCCTCAGGTAATACTGTGACCAATTTTCTGAGGAACCTCCAGACTGGTTTCCAGAGTGGTTGTACCAGCTTGCAATCCCACCAACAATGGAGGAGTGTTCCTCTTTCTCCACATCCTCGCCAGCTTCTGTTGTCAACTGAGTTTTTTTCATTTTAGCCATTCTGACTGGTGTGAGGTGGAATCTCAGGGTTGTTTTGATTTGCATTTCCCTGATGACTAAAAATGTTGAACATTTCTTTAGGTACTTCTCAGCCATTCGATATTCTTCAGCTGAGAATTCTTTATTTAGTTCTGTACCCCGTTTTTAATTGGGTTATTTGATTCCCTGGACTCTAACTCTTAAGTTCTTTGTATATATTGGATATTAGTCCTCTAACAGTTGTAGGATTGGTAAAGATCTTTTCCCAATCTGTTGGTTGCCATTTCGTCCTAATGACAGTGTCCTTTGCCTTATAGAAGCTTTGCAATTTTATAAGATCCCATTTGTTGATTCTTGATCTTACAGCATAAGCCATTAGTATTTTGTTTAAGAAATTTTCCCCAGTGCCCATGTGTTGAGGCTCTTCCCCACTTTTTTTTTCTATTATTTTGAGTGTATATGGTTTTATATGGAGGTCCTTGATCCACTTGGACTTGAACTTTGTACAGGGCGATAAGAATGGATTGACTTGCATTTTTCTACATGCTAATCTCCAATGGACCCAGCACCATTTGTTGAATATGCTATCTTTTTTTCCACTGGATGGTTTTAGCTCTTTTGTCAAAGATCAAGTGACCACAGGTACCACTTTTTAATTCTAGATCTTTAAAAATCTGAATTCAAGGTACAGACAGCAGAAGTGATCATTTACGGGGTTAAATACACAATAAATATTTTTAAAAATTGTACATTAGGCCACAAAACAGGTAAATAGAGAGAAATAAAAATGTAAAGTACTGTAAGTTATCAAAAAGGACATATCATTTTAAAATTTTATTGTTGTTACTTTGTTCAAGATGGCAGGATTTGAGGTATATGGTCTTTTAAAAAATGTAAAAATTGAAGATGATAAGGTCAGCTTTCATCACAAGTCAAGAAAGTAAATGTCTTATTTTTAAAATGTAGTATAATGTTCACAGGATCTGTTGTAGCTTCATTTATGTTACTGTGATTAAAAAAAACACCAAACTGACAAAAGGCAGCTTATGGTAGAGAGGCTTACTTTAACTCACAATTCCAGGATATAATCCATCAGTTGGGAGAAGTCAAGAGCAGCAAGAACTTGAAGTAGCTGGTCATTTCAAATCCATAGAGTCAAGAGCAGAGAGAAATGACTGCATCCTTTCCTATTTGCTCGCTGGCGAGTAGTTCTTTTCCTCCACCCTTACAATATTCTCTGTTTAAGGAATGGAGCTGCCCACAGTAGGCTGGGTCTTCCCACACCCAGTAACTTAAGATAATCTTCCATATGCCCGCAATCCAACCCAAGGTAGACAATCCCTAGTGGAGACCCTCTACTCAAGTAACTCTAGGTTGTGTTAATTAAAGCTAATCATCGAAGTTTCCTAGTATAAAGTACCTATGCTCCTCAAGGGTGGAAAGGCTCTGAGACATTAAAGGTAGAAACAGAAAGCTTCTATTTCTACAAATATCACACTGCTTTCTTGGGACTCCTATTTCAAAAAAAAAAAAAAAAGTTGTTAAGCTTTCTCACTTTGAGGTACTTTACTGCTAATTATCTAAGAAAACATCATAGTAGACTGCCCAGGGGACTGGATGAGTCAAGTTCTACCTACCGACTTAGGCAAAGCTCTGTTGGTCTTTAGCTCTGAGGCTGAGTCAAATATCCAGCTATGGAAATGGTTCAGTTGATAAAGAGTGCTTGCCTAGTGTCTCAGTTAGAGTTTCTGTTGCTGCTATAGAGACGGTGACCAAAAAAAACTTGGGTAGATTTGGGAAAATGTTTATAGAGCTTATATATTCTGGGTCATTGTGGGAAGCCAAGGCAAGGCCTCAAACAGGGCAGGAATTCAGAGGCAGAAGCCTTGAAGGAAGACTACTTACTCAGCCCGCATTCGTAGACAACTCAAGACCCCACTCACCCCAAGGTGGTACCACCCACAGTGAGCTGGGCCCTCCCACATCTGCCATTTATCAAGAAAATGTCTGAGAGATTTGTTTACTGGCCCATCTAATGAAAGCATTATCACCCTTCCTTCTTTCCAGAAGACGTGGCTAGACTCAGATTGACAAAGAAATCTAAACAGAACATTCAGCAGGCCTAGAGCAGCAGATAAGCCAGGCAAAAGCCAATAATTCTACCATTTGGGGAGAAGAGACAAGAGGATCACAAGTTCAGCCTGGAATATGTGTGACACTGAGTCAAAACTACATCCTCTACATCCAATCCAGCTTGACTGGTAACACATTTACCTACATCCATGTCTACAATCCACATTACAATGGCTGGCAGAGTCACACTGAAGGTAAAGTTTGGGTTTGCCTAATATCTTATCAACTCACATTCAAAAAGGTGTATTACTCCTAGGGAAGACTCCAAGGAATCATACCAAAGTTTTTGAAGTATATAATGGTCAATCTGGGAAGAGGAGGCCTAATCAACATTATCCTTGGCTGACATATGACCGCACTAAGCTGAGCTATGGGATAGCACAGAATACATCCATTATACACCCACCCAGAAGAAATACATCATCAAAATTCCCACGACAGCTGAGGGGATGGCTCCACAGGTAACAGTGTTTACTGCACAAGCATGAGACCCTGACTTTGATGTTCAGCATCCACGTAAAAAGCAGGGCCTAGTGCCACATGTATCTATAACCCCAGCACTGTGGGAGGTATGACAGGAAGTTGACTGAGGCTGGGGAGCTTGCCAGTCTACCTCCAGGTCCAGAAAGCACACTTGTCTCAAGAGAGGAAGTTGGAGAATAATAGCACAGGTCAGCTCCAACCCTGGCACAGGCATGTGTAAACTCTCAGTGACACACACACACACACACACACACACACACACACACACACACACACACACAGAGAGAGAGAGAGAGAGAGAGAGAGAGAGAGAACACATATCAAAAACTAAGAGAAGTTAGAAGAAGCTAGAAGTTATCTAGAACTGTCATTTACAATATAAAAATCTCTTTATTGCTTAAAAGTAAAAAGCTTTGCTCAAACAAATGAAGTTTGCACAAGAAAAAAAATCCAAGACAGAAATGATGCCCTCTGGATCTGTATAAACAGCCTAAGTTTGTACAGTATAATTAAACACCTTTTAGGCATTAAAATGGATTGGAGCATAGACACAAACAGAGAATCACAATATCCACTGCAGTACAGGATTGACTAGCAAACGTGCTACCACTGCAAGGCAGCCTTTCTTCCATCTAAGAAGGCACAACATTTGTATTAAGAACCCATATCCATCCTATGAATGACAAAACTGGGTTCGCTACCACAGATCTAAATAAACACACGTAGCCAGCAAGAACTGTATTTGCTGAGGAAGATTAAAAAAAGAGCTCGTCAATTCACTTCATACTCATTCAGCCAAACACTTAACTGTCTTTAAAAAAAAGTCAAACAAGGAAAACCAGATATTAAAATGACAAAAAAAATATAGTTCTTTCATGTTTGATATATAGCTGCTTAGAAAGGAGGCAATTCGATCAACTACATAAACAGTGTTGTCATTCCTATGTATCACTCCAAAATTATATTCTTAAAAAGACCCTGCCATTAATGCATGGACAAGAGAAATAAAATGTACTGCCCGAGATAAGGAGCCATAATTTAAGGAATATGGTTTAAAATCTAGCAATATATCAATGGCCAAGTGACTTTTATTAAGCACTTTCAGAAACAGGACTGAACCTGTACTTGGTAAATGGATAGCCTAGTTTTCAACAAGGTAGTTCTGAGCTGAGGCCATATGTCAGTTGGTGAAGTGCTTACCTTGTAATTCAGAGGATCTGAGTTCAAGTCCCGGAACCCTGTGAAAGAGCCCATGTGGTAGCCCCAGCATTGGGCAGACAGAGGCAGAAAGGCTGGCTGGCAGCTGGCCAGGTGGAACTACTGAGTTCCAGGGCAATGAGAAACCAATCTCAAAACAACAAGATAGTTGGTGTCTGGGGCCTCCATTTGCATGTGTACACACACGTACAAACCTACACATGCACCAGCACACAGACACATACCCATATGTACCAGCATACATACATACTCCCACATGGTCACCAGCATACCACACATGTACCAGCATACACATAATTAAGTACCCCACGAAATTAAAATTATTACTAGATGGCACTTCTGTCAATTCTTTAAAACTATTTTAAATTTAAGGAAGTATTCATGCATGATAGACTGAATATCAAATGAGAAGACTTAAAATTTATTTTCTTAGAAGTTTTCAAGCACAACACATTTTTTTACCTTTTATCAAAAGGCATTTCTGAATGTGTGTGTGTATGTATGTATGTATGTATGTATGTATGTATGTGTATGTTTGTACATGTGTGCTTGTATGTGTGTAATGGTGATGATGGTGGTTGTAGTGGCTGTGGGGATGGTGATAGCAGTCAGAGTTTTGAGAGTTCATTTTCTCTGTCACCTTGTGACGTACAGGGATTGACTGAGGATCAAACTTAGATCATCAGGTTTATGCTCAAGGTCATTTACATACGAGCCTTCTCAACAGCCCATCAACACATTGTCATTAATCATATCACTACCCTGTGTGACAGATCAAGAACCCACATACCCTAACTAGAATTCTGTACTCTTGGACCAACCTCTGCCAATTTATACTTATGACTAGAAATGAATACAGTGTAGCCTATACCACACCCTGTCTGATCACAGTCCTGGAAATGAAATCTGGCCTTGCTTCCTTCTACAGAGCTTTATCATGTTCAGACACCATAAACTTCTCCACTAATCACTTCTTTGCCACTTGGTGAACTAATACCCCAGACTCTCTCAAATGACTATTACAGTTGGGAAAGAGCTAGATTCCGAGGGGACAACATTATTGCAGACAGTTCCCTTCTGGTGTTGCTTCCTGTGGACCCTAAGATGCCTGACAAGTGCCTTGGGTGCTTTCCTAAGAAAACAGAATTTCCATGTGCACTGTGTTCTCAAAGATAGTAATCTATTTTGAAACACAATGACTGCCCCCATCAGTAATAAATGTACAAGTCATGCCACTAGCAACGTGGTGAAGTGCAGATATCCTTCAGAGCTACAGAAACAAAACACAAACACCTTGGTTCTGGGGATGACATCTTTAAACTCCAGCAATCAGTGAAATGGACACATGTGGCCATCAGTAGAAACCTAGGAGAGGGGTTCTCCTGTACTTAGACCAGCAGGTTTCCCACAGAACCCCTACTTAGTATAACAAGGTAACCCATTCCATTCCCTACTCTAATGGTAATGTGATGTTTTCACTAGATTCCCAAGGCTATGCACCCATAACACAGCCTTTACAGGGAGCCCTTACTGCCCACACCTACAGCCCAGTAGGAAAGGATTCCATCAACTCCCACTCTGGACCTTGTGCAGTCCCTTCCCTCCATCCTTACACAATGACTTCATCCATCTGGTAAATTTGGGAATGAGTGGGTGTCCTCAGCTCAGTTCTGCTGCTTCTTCCTATTGGGAATGAGTGTATCACACAGAAAGAACGGGTCACACAATCAGAGAAAATAGTATTATTGCCTGACTTTGTTCTTTTCCAGGTTCATCAGCACTTAGGGATGAAATACTGATGCAGTTGGCTGCACCACCAGATATCAGGCTTCTTTTCATTTATGGTAATGATGCTGGTCTTTAGAAAGGAGCCTATGCCCTTAAATATGCAAATGAGATAAGGATTACATTCCCACATGTATACACATGGATATCCTCTCTTAAGAGATGAGCATACTAAGACTGAACCCCCAGTGAACTAGACTGTTGGGGGGAGGCGGCAATGGGGGAGGTTGGGAGGAAACACCCATAAGGAAGGGGGAGGGGAAGGGGATGTTTGCCCGGAAACCGGAAAGGAATAACACTTCGAAATGTATATAAAATACTCAAGTTAATAAAAAAAAAAAAAAAAAAAAAAAAAAAAAAGATGAGCATCCTTCCCTGCTTCCTAGCTAATGGGATCTTGATGCCCTTTGGTACCAGTTCCCTCTGCACAGCCATGTGCCTCGAAGGGAGCCACCACTCCATCCCAGCTACACTGAAGAATTTTGCTTTCCTAACAATTATTTTAGTAATGGGCGTTTGACCAAAGTCTGGTTAATGAGACATAAACAGAAGTATCTTGGGAAAAGAGGTTTTTTGAAAAAACTGTTCCTCTCCTTTAAGAAAAGCCTAGAAAAAAGAAGTGGTCTTTCTACTTCCTCTAGACAGGGTGCAAGTCCTATAACCTTCTTGCTACTACTTAGTAGCTGGACTGCATCAAGAAGAACACAAGATTATCTACTAGGATCAGCCCGTTCTGGGTCAGCATTGCTTCTGGAACTATGATGGAAACTGCCAGGCAGGGGCATGTTGACACACATAACCCCAACACTTGGTAGGCTGCATCAGGAGGCCAACCAGTTCAAGACTACATTTATCTACTACACTGAGCCTTACCTCCAAAAATAATAATAAATGGGTGGGGGGCAAAATAAATTATCTTTGGGCTTTTCCCCGCAAGATAATACCAAAATGAAGAAGGAATTTCACACCCCAGCCACAGCAAGGGCCAAAGCAAAGGCTCTGAAAAACACCCAGGGACAATGACCAGGCAACCACAGACACAAATCAGTGCTCTTTCCCATGTCCTTCCCAGACACCAGACCCAGAGGCTGTGAAAATATCCTGAGAGGAGCACCACCTGAAGGATGCCCACACTTGACCATCAATCAGCTCCTCTCACCACCAAAAGTACTGGGAAAGACAGAAGACAACACTGCTGGGCTCTGTGTGGTTGTCAAGGACCCAGCACAAGATCAGAAAGTCTGGGAAGAAGTGTTGAGCATGAGAAAGACCAGAGTCAACCTCCTGATCAGGCAGATAGAAAAAGGCATGTGTCATGACTGCCTCCTGGCTATGATGCTCAAGATATCACCAACAAGCTGGGTCCTCCTAACATTAAACATAGCCATTTTTAATGTGTGTTAAACACACATATACATACCTATATACACATAAACATATCTATACACACATACAGTATAAGACATGTATTAAAAAAAAAGTCTCTTGCTTACAGTCAAAAGCATTCCTAAGATCCAGCCCTCAGAGATGGAAAAATGCCATATTCAGTCTCAGGTCTCCTGGTTCTCTCAGCTTGCTGCCTTGATTGACACATTCATTTCACTGAGTCTCAGAAGGATCACAAAGACACCAAACCAAAGGCTGTGGTGAAGAGCGAGGAGTGGCTTTGTGACATGCCAGTGTCCCCTCTACATACTGAACACACATCACATCGCTTCATCCCCATGAGCTAGAAATTAACTCCAGAATTTGAAGACCAAATTCTCCACAGTAAACGCCTGTTCAGGAAGGCTAAGTTTCATTCACATTTAAGAGAAAGATTCTTTCAAAACATGTAAAGCTTTGAGCCATTAGGATCTTCCCTGCGGCTTCTCCAGTCTACCTCTCCTCAGGTATAAAAAGTTAGCTACTCTGAAAAGCTGTCAGTATCAAAGATAACACACAGTCATATAAGCAGCATGTGTGTGGACATAGGTGTCCAGTACATAGTAAAACATTATAGCTAATGCTTTTCTTCAATGGAAGTACAGTGGCACCAGAAAACAACCTGGGATCACAAAAGTATTTGAGTGGCTTTATATGAATCCTATGCCCGTGATCAGTAAGTCCACAACGTCTACTCAGTTGAGGATCCCTCTTAATGTTCACCCACCATGAAAATGAAAAATAACACTTTAATAATCTACAACCATATTTATTATCTCGGAAACGACAGGGAATTATTCAATTCTATTGATGTTTCCCGAATGGCGCCGAGAAGATGAAAAATGACCGTGCACCCAACAGCATCCCGCTGACTTCTAAACAGCTTAGAAACATTAATGGGATGGCCACCCTGCATATCAAGGTAGATTTTTTTTAAGCTATGGGGTTATTAGCCACTAAATGATTTTTAAATTCTGCTATTAATCCTCCTGTCTCTGTTAACTATCATTTCACATTCAAAATGGCATGGCAATAAACCCTTCAGGCAAAACGAATATAGCAGAGTCTGGGTTTACAAATCCCCATGCTTGTGTGTATGTGTGTGCTCCCCACCACCACCCACAGCATCAGATTGGGCTTCTCTTATAATGAGTATATATTCACCTGCGCGCACACGTGCGCGCGCGCGCGCGCGCACACACACACACACACACACACACACACACACACACACACACCTCTCCTCAGGGTAGATTTCTGTAACAGTGAGTACAGGAAGAGGGTGCCAGTCATTGCTACTTTTTAATCATGGGACACAATTACTGCATGCTGTGCCCAGCTAGGACCACAGGAGTCACCACTACAACCATTTACTGAGTTCTTACTCTATCCACCAAGCCAAGCTGACATAAGCTTTAGCTGCTATGCAGCCACGATTCTGTGTCAGGCTGACCAGGCTTTGAACAAAGCCTTTAGTAACAGCTCTGTAAGCAGTCCAGACTAGATTCTCCCAAATGTCTCCATGGTCACTGTAACTGTTACAGTAAATGTTTTCCTTTTTATTTGACAAAATGCCTAACATAAGGAAGAAAAGAGAGTTTATCAGGGAGTAAACTCCATCATGTCAGAGAAAGCATGGTGATGAGAAAGGCTTCTAGCTATGAATATGAGGTGCTGGTTGTTTCCTGTGAATAGTCAGGTAGCAGAGAGTTGAGGATGGAACTTGGCCAGGCTACAACCCACAAGTCCCACACCACAGAGGTCCACCTCCTCTAGCTAGACTCCAGCTCCTAAAGGTTGAGCAGAAACAGTGCCAACAGTCGGAGACCAAGCAGTCACAGACACAAGCCTGTGGTGAACATGTGACATTCAGAGAATAGTAAACACATTCACAGTCTTCAATAAAATGTCTTCCTGACTGGAACATTAATAAGACAATATAGAAAGGCTGGAAAAATAGCTACTAGTTAATAGTGAATACTGTTTGTGGCCATCTCTGGCCTCTATAGGCATCTGCACTCATGTGTACATACCCACACGGAGACAAATATAGATATTAAAGAACAAAAGTAATAGGTCAACTAATTAGGCACAGAGAAAGATTGCATCCTGAGCTACTGCACAGAGAATAGGACTTAGCAAGACAACGTTCACACAGATTGTTTTAGAAACTAGTCAGCAACCTCCCAGAGCTGTAAATGACAGAAGACTCAAACTCACTTCTTGTGATGGCTATTCATTCTCCTTTGTCAGTTGGACTCTATCTGGAATAAACTACAATCCAGAAATGGAGGACACAATTGTGATCCAGATCTAGAGGAAGGAAGACAACATGCCTTTGATCTGGATCTTAAGGTGGGATTACTCACACCCCTAGATATTGTGACACACCTTCTGCTGGAGGCCTACATAAGAAAAATGGAAGAAGGAAGTGTTCATTCTTCTCCTGCTTGCCCTCACTTTGCCAGCATATGCACTGGAGCCTACTTCTTCAGGATTTCAGCTTATACAGAAGAGCAACTAAGATATCCAGCCTTGTGGGACTACTAGATTCTTGGAACTCCTTTCACAGCTAGCCATTGATGGATTAATTGAATGGCAGCCTGTAAGTCATCCCAAAATATTCCAGCTAGATAGATCAATTCATAGATGGATAGATGAATGGATAGATGATGGGTGGATGGATGAATAGGTAGGTAGTTAGGTAGATGATAGATAGACAGACAGACAGACAGATATTCCAAAAGTCCCGTGACTCTAGAGAACCCTGACTCATACACTTCTCTTCTAGGTAGTCCTCCTTTAGTCAGGATGTTCAATGTCCTAGTAATCAAGGTCACCACAAAGACACCTCTGAGAAATGAATGAGTTCTTCCAGAAGAAGTCTGAACAATTTATCTACCCGGTCTCTGTAAGAGCTCTGCTTTCTATAAGACAGTAAACACTACAAAATTTAATTGTGGTGAGGGGCTGGAAAGATTTGAGGAGTAGCCCTTCGTTTTAATAAACGTGTGTGTGTGTGTGTGTGTGTGTGTGTGTGTGTGTGTGTGTGTACACAAACACACCTACTGTGTACATGATACACACAATTCACTGTGGCAACTTAGTGAGTCACACTGGTAGCAGCTTGATGGATGCCAAGGAGAAGCTGCCAGTTCCCTCATATAGTAGATGAGCCACAACCACAAAGACCCCTTTCTCTGGCTCTGGATGATCAGGCCTTGCAAAAGTTCCAAGGTCTGTTCAAGCTTCTAGACAGATCTGTGCCCCCAGATGCTTTCTCTGGCAAGCCTCTCATGCCAAGCACTTCATTTCTCACACTGATTTTGCAAATAGATTCAAATTATATATATATATATATATATATATATATATGTATATATTCTATCTGCAAGAATAAACTGACAAGAAAGCAAAAATAAATTGCAAAAAAAGGAGTGAATTGGATGGATTTGGCTACCTCTATTACATATTAAAATCAAATATAAAGTTGTAGCAATTATAGCAATATGAGAAATACACTAGCAAAAATTGTTTAGGGCTTTGCATATATACATTAAAACATCAAAGGTCAGCCAGGTAATCAATACACTGGGACAAGTGAATATCATTTTGAATAGACAAAGCTAGCCAGCTCACTTATCCTTTGCCAGAATAAATTTCAAGTGGATTAAAAAGTCTAAGTATTGAATAGCACCCTGCACCCAAATCATGTGGGGGTTGGGAATAGGAAGCTGAACACCAAGAAGTTCAGATAATCCCTGACCACAGGAGAGTCCACCACTCCAATCCACCTCTCCCAAATCCCTGGCCCAAGAAGAAACTGCATAGAGCGTCTGGATACAGGAATATAGGAGCAGTCAGCGGCAGGACACTGCTGGGTCCAGCCTGTATCCGAAACTGAACTGAAACGATGAGCTCCCTGCACCCAAAGCCTGTGGGGGAGAGAGCCTAAAAGTGTGGACACTCCTGAGAACTCAGAGGAGACCACTCTCTGCCCACATTCCCGATCCAAGAGGAAATCACCCAGTGCCATCTGTGTCCCCTGGGAACAGGGACTTAGGAGCAGTCAGAGTCAGGGCCGTTCCGATTTCTTCCTGCTGAAAGCCAGGCGCCAGGAGCACCTACACACCTGAGAACAGAGCTCTTTGTTGCCAGATCCAGCTGAAAGGAAACAGGTCTACAGGAGTGCTGGCACTCAGGCCTACAGGAGGGTCAAGCCACTGTCAGAAACAGCAAGACAAGCTAACACCAGAGACAACCTGATGGTGAGAGGCAAGTGCAGGAACCTAAGCAACAGAAACCAAGACTACTTGGCATCATCAGAGCCCAGCTCTCCCACCAAAGCAAATACTGAATATCCAAATACACTAGAAAGGCAAGATTTAGATATAAAATCACATTTTATGATGATGTTGGAGGACTTTAAGAAGGACATAAATAATTCCCTTAAAGAAATACAAAACAACACAAGTAAACAAGTAGAATCACTTAAAGAGGAAACACAAAAATCCCTTAAAGAATTACAGGAAAACACAACCAAACAGGTGAAGGAATTGAACAAAACCATCCAGGATTTAAAAATGGAAATAGAAATAATAAAGGAAGCACAAAGGGAGAGAACCTTGGAGACAGAAAACCTAGGGAAGAGATCAGGAGTCAGAGATGCAAGCATCACCAACAGAATACAAGAGATAGAAGAGAGAATCTCAGGGGCAGAAGATACCATAGAAAACATTGATACGAGCAGCTCTCTGCTCCCAGAACCCGTGGGAGAGATACCTTACCGCCTGGTCAGGTGGGCACTCCTGAGGCTGCAGAGCAGAAGAGACCACCAACACTGCCCACCCCTGCCCACATCCCTGGCCCAAGAGGAAACTGTATAAGGCCTCTGGGCTCCCGTGGGAGAGGGCCCAGGTGAGGCAGGAGCCCTGCCTGAGACACCGCCGGAACCTGAAGGAAACAGACCGGATAAACAGTTCTCTGCACCCAAATCCCGTGGGAAGGAGAGCTAAACCTTCAGAGAGGCAGACACGCCTGCAAAACCAGAAGAGACTGCTCTCTGCACACATTACTGATTCCAGAGGAAAACACCGGAGGCCATCTGGAACCCTGGTGCACGGAGGCTCCCGGAAGGGGCGGCGCAGATCTTCCTGGTCGCTGCCACCGCGGAGAGCCCGTGGGCAGAACCCCGCGAGCGACCTTGAGCCTCGGGACCACAGGTAAGACCAACTTTTCTGCTGCAAGTGACCTGCCTGGTGAACTCAAGACACAGGCCCACAGGAACAGCTGAAGACCTGTAGAGGGGAAAAACTACACGCACGAAAGCAGAACACTCTGTCCCCAATACTGGCAGAAAGAAAACAGTAAAACAGGTCTACAGCACTCCTGACACACAGGCTTATAGGACAGTCTAGCCACTGTCAGAAATAGCAGAACAAAGTAACACTAGAGATAATCTGATGGCGAGAGGCAAGCGCAGGAACCCAAGCAACAGAAACCAAGACTACATGACATCATCGAACCCAATTCTCCCACCAAAACAAACATGGAATATCCAAACACACCAGAAAAGCAAGATCTAGTTTCAAAATCATATTTGATCATGATGCTGGAGGACTTCAAGAAAGACGTGAAGAACTCACTTAGAGAAACACAGGAAAACATTAATAAACAAGTAGAAGCCTACAGAGAGGAATCGAAAAAATCCCTGAAAGAATTCCAGGAAAACACAATCAAACAGTTGAAGGAATTAAAAATGGAAATAGAAGCAATCAAGAAAGAACACATGGAAATAACCCTGGATATAGAAAACCAAAAGAAGAGACAAGGAGCTGTAGATGCAAGCTTCACCAACAGAATACAAGAGATGGAAGAGAGAATCTCAGGAGCAGAAGATTCCATAGAAATCATTGACTCAACTGTCAAAGATAATGTAAAGCGGAAAAAGCTACTGGTCCAAAACATACAGGAAATCCAGGACTCAATGAGAAGATCAAACCTAAGGATAATAGGTATAGAAGAGAGTGAAGACTCCCAGCTCAAAGGACCAGTAAATATCTTCAACAAAAATCATAGAAGAAAACTTCCTAACCTAAAAAAGAGATACCCATAGGCATACAAGAAGCCCAGAACTCCAAATAGATTGGACCAGAAAAAAACACCTCCGTCACATAATAGTCAAAACACTAAACGCTCAAAATAAAGAAAAAAGAATAAAAAGGTAAGGAAAAAGGTCATAACATATAAAG